>NC_052536.1:56426019-57626019 GCF_016699485.2 Gallus gallus
AAAAAGTCCACGTTGAGCTGCTGTTCGGGGTGCAGCAAGGCAACCTGGACATCTTCCTGAGCAGCCAGAACGCAGAGGCCGTCTTTACGCCCAGCACAACATGGCCGCAGAGCTGCGCTGTGGCGGAAAGGAAGTACTTCGAGTACGTGGCCAGGACCGCTGGACCCAACAGCTGCCACCTGGTCTGCCTGAGGCTCTTTGCTCACATCCTGGTGGGCATGGGCTTTTCCACCTACGCCATCAGACTCTTCTCCTCCACCTCCTAGCCATCATCCCTTTTGAGGACTGGCGCAGGAGGCATTTCCTGAGCCGGCTGGAGAATCTCCTGCAGTACCTGCAATACTGCCTGAACGATAAAGTCCTGAACCACTTCCTCCTTGGCAACGCGACCATGCCTGACGAGGTTGTCCTGCCGCAGGCCTTCCAAACAGCCAGCCCGCTCAACCTCTTCCAGCACCTGGAGCAGGACCCGGACGCCCACTCCCGGGTGCTGCGTGACTTCAAGGAGCTGAAAGATCGCCTCTTCAGACTGCTGCTGTTTGGACGCTGAAAGAGGCGTTTGTCAGAACCCTCCTTTCTTGGGCTCAAAGCTCACATGCTGTGAGCAATAAGACTCTGAGCTATCTAGGAGGCCAGAGGTGGGTGTTGCCGTGTGGCAGTCAGCATCAGGTTGTGGGCAGTTTTACATCCAAAAGGATTTCTTTGGAGAGAGTTTGCCGGCTAAAGATCTGGGCTGAGACCAAATGACTCCAGCTTGGTACAGGAGATTTGGGAATAGTACCATTGTATCCTGTGAAGGCAAGACGCAAGTGGGCACCTCCCTGCTCCCTCTTATCTGCTGGCAAGGCCCAGAAGATGGGAACAAAAGGAAGAAGCTGTCACTCCAAAGACAGCCAACTCGGCCACTCTGGACTTACATTAATAAGTCTGTCCTGTCCTTGGAAAAAGTCATCCTTGTCGTCGTCAAGCCAACAACAACCTCCGACGACCCATCTCTACGGAAGGTCAGCATCGGAACTACGAGCTATGCTGGAAACCCGGTGGTGGCTAATTCTCTCTTGCTTTCTACAGAGACTCTTTGCTTTTATTTCCAATCTCTTTTCTATCGCCCGACTTCCCTTGCCCATCTCCCTAAACAACTAGGATTTGTAATAAAGTGGTCGGGCTAACATTTCACCTGTTGTGTCTTAATCTCGCCGTCGGGTGTACATCCATGAAGGGAACCTCCTCTCCCTCCTACAAATTGGAGCAACACAGCCTTCACGCACAGAGCTCTGCCTGCCTGCCGGGAGCAGCGCACGCGGCAGCCGTTCCCTGCTACCACACCGTGAGGAGCCGGACCCCGTGCAGCCGGAGAGGCCTCTGCACAGACGCTTCCAACACAGCCTCCTGTCAGCAGCTGGGCAGGGACCGCCCGGCCTCTCAGAGAGCATCCCTTTGTTCCGGGAGCTTCGGCCTCTGCACAAATGCCAAGAAATGCCTTGCTCAGCTCAGCGCTGCTCGAGTGTGACCTGTGCAAGGAGGGACTGCAGTGTCAGTTGCACAGTGCCGTGGCGAGACGGCTTCAGAACACTGCCATGACGGGAGAGTCCACCGTCCTCTGGGGCAGTGAGATGGAGTGCGCGGTCACCCTCCCTTTCAGAAGATGCTCTCTGACGTTCAAACCGCCTCGTGTGTCCTTTGAGGAAGGCGGAATGCCATCCTATTTTACCAGAACCTCTGTCAGCTGGGCTAGGCGTACGAGTTCCGAGGAAAATCACAGAATTCCTCACAAAAAAACCTTGCACGCCGGCTTCCCTCCTTCCCGCTCTTGAGACCCCAACCCCTCCACGCCTTCCCTGCCCTGGCGGTTACGCTGAGGTCCCGACGGTGAGTCCGGCCGCCCTCCTGGCCCCGCCCACTCTGCCTCAGCGCCGCCTCTCCTCAGCGGCCCCGCGCTGCCCGCTCGGGCTGCCCGGCGCCTCCTCTCTCCGTCCCGCCTTCTGACTTGGCCGCGTTGGCCGGGGCTCGGCCCGTCAGGGAGACGTCCGGCTGCCAGTGCGGGGAGACGGGGTAGCCAGAAAGCTTAGGATCCTACGATCACTCAGGCTGCAAAGAGAACTGAGATCCCCAAGCCCAAGCCCACCCCCGCGCCCACTGCCCACGTCCCTCAGTGCCACATCTCCACGGCTCTGGAACACCCCCACGGACGGTGACCCCAGCATTCCTGGGCAGCTGGGCCTGTGCTAACTGCTCTTTGTGAGAAGAGATCTTTCCTAACATCCAACCTGAACTTCCCCTGGCCCTCCTCAGGGACATTCCCTCTCATCCCATCGCTGTTAGCCAGGAGCCAACCTCCCCCCCCACGCCCAGCTCCTGTCAGGGAGCTGCAGAGAGCCATGAGGGCTCCCCTGAGCCTCCTCTTCTCCACACTGACCCCCCCCAGCTCCCTCAGCCGCTCCCCATCACGCGTGTGCTCCAGAGCCCTCACAGCTCCGTTCCCCTCTCTGCACGCGCTGCAGGGCCTCCATGTCTGTCTGGGAGTGAGGGGCCCAGCACTGAACACAGCGCTCGAGCTGCGGCCTCACAGTGCAGAGTGCGGAGGGACGATCCCCCCCTCCTGCTGACCGCACTGCTGCTGGCACAAGCCAGGAATGCCGCTGACCTTCCTGGCCACCTGAGCACACTGCTGCCTTGTGTGCGGCAGCTGTTGCCCACCACCCCTAGAGCTTTTTCCTCAACGCAGCTCCCAGCCACTCTGCCCCAAGCCTGCGGCACTGCATGGGATTGGTGTGACCAAAGCACGTGACCTGATGCTGTATTCTACTGGATTACTGGAAGATCTGGTTCCACGCGGGACTGTTTTTCCTGCTGTTTTGGACCATGCGGCGGTCCCTAAAAAGGAACCAGCATGATGATAGCAGCAGTGAGGAGGACAGCTCCAGCAGCGAGGAGGCGGCAGCAGTGGGCAAGCATGAGGAAGGGGAGCAAGAGGAACAGGAGAACAGGAGGAACAGGTGGAAGAGGAGGAACAGGAGTTAGTGGTAGTGACTGCATTTAAGAACAGTGTTTTGTAGCAGAGAATTTATTCTATCAAACATAGCTATTTTGCTCATTGTAGCTGTTGCAGTTTCCATGGAAATAAACGGGAGGCATTACTTTTGGAGCGACCTATGTGTATGCGGCCCAAGACAATCCGTCTTCACTCAGTGTGGCCCAGGGAAGCCAAGAGGTCAGCGAGAGGAAGCTTGCACACAGAGAGTTACAGGACTGCTATGCACCAGTGCAGACCATGGCAGCCTGGGTGGAATGGGAAACAGACGCATTGTTGCTGTTCTTAGAAACATAGACTCATAGAGCCCTTCTGGTTGGAGAAGACATCTAAGACCAACCATCAGCCCATTCCCACCATGCCTGCTAACCCTGTGAGCACCTACCAGACAGCTTCTGGTTGTGGATGCCCCACCCCTGGAGGTGTTCAAGACTAGGCTGGATGGGACCCTGGGCAACTTGGTCTAGTGCCAGACCTGCAGGCTGGTGGCCCTGCTGGTGGCAGGGGGGCTGGAACTTACAGATCCTTGGGCTCCTTTCCAAGGATCTGGAACATTCTATGATTTGATGGTTCTATGACAGTAACATGGGAGCAGAGGCCAATCCTCACTCACAACTACCCAGGGAGCTGTCACATGCTTTGTAAAGAGCATCCCCAGGAGCTCTGCCCAGAGAGATATGCCTCCAAACTGTGGCAGTACCGTGGCTGTGGCCACCTTGCGCAGCTGAGAGCGAAGGGCTGAAGGGTGAGGTCAGGCTGCCCACTGTGACATCAGCAAGGATGTCACAATGCAGGGGATGGTTTTAGGGCCGTCAGCAGGCAGTGCTGCTTCACTTTGGCCTGGGCCATAGGTAAGTGCAGCAGCATGGGAAGGTCGAGCTGGACGAGGGACACGGTGCAAACACCGGCCCCTGTGGGAGTGCCACGGGCAGTGCTTGGAACTGTCCCTGCCAGCGCTGGCCTCAGTCCCTGCTGCCACCCATCTCCTTCTACCCACTGCTCCTCCCTGAGCACAGGGCCATGAGGCTCCTGGCCCCGCTCCCTCCCAGCCCCACTGAGCCCCTCTCTCCCATCTCTTGCAGATCATGGCTTTGGTGTTGGTTCTCGCCTTGTTGGTGAGGGCGCTAATTGTCAGTGGCAGTGACCATGCGGTCATGCTTGAGCGCGTGCAGCAGCACGAGAAAGAGCAGAGGAACGGGGAGCAGAGCTGGGTGGACATGTCGGCTCTGCTCTTTACTCTGCTGCATTACTGGAAGATCTGGTTCTGTACGGGACTGTTTGTCTTCCTCTTTTGGAATATGTGGCGGTCCCTAAAAAGGAAGCAGCATGAGGAAGGGGGACAGCAGGAACAGCAAGAACGGGAGGAACAGGTGGAAGAGGTGGAACGTGAGGAACAGCAGGAGCAAGTGGAAGAGGAGGAACAGCTGGAACGGGTGGAAGAGCTGGAACAGGAGGATCAGGTGGAACATGTGGAACAGGAGGAACAGGAGGAACGGGAGGATCAGGGGGAACAGGTGCAGCAGGAGGAACAGGTGGAAGAGGTAGAACAGGAGGACGAGGAGGAAGAATACTTCCATCATTCAGCACTGACCAGATACATTGCACGGCGTGCCTGGGAAAAGATGCAAGGAAAGGCCACCAAGTGCGTGCTGGTGGAGGAGCTGATGAGCGACCTGCTGCAGACCTACACATTTGTCTGTTCAAACAGCTTCTACCCGGTGCTGCAGCCTGCCATTGGGGTGGGCAGCGCCTTTGAAGGCTGGAGTCCCTGTGAGGAGGACATTGTGTACCGCCTGCTCGTGCCCATTAAGGCCCCCCATGGGCACGTCTTCCACCCGGAGCTGGGTGAGGAAGGGGAGGTGCTGGCAAGGAACTCCCGCATCCGTGTGGAGCTGGTGTGCATGTGCACAAGGGAGCAGCAGCTGGGGGACGTGCTGTGCTTCCTCCACCACTCTGAGGAGGAGCTGAGCCAAAATCAGCAGCCCAGCCTCCTACAGACGCTCTGCACCGGCTCCTACCTGGATGTGCAGAAAACTGCCGCCTGGTTCAACAAGCAGGTACCAAGAACCTGGAGGCTCACGCACCGGGCACACCGTTACGGCCTTAAGGTGCTGCCCTCCAGCCGCTCCTGCAAGCTCCAGGTGACAGACACCTCCAGCGGGGAAAAAGTCCACGTTGAGCTGCTGTTCGGGGTGCAGCAAGGCAACCTGGACATCTTCCTGAGCAGCCAGAACGCAGAGGCCGTCTTTACGCCCAGCACAACATGGCCGCAGAGCTGCGCTGTGGCGGAAAGGAAGTACTTCGAGTACGTGGCCAGGACCGCTGGACCCAACAGCTGCCACCTGGTCTGCCTGAGGCTCTTTGCTCACATCCTGGTGGGCATGGGCTTTTCCACCTACGCCATCAAGACTCTTCTCCTCCACCTCCTAGCCATCATCCCTTTGGAGGACTGGCGCAGGAGGCATTTCCTGAGCCGGCTGGAGAATCTCCTGCAGTACCTGCAATACTGCCTGAACGATAAAGTCCTGAACCACTTCCTCCTTGGCAACGCGACCATGCCTGACGAGGTTGTCCTGCCGCAGGCCTTCCAAACAGCCAGCCCGCTCAACCTCTTCCAGCACCTGGAGCAGGACCCGGACGCCCACTCCCGGGTGCTGCGTGACTTCAAGGAGCTGAAAGATCGCCTCTTCAGACTGCTGCTGTTTGGACGCTGAAAGAGGCGTTTGTCAGAACCCTCCTTTCTTGGGCTCAAAGCTCACATGCTGTGAGCAATAAGACTCTGAGCTATCTAGGAGGCCAGAGGTGGGTGTTGCCGTGTGGCAGTCAGCATCAGGTTGTGGGCAGTTTACATCCAAAAGGATTTCTTTGGAGAGAGTTTGCCGGCTAAAGATCTGGGCTGAGACCAAATGACTCCAGCTTGGTACAGGAGATTTGGGAATAGTACCATTGTATCCTGTGAAGGCAAGACGCAAGTGGGCACCTCCCTGCTCCCTCTTATCTGCTGGCAAGGCCCAGAAGATGGGAACAAAAGGAAGAAGCTGTCACTCCAAAGACAGCCAACTCGGCCACTCTGGACTTACATTAATAAGTCTGTCCTGTCCTTGGAAAAAGTCATCCTTGTCGTCGTCAAGCCAACAACAACCTCCGACGACCCATCTCTACGGAAGGTCAGCATCGGAACTACGAGCTATGCTGGAAACCCGGTGGTGGCTAATTCTCTCTTGCTTTCTACAGAGACTCTTTGCTTTTATTTCCAATCTCTTTTCTATCGCCCGACTTCCCTTGCCCATCTCCCTAAACAACTAGGATTTGTAATAAAGTGGTCGGGCTAACATTTCACCTGTTGTGTCTTAATCTCGCCGTCGGGTGTACATCCATGAAGGGAACCTCCTCTCCCTCCTACAAATTGGAGCAACACAGCCTTCACGCACAGAGCTCTGCCTGCCTGCCGGGAGCAGCGCACGCGGCAGCCGTTCCCTGCTACCACACCGTGAGGAGCCGGACCCCGTGCAGCCGGAGAGGCCTCTGCACAGACGCTTCCAACACAGCCTCCTGTCAGCAGCTGGGCAGGGACCGCCCGGCCTCTCAGAGAGCATCCCTTTGTTCCGGGAGCTTCGGCCTCTGCACAAATGCCAAGAAATGCCTTGCTCAGCTCAGCGCTGCTCGAGTGTGACCTGTGCAAGGAGGGACTGCAGTGTCAGTTGCACAGTGCCGTGGCGAGACGGCTTCAGAACACTGCCATGACGGGAGAGTCCACCGTCCTCTGGGGCAGTGAGATGGAGTGCGCGGTCACCCTCCCTTTCAGAAGATGCTCTCTGACGTTCAAACCGCCTCGTGTGTCCTTTGAGGAAGGCGGAATGCCATCCTATTTTACCAGAACCTCTGTCAGCTGGGCTAGGCGTACGAGTTCCGAGGAAAATCACAGAATTCCTCACAAAAAAACCTTGCACGCCGGCTTCCCTCCTTCCCGCTCTTGAGACCCCAACCCCTCCACGCCTTCCCTGCCCTGGCGGTTACGCTGAGGTCCCGACGGTGAGTCCGGCCGCCCTCCTGGCCCCGCCCACTCTGCCTCAGCGCCGCCTCTCCTCAGCGGCCCCGCGCTGCCCGCTCGGGCTGCCCGGCGCCTCCTCTCCGTCCCGCCTTCTGACTTGGCCGCGTTGGCCGGGGCTCGGCCCGTCAGGGAGACGTCCGGCTGCCAGTGCGGGGAGACGGGGTAGCCAGAAAGCTTAGGATCCTACGATCACTCAGGCTGCAAAGAGAACTGAGATCCCCAAGCCCAAGCCCACCCCACCGCGCCCACTGCCCACGTCCCTCAGTGCCACATCTCCACGGCTCTGGAACACCCCCAGGGACGGTGACCCCAGCATTCCTGGGCAGCTGGGCCTGTGCTAACTGCTCTTTGTGAGAAGAGATCTTTCCTAACATCCAACCTGAACTTCCCCTGGCCGTCCTCAGGGACATTCCCTCTCATCCCATCGCTGTTAGCCAGGAGCCAACCTCCCCCCCACGCCCAGCTCCTGTCAGGGAGCTGCAGAGAGCCATGAGGGCTCCCCTGAGCCTCCTCTTCTCCACACTGACCCCCCCCAGCTCCCTCAGCCGCTCCCCATCACGCGTGTGCTCCAGAGCCCTCACAGCTCCGTTCCCCTCTCTGCACGCGCTGCAGGGCCTCCATGTCTGTCTGGGAGTGAGGGGCCCAGCACTGAACACAGCGCTCGAGCTGCGGCCTCACAGTGCAGAGTGCGGAGGGACGATCCCCCCCTCCTGCTGACCGCACTGCTGCTGGCACAAGCCAGGAATGCCGCTGACCTTCCTGGCCACCTGAGCACACTGCTGCCTTGTGTGCGGCAGCTGTTGCCCACCACCCCTAGAGCTTTTTCCTCAACGCAGCTCCCAGCCACTCTGCCCCAAGCCTGCGGCACTGCATGGGATTGGTGTGACCAAAGCACGTGACCTGATGCTGTATTCTACTGGATTACTGGAAGATCTGGTTCCACGCGGGACTGTTTTTCCTGCTGTTTTGGACCATGCGGCGGTCCCTAAAAAGGAACCAGCATGATGATAGCAGCAGTGAGGAGGACAGCTCCAGCAGCGAGGAGGCGGCAGCAGTGGGCAAGCATGAGGAAGGGGAGCAAGAGGAACAGGAGGAACAGGAGGAACAGGTGGAAGAGGAGGAACAGGAGTTAGTGGTAGTGACTGCATTTAAGAACAGTGTTTTGTAGCAGAGAATTTATTCTATCAAACATAGCTATTTTGCTCATTGTAGCTGTTGCAGTTTCCATGGAAATAAACGGGAGGCATTACTTTTGGAGCGACCTATGTGTATGCGGCCCAAGACAATCCGTCTTCACTCAGTGTGGCCCAGGGAAGCCAAGAGGTCAGCGAGAGGAAGCTTGCACACAGAGAGTTACAGGACTGCTATGCACCAGTGCAGACCATGGCAGCCTGGGTGGAATGGGAAACAGACGCATTGTTGCTGTTCTTAGAAACATAGACTCATAGAGCCCTTCTGGTTGGAGAAGACATCTAAGACCAACCATCAGCCCATTCCCACCATGCCTGCTAACCCTGTGAGCACCTACCAGACAGCTTCTGGTTGTGGATGCCCCACCCCTGGAGGTGTTCAAGACTAGGCTGGATGGGACCCTGGGCAACTTGGTCTAGTGCCAGACCTGCAGGCTGGTGGCCCTGCTGGTGGCAGGGGGGCTGGAACTTACAGATCCTTGGGCTCCTTTCCAAGGATCTGGAACATTCTATGATTTGATGGTTCTATGACAGTAACATGGGAGCAGAGGCCAATCCCTCACTCACAACTACCCAGGGAGCTGTCACATGCTTTGTAAAGAGCATCCCCCAGGAGCTCTGCCCAGAGAGATATGCCTCCAAACTGTGGCCAGTACCGTGGCTGTGGCCACCTTGCGCAGCTGAGAGCGAAGGGCTGAAGGTGAGGTCAGGCTGCCCACTGTGACATCAGCAAGGATGTCACAATGCAGGGGATGGTTTTAGGGCCGTCAGCAGGCAGTGCTGCTTCACTTTGGCCTGGGCCATAGGTAAGTGCAGCAGCATGGGAAGGTCGAGCTGGACGAGGGACACGGTGCAAACACCGGCCCCTGTGGGAGTGCCACGGGCAGTGCTTGGAACTGTCCCTGCCAGCGCTGGCCTCAGTCCCTGCTGCCACCCATCTCCTTCTACCCACTGCTCCTCCCTGAGCACAGGGCCATGAGGCTCCTGGCCCCGCTCCCTCCCAGCCCCACTGAGCCCCTCTCTCCCATCTCTTGCAGATCATGGCTTTGGTGTTGGTTCTCGCCTTGTTGGTGAGGGCGCTAATTGTCAGTGGCAGTGACCATGCGGTCATGCTTGAGCGCGTGCAGCAGCACGAGAAAGAGCAGAGGAACGGGGAGCAGAGCTGGGTGGACATGTCGGCTCTGCTCTTTACTCTGCTGCATTACTGGAAGATCTGGTTCTGTACGGGACTGTTTGTCTTCCTCTTTTGGAATATGTGGCGGTCCCTAAAAAGGAAGCAGCATGAGGAAGGGGGACAGCAGGAACAGCAAGAACGGGAGGAACAGGTGGAAGAGGTGAACGTGAGGAACAGCAGGAGCAAGTGGAAGAGGAGGAACAGCTGGAACGGGTGGAAGAGCTGGAACAGGAGGATCAGGTGGAACATGTGGAACAGGAGGAACAGGAGGAACGGGAGGATCAGGGGGAACAGGTGCAGCAGGAGGAAACAGGTGGAAGAGGTAGAACAGGAGGGACGAGGAGGAAGAATACTTCCATCATTCAGCACTGACCAGATACATTGCACGGCGTGCCTGGGAAAAGATGCAAGGAAAGGCCACCAAGTGCGTGCTGGTGGAGGAGCTGATGAGCGACCTGCTGCAGACCTACACATTTGTCTGTTCAAACAGCTTCTACCCGGTGCTGCAGCCTGCCATTGGGGTGGGCAGCGCCTTTGAAGGCTGGAGTCCCTGTGAGGAGGACATTGTGTACCGCCTGCTCGTGCCCATTAAGGCCCCCCATGGGCACGTCTTCCACCCGGAGCTGGGTGAGGAAGGGGAGGTGCTGGCAAGGAACTCCCGCATCCGTGTGGAGCTGGTGTGCATGTGCACAAGGAGCAGCAGCTGGGGGACGTGCTGTGCTTCCTCCACCACTCTGAGAAGGAGCTGAGCCAAAATCAGCAGCCCAGCCTCCTACAGACGCTCTGCACCGGCTCCTACCTGGATGTGCAGAAAACTGCCGCCTGGTTCAACAAGCAGGTACCAAGAACCTGGAGGCTCACGCACCGGGCACACCGTTACGGCCTTAAGGTGCTGCCCTCCAGCCGCTCCTGCAAGCTCCAGGTGACAGACACCTCCAGCGGGGAAAAAGTCCACGTTGAGCTGCTGTTCGGGGTGCAGCAAGGCAACCTGGACATCTTCCTGAGCAGCCAGAACGCAGAGGCCGTCTTTACGCCCAGCACAACATGGCCGCAGAGCTGCGCTGTGGCGGAAAGGAAGTACTTCGAGTACGTGGCCAGGACCGCTGGACCCAACAGCTGCCACCTGGTCTGCCTGAGGCTCTTTGCTCACATCCTGGTGGGCATGGGCTTTTCCACCTACGCCATCAAGACTCTTCTCCTCCACCTCCTAGCCATCATCCCTTTGGAGGACTGGCGCAGGAGGCATTTCCTGAGCCGGCTGGAGAATCTCCTGCAGTACCTGCAATACTGCCTGAACGATAAAGTCCTGAACCACTTCCTCCTTGGCAACGCGACCATGCCTGACGAGGTTGTCCTGCCGCAGGCCTTCCAAACAGCCAGCCCGCTCAACCTCTTCCAGCACCTGGAGCAGGACCCGGACGCCCACTCCCGGGTGCTGCGTGACTTCAAGGAGCTGAAAGATCGCCTCTTCAGACTGCTGCTGTTTGGACGCTGAAAGAGGCGTTTGTCAGAACCCTCCTTTCTTGGGCTCAAAGCTCACATGCTGTGAGCAATAAGACTCTGAGCTATCTAGGAGGCCAGAGGTGGGTGTTGCCGTGTGGCAGTCAGCATCAGGTTGTGGGCAGTTTACATCCAAAAGGATTTCTTTGGAGAGAGTTTGCCGGCTAAAGATCTGGGCTGAGACCAAATGACTCCAGCTTGGTACAGGAGATTTGGGAATAGTACCATTGTATCCTGTGAAGGCAAGACGCAAGTGGGCACCTCCCTGCTCCCTCTTATCTGCTGGCAAGGCCCAGAAGATGGGAACAAAAGGAAGAAGCTGTCACTCCAAAGACAGCCAACTCGGCCACTCTGGACTTACATTAATAAGGCTGTCCTGTCCTTGGAAAAAGTCATCCTTGTCGTCGTCAAGCCAACAACAACCTCCGACGACCCATCTCTACGGAAGGTCAGCATCGGAACTACGAGCTATGCTGGAAACCCGGTGGTGGCTAATTCTCTCTTGCTTTCTACAGAGACTCTTTGCTTTTATTTCCAATCTCTTTTCTATCGCCCGACTTTCCCTTGCCCATCTCCCTAAACAACTAGGATTTGTAATAAAGTGTCGGGCTAACATTTCACCTGTTGTGTCTTAATCTCGCCGTCGGGTGTACATCCATGAAGGGAACCTCCTCTCCCTCCTACAAATTGGAGCAACACAGCCTTCACGCACAGAGCTCTGCCTGCCTGCCGGGAGCAGCGCACGCGGCAGCCGTTCCCTGCTACCACACCGTGAGGAGCCGGACCCCGTGCAGCCGGAGAGGCCTCTGCACAGACGCTTCCAACACAGCCTCCTGTCAGCAGCTGGGCAGGGACCGCCCGCCTCTCAGAGAGCATCCCTTTGTTCCGGGAGCTTCGGCCTCTGCACAAATGCCAAGAAATGCCTTGCTCAGCTCAGCGCTGCTCGAGTGTGACCTGTGCAAGGAGGGACTGCAGTGTCAGTTGCACAGTGCCGTGGCGAGACGGCTTCAGAACACTGCCATGACGGGAGAGTCCACCGTCCTCTGGGGCAGTGAGATGGAGTGCGCGGTCACCCTCCCTTTCAGAAGATGCTCTCTGACGTTCAAACCGCCTCGTGTGTCCTTTGAGGAAGGCGGAATGCCATCCTATTTTACCAGAACCTCTGTCAGCTGGGCTAGGCGTACGAGTTCCGAGGAAAATCACAGAATTCCTCACAAAAAAACCTTGCACGCCGGCTTCCCTCCTTCCCGCTCTTGAGACCCCAACCCCTCCACGCCTTCCCTGCCCTGGCGGTTACGCTGAGGTCCCGACGGTGAGTCCGGCCGCCCTCCTGGCCCCGCCCACTCTGCCTCAGCGCCGCCTCTCCTCAGCGGCCCCGCGCTAGCCCGCTCGGGCTGCCCGGCGCCTCCTCTCCGTCCCGCCTTCTGACTTGGCCGCGTTGGCCGGGGCTCGGCCCGTCAGGGAGACGTCCGGCTGCCAGTGCGGGGAGACGGGGTAGCCAGAAAGCTTAGGATCCTACGATCACTCAGGCTGCAAAGAGAACTGAGATCCCCAAGCCCAAGCCCACCCCACCGCGCCCACTGCCCACGTCCCTCAGTGCCACATCTCCACGGCTCTGGAACACCCCCAGGGACGGTGACCCCAGCATTCCTGGGCAGCTGGGCCTGTGCTAACTGCTCTTTGTGAGAAGAGATCTTTTCCTAACATCCAACCTGAACTTCCCCTGGCCCTCCTCAGGGACATTCCCTCTCATCCCATCGCTGTTAGCCAGGAGCCAACCTCCCCCCCCCACGCCCAGCTCCTGTCAGGGAGCTGCAGAGAGCCATGAGGGCTCCCCTGAGCCTCCTCTTCTCCACACTGACCCCCCCCAGCTCCCTCAGCCGCTCCCCATCACGCGTGTGCTCCAGAGCCCTCACAGCTCCGTTCCCCTCTCTGCACGCGCTGCAGGGCCTCCATGTCTGTCTGGGAGTGAGGGGCCCAGCACTGAACACAGCGCTCGAGCTGCGGCCTCACAGTGCAGAGTGCGGAGGGACGATCCCCCCCTCCTGCTGACCGCACTGCTGCTGGCACAAGCCAGGAATGCCGCTGACCTTCCTGGCCACCTGAGCACACTGCTGCCTTGTGTGTGGCAGCTGTTGCCCAACACCCCTAGAGCTTTTTCCTCAACGCAGCTCCCAGCCACTCTGCCCCAAGCCTGCGGCACTGCATGGGATTGGTGTGACCAAAGCACGTGACCTGATGCTGTATTCTACTGGATTACTGGAAGATCTGGTTCCACGCGGGACTGTTTTTTCCTGCTGTTTTGGACCATGCGGCGGTCCCTAAAAAGGAACCAGCATGATGATAGCAGCAGTGAGGAGGACAGCTCCAGCAGCGAGGAGGGCGGCAGCAGTGGGCAAGCATGAGGAAGGGGAGCAAGAGGAACAGGAGGAACAGGTGGAAGAGGAGGAACAGGAGTTAGTGGTAGTGACTGCATTTAAGAACAGTGTTTTGTAGCAGAGAATTTATTCTATCAAACATAGCTATTTTGCTCATTGTAGCTGTTGCAGTTTCCATGGAAATAAACGGGAGGCATTACTTTTGGAGCGACCTATGTGTATGCGGCCCAAGACAATCCGTCTTCACTCAGTGTGGCCCAGGGAAGCCAAGAGGTCAGCGAGAGGAAGCTTGCACACAGAGAGTTACAGGACTGCTATGCACCAGTGCAGACCATGGCAGCCTGGGTGGAATGGGAAACAGACGCATTGTTGCTGTTCTTAGAAACATAGACTCATAGAGCCCTTCTGGTTGGAGAAGACATCTAAGACCAACCATCAGCCATTCCCACCATGCCTGCTAACCTGTGAGCACCTACCAGACAGCTTCTGGTTGTGGATGCCCCACCCCTGGAGGTGTTCAAGACTAGGCTGGATGGGACCCTGGGCAACTTGGTCTAGTGCCAGACCTGCAGGCTGGTGGCCCTGCTGGTGGCAGGGGGGCTGGAACTTACAGATCCTTGGGCTCCTTTCCAAGGATCTGGAACATTCTATGATTTGATGGTTCTATGACAGTAACATGGGAAGCAGAGGCCAATCCTCACTCACAACTACCCAGGGAGCTGTCACATGCTTTGTAAAGAGCATCCCCAGGAGCTCTGCCCAGAGAGATATGCCTCCAAACTGTGGCAGTAACCGTGGCTGTGGCCACCTTGCGCAGCTGAGAGCGAAGGGCTGAAGGGTGAGGTCAGGCTGCCCACTGTGACATCAGCAAGGATGTCACAATGCAGGGGATGGTTTTAGGGCCGTCAGCAGGCAGTGCTGCTTCACTTTGGCCTGGGCCATAGGTAAGTGCAGCAGCATGGGAAGGTCGAGCTGGACGAGGGACACGGTGCAAACACCGGCCCCTGTGGGAGTGCCACGGGCAGTGCTTGGAACTGTCCCTGCCAGCGCTGGCCTCAGTCCCTGCTGCCACCCATCTCCTTCTACCCACTGCTCCTCCCTGAGCACAGGGCCATGAGGCTCCTGGCCCCGCTCCCTCCCAGCCCCACTGAGCCCCTCTCTCCCATCTCTTGCAGATCATGGCTTTGGTGTTGGTTCTCGCCTTGTTGGTGAGGGCGCTAATTGTCAGTGGCAGTGACCATGCGGTCATGCTTGAGCGCGTGCAGCAGCACGAGAAAGAGCAGAGGAACGGGGAGCAGAGCTGGGTGGACATGTCGGCTCTGCTCTTTACTCTGCTGCATTACTGGAAGATCTGGTTCTGTACGGGACTGTTTGTCTTCCTCTTTTGGAATATGTGGCGGTCCCTAAAAAGGAAGCAGCATGAGGAAGGGGGACAGCAGGAACAGCAAGAACGGGAGGAACAGGTGGAAGAGGTGGAACGTGAGGAACAGCAGGAGCAAGTGGAAGAGGAGGAACAGCTGGAACGGGTGGAAGAGCTGGAACAGGAGGATCAGGTGGAACATGTGGAACAGGAGGAACAGGAGGAACGGGAGGATCAGGGGGAACAGGTGCAGCAGGAGGAACAGGTGGAAGAGGTTAGAACAGGAGGACGAGGAGGAAGAATACTTCCATCATTCAGCACTGACCAGATACATTGCACGGCGTGCCTGGAAAAAGATGCAAGGAAAGGCCACCAAGTGCGTGCTGGTGGAGGAGCTGATGAGCGACCTGCTGCAGACCTACACATTTGTCTGTTCAAACAGCTTCTACCCGGTGCTGCAGCCTGCCATTGGGGTGGGCAGCGCCTTTGAAGGCTGGAGTCCCTGTGAGGAGGACATTGTGTACCGCCTGCTCGTGCCCATTAAGGCCCCCCATGGGCACGTCTTCCACCCGGAGCTGGGTGAGGAAGGGGAGGTGCTGGCAAGGAACTCCCGCATCCGTGTGGAGCTGGTGTGCATGTGCACAAGGGAGCAGCAGCTGGGGGACGTGCTGTGCTTCCTCCACCACTCTGAGGAGGAGCTGAGCCAAAATCAGCAGCCCAGCCTCCTACAGACGCTCTGCACCGGCTCCTACCTGGATGTGCAGAAAACTGCCGCCTGGTTCAACAAGCAGGTACCAAGAACCTGGAGGCTCACCCACCGGGCACACCGTTACGGCCTTAAGGTGCTGCCCTCCAGCCGCTCCTGCAAGCTCCAGGTGACAGACACCTCCAGCGGGGAAAAAGTCCACGTTGAGCTGCTGTTCGGGGTGCAGCAAGGCAACCTGGACATCTTCCTGAGCAGCCAGAACGCAGAGGCCGTCTTTACGCCCAGCACAACATGGCCGCAGAGCTGCGCTGTGGCGGAAAGGAAGTACTTCGAGTACGTGGCCAGGACCGCTGGACCCAACAGCTGCCACCTGGTCTGCCTGAGGCTCTTTGCTCACATCCTGGTGGGCATGGGCTTTTCCACCTACGCCATCAAGACTCTTCTCCTCCACCTCCTAGCCATCATCCCTTTGGAGGACTGGCGCAGGAGGCATTTCCTGAGCCGGCTGGAGAATCTCCTGCAGTACCTGCAATACTGCCTGAACGATAAAGTCCTGAACCACTTCCTCCTTGGCAACGCGACCATGCCTGACGAGGTTGTCCTGCCGCAGGCCTTCCAAACAGCCAGCCCGCTCAACCTCTTCCAGCACCTGGAGCAGGACCCGGACGCTCACTCCCGGGTGCTGCGTGACTTCAAGGAGCTGAAAGATCGCCTCTTCAGACTGCTGCTGTTTGGACGCTGAAAGAGGCGTTTGTCAGAACCCTCCTTTCTTGGGCTCAAAGCTCACATGCTGTGAGCAATAAGACTCTGAGCTATCTAGGAGGCCAGAGGTGGGTGTTGCCGTGTGACAGTCAGCATCAGGTTGTGGGCAGTTTACATCCAAAAGGATTTCTTTGGAGAGAGTTTGCCGGCTAAAGATCTGGGCTGAGACCAAAATGACTCCAGCTTGGTACAGGAGATTTGGGAATAGTACCATTGTATCCTGTGAAGGCAAGACGCAAGTGGGCACCTCCCTGCTCCCTCTTATCTGCTGGCAAGGCCCAGAAGATGGTCCCAAAAGGAAGAAGCTGTCACTCCAAAGACAGCCAACTCGGCCACTCTGGACTTACATTAATAAGGCTGTCCTGTCCTTGGAAAAAGTCATCCTTGTCGTCGTCAAGCCAACAACAACCTCCGACGACCCATCTCTACGGAAGGTCAGCATCGGAACTACGAGCTATGCTGGAAACCCGGTGGTGGCTAATTCTCTCTTGCTTTCTACAGAGACTCTTTGCTTTTATTTCCAATCTCTTTTCTATCGCCCGACTTCCCTTGCCCATCTCCCTAAACAACTAGGATTTGTAATAAAGTGGTCGGGCTAACATTTCACCTGTTGTGTCTTAATCTCGCCGTCGGGTGTACATCCATGAAGGGAACCTCCTCTCCCTCCTACAAATTGGAGCAACACAGCCTTCACGCACAGAGCTCTGCCTGCCTGCCGGGAGCAGCGCACGCGGCAGCCGTTCCCTGCTACCACACCGTGAGGAGCCGGACCCCGTGCAGCCGGAGAGGCCTCTGCACAGACGCTTCCAACACAGCCTCCTGTCAGCAGCTGGGCAGGGACCCGCCCGGCCTCTCAGAGAGCATCCCTTTGTTCCGGGAGCTTCAGCCTCTGCACAAATGCCAAGAAATGCCTTGCTCAGCTCAGCGCTGCTCGAGTGTGACCTGTGCAAGGAGGGACTGCAGTGTCAGTTGCACAGTGCCGTGGCGAGACGGCTTCAGAACACTGCCATGACGGGAGAGTCCACCGTCCTCTGGGGCAGTGAGATGGAGTGCGCGGTCACCCTCCCTTTCAGAAGATGCTCTCTGACGTTCAAACCGCCTCGTGTGTCCTTTGAGGAAGGCGGAATGCCATCCTATTTTACCAGAACCTCTGTCAGCTGGGCTAGGCGTACGAGTTCCGAGGAAAATCACAGAATTCCTCACAAAAAAACCTTGCACGCCGGCTTCCCTCCTTCCCGCTCTTGAGACCCCAACCCCTCCACGCCTTCCCTGCCCTGGCGGTTACGCTGAGGTCCCGACGGTGAGTCCGGCCGCCCTCCTGGCCCCGCCCACTCTGCCTCAGCGCCGCCTCTCCTCAGCGGCCCCGCGCTGCCCGCATCGGGCTGCCCGGCGCCTCCTCTCCGTCCCGCCTTCTGACTTGGCCGCGTTGGCCGGGGCTCGGCCCGTCAGGGAGACGTCCGGCTGCCAGTGCGGGGAGACGGGGTAGCCAGAAAGCTTAGGATCCTACGATCACTCAGGCTGCAAAGAGAACTGAGATCCCCAAGCCCAAGCCCACCCCACCGCGCCCACTGCCCACGTCCCTCAGTGCCACATCTCCACGGCTCTGGAACACCCCCAGGGACGGTGACCCCAGCATTCCTGGGCAGCTGGGCCTGTGCTAACTGCTCTTTGTGAGAAGAGATCTTTCCTAACATCCAACCTGAACTTCCCCTGGCCGTCCTCAGGGACATTCCCTCTCATCCCATCGCTGTTAGCCAGGAGCCAACCTCCCCCCCCACGCCCAGCTCCTGTCAGGGAGCTGCAGAGAGCCATGAGGGCTCCCCTGAGCCTCCTCTTCTCCACACTGACCCCCCCCAGCTCCCTCAGCCGCTCCCCATCACGCGTTGTGCTCCAGAGCCCTCACAGCTCCGTTCCCCTCTCTGCACGCGCTGCAGGGCCTCCATGTCTGTCTGGGAGTGAGGGGCCCAGCACTGAACACAGCGCTCGAGCTGCGGCCTCACAGTGCAGAGTGCGGAGGGACGATCCCCCCCTCCTGCTGACCGCACTGCTGCTGGCACAAGCCAGGAATGCCGCTGACCTTCCTGGCCACCTGAGCACACTGCTGCCTTGTGTGCGGCAGCTGTTGCCCACCACCCCTAGAGCTTTTTCCTCAACGCAGCTCCCAGCCACTCTGCCCCAAGCCTGCGGCACTGCATGGGATTGGTGTGACCAAAGCACGTGACCTGATGCTGTATTCTACTGGATTACTGGAAGATCTGGTTCCACGCGGGACTGTTTTTCCTGCTGTTTTGGACCATGCGGCGGTCCCTAAAAAGGAACCAGCATGATGATAGCAGCAGTGAGGAGGACAGCTCCAGCAGCGAGGAGGCGGCAGCAGTGGGCAAGCATGAGGAAGGGGAGCAAGAGGAACAGGAGGAACAGGAGGAACAGGTGGAAGAGGAGGAACAGGAGTTAGTGGTAGTGACTGCATTTAAGAACAGTGTTTTGTAGCAGAGAATTTATTCTATCAAACATAGCTATTTTGCTCATTGTAGCTGTTGCAGTTTCCATGGAAATAAACGGGAGGCATTACTTTTGGAGCGACCTATGTGTATGCGGCCCAAGACAATCCGTCTTCACTCAGTGTGGCCCAGGGAAGCCAAGAGGTCAGCGAGAGGAAGCTTGCACACAGAGAGTTACAGGACTGCTATGCACCAGTGCAGACCATGGCAGCCTGGGTGGAATGGGAAACAGACGCATTGTTGCTGTTCTTAGAAACATAGACTCATAGAGCCCTTCTGGTTGGAGAAGACATCTAAGACCAACCATCAGCCCATTCCCACCATGCCTGCTAACCCTGTGAGCACCTACCAGACAGCTTCTGGTTGTGGATGCCCCACCCCTGGAGGTGTTCAAGACTAGGCTGGATGGGACCCTGGGCAACTTGGTCTAGTGCCAGACCTGCAGGCTGGTGGCCCTGCTGGTGGCAGGGGGGCTGGAACTTACAGATCCTTGGGCTCCTTTCCAAGGATCTGGAACATTCTATGATTTGATGGTTCTATGACAGTAACATGGGAGCAGAGGCCAATCCTCACTCACAACTACCCAGGGAGCTGTCACATGCTTTGTAAAGAGCATCCCCAGGAGCTCTGCCCAGAGAGATATGCCTCCAAACTGTGGCAGTACCGTGGCTGTGGCCACCTTGCGCAGCTGAGAGCGAAGGGCTGAAGGGTGAGGTCAGGCTGCCCACTGTGACATCAGCAAGGATGTCACAATGCAGGGGATGGTTTTAGGGCCGTCAGCAGGCAGTGCTGCTTCACTTTGGCCTGGGCCATAGGTAAGTGCAGCAGCATGGGAAGGTCGAGCTGGACGAGGGACACGGTGCAAACACCGGCCCCTGTGGGAGTGCCACGGGCAGTGCTTGGAACTGTCCCTTGCCAGCGCTGGCCTCAGTCCCTGCTGCCACCCATCTCCTTCTACCCACTGCTCCTCCCTGAGCACAGGGCCATGAGGCTCCTGGCCCCGCTCCCTCCCAGCCCCACTGAGCCCCTCTCTCCCATCTCTTGCAGATCATGGCTTTGGTGTTGGTTCTCGCCTTGTTGGTGAGGGTGCTAATTGTCAGTGGCAGTGACCATGCGGTCATGCTTGAGCGCGTGCAGCAGCACGAGAAAGAGCAGAGGAACGGGGAGCAGAGCTGGGTGGACATGTCGGCTCTGCTCTTTACTCTGCTGCATTACTGGAAGATCTGGTTCTGTACGGGACTGTTTGTCTTCCTCTTTTGGAATATGTGGCGGGTCCCTAAAAAGGAAGCAGCATGAGGAAGGGGGACAGCAGGAACAGCAAGAACGGGAGGAACAGGTGGAAGAGGTGGAACGTGAGGAACAGCAGGAGCAAGTGGAAGAGGAGGAACAGCTGGAACGGGTGGAAGAGCTGGAACAGGAGGATCAGGTGGAACATGTGGAACAGGAGGAACAGGAGGAACGGGAGGATCAGGGGGAACAGGTGCAGCAGGAGGAACAGGTGGAAGAGGTAGAACAGGAGGACGAGGAGGAAGAATACTTCCATCATTCAGCACTGACCAGATACATTGCACGGCGTGCCTGGGAAAAGATGCAAGGAAAGGCCACCAAGTGCGTGCTGGTGGAGGAGCTGATGAGCGACCTGCTGCAGACCTACACATTTGTCTGTTCAAACAGCTTCTACCCGGTGCTGCAGCCTGCCATTGGGGTGGGCAGCGCCTTTGAAGGCTGGAGTCCCTGTGAGGAGGACATTGTGTACCGCCTGCTCGTGCCCATTAAGGCCCCCCATGGGCACGTCTTCCACCCGGAGCTGGGTGAGGAAGGGGAGGTGCTGGCAAGGAACTCCCGCATCCGTGTGGAGCTGGTGTGCATGTGCACAAGGGAGCAGCAGCTGGGGACGTGCTGTGCTTCCTCCACCACTCTGAGGAGGAGCTGAGCCAAAATCAGCAGCCCAGCCTCCTACAGACGCTCTGCACCGGCTCCTACCTGGATGTGCAGAAAACTGCCGCCTGGTTCAACAAGCAGGTACCAAGAACCTGGAGGCTCACGCACCGGGCACACCGTTACGGCCTTAAGGTGCTGCCCTCCAGCCGCTCCTGCAAGCTCCAGGTGACAGACACCTCCAGCGGGGAAAAAGTCCACGTTGAGCTGCTGTTCGGGGTGCAGCAAGGCAACCTGGACATCTTCCTGAGCAGCCAGAACGCAGAGGCCGTCTTTACGCCCAGCACAACATGGCCGCAGAGCTGCGCTGTGGCGGAAAGGAAGTACTTCGAGTACGTGGCCAGGACCGCTGGACCCAACAGCTGCCACCTGGTCTGCCTGAGGCTCTTTGCTCACATCCTGGTGGGCATGGGCTTTTCCACCTACGCCATCAAGACTCTTCTCCTCCACCTCCTAGCCATCATCCCTTTGGAGGACTGGCGCAGGAGGCATTTCCTGAGCCGGCTGGAGAATCTCCTGCAGTACCTGCAATACTGCCTGAACGATAAAGTCCTGAACCACTTCCTCCTTGGCAACGCGACCATGCCTGACGAGGTTGTCCTGCCGCAGGCCTTCCAAACAGCCAGCCCGCTCAACCTCTTCCAGCACCTGGAGCAGGACCCGGACGCCCACTCCCGGGTGCTGCGTGACTTCAAGGAGCTGAAAGATCGCCTCTTCAGACTGCTGCTGTTTGGACGCTGAAAGAGGCGTTTGTCAGAACCCTCCTTTCTTGGGCTCAAAGCTCACATGCTGTGAGCAATAAGACTCTGAGCTATCTAGGAGGCCAGAGGTGGGTGTTGCCGTGTGGCAGTCAGCATCAGGTTGTGGGCAGTTTACATCCAAAAGGATTTCTTTGGAGAGAGTTTGCCGGCTAAAGATCTGGGCTGAGACCAAATGACTCCAGCTTGGTACAGGAGATTTGGGAATAGTACCATTGTATCCTGTGAAGGCAAGACGCAAGTGGGCACCTCCCTGCTCCCTCTTATCTGCTGGCAAGGCCCAGAAGATGGTACCAAAAGGAAGAAGCTGTCACTCCAAAGACAGCCAACTCGGCCACTCTGGACTTACATTAATAAGTCTGTCCTGTCCTTGGAAAAAGTCATCCTTGTCGTCGTCAAGCCAACAACAACCTCCGACGACCCATCTCTACGGAAGGTCAGCATCGGAACTACGAGCTATGCTGGAAACCCGGTGGTGGCTAATTCTCTCTTGCTTTCTACAGAGACTCTTTGCTTTTATTTCCAATCTCTTTTCTATCGCCCGACTTCCCTTGCCCATCTCCCTAAACAACTAGGATTTGTAATAAAGTGGTCGGGCTAACATTTCACCTGTTGTGTCTTAATCTCGCCGTCGGGTGTACATCCATGAAGGGAACCTCCTCTCCCTCCTACAAATTGGAGCAACACAGCCTTCACGCACAGAGCTCTGCCTGCCTGCCGGGAGCAGCGCACGCGGCAGCCGTTCCCTGCTACCACACCGTGAGGAGCCGGACCCCGTGCAGCCGGAGAGGCCTCTGCACAGACGCTTCCAACACAGCCTCCTGTCAGCAGCTGGGCAGGGACCGCCCGGCCTCTCAGAGAGCATCCCTTTGTTCCGGGAGCTTCGGCCTCTGCACAAATGCCAAGAAATGCCTTGCTCAGCTCAGCGCTGCTCGAGTGTGACCTGTGCAAGGAGGGACTGCAGTGTCAGTTGCACAGTGCCGTGGCGAGACGGCTTCAGAACACTGCCATGACGGGAGAGTCCACCGTCCTCTGGGGCAGTGAGATGGAGTGCGCGGTCACCCTCCCTTTCAGAAGATGCTCTCTGACGTTCAAACCGCCTCGTGTGTCCTTTGAGGAAGGCGGAATGCCATCCTATTTTACCAGAACCTCTGTCAGCTGGGCTAGGCGTACGAGTTCCGAGGAAAATCACAGAATTCCTCACAAAAAAACCTTGCACGCCGGCTTCCCTCCTTCCCGCTCTTGAGACCCCAACCCCTCCACGCCTTCCCTGCCCTGGCGGTTACGCTGAGGTCCCGACGGTGAGTCCGGCCGCCCTCCTGGCCCCGCCCACTCTGCCTCAGCGCCGCCTCTCCTCAGCGGCCCCGCGCTGCCCGCTCGGGCTGCCCGGCACCTCCTCTCCGTCCCGCCTTCTGACTTGGCCGCGTTGGCCGGGGCTCGGCCCGTCAGGGAGACGTCCGGCTGCCAGTGCGGGGAGACGGGGTAGCCAGAAAGCTTAGGATCCTACGATCACTCAGGCTGCAAAGAGAACTGAGATCCCCAAGCCCAAGCCCACCCCACCGCGCCCACTGCCCACGTCCCTCAGTGCCACATCTCCACGGCTCTGGAACACCCCCAGGGACGGTGACCCCAGCATTCCTGGGCAGCTGGGCCTGTGCTAACTGCTCTTTGTGAGAAGAGATCTTTCCTAACATCCAACCTGAACTTCCCCTGGCCCTCCTCAGGGACATTCCCTCTCATCCCATCGCTGTTAGCCAGGAGCCAACCTCCCCCCCCACGCCCAGCTCCTGTCAGGGAGCTGCAGAGAGCCATGAGGGCTCCCCTGAGCCTCCTCTTCTCCACACTGACCCCCCCCAGCTCCCTCAGCCGCTCCCCATCACGCGTGTGCTCCAGAGCCCTCACAGCTCCGTTCCCCTCTCTGCACGCGCTGCAGGGCCTCCATGTCTGTCTGGGAGTGAGGGGCCCAGCACTGAACACAGCGCTCGAGCTGCGGCCTCACAGTGCAGAGTGCGGAGGGACGATCCCCCCCTCCTGCTGACCGCACTGCTGCTGGCACAAGCCAGGAATGCCGCTGACCTTCCTGGCCACCTGAGCACACTGCTGCCTTGTGTGCGGCAGCTGTTGCCCACCACCCCTAGAGCTTTTTCCTCAACGCAGCTCCCAGCCACTCTGCCCCAAGCCTGCGGCACTGCATGGGATTGGTGTGACCAAAGCACGTGACCTGATGCTGTATTCTACTGGATTACTGGAAGATCTGGTTCCACGCGGGACTGTTTTTCCTGCTGTTTTGGACCATGCGGCGGTCCCTAAAAAGGAACCAGCATGATGATAGCAGCAGTGAGGAGGACAGCTCCAGCAGCGAGGAGGCGGCAGCAGTGGGCAAGCATGAGGAAGGGGAGCAAGAGGAACAGGAGGAACAGGTGGAAGAGGAGGAACAGGAGTTAGTGGTAGTGACTGCATTTAAGAACAGTGTTTTGTAGCAGAGAATTTATTCTATCAAACATAGCTATTTTGCTCATTGTAGCTGTTGCAGTTTCCATGGAAATAAACGGGAGGCATTACTTTTGGAGCGACCTATGTGTATGCGGCCCAAGACAATCCGTCTTCACTCAGTGTGGCCCAGGGAAGCCAAGAGGTCAGCGAGAGGAAGCTTGCACACAGAGAGTTACAGGACTGCTATGCACCAGTGCAGACCATGGCAGCCTGGGTGGAATGGGAAACAGACGCATTGTTGCTGTTCTTAGAAACATAGACTCATAGAGCCCTTCTGGTTGGAGAAGACATCTAAGACCAACCATCAGCCCATTCCCACCATGCCTGCTAACCCTGTGAGCACCTACCAGACAGCTTCTGGTTGTGGATGCCCCACCCCTGGAGGTGTTCAAGACTAGGCTGGATGGGACCCTGGGCAACTTGGTCTAGTGCCAGACCTGCAGGCTGGTGGCCCTGCTGGTGGCAGGGGGGCTGGAACTTACAGATCCTTGGGCTCCTTTCCAAGGATCTGGAACATTCTATGATTTGATGGTTCTATGACAGTAACATGGGAGCAGAGGCCAATCCTCACTCACAACTACCCAGGGAGCTGTCACATGCTTTGTAAAGAGCATCCCCAGGAGCTCTGCCCAGAGAGATATGCCTCCAAACTGTGGCAGTACCGTGGCTGTGGCCACCTTGCGCAGCTGAGAGCGAAGGGCTGAAGGGTGAGGTCAGGCTGCCCACTGTGACATCAGCAAGGATGTCACAATGCAGGGGATGGTTTTAGGGCCGTCAGCAGGCAGTGCTGCTTCACTTTGGCCTGGGCCATAGGTAAGTGCAGCAGCATGGGAAGGTCGAGCTGGACGAGGGACACGGTGCAAACACCGGCCCCTGTGGGAGTGCCACGGGCAGTGCTTGGAACTGTCCCTGCCAGCGCTGGCCTCAGTCCCTGCTGCCACCCATCTCCTTCTACCCACTGCTCCTCCCTGAGCACAGGGCCATGAGGCTCCTGGCCCCGCTCCCTCCCAGCCCCACTGAGCCCCTCTCTCCCATCTCTTGCAGATCATGGCTTTGGTGTTGGTTCTCGCCTTGTTGGTGAGGGCGCTAATTGTCAGTGGCAGTGACCATGCGGTCATGCTTGAGCGCGTGCAGCAGCACGAGAAAGAGCAGAGGAACGGGGAGCAGAGCTGGGTGGACATGTCGGCTCTGCTCTTTACTCTGCTGCATTACTGGAAGATCTGGTTCTGTACGGGACTGTTTGTCTTCCTCTTTTGGAATATGTGGCGGTCCCTAAAAAGGAAGCAGCATGAGGAAGGGGGACAGCAGGAACAGCAAGAACGGGAGGAACAGGTGGAAGAGGTGGAACGTGAGGAACAGCAGGAGCAAGTGGAAGAGGAGGAACAGCTGGAACGGGTGGAAGAGCTGGAACAGGAGGATCAGGTGGAACATGTGGAACAGGAGGAACAGGAGGAACGGGAGGATCAGGGGGAACAGGTGCAGCAGGAGGAACAGGTGGAAGAGGTAGAACAGGAGGACGAGGAGGAAGAATACTTCCATCATTCAGCACTGACCAGATACATTGCACGGCGTGCCTGGGAAAAGATGCAAGGAAAGGCCACCAAGTGCGTGCTGGTGGAGGAGCTGATGAGCGACCTGCTGCAGACCTACACATTTGTCTGTTCAAACAGCTTCTACCCGGTGCTGCAGCCTGCCATTGGGGTGGGCAGCGCCTTTGAAGGCTGGAGTCCCTGTGAGGAGGACATTGTGTACCGCCTGCTCGTGCCCATTAAGGCCCCCCATGGGCACGTCTTCCACCCGGAGCTGGGTGAGGAAGGGGAGGTGCTGGCAAGGAACTCCCGCATCCGTGTGGAGCTGGTGTGCATGTGCACAAGGGAGCAGCAGCTGGGGGACGTGCTGTGCTTCCTCCACCACTCTGAGGAGGAGCTGAGCCAAAATCAGCAGCCCAGCCTCCTACAGACGCTCTGCACCGGCTCCTACCTGGATGTGCAGAAAACTGCCGCCTGGTTCAACAAGCAGGTACCAAGAACCTGGAGGCTCACGCACCGGGCACACCGTTACGGCCTTAAGGTGCTGCCCTCCAGCCGCTCCTGCAAGCTCCAGGTGACAGACACCTCCAGCGGGGAAAAAGTCCACGTTGAGCTGCTGTTCGGGGTGCAGCAAGGCAACCTGGACATCTTCCTGAGCAGCCAGAACGCAGAGGCCGTCTTTACGCCCAGCACAACATGGCCGCAGAGCTGCGCTGTGGCGGAAAGGAAGTACTTCGAGTACGTGGCCAGGACCGCTGGACCCAACAGCTGCCACCTGGTCTGCCTGAGGCTCTTTGCTCACATCCTGGTGGGCATGGGCTTTTCCACCTACGCCATCAAGACTCTTCTCCTCCACCTCCTAGCCATCATCCCTTTGGAGGACTGGCGCAGGAGGCATTTCCTGAGCCGGCTGGAGAATCTCCTGCAGTACCTGCAATACTGCCTGAACGATAAAGTCCTGAACCACTTCCTCCTTGGCAACGCGACCATGCCTGACGAGGTTGTCCTGCCGCAGGCCTTCCAAACAGCCAGCCCGCTCAACCTCTTCCAGCACCTGGAGCAGGACCCGGACGCCCACTCCCGGGTGCTGCGTGACTTCAAGGAGCTGAAAGATCGCCTCTTCAGACTGCTGCTGTTTGGACGCTGAAAGAGGCGTTTGTCAGAACCCTCCTTTCTTGGGCTCAAAGCTCACATGCTGTGAGCAATAAGACTCTGAGCTATCTAGGAGGCCAGAGGTGGGTGTTGCCGTGTGGCAGTCAGCATCAGGTTGTGGGCAGTTTACATCCAAAAGGATTTCTTTGGAGAGAGTTTGCCGGCTAAAGATCTGGGCTGAGACCAAATGACTCCAGCTTGGTACAGGAGATTTGGGAATAGTACCATTGTATCCTGTGAAGGCAAGACGCAAGTGGGCACCTCCCTGCTCCCTCTTATCTGCTGGCAAGGCCCAGAAGATGGGAACAAAAGGAAGAAGCTGTCACTCCAAAGACAGCCAACTCGGCCACTCTGGACTTACATTAATAAGGCTGTCCTGTCCTTGGAAAAAGTCATCCTTGTCGTCGTCAAGCCAACAACAACCTCCGACGACCCATCTCTACGGAAGGTCAGCATCGGAACTACGAGCTATGCTGGAAACCCGGTGGTGGCTAATTCTCTCTTGCTTTCTACAGAGACTCTTTGCTTTTATTTCCAATCTCTTTTCTATCGCCCGACTTCCCTTGCCCATCTCCCTAAACAACTAGGATTTGTAATAAAGTGGTCGGGCTAACATTTCACCTGTTGTGTCTTAATCTCGCCGTCGGGTGTACATCCATGAAGGGAACCTCCTCTCCCTCCTACAAATTGGAGCAACACAGCCTTCACGCACAGAGCTCTGCCTGCCTGCCGGGAGCAGCGCACGCGGCAGCCGTTCCCTGCTACCACACCGTGAGGAGCCGGACCCCGTGCAGCCGGAGAGGCCTCTGCACAGACGCTTCCAACACAGCCTCCTGTCAGCAGCTGGGCAGGGACCGCCCGGCCTCTCAGAGAGCATCCCTTTGTTCCGGGAGCTTCGGCCTCTGCACAAATGCCAAGAAATGCCTTGCTCAGCTCAGCGCTGCTCGAGTGTGACCTGTGCAAGGAGGGACTGCAGTGTCAGTTGCACAGTGCCGTGGCGAGACGGCTTCAGAACACTGCCATGACGGGAGAGTCCACCGTCCTCTGGGGCAGTGAGATGGAGTGCGCGGTCACCCTCCCTTTCAGAAGATGCTCTCTGACGTTCAAACCGCCTCGTGTGTCCTTTGAGGAAGGCGGAATGCCATCCTATTTTACCAGAACCTCTGTCAGCTGGGCTAGGCGTACGAGTTCCGAGGAAAATCACAGAATTCCTCACAAAAAAACCTTGCACGCCGGCTTCCCTCCTTCCCGCTCTTGAGACCCCAACCCCTCCACGCCTTCCCTGCCCTGGCGGTTACGCTGAGGTCCCGACGGTGAGTCCGGCCGCCCTCCTGGCCCCGCCCACTCTGCCTCAGCGCCGCCTCTCCTCAGCGGCCCCGCGCTGCCCGCTCGGGCTGCCCGGCGCCTCCTCTCCGTCCCGCCTTCTGACTTGGCCGCGTTGGCCGGGGCTCGGCCCGTCAGGGAGACGTCCGGCTGCCAGTGCGGGGAGACGGGGTAGCCAGAAAGCTTAGGATCCTACGATCACTCAGGCTGCAAAGAGAACTGAGATCCCCAAGCCCAAGCCCACCCCACCGCGCCCACTGCCCACGTCCCTCAGTGCCACATCTCCACGGCTCTGGAACACCCCCAGGGACGGTGACCCCAGCATTCCTGGGCAGCTGGGCCTGTGCTAACTGCTCTTTGTGAGAAGAGATCTTTCCTAACATCCAACCTGAACTTCCCCTGGCCGTCCTCAGGGACATTCCCTCTCATCCCATCGCTGTTAGCCAGGAGCCAACCTCCCCCCCCACGCCCAGCTCCTGTCAGGGAGCTGCAGAGAGCCATGAGGGCTCCCCTGAGCCTCCTCTTCTCCACACTGACCCCCCCCAGCTCCCTCAGCCGCTCCCCATCACGCGTGTGCTCCAGAGCCCTCACAGCTCCGTTCCCCTCTCTGCACGCGCTGCAGGGCCTCCATGTCTGTCTGGGAGTGAGGGGCCCAGCACTGAACACAGCGCTCGAGCTGCGGCCTCACAGTGCAGAGTGCGGAGGGACGATCCCCCCCTCCTGCTGACCGCACTGCTGCTGGCACAAGCCAGGAATGCCGCTGACCTTCCTGGCCACCTGAGCACACTGCTGCCTTGTGTGCGGCAGCTGTTGCCCACCACCCCTAGAGCTTTTTCCTCAACGCAGCTCCCAGCCACTCTGCCCCAAGCCTGCGGCACTGCATGGGATTGGTGTGACCAAAGCACGTGACCTGATGCTGTATTCTACTGGATTACTGGAAGATCTGGTTCCACGCGGGACTGTTTTTCCTGCTGTTTTGGACCATGCGGCGGTCCCTAAAAAGGAACCAGCATGATGATAGCAGCAGTGAGGAGGACAGCTCCAGCAGCGAGGAGGCGGCAGCAGTGGGCAAGCATGAGGAAGGGGAGCAAGAGGAACAGGAGGAACAGGTGGAAGAGGAGGAACAGGAGTTAGTGGTAGTGACTGCATTTAAGAACAGTGTTTTGTAGCAGAGAATTTATTCTATCAAACATAGCTATTTTGCTCATTGTAGCTGTTGCAGTTTCCATGGAAATAAACGGGAGGCATTACTTTTGGAGCGACCTATGTGTATGCGGCCCAAGACAATCCGTCTTCACTCAGTGTGGCCCAGGGAAGCCAAGAGGTCAGCGAGAGGAAGCTTGCACACAGAGAGTTACAGGACTGCTATGCACCAGTGCAGACCATGGCAGCCTGGGTGGAATGGGAAACAGACGCATTGTTGCTGTTCTTAGAAACATAGACTCATAGAGCCCTTCTGGTTGGAGAAGACATCTAAGACCAACCATCAGCCCATTCCCACCATGCCTGCTAACCCTGTGAGCACCTACCAGACAGCTTCTGGTTGTGGATGCCCCACCCCTGGAGGTGTTCAAGACTAGGCTGGATGGGACCCTGGGCAACTTGGTCTAGTGCCAGACCTGCAGGCTGGTGGCCCTGCTGGTGGCAGGGGGGCTGGAACTTACAGATCCTTGGGCTCCTTTCCAAGGATCTGGAACATTCTATGATTTGATGGTTCTATGACAGTAACATGGGAGCAGAGGCCAATCCTCACTCACAACTACCCAGGGAGCTGTCACATGCTTTGTAAAGAGCATCCCCAGGAGCTCTGCCCAGAGAGATATGCCTCCAAACTGTGGCAGTACCGTGGCTGTGGCCACCTTGCGCAGCTGAGAGCGAAGGGCTGAAGGGTGAGGTCAGGCTGCCCACTGTGACATCAGCAAGGATGTCACAATGCAGGGGATGGTTTTAGGGCCGTCAGCAGGCAGTGCTGCTTCACTTTGGCCTGGGCCATAGGTAAGTGCAGCAGCATGGGAAGGTCGAGCTGGACGAGGGACACGGTGCAAACACCGGCCCCTGTGGGAGTGCCACGGGCAGTGCTTGGAACTGTCCCTGCCAGCGCTGGCCTCAGTCCCTGCTGCCACCCATCTCCTTCTACCCACTGCTCCTCCCTGAGCACAGGGCCATGAGGCTCCTGGCCCCGCTCCCTCCCAGCCCCACTGAGCCCCTCTCTCCCATCTCTTGCAGATCATGGCTTTGGTGTTGGTTCTCGCCTTGTTGGTGAGGGCGCTAATTGTCAGTGGCAGTGACCATGCGGTCATGCTTGAGCGCGTGCAGCAGCACGAGAAAGAGCAGAGGAACGGGGAGCAGAGCTGGGTGGACATGTCGGCTCTGCTCTTTACTCTGCTGCATTACTGGAAGATCTGGTTCTGTACGGGACTGTTTGTCTTCCTCTTTTGGAATATGTGGCGGTCCCTAAAAAGGAAGCAGCATGAGGAAGGGGGACAGCAGGAACAGCAAGAACGGGAGGAACAGGTGGAAGAGGTGGAACGTGAGGAACAGCAGGAGCAAGTGGAAGAGGAGGAACAGCTGGAACGGGTGGAAGAGCTGGAACAGGAGGATCAGGTGGAACATGTGGAACAGGAGGAACAGGAGGAACGGGAGGATCAGGGGGAACAGGTGCAGCAGGAGGAACAGGTGGAAGAGGTAGAACAGGAGGACGAGGAGGAAGAATACTTCCATCATTCAGCACTGACCAGATACATTGCACGGCGTGCCTGGGAAAAGATGCAAGGAAAGGCCACCAAGTGCGTGCTGGTGGAGGAGCTGATGAGCGACCTGCTGCAGACCTACACATTTGTCTGTTCAAACAGCTTCTACCCGGTGCTGCAGCCTGCCATTGGGGTGGGCAGCGCCTTTGAAGGCTGGAGTCCCTGTGAGGAGGACATTGTGTACCGCCTGCTCGTGCCCATTAAGGCCCCCCATGGGCACGTCTTCCACCCGGAGCTGGGTGAGGAAGGGGAGGTGCTGGCAAGGAACTCCCGCATCCGTGTGGAGCTGGTGTGCATGTGCACAAGGGAGCAGCAGCTGGGGGACGTGCTGTGCTTCCTCCACCACTCTGAGGAGGAGCTGAGCCAAAATCAGCAGCCCAGCCTCCTACAGACGCTCTGCACCGGCTCCTACCTGGATGTGCAGAAAACTGCCGCCTGGTTCAACAAGCAGGTACCAAGAACCTGGAGGCTCACCCACCGGGCACACCGTTACGGCCTTAAGGTGCTGCCCTCCAGCCGCTCCTGCAAGCTCCAGGTGACAGACACCTCCAGCGGGGAAAAAGTCCACGTTGAGCTGCTGTTCGGGGTGCAGCAAGGCAACCTGGACATCTTCCTGAGCAGCCAGAACGCAGAGGCCGTCTTTACGCCCAGCACAACATGGCCGCAGAGCTGCGCTGTGGCGGAAAGGAAGTACTTCGAGTACGTGGCCAGGACCGCTGGACCCAACAGCTGCCACCTGGTCTGCCTGAGGCTCTTTGCTCACATCCTGGTGGGCATGGGCTTTTCCACCTACGCCATCAAGACTCTTCTCCTCCACCTCCTAGCCATCATCCCTTTGGAGGACTGGCGCAGGAGGCATTTCCTGAGCCGGCTGGAGAATCTCCTGCAGTACCTGCAATACTGCCTGAACGATAAAGTCCTGAACCACTTCCTCCTTGGCAACGCGACCATGCCTGACGAGGTTGTCCTGCCGCAGGCCTTCCAAACAGCCAGCCCGCTCAACCTCTTCCAGCACCTGGAGCAGGACCCGGACGCCCACTCCCGGGTGCTGCGTGACTTCAAGGAGCTGAAAGATCGCCTCTTCAGACTGCTGCTGTTTGGACGCTGAAAGAGGCGTTTGTCAGAACCCTCCTTTCTTGGGCTCAAAGCTCACATGCTGTGAGCAATAAGACTCTGAGCTATCTAGGAGGCCAGAGGTGGGTGTTGCCGTGTGGCAGTCAGCATCAGGTTGTGGGCAGTTTACATCCAAAAGGATTTCTTTGGAGAGAGTTTGCCGGCTAAAGATCTGGGCTGAGACCAAATGACTCCAGCTTGGTACAGGAGATTTGGGAATAGTACCATTGTATCCTGTGAAGGCAAGACGCAAGTGGGCACCTCCCTGCTCCCTCTTATCTGCTGGCAAGGCCCAGAAGATGGGAACAAAAGGAAGAAGCTGTCACTCCAAAGACAGCCAACTCGGCCACTCTGGACTTACGTTAATAAGTCTGTCCTGTCCTTGGAAAAAGTCATCCTTGTCGTCGTCAAGCCAACAACAACCTCCGACGACCCATCTCTACGGAAGGTCAGCATCGGAACTACGAGCTATGCTGGAAACCCGGTGGTGGCTAATTCTCTCTTGCTTTCTACAGAGACTCTTTGCTTTTATTTCCAATCTCTTTTCTATCGCCCGACTTCCCTTGCCCATCTCCCTAAACAACTAGGATTTGTAATAAAGTGGTCGGGCTAACATTTCACCTGTTGTGTCTTAATCTCGCCGTCGGGTGTACATCCATGAAGGGAACCTCCTCTCCCTCCTACAAATTGGAGCAACACAGCCTTCACGCACAGAGCTCTGCCTGCCTGCCGGGAGCAGCGCACGCGGCAGCCGTTCCCTGCTACCACACCGTGAGGAGCCGGACCCCGTGCAGCCGGAGAGGCCTCTGCACAGACGCTTCCAACACAGCCTCCTGTCAGCAGCTGGGCAGGGACCGCCCGGCCTCTCAGAGAGCATCCCTTTGTTCCGGGAGCTTCGGCCTCTGCACAAATGCCAAGAAATGCCTTGCTCAGCTCAGCGCTGCTCGAGTGTGACCTGTGCAAGGAGGGACTGCAGTGTCAGTTGCACAGTGCCGTGGCGAGACGGCTTCAGAACACTGCCATGACGGGAGAGTCCACCGTCCTCTGGGGCAGTGAGATGGAGTGCGCCGTCACCCTCCCTTTCAGAAGATGCTCTCTGACGTTCAAACCGCCTCGTGTGTCCTTTGAGGAAGGCGGAATGCCATCCTATTTTACCAGAACCTCTGTCAGCTGGGCTAGGCGTACGAGTTCCGAGGAAAATCACAGAATTCCTCACAAAAAAACCTTGCACGCCGGCTTCCCTCCTTCCCGCTCTTGAGACCCCAACCCCTCCACGCCTTCCCTGCCCTGGCGGTTACGCTGAGGTCCCGACGGTGAGTCCGGCTGCCCTCCTGGCCCCGCCCACTCTGCCTCAGCGCCGCCTCTCCTCAGCGGCCCCGCGCTGCCCGCTCGGGCTGCCCGGCGCCTCCTCTCCGTCCCGCCTTCTGACTTGGCCGCGTTGGCCGGGGCTCGGCCCGTCAGGGAGACGTCCGGCTGCCAGTGCGGGGAGACGGGGTAGCCAGAAAGCTTAGGATCCTACGATCACTCAGGCTGCAAAGAGAACTGAGATCCCCAAGCCCAAGCCCACCCCACCGCGCCCACTGCCCACGTCCCTCAGTGCCACATCTCCACGGCTCTGGAACACCCCCACGGACGGTGACCCCAGCATTCCTGGGCAGCTGGGCCTGTGCTAACTGCTCTTTGTGAGAAGAGATCTTTCCTAACATCCAACCCGAACTTCCCCTGGCCCTCCTCAGGGACATTCCCTCTCATCCCATCGCTGTTAGCCAGGAGCCAACCTCCCCCTCCACGCCCAGCTCCTGTCAGGGAGCTGCAGAGAGCCATGAGGGCTCCCCTGAGCCTCCTCTTCTCCACACTGACCCCCCCCAGCTCCCTCAGCCGCTCCCCATCACGCGTGTGCTCCAGAGCCCTCACAGCTCCGTTCCCCTCTCTGCACGCGCTGCAGGGCCTCCATGTCTGTCTGGGAGTGAGGGGCCCGGCACTGAACACAGCGCTCGAGCTGCGGCCTCACAGTGCAGAGTGCGGAGGGACGATCCCCCCCTCCTGCTGACCGCACTGCTGCTGGCACAAGCCAGGAATGCCGCTGACCTTCCTGGCCACCTGAGCACACTGCTGCCTTGTGTGCGGCAGCTGTTGCCCACCACCCCTAGAGCTTTTTCCTCAACGCAGCTCCCAGCCACTCTGCCCCAAGCCTGCGGCACTGCATGGGATTGGTGTGACCAAAGCACGTGACCTGATGCTGTATTCTACTGGATTACTGGAAGATCTGGTTCCACGCGGGACTGTTTTTCCTGCTGTTTTGGACCATGCGGCGGTCCCTAAAAAGGAACCAGCATGATGATAGCAGCAGTGAGGAGGACAGCTCCAGCAGCGAGGAGGCGGCAGCAGTGGGCAAGCATGAGGAAGGGGAGCAAGAGGAACAGGAGGAACAGGAGGAACAGGTGGAAGAGGAGGACGAGGAAGAAGTCTTCTATGATTCAGTATTCACCAGATCCTACCTGGATGTTTGGAGAATTTCCACCGGGTTCAACATGCAGGTAGCAACAATCTGGAGGGCCAACTACCGGGCACACATTTATGACCTAAAGGTGCTGACATCCAGCTGCTCCTGCAAGCTCCTGCTGACAGACATCTCCAGCGGGGAAAAATTCCATGTTTAGCTGGTATTCGGGGTGCAGCAAGGCAACCTGGACATCTTTCTGAGCTGCCAGAATGCAGAGGCCGTCTTTACACCCAGCACAACATGGCTACAGAGCTGTGCTGTGGCGGAAAGGAAGTACTTCCAGTACGTTGCCTGGACCGCTGGTCCCAACAGCTGCCACCTGGTCTGCCTGAGGCTCTTTGTTCACATCCTGGTGGGCATGTGCTCTTGCCAAGGGGTACAAATGGTTTCCCGTGCAAACCCACCTGCCCCGGCCTGTGCGCTTTGGTAGATGGTCAAGGGCAGAGAGCTAGCAGATAATTTTAACAAATTGAAAACACAACGGCAACGATCTGAGGAGGAATGGTATTTTACTAAATTTAATCAAACAAAATGAGAGAGCCGAGAGTATTTAAAGCACGAGTCAAACCACGATAGTGCTAGGGAAGCACGTGCTTTTCTCCACGGCAGGCTAAGACGGCCAGAGGCAGAGAGCGGCTGGGGTCCAGTCCAGAGCTCCATCTTACTTCCTCTTCTGTCCAAGTCCGCTGGGGATGCCGCTCCTCCCCTCCGGGAACACAAAATGCCCAAAAAGGCGGTAACATGGAACCAGAACCTTAACTGCCATTGTTCTGCATGATGTTCTAATGTTAAATACTGACAACAACAATCACTAAAACACAACAACAGTGTATCTCCAGACAGTCTTTTGTTGTTACTATTCTTCTAACTTTTTTGCCTGATCACTTAAGAAATGACAATTTATGTCACTTTAGAAACAAGTTTGGTTTCTCTGAACATGGGAGTCATTTCTTTCTGAGAATATTGGAGCACTGAGCAATGGTACTGATTCTGTTGTATGGCACAGTAGAACTCGCCCCCATCCACACTCACTGCATTTGCAGCTTTGATGCTGTGATAAATACAATCTCTTTCAATTTCCACCATCGGTCTTCATGAGTGCTTTGGTTGCTGAAGTATTTTTGGTATGAGACAAATGTTATCAACATTTAAAGTAATGAAAGGGATGGTAACAGCTGGCTAGATTTTAACAATTCTCTCAGTACAAATATTAATTAAATGCAGGATACTAATTTCCTTTTCTATTGCAATCGGCTGCAGATTGCAGTTCTAGTTACACGATTCTTCTATGTGGCCATAAAGATGGAGGTGTGAAAGGTTTCCAGGCACAGTGCTGTGTACCAGCAGCTGAAGGGAGGAATGTTTGTGGATGAAAGAGCCGTCAAGCTGCTTACCAGCAATCCAGCAGCAATGGAGAGATGTCAGAAGTACAGTGATAGTTCAGCTCTAATGAATGTAGGAGTGTTTAAGCATCGCTCCCCAATGAGGATATCTCTAAGACTGCGTTAAGTTGGGAATCAGGAAGGCAGTTCTGATGTGTGATATGAAGGGCCAGGAGTGAGCAGAGGTTTCCACAGGACTTTATATGAATGCAATTACTGTTAATTATTGCACAACCCATCCTATTAGGGTGAACAGCCCACTTCCAAAAGCCAGGTTTGGAATTCAAGCAGAAGAAAGGTACAAGCTGCCTTTACCCTCTGTCGAAGCAATGGCCCATGCTTCCCTCCTGCACGTTTCCAAAGCAACAGTAAATAGTACCCCTGTTGAGACAACAGCATATTGCACTCCTGCTGAGAGGAATTTGCATTTCATTTGCAGATTATTATACCCCAGGCTTAGTCTAAACTGCTTTCAAATTTCCTTTGTTGCTATTGGGTATTCATGTCTGCGTCTAGATGGAATTTCAAACTTGAAATTATTCTCACTTCATGTACGTGACCATATGTTTCTTTATAACAAGTTTCAAATAAGAAATGCCTATCATTTTGCCCAGATAGTTAATGTAAAATGGACAGATTAATAAACCCTGCATCTCTTTCATCCACAGGAATATGCTTCCCATGGACCAAAATGAAGCTACAAAATGTAACAAGCTACCAGATTTAAAAGTTGTGCAGGATAAACCCACTATCGTTTTTGGAAAAACAAAGTTTATAGAATCATTACAGAAACATAAAATAAATGCACTGAGTCTGGAGGCAGCTCTAGAGACTGTCTGGTCCAAAAAGAGCGGGGCTGGTTGGAGCAGGTTGTCCAGTGCTTCCAGCCTGGCGTTGTCCATCTCCAGGGACAGAGAATCCACCACCTCAATGTGCAACTGCTCCCATGTTCAAACAAGGTGGCAATTTAAAGAAGGATTTTCTTATGTTTAAATGGAATTTCCTGATTGATTTTGCTGTTTTTTTGTTTGTTTGTTTGTTTTTGTAGGATTTTTTTGTTACTTTTGTTTTATTTTCATCTTTGTCCATTGCTTCCTGTCCTGTTGCCTCATTGGGGCAACACTGAGAAGAGAATGGTTCCATCTTATTGCCCCCATCAGGTATTTATACATGTGGATGGGATCCCCCTGAGCCTTCTCCAGGCTGAGCAGTGCCAGCTCTCTCAGCCTGTCCTTCTATGAGAGATCATAGGCTCACAGAATCATTCAGGAAAAGCTCTCCAAGACCCCCGAGCCCAACCCCAGCCCAGCTCACCATGCCCGCTGCCCACATCCCTCAGTGCGACATCTCCATGGTTCTGAAACACCTCCAGGGATGGTGACCCCACCACTCCAGCGCAGCTGTGCCACTGCATCACCAGTGCATTAGACGCCCCCATCCTTTTACAATCTTTGTGACACTGATGCATACCTATATATGCATATAAACTCTCTATATATCAGTAGAGGAAGTGTGCTGGTTGTATGGCACAGCAGGTCCCTCCAAGGCATGTAGACATGGCACTGGTGCTGCTCCTCCGATCTTCCTACAAATGAACTGGTACTGCAGTTTTCTCTTTTCCCTAACCTACAAACTGTTTGGACAGCTACATTAATAGTGGTTGTGTTATAAAACTGCAGCAGATTCAGCTACAGGCTTTTTTCAAATTGAGAGCAGTCAGGGCTTTGCACAGATGAGCTGTTGTCCTGTTAGCCTTGTATTCCTGAGGGGAAAAAACCATGGTGGTATTTGCTCCTTAAGATGCCCAGGACCCACAGCAGGTTCAGCGACCAAATTACTTTCATGATGTTTTTAATTACCCTTTGGCCCTCAGGTCTGTACATTTGACATGGACACTGCTGTCCCCTGATAGCATCCTCTTGGGAGCAAGGGACACCTGAGGAAGCAGAAAACATTTTTCTACCACATGACCTATTTCAAAATAACTATCATTTCTTTTTTTTTTTTTTTTTTTTTTTTTTTCAGTGCAGATAAGAGCAAGGCTCTGCTCTGTGAGAGGAGACAGATTCACTGCTATCATGTTCCTGAAACAGAAGGCTGCTCTGCACTATCCAATTACGGACCTTAATTTAAATTAAAACCACAACAAATCAAAATGCTGTTTACCTTCAAAATAACACGAAAGTTTAATAATAGCTGTATATTGGCTATTAGCCCCAGGCGTAGGCTGAGTCATTTACTGAGGCAACCAATCTCCTGGGGAAATTTAAGCAGGTTTTGGCACAGCTTCTGTGAAAGGAACAACCAAGGCTCCTACGTTTTTCCAGAGCAGCCTGAGTCTTTGTGGTCATGGTGTGCCCTCCAGCACCTCCCTGAGGTGGCAGTAATGACAGAGAGATGTCCCCAATGACCATGCACAGGCGATCGTGTCTGGGGACCAGTGGTGTGCTCTGAGCGTGGCAATCATAGAATCATACAACTGCTGTGTTTGGAAAAGACCTCTAAGACCCCCAGCCCACCACACCATGCCCACTGCCCATATCCTTCAGTGCCACATCTCCATGCTTCTTGAACACCTCCAGGGATGTAGAACTTCCCATTCCCTGGGCATCTGTGCCACTGCATCACTGCCCTTTCAGAGAAGAAATGTTCTCTAATATCCAATCTAAAATCTGCCAGGAGACAGCAGGAGGGACCACAGCTTCCCCCTCCCAGCCCACCAGCTGGATGGCTGAGCATCCCCATTTGAATCTTTCCTTGGCTTAAAGCTGGTCCTTGCCATCCTTCTAGGGAGAAGCCAAGCTGCTGGGCTCCAATCCAAGCTCAGAGCAGAGCTCTTGCACCACAGCATTACAGTGCATGTGTACGTATTCAGCATGTAGGTACAGATTGTGACTCGTGTCCTGGCTTCCCCTGTGCCCCCCATGCTCCTGGTGCCCATCTCACCTGCGCAAAGCCTTTGAGATGCCACTACATCAGATGGATGCAGAAGGAACCCCAACCATTCCAGCCTGAAGAAGAGCTGCAGCACGGGGGCACTGAGGAAAACGTGGGAAGTCCTGCAGTAAATAAGTAGGGAATATAATAAGAAAAATATATTTTCTCATTCCTCTCCATCAGCTATTGACTTCTCACCTAAGGAAGGTGGATTTAATTCCATTCTCAAAACAGCCGTAGACTATACAAACCCATTAGATCATTGAAGGACCATTGAAAATCTTTCAGAGGAAATACAGATATCTAAATAAATTCGGAAGTGCATTATTCTAGCGCCCTTCAGACTTGTGTCAAATACTCTGCCTTACTGCCTATTACATTACAGAGCCATTAAACATGTATTATCTTTTGAAGGAAAAGCAGAGATTAATGACCCGAACCAACATGATGAATACACTGTGCAGGATGAGCCAGACTTCTGCAGCAACCCAGCAAGCAGAGGGAACAAACAATAAAACTAGATAAATAGTGGAACAAGAAGGTCAAAGAAGGAGAAATTAAGAGGCTGTGATTGAAAATTATTTGAACTCCATTCTCTACACTTTGGAAAAAAAAATTAACCAGCTACAAATATATTTTATATTTTCTCCCCACTGCATTTCTGCTACCAGGAAATGTCTCCCCAGCGCAGCATTATGTCGCAGTTACAAAGATCTATATTGAAGAACAAACAGTGGCTGTGTTTTGGATGAGACCTGGGAACAGAGCAGTTCTATTGAACCTCCTAGTAGCTGAGGCTGTGCTGCTTCAGGTGTGTTGGGATCATCCAGTCCAGCATTGGTCCCATTGCGGTCCCAGTGGGAAATGCAGCAGAGTAATGGCTGCTGAAAAGCCACACTTCAGTTTTCATGTTTAATCATCTTCTTTGTATGCTGAGCAGGAATTACCATGGCTGAAATTGAAATTTGTTTCATAAAGGATATTAATGTGGTTAATAAGACAAGCAATCGCCCACCGGTGGCCCTAGACATATCCAATAAGATTTTAATGATTTTTTTATTGTTACGATTTGCTACTACAAAACCACTAGGCCAATTTATGTCTGTTTCATCCTGAACGGGAGAATTTCTGATGTGAGTAGCTTTAAACATGAGCACTTTCCCCCAGCATTTGGCTGTGCTCTTTCCTCCAGCAGCACCACCAGTTCTGGGGTCAGCATGCCTCAGCACTCAGTTCCCCTCAGAGGAGCACATTTGCATTTATGGTGAGGAGCAAGCACCGGGTTGGCAGGAAGGCCACAAGGTGCACAAAGCCAAAGCAGTTTGCTCAGTTTCATGTCAGAGCAGCAGCGACATGCAGGTGGCATAGCAATATGCAAAGCCACCATGGTGTGCCATTGAGCAGAGGATGGCTCTGGTCACCGGGGTTGTGAGACCTCCTTCCCTCTGAATCCACCAGGGGGGGCTCTTGCTGTGGGGACAAACCACAGAATCACAGAACCACAGTATGGATGGGTTAGAAGGGACCTCATCACAACCCCCAGCCCCACCTCCACCATGGATTGGGTGCCCCTGGCTCAGGCTGCCCTGGGCCCATCCATGGACTCAGGCACCTCCAGGGATGGGGCACCCACAGCTCTGGGCAGTGCCAGGGCCTCACTGCCTCTGCATAGAGAGTTTCCTGCTCACATCCAAACAAAGGCAAGAAAGTTGTCTTTGCGCCAGTGCTGGTGGTTCACACAGCACAGAACACTCCACTGCTGGTTTTATCTCTTCAGCTCAAGGGCACGGTTTGTAGCAGAGAGAAGAAAAACACAATCTTTTTCCCTATCAGCAATTCATGCTGGGGTCTGCAGTAAGGAAGAACACACATTGCTATACAAACATCAGGAGAATGAAAAGAAATGGGTACCAAAAAGCATTTGTCAGTGCTGTGATGGAGAGAGGAACAAAAAGTAGCAGGAGATCGGAGAGGTTACAGAAACAGGCACTGCTGCAGAAGGCTGCTGCTGTCCTCTGGATTTGATAAGAGATCCCAGCCTGAGCAGCCTTCAGGGCACAGCAGCTGGAACCCGTGTGGAGAGCAAAGAGAGCAGTGATCAGTGAGCTTCTGGAAAGCAAAGAGATGGTTAAGGAGGGGAGAGGCAGCGCTCAGCATGAATGCTGGTGGAGGCTGAACCTGCTGTATAAAGAAACAAAATAGAAAAATATCACTGTAAATCCAAAGGGAAAGTACATCCTGAAGGTCAGTGCTACATGCAGGAATAACGCTAATTCACTGAGCTGCAGCAGTGTTCCTGGTGCTGCCTTTGGGGTATTTATACTGGTTCTGTAAACCAGCACCATTAGCAGGTGAGCTAGGCTGTGACATCCCAGTCTTCCAGGCAGCAATTAATTAAACATGCTGGTCTGTGGGAAGTGCACTTATTCATTCCTCAAGTGCAGCGCACTGTAGGAGCACAGAGTAGCGTCTGTCACATTCGCTCACCTTGCTCTGAGCAGCCTCTCCTTAAGAGCATCCTCAGGACACCCAGAGATGGTGCTAAGCTGTGGGTGCATTGGGACATCCCATCCTCACAGCACCCAGCAGCTCCTGGCGGGTTGCCGCCTGCAGGACCGGAGACAGAGATCCCAACATCAGATGCAGCAAGGCAGAATACAGCACAGAGTGGTAGGGCTGCAAATGTGGGACTGCTATCAAAGAAGGAAGTGCGATTGCAGTTTCTGTGCTCGTCCTTTGTGGGTGAGAAGACTATTTTGCTGCCTGCTGGGAATTAGGACAGTTTCTGCGTGTGCTGTGCTGTGTACAGACACTGTGTGGTTTTAGAAGAGTTACTGTAAAACAGCATCAAAACGTGTAAAACTAGCAATCTCTGAGGCCTTGAGCTACTGACACTGACCGTGATTTAAGCTCCTGCACAACACAATGCAAATAAAAGATACGTACTGCAGAAAGTCCTTCAAAGCACTTCTGTGAGCCCACTGACTTCTGCTGGCCATGGCTCTGCAGGTAGGAGAGGGACTGGGGATTGAATTCATAAAAAGATGCCAAAATATTAACTTGGCAGTGTTACAGCATATTACAAATCTTTAGAGCTTGTGTTTAGTAAATTGTTTAAGAATTGTATCTGCTAGATGGGAGCAGAACACTATTAGGATTGAAAAAGAGTTGCTTTGTGTGGTCTCCACTAGCACGTGGACCTGCTGGGGGGAATAAAGGACACACTGAGAGAGAGGACCATTAGGTTGGAAAATCACTGAGATCCTTAACAGAGAGATTCCCTTTGAGCTGAGGGCCAACCAAGGATGCACAATGCTGCAGCCCATCACACAACTTCATGCAGTGTTATTTAGAAACACTGGCAGAAAAGATGTGTTCGGTAGGTTATGAGACATTAGTTAATGGTCCAGACCTAACCTGAGGTACAGGAGTGCAATGGTTAGAGAAGGGAACCTGCTTTTGGATAGTCAAGCTTGTGCATCAGATCTGAATGCTGCAGGTCTTGTTTCTTTACTATGATTGGTTTTCACCCATCCCAGTGAATACGAATCCAGTGCAAACCTTTTTCCTTTTGCATTCTCACTGGTCTCTGCTCTCAGTAGTCCTCCCCCACTGTTCTCATTCACACTCCCACTTTTCTGCGGAGGTACAGCAGGACTGCAGGGCTTCTCTCTACTTTAACCACAATAACTCCAAGTTCAAGCCTAAGTTTAACAACTTCCAAGAACTATTCAAATCACCCGCATGTCCCCATCCCAAATAAGTCAGTGATCATCTCAGATCTTCTTGGCTGTTGAGCCATCAGCTCAAGAGGAAGTTTAGGTTAGATATTAGAAGGAAGTTTTTCCCCCAGAGGGTGGTGACGCACTGAACAGGTTGCCCAAGGAGGCTGTGGATGCCCCATCCCTGCAGGCATTCAAGGCCAGGCTGGATGTGGCTCTGGGCAGCCTGGGCTGCTGGTTGGCGACCCTGCACATAGCAGGGGGTTGGAACTGGATGAGCGTTGTGGTCCTTTTCAACACAGGCCATTCTATGGTTCTATGACTTCGGTCCTGCCCAGGACAGCAAGTAAAGACACATCTGACAGAGAAGTGAATACATCTCTTCACAGAAATATACGAAGATTACTAAGAAAGTATCTACCAGTACAGGCACTGTTTGTCTTTAAAATCTTTATCTCAGTAGGTTTCGGTCAGGGAAGCTCACAGCATATTGCCCCCCCACCTCTGCCTAGTAACTCCTGGGTTGAAGGTACCCCAGCTGGCACTAATGTTTTGTCTTTCCTAACTTTCTCCTTAGCTGGAGGCTGAGGAGGCAGCAGATGCTTTCAGCGTAGCAGATAGCATCAAAGAGCCTGGCAAGACTTTATGAATGGGCGGTCTGAACACCTTTGAAATGAGTAATGACTGAGGATAGCTCACAAAAAGGAAATAATAAAAATCTGTGCATCTGAGGATCCGCTCTCAGCAATAGCTCCAAACAAGTTTTTGTTGTTGTTGTTGTTGTTTTTTCTTCTTTTTTTACCTTGGTTAAATTTTTGGCTTCAGTAAATCCAATCAGATAGTGATTTATTACAGCTTTCTATTTGGTGTCATTTCCTCTTCCATAGTAATATTCAGTGACTCATTTTCTTGTTGAGAAAGAAAGTCAATATTGCAAACCCATCCAACTTTTACACAGCAGCTCCTCTGAGACCTTCCATGGTCTAATGGATGTCGTGCTTTCCCTGGTGCTCACACTACATCACTCCAAATCTCTCCTTTGAACTCCTCTTTTGAACAAGTAATGCTCGACACCTTATCATCTCTGATATAATTTCACTGGCTTGTATTTGTGGGAAGAGAATACTCACTGGGTCTTTGTTTCCCTTCTCTCCATATGTTCTTTTTTGCTCTGTTTTTGTGGCTGTTGTTTCTGACCTTTCCAAAGCTAAAAACTGTCTTCTTTGATGCCCACTGCAAAATCATAGAATCATATCATAAAATCACAGAATGGCCTGGGTTGAAAAGGACCACAATGCTCATCCAGTTCCAACCCCCTGCTATGTGCAGGGTCGCCAACCAGCAGACCAGGCAGCCCAGAGCCACATCCAGCCTGGCCTTGAATGCCTGCAGGGATGGGGCATCCACAGCCTCCTTGGGCAACCTGTTACAGTGAATCATCAAGCTAAGTGGGCCCAGGAAACAAGAGAAAGACAGGCATCGATGTCTCAATGCTTACAAGTTTCTGATTGTGTCTCTGTGTCCTCCAGGAGACATGGAGATGCCTTGCTTAAAGATGGTGCTACATCTAGTGCCAAAATTCTAGTATTTATGCAGATAGACTCAGAGCTGGCCCTCATTCTCTTTTTCTCTGTCTTTACAGGTATTTATGGCATAAAAAATTTTTTTAGATTCCAGATTCTCTCCGTGAAATTAAGAAGATCAATAATGCTATTCTTTCTTACAAAATCATTAATTTCTGAATTCAGCCAGCCATGTTACCCATTTCATACCATACCCAAATACCATCTTGTACTGATGGAGTCAGGAGACTTATGTATCTTATATAACTGTTTTAACAGATCTCTCTGGGATGAGCTCCTGTTAAAGGCCATCGTGAGGGGGTCTGTAACCTCTGCTCCTGAACAAGGTTACAAAGAACAGGGAGCGGAATGGGCAAAGCAGTAACAGCTGCACTGGGACTGTCAGGCAACAAGAAGAACTGCGCTGATGAACTGATGGCTCCTGCAGCAGTTTATCTCCTCAAGGCCGTTACTTTGATGACTTCTTTCAGCAGTGACAAGATCTTCATCTTGAAGGAGCTGCCTGATAAAGATGCGGATGTAGTGATAGCAGCGGGGCTCTCCATGATATCTGCTTGAGTGCTCACGTAGAAGAGTTCTGTCTGGTTAACAGAGGTGCAGCTGTGCTTGCAGGGACTGCCCATCATGGGCAGAGTTGCTGCCAAAGGGATAAAGCAGAGGAGGTGGGTCCATGGAGCACTGCATACAGCATCCTCATGGCAATGAAGGCACAGCCCTCACCTCAGGAACCCAAGGATCTGTGTGCCCCAGAATGAAGGCCATGTAAAAGTCAAAGTTGAATTTGACAGCAAATGGAGCATACTGTTTTTTATATGAACTCTTCCCATCTCAGGTCTGCCGCTGCAGATCATGCAGAAAGCTATTAGTTCATTTATTCTCTGAATCGTTACTACCAACTGTGCTAACTAACATAAAAAAGACTAATGGATTCCTTGAGAGAAAATTTATGTGCAGGGTCAACTTTTTTTTTTTAAGAGAGGCAGGCAATTACCACTACTTTTATTTAATGATGCCTTCTCTGAATATACATCATATTTCTTGGAATTAAAGACTACAAATGCGAGCGTTTGCTCGAAATGGAATTATTGATTCATCCAGCATCAAATCTACTGTCTGATAATTACAGACAATGAAAAGCTCCTCTCTCTCCTAACAGTGTCAAGCTGTTAATGCCAATCAGAAATGCTGAAGAGCATAATAAAAATTGAGCAATGCAAGACAAGCGCAGAGCCTTTCTGTTCAGCCCAGTCCCATGGGAGCTGAATGCCATCAGGGCACGTGGCAAAATGTCAGCATTATTTCCTTGTAACGCACAGAGAAGAATAGCACAGTTGTTGTGCTGTAAGATTAGCAGATATTTCTAGTGTAATTACACTGTAGACCATGTATTTCGAGCTGGCATTACAATTTCAGCCAAGGGATTTCTTGTAAGACACTTGTGAATGAGAATGTTCTATGTTACATCACTTAAAAAAATGGCACAAAATCTTCATTTCATTTAAAATGCCCCATTTTGCACTGAAACGCACAAAAAACCATCAGATTTTGTAGCTTACCTTTAAAAATAGTATATTTGATTTTCTTGTTGGCTCAGAGGAGGACTGAGGGCAGGCCATACTTCCTTCTGAAGCATTGGTGATGGCGCACAGCACTCATTGGAACAGCTCACCTCTCAACTCCCTTCTCCCTGGGTCTTCTTCCCTAGGATTCTTTCCATGGTAGCAGGAAGATCTCAGCTTCTCTAGAGACAGTGCCCAGTTTTAAGACATTAACCCTTGGTTCCATCCAAAATATTGACAGTGAAATGTGAAAAGCCATGCAAAAAGACACAGGGACTCAAAGAAAATTGTTTTGCCCAAGCAACTACTTATTACAGAAACAAAACCACCTTCTTCTGGATTTGCATTACTTATCTCTTCAAGCTCCAGCCGTGAGCAGTGTGGCAGTGTATGAGGTGATGCCTAGGTGCCCAGTTTCATACTGTCCCTTCTGAAGAGCTCATTCTTTGGAGGCAAAATTGGAGCACACAGCTCTGGTATGAGGATGCTGAGGCACACATCTTGCAGGAGAGGATGGCAAGGAGCTGCAGCAGAGGCTGGGGAGACCCATCCCCATGGGAACTTATCATTCAAGAAAAGAGACAATGTCCATCAGAACAAGCGGGACAGCGGAAGGGGCTTTGAGGCTGGCAGTTGTCACATGTCTCCTGTGCCAGGGCACAGCAGCTAGCACCCAGAGGCAACAAGAAGCTGTACAGCCCTGCAATGCTCCCAGTACAAACTGGAGCACAACCTCCCACTTCCAGGCAGCGTTCCTCACCCTCTCAATCACTGCACGGGGGAAGACTATAATGAGGACTTATGATCACCACTGATGGGTGTCAGAATCCTTCCATCACTGCCTGAAGGTTGCTGTACCTGACCTCTGCCCTGCTTTCATAGCACAGACTGGGTTGGTTGACTCTAGCTCTCCCCTTTTGGGTCCTACATTAAGTTGTAAATACAAGATTTGGGAACAGCCTTTTGTAACACTATGCACTGCCTCATTTTCACAAGAAAACAATCTAAACACATATCTATTGGTATTATAATTATCTATATGCTTCACTATTTCCCCAGAAAGCTTAAGCAGCTCTAGCCTGTACCCAGCCACACATCCTTTACCTCCAACCTCAGTCCTGTTACTGTTTACAGGAGCTCTGTTCCAACCCAGCCCCTGGTCCCAGCACCCAGCAGGGCTATCCCAGAGGGCCTTTAAGGTTTGGGTTGGAGGTTCCAGCCCGTTCCTCCCAGGATGTATATAACTCATAGTAAATTCCAATGTAACCACAATCTCTCTCAGAGCAATTTTCAGCAGGTTTGTATTTTTCCCATGTGATGGATTGCTCATTTCCCTCCCACCCCTGTAAAATCATCTCCTATTGACTTTAAAGTAAGCTGCCCAAGCCCGTGGAAATGGCCTGTGCTATTTGATCATAAAGTCAGTTCCAGGTTTTTGAGATCTGTTAATCACACATTTCCCCATCCTTTGCAGTGCTCTGTTACACCCGCTTTGCTCACACCAGCAGCTCAGCCTTTTGCTGCATTATGTGATATTGTGGGATGATTTTGCCAGTGCCAGCTTTCTCTGAAGTCCAGTGCTTATTGTGACAGCATGTTGTGGGATGAGTACACTGTTCGTTATTCCTAATATGCAGCTATTCATTTCTTTCCCATTAGTTGGAAAGAAATGAGGCACATCTACTTACCTGCTGATCCACAGACAGAATACAGAAAGACTTTAAATTACGTGGGCATGTATAAATGCTAACTTGTAAGCGCAAGAGGTTGAAGGAATGAAATTAAATGATGGAAAGAAAAATAACTGCCAATCTGAAGGAGTTATTGGGAAACATTTTTACCTCTACTCCCGCAGAGTTTGTCTCAAAACCTCCAAAGCAAAATGAAGTATAGAAGAAAGGAAATTGCAGCAAAAAGGAATAAGTGCATTGTGGATGGGACTGTCAGAAAAGCACTAAATACTGTTTCTCTCTGTACTCCCTGGAATACAAATTAAAACTCCCATAACTACTGTTAAGTACAAGCAACTAACCACAGTACAAGAAACTGCACATTGGCTGCTCAGGGGCGATGTATACCCATGTGTGCTCAGGCAGGAGCTGGGAGCTACCTCTCCTACATCCCACTCCTGCACCACATCACCAGATCACTTCCCTAAGAGCATAGCTTGGCCCAGCCAACACCACAGCTCTCAGGAATTACTCATGAGCCTCAAGAGGAGATTGTGGCCCCACATGAAGGCCCTAGAGAGGCTGAGCAGTGGGCCCAGGAGAACCTTATGTGGTTCAATAAATCCAAGTGCAAGGGCTTGCACCTAGTTCACAGCAACCCACACTGCCAATACGAGCTGGGGGATGTTAGGATAGAAATACACCTGATGCCCGTACCTCACTGTCATGTTGGCTTGAAGCTGGATAGGAATTTGACCGTATAATAAGGAGACACAGAGGAGTTCAGGGGCTGCTGCCTGAGGTGGATTACTTCTTTAGGAACTCAGATTAAAATACATTAATTACATCAGAGAAAGCAAAATTGCACAACAGCCGCCAGACTTCTGTTCCCAAGTAAACTGCTTTCTCAAGAACACTTTCAGATTCAGTGTCTTTTTAAACACTAAAGATTACACAGTTACATTTTAAGAGACTCAGATATATAGAACAAGTCTGTAGCACTGTACACCTACAAGTTCTATATGATAGTTATCTGAGTGTTATGGCTACCTGGGGGAAAAACAAGCAAGCAGCCTGTTTATTGAGGAAGTGATCTTCAGAAGCTCGGTGTACCTTATAGCCACCAAAGTGGCACATGGCAATGTCGGACAGGAGGCAGAAGCAGCCATGGCAATGCATTAGGATGGGGTGCCAACAACCCACTGGAATGGGTTGTCAAGCTGTTAGTGGCTGGAGGCAGGGCTGCTGAAGTGCAACCAGTGATAGGAATAATAACAATAGAACTAACTGCAATAAGGCTGATGTTCTCACTGCAGGACTTGTGCCAACAGGTGTTGCTTTAGCAAGGAAAATTAGCCCAAACACTGAAGTCGGATAGGGGAGAAAGCAGAGTCTTTGCTCATTCAGCTGGTCTGAGATTGTTAGCAGAGTCACGAGACACTACAACAGCAATTTGCTGAATAGCCTATAAATTACATCTACAGAGTTAGTATTGCACAAATATTTGCAAAGCCTGTGATATAGGATGCTTCAGGTAATTAACATAACACCAGAGCAAATTAATTCCCCCTTTCTTGTTTTTTTCAGTTTGGAAGGAAAACGAGAGGAAAAAGTTATGCACTGACTGTGGGCCCTACTGTTTGCTAATAGCTTTTCTTTTCCTTCTGAAGATGCATTATTTATATGTGCTAAAGTGCAGCACACGGTACAGGAGAATGTGGCCCTCCGCCCGCTCCCCTAAAGCAGCAGATGGCAAGGTCATGCTGCAGATTATCTGCTTCCTAGTGAACAGCTGCATATATTAATTCTGTGAGCTGCTAATGCAGATGGAAATGCACATGGGAAGGTGGTACCTGAGTATTTGGTGTTGCACTTTGTGCAACAAAACAATCCCCAGTGTGGGAGAAAACACACTTCATTCGCCATCCTCTCCTATGGGCTGCAACCACAGACTCCTGACAATGTCACAGTTTGTGGTCCTCCCGTTAGTATTTCATTGGGTTTGGTTTTGTTTTTCAATTGAGGCCAGGATTTATCTTTGAAGTCTAGCAAGAGTTTTGCAGCAGCAGTAAATAGAGAACAGGTTACTCTGGCTATACTCCACAGAGCTCCATTCGCCAGGTACATCTCATCTGAAGCTGATACCATGTATAAAACACCAAATAGCGGATTGGTGGATATGCCAATGGACACCCACTGCTGTGAATTCATGGTGTCTCTGCTGTGGCACTCTGGTCCAAAGATCAGAGAATCACCAGGGTTGGAAAAGACCTACAAGATCATCCAGTCCAACCATTCACCAATCACCAGTAGTTCTCACTAAACCACGTCCCTCAACACAACGTCTAAGATGTGAGACACTGTAAGGGTGAATGTCTGTGCTTACCTCATCTGAGTGGTTGTTACAGAAGCAATAGCCACCAGGACACAGCTCTTCGCCTTCGGCTTTCCCTGCAGGCATAGGTGCTTTGCAGAGCATCCATCTCCTGGATGTCCATGCGCCCTTTGAAGACAGCATGGCAATATGAAGAAAGCAGCAGAGGACCTGATGCAGATAAGACAGGAACGTGAGTACCAACCACATGGCTGTGGGACAAACAGTCTCAATGCTGGGCAGTGGGGGAAACCATCACCTGGATTAAACAGTGGATGGATGATCACCAAAAGACTTTCCAAGAAGCTCAAAAAGAATAATGAACATTTACAACATTGGGAAGAGAGCTGGTAGTGGAAATAGTGAAAAGCTGCTTTGATGGAGACAGAGGCAGCTCTGATACAACCACAACCTCTCCAAGCTCAGGCAGAGCAGCCTTCCCATTGGATGCCGTGCTTGGGTTGTGCTCACACACACACTGTGTGTGCAATTAAAACTTGCTCAGATTGTGTATGTTGAGAAATTTGTAGTTTATCACCATTTTGTGAGCTTCTTGCATTGTGGCTTAGCTGTAGCATTGCTGATATTGATCTTGAGCGTGCAGTTCACCGACTGCCGGTTAATTAAGTGTTGTTAATAAGTCAGTAAACCACTTGAGCCCTGATTTGGTCTAAGCTAGGTGAGCCATGAAGATTTTTCCCTGCAGCAGATGGGCAGTGGCAGTAATTCCCCTTCAGGGAACCAGTCATTTCAAGTGAGCACAGAAATGGGTATTGAGGAGAAGCTGGGCTGCCCTCTGACATCAGCACGTTGGCCTACAAAGCCAAAGAACCATATAATCATTCATGTTGGAAAAGCTATCCAAGATCCCCAAGCCCAATCCCACCATGCCCATGTGCCTCAGTGCCACATCTCCATGGCTCTGAAACACCTCCAGGGATGGTGAGCCACCACCCCCTAGGCAGCCTGTGCTGGTGCCTGACCACTCCTTCTGAGAAGGCAATTTTCTTAATACCCAAGCTGAAATCTGCTGGGGAACAGCAGGGACCACAGCTTCCCCCTCCCGACTGTATCTGTGATGGGAACTCCCAGGCTGGCCATCTTTTCTACTGCATGATCAGAGCCAGGAAAGCAGTTGACCTTTCCCCTTCTCCAGCCCTCCTGGTGGTCCCATGAGGGATGCTTTGTCCCTCAGCACCAGCAGGGGACAGCCCTGCCTTCACCTCAGGGAGCTGCTCTGTGTCCCAGACACTTCTGGGACAGTCTGCTTATCAAACCAAGGATTAAAAGGCTGATGATAAACAACAGTGAATCCAAGCTGATATGAGGAGTATTATGTTATAAGAATGTCACAGAGTTATACATTAAAAATATATAAAATTATAAACCTGACCGTGTTCCTTCCACTTGCTTTGTTGTTATTTATTTCTGTTTAAATGCATGTTGCAACAAAACAGTTACATAAACATCACCTTCACTTCTGTCCTACTGCTTCTCTTTCTGATGCAACCTTATGATGTGGCCAGTGTTATGTACAGCCATCACAGCCTGAGCAGAGAGTACAGCATGTGCAGAGAGCATGCAGGAGTCCGTGGGAGATGGGGATCAGAAACCCAAATGCTGTCTTATGCCATACAGAAAGCTGCTACATCTAACAATAAGGGTATTAGTTAAACTTTTTTCCCCTCTTTTCTTTTGGAGGACGGGATGATGGAAAGCAAATCTGAGAGCTGGGCAAAGACACAGAGTTGAGGATGAGCACCAGAATGGAGATGAGGAAGGAGATAGGGATGGAGGTGATGGGAATTGGGAATGGTCCGTCCTGTCTCCCACCTGGACCTGTGGCATAAGGTGCGCATCAGGAAGCTGTTGTAAGAAGCCACTGGTACCTACATGTGATGGAGGGCGCCTGTTGGTCTTGCAAAGCTCGGAGAAAGCCTGGGAAACACTCTGTGTAGTTGGTCTTAGGACATCTCTTACAACCCTTGCTTAGTGCAAAGACACAGCTGGCGTGGGTGTGAGCAAGGAAGAGGTCTGCAAGTGGACCAACTGTTTCTTCCAGGAGGGAGGAGGAATGACAGGGGTAAAAAAAAAAAAAAAAAAAAAACAAGCACAAAAAACAGAGTAGAAAGCAGATGTTACCATAGCAACTAGCAGCACTTTTGCCAGAAAAAGTGAGGAAAGAATCAATGATAAGAAAGAAGTAATCAAACCAGCTTAAGGAACGTAAAAAATAGAAATTGTTTATGAATTATATATAAGCCCGCTAAAAAAAAATCTTATGAATCAATTCAAAATAAAATAGATATGTTGAGTGAATTTAAAGAAAAGGAAAAGATACCATTTGCATGCTAACACTGTGCAATAAATTATGGCTGTTTTTGTTTGGAACTGCTGCTTTGCTTGGGAAACAGCAAGACAAGGATGGAAATCCAAATATTGAAGCATAACTCAGACTCTGTGATGGAGCTGTCTCGTTCCTTACAATAGCACAAGATGGACGACCACCAGTTTGGGTGAGGAGGCAAAACTTCAGTTTTCAATGTGGCTTCTTTGTTCACGGTTACCTAACAAAGACTTGTGCAGACTGAAAAACACATTGTCCTACAATGAAAATCTTCACTTGCACAATGCATAGGTATTCTAAGAAATTCATTGTAAGAAGGGACTTTGTGGAAAAAAAAAATATAATATATATGTGTATATTATGTGTATTTATATATGTATATATATACACATGAATACGGCTGGAAAGAACAAGATCTCAGGTTGCAAGAATGAAGACAAGATCTGAGCAGAATCTTCATGACAAAAGTTTGCAAGGCTTGTGAAATCCTGCCTGCTACAGAATGAACACTGAAATCCATAGTGAGCACAGGAAACAAAGTTGAGCATTAACTGCATACCAAACTTCTCCTTACATGTTCCTGCTCAGCAAGTGCTGTCACTGTCAGCAAAAAAAACCAAGGACATCAGAACTGGGGAGCTGATGGAGCTACATTTCCAGATGAAGGTGTTTTTTGTTGCTTTCCCTTCAGGAGTAAGGCTTCAAGCTGCACCAGGGAAGGTTCAGGCTGGATGTTAGGAAGTACTACTTCTCTCAAAGGGCACTGGAATGGGCTGCCCAGGAGGTGGTGGAGTCGCTGACCCTGGAGGTGTTCAAGGAACGTTTGGATGTTGTGTTGAGAGACATGGTTTAGTGAGAACTGTTGGTGAAGGGTGGATGGTTGGACTGGGTGATCCTGTGGGTCTTTTCCAACCTTGGTGATTCTATGTTTCTATGAAGTCCTGGCAGAGGGAAGTTCTTAAAAGCAACTGCGTGGAGAAGGTGTTTTAGTTATTAATACACACTTATGTAAGTGCCATTTGCAGCAAGGACATATGGTTTTTAATAAGTATATGACCAGTGAGGGCCGAACAGGAGAAAGGAGCAACTCTGGGGCATTGAAGGCTTCAAAACCCACTAGTAAAGATGTACAGGAGAATGGCAGAATCATAGAATGGATTGGGTTGATGTGGACCTTAAAGCCCACCCAGTCCCAACCCTCAGCCATGGACAGGGGCCCTTCTCACTAGATGAGGTTGCTCCAAGCCCCGATCTCCTCATCAGTCGATGGAGGCTCCGCAGCAGCACCAAGAGACATCTGCTCAGCATGATTTTACCCTATTGGCATGAAGAGTCTCGCTGCACTTCAGCAATCCGGACTCAGTGCAAGTGAGCCCCGTGACAGCAGGTTGGGCACAGACTTCTCCCACATTTCCTCCATATTCTCATCATGAGAGTCTACAAGAACAAGGATGAAATTCCTCACACTCAGATACACTAGGAAACTCAGGCATGGAAAGGCATAGGCAGATCTTCTATTCACACAGAGGGTGGTGACGCACTGAACAGGTTGCCCAAGGAGGTTGTGGATGCCTCATCCCTGGAGGCATTCAAGGCCAGGCTGGATGTGGCTCTGGGCAGCCTGGTCTGCTGGTTGGCGACCCTGCACATAGCAGGGGGTTGGAACTGGCTGATCACTGTGGTCCTTTTCAACTCAGGCCATTCTATGATTCTATGATGATGATTCTCATTTTGGTTGATGACTGATTGGCCATGAGCCAGCAGTGTGCCCTGGTCTGCATCAGTCACACCTGGTTAGGTTATGAAAGGGATAATCTCTTGGGGATGTTTAACCCACTGCCTCTACCAGCCCCTGGGGTCATCATACAGATGGTTCTGGTCTTGATGTGGTTTCAATTCAGATGGAGCCCATTTTGATATCACCTTCTCTACCTGTGCCTGCGCAGACTCACACATACACCTTCATTTCAGGCCTGCTTTCATTAACCTCCATGGCAAAATGGGAGAAAAGAATGCATAAAGAAAGTAACAAAGAAGATATAGGATATGAACAGTCTTTCACATGAGGATAAATTTTAAAATTAAAATAAATTGCCTAAACTCAGTCTGGAAGGAAGGGCACGACAGAAGCCTGTATAATTGAGGATTCCCTGCACTGTGTCTTGAGGGCATAACTGTTGCCACTACTACAGACAAAACAGCAAAGCTGTGTCAGGCACGAGACAGCACAGCCAGCACAAGGAATTCTTCCTTGCACACTGTGTATGTAAACTGCAAAATCCATTCCTTGTAGATGCTAATAGTGACATGGGCTGAAAAGGCAATTGCATAAATGTATGAAAGAGCATTGAGAGCTGCAGTGCAGAGAGATACCTGACTCAAAGCTTCTCAGTGGCAGCTCTCCAGGGACTGCTGTAAGGCAGTAGGAGTATGTGTGATCCCTGTTTTCATTTCTTTCTTTGTTATTTCCTACTGACTCTGCTGGGTACAAGATGTTAGGCCCAAGAAAACCTTTATTGTGGTCTTGTAAAGCAGTTTTTTTGTAAAGCTCCTCTGCACCCCTAAAGTCCTCCTGTGACTCTCTGAAGGCACAGCAGCAATAGGAGAGGATGGTCTTCCTTAGGCTACCTGTGACAAACCCACAGGACAGATTCACTGCACATACGCTACTCCTTCTCACAGAACACTGCAGTTTCTTGACCCTCAGTTTAACTCTGAGAGTCTCTGGCTGCTGGGAAGGGTAAAGCAGCTGTGACAACCAAGACATGAAAATCTATTTTGTTCACAGCCAGTGTGAAGGGGTGTGCATGAAGCTAGTTCTTGGTTTGATTAGAATTTTGTTTCTAATTTATTCCTAGAATTCTTGACCTGCATTATTTTCAGCTCACTGTATCTTCTAACAACTTCTCAGATGATCATAAAGCCTCATCCCTCAGAAGCACATCGATGTTAATGGTGTACTGATTTTAATGAGGCATTACACAGGAGTGCAGGGCAGTATCTCATGTTGCCATCACAGGAACTCAGCTCTGTCCTGGACAATTGGAACAACACGTGAAATATCCCAGTAGCAGGCAGTCAGATAGGTTAGACACTTCTTCCCATTGGTGGAAGACACCAGTCACTACCAACAAATAGTGTCTAAATGATCCTACAAGTGAGCACTGTGGTCTTTTGTCAGTGACAACATGAAGGCCTCTACTCAGCACATGGTATTGAAATGGACTTCTTCAATTATTGGGTATACAATTTGATAGAATGGTCTGAGTTGGAAGGGGCCCTTAAAGACCATCTGGTCCCACTCCCTGCAATGCACAGGGACATCCATAGCTCTATCAATGCTCAAAGCCCATCCTCTGACCTTGGGTGTGTGCAGGCACAGGGCACCACCACCTATCTGGGCAGCCTGTATCCCACATGTTAATTTCCATGGATTCTAGAATACCTTCAGTTTTTGCAGTCACTTCAGCTCACTCCTTTTCCTGCTCCTTAGCTGCAAGTTATTAAATACATAACAGGTATAAATTTCTTCCCCTGTAATCACAATATGAGTTCTCCAGCTGGCTCTTTAAAAGGAAAACAAAGCCACAAAAAGCAGAAGTGGAGATGTAGATGCGATTCTGCTCTTGCACTGAGCAGTGGATTGGAAACAGAGCTTCAGTCACCAACGTGGCATCACTTCAGATCTGCAGCAGTGCAGAGCTAAGCCTGAAGCTTTTTGTACAGCAGCATCTTAAAACTTCAGCATAAAAACAAACTTTTACGCTCAATGAACCTAACTGATGGATAGAAGGAATTGGTTCCCATGAATAAAGCTCTGCCTCTGAGCCATGCTGCCTGAATGCAAAGTTTGCTGTCCCAGAGATGTGGCAAACAATCCCAGGATGGTGTTATTTCAGTACAGGAAAGCTCCATGTTGTGCTAGGGGGGGATATTGAGGAACACAGCTACCTCAGAGCACATCACTTGGGGATTTCACTTAGTTCTTATTCATTTAACATTAATTTCACACCTTTCACATTGAGTTCAAAAATACATGGGGGAAAAATATTCCTCAAGTACACATCACACTCCATAATTTCTTTGCAGGAAGGATTGTCGTGCTTCCACAAAACCCCCAAAGGCCCAGCAGACATAACCACACACACCCCTTTATAAAGGATGACAACACAGCCATTTTTGAGGGTTTTTAATCTATGTTCAGCATAGGGACTTCGTGACATCATTTAGTAGCAGAGAGGCAATTCAATAGCGAGGACAGGAGAGGAGCCATGGTTTCCCAGCAAGCTGTTCCTAGGAAACATCACAGCATATGTAAGTATTTCAAAAGCATTAATTCACCTTGCCAGGAAGACTGACCATGACGACTTGATTTCAATCCAGAGCAATTTAAAATAGTTACTTATAAATGACACATCCACCTTCCTGATCCAACCCATACTGAAAAGCAAGTAGGAAAACAGTTCATACAGCCATGTAATTGGAAATCACAAGGAAGGGTGACTTGACCTCTTACGGTCAGAACGTCGCACCAACCCATCTTATTCTTCATGACGTCTATGCTTTAATTCCCCAACTGGGCTTCTCAAAGAAATACGGATTACTTTATTTTTAAATATATTTTGAACAGTGGACACTGTGGTGCTGGGCAGACTTTTCTCATGGGCACCTGTTTTATAACTTTACATAGGTGTTAGTTTAATTTAAAAAAATAAACCAAGTTAACTCAGACTACACGTACCATTTAGCCAGAAGGAGATAAAGAAGTTACCACCTTTCCAAAGTTGGAGTACTAGGCTACTGATTTCAAGCTCAGTTCTTTTTTAGGTCAACTTCACCTTGGATAAGAAAAAAACCCAACAGGTATCTTCTATTCTTAAGCAATCCACCAGGAAACCTAGAACTGGGTAAGTCACCGAGGAGAAAACATCCGTGTAATAATTAATTGTACCACCCAATGGTTCATAAGTAGAGCAAAAGATATTGGCACACACTGAGGACTCATGCAGATTTGCAAGCAATGGTTGTGAACATTTGCTGTCACAAGCTATAGACAATCCAAAGCATCTCTGCCACAATTCCAGCACTGTGCAAGGGAACAAGGAGCTCTCTGTCTTAGGGCACTCTTGGAGCACTGACCCTGTCATTCAAATGGATAGAAGGGACACATTTAAATGTTTTCAGTCCTGTGAGTTACTCTGTCAAGATTGACTGTTCCAGGGACGGAGCCCACATCCATAGCACAATTTGAAGGAAAAAAAAAACTAAAAACAATCAAAGTCTCGCAAACATATAACTTCTCATCTGGGGAGCAGTAATTATATGGGGTCAGGTGCCTCAAAAATGTAAACAAGGAGCAGCACAAAGCTGGGATACAGCTAAGATAGCTGTCCCTGATTACAAACACACCGTAGCATCTACTCACAGAGCTCAGAAATAGGGCAATAGGAACCACCTCAGATTATTCTTCTAAACACAGAGTTGTGAATAATTCACATTCCTCTCATTCATAATACAGACAGGTAGAACTCTGTTGGCTCCATCTTCAAGTAGATAGAGGTGGATAAACAACCTGCCTTGCTGGAAAGCAGCACACAAAGCTATAACCACATTCTTTACTTATTTCAATATTTCATCATCACCAAATCATTTGTCTGCTTGGAGACCAGAAGAATTCCTCATTATACCAAAGCTGCCTTAAAGTGATAGATTCAAGCATTACGATTCATGTAGTTTATCCAATAAATAAATACATCTTGATATGGAAGAGACTCAGGTACAGTAAAGTGAGAGTATAGAACAGTAGTAAGCTTTCTAATGTAACAAAGAAAAAAATCTAGACAAATATTCCTTCCTGAACAGAAGGAAATAGAACCAGTCAGAACATTTTAATGGTCACAGTCATTAACTCCGAAGATCAACTGCCAAGGAAGATGTTTGTTATTAATCTCTTAAAACTAAATGCCCTTCTGGAAGGCATATCTTAATTAAGCATAAATTAAAAGGCAAACCCCAAAGGTTATAAGACTTCTAATACACCAGTTAACCAAATTAGATTGCTTTGAATTTCTGCTTACCTTATTTCTTGTTAGGACATATGCTGCTTTTGTTAAAGCATCACACTCAGCGCACTTCTTCTTTGTGGAACTCAACCCCAATGAAACTAAAGCACACCCATAGGGAAGGCTGCCTTTGTTTGCTACTTAAATTAAAGCCAGGTGATTCCAGCCCAGATTTGAAACAGCTGAAAGCAGCCAGCTGTAAGAAACGGTAGCCCAAGAGTGGCTCATCAGAGTATGGGGGGTGTGAACCAGGTGTCTAGGAATGGAGACAAATTGCAGAGAAGCAGAACGAAGAGTAGATCTTCAAGTTCTGCAAATAGCTGCTGCTCAGCTGCTGGCTGGTTCCCAATGCCTTTAGAACAGCACAAATACTGGGCTGCCTTCTGTAAGCTGCTATGCCCACTTGTATTTACAAGTGGCTTACTGGCCTTGGAGCTCATCCTGCTGCTCTTTATTTGAGTCTCGGAGAGTTTTTCATACAAGCAATTGCTACGTTGATGTACTCTGAGGAAGAAAAGTTTCCATTCACAGACCATTTATCCTCTAGAATGCATCCACCGAACTCTTCATTAAAAATCTGTACATCTGAATATTTATAACAAGACCTCCTAAAGAGCTCTAAGCCTTGGAAACAGGCGCAGCAAAATCCATGCAAAGGATCAGTCTGGGAAACCCAGATAGACTTCTTCACTAAAGACAATAGACGCTGGTACAGCACAAGGAATGGCTCAGTACTATTTACCAGCATTTCCCAACAATGCTCTCATGACTTCCCATCTTGTAAAAGGTTCTTAACCACACCTCATGGTTCTGAAACCCTTTGCCTCACACCTCACCATACCAACACCAGCTAACGTCCTGCTGGGGTGGAGGGTACATGACTCGAGTTGTACAGCCCACACAGCAGCTATTGTATTGTTGCATGGCAAATTGCCTCTGGACCACGTCAGGTCTCATTTGCTCCTCCATAGAGGTGGTATCCTGTGGATTTTATCATCATAGCTGGGAGTGGTGTCATAATATGCAGCCTCCTCTCTGATGCTCACGTTGGCCCCACCACCAGATGCTAACCCATCAGTTCAGACAGAGAAACTCAGGCTCATGGGAAGGACAAGCTAACCTCTGTTCTCTGGAGACAACGGATCACAATTACTGAGATCACCTTTCTCATCCGTGGTTCACACCCATGTGCAGGGATACCTCCTTATCAAAATCTTATCCAAAATCTTATCACATCATCTGTATTCTCTTCTCCAGTCAAGACAAAGCCAGTTCTCACTTCTTTCCTATGGAGAAAGGCCAACTTGTTCAAAATCCTTTTCATTCTTGGCAGTGCCCTACAGGATATCCAGATTGTAATGTCCTAAACTGGACACAGTTTTCCAGACTGCTGTTAATCAGTGCTCAGCAGCCCGCAGTAATTACATCCCTGGCCTTATGCACCATACACCTATTCATCCATCTTGTGTTGACACTGCATTTCCTAACAATCCCAGAGCAGTTGTAGGAGATAAATCATGGCCTGTTTGTGCACTGACGAAGTTGATGCATTCTGTGCTGCGCTGTTCTGCTTTGCTAGAAATATCATATTTTACTGGTAGGTGGAACAAGCACCTCTTCCTCTCCCAGTTCCCAGCATCCCTTCTTACACCTCCAGCTCAGCAAAGGGCACTGTGGTGGTGGAGGGTATACTGACTTCTCTCAGTAAAACCCACTGGTTTGGGCTTTTTTTTGGTCTTTGACTGATTGATGCTCCAAAGGAGAAGGGAATACATGAATTTTCAGTTAGATGCTGAGGCACAGCCTCAATCCAGAATGGCATTCCAGGAATTCTGCTCACCAGAGCATTTGGAATGCTTTCATTTCTCCTGTTAAGCTGCATCTCCCATGAGGAGCTCCAACCCATACTGACTGTGGGGTTGGAGCCAGGTGTGATTTCCACTGAGAGCTGATCTCACTATTTCTTATGTGGGACATGAAAATCTCAGCTCTCAATTCTCAGCTCTGAGTTCTAATCCAGTTGAATGAATTTCTAAGTAACACGGAAGAATTTTAAGTAATTTTTGCCTTTTTGAAAAGGAACATGCAGTAACTCTGGGCTTAAAGAGGGGGAAGAAAACCCACAACAAAGTGAAGGTGACTGCTGGTCCTGAATATATGGAAAAGGAATGCGAAGAAAATGGTAGATGGCCTCAGGTGTCTCATGATGTCTTTGGAAAAGGCAGTGGTTCTGGTACCTCTGACAGAGGCTGACGAGTGGGTATACCCTTATGCTCACATGTCCCAAAGATTGAGGAACATGAGTTGTTTTACAGATGTGATCAGTTCCAGGGATTTATTTGCTTAGCAAAACTGAGCATGTGCACAAGTTGGTTAGGATTAAGAATAGTTGTATTTTTGAAGCTGGTTCAAAGCGGAGCTGTGTGTAGCAAGATGCAGGAGATGGTTCAAATCTGGAATAGTCAGCACTGACATGGTTAAAGGAACCAAGATGAAGTGAAGTCTGAACAATACAGGAGATACAAGGAGCTGAGACCACAAAACTGGATATCATACACCAAAACAATACAGCTTCCAGAGGCTGTTACTTAGTGGTCTTGTCTCCTTCGAGGTTAATCAAAAGGACCAATAAATCTAATACATTCTCACTAATGTCTGAAATTCAAAGGGAAATGCAGGACTTCGTCTGGCTCTCAGTACAATCATGCTCCTTAAGGGACTAAAATTAAAGTTCATTAGAAAAATAAATATGACATTTAAAAAGTGAAATGGAACATGTACTTTTTAGTAATGAAATTGAATTTCAATACTTACAGCAGCTGTAGAAGCAGGAGGATCCGCTGTTCAATTAATTTTTCATCTTAAATAAAAAAAAATCCATATAAAAGAAGAAAACCATTTCACACGGTAGCTGGGCATATCATATACATCCCAGATGTGAGGAGGTTTTCATTAGTAATAGCAAAGCTGGAAAATACGGTCTTCTGCATGTCAGCAAAGGGAGAATTTGATTCAATTAATACGTTGCTTCAAGCCTGACCAACGGGGCAGGGGCAGTGGGAGCAGCGCTGGGGGCAACAGGAGAGAAACAGAGGTCTTACAGGGAGAGAGTGGGATGAAGGGGAGGAACACAATGGTGGGGCTGGGGCCAATCCTGCTGACAGCCACCGCCATGTTCATGAAGAGAGCCAAGGCGTTCAGCTCAGACCATGCTGTGATGAGACCATTAGATGACAGCAGCACAAGATTTCCCATGCAAGACGACTTCAGTACTGCTATCTACAAAGATGAATCTTGCCAACTGCTCTGCAAACAGCTGTCCCGTGTATCTGCACAGCGATGGATGTGTGAGATTTGCATTAGATACACAGGGAAGTCATAAGTAAGTCCTCATTTCCTGTGTCTGCAGAAGACAGGCTGCTGTCAGCAAGGGAGCACGTGCTTCCTGGCATGGTTTTTGCCTTTAACCACATAACAAATGTAAAATCCTGCCTGATTGCTCCTTTGGAGAACTATACTTCTGCTAGTGTCTCCACAAAGAAAAAAATCATCAGCTTTTAAGTGCTGATTAAGTTCTTAGATCACCTGGATCACAACCTGACTGTCACAGACCATTAAGCTGCATCGAAAGCCCCGACGTTCACTCTCCCAGCAGCGAGTAAATGGAAATCTTTCATTCTTTAGCAGAGGGCAGGTCGTTCTGTGCCACAGGAGGCCAACATGCCATGGACACCTGGGCAGGGAATGGGATGGATGAAGGATGAAGGCAGGAGATACCGAAACAATCTCTATTAGTTCCACCTGGTCAAAAATTCTGGCGTTACCTACAGCTGTGCCAGCTTCTCCTATGCATGCGAACAAGAACCAGCCAGCCTCCAGCAGGACATACAGCCACCCTTTTTATCCTAGAATCCTAGAATGGCCTGGGCTGAAAAGTACCACAGTGCTCATCCAGTTCCAACCCCCTGCTATGTGCAGGGTCGCCAACCAGCAGACCAGGCTGCCCAGAGCCACATCCAGCCTGGCCTTGAATGCCTGCAGGGATGGGGCACCCACAGCCTCCTTGGGCAACCTGTTCCAGTGCATCACCACCCTCTGTGTGAAAAACTTCCTCCTAATCCTACTCCAGTTGTCATGAGTCTCTGCTGCTTTGGGTGAAAGCAAGAAAAGACTGCTTGAATGAGCGTGAGCAGCTCTGCCTAGAGGTGAATTCCTCCCTGGCACCTGCAGGCAATTGCCTGAAGCCACAAGGCACAAGGATTGATTGCAATCACAGTCTTAGTGTGCTGGGAGCATGCTCGGAGCAAGGCAGGCTCTCCCCCTTCCCCTCTTCCCCGTGAAGGCTGTGTGGGTGGGTGGTGATGGTTGCAGATGTCAGCCCCTGTCACATTCAGCTGCTGTTGGGCCCACGCTGTGGGAAGGTGCTGAAGGTGCTCCAACAGCATCCATGTTTCTGGGACGGTGTAAAAGAGCAGTAGTCAAAGATTTTTGCATCCAATGACTGCCAAACTCTAGTTTGCTTCCCAAGAACTCTCATGAAGAAAGCAAGGAAGCCAGTCCTGCTGCTGTCATGAACTTTTCCTCTTACACTGAAAATAAATTAAATCCACTTCTTGTAACTTAGAAAAAAAAAAAAAAAAAAAAAAACACGCATAAGAGCTTCTGGAATGTATTCTCTTTTCTGTTTTTCTGTTTTTTTCCCTCTGTGCCTCCAGCAGAAAAAATATACCTGAATACAAATAGGTGACAGTAACACTCAGCAGTTCCACTCCGAAAACCAAACACAAGAAGTCTCCAGGCTCTTCTCAGACACTGACAGCACCAATGCAGGACAGAGCACAGACAACATTTGCTTTTCACAGCAGCCAGAGGCAGTGCTGACCCCATAGGAGCTTGGGAGCTGCTGGATGTCCTGTGAAATATAGCAGCAAGCTTCTCTGTCGTGTAGGAACACACCACTCAGCCACGGCAGAGACCTGTTTGATCGGTCAGACAACAATGGTTTTGTTCTTCTCCAGTAACATCTTAATTTCCTGATGAAATACTAAGATTGTCACATCAATTACTCTTATTAGTTTAATTTTGATAGGAAAGAGCTACCGTAAGTTAATAAACTATTTCTTTATGTTCTCTCCTTCTCTTTCTTGTCTTAAGCCCTGTGAGCCTGAGCAGGAACATGAACCACCTTTTAGATAGACACGAAATCCATGTATCCTAAACTGGGGCACATCTCTATTTGTTTTGTATGGGTAAAGCTGACCTCATAAAGTCAGAGAGTCGTAGAATTGTTTGTGGGTTGGAAGGGACCTCTAAAGGTCTTCTAGGCCCAACTCCCCTCAGACTGGTCTGAATTTCCTCAAACTGGTGTGAGTGGATCCATTATTCATGCACACGTGAACCCAGCCATTGGCTTCTTCGTCAGGGAAGATTCAGGCTGGACGTTAGGAAATACTACTTCTCTGAAAGGGTGGTCAGGCACTGCAATGGGCTGCCCAGAGAGGTGGTGGAGTCACAGAGCCTGGTGGTGTTTAAAGAGCGTTTGGATGTTGTGTTGAGGGACATGGTTTAGCGAGAACCATTGATGAAGGGCGGATGGTTGGACTGGATGATCCTGTGGGTCTTTTCCAATCTTAGTGATTCTATTCTATTCTATGATTCCACACTTCCCAGATCAGGCCTCCACTGACAGAAGGCATTAGCAAATTTTCCCCCTACTGATGTACCAAAGACTTCATGAAAGACTGCAGCCTTTTGACAGATTGTTTCCATCAGCATCACAAGCCCTAACACTCAGACCCTGACATGTTCACTGAATGGCTTGGGTTGGAAGGGATCTCAGAGATCCTCCAGCTCCAACCCTCCTGCTGCGGGCAGGGTTGCTGGCCACCAGGTCAGGCACTGGGACAGCTGCCCATGGAGTGGTGGGGTCACCATCCCTGGGGATGTCTCAGATCTGTGGAGATGTGGTACTGAGGGATGTGGGCAGTGGGCACGGTGGGGTGGGCTGTGGTTGGGCTTGGGGATCTTGGAGGTCTTTTCCAACCTGAATGACTGTATGATTCTATGACTCAATGGCAGGTAAAAATCACAGCCCCTTCCTATTTATCTTTGTTTTGTGAAAAGTGATTAAGGGTTTGTAGTTCAGAGACAAACCTAATGCAGACAGCAGCTGCCTCGCCCCCTGATGGCTCCCGTGCCCCATAGGGCATCACTGTTATAATGGTGCTGCTCCCGGTAGCAGTAATGTCAGCTCTTCATCCAGAGCTCCTATCAGGCAGCCTCATTATACCCATATCATGCAAATACCCAGGGACTCATACTGCCCAGCACATGAAGGGAAGATGTCCCAGATGTTTCCTACTCTGAATCAAAGAGAAAACGTCAGGCTGCACTTTCAGACAGTTATCCTGTTAAATAAGTCTCTTTAATTAAAAAGAGCTCTTTTAATTATTTTTTCTTAATCAAATCAAAAGCTTTCTTTTCTTTCAAGTGGTCAATCTCTCCCGCATTAGCTCTGCATTAGTGTTTGTTTGTGTTCCATCCAGCAGGGAATGGGGCTTGCCCTGGGAAGCCCCATGCTGAGTGTGCAGCTGGGCCCATGAAGGCAGTTATGGGGTGCTGGGGGCTATTTAAGCCTCAGTCAGTTATGATTAATTTTCACTTCACAGCTAAGGAATGTGAGAGAAGTATTGCATTATGGTGCGACTGGAGCAAATAATGGGGATTGTGAAAGGCCTACATCAAGTGCAGTAGTACATTAAGCCCTGCAGATACATCCAAGTGGAACCAAGTGGGACATGGACAGCAAGAATATCCTGAGACAGGATGAGGGCATGTAGAAGAGTCCCAGGCCGTGAGGTCCTGTGGGAGAGGGAAAACTGTAGGGTGAACAGTAAGAGACCAGCATGGTCTCTTTTGACTCTGTGATCATCACTGTTGCTGTTACCACGTGTGGTGGAGGCCACTGGAGAGCAAGGCTTGCCTGGTAACTGCATTTTATCTTCTGGCTTAATGTGAACATGTGCAGTCACGAAGGTGACAAAGAAACAATGGAGGCAAGCACTGCACCTGGAAAGGCCAAAGAAATACCAGCATTTTCAGAATGTTGTTTCCATCAGCATCACAGGCCCTAACACTCAGACCCTGACATGTTCACTGAATGGCTTGAGTTGGAAGGGATGCTTTTCTTTTGATGGGTTGTGCAGGAATTTCACCTACTCATTTCACCCACAATAAAAATAAGCTTTCAATGCTGAAGAGGTGTAAAAAAAAAAAAACACCACAACAAAGCTGCAAAAGGAACTGTAGGTGAGGGCTCTTCTCAATAGCTCTTCTGGTTCTTCACCTTACAATTCACTGGAAAACTCTTGATTAAAAAAGTGTGTCTAATTGCACTTTGCAAGCCCAGAGCTTTTGATAGCTCCTAGCGCTCGTCTGCAGCCTCACCATACAAGATGAACAAGGAACAGAAGTAGGACATCAGCCCCGTGATTGCCGAGGTCCACATTGGCATCCTCCAAAGTGTACTGCAATGCCAATGACCTCAACACGTGTGGGTTCATCACACTGTGGTGGGATGCTGTGCCATACCACACTATTGCACAAAGGCAGGGATATTGCTTCTAGTCATGGAATCCTTACACGCACCGTCCACATCTCTACCACACGGTCAACTTTGTGTGGAGTGCTCCTGCAGTGGTTCAGCTCCGAGCAGTGTGGTCTGGCACAGCACCTACACACCTCCCCATGCAGGTTTCTCTTGTTTGGTGTCCCATTTTGCATATGGCTATCACTGAAAGTCAAAGAAATGAACTCAACCCTCAACTGTCCATACATCTGGACAAAACCTTGTGACTGCCAGCAACAAGCAAAAGGGGCCCCGAGGATGGTGTGTCCTTTTTGTGATCTCTTCAAAGCCTTTCATTGCGAAGTAGGGGGGGGAGGATGGGTTGGGGACAATCCTCTCTCAGAAAGGCAGGGACACGTTGAGCAAAAAGCACTGCCCCCCAACCCCAGTCCCTCCCGACTGCCCACCATCCTTCCCTGGGGTGGGGCTGGGAGGAACGAGCAAAGGCAGCACACAGCCAGAAAGGCAAAGACAGAACGTACTGCGGGCAATTGAAGAGGTAACCAAACATAGGGAGTGATTTCTTTCTTTTTCTTTATAAAATGTACATAAAGAACATATATCCTTTGAGGTAAAAGTAAGACCAGTTTGTAATTTAACCAGATACATTAACAACAATGACAAAAAATAAATCTACAGTGGGCGTTCTAGTAAAATAAGAGACCAGGTTTGGCTATATACAGTACTTGAGATAGTTAAAATGTAATAATCATTATATATACATTAAATACATACAATTACAGTTATTTATATACTATTTACACAAACAAACACACAGATTTCAACCCCTTGCAATTGGTAATGTGCAAGCAGAAGCGCATCTGATCTTTCCTGAGAAGGTGCTGAGGCTGCTAATTCCTACTCACAGAAATGTGTGTTTCCTCAATTCCTTTTGTGGTCACATCTGTTACAAACCACCCAATGTTTTACAGTCATGGTTGTTGTGTTGTCCTGTTTCTTCCTCATGGATGGAGGAGTGCAAACCTCCAGCCTGCAGAAGGTGAAGGCTCGTGGCATGCAAAGATGCTGGGTCCCAAAGCATCAGCAGCGGCATTTCTCCACTTGTTGGCTCTGACCTTAACCGTGAGCAAAGCTGCATTAATATTCATTTGTCCAAGCACCTGCCAACATTCAAGTCTCTTTCTCAATGAAAAACAAAAACAACGTATGGAGAATAGAAACGGGAGGAAATTGGCTGCAATTCACCCATCATAGGTCCTCAGTTGGCTCTGATAAGGCTGTGTTCAGCAGAGGTAAACCTGACCATGTCACAAAGAGCCAGATAGGAGAGACTGCTTTAGGTGTGGCTACGAGGATGCATGGACAACCTATGGAGGAACGTGAATATGACCTTCCTGTTGATGTGCCACCACTTGTCAGGCACCCAACGCCGATCCTGTAATTAACGCACTAGGGCTGCCCTCAGTGAGCTGGGTCAGGAGCTCACTGCTGAACCTGTATGCTTGTGGCTGAGAGGATCAAAGTATCCCCCCAGGCATGCTTCTGTTCCATCTCTGATGACTTGATCAGTTTACTCTCACCTGAGTAGTCTCATTATATCACAGCTGTTCCTCTGAGAAGGGTAAGATGCTATTTTATGAAAGCAAAACCTTTGTGTCATCATTGAAGCCTCAGTCCAGAAACACCCGTGTAAGCTGGATGGATCTACAGGGGCTGTAGATGTTGTGTTCTGGGGGAAAAAAAAATACAGCATCCTTCCCATAATATAAAACTCAGCATACAGACTCCACAGTCTGACAGATACAATGGTGAACTGTCATATTTTAGTACGTCACATAGGATGTACTATCCCAAGTGTCCTGTATTCGGGTTAATGATAGCTCCTGGTTATTATTACATATCTTTTCTAAACCAGAGATACTAGTGTTGTAGCTTGGCCAAAAACAGCCAAAAGGGGATCTGAAAGCGGTCTGGGAGCCCAGAGCAGGAGGAGTTTAACATCAGACATGTAATGCTGCTGGCACAGAACAAGTGACACCAAAGTGGCTGTGAACACCTCCATGCTGGCAACAAGAGGGGGAAGGGTCAGAAATCTCCCAGCAGCGAGGCTTTGCACCAGCCTTACAAGCATCACAGAAGGCAAAACACAACTGAATCATTCCCCTTCTGCCTTTTAATTGGTTTTAAGACCTATGAGGTGTGCCCCACATGTCCTTCCCCACTCCAAGCCCTGTCCCAGCCCATATGTGCTGGGATGCGTTCCTGTGGGAGCTACAGGGAGATGCTGGGGGCAGAGCTCAGGCAAAAAGATGTCCCCAGACTTCCAAAGACCAAACGTCCCTCAACTGAATGACTGCGTGAGCTGTGGGGCAGTGAGCTCCTGGCACAAAGGAACGCAATGGGCAGCGCCTGCGAGTTTATCTCCTCTCTGCTGGGACTGATGCTTCCATTACAGTGGTGCAGCCATAAGTGCCAGAGCATGCTCCTGTGGTGCTGCTTACAAAATAACAATAATAATAATTGAAAAAATCGGAAATACAATAAGTTTCTTGCATAGGTTATATAGGAAAATGTAAGAATTAATCCTGATGGCCTCTAATCTTTTTACTGGCATATACAGGCAAAGATGCTTATAATATGAGACTACCTCTGTTATCAAACTCCCATAGAGAGCCATTCTTCTGATGGACAGCAGTTCTTTTTGGGCAGGAAGAGCATTTAAACCATCCTCAGATACACGAAAAAACAAAACCAGTGAGTAAACCCTCCAAAAATGAAGCAGCGGAGGCTCCTCCAGTGGGGGTGAAGAAAATCCCATCATTCTGACTACCTGGCTCACAGCAAAGGGATGTCACTGACACTGGCAGCGAAAAAGAAAGCAAATTTGAACACAGAGCTGACGCTATCACTCCTCAGCTCTGTTCTGAAGTTTTGGGCCTCTGATTGCCCCAGGAGCTGCTCACACTAAATGGTGCCATTTACACTGGTGAATGCAGTGGAGATTCAAGCACTCGGTGTCAGGGAGGGAACTGTGTTGGCATCCCCAGAGCTCAGCACTCTTCCAAAGCCTCTGATTTCAGCAAGAAATGTCACATCTCCAAGGATTTACGTGGGCCCGACAGCAGCATACACTTAAGACAATCATTCCCAAAAACTGGCTGATACGATGTGAGCTCAGTGTAAAGAAGCTGTCCTCTGCAATATCCACCAGCAAATGCTTTTATTTTTATCACACGAGGCATCAGCACTTCGACAGGCTCTCCAGGAGCTGCTCCTTGCCTTCGTCTTAATGGTGCATTTGTAATGTGTTTTGTGATGTGTTCGCCCCCCTTAAGTCTCTGCTTTTTTATCCCCTCGTGTCCCATCTGGGACCCACGCCTGGCTGGAGCTGGCTGGGGAAGCAGTGGGTGGTAGTACAGTGAGATGAGAGCTCTTAGCAATTGCATGTGGGATTTCCCATTCAAACTGCATGCTTTGTGAACGAAAAGAATTAGCACTCCTTTGCTATGAAAGGGGAATGCTCCTGTAATGTCCTTGCTCTCCCAGACCATCCTGAGAAGAATAAAAATCACTGCAAACTTCATCGTGGGGTCAATTTACCTCTGCCACGGGAACACCCAGCTGCTTCTGAGCCGGTTCCCTAAAAAGCTGGGCTGATCCCAGCAGCCAGCTGCTGTCACTGCTCTGAGTCCACTTTGGCACAATTACGTACTGAGGAACCATTTAAAAACAAGTCAGGAATGTCACTAGATGGGGTACCCAAGAAATGAACAGCAGTTCTCTGTCTGGTGGTCACCCAAAATTTTTACAAATACTTCATTCATTTTCACACCAAAATGAAATATATATATATATATATATAGACTAGGAAATGCATATCTTTTATCTATTTGCTCGTAGCCCAAGATAAAACCCCACTGCCTTTTCAGTGCCTTAGGTTAGGGACGTAAAGGAAGACAACGCTATACTAAATCAATGTCTGAAAGAGAAAAAATGCCTTTCTTAGCAACTGCTTCTGCACCCATGTAATGTAAGCAGAACAGAACTGAAATAGGCAGGGCAAGCAAGTTCCCTTCCACACAGCCACCTGCCCTTCAGCTCATCCTGCCCCGAGAAAGACAACTGTGGTCTCTGGCCATCAACTGAAAGCTCTCATTGAACATTCATCCCGGTCCTCCACTGAGGAAAGAAGACCCAAAATATGAGGAGGGAATGGGGATTCCAGCTTTCAGTCTTAGCCTGCGGTCCCCACAGATGCACAACCTGTGGGTTCAGTGACCCACAGCAGTGGCCGCTTTGGGGTCGCTTATCCTGGCCTGAGCTGCCCAATGGGTGTCCAAATCTACGGACCTTGAGTCCAGTTTTGAAAGAATCAGTGTGAGGGACAGCACTGTCAAGGGAATGGAATGGTTCCCACGTTATGTCAGAATGACTGACAGCTGGCCACTATTTCCATACTCCCCATTGCATCAGACCTGCTCTGGGTATATTAGGAAGCGCAACAGGGAACACGCTGCAGTCTGCTGTTCCTCTGGGCAGGGCTCTGGAGCCATGGCTGTGAGCAGAGTGGCCCCCAGCAGCGCCCTGGGGGGGTCCCTCACATGCACCGCGGTCCTTTGGCTTTCAGGTGGATGCCTGTGGAGGTCCCATTTCCACACACCCCAAATCCTGAAGCTCACCAACCTCCTAAGCAAAGCTTCCATCAGGGTCTCGCCGTACCCGACTTGGCTCTCCAGTCCACAATTAAAATCCAGTGCTTCCAGTGGGAAATCTCCTTTTATTTACAAACACTCACGATGCCAAACCCCACATGGTCCATCCGAGCTCTGGGCTCCCGCTGTCCTCCGAGCAGCTTTTTTTGCTGCAGCCCTGGCATCAGACACCACAAAGCACCTCCAAAGCAGCACCGACAGCATCCTTGGCCAGCTCCACGGGCCGTGCTTCCATCTGCAGACAGCAGCACCAGTGCATCAGCCCAGCAGCACCCCGTGCACAGCGCCCAACAAACACACGCACCACGTGGCATACCTTACCTGGAAAGAGGCTTTATTGAACATAGCTGTAAAATTATCTCTTCAGTTGAATTACTGAATTTGCACAAACATTTCTCTACAGAATAAAAAAAAAAAAAAAAAAAAAAAGAATAAATCAAGCCTTGTCATTGTTGTACTGCATCTCGTTGTGCTTTTTATACTCGTGTTTGCAAATACGATGCTGCTTGTTGGTTTGTTTTCATGTTGGTACTCCAATTTCTTGCATATCAGGTTTTTTTAATCCTAGGGTGTTGAGAGAACAAGTAATAATAATAATAATAATAATAATTATAATAATAATACTCCTCTTTAGACAAAAGTCTTTTCTTTTTCTTTTTTAAATGAAGTTAAAAGCTGAGATAATTTAAGGAAAAAGGTCTTCAAATTATCATAACCAACTGTCAGGGAAATTTACAATGCAGTGGAAAACCGGCTGGCTATCGGTGCGTGTCGGGGCAGCTCCAAACCCACGCGTGTTTTGTTGCACTTTGCCTTCCCTGCAGCAGCAGCAGCAGCAGCCCCGTGCCCGGCTGTGCCCGCAGAGCGCAGTGCTGCACCCGCACGGCCCCAGGGCCACCAAGTGCATCTCCGCCACCTCTTCCTCTGGTTGACCCACCTGATCACCTGAAAGGAACAAATAAAAAGCGCTGCTCCCATTTCCAGGACCAACGGAAGCTATTTTCTAATGGGTAATAAGCTGAAAGGCCATGGCTGTCTGGAAGGTTAAACAACAGATAGCTCGTCCGAGAGGGCTTACGCAGCAGCTCAGGTCCATCCACCTCCAGGAGCGGCTCTGCTTCCTTCGCCTGCAGTCTGCACACCCGGGCTCCGTAGTTTGTTTAGAAAATAGTTTGCACAAACCACACTTTAGCAGTGCAAGCTTCTGTGTTGAAATTATTATTATTATTCTACATATACTTTTAAATCAGGCTTGTTTCATTGAAGGCACTTGGTTTCCATGGCAATTTATAAAAGATGGTGGTTTGGTTTCTTCACTTCATTAGAACAGATGACTCAGTTGGGGAGGGGAGAGGGGTGTTCGAGTGGCCGCAAGCAAGCTCCGATAAGCCTGTGTCATATGTAAGCCCAGGTCGCACATCCTGGATCGTAATGCATGCAAAAGGAGACAGCATACAGTTATCGAGCATAGCCATGAGAAATGAAACAGAAATGTCTTAAAACAGCTCTGATTCGGGGTTACTCTCTAGGGGAGGTGACAGCCAAAGGCGAAAGGGCCTACATGTTTTTAACTCTACACTAAAAACCTTCTCGAAGGGAAAATGAATGCCAGCTCTTCACATACCCTGTTTACAGTGAGGTGTTGCTCTCTCTGTTTTAAATTTATTATTTCCTCTCTCTCCTCTTTTTTTTTTTTTTTGGCAGGCCATTAGGTTTCCATGGTAACAAGCAAACTATTCATTTGAAACAAAACCAGCCATGACTTTGTGCTTTGACAAGGGTTTCTATCGCTCTGTTCCGAGAGTTCAACCAGATGATGCTGTATATTTGTTATTGACCACAAAAGCACCTGAAGGTCTCTTCCTCACTTAGGCCAGATCTCGTTCTCACGTGTAGGTTCATAGTGAGTTACACTCCCATGATGCCTTTTATGTCCCCAGTGCTTTTTAATTGTTTATTTATGTATTTATTCATTTATGTATTTATTTAACTTTTGAGTCAGTCAGTGGAGGAATCTTTGGTAGTTTGTTTTGAAATGTCCATTTTACAAAGACTCTTTCTTCATGCCAGTGCCTGGTGAATCTTTTGTAGCCTCTGCCAGGATAAGGTCACCTCTGATGACTTAAGACAAACATGAGGATGGTAACTGGGATAAGTCGTATATGCTCTAATGTCCCAACAGCACCTGATCGTAAATCTACAAAAAGGGGGAAAAAGGCAGAATTAAAGCTCTGTGTCATAACACCAACATGGGGACGGAGGGATGAAAAGAGGTCCACGGGCAATTGTGACAACCTAACTACAAACTTCACACTGTTCTGACTCCCAGAACAATTTTTCATGCTGCTTCATCCATGCTGCTGTCCCTCCTGAATCACTGGGGAGGGCTGGGTGTAAGGGGTGCTGCTGCACCCACAGCCCTACAGGAACTCACTGCTGCCAGCATCTGCTGCGTGGGCAGAAAGCAAAAGTCTTCTCCTGCAGCCTCTCTGAATTAACCACGCAATACTCTGCTCTCTCACAGAACACCCATTTCAGCAGATGCCTCAATTTTACAGCACGAGAAGCAATCTGCTCTCCCCAGCATGTAGAAGAGCCACTTACTGTTGGCCGGCTGGTCGGATTTCATACACTCTCCTTCCACAATTGATACATCATCAATAGCAATGTCTCCTTCGATGCCTGGGCCCCGGATCCCTTCAAATATAAGCTGCAAAAAATAAAAAGAACAGCAGTTCATAGGATGGCAAATGGGAAGCATGCAGCAGTAAACCTTCCTGAGGGGCTTGGGATATCATGCAAACATTTCCTATGGGGCAGAATGCAGCACGAGCACCTTGCAGCCATTATTTACTATAAAGCTGCTTATCAGCTGGGCACTACTGTTGTGCAGAAGAAACCAAGTTATCTGCTTTCCTCTCTCAACGCAACACGATGCTGTCCTGCCTCCCTGCTGCCTAATTAGCTCTGCAGAGGAGTGGACTCGTTCTGTGTAGCAAGAAATGTATTCCCTAGCAAACTTCAAAGCTCTTCTAACGAGATGAAGGAATTATGTGAGGGATACATCTCCCAAGAAGCACCATTTGCACAGCTATCTCTCTTCTCCTTTATTGCTCCCCCCAACTCAGATCTTTGAAATATTTTTGGCTCACTTAGATGAAAAGTTTCTAACCTTTAATCTGTGACAATATTTGCATCAAATCCAATGAATCTTATAAGGGCGCGCTGTGGGACTAATGGAGAAATTAACTCTTGGAGGTAGAGCCAATTTGACAAAAAATATGAATACCATCTGGAGCAAAATGCTTAAATTACACCTCATAATGAGCTTGCTGTGTTAGGGAGTCTGGGGTACTCTCTCTGTATCCACTGATTTTAGCAGTCGAAACCTATTCTAGCAGCTTCCAACATTTCTTTGCTCATCACTGTAGTTCAGAGCTTCTCATGTGAAATGAATAACCTTCACTATAAACAATGAGCAAACACCGAGGGCAGTGGAAGACGTCCTTGCAAACCACAGAGGGCACGAGCATCACCCAAGGACCAGGCTGGATGGAGCACTGGGCCACCTTATCTGGTGCTTGATGTAGTGGTTGGCAGCCCTGCCCGCAGCAGAGGGGTCGGAATGAGATGGTCTTTGAGGGGTCTCTCAAACCCTGACCAGCTTCCTAATTGTGCTTTTCATCACCCTTGTTCTTCTTCCCTGCAGTCTTTTTGCCCAGTTCCATCCCTCTCTGTTCATCTCAAGCACCACATCATGCTGCCCTTTCCATGTCCCTCTCCATTAATTCTCCTTTCATTTTCTCCCATGCCACACTTCTGTGACTGCCTATGCCCAAGCACTTCTGTTTCATCACTGCCTCTCATGCATGGGGATAAGACAGAAGGTTGGGATTGGCATCTACCCATGAAGTGAACCCAACCCACGTGTTCAGGATGGCCGTTTTGGTTCATGCTCAATGACTGTTCCCAAAGCCACGGTCTCTTTAGGGGGCTCCAGGCATCCCAGAGTGGGGACAGGAACCAGCAGCTGATGTTGTGGCCCTGTTCCATTTGGAAACAGCTCGTGACATGAACAAGAGTTTCTCCTAAGAGTTTATCAGCATCTCACTGTCAAACCAGGACTGAAACATGTGAAGCCCAACACAGTGTGTGGTGAATGAAGCAGATTGCCATAGCTCTGAGCAGGCAGCACTGCTACAAAGATGGATCCTTTCTTTTTTCATGGAAAACCCAACTGTTCCCTGAGACATGTAACAGAGACATTACACGACGGACCCTAAACGTTTCTTCATAGGAAATAATTTCATGTTCCAGTTGGTAGTCTAAAATTATATATATATATATTATACCAGCTAACAGCACTGTCTAAGAACTGAAAGGCATTTCCTCACGGAGGAAATAGCTGTTGTTCTGCCACTGACGTGTGCATGATTAAGCTCTGTGGTGCTCACCTATTTGCAGCAAGGAAAGCAATTACCTGTCCATAAAGCAGTTTTCAGGGCTGAAATGATGCTGTGAAATCCTGTGTCAGAAACAAGGGTCTGTGAACACGTGCCCCAGACCTGATGTCCCCATCTGCAATGCCTGGTGCCTGCTTCTTGGGTACTGCAAAGCACACGCAGCCCAGAGCTGTCCCTTACCTGGAATGAAGTTGGGGGGTTGATGTTGACACGGGCTTGGTTCCAGTGCTGGCCCTTATTTCCACTTGAAGACCACAAGGGGTTCTCTATCGCGGTCTGGCCTTTCAGCCGCAGGTAAACATTCAAGCTTCCTGAAAGAGAGGGCAAGAAGGTGAGCTGGTGAGCTGAGGACTGAGCTGGGGAGGTGGTCAGGCTGTGCTGGGTGGTGGACCAGTGATGGTGCTGGGACAATGCACTCCTGTGCTGCACATCTTGAACACATCTCTGCAACACAGTGGAGGTGGATACGAGGGTTTCTTATCCCATACTACATACCCAACTTTTACACTTGGGAGAAACTGTGGGTTGGTGAAGTGAACTCTCAGTGGATGGTGGCTCAGCATCCAGCTGGGCCCTGAGGCAGGGAGCCATGTCCCTTGCTCCCAGCAGCTTGGGAAGGACATGTGGCTTTCTGAGGGGGCTGTAAGAAGGAGTTTTTTGTGCATTAGTGCAAAGGGGACATCTCCAGCCACCTTACCCAAAGGTAAATAAGGAATGCAGTTTCCTAGCTCTCACTTAAAAAGAATGTCCAACTTCCTGTTTACCCTGGACACGGTTTAACTAATAAGAGTGCCACAGATCCTTGCAAATGCATCTGAGGTAGGTATGATGCCTTTAATCCTGGTAAGAAGCATTTTGCAAGGACAAGACAATCCTCATTTGAACCTCAGTAAAACCTCAGGAAAAAAAAAAAACCTCCAACCACAACGCTGGGTGTCTCCCCACCGCTGGCCATGAAGGTGCTGGTTCCAGCACAGATGTTCTCTGCAGCAAGTATCAGACCCCAGTGCTCAGCTCCCTTCTGCACAGTGCTCCCCATTCTGTGATGGGCTGTGAGCAAAAACCAGGCTGTCCACGAGCACCAAGAGGCAGCACTGTCTTCACTGAGCAGAGTTCAGCAAATCACTGTTTGGAGGTATTGCTCCTCTTGCTCACCGTTCTGACTGCAGATGTGTGGGGCAGTGTCTCTGTGCTATGGGAATCGCTGCATCTACCCTCATTTAAGAATGCTCAGACAGTCAGGCTCACACAAAACCACGTTTCTTAGGGAATCAGGAGTGGCATCTGGGAGGCTGACACAAACCACATTTGCGAGGAGACCTCTCAGAACTGAGGCAGCTGCAGGGTGACTCAGCTCCTGCTAATAAAAACTTCTTATTTCGAGCAATAGCAAAACTCAGCGCCTTGAAAAACATGAGCTAAAAGGGGAACGGAGCAGTGAGTATTCTCATCACGGCTGCTTCAGCAGGGTGCCCATCTCCTGGGAGGGAGCAGGAGGTGGTGCTGCTGGAGAAGTTTGGCAGCACCGGTCCCTCCTGCACCATTTAGTTTCAAATGCATGGGAGGTGAACAAGCTGCACAAAGGAGGAATGGATTGTAGCAGGGACAGTCCATCTCTGCCTGCTATGGGTACACCAAAAAGACCTCATCCTGCCACGTGCAGAAGAGAAATGTTTGGTTCTCCTATTCTCTCCTCAAAAAACCTGAGCACCTAGTGGAGCTATGGGTGTCCCTGTTCATTACAGAGAGTGGGGCCAGATAGACTCTTAGGGCCTCTTCCAACTCAAACCATTCTATTTTTAACAACTGTGTTGAGTCCAAGGCAGGAGAAGAGGCAGGATCTCAGAGAGCACTGCCTGAAGTTACAGCATTACACAGAAAGTTACTTTTCACGAAGACAAAAAACAATGCCAATATCAAAGAAGGGAAGGAGAGCTGGTAATTATTTCACCCACTTGTGCAGGCTGCCATGCTGCAGGGCTGTGTGGAATCACTGAATAATTTAGGTAAGAAAAGCATGTAAATCCATCAGTGCTGAGGTTACAGAGATTTAAGGTTGTTCCTATCACTCTCAGCCTCTCAGTGTCATGGAATTTCTTGAAATTAATAGCAGGTGATAGCAGTCTTAAAACGTGAAATAACCATTCCTGTACCAGATCATAGGATCACAGAATGGTTTGAGTTGGAAGAGACCCTTAAAGGCCATCTGGTCCCCCTCCTTGCCATGCACAGGGACACCCACAGCTCCATCAGTGCTCACAGCCCATCCCCTGACCTTGGCTGTCTGCAGGGATGGGGCACCAACAGCTCTCTGGGAGAACTGCCAGTGCTTCAGTGCCCTTATTGCAAAAAACTTCTTCCTTATCTCCAATCTAACTCTTCCCTCTTTTAGTTGGAAACCATTAACCTGTCACAACAGTCCCTGCTAAACAGCCTGTCCCCTTCCTCCTTACAGCCCCTTCAGGTACAGAATGGCTGCTCTCCCCAAAGCCTCTTCTGTCCCTGTCCCTCATGGCCACAAACCTGCCCAAAATGTGACATCTGCAACAAGTGCGTAGCCTTGAAATGCACCATGCTCTTCCAAGAAGGCTTTAGAAAAGTGCTCTGCCTTGGCAACATTGGTGCTGTGGGGAGGACAAGTTGGCTGTGTCACTCCCACTGAGGTGTGCCCAGCAAGAGTTTGCCTGTAGATACAGTCGTTCTGAGCTCCCGCAGACAGATGGGAGTTGAAGACTCAAACTGTGTCCAGGAGCAGCAGGTGTGAATGAAGGAAGTTCATTTCCTGGTGCCATCCCACCAATAGGGCCGGGAGCTGCAGAGTGCAGAGCTCAGCAGCACAGGCCTGGGCAGCTCCCAGTGGCTCTACTGAGAAGAAAAATGTCTGTTCTCACAAAGCCAATTAGCCATGCTCCACACTGAGGTGCAGGTGGGAAAATCAGAAACGCCGATGGCTTAAAAAAACAGTGACAGCTATAATGAAGCTACAACTTCATTCTCTCTCAATACACAGGTATAATAAGGACAGCGACTCCTCGTTCTCTTGCTCCCCAGCAATGGCTCATTGTTTGCTGCAAATCAAGTAATGGGATCTTCTATTTCCTTTCTGCTTGAGGTGGTGTACCTTCTCCCTTTGAAGTACGTGGGCACTTTCCTTGGCAGCCAGCAGCCTCAGAGCCGGCCGTGAGACCCACTGGGAATTACGCTCCTACTCGTGAGCAAGAGCCACCTATTTCAGGCAGAGAACACTTCATCCTCCTGAATCGAACCACCTGGCATGAGATGTAGGCCCCTGCTTATCTCGCCAGAGCTGTGCCACAGCTTCAGTGCTAATCTTGGATCTGTGCTCTGCTCTCTGCAAAAGCTCCCAGGCACCACTCCTTATCGCTACCGACATTTTCAGGCCCTTCTCCAGAGACACCAAGACCTGAGCAGCAGGCATGGATGCTGAGCAGCATAAACTGGGAGGTTGCTTTTTTCAGCATAGTGCAACAGCCACGTTTTCAAATTGATGTCACTGGGGTATTCACGTAAGAATGGAGGGGGAAGCCTCCTTTCCCCTATGCCTCCATCCCAGCACCAGTGACAGAGCATTCAGGACGATCCTCTATTTTTTTTATTAGAGATCATTCACATCTCTGCTGGAAATGCAGAAACATTTTGATGAGCACAGAGAATGTTTAGGAAACAAAACTTTTCCTATGAGATGGGGGAGTAATAACCCTAATACTCTTTGGAAATCCTATGGATAATTAGGGAAAGTAAAGCCCAACAGAATCATAGAATCACAGAATGGCCTGGGTTGAAATGGACCTCAAATATAATCTCATTTCAACTCCCCTGCTATGTGCAGGGTCGCCAACCAGCAGCCCAGGCTGCCCAGAGCCACATCCAGCCTGGCCTTGAATGCCTGCAGGGATGGGGCATCCACAGCCTCCTTGGGCAACCTGTTCAGTGAGTCACCACCCTCTGGGGGAAAAACTTCCTCCTCATATCCAACCTAAACCTTCCCTATCTCAGTTTAAAACCATTCCCCCTTGTCCTATCGCTATCCACCCTCACAAACAGCCATTCCCTCTCTTGTTTATGTGCTCCCTTCAAGTACTGGAAGGCCGCAATGAGGTCATGCAGCACTGAAGTCTGTTGAACAACACTATGACAACATGGACAAAAAAATCAAGGGTTAATGGCCTTGTACCTTCTCTGAATCGTGGTCCATAGGCACAAGGGAGGAACAGGCTGGAATTTGTTTAATCCCACTCCCCTGCAAGACACTCCAGTTTTCAGGGAGGATCGGTGAAGAACTGGCAGCTGATGGTATTGCCAATTAAATAATTCACAGAGAATCACAGAATTTAGAGGCAGGAGGCACCTCTGGAGCTTGTTCCAGCCCAGGACAGTGGCCAATTGGATTCTGGCTGTCTCCAAGGACACAGACACCACTGGTCAATCTGTGCCCATGTTTGAACACCTTCATAGTAAACTGAAAATTCTTACCAATCTGATGAATTCCTTGCATTTCTATACGTGCCCATTGGCTTTCTACCTTGGGCAGAAATTATTTCCATGATCAGAAGGTGAGCACAAGACTGAAGGTGAGCTCAGAATACTAAGCTGCTTGCATGAAATTTCAGCTTTAAAGTAGCTGTTCAAAATATGACCAGAATCACCCACAGGCCAAACTTTTGTCAGAATAAAAAGACAACTTTAGCTACATAACTTTCAGCAGCATAAATATGAAAAAAGAAACTAAACAATGTGCTGCATTGGAAAATATATCTTCTAAATGAAGGTAATGGACTGAGTATACGTTATCCGAAATGCTGATTAGGACTGATTTACCTGGGCAAAGCACTGTGCTGTAACAGAATCATAGAATCACTGGATCACAGAAATGCTCAGGTTGGAAAAGACCTTAAAGATCATCAAGTCCAACTGCAACCTAACCACACTACCCTAACTCTAACAACCCACCGCTAAATATAATAAACCCTAAATATAATAACCCCTAAATATAATAATAACCTAAATATAGTAACTCCTTTCCTAAATATGAAGCAATTTCTAAGACCACAAACCTTCCAGAACTTATTCAAGTGGTGACCTCATCAGTGTAACCATTCCTAACATAACCATGTGCATAAATCACTGATGTCTTAGAACATCACTACTTAGAACATCACTGCTAGTTTTTCTCTTCCCTTTTTTACCATCCTCATGTGAGCAATATAGGTGAGAGAGTTCACACCTGGGGGATCAAATGATATACATTTGCTGATTTCATAATTCATTTCTTGGATGCTTTTTGCATTCCCATGTGCTTTGTAACATTTTGTCAGAATATGACGATGTTGAATTTAGTAAAGATGTAGGTGCCTGCATTCAAACACGTGGCTGACAGTATTAACTTATCATCTATCTTTGGAAAAAGAACAATTTTGTATATAATTGTTCATAGAATCACAGAGTGGCTTGGGTTGGAAGGGACCTCAAGGATCATGAAGCTCCAAACCCCCCCACCACAGGCAGGGCCACCAACCTCCACATGTAATACCAGCCCAGGCTGCCCATGGTCCCATCCAACCTGGCCTTGAACACCTCCAGGGATGGACGGGGCATCCACAGCCTCTCTGGTTTCAAAATGAGACCACTTTAAACAGTAGCTAAAATGATGTCATCTGTACTTTTTAACGTTAGAGAAGTGACATTGAGGAATTTCATTTTTTGACATCCAAGTGTCCACATCACCACAAAAAAAACCTGTACAGTTCTGCACTGGATCGCTAACTGTCACTGTCACCATCTTCACCTGTGGGTCAGCTCCCTTGTCAGGCAGCACTCTACGTGTCAGCTCAGGAAATGACACAGAAAAGAACAATTTCAGCCTAAACAGAGAAGGACAGAAGGGCAGCCCAGGAGAAAGACCAAAACTGCAAAAATTTGGGGTCACTATTTCGTGGGCAGATGTCAGTCTCAATGGCTGCTGTTCTTACATTTATCTCAACTTTAAGAAGTTCCAGAAGAACTTTTTGACCCTTCACGGTCATAACTCTGCTCTTCACTGTCCTATAGCAGAAGTAGGCTCATGGAGTACTCTGTGCTTCGTTTCACTCAGCATGGCATGGCTCCATTTTCTCCTGCAACGCGGAGCAAGCAGAACTTACACCGGGGGCTGCATTTGAGTGCTCAGCAGTGCAGACAGCTAACAGAACGGAGCGAGCTGTCTGCTCTATTTATAACCCGAGCTCTGCCTGCAGGCAGCTAAAAGCTTCCCAAAGCGACCACCAGAATGCACTACGAGGATGTGCTTGCCCTTGAAAGTATCTATAAAAATACACCGAGTCGGGGCAGCTTTTGAGTGAATTGTTCAAGGGTTTCCTTTAGGACCCGTGTGCTGCTGCATAGCACACGGGCTGTGCTGCTAATTGCTTCATCCCTAAACTTGCAAGGAGAGATTCAACACACCGTGACCAGGCAAAACACTCAAAACCAGGCAAAGCCTTTGCAAATCTTTGCACTTTCAAGAGTCCCTGCTCAAAACCCCATGTGTACACAACATGCTCTTGTTGACCGTTAGAGGATTCCTGCTAGCATACTGATTGTGGGGAAGAGTTTTATGGCCAAAAGAATGCTCTTAGGAGCCTCTCTTGCCAGCCTTGGCTGTAGCTGGTTTTGGAAGTGCTCCTGCATTTCCCTCCCATACAACTGGACATTTCTCCTGCTCTTTCTCCCAAAGTGAAAAGACAATGTCGTTGGCTTTGTCCTACCTATGTGCTGTCCATACATGTGATAGTAGAAGCTAAAACAGTAGGCTGTGTTCGTAGCTCCATAGGGGTTCTTTGGAGCGACGCTGAAAACAGGACTGACAAGTCGGGCCTTCTCCCCTTCCAGCCTGGGGCGTGACGTCTCAATGTACATGTAGAAACCTGGGAAAGGACAAATGAAAATTGTTATGCTGTGGTCTTAAAAACCCAACACAATACACACACAGGAAGATACTGGGCCATCTTGGTTAATTTTCCACATTCACTTGATAACACCACGGTTTCTGGGTCATATTTGTTGTGCACTAAGCCCGTGTGCTTTCCACAGCTGATTCAAAGATGTTTTCTACCAGAAGTAAAATCAGGGCTTGCAGGTCAGTACTCATAAACAACTTCATATTGATATAACATCGTATATGCTCAAGAAAAGAAAAAATCTTTATGATGGGGTTCAGACTTCAGACTCAAGGTTGCAGTTTGTTCCTACAAACAATGAGAGGGAAGAATTTTTAAGATAAGGTAAAAAAAATATCTTGATGGAAACCTTCCAATGAACATTTTGAACTGCCCACGTCAATCCCAGCTCAATGGCTCACAGGGAGAAAGCATTCATTTATTCTGGAGTGCGCTAACAACGGAGTACTCAGTTAATCCAACCAAGCAAATACGATGCAGTATGATTTTTTCCCTCTTGGTAATAGAGGGCATGGGGCACACAATAAAATAGCTCAAGTTACTGCAGTACTTGATAAATTCAGCACAACATGTCTGACTTTTCAAATGAAAATAAACACCACAGTCATGATGGCACACTTCTGTTAACAGGAGTAGCAGATTGAAAATTACATGTTTTAGCAACACCCAAAGCAAAAACGGGGCAAAGAACCCTCGCTGTGATAGTCTGAGAGTCCAAGTTAGAATTTAAATGACATGAAACAGAAGAATGGTTCAAGACTTGCTAGAATATTTCCCCACGAGGCTGTAACGTGAAAGTGATCGCTTGGAAATGGCACAATAGAAATAATACAAGATGGTTAACGGCGCTGTTAGCGGGCTCTGATAGGGACTGGTTGCATGCCTCAGCTCTGGCAGTTTCCTTCTGAAGTCCTTGAGGTAAGCTCATCTTGGTGTGATTAGGAAGGACACAGCTGGCTGGAGATCCCAAACCCCAGAGCAGCTGCAGAGCTCCCAGTGCAGGAGGAATGGGTGCACCCTGGAGCTTACCTTCCTTGGAGCCAGTCCGGTCTGCGTTTGGCCCCGTGTTGGGGGTGTATTTTGTGTCTCTAGTGGCAGTGCTTTGCTTTGTCCAGTCAAAGTTGTCCGTATCGTCTTGAGTGAAAAGGCAAATGTTACCATCCTCAAACCCACAGTGGAACTCTCCTGCCAACACAGCAAAAGAGGAGATTTAGTGCCTGGAAACACTCGATGCTTGCTTACCCCTCCATGAGAATGAATGTATTAAAATCATAGAATCGCTCAGGTTGGAAAAGACCTTAAAGATCATCAAGTTCAGCCACAACCTCACCATACTACCCTAACTCTAACAGCCCTCCACTAAATCATGTCCCTGAGCACCACATCCAAACGGTTTTTAAACACATTGTAGGATGGTGCTCATTAACAGCACTGGAAATAGATATACATTTATTTTACACCATTCTCTGCTGTTGATTGTATGTTCTCTTTTAGGTGACCCTGATGAAAAAAGGCACAGTCATCAACATGTGTTGATGCTACTCGAAATTAATTATATTCAGCCTTTTCTAGATCCTCTTCACATATTCAGCTATACATAACAGCCCTTAGAGACACTGTCTCTTCTGACCCAGCTAAATTTTCTAAGATTGAGAAGAATGGATTGTAGTCTATAAAACATGAACTGTGGGGGAAAAAATGAAGCGTAGGTTATTTTGGTTTAGGGATAAGAACACTTAGGAGAAGCATACAGCACCTCTTCAAAAGGAAAACGTGGTCTACAATGTGATATTTCTTTATTACTCCTAGTTATCAATAGGGATGGGGAAACAAATAATGGCTAGACTAAGAGGAAATATTATTTCGAGTAGACATGATGATCCTCCATCAGGATTATTGGGATCCTCTCTTTTGTGAAGCAGGTCTGTCAGACACCATCCCAATGATTCCACCTCCAGGTTATAATGGGTTGGGGAAGTCCTATAATCAGGCATTTAGGAACCAAACAAACCAGAACTTCAAGGTTCAGTTTTCATCTCAGAACAGAATAAGGCCCCGTGTAGCAAAATGTGCAAAAGCTTAATTTTATACACACAAACAGTTCCTGCTGAGTTTACTCTTCCAGCAAAGTCAATTGATTTATCTGAGAAAACAAGCAAATCCCTCTTCTCCTGGGAGAACGCAGCTGTCTGCATACTGTGTAAGCTACAGCATTCGTTATAGGGGTGCAATTTATATTCATTGTTAGGAGGTACTCTAACACCAGGCACCATGGGATTATTCATCTGTGTTAAATTGAGAAGGTGTATAAATGTTTGCAGGTTCGGGGCTTCAGTAAACTATAAATCCTCTTCAGCCACTGGAGCCTCACTTCAAATCAGTAAAGACAGAGGGACCTGGAGCTTAGCTTGGATATGTACTGCTAAGCAAGGATGCTGCTCTGAAGCTTATTTAAAATCATATAATGCTGCAAACTGAAAAAGCAGGCTTGACAATTCCTCCCAATCCACCAGGTGCATTAGGAGAGCTTTCCAAGCCTTCCTCATTCTGCCTCTGCTCATGCTGAGCAACACAAACCTCCCGCTGCATAGCAGTCAGCACAAAGCACTGCTCCAAACACCAGGCTACCACAAAAACCCAGTCCACAGAAACCTCCATGCCCATTAGCACCTCAGGCTTGATTTCTTGATCAATGTACTGCCTTTATTAGATCCTCCAGGAGAATTAACTCAGAAACATGGCTGAAAGCCATCAAGGCAATGAGGAGCCCATTTCAGGACTTCAGTTTGATTCTGGAAGTAGTGCTTTTTGAATGCTGAAGTTGGAATGGTGGAGAGGGAACACACAATACCATTTGGCACAGGAGCACCTCCATAAGCACCACAGAGAAGAAACACAAACAGTGGCCTTACAGCAGTACTGCTTGAGAGATGAGCACATGAAAGAAGGAGGCCACGAGGAACACCTGGGCTGTGGACTCCATCCACAGTCCTTCCAAGGAGAATAGGTGCAGACCGACACCTTCTTTGTTGTCCCCAAGAGCAGGAGGAGAACACAAAGACCCTGACAAAGCTCTTGAATGAGCAAGGACACCAATGAAGCACTCTGACACGTGTTGCTTGGTTGACACTACACTGGGCTTCCACTTACGCATACCCTTCCTATAGCATGCAAGGTGCTGCTTCTACACAATGAGACAAAATGAAAGGGCCAAACAGTGACGAAAGGTGTAAAACTCTGCCTATCAGATCCAGTCCTGCAGCAAAGTGATTTAAGACATTCCCAGCTACTCAGCAGTTCCTACCACTGCCCCTCCAGTTCCTTAAAAGCTGCATTTCCGTGTCACACTGTGCCCTCAGAGCTTCATTAAGAAATTCCACCACATCAGCAGAACAAAATCCACATCAGCCTTTTCTTCAAGTGAAACAAATTAATGCATTCGGGCTAGATGAAGAAAGGCAAGTAAAAGTTTGCCATTTATCTAATATGAAAATACCAGTTTCACGTGGAACCCTGCCATTTGGAATGCATTGGAAAAGGTTAGTGCTAAATATTCTTGGCACTAAACACCTTGTGCAAAATAACAGATGAATACAAATGGAAAGTAGTTCCCTGGGATTAGCTCTGTACTTCCCCTGTGCAGGAAGTGGGGCTGTAAGAAAGAAGGAGACAGACTCTTCAGCAGTATCACTTGTGTCAGGACAAGGAGAAATAGCTTCAAACTAAAAGAGGGGGGAGTTAGATTGGAGATAAGGAAGGAGTTTTTTACACGAAGGATGGTGAGGCACTGCACAGGTTGCCCAGAAAGGTGGTGGTGCCCCATCCCTGCAGACAGCCAAGGTCAGGGGATGGGCTCTGAGCACTGATGGAGCTGTGTACCAAAAATGGTCCCAAACACCATTAAGGACAGGGGTGAATTTTAGGTCCAAACCCACTCTAGCAGAAGTTATTAAATAAATTTATTGTCAATCATGGCAAAATAGGAAACCCCTCTCAAGGTGTAAGGCTCTTCATTCTAATACGAATTCTTGTTCCGTAAAATTCAAGTTGAATGACTTTTTCACATCTTATGACTTCCATTATTCAAGTGTAACATAATTGCACTCATTGATATGAAATTCTTAAATGTTTGTAGAATCACAGCATGGCTTGGATTGGAAGGGACCTCAAGGATCACAAAGCTCCAACCCCCCACCACAGGCAGGGCCACCAACCTCCACATGTAATACCAGCCCAGGCTGCCCAGGGCCCCATCCAACCTGGCCTTGAACACCTCCAGGGATGGACGGGGCATCCACAGCCTCTCTGGGCAGCTGTTCCAGCACCTCACCACTCCCATAGTAAAGAACTTCCCCCTGATATCCAACCTAAATCTGCCCTCCTTCAACTTAAAACCATTTCCCCTTGTCCTGCCGTTATCTACCCTTTCAAAGAGTTGACTCCCCTCCTGTTTATAGGCTCCCTTTAGGTACTGGACTACAGTGTACAGGAGTTTGATCTACTGTAAACTGTTTACATTGAACAGCTTATTGCTATGTCACACACGCACAAAAGCAGTTCTAAGGCAAAATCTCAATTTTTCAGTCAATCAATGCTACTTCCTTATCTACTGCAGAAATCTCACGAGAACAAATGTTCTCTGCCACATGATTATTCCAGAATTTGAGCAGGAAGGTGTGGCTTCAGTTTCCAGGTATTTTTCCCAGTTGAATAGCGCACCTACCCTTCATTCACAGTGGTGTAAACAAAGATAGAATTTGGCCCAATGGGTTTAGAAAGAATCAGAAGCTGCTTGGTGTTATATAACACACAACATCACCATTCATCCTGCATTTCCAGTGACATAAAATGAGATTGTAGAAAGCATGGATAAAGATGAGATTGAATTTGCTGTGGGAGCCAGAACTTCTCTTTCCCAGCAGATTTCTCTCCTGTCAAAGGGTTTCACTCAAGATGTCACTGGGGAAAAAAGCAAGCCATCAATATTTAACCATTTCTGAAAGAAATGCCACTGGGTGCCCTATAGCTCCCGGTGGGCAAAATCTCCCATTAGCGGAGGTGCACAGCAAGGCAGACTCAGAAGCAGAGGAAGGAAATGGTGGGCAGGTTGCCAGAAGTCTCTCTCCCTGGAGCCAGCAGGGTTTTGACCTGAAGGGTGATTTGGGTGCCCCCTGCACTGAGCCATGTGCCTGGCAGAGCTGCTGCTTTGAGCTGTGCAATTGAGACATTCTGAAAATGAGACAATTTCAGATGTGGAAATCATAGAAGATTACAGCGGGAAGCACATGGGATTGCAATGCTTTTTTTTTCTTAACATCAGAGAGTATATGTTTAATACATTAATTAGCAACGGCCTCATCTACTGCTCACTTAAGTCAATGAGATTGGATCCTTCAGCTCCCACGAGCTTTAAACCGAGCCCTGATTAATTATTAATGCATCTCACAAGACCTTCAGCAAATAAGTTTAAAATTTACAGAAAAGTTTGGCCATCATCTGAGAGACAGACAGAGGCCGCCTGCACAGCCTGCTGCTGCTTCTCTGCCTGCCTATGGCTGCACCACGGCAGCAATAATAGAAGAGTCCCACTCCATTTACAGGAGCATTTCAGCGTATGTGATTAAAAGCAAGAATAACATCAGAGTATGTCCCACACACAAAATAAAAATAAAAAAAATAAAAAATAAAAGATAAACAAAGATAGAGAAATACTTACGTAGGTGTGGATTTACTGGAGCTGAAAGAGAGAGCAAAAATAAAATTAGCACAAGGGGAAAAACTTAATTAACCAACACGCAGATGATCCTAAATTGCCCACTGATCATTCTTCCCCTTCCTGAGGACCCTGATTACGGATTCCACAGTAAGACAGTCATCAAAACTGATGCTGTCCTTTCTGAGCAAGTTTTGCAGCTTCCTGACAAGCCAAAGGCAATGGCTTTCATGAGAAAAACCTCTTCCACCCATTACACGTGCTCCATCATTACCACGTGCAGCCTGGGGAATGAGATGCTGTAATTAAGCATCAAAGCCAGATTATTGGCACAGACACTGTATGGAAGAGGACAGCTGCAAAGCAAAACTTCAGGGTGATGCCTTCGTGCAGGAATCCAACAAAAGACACAGGAAGGATGTATTCATCTGAAGCAGAGGTTCTGCATCATGCCTTACTCAGTTGTTGGTCTTACCAGTGTTCATGGATATTTAATGTAACAAACTATTCTTCTATTAAATAAACAGTACTATTCTTCAGTTTGTGAATGGATAGCGCTTGCATTCTTCCCAGAAATCCCAATTTTCTTTTTAAGCAGCAGGAAACAAAAGCACAAGTTGGAGGGAAGATGTTCGATCCAATTAGGCCAAGAGACACAATTAAGCAAAATAAATAAATAAATAAATAATAATAAAAAAAAGTGCAAGCCTGCTGCTGCATAAATCCTCTTCTGAGGGAAATATTTTAAAGACATTCTAGAAGACAAAGGAAGGTGAGGCGTGCTGTCCCCAGGGCTGCCAGCACTGCAGCACCCATGCCCAATGGATGCTGCTTTCCAGGGCTGTGTTCCTGGAGATGGAGAAGCGACAGGGCAGTTCTGCCATCCCCAATGCATCCACCTCTGCCTATTCCCTGCCCCATGGCAGGGACCATTCCTCCTCTTGGGACGCATCAAAAACAAATTTCCACCATTGCAAAGAGGTTTTGAGATAACTTTGCTGAAAAATATTATTTCTGTCTCTTCTTCTCTGTGCCTGTGCAGTGCCCTTTGTGACTGAGCATGATGACTGGTGCTGGGCATCCTTGGCACAGGTGATGAAACATGTATGCTTGTTGAACAGAACCTCAGCAAAGTCACGAAAAGCTCTAAATTCCTAATTCTTTAATACTGAGCTTCACCTATCAGCCAGAGGATGGAACAGGATGAAAGTCAAACCTTAGTCATGCTTACAGATATCTTAACCATGGGATGCGTTACTCGAGTTTACACCCAGACTGACCTGAACAATGCTAAACATTGGAAATTAGGTCTGAGGGAGAAACAAAACTCATTTCTGTGCTGCCTATTTGTAGAAGGGTATATTTGAGGGTGGGAGACTTAGGAAAGAGAGCCCTTCTGCTATAAGCACTTATGCACATGAGAGACAGAAGGATGCTAAGCCTCCACCGTTAGAATTGTATGTTACCATGAGAGCATTTGAAATAAAGCTTTATCTCCAGATGATGTGTCCATCTGGTAACCCCTGATTTCCATCTAAGTGTTGCTCCATGTCTCGCTGCCATTCCCAAGCTGTGTTCAGAGACACGAACTCTTGGTTTCTGAACTCAGTCATGGTTTCTACTTAGCTCTAACCTCGACCTGAAGTTTTTAAAACAGGTCTAATTTAGTGACTGCCATCTGATCTTTCCTCACTGAAACAAATGAACAGTGACTTGCCCCTGTGCAATTTTAAGAAACTTAGTCATTACATTGTATTAGACAACCTCATAGCTTTTACCAACAAATTACCTTTCATTCTCCAAGAAACATTCATTTTGTGAGCTTCTTGAGCGACTGAACTTGGAATTAGCTGAAATTGCTGGAAACTACGTTTAGTGATGCTTGCTTTGTAACTAACGCACAGGCTTTTATGGAAACTATCATCAGTGCGTAACCTTGAGTCATGCTACTCAGATTGCTCACACAGCAGAGTGAAAAGAGCTTCTTGCCAAGCTAGCTGCAGCTCAAACTGATGGACAAAAGCAGAAAAGCAAATTGAAGAAGTTAGGCTGAACTTACCTAGCAACAATAGAAAAATAAAATAAAACTGAAATTAAAGCAACCCAGAAAGCTCACTCCCCTAAGTAGTGCACTAAGCTGCCCTGCAATGAAGCGTGACAGCTCCAGGTCTCACTGCTGAAAGGTGAGGCTGCTGTGTGCACAGTGTGAGGGCAGCTCATTCAATTAGCCATAAAGATAAACCAACGGATGACTGATGGAGCAATTCCCAAGGCTGGGCTGGGAACATCTGGAAAGGCTTTGTGCCTACGAGGGCTCTCTCTGCTCTGCTCTGCTGGCCTGGCTTAATGCTGGGGATCTCAGGAGGAGAACCAAGCATCAGGAAGGATGTGAGCTCGGGTAGAGCTGAGGCGGATCATCCCTTAATCTCTCTGCCTTTTCTCCAGTATGCAGGGAATAAAGCCCACTGGAATCTCAGCTTGCTGGATGACTTCACTTTTCAGTGATCTGTACATGTGCAGGTGATGGCAGAAAAATGTGGGCAGATGGTTTGTTCTTAATGCCTGCCCTCGTGTTGCATGTAACTGCATTTATACAGTGATGTGTCCCAGAGATCCTTCCCGATACAGACCTTGTTCAGGAACTTGTGCAGACACTGAGACATTGTGCCCTCCCTTTAAAAACATAGTTACAAACTGACTGGGAGGAACATAAAGGTAGAGGTAGGTATGCTGGGTATTCAGCTGCTGTGTTTTCTAATACTGGAAACTGCTGTCTACTTACAGTAATTACAACCAGAATCTAAAAGCTTTAACGAGGATCAGGAGTCCATACCTCTAAAAGCAGTTGGTTTGCATAGAGGAAAGCAGTCTTCAGTGTAGATATTGATTCTCTATGCAGACAAGTCTTTCTTCTTCCCCTAATGGCAAGTAACTGCATACTACTTATAAATCAGCCCCATACTTACATTTGTGTATACTTATAAATCCTGTAACTTATGCTCTATTTGATGCCTTTTTTCTTTTCGTGGGACCCAGAAATATAACAGTAAAAATAATAATAAATGAAACAGTTACATATACTTCTTCCATACAGAATCTGGGAAGCTCCTAACCTGTATCAGAATAGACAGGCAAGGCTATGAAGTGATTGGCAGCCATCATCTACCTGCCATGTCACAGAGGGCTGATTCTACATACATTTGTAGCAATCCATTCAGGCTTCATTCACAGAAATGAGATTAACTTGCTTGTTTAACACTGGTTAGAAATATTTAACAATAAGCGCATATCTGAAATAGTGTTAATTGGAATAGCTGGAGGACCTTATTGCTTGTTTGCATCACGGAGGCTGACACAGATTTATGTAAAGTGATGGAGATTACACTGAACCTGTTACTAAAAGACTTCTCTGTTTTGTACCAGCCTTCAAAACACTCGCTACTTAAACTGCCCTGTTAGTATTTACTTGCCAGACTGTGATCACTAGCAGAGTAACATATGCACCTACCAAAGAATTTGTCAAGTGATGTCTGGCTGTAATTATCAATGTCACTCCTACTGTAATGATTGTTCTTTTCTCCCACTCCTCTGCGTGGAGGAGAAAATAACTCATGACAGGCAACGAATTTCCCCATGAAACGCTTCTACCATGCATGAGATTTTGATTTGTGGGCTAGGATAATAGGGAGGTTTTGTCTTGCGTATGTGGCTCCAGCTTGGGATGGCAGGGTGTACTGTAAAGAGCTCATTGATAATGCTTCTCCTGCTTTGGTAGTACTGTAGTCTCATCATTTTGGACATTCAGATGGCTACCAGCAGGCTAGCCCACTGGAAGCTGTTGTTTATATACGAGCATTTTCCCCATTAAGCTCCATTTGTGGATTTTAATTTAAAATGCAATGCGCTCTGCAGCACAACCCAATAAAAATGACTGCACAGGTAGGAGTAATGTGGCCTAACTTCAGTGATTTGTAAGTTAGACACCTCATCTAAGACTGTCCCTAAAGTCACAGAGAGATGGTCTGTCTGTTCCCTACTTGCACCAAGTTGAAGCTCAAGTGTAAAGGGGAATGCATTCACTAAAGGCAAAAGACACTGCTACCATTTTTAGCAGCTCTAATTATCATGCGTCTCATCTGCTTTTCATGCTGGCTGCATTTCTTTAAAATGGGGTGAAGTCTTATTTATCTGCTTACAATACGGAAAAACATGTTTTTGGTGGGAATCCTTAACAGCAATACAAACAAAAGCATACATTTTAAACATGAGGAAAAAAAGGTTGTCTACACTAAAGGCGGTCAAACACTGGTGCAGGGTGCCCAGAAAGGTTGTGGAGTCTCTATCCTTGGAGACAGTCAGTACCCAACTGTATGTGGCCCTGGGCAGCCTGCTCTCAGTAGGCTGGATGAGATGAACTCCAGCAGTGCCTCCAACCTCAGCAACCCAGTGATACTGCAAGGTATTAAACTGTTGTATGTCCCCAAAAAAGTATTTCCCAAACAGTGGGGTGAGAAATGTGAAGTGATGTGGCTGAAGTCCAGCGTGCCCGCAGGGTACTGATCAAAATTGCACACACATATACAGGATGAGACTATATTGAAAATATGAAGAGCCAACTGTGGTTGGATTATTTTTTTGTGCATGTGTATGCTTAAGGTCTCAACAAATGTAATGGGGAGAAATCTGTCAAAAATTATCTTCTCCATTTAAGAAACATTCGCATGATGTCTTATTTTCTGGGTAATGTTTATTATTACTTCTACTTCAATTCTGATCTGCTGCTGTGCATGCTGCTAGCCCATTAGCTGCTTTTCTAAGATTTCAGACTATAACTATTGGATTTGCACCATAATAATGTATGCAGTATCATTATTTTTATAGCTGGAGTTATAACACACTTAAAATTAGCCTGGTAATAGCTAGCTGACACTACAGCGCTTGGACAAATGATGAGATAAAATGTGTATTTGAAGCACACAAAGCCTCAGTGATTCTGGAACCCCTCTTCAAAGAGAAGTCACTCTAAGTTTATCCTATTGATTAGCACCTGGCTCACTGTTTCTTAAACTGCATTTCTTGACACCAGAACAATGATACTGAGCACCAAAGCAGGAGCAACCTTCTACGTGGGGCACAACATGATGGCTCCATCTCTCCTGGGCAGCTGGATTATGCTTGGTGCCCAATCAGCATGTTTGAAAAGGGATGTCATTCACATCTGTGCTAATGGCAGATTCTAGCAGAAGAAATTTGCTGTAGCCCAAATGTCTTTTTATGTTGCATGGGAATGTTCTCCTTGCCAGCTTGGGGCTACAAATGCAAATTACATGATGCTTCACTGATGGCTCAAACTCAGTACGGTTGCGAGCCACAGCCGAGACCTGAGTCAGCTTCCTGAGACCTGCCAGAGGACAACCACCACTAAAGTGCAGCACATCACAGAATCACAGAATGGCTTGGGTTGGAAAAGACATCAAGGATCATCAAGCTCCAACTCAACTGCCGCAGGCAGGGCAGCCAACCACCACATTTAACAGTAGAGATTGTGACTGAGTGTGGTTGTTTTTTCCCCCCCCGTAGTCCTGTGGTTGGAGTACTGGTCAGTGATTATGTCATGGGAGAAAATTCAAGGTAAACAGGAAGGGCAAAGGACACAAGCCTACCTATCACAATGGGCACAGAGATCTGGACTGCTACAGAAAAACCTCAAATACCTGCACGAAACTTCTGCTCTTGATCACCTTTCAGAAGACCCTGGGGCTTCTGGAAGCCCCAAGGGAATGGCTTCCCACCACTAACATAGGAATCACAGAATGGCCTGAGTTGGAAGGAACCTCAAGGATCATGAAGCTCCAACCCCCCCCCCCCCCCCCCACAGGTAGGGCCACCAACCTCCACATGTAATACCAGCCCAGGCTGCCCAGGGCCCCATCCAACCTGGCCTTGAACACCTCCAGGAATGGACGGGGCATCCACAGCCTCTCTGGGCAGCTGTTCCAGCACCTCACCACTTCCCTGACATCCAACCTCAATCTTCCCTCCTTCAATTTCAAACCATTTCCCCTTGTCCTGCTGTTATCTCCCCTTTCAAAGAGTTGACTCCCCTTCTGTTTGCAGACTCCCTTTAGGTACTGAAAGGCTGCAATGAGGTCACCCCACAGCCTTCTCTTCTCCAGGCTGAACAAGCCCAGCTCCCTCAGCCTGTCCTTGTAGGGGAGGTGCTCCAGCCCTCTGATCATCATGGGCTTCTGTCCCATGGGATTAGCAAGGAAAACTCACACTTCCATGGTTCCATGCTTAAGAATATCTTCCCCCAGCACACACTTCACTTTCACAATTATAAGAACTTCCTACTCAGCACATCTTGTTCCCATGGTAAACTGCAAAATGATGTCTTCAGTAGAGCTGCCTTCTCTCTAAGGTGCATTGTGTCCACTCACTGCAATTTTCACAGCCAAGAAATAAAAAAAGTTAACTCAGTTTTCATTACATTGATACCCTGAGGAAGGTATTTTGAGTTATTTTCAGAGCTCTAGAAGTTAATTCTTGGTAATGCTGTGAGACTGAATGGAAGGATGTAGAAATACTCTCTTTCCTGGTCAAGTGAACAAATACTTGTCATGACAAACTTTTGGAGGAATATGTAGAATTATCCTTTCTCACTTGCCTGGGATTAGGAATAGTCAGGATTATTTTGATCACTCATAATTAAACAGAAACTTCCCAAAATATACTGATTCTGACAAAAAAAAAAAAGATGACATCAAAATACTGATTTAACACCTCCCTGATATTACTTGGTACGGTAGTGAGTTTTGAAGAAAACATCACAAAACAAGTATTCAAGATAAGAATTAACTCTTGGAAATGAAGATAACATTGATTTATGAAGATTAATTCATGAAGATAAAATTAATTTTTTGTATTTTACCCTTACATCACAGAAACTGCTCTGGTTTGGGCAGCTCATTGCAGGACTGGCAGTCAGTTCACATTATGCAGCATAAAATAACCATAACCCATACAGCAGACCCAACTTTGCAGAAAGTGCCACAATACATTTTCTTGTACTTGAAGGTCTTACCACTATACTTGATGACCCGAATAGTGGAGTCCCCTTCTCCAAATCTGGTGATGGGTGTCAGACGGACTTCATATGCCTCTGGCTTGATGAGCTCAGTTAGATTGTAGGTAATTAATTCTCCCTTTTGAATATTTCCATTCACTGTAATTTCCTGTTCCCACCAACGCTGCTGTCCAGCCTAAAAGAAAAAGAAGAATGCAAATGTAAGAGCTTTCGAGGCAGATGCTACCTTCACCTCAGGAGTGGAGGGGAAGCAGACACAGACCTGTATTGCACCATGAGTTCCCTTAAAAAAAAAAAAAAAGTTTGATTTCAGCTCATTTCATCACCTCCTGGAGACTGACCACCCTGCCTCAGAGCCCATACTATCCTCTCACATCAAACAACCCAGCTAAATTAGCTCCCCACAACCAGCAGCCCTCTTTCCTCCATTATATTCCTTCCTACAGGTGCCCAACCCCTCCCTCTTGCAGGCAATGAGGTTTCACAGCTGTCATTTTGGGTGTCATTTGGAGCTAATGAGAGCATACTGGAGAACTGAGATGCAGTTTGGTTTTCAAGCACTTCTGTTGACAAGTAAAAAAGAAAAAGGCTAGCTCTTAATGGCCTTAGTGCACAATTAACAGCAGTCCTTGTAGTTTCCAAGATGGATGGATTTCAGAGAACAATGAAAGTCAATAGGAGCAAACAAGAGGGTGTTTTATTAAGGAAAACAAAAAACAAAAAACAAAAAAGCATAGATTTTTGTGCTTTATAGACTGCAGTGTTTTCAACATCAAAATCTATAGTTTCTGCTATTTATATGCTTCACCAAGAAAATAAAAAAAAATCCAATTAAGAAGAAGGCATCACAAGTAGAGAGTGCCACATTGTCCCTAGAATGTCTGATAGTTTATAGACAAGCAGAAATTATATACATTTTGGGCAGCACAGTGGCCTGACATTGCAATACTACTTGTAGGTACTTGGGCTTATTACAGACACTATCTCCAGGAAACAAAGGAAAAATCATTAAATATTTACCATGCATACCAAGATAACAGTACACGTGCAGTACTACTAAAATGAGATGTTCCACTAAGCATACCAAAGTTGTGAGTGAACTGAAATTCTCAGTTATTCCATGCAGAGCTTCATGGTTATTGAAAACAAAGAATGTTTTATTCTAGAACTTTAATTTGGTGATGCCAAAAAAAAAAAAAAAAAGTCCACTGAGATCACTAAAAACTTGCAGTAAATCCTAGAATCCTAGAATGGCCTGGGTTGAAAAGGACCACAATGCTCATCCAGTTCCAACCCCCTGCTATGTGCAGGGTCGCCAACCAGCAGCCCAGGCTGCCCAGAGCCACATCCAGCCTGGCCTTGAATGCCTGCAGGGATGGGGCATCCACAGCCTCCTTGGGCAACCTGTTCAGTGCGTCACCACTCTCTGGGGGAAAAACTTCCTCCTCATATCCAACCTAAACCTCCCCTGTCTCAGTTTAAAACCATTCCCCCTTGTCCTATCACTGTCCACCCTCACAAACAGCCATTCCCCCTCTTGTTTATGTGCTCAGTGGTTTTCCCACAGCATGTTTCATGCCAGCAAGTTGGCTGCCAATTGCATTTGTGAATACGGCACTAGGAACATTGTGCTACAGGTTGTATGAGTTCATGCTGCCTTCCTGCAGCTGCCTGAAGTTGGCCAGTTGTTGTGTGAAGGTATTTTTGACTCCTTACAGAGGCCTACTAAAAACCATGCTCCCATTACACTCAGCCTTCAGATAAGGGAATACTGAAACACTTCAGCAAATGGTTTTCATAATTAATCATGCACATTTACAGTTTGATTAGTATAACTAGTCATGAATGTTCACCACATTCAGATGCTGCTTTGGATTATCACCCTCTTCTTTACTGACACACAAAAGCAAATAAAGCAACTACAATATTTTATTCGTTCTGAAAGAAATACAGTTTCACTTTGGTATTATGCACATGAAGCTAGTCCTGGATATTGGTGTTTCTCCATTGGAAGCAACACACATCATTTTGCCTTGCAATCAACAACAGCTCCGTTCTTATTCTTATTTTTACCATGGAAACCATAAAAAGCAATTCACAAACATCTCAAAACTGTCTCTGGGTTTGACACAAAATGTCCCCTTGTCTGATTTTTCAGCTGAGCTGCTGAACAAATAAAGCACACCAATACCCCCACGATGCTCAGCTCGCAGCCTACCCTTCCTCTGGGCAGAGGGAGCTGTCAGGAAGGCTGCAGCCCCTTCCCTAGTCCCAAGGGAAAGAGCAACAGTGCCCAGGGCTGCACAATAATCAAATATTAACACCCAACAGTGTTGAAAATGAGCGTGGAGCTCATCAGCTTGCCAGTGTGAGCAGCTAGTACCAACATGAAGCAGAGCTCCTTTTCATGTGAGATACGAAGGACCTATCAATATGGAGCTGGAGAGCTATGCAAACAGCTAGGGAAACACAGGTTTTCTAGCACAACATTTTTAAAGATGTCTATGATGCTGAGGCACCTGGCGATGATGCTGAAACAGACAGGGCACTCTCAGTATTGGAGATTCATTCACATCCATTCAAACTTTTTGCATGACAAACTAAGACAGGGGAGGTTTAGGTTAGATATTAGGAGGAAGATTTTCACCAGAGGGGGGTGATGTACTGGAACATGTTGCCCAAGGAGGCTGTGGATGCCCCATCCCTGCAGGCATTCAAGGCCAGGCTGGATGTGGCTCTGGGCAGCCTGGACTGCTGGTTGGTGACCCTGCACATAGCAGGGGTTTGGAACTGGATGAGCACTGGGGTCCTTTTCAACCCAGGCCATTCTGTGATTCTAGGATTCTATGACATTGGACAGCTCTGCAAAGCCAGGCCCCAGCAGGAGGAACCCAAGCTCTTGGTCTCAGAGGGTTTGGCCATAAAACACCAGGAACACCTGCATTCTTCACCCCATCCTGTGGCAGAGTCTGGACATCTATTCCAGCTCCCAGTAAGGGTGGGAGCCAGCTGGGAATCAAAGCCATCTACCCAAAACTCTCTGTCTGACACTGAGTCTCCTTAATGTCCAGAATGTGCCTTTTTTTTCTACTGAAAAATAGGATCATGGCACAGTTGGGTGGAAGGGCCCCTGAAGCCCTCCCCAGCCACATGATGGGTGCCCCCTACCTGCCCAGGCAGTCCAGTGCCCCAGCCAGCCTGGCCTTGAGCATCTCTGAAATGCTTCAAAGGGAGAATACAGAAGAAAACATCACTGTAAAGCTTCAGCCTTTGTGCCAATGGGTGTGTCTGGAGCTTTAAATTTAGGGAGAACCAGGGTTTGGTGGAAAGAACATTTATTAACCTGTAATTAATTCAGTAGAGCACACCCACCTTCAGTCAATCCAGAGCACAGTGGGCTTCACAGGGACTCTTCACTTCTCTCCGTTACCTTAGAACAGGTGGAGATCTTTGTTCCCTAACACTGTCAGAGCAGCAAAATGCCTTTCCCTGGCATCAGAGGAAGGAAAAAAAGTAGAAGTGTGACAGCATTTTATCGCAACAGGCTGAAACCATCTCCTCTGAGCTGTCAGTGAAAGTGCATTTATTCCTCATCTCCTGTTGCAAAATCAGCCAACACGATGTGAGCGACGAGACCCAAATGTATAGATTTCCTGAGAAATTAATCCAATGGGATGATTAAATATTGATTGCCCATACGCACAGTTATGCTTATAAAAAATAAACACATTTGTAGTCCATTGTACTTGGCCTATTGATTTCAGCCATAAATTTCTTCATTGACTCAAAAAGTCAGACAAGAATCTCTTTAATTAATGACAACAGAATGCCATGTATATTAATCTACTGCATACTCCTATAAAAAAAAAACTGTGGAAGTCTTTAAAGTGATTTCTTTACAATTTATAACCACAATGACAATTGATTTTCCTTAAGAAAAAAAATGAGTATTCTTTAGCAGTTACATCTATAAAACAGCATGGGGAAATACTTGGGCCATGGGCAAATCCTTCTTCTATCTGCACAGTGCAGAGGGAACATGTCTATGCAATGCCCACCTCACTGCTGCTGCACAACTGCAGTGGTTGCTCCTCCCTAATAAGTTTACCCAGCAATATGATCAGAGCTCTCTCATTTTCAACGCAAGCCTTATCAGGTAGGTGGCAACTGTGTCAGCTTCATTTCAAAGGCTAGTTATGGCCCTGAAATGACTCGCAGTGACAAATACCTGTAATTCAGGCAAAAATAACAAGGCCAGCTGCAATGCATGCTCTGCCACGATCATCATCATCAGTTTATTTTGCACAGTGCATCATGTAATACTGCTATTGATGACATCCCTTCTTTCGTATTTTCACATGCAGTCCCTGGAAGCATCAAGGCCCTGCATTTGTTTCTGTGCTCAGCCTGTGCCTGCTCCCTGCTTCCTGCACATAGGACAAAGCACCACTGGGGTCAGCGCCAAGGAATCATATCATAGAATATATGATATGATATCATGATTATGATATGATGTGATATGATATGACAAGGACCTAACTGCTACCCCACAGGAACCAACCAGAAGCAGCTTTCTTTACACAACCTTCCATTCCCACTCCATAAACCTCTTGCCATTCATTTCATTTACTTGGTGTTAAGAGCTTTGTGTGATTGGTTTTATGTGGGACAATTAAATTATCACCCTCCTTCTCCTTCTTTTAAGAAAGTACCAGTCTCTGAGTTGCCATTAATTAGGAACTCGGCGTCCGAAGATACAGAACGCTTTTATGGGCTACAAAACTGATGGATGAGTGATCGGGATGCCAGAAACAGCTGTCCACGATCCAAAACTATAGGCTGATATTTGCAGGAGAAACAAATGGGAACAATTTAAGGAGAGACTGCACAAGAGATCTGGAAGCTACATGAAGCAACAATTAAATTCACTTTAATTATGTACCATATTGAAGTTTCAAAGACAAGTTAACCTGGGAAATGGTTGTTTTGTCAGAGGAAAAGCAAAACACAGCACAAACAGCTATGAAACTTGTGTTAACTACACTGCCTTCTGTTTTAATAGCTTTTTTCCATACAAATGAATGATAATGAAAACATCTTTTAAAATCTGAATTAGGACTCTTCAGTCCACTGGCTACATAACCTGCAATGCAGGCTATTCATCCCTAGAAGGTCTTTCTCAGCATTTCTTTGCTTTTGATAACCTTATATGCAGGGACAAAGAGAAAACTCTGTATTTGCAATAGGTACACCCTTCTTTAATAAGAAAAGTGATAAAATTTATCTCTATTCACTTGCTTTATGGCAAAGCAAATCTGTACCAGTACATGGATTGGTATAGGAACTTGCTAGGGCCTGGACACAAAACGATATGCTCCATTTTGCAGCCAGTGTCAATGCAGCCTTCAACAGAACCCCCCCTTTCCAAGCACATAATGCTTGTTCCAGGCAGATAATACCCCCTGGTGAGTAGAAACTGAGCAGTTTTCACAGTTAGTTTTGTATGCACTTAGAAAACATACAAAACATACAGGAAATTCAACATATAGGGCTTCATGGCCTTTCAGTACAAAACTCTGAATTTTTATCTGCTCCTAATGTGACACGAGCAGTGCTCTATGATTGCTGATTTATTCCATGACCTTCAGATTTGCCCTGTTACTGAACTCCAAGTTTAGTGAAAGCAACTACCAGAGCACTGGCTGCCTCTGCAGACTGACCAGAGACAGCATGGGGTGCCTTGAGATACAAACACCAAAATCTAGGTCACTAATTCCAAAGCCAAATCCAAAGCTGAAACACATGAATGTCAGAATATTCTCCTGAGAGCTATTAATGAGATGCAAAAATGCTCCTTATGTGCAGGCAATATCTTGGCAGTCCTCAGCACCTTCAGAAGCAAGTGGAGGGTGACTGAAACCATGCAGTCACTGTGATGAAAGACACCCAAGGTTATACTCATCCTTCGGTTTGAGTGCTGAGTGGGACAGTTACAAATGATGGGCTGTGTGCAACAGGGACTGAGCAATGGAAATTCCTTCACGCATCCAGTCACAGTGACAAAAGGGCCTCATGGGCTGCACCCAACACCAGCTGTATTCTCCACTGATGCTGCAGAACTAGAAATGGTTTACTATCAGACCACAGCACTCCAGTGCCACCCCTCATTCCCTGCAGACCAGTGGTTCTGCTCCAGCCATGGGCAGGATCAAAGCTTAGCTGAGCAGAGCAGTAAATCTCACATATAATGCAACAAAGCTGGTAACAGGGCTAGAAGGTATTGGGTTGTCCAGTCTAGAGAAAATGAAGCCGAGAGGCAGTTTTCTCTTCTCTTCTCTTCTCTTCTCTTCTCTTCTCTTCTCTTCTCTTCTCTTCTCTTCTCTTCTCTTCTCTTCTCTTCTCTTCTCTTCTCTTCTCTTCTCTTCTCTTCTCTTCTCTTCTCTTCTCTTCTCTTCTCTTCTCTTCTCTTCTCTTCTCTTCTCTTCTCTTCTCTTCTCTTCTCTTCTCTTCTCTTCTCTTCTCTTCTCTCTTCCCTTCCTTCCCTTTTCTCCTCTCCTCTCCTCTCCTCTCCTCTCCTCTCCTCTCCTCTCCTCTCCTCTCCTCTCCTCTCCTCTCCTCTCCTCTCCTCTCCTCTCCTCTCCTCTCCTCTCCTCTCCTCTCCTCTCCTCTCCTCTCCTCTCCTCTCCTCTCCTCTCCTCTCCTCTCCTCTCCTCTCCTCTCCTCTCCTCTCCTCTCCTCTCCTCTCCTCTCCTCTCCTCTCCTCTCCTCTCCTCTCCTCTCCCCACCCCCACTCCATTCCATTCCATTCCATTCCATTCCATTCCATTCCATTCCATTCCATTCCATTCCATTCCATTCCATTCCACTCCACTCCACTCCATTCCTATTCTATGAAGAGAAATTAATATCAACTGTTTGTCTGGGCTATTGTTTTCCCTACTGTTTCAGAATGGCAGCATTACATGACTCTGTTCAGGCTAAGGACTCTCCTGGGGACGCCAGTAAATGCACCGTCTCTCTCATGTACAGGATCTATCCTTCCGTGCCCTTTGAGTAAAGGCAGAATTTCACAGTTTAATGGAAAGAGATGAAACACCTGTAGACTGGGAGCAGACTGCATCATTTTGCTCTCAGCGAAAGGTCACAATGTGGACTTCTGTACTGTTTGGGCTCAGATCAGTCATAACCCTGAATGTGATGCACTGCGTTCAAATATATCTTTCTCTTAAAGACTAAAATGCGATGTAACCAGCAGAATCCATGGTAAGGCTTCAGAATTGTTTAAGTCCCAGATGAATTCGCACAGCTCTTCAGGATTAAACAAGAGCTGTCCTGTTCCTCGCCCCAGTGGCACAGGCTTCCCTGCTTCTTCGCTACCGCCAGACATCTCCTGAACAAGGCTTTCAATTTTTAATCCCTATTTTGTTATGCATTCACAAAACGTGGGTTCATTATTAAACCTTGGTAAGGATGGTTTTAAGAGAAAGTTTTCTCATTTCAGCAACATAGCAAACCTCAGGTTCATATGCTGGGAAGCTGCTGCCCAGTCAGCAAAGCACAGGGCATGGTGAGCTGGGCACTGCCAGGAGTGCAACTGCCATGGGTCTGCATGCAGAGCACTGATGTGGATCTGCATGCAAAGCACTGCCATGGGTCTGCATGCGAAGCACTGCTATGGGTCTGCATGTAAAACAGCGCTGTGGGTCTGCATGCAAAGCATTGATGTGGATCTGCACGCAAAACACCACTGTGGACCTGCATGCAAAGCACTGATGTGGGTCTGCATGTAAAACAGTGCTGCGGGTCTGCATGCAAAGCACTGCTGTGGGTCTGTGTGCAAAGCACTGCTGTGAGTTATATGCAAAGCACTGCTGTGGGTCTGTGTGCAAAGCACTGCTGTGGGTTACATGCAAAACACCGCTGTGGATCTGCATGCAAAGCACTGACATGGGTCAGCATGTTTGTTAAACACAGACGTGGCTCTGCATGTCAAACAGCAGCTTCATCTGCACAAGATAACTCACTGTTTTCATCAGGGCAACAAGAGGTACAGTTATCGAAGTGGCATCAACCTAGGTTTAAATTAAACACTTTACACTTTCATAACAATGACACTCCCATGATCAGGAAAGTATCCCAAAAGAAAAAGTGCATATTTCAGTGCAGACACATGAGCTGAGCTCACTCAGTGCTAACACCTGCTCTGAGCAGACCTTGAACAGCATGCAGGGAGCTCATGTCACTACTGAATTCATTTCTTGTGACTTCCAAAAGGTATTTATGAACTGTCCTTTTTCTTGTTTTATGAAAACAACTGCACAGTAACAAATCAATGAATGAAGCTGCAATTGGGACAATAAACTCAGCCTGCGCTGGAGCTTTGCTGTATAGTGAACACAGAGAACAAGCTTTGTTGTCTGGGTAAATGAATTGGAAAACCAAGACTGCATTTTAAGCAACCTACGTGAGTCTCTGCACAAATAGATCAAGGAGTAATAATGCAAGGAGATAAGTGCATGCTGCCAACGTGCATTTCTGAGGAAAGAGAACATGCTGATATTGCTTAAGTATTTAAGCAAGAATGTGGGTTTGTTTTTTTTTTTTTGCCAAAAAATAACAGCTCAACTGTCAGATGTGAGTGTTTCAACAAAGCACTTCTTAAATACTTAAGACAATCACTGCATGAGAGGAAAGGAAATAGTCTCTAGATTTTTAATGAAGTTCACAAAATGGAACTTTGATGTTTTAAATCAGCTCCAAAACACAGATGCACTGCAGTAGGGCGCTGATTTGCTTATGGAATGGCAATACAGCTTGTATTCAATTTAAATATGTGTATGTTTCAGAGAAAAAAAAGGATTCTCCGGCAGCAAAAGAAGGGATGAAGCAGTTGTCTTCAGGGACAGATCGCTCATCCCAGCAGCTTATAATTTCTGTAATGCACATTCTTTGAGCAGAGCATGCACTTGGTATAAACACAGCTAATATGCAGTGATTTCACTACTCATCTAGGGGCAGGCACAGTCTAAAGAATTGCCCATTTAATCACCGTTTTTCAGAATGTCTTTTAACATCTCTTTTCTCCAAATTGCAAATGAAATTTGCACAGGGCTTTTATAACTAAAGAAATCCTTCCCAGCCTCGGTTGTACCAACAGAAGCAACACATCACAGCCAATGGGTCTGAGTTTGGTGTTGGGGCCACTCCTGTACCAGCAGCACCCAATGGGGTGAAGTCTCAGGTTTGATGACTGGGAAAGTGACAGTTAATCTCATTTTGAGCTCTGTGGTGCTCATTTTGTAAATGTGCTCGTTAACAGTGCTTGGGAGAAAGCAGGCAGACCTCAAACAGATCTAATGGCTCCTGTTCATATGCTGTCTTGATGTGTGGATAAGTATGGAACCTGAGTGGCCTTAGAAGCCTGAGTGAGCTCAGAAGACAGACATTCTTCTCACATAACCAGAATTGCTCATTCCAGTGCAGAAGGAGATATTAAGGGATGCTGAGCTTTCTTGGCCATGCAAGAGCACTTCCATTTGTTACCAAAGACCAGAAATCTTTGAGGCCCCATCTGGAGTACTGTGTCCAGGCCCGGGGCCCCCAGCACAAGAAAGATGTGGACCTCTTGGAATGAGTTCAGAGGAGGGCTACTAAGATGATCAGAGTGCTGGAGCACCTCTCCTATGCAGAAAGGTTGAGGGAACACACAATGAGTGGCTGAGGGAGCTGGGGTGGATCTGTATGGAGAAGAGGAGGCTCAGGAGAGACACTGCTGCACTCTACAACTCCCTGACAGGAGGTGGTGGTGAGGTGGGGGTCGGCCTCTGCTCCCAGGATGAGAGTCATGGCCTTAAGTTGTGCCAGGGGAGGCTCAGGTTGGATATTAGGAAATATTTCTTCTCCGAAAGAGAGGCCAAGCAGTGGCACAGCTGCCCAGAGAGTGGGGGTCAATGTCCCTGGGGGTGTTCCAGAACTGCGGGGATGTGGCACTGAGCGATGTGGGCAGTGGGCATGGGGGGTGGGTGGGTGGGGTTGGGGATCTTAAAGATGAACTTTCTGTAACACCCAAGGCCTTCTCAAACATTTAGGTTAGAACTGCAGTTATTTATGCTATCATTTACTATGTTGAAAAGCATGTCACATGCCAGACACAACTCTCACTCATCTAGCATTTGTCTGATGACAAATGCCTTCATTTTTATGTAGATTTTCCATTTCCGAGGTTTCACTGCTCTATTTTGCAGTTGGTTTTAATTTTTTGAAATCCTTTAATATTTTGAGCAACTGTATGACATCATATGAAGTCAAAACTAACAGGAAAACCATTTATACCATTTACAGATCGAGGTTTTGAAACAGTTTTGACTTACAGCAACTTATAGCCCACACCTTAGTCAACAATTTCCATGCCACTCAACCCCTTGCACTCCAACTGCACTGCTCAGAGCTGTGCTGGGCTGTGTGCACAAGCACAGCAGCAAAGGGAGCCTCAGCCCTACCACAAGTGTTTAAATGTAGTTGAAAACAACTAAGTTGTCTACAAAAATAAAGTTCTCTAGCTTGAGTAATTTCTCTCACTAAATTGCTCTTCACTCCATTCTCTTCTGCATCTTCCTGAAGTTGGACTGATACACCGCATTTGCAGCAGTAATCAATTCATATTGCAGATTTTTCTGCTGAGAAAGAGCAAATGAGAATGGAGTGCGACAACCATGCAAAGTGCCAAAGTGCCACTGATTGTGTTACTGTCACCACTTCAAACACAGGAGCATGGTGACCTCCTCCTCCTCCCCATGCAGGATTTGTGCTTTAAGAACAGTCTGCTTGAAGCTGGCAAAGGTCAGGAAGGAGACTTGGCCACAGAGACCTCTGGCTTTTTCAGTGTGTAATATACAGGGGGGACAGTATGGGTATGCCTGAGTCATTCTGAAGACACAGATTAGAGGTTGGCCAAGAACGTAAGTTATCCACAGAGCTTGCTACAAAGTCAGAGAATTCATACAATCTGCCCCACATCCAAGTTTGGGGTTTTTTTTGGATTTGTTTTGTTTTTTTAATTAATGTAATGCCCCTCAATTGCACCTCCTCATCTGCTAGACCTCCATTCCCTGCAGATGTGACCCAACATGAAGAGCTGTACTCAGACCCCACTGGAGGTACCTGCAGGACAGACAGACAGATGGGCAGGACGGTATCCTGCGCCTCATTTCATTAAGGTTAAGCCAAAAGATAATATAAAATATGAATATAATATTAAGATATATTAAACACACTAAATATAATATTAAAATATAAATATGAAAATGCCTTGCTTGGACTTCCCAAAGGAAACGAGGGCTGTGAAGAAGACTTCAAGACAGCTTATTTCCCTCTGGAGAAGAATGTTCCAAATATTTCATGAAAACAACACTAGAAATATTCCAATGTACATTTCAGTTCGCCTTTTCAGCTCTTCCATTTCCTCCCCTAAAATTAATTAGCGCAGATTTGAGTACATACATTTGAACGGCTCTGAATCATATTTTTGTATACATTTTGATGTATAGCTACTGTAAAGTTTCTGTAGCAAAACAAAAGAAAACACCATGCTTCAAAACGCCTTTCTCTTTGCAGTAGGTTGACTTGTGTGATGACAGCACCACGATCTTGATAGAGCGAATGTCTGCAAATTGATTACCTGTCAGGTGGGGCCTGGAGTGTGCTAACCTACATACATTCCTCCTAAGTGGCTTTCATTCTAAGTATGCTGCTTTAGTAAATATGCTCTTTCCATTCATCTGTTACCATTTTCACTCTGTAGGCAGAAAAACAACACTTCTATCTCTCCTCTGATTGCCTCTTCCTGTAACAGCACCCTTTTGCCTTTTGAGACTTCACTCTGTGCTTAGCACCACCTCTTAAGAAGCACAGCCCCTGTCTTCACTTCCAGGTGATACAGTGCAGGGATAGTGGCCCCTTGGTGTTGGTGTTCCTTGGTGCTGCTGGCACTGACTGAACACAGCCACTGAGCAGTGTGCATATTTCTGCTGCTCCTCCCTGAACACCAACAAGGAACTGGTCACTAACAACTCCTGGGGCTCCAATCCAATAGCTGCAGAGGTACTTGGTGAGTGCATGTAAAGACCTGCCGCTCATATGCTTTTATAGGCCAGACAGTCCTCACATACCTCTGGCTCCACTGATCACGTGGCTGCACAGCTCTGCAACATGCATCTAGTTCCAGGCCCTACAAAATCCCACATCTATTCCCAACTTACTGCCTATTGATTCTTCCTTCAGCTGAGAAGCAACACACAGGTTGGGTAAAGAGGAACAGGCACTGGGGCTCAGATCTCAGCAGTCCAAATGCAAAACCAGTTTACCAATCAGACAAAGATAATGCTGTCCATCTAACCACAAGCAGACACCAGAATGCTGACCCAACCCACTGGCAGTGTTTTGCAATGCATCATAAAAAGACACTGCTAAGTAAATGATCCAAACACCATCATTTCAGAGGGCAATGTGCTAGCAACAAGTAATGGTGAGTGCCAAGGGAAGGAAGGGTGTTAATTATTGTCTGTGTTTCAGGGGAATTACTGCAGTGATGGGCGAGCGTGTCCGGATGGCTTGCTAGATTCTAAATCACTCTCATTTTAAATGTGGCTTCAGTCAGAGGAATAAAACTTGTTTTGATTAACCTGATGGAAGGGTTGTCGAGGTAATTAAAGTAAAATAACTACTAATTTTAAGCACACAAAATTGATAATTAAAAACAAATTAAAATGGAATGGGGGAAAAAAAGAAGCAGTGAAAATACCTAATGCCACTAATTTCATACCATTTTGCTTCAGCAAATTCTTTTTTAAATTTCATAATTCCTCTTGGGTACCCCGAGTAACACAAGTGATTGGTGCCAAATGACACAATCATTTAATAAAAGTCACTGATTTTCACTGAGATAACAAAATACCTCCTGCCCTCCACTTTGCACTATCTGTGCCTTCAGGAATTGGTCTTGAACCCTCATTTCTAGTCTCCCTGCACTGTTATTTTAGCCACTGAATAAGCAAACATACCTCCTTGCACAATCAATTCAGATGCAATTTAAGGAAGGCCAGCTCAACAGGAGAGTGCAAAACAAGCCCCAAACAACACCAGGTGGATTCTTACATGTTGGCAGTGGAACACCTTAATTTCATGGTAGTAGATCCAGGCTGGGAGTGGGAGTTCAGGGCCCAAAGTTGGCAACCAGGAAGTCCAATATGACCCAGAGGTGACCATGGTGGCCAAGGAGAAGCTCACACCAAGAATTACCATTTCCAAACCTGGCATTTTTCCCTCGAGAAAGCCCAGAACTGCCAAAAATCAAGCTGGCAATATCAGTCTTTGCACATCTGTAACATTGGCCATGGACAGATTCTGGACAGAACCACAGGCAAATGGTGTGGCACAAACATTTTCTGCCTTCAGAAGACATATTTGTGATTTTTTTGTATTGGTTTAGCTGGTGGAGAGTACAAAAGCAAACTGACATTAATTTTGCCCCATGAAGTGGAGTAAAGAGAGGTGTTCTCATGTAATGAATTTAAGCAATGCACAAATTGGTTCTCTAATTGGCTATTAAAACTCAAGCTTTGTAGTGATCACATCAAAAGAAGACAGATGATACTTTTAAACTGTGAAGGGGTTAATGAATGGCGAGGCTATCAATTCCTCTGCAAGAGAACAAGCCCCATCGATAAGTTCTTGGTGAATCTCCAAAGACCCATGCAAGCTGAACTTCAGTGTGGTCAGGGAAGATGGCTCTGTTCTCAAGGGTAACTAAATGTTTCTGAAGGAAAGCTACAATTGCTCCTATAGTTACCTATTTACATGGAAGATTGTATAAAAGATACATAGATACACAGAGAGTTTAATTTCATTGAAAGCTTCTTTTATGTAATCTTTCTAATGTGTTTTGAGCTGCAGCCTCTGCAAACCCTCTGAGGAGCAGCTCTTTTAATCTCTGTGTTTCACACTGGAAATGTGCAAATTAGCTTCCAGGATCTGCACACAGCAGAGGACCACATCTGCAAGATGACAGCAAACCTTCTGGAAGGAGCAGAGACCACTCCAATTCACAGAACAAGGAAGGAGGGAGGTAAATAAACAACACAGAGTAAAATGAAGTGAAATAACACAAAGAAAAAAGAATAAAACAAATAACATAAGGCCAGGCAGCCCTGGCAGAGGTCAGCACACCAACGGGCACCTTCTGCATGAAGGAGCTTCTCTCCTCACCTGCCTAATCCCCAGGCGGTAGGCGAGGATGCGGTCCACGGCACTGGGGTTCATCTGGGTCCACTGCAGGCTGTAGGAGTACACGCGGGGCCGGTTCTGCCACAGTGGGTTGTAAGTGTCATAGTAGAACTCCGGGGCGTACGCCTTGCCTGCAGAAGACAGCAACAAAAAAGGGGAAACAAAGAAAGCAATGGTCAGAGAGGGGGTTGTGGAGCTAAGTGTTGCTACTCAGCCTGCAACCACCCCCAGCTCTCTGTCATTTTGTTATGCATCTTCTTCCAGAGGCACATTTTGGGATTAGCTGCCTCTATCCTTTTTCAAGGGATTCGTGGCAATAGTTAGCCACTGACTCACTCCTCAATGGCATCCTGGGCCCAGGTGTGGGCAGGGAAGGGGAAAAATTCCCTGAGCTCCTGACAAGGCCAAGCTGGAGCGATGCAATGCATCTCCGCGCTCATTCTTCATGGCCCAGCTGACTAGAATAGAGATATCAAAACAAACTGTGCTGCACTGAGCAGGGAGAGGCTCAGCGACAGCTGCTGTACCTGGCACACATAATATGGAATGACATCTGTACACACAATGGATATTTCCAGTGACTGCTGCCTTCACTGCATCTTCTCCTTTCCCACTTCCCAAGTGAAAACGCACAGAAGCTGTCTTTTGTAGCTCTGCAGATGTGTAGATTTACAGCACTGTGTATGGTATTTTGCTGAACACACCAATCTTGCACAGGAGATACAGAGGGGGAAATGCCATTTCGGTTCATCCTGGGTCATGAGCTATTCACCAGAATAGTGTTACAGCCTTCTTTCTTCATAAATGTGAAAAATGTAAGCATGATGTCCCAAACATGACAAAACATTACTTGAATCATTAGATTTGAGTTTCCTTTAATTTAAACCCATGAAGACCAGTGACACTTCGTTACAGGGTAAATTACACAAAGGTAAATTACCTTTGTGGACTCTGATGTGTCCCATCAGGAGTGATTTGTGTGTAATGGCAAAAAAATGACACCAAGTGCCCAACGTGGTCGCCCATCCATAGGCACATAGTGGAGTAGCTGAGGTGCACTGGGGTAGCTGAGCCTCTAAAGAGAGGGGCAGATGTGACAGAGGAGCTCTCACATATACAAAATACATACATACTACCTGTGTGCACCATCCTACAGCATCCTGTGTACCCCAGGTCCTGCTGTGCAGGGTCAGAAGTTGAGTTCCTGAAAGGCTACCAGAAGATGTGCTGCAGATAGAGCACCTGCCATCAGAGCTGCCCCAGCATCCTTGGAGGGAGCAATGTGGCCTTAGAAAACACAATCCCAGCATTCCTCCAAATCTCTGGATTTGTCCTAAGGAACTATGTGTTTCAGAATTGAATGAGCACATATAAGCCAAAGAGACACATACCGGTTTTCTATTTTTAAGTCATTTTTCATTGATCTTTCATTAGCTCACCATACCAACACCACAAAGCTCCTTCAGTTTGCTTACAGCTAAAAAAAAAAAAAAAAAAAAAAAAAGGTCTGGATTGACTTGAAGCATCTTGAAGTATGTTTTAACAGCTGGATTGGTAGGAAGCATTGCTAACCACAAGTTTCTGACAGTTGCAATAGGAAAAAACAAGAAGCCAACAATGACCATCACTCATGGCACAGATCCGTCCTTGCCCTTCACCCATCTGTCTGCTTTCTGTGAAATTTCTGTACTTTGAGGACAACGCTGCTGGGAATAGAATGTGGCAAACATAAACCAGGTACTGCTGTGCAAAATGCTGCACACTGCCACCTGAATTATGCAAAAACCAAACACGAGAAACCAAAGCATTCACTGACATTACCTTCCCATGAAGGTCTAAAAGAGATGGAGCATTAGAGAAAACAAGTAGAGTGAAGTCCTTCCATGCCCCAAAGCTCATACCTCTGTCCTTTGCCAGTGGAAGTAACTACGAAATACAATGAAAAATCCATGGTGGGCTGATGGGAAGATGAGATTTGCCTACTCGTGTTGACCTAGCAGAGGGGTAGGCACTCACCACTCTCCTCCTTTAATTCACATATCAGGAGTGTGTGCCAAATTGCACAAGGTATGTATATAGATGGATGGGGAGCACTGTGCCCTAGATGAGAACTTCAGTCATCAGAAAGATGTGAGAAAACAGGAACCAAGAAATAAAAAAGGAGGAAAAAAGAAAGGAAAAAGATGGTGAATATCTTGTGGTTAGTGAGTAAGCTTTTATCTTTAGCCATGCCATCCCCTCCACCCATGCTTTTCTTTCCACAGGATGATAAACATGTTTAGTCATGCTAGGTTGGCCAGATTGCCCAACGATGCCACACATTCATTAGGTAAGGGAAAACAGGTTAGTGCCGAAGTAGCAAACAATACTCAGAGGAAAAGAAGCAAAGCAAAACTGCTGTTTTCACAAATGAACTGTAAGATGAATGGAAAGAGGATCAGTGGTCGATAAGATTTGTTTTCCTTATTTATGTGCAGTGAAAGCAGTAGAAAAAAGCTCATGCTGAATGCAAATGACAATCTTCTCCCTTTTACTGCAGGTGGACATAATGGCATCTCTGGGGGTCTACAAAAAGGATCCATAATTAGACACTTGTCACAATACAGGCACTTGAACAACACAGGCACCTTCTGAGAAATAATGAGGGCTCATGAAGAGTTGCATTATTCTAAAACCCTCCTAACAGAAGAGATTACTGGTGCGATTGGAGATGCTGAAAAGTTAACAACACAACATTAAGTCCTTAACTTGCACACTTCAGAAGTGTACAAAAGCTGGGCAAAGTTTTAGAGTAGGCTGAACTCAGACATTGCCTTTGATGGTGCAGGAGCTATGAGACATGTGGGCAGTCTGCCTGGCGGTAGAAGAGCTCGCATGTCACTAACACCTGCCACCATCCCACTGCTCCATTTCCAGGAGAGGAAACAAAAATATGATGAGGGGCACACACACATATCTCTGATAAATAAGCCACCTGAATTGGGTTTTTGTAGAATCACAGCATGCTCAAGTTGGAAGGGACCTTAAAGCCTCCATAGCCCCACCCCTGCTGTGGGAGCCCTCCCTGCTCAGGCTGCCCAGGGCCCATCCACGGCCTTGGGCACCTCCGGGGATGGGCACCTACAGCTCCAAGGATTCATGCCATGACCTTTTGTGTGCCTGTTAAGGCAATCTGTAGGCAAGATTAGAGCTCCATTAACAGGTACTCTTTTTAATTAATCCCTCCCTCTGTGTTCACACTGCTCGAGTGCAAGTAACTGTGACGCTTGAGGCTCAGCCAAGGAGAGGACTCACGGCACAACTTAATGTGGAGTATAAAGTTTGTTTCCCTTCTCATCACCAACAGAACTTTTAGAATATGTGGTAGATAAAAAATTCAGCAGGTTGTGGTTGTGTAGGGGAGAAGGATGGATCAAGGTGAGGAGGTAGTGCTGCATCTAGGCCAGCCCCTGTGTGAGACACCAATGTACAAACACACAGACCATCTGCTTGTCTTGGATGGGTATGTGGCTAAAAGAAAGCATAAATTCCTCCCAGAAAAGCAAAAGGCTTTTTTATTGGTAATTATTGCAGAAGTTTCTTCATTGCCACTTCATGCTAGGACAAGACTGGTAAGGGCACACCCAGAACCTCCTCCAGCAGCTGAGGATGGAGGCAGGCTCCTAACAGTGTCCTGCTCTGTCTCCTCCTGGAGAACATCTGTAGCTGAAGCTTAATACATGTTAATTTCTATGCATCTTCTGGGTGGGACAGGAACATGCTCACCTCTAAGATCAAAGAATCATAGTATCATTCAGGTTCAAAATGATGTCCAAGATCCCCAAGCCTAACCCCAGTCTGTCCCCACCACACCCACTGACCGTGTACCTCAGTGCTACATCTCCAGGGTTATGGAAAACCTGCAGGGATGGAAACCCCCCTACTCCCTGGGCAGCCTGTGCCAGTGCCTGACCACTCATCATGAGAAGAAATCTTTCCAAATATCCAATGTGAACTTCCCCAGGAACTAGCTGAGGCCATGACCTCTTGTCCTATTACTAGCCTACACACAGGCTATGGATGCTCCACCCCTGGAGGTGTTCAAGACTAGGCTGGATGGGACCCTGGGCAACTTGGTCTAGTGCCAGACCTGCAGGTTGGTGGCCCTGCTGGTGGCAGGGGGGCTGGAACTTACAGATCCTTGGGCTCCCTTCCAACCCAAGACATTCTATGATTTGATGGTTCTATGATAGTAACATGGGAGCAGAGGCCAATCCTCACTCACAACTACCCAGGGAGCTCTCACATGCTTTGTAAAGAGCATCCCCAGGAGCTCTGCCCAGAGAGATATGCCTCCAAACTGTGGCAGTACCGTGGCTGTGGCCACCTTGCGCAGCTGAGAGCGAAGGGCTGAAGGGTGAGGTCAGGCTGCCCACTGTGACATCAGCAAGGATGTCACAATGCAGGGGATGGTTTTAGGGCCGTCAGCAGGCAGTGCTGCTTCACTTTGGCCTGGGCCATAGGTAAGTGCAGCAGCATGGGAAGGTCGGGCTGGACGAGGGACACAATGCAAACACCGGCCCCTGTGGGAGTGCCACGGGCAGTGCTTGGAACTGTCCCTGCCAGCGCTGGCCTCAGTCCCTGCTGCCACCCATCTCCTTCTACCCACTGCTCCTCCCTGAGCACAGGGCCATGAGGCTCCTGGCCCCGCTCCCTCCCAGCCCCACTGAGCCCCTCTCTCCCATCTCTTGCAGATCATGGCTTTGGTGTTGGTTCTCGCCTTGTTGGTGAGGGCGCTAATTGTCAGTGGCAGTGACCATGCGGTCATGCTTGAGCGCGTGCAGCAGCACGAGAAAGAGCAGAGGAACGGGGAGCAGAGCTGGGTGGACATGTCGGCTCTGCTCTTTACTCTGCTGGACTACTGGAAGATCTGGTTGTGTACGGGACTGTTTGTCTTCCTCTTTTGGAACATGTGGCGGTCCCTAAAAAGGAAGCAGCATGAGGAAGGGGGACAGCAGGAACGGCAAGAACTGGAGGAACAGGTGGAAGAGGTGGAACCTGAGGAACAGCAGGAGCAAGTGGAACAGGAGGAACAGCTGGAACGGGTGGAAGAGGTGGAACAGGAGGATCAGGTGGAACATGTGGAACAGGAGGAACAGGAGGAACGGGAGGATCAGGGGGAACAGGTGCAGCAGGAGGAACAGGTGGAAGAGGTAGAACGGGAGGACGAGGAGGATGAATACTTCTATCATTCAGCACTGACCAGATACATTGCATGGCGTGCCTGGAAAAAGATGCAAGGAAAGGCCACCAAGTGCGTGCTGGTGGAGGAGCTGATGAGAGACCTCCTGCAGACCTACACATTTGTCTATTCAAACAGCTTCTACCCGGTGCTGCAGCCTGCCATTGGGGTGGGCAGCGCCTTTGAAGGCTGGAGTCCCTGTGAGGAGGACATTGTGTACCGCCTGCTCGTGCCCATTAAGGCCCCCCATGGGCACGTCTTCCACCCGGAGCTGGGTGAGGAAGGGGACATGCTGGCAAGGAACTCCCGCATCCGTGTGGAGCTGGTGTGCATGTGCACAAGGGAGCAGCAGCTGGGGGACGTGCTGTGCTTCCTCCACCACTCTGAGGAGGAGCTGAGCCAAAATCAGCAGCCCAGCCTCCTACAGACGCTCTGCACCGGCTCCTACCTGGATGTGCAGAAAACTGCCGCCTGGTTCAACAAGCAGGTACCAAGAACCTGGAGGCTCACGCACCGGGCACACCGTTACGGCCTTAAGGTGCTGCCCTCCAGCCGCTCCTGCAAGCTCCAGGTGACAGACACCTCCAGCGGGGAAAAAGTCCACGTTGAGCTGCTGTTCGGGGTGCAGCAAGGCAACCTGGACATCTTCCTGAGCAGCCAGAACGCAGAGGCCGTCTTTACGCCCAGCACAACATGGCCGCAGAGCTGCGCTGTGGCGGAAAGGAAGTACTTCGAGTACGTGGCCAGGACCGCTGGACCCAACAGCTGCCACCTCGTCTGCCTGAGGCTCTTTGCTCACATCCTGGTGGGCATGGGCTTTTCCAGCTACACCATCAAGACTCTTCTCCTCCACCTCCTAGCCATCATCCCTTTGGAGGACTGGCGCAGGAGGCATTTCCTGAGCCGGCTGGAGAATCTCCTGCAATACCTGCAATACTGCCTGAACGACAAACTCCTGAACCACTTCCTCCTTGGCAACGCGACCATGCCTGACGAGGTTGTCCTGCCGCAGGCCTTCCAAACAGCCAGCCCGCTCAACCTCTTTCAGCACCTGGAGCAGGACCCGGACGCCCACTCCCGGGCACTGCGTGACTTCAAGGAGCTGAAAGATCGCCTCTTCAGACTGCTGCTGTTTGGACGCTGAAAGAGGCCTTTGTCAGAACCCTCCTTTCTTGGGCTCAAAGCTCACATGCTGTGAGCAATAAGACTCTGAGCTATCTAGGAGGCCAGAGGTGGGTGTTGCCGTGTGGCAGTCAGCATCAGGTTGTGGGCAGTTTACATCCAAAAGGATTTCTTTGGAGAGAGTTTGCCGGCTAAAGATCTGGGCTGAGACCAAATGACTCCAGCTTGGTACAGGAGATTTGGGAATAGTACCATTGTATCCTGTGAGGGCAAGACGCAAGTGGGCACCTCCCTGCTCCCTCTTATCTGCTGGCAAGGCCCAGAAGATGGGAACAAAAGGAGTTCCTGCTATGGTCCCAAAAGGAAGAAGCTGTCACTCCAAAGACAGCCAACTCGGCCACTCTGGACTTACATTAATAAGGCTGTCCTGTCCTTGGAAAAAGTCATCCTTGTCGTCGTCAAGCCAACAACAACCTCCGACGACCCATCTCTACTGAAGCTCAGCATCTGAACTACGAGCTATGCTGGAAACCCGGTGGTGACTCATTCTCTCTTGCTTTCTACAGAGACTCTTTGCTTTTATTTCCAATCTCTCTTCTATCACCCGACTTCCCTTGCCCATCTCCCTAAACAACTAGGATTTGTAATAAAGTGGTCGGGCTAACATTTCACCTGTTGTGTCTTAATCTCGCCGTCGGGTGTACATCCATGAAGGGAACCTCCTCTCCCTCCTACAAATTGGAGCAACACAGCCTTCACGCACAGAGCTCTGCCTGCCTGCCGGGAGCAGCGCACGCGGCAGCCGTTCCCTGCTACCACACCGTGAGGAGCCGGACCCCGTGCAGCCGGAGAGGCCTCTGCACAGACGCTTCCAACACAGCCTCCTGTCAGCAGCTGGGCAGGGACCGCCCGGCCTCTCAGAGAGCATCCCTTTGTTCCGGGAGCTTCGGCCTCTGCACAAATGCCAAGAAATGCCTTGCTCAGCTCAGCGCTGCTCGAGTGTGACCTGTGCAAGGAGGGACTGCAGTGTCAGTTGCACAGTGCCGTGGCGAGACGGCTTCAGAACACTGCCATGACGGGAGAGTCCACCGTCCTCTGGGGCAGTGAGATGGAGTGCGCCGTCACCCTCCCTTTCAGAAGATGCTCTCTGACGTTCAAACCGCCTCGTGTGTCCTTTGAGGAAGGCGGAATGCCATCCTATTTTACCAGAACCTCTGTCAGCTGGGCTAGGCGTACGAGTTCCGAGGAAAATCACAGAATTCCTCACAAAAAAACCTTGCACGCCGGCTTCCCTCCTTCCCGCTCTTGAGACCCCAACCCCTCCACGCCTTCCCTGCCCTGGCGGTTACGCTGACGTCACGACGGTGAGTCCGGCCGCCCTCCTGGCCCCGCCCACTCTGCCTCAGCGCCGCCTCTCCTCAGCGGCCCCGCGCTGCCCGCTCGGGCTGCCCGGCGCCTCCTCTCCGTCCCGCCTTCTGACTTGGCCGCGTTGGCCGGGGCTCGGCCCGTCAGGGAGACGTCCGGCTGCCAGTGCGGGGAGACGGGGTAGCCAGAAAGCTTAGGATCCTACGATCACTCAGGCTGCAAAGAGAACTGAGATCCCCAAGCCCAAGCCCACCCCACCGTGCCCACTGCCCACGTCCCTCAGTGCCACATCTCCACGGCTCTGGAACACCCCCACGGACGGTGACCCCACCATTCCTGGGCAGCTGGGCCTGTGCTAACTGCTCTTTGTGAGAAGAGATCTTTCCTAACATCCAACCCGAACTTCCCCTGGCCCTCCTCAGGGACATTCCCTCTCATCCCATCGCTGTTAGCCAGGAGCCAACCTCCCCCCCCACGCCCAGCTCCTGTCAGGGAGCTGCAGAGAGCCATGAGGGCTCCCCTGAGCCTCCTCTTCTCCACACTGACCCCCCCCAGCTCCCCCAGCCGCTCCCCATCACGCGTGTGCTCCAGAGCCCTCACAGCTCCGTTCCCCTCTCTGCACGCGCTGCAGGGCCTCCATGTCTGTCTGGGAGTGAGGGGCCCAGCACTGAACACAGCGCTCGAGCTGCGGCATCACAGTGCAGAGTGCGGAGGGACGATCCCCCCTCCTGCTGACCGCACTGCTGCTGGCACAAGCCAGGAATGCCGCTGACCTTCCTGGCCACCTGAGCACACTGCTGCCTTGTGTGCGGCAGCTGTTGCCCACCACCCCTAGAGCTTTTTCCTCAACGCGGCTCCCAGCCACTCTGCCCCAAGCCTGCGGCACTGCATGGGATTGGTGTGACCAAAGCACGTGACCTGATGCTGTATTCTACTGGATTACTGGAAGATCTGGTTCCACACGGGACTGTTTTTCCTGCTGTTCTGGACCATGCGGCGGTCCCTAAAAAGGAACCAGCATGATGATAGCAGCAGTGAGGAGGACAGCTCCAGCAGCGAGGAGGCGGCAGCAGTGGGCAAGCATGAGGAAGGGGAGCAAGAGGAACAGGAGGAACAGGAGGAACAGGTGGAAGAGGAGGAACAGGAGTTAGTGGTAGTGACTGCATTTAAGAACAGTGTTTTGTAGCAGAGAATTTATTCTATCAAACATAGCTATTTTGCTCATTGTAGCTGTTGCAGTTTCCATGGAAATAAACGGGAGGCATTACTTTTGGAGCGACCTATGTGTATGCGGCCCAAGACAATCCGTCTTCACTCAGTGTGGCCCAGGGAAGCCAAGAGGTCAGCGAGAGGAAGCTTGCACACAGAGAGTTACAGGACTGCTATGTACCAGTGCAGACCATGGCAGCCTGGGTGGAATGGGAAACAGACACGTTGTTGCTGTTCTTAGAAACATAGACTCATAGAGCCCTTCTGGTTGGAGAAGACATCTAAGACCAACCATCAGCCCATTCCCACCATGCCTGCTAACCCTGTGAGCACCTACCAGACAGCTTCTGGTTGTGGATGCCCCACCCCTGGAGGTGTTCAAGACTAGGCTGGATGGGACCCTGGGCAACTTGGTCTAGTGCCAGACCTGCAGGTTGGTGGCCCTGCTGGTGGCAGGGGGGCTGGAACTTACAGATCCTTGGGCTCCCTTCCAACCCAAGACATTCTATGATTTGATGGTTCTATGACAGTAACATGGGAGCAGAGGCCAATCCTCACTCACAACTACCCAGGGAGCTCTCACATGCTTTGTAAAGAGCATCCCCAGGAGCTCTGCCCAGAGAGATATGCCTCCAAACTGTGGCAGTACCGTGGCTGTGGCCACCTTGCGCAGCTGAGAGCGAAGGGCTGAAGGGTGAGGTCAGGCTGCCCACTGTGACATCAGCAAGGATGTCACAATGCAGGGGATGGTTTTAGGGCCGTCAGCAGGCAGTGCTGCTTCACTTTGGCCTGGGCCATAGGTAAGTGCAGCAGCATGGGAAGGTCGGGCTGGACGAGGGACACGGTGCAAACACCGGCCCCTGTGGGAGTGCCACGGGCAGTGCTTGGAACTGTCCCTGCCAGCGCTGGCCTCAGTCCCTGCTGCCACCCATCTCCTTCTACCCACTGCTCCTCCCTGAGCACAGGGCCATGAGGCTCCTGGCCCCGCTCCCTCCCAGCCCCACTGAGCCCCTCTCTCCCATCTCTTGCAGATCATGGCTTTGGTGTTGGTTCTCGCCTTGTTGGTGAGGGCGCTAATTGTCAGTGGCAGTGACCATGCGGTCATGCTTGAGCACGTGCAGCAGCACGAGAAAGAGCAGAGGAACGGGGAGCAGAGCTGGGTGGACATGTCGGCTCTGCTCTTTACTCTGCTGGACTACTGGAAGATCTGGTTGTGTACGGGACTGTTTGTCTTCCTCTTTTGGAACATGTGGCGGTCCCTAAAAAGGAAGCAGCATGAGGAAGGGGGACAGCAGGAACAGCAAGAACGGGAGGAACAGGTGGAAGAGGTGGAACGTGAGGAACAGCAGGAGCAAGTGGAACAGGAGGAACAGCTGGAACGGGTGGAAGAGGTGGAACAGGAGGATCAGGTGGAACATGTGGAACAGGAGGAACAGGAGGAACGGGAGGATCAGGGGGAACATGTGGAACAGGAGGAACAGGAGGAACGGGAGGATCAGGGGGAACAGGTGCAGCAGGAGGAACAGGTGGAAGAGGTAGAACGGGAGGACGAGGAGGATGAATACTTCTATCATTCAGCACTGACCAGATACATTGCACGGCGTGCCTGGAAAAAGATGCAAGGAAAGGCCACCAAGTGCGTGCTGGTGGAGGAGCTGATGAGAGACCTCCTGCAGACCTACACATTTGTCTATTCAAACAGCTTCTACCCGGTGCTGCAGCCTGCCATTGGGGTGGGCAGCGCCTTTGAAGGCTGGAGTCCCTGTGAGGAGGACATTGTGTACCGCCTGCTCGTGCCCATTAAGGCCCCCCATGGGCACGTCTTCCACCCGGAGCTGGGTGAGGAAGGGGAGGTGCTGGCAAGGAACTCCCGCATCCGTGTGGAGCTGGTGTGCATGTGCACAAGGGAGCAGCAGCTGGGGGACGTGCTGTGCTTCCTCCACCACTCTGAGGAGGAGCTGAGCCAAAATCAGCAGCCCAGCCTCCTACAGACGCTCTGCACCGGCTCCTACCTGGATGTGCAGAAAACTGCCGCCTGGTTCAACAAGCAGGTACCAAGAACCTGGAGGCTCACGCACCGGGCACACCGTTACGGCCTTAAGGTGCTGCCCTCCAGCCGCTCCTGCAAGCTCCAGGTGACAGACACCTCCAGCGGGGAAAAAGTCCACGTTGAGCTGCTGTTCGGGGTGCAGCAAGGCAACCTGGACATCTTCCTGAGCAGCCAGAACGCAGAGGCCGTCTTTACGCCCAGCACAACATGGCCGCAGAGCTGCGCTGTGGCGGAAAGGAAGTACTTCGAGTACGTGGCCAGGACCGCTGGACCCAACAGCTGCCACCTCGTCTGCCTGAGGCTCTTTGCTCACATCCTGGTGGGCATGGGCTTTTCCAGCTACACCATCAAGACTCTTCTCCTCCACCTCCTAGCCATCATCCCTTTGGAGGACTGGCGCAGGAGGCATTTCCTGAGCCGGCTGGAGAATCTCCTGCAATACCTGCAATACTGCCTGAACGACAAACTCCTGAACCACTTCCTCCTTGGCAACGCGACCATGCCTGACGAGGTTGTCCTGCCGCAGGCCTTCCAAACAGCCAGCCCGCTCAACCTCTTTCAGCACCTGGAGCAGGACCCGGACGCCCACTCCCGGGCACTGCGTGACTTCAAGGAGCTGAAAGATCGCCTCTTCAGACTGCTGCTGTTTGGACGCTGAAAGAGGCCTTTGTCAGAACCCTCCTTTCTTGGGCTCAAAGCTCACATGCTGTGAGCAATAAGACTCTGAGCTATCTAGGAGGCCAGAGGTGGGTGTTGCCGTGTGGCAGTCAGCATCAGGTTGTGGGCAGTTTACATCCAAAAGGATTTCTTTGGAGAGAGTTTGCCGGCTAAAGATCTGGGCTGAGACCAAATGACTCCAGCTTGGTACAGGAGATTTGGGAATAGTACCATTGTATCCTGTGAAGGCAAGACGCAAGTGGGCACCTCCCTGCTCCCTCTTATCTGCTGGCAAGGCCCAGAAGATGGTCCCAAAAGGAAGAAGCTGTCACTCCAAAGACAGCCAACTTGGCCACTCTGGACTTACATTAATAAGTCTGTCCTGTCCTTGGAAAAAGTCATCCTTGTCGTCGTCAAGCCAACAACAACCTCCGACGACCCATCTCTACGGAAGGTCAGCATCGGAACTACGAGCTATGCTGGAAACCCGGTGGTGGCTAATTCTCTCTTGCTTTCTACAGAGACTCTTTGCTTTTATTTCCAATCTCTCTTCTATCGCCCGACTTCCCTTGCCCATCTCCCTAAACAACTAGGATTTGTAATAAAGTGGTCGGGCTAACATTTCACCTGTTGTGTCTTAATCTCGCCGTCGGGTGTACATCCATGAAGGGAACCTCCTCTCCCTCCTACAAATTGGAGCAACACAGCCTTCACGCACAGAGCTCTGCCTGCCTGCCGGGAGCAGCGCACGCGGCAGCCGTTCCCTGCTACCACACCGTGAGGAGCCGGACCCCGTGCAGCCGGAGAGGCCTCTGCACAGACGCTTCCAACACAGCCTCCTGTCAGCAGCTGGGCAGGGACCGCCCGGCCTCTCAGAGAGCATCCCTTTGTTCCGGGAGCTTCGGCCTCTGCACAAATGCCAAGAAATGCCTTGCTCAGCTCAGCGCTGCTCGAGTGTGACCTGTGCAAGGAGGGACTGCAGTGTCAGTTGCACAGTGCCGTGGCGAGACGGCTTCAGAACACTGCCATGACGGGAGAGTCCACCGTCCTCTGGGGCAGTGAGATGGAGTGCGCCGTCACCCTCCCTTTCAGAAGATGCTCTCTGACGTTCAAACTGCCTCGTGTGTCCTTTGAGGAAGGCGGAATGCCATCCTATTTTACCAGAACCTCTGTCAGCTGGGCTAGGCGTACGAGTTCCGAGGAAAATCACAGAATTCCTCACAAAAAAACCTTGCACGCCGGCTTCCCTCCTTCCCGCTCTTGAGACCCCAACCCCTCCACGCCTTCCCTGCCCTGGCGGTTACGCTGACGTCACGACGGTGAGTCCGGCCGCCCTCCTGGCCCCGCCCACTCTGCCTCAGCGCCGCCTCTCCTCAGCGGCCCCGCGCTGCCCGCTCGGGCTGCCCGGCGCCTCCTCTCCGTCCCGCCTTCTGACTTGGCCGCGTTGGCCGGGGCTCGGCCCGTCAGGGAGACGTCCGGCTGCCAGTGCGGGGAGACGGGGTAGCCAGAAAGCTTAGGATCCTACGATCACTCAGGCTGCAAAGAGAACTGAGATCCCCAAGCCCAAGCCCACCCCACCGCGCCCACTGCCCACGTCCCTCAGTGCCACATCTCCACGGCTCTGGAACACCCCCACGGACGGTGACCCCACCATTCCTGGGCAGCTGGGCCTGTGCTAACTGCTCTTTGTGAGAAGAGATCTTTCCTAACATCCAACCCGAACTTCCCCTGGCCCTCCTCAGGGACATTCCCTCTCATCCCATCGCTGTTAGCCAGGAGCCAACCTCCCCCCCCACGCCCAGCTCCTGTCAGGGAGCTGCAGAGAGCCATGAGGGCTCCCCTGAGCCTCCTCTTCTCCACACTGACCCCCCCAGCTCCCTCAGCCGCTCCCCATCACGCGTGTGCTCCAGAGCCCTCACAGCTCCGTTCCCCTCTCTGCACGCACTGCAGGGCCTCCATGTCTGTCTGGGAGTGAGGGGCCCAGCACTGAACACAGCGCTCGAGCTGCGGCCTCACAGTGCAGAGTGCGGAGGGACGATCCCCCCTCCTGCTGACCGCACTGCTGCTGGCACAAGCCAGGAATGCCGCTGACCTTCCTGGCCACCTGAGCACACTGCTGCCTTGTGTGCGGCAGCTGTTGCCCACCACCCCTAGAGCTTTTTCCTCAACGCGGCTCCCAGCCACTCTGCCCCAAGCCTGCGGCACTGCATGGGATTGGTGTGACCAAAGCACGTGACCTGATGCTGTATTCTACTGGATTACTGGAAGATCTGGTTCCACACGGGACTGTTTTTCCTGCTGTTCTGGACCATGCGGCGGTCCCTAAAAAGGAACCAGCATGATGATAGCAGCAGTGAGGAGGACAGCTCCAGCAGCGAGGAGGCGGCAGCAGTGGGCAAGCATGAGGAAGGGGAGCAAGAGGAACAGGAGGAACAGGAGGAACAGGTGGAAGAGGAGGAACAGGAGTTAGTGGTAGTGACTGCATTTAAGAACAGTGTTTTGTAGCAGAGAATTTATTCTATCAAACATAGCTATTTTGCTCATTGTAGCTGTTGCAGTTTCCATGGAAATAAACGGGAGGCATTACTTTTGGAGCGACCTATGTGTATGCGGCCCAAGACAATCCGTCTTCACTCAGTGTGGCCCAGGGAAGCCAAGAGGTCAGCGAGAGGAAGCTTGCACACAGAGAGTTACAGGACTGCTATGTACCAGTGCAGACCATGGCAGCCTGGGTGGAATGGGAAACAGACACGTTGTTGCTGTTCTTAGAAACATAGACTCATAGAGCCCTTCTGGTTGGAGAAGACATCTAAGACCAACCATCAGCCCATTCCCACCATGCCTGCTAACCCTGTGAGCACCTACCAGACAGCTTCTGGTTGTGGATGCCCCACCCCTGGAGGTGTTCAAGACTAGGCTGGATGGGACCCTGGGCAACTTGGTCTAGTGCCAGACCTGCAGGTTGGTGGCCCTGCTGGTGGCAGGGGGGCTGGAACTTACAGATCCTTGGGCTCCCTTCCAACCCAAGACATTCTATGATTTGATGGTTCTATGACAGTAACATGGGAGCAGAGGCCAATCCTCACTCACAACTACCCAGGGAGCTCTCACATGCTTTGTAAAGAGCATCCCCAGGAGCTCTGCCCAGAGAGATATGCCTCCAAACTGTGGCAGTACCGTGGCTGTGGCCACCTTGCGCAGCTGAGAGCGAAGGGCTGAAGGGTGAGGTCAGGCTGCCCACTGTGACATCAGCAAGGATGTCACAATGCAGGGGATGGTTTTAGGGCCGTCAGCAGGCAGTGCTGCTTCACTTTGGCCTGGGCCATAGGTAAGTGCAGCAGCATGGGAAGGTCGGGCTGGACGAGGGACACAATGCAAACACCGGCCCCTGTGGGAGTGCCACGGGCAGTGCTTGGAACTGTCCCTGCCAGCGCTGGCCTCAGTCCCTGCTGCCACCCATCTCCTACCCACTGCTCCTCCCTGAGCACAGGGCCATGAGGCTCCTGGCCCCGCTCCCTCCCAGCCCCACTGAGCCCCTCTCTCCCATCTCTTGCAGATCATGGCTTTGGTGTTGGTTCTCGCCTTGTTGGTGAGGGCGCTAATTGTCAGTGGCAGTGACCATGCGGTCATGCTTGAGCACGTGCAGCAGCACGAGAAAGAGCAGAGGAACGGGGAGCAGAGCTGGGTGGACATGTCGGCTCTGCTCTTTACTCTGCTGGACAACTGGAAGATCTGGTTGTGTACGGGACTGTTTGTCTTCCTCTTTTGGAACATGTGGCGGTCCCTAAAAAGGAAGCAGCATGAGGAAGGGGGACAGCAGGAACGGCAAGAACTGGAGGAACAGGTGGAAGAGGTGGAACCTGAGGAACAGCAGGAGCAAGTGGAACAGGAGGAACAGCTGGAACGGGTGGAAGAGGTGGAACAGGAGGATCAGGTGGAACATGTGGAACAGGAGGAACAGGAGGAACGGGAGGATCAGGGGGAACAGGTGCAGCAGGAGGAACAGGTGGAAGAGGTAGAACGGGAGGACGAGGAGGATGAATACTTCTATCATTCAGCACTGACCAGATACATTGCATGGCGTGCCTGGAAAAAGATGCAAGGAAAGGCCACCAAGTGCGTGCTGGTGGAGGAGCTGATGAGAGACCTCCTGCAGACCTACACATTTGTCTATTCAAACAGCTTCTACCCGGTGCTGCAGCCTGCCATTGGGGTGGGCAGCGCCTTTGAAGGCTGGAGTCCCTGTGAGGAGGACATTGTGTACCGCCTGCTCGTGCCCATTAAGGCCCCCCATGGGCACGTCTTCCACCCGGAGCTGGGTGAGGAAGGGGACATGCTGGCAAGGAACTCCCGCATCCGTGTGGAGCTGGTGTGCATGTGCACAAGGGAGCAGCAGCTGGGGGACGTGCTGTGCTTCCTCCACCACTCTGAGGAGGAGCTGAGCCAAAATCAGCAGCCCAGCCTCCTACAGACGCTCTGCACCGGCTCCTACCTGGATGTGCAGAAAACTGCCGCCTGGTTCAACAAGCAGGTACCAAGAACCTGGAGGCTCACGCACCGGGCACACCGTTACGGCCTTAAGGTGCTGCCCTCCAGCCGCTCCTGCAAGCTCCAGGTGACAGACACCTCCAGCGGGGAAAAAGTCCACGTTGAGCTGCTGTTCGGGGTGCAGCAAGGCAACCTGGACATCTTCCTGAGCAGCCAGAACGCAGAGGCCGTCTTTACGCCCAGCACAACATGGCCGCAGAGCTGCGCTGTGGCGGAAAGGAAGTACTTCGAGTACGTGGCCAGGACCGCTGGACCCAACAGCTGCCACCTCGTCTGCCTGAGGCTCTTTGCTCACATCCTGGTGGGCATGGGCTTTTCCAGCTACACCATCAAGACTCTTCTCCTCCACCTCCTAGCCATCATCCCTTTGGAGGACTGGCGCAGGAGGCATTTCCTGAGCCGGCTGGAGAATCTCCTGCAATACCTGCAATACTGCCTGAACGACAAACTCCTGAACCACTTCCTCCTTGGCAACGCGACCATGCCTGACGAGGTTGTCCTGCCGCAGGCCTTCCAAACAGCCAGCCCGCTCAACCTCTTTCAGCACCTGGAGCAGGACCCGGACGCCCACTCCCGGGCACTGCGTGACTTCAAGGAGCTGAAAGATCGCCTCTTCAGACTGCTGCTGTTTGGACGCTGAAAGAGGCCTTTGTCAGAACCCTCCTTTCTTGGGCTCAAAGCTCACATGCTGTGAGCAATAAGACTCTGAGCTATCTAGGAGGCCAGAGGTGGGTGTTGCCGTGTGGCAGTCAGCATCAGGTTGTGGGCAGTTTACATCCAAAAGGATTTCTTTGGAGAGAGTTTGCCGGCTAAAGATCTGGGCTGAGACCAAACGACTCCAGCTTGGTACAGGAGATTTGGGAATAGTACCATTGTATCCTGTGAGGGCAAGACGCAAGTGGGCACCTCCCTGCTCCCTCTTATCTGCTGGCAAGGCCCAGAAGATGGGAACAAAAGGAGTTCCTGCTATGGTCCCAAAAGGAAGAAGCTGTCACTCCAAAGACAGCCAACTCGGCCACTCTGGACTTACATTAATAAGGCTGTCCTGTCCTTGGAAAAAGTCATCCTTGTCGTCGTCAAGCCAACAACAACCTCCGACGACCCATCTCTACTGAAGCTCAGCATCTGAACTACGAGCTATGCTGGAAACCCGGTGGTGGCTAATTCTCTCTTGCTTTCTACAGAGACTCTTTGCTTTTATTTCCAATCTCTCTTCTATCACCCGACTTCCCTTGCCCATCTCCCTAAACAACTAGGATTTGTAATAAAGTGGTCGGGCTAACATTTCACCTGTTGTGTCTTAATCTCGCCGTCGGGTGTACATCCATGAAGGGAACCTCCTCTCCCTCCTACAAATTGGAGCAACACAGCCTTCACGCACAGAGCTCTGCCTGCCTGCCGGGAGCAGCGCACGCGGCAGCCGTTCCCTGCTACCACACCGTGAGGAGCCGGACCCCGTGCAGCCGGAGAGGCCTCTGCACAGACGCTTCCAACACAGCCTCCTGTCAGCAGCTGGGCAGGGACCGCCCGGCCTCTCAGAGAGCATCCCTTTGTTCCGGGAGCTTCGGCCTCTGCACAAATGCCAAGAAATGCCTTGCTCAGCTCAGCGCTGCTCGAGTGTGACCTGTGCAAGGAGGGACTGCAGTGTCAGTTGCACAGTGCCGTGGCGAGACGGCTTCAGAACACTGCCATGACGGGAGAGTCCACCGTCCTCTGGGGCAGTGAGATGGAGTGCGCCGTCACCCTCCCTTTCAGAAGATGCTCTCTGACGTTCAAACTGCCTCGTGTGTCCTTTGAGGAAGGCGGAATGCCATCCTATTTTACCAGAACCTCTGTCAGCTGGGCTAGGCGTACGAGTTCCGAGGAAAATCACAGAATTCCTCACAAAAAAACCTTGCACGCCGGCTTCCCTCCTTCCCGCTCTTGAGACCCCAACCCCTCCACGCCTTCCCTGCCCTGGCGGTTACGCTGACGTCACGACGGTGAGTCCGGCCGCCCTCCTGGCCCCGCCCACTCTGCCTCAGCGCCGCCTCTCCTCAGCGGCCCCGCGCTGCCCGCTCGGGCTGCCCGGCGCCTCCTCTCCGTCCCGCCTTCTGACTTGGCCGCGTTGGCCGGGGCTCGGCCCGTCAGGGAGACGTCCGGCGGCCAGTGCGGGGAGACGGGGTAGCCAGAAAGCTTAGGATCCTACGATCACTCACGCTGCAAAGAGAACTGAGATCCCCAAGCCCAAGCCCACCCCACCGCGCCCACTGCCCACGTCCCTCAGTGCCACATCTCCACGGCTCTGGAACACCCCCACGGACGGTGACCCCACCATTCCTGGGCAGCTGGGCCTGTGCTAACTGCTCTTTGTGAGAAGAGATCTTTCCTAACATCCAACCCGAACTTCCCCTGGCCCTCCTCAGGGACATTCCCTCTCATCCCATCGCTGTTAGCCAGGAGCCAACCTCCCCCCCCACGCCCAGCTCCTGTCAGGGAGCTGCAGAGAGCCATGAGGGCTCCCCTGAGCCTCCTCTTCTCCACACTGACCCCCCCCAGCTCCCTCAGCCGCTCCCCATCACGCGTGTGCTCCAGAGCCCTCACAGCTCCGTTCCCCTCTCTGCACGCGCTGCAGGGCCTCCATGTCTGTCTGGGAGTGAGGGGCCCAGCACTGAACACAGCGCTCGAGCTGCGGCCTCACAGTGCAGAGTGCGGAGGGACGATCCCCCCTCCTGCTGACCGCACTGCTGCTGGCACAAGCCAGGAATGCCGCTGACCTTCCTGGCCACCTGAGCACACTGCTGCCTTGTGTGCGGCAGCTGTTGCCCACCACCCCTAGAGCTTTTTCCTCAACGCGGCTCCCAGCCACTCTGCCCCAAGCCTGCGGCACTGCATGGGATTGGTGTGACCAAAGCACGTGACCTGATGCTGTATTCTACTGGATTACTGGAAGATCTGGTTCCACACGGGACTGTTTTTCCTGCTGTTCTGGACCATGCGGCGGTCCCTAAAAAAGGAACCAGCATGATGATAGCAGCAGTGAGGAGGACAGCTCCAGCAGCGAGGAGGCGGCAGCAGTGGGCAAGCATGAGGAAGGGGAGCAAGAGGAACAGGAGGAACAGGTGGAAGAGGAGGAACAGGAGTTAGTGGTAGTGACTGCATTTAAGAACAGTGTTTTGTAGCAGAGAATTTATTCTATCAAACATAGCTATTTTGCTCATTGTAGCTGTTGCAGTTTCCATGGAAATAAACGGGAGGCATTACTTTTGGAGCGACCTATGTGTATGCGGCCCAAGACAATCCGTCTTCACTCAGTGTGGCCCAGGGAAGCCAAGAGGTCAGCGAGAGGAAGCTTGCACACAGAGAGTTACAGGACTGCTATGTACCAGTGCAGACCATGGCAGCCTGGGTGGAATGGGAAACAGACACGTTGTTGCTGTTCTTAGAAACATAGACTCATAGAGCCCTTCTGGTTGGAGAAGACATCTAAGACCAACCATCAGCCCATTCCCACCATGCCTGCTAACCCTGTGAGCACCTACCAGACAGCTTCTGGTTGTGGATGCCCCACCCCTGGAGGTGTTCAAGACTAGGCTGGATGGGACCCTGGGCAACTTGGTCTAGTGCCAGACCTGCAGGTTGGTGGCCCTGCTGGTGGCAGGGGGGCTGGAACTTACAGATCCTTGGGCTCCCTTCCAACCCAAGACATTCTATGATTTGATGGTTCTATGACAGTAACATGGGAGCAGAGGCCAATCCTCACTCACAACTACCCAGGGAGCTCTCACATGCTTTGTAAAGAGCATCCCCAGGAGCTCTGCCCAGAGAGATATGCCTCCAAACTGTGGCAGTACCGTGGCTGTGGCCACCTTGCGCAGCTGAGAGCGAAGGGCTGAAGGGTGAGGTCAGGCTGCCCACTGTGACATCAGCAAGGATGTCACAATGCAGGGGATGGTTTTAGGGCCGTCAGCAGGCAGTGCTGCTTCACTTTGGCCTGGGCCATAGGTAAGTGCAGCAGCATGGGAAGGTCGGGCTGGACGAGGGACACGGTGCAAACACCGGCCCCTGTGGGAGTGCCACGGGCAGTGCTTGGAACTGTCCCTGCCAGCGCTGGCCTCAGTCCCTGCTGCCACCCATCTCCTTCTACCCACTGCTCCTCCCTGAGCACAGGGCCATGAGGCTCCTGGCCCCGCTCCCTCCCAGCCCCACTGAGCCCCTCTCTCCCATCTCTTGCAGATCATGGCTTTGGTGTTGGTTCTCGCCTTGTTGGTGAGGGCGCTAATTGTCAGTGGCAGTGACCATGCGGTCATGCTTGAGCACGTGCAGCAGCACGAGAAAGAGCAGAGGAACGGGGAGCAGAGCTGGGTGGACATGTCGGCTCTGCTCTTTACTCTGCTGGACTACTGGAAGATCTGGTTGTGTACGGGACTGTTTGTCTTCCTCTTTTGGAACATGTGGCGGTCCCTAAAAAGGAAGCAGCATGAGGAAGGGGGACAGCAGGAACGGCAAGAACGGGAGGAACAGGTGGAAGAGGTGGAACCTGAGGAACAGCAGGAGCAAGTGGAACAGGAGGAACAGCTGGAACGGGTGGAAGAGGTGGAACAGGAGGATCAGGTGGAACATGTGGAACAGGAGGAACAGGAGGAACGGGAGGATCAGGGGGAACATGTGGAACAGGAGGAACAGGAGGAACGGGAGGATCAGGGGGAACAGGTGCAGCAGGAGGAACAGGTGGAAGAGGTAGAACGGGAGGACGAGGAGGATGAATACTTCTATCATTCAGCACTGACCAGATACATTGCACGGCGTGCCTGGAAAAAGATGCAAGGAAAGGCCACCAAGTGCGTGCTGGTGGAGGAGCTGATGAGAGACCTCCTGCAGACCTACACATTTGTCTATTCAAACAGCTTCTACCCGGTGCTGCAGCCTGCCATTGGGGTGGGCAGCGCCTTTGAAGGCTGGAGTCCCTGTGAGGAGGACATTGTGTACCGCCTGCTCGTGCCCATTAAGGCCCCCCATGGGCACGTCTTCCACCCGGAGCTGGGTGAGGAAGGGGAGGTGCTGGCAAGGAACTCCCGCATCCGTGTGGAGCTGGTGTGCATGTGCACAAGGGAGCAGCAGCTGGGGGACGTGCTGTGCTTCCTCCACCACTCTGAGGAGGAGCTGAGCCAAAATCAGCAGCCCAGCCTCCTACAGACGCTCTGCACCGGCTCCTACCTGGATGTGCAGAAAACTGCCGCCTGGTTCAACAAGCAGGTACCAAGAACCTGGAGGCTCACGCACCGGGCACACCGTTACGGCCTTAAGGTGCTGCCCTCCAGCCGCTCCTGCAAGCTCCAGGTGACAGACACCTCCAGCGGGGAAAAAGTCCACGTTGAGCTGCTGTTCGGGGTGCAGCAAGGCAACCTGGACATCTTCCTGAGCAGCCAGAACGCAGAGGCCGTCTTTACGCCCAGCACAACATGGCCGCAGAGCTGCGCTGTGGCGGAAAGGAAGTACTTCGAGTACGTGGCCAGGACCGCTGGACCCAACAGCTGCCACCTCGTCTGCCTGAGGCTCTTTGCTCACATCCTGGTGGGCATGGGCTTTTCCAGCTACACCATCAAGACTCTTCTCCTCCACCTCCTAGCCATCATCCCTTTGGAGGACTGGCGCAGGAGGCATTTCCTGAGCCGGCTGGAGAATCTCCTGCAATACCTGCAATACTGCCTGAACGACAAACTCCTGAACCACTTCCTCCTTGGCAACGCGACCATGCCTGACGAGGTTGTCCTGCCGCAGGCCTTCCAAACAGCCAGCCCGCTCAACCTCTTTCAGCACCTGGAGCAGGACCCGGACGCCCACTCCCGGGCACTGCGTGACTTCAAGGAGCTGAAAGATCGCCTCTTCAGACTGCTGCTGTTTGGACGCTGAAAGAGGCCTTTGTCAGAACCCTCCTTTCTTGGGCTCAAAGCTCACATGCTGTGAGCAATAAGACTCTGAGCTATCTAGGAGGCCAGAGGTGGGTGTTGCCGTGTGGCAGTCAGCATCAGGTTGTGGGCAGTTTACATCCAAAAGGATTTCTTTGGAGAGAGTTTGCCGGCTAAAGATCTGGGCTGAGACCAAACGACTCCAGCTTGGTACAGGAGATTTGGGAATAGTACCATTGTATCCTGTGAGGGCAAGACGCAAGTGGGCACCTCCCTGCTCCCTCTTATCTGCTGGCAAGGCCCAGAAGATGGGAACAAAAGGAGTTCCTGCTATGGTCCCAAAAGGAAGAAGCTGTCACTCCAAAGACAGCCAACTCGGCCACTCTGGACTTACATTAATAAGGCTGTCCTGTCCTTGGAAAAAGTCATCCTTGTCGTCGTCAAGCCAACAACAACCTCCGACGACCCATCTCTACTGAAGCTCAGCATCTGAACTACGAGCTATGCTGGAAACCCGGTGGTGGCTAATTCTCTCTTGCTTTCTACAGAGACTCTTTGCTTTTATTTCCAATCTCTCTTCTATCACCCGACTTCCCTTGCCCATCTCCCTAAACAACTAGGATTTGTAATAAAGTGGTCGGGCTAACATTTCACCTGTTGTGTCTTAATCTCGCCGTCGGGTGTACATCCATGAAGGGAACCTCCTCTCCCTCCTACAAATTGGAGCAACACAGCCTTCACGCACAGAGCTCTGCCTGCCTGCCGGGAGCAGCGCACGCGGCAGCCGTTCCCTGCTACCACACCGTGAGGAGCCGGACCCCGTGCAGCCGGAGAGGCCTCTGCACAGACGCTTCCAACACAGCCTCCTGTCAGCAGCTGGGCAGGGACCGCCCGGCCTCTCAGAGAGCATCCCTTTGTTCCGGGAGCTTCGGCCTCTGCACAAATGCCAAGAAATGCCTTGCTCAGCTCAGCGCTGCTCGAGTGTGACCTGTGCAAGGAGGGACTGCAGTGTCAGTTGCACAGTGCCGTGGCGAGACGGCTTCAGAACACTGCCATGACGGGAGAGTCCACCGTCCTCTGGGGCAGTGAGATGGAGTGCGCCGTCACCCTCCCTTTCAGAAGATGCTCTCTGACGTTCAAACCGCCTCGTGTGTCCTTTGAGGAAGGCGGAATGCCATCCTATTTTACCAGAACCTCTGTCAGCTGGGCTAGGCGTACGAGTTCCGAGGAAAATCACAGAATTCCTCACAAAAAAACCTTGCACGCCGGCTTCCCTCCTTCCCGCTCTTGAGACCCCAACCCCTCCACGCCTTCCCTGCCCTGGCGGTTACGCTGACGTCACGACGGTGAGTCCGGCCGCCCTCCTGGCCCCGCCCACTCTGCCTCAGCGCCGCCTCTCCTCAGCGGCCCCGCGCTGCCCGCTCGGGCTGCCCGGCGCCTCCTCTCCGTCCCGCCTTCTGACTTGGCCGCGTTGGCCGGGGCTCGGCCCGTCAGGGAGACGTCCGGCGGCCAGTGCGGGGAGACGGGGTAGCCAGAAAGCTTAGGATCCTACGATCACTCACGCTGCAAAGAGAACTGAGATCCCCAAGCCCAAGCCCACCCCACCGCGCCCACTGCCCACGTCCCTCAGTGCCACATCTCCACGGCTCTGGAACACCCCCACGGACGGTGACCCCACCATTCCTGGGCAGCTGGGCCTGTGCTAACTGCTCTTTGTGAGAAGAGATCTTTCCTAACATCCAACCCGAACTTCCCCTGGCCCTCCTCAGGGACATTCCCTCTCATCCCATCGCTGTTAGCCAGGAGCCAACCTCCCCCCCCACGCCCAGCTCCTGTCAGGGAGCTGCAGAGAGCCATGAGGGCTCCCCTGAGCCTCCTCTTCTCCACACTGACCCCCCCCAGCTCCCTCAGCCGCTCCCCATCACGCGTGTGCTCCAGAGCCCTCACAGCTCCGTTCCCCTCTCTGCACGCACTGCAGGGCCTCCATGTCTGTCTGGGAGTGAGGGGCCCAGCACTGAACACAGCGCTCGAGCTGCGGCATCACAGTGCAGAGTGCGGAGGGACGATCCCCCCTCCTGCTGACCGCACTGCTGCTGGCACAAGCCAGGAATGCCGCTGACCTTCCTGGCCACCTGAGCACACTGCTGCCTTGTGTGCGGCAGCTGTTGCCCACCACCCCTAGAGCTTTTTCCTCAACGCGGCTCCCAGCCACTCTGCCCCAAGCCTGCGGCACTGCATGGGATTGGTGTGACCAAAGCACGTGACCTGATGCTGTATTCTACTGGATTACTGGAAGATCTGGTTCCACACGGGACTGTTTTTCCTGCTGTTCTGGACCATGCGGCGGTCCCTAAAAAAGGAACCAGCATGATGATAGCAGCAGTGAGGAGGACAGCTCCAGCAGCGAGGAGGCGGCAGCAGTGGGCAAGCATGAGGAAGGGGAGCAAGAGGAACAGGAGGAACAGGTGGAAGAGGAGGAACAGGAGTTAGTGGTAGTGACTGCATTTAAGAACAGTGTTTTGTAGCAGAGAATTTATTCTATCAAACATAGCTATTTTGCTCATTGTAGCTGTTGCAGTTTCCATGGAAATAAACGGGAGGCATTACTTTTGGAGCGACCTATGTGTATGCGGCCCAAGACAATCCGTCTTCACTCAGTGTGGCCCAGGGAAGCCAAGAGGTCAGCGAGAGGAAGCTTGCACACAGAGAGTTACAGGACTGCTATGTACCAGTGCAGACCATGGCAGCCTGGGTGGAATGGGAAACAGACACGTTGTTGCTGTTCTTAGAAACATAGACTCATAGAGCCCTTCTGGTTGGAGAAGACATCTAAGACCAACCATCAGCCCATTCCCACCATGCCTGCTAACCCTGTGAGCACCTACCAGACAGCTTCTGGTTGTGGATGCCCCACCCCTGGAGGTGTTCAAGACTAGGCTGGATGGGACCCTGGGCAACTTGGTCTAGTGCCAGACCTGCAGGTTGGTGGCCCTGCTGGTGGCAGGGGGGCTGGAACTTACAGATCCTTGGGCTCCCTTCCAACCCAAGACATTCTATGATTTGATGGTTCTATGACAGTAACATGGGAGCAGAGGCCAATCCTCACTCACAACTACCCAGGGAGCTCTCACATGCTTTGTAAAGAGCATCCCCAGGAGCTCTGCCCAGAGAGATATGCCTCCAAACTGTGGCAGTACCGTGGCTGTGGCCACCTTGCGCAGCTGAGAGCGAAGGGCTGAAGGGTGAGGTCAGGCTGCCCACTGTGACATCAGCAAGGATGTCACAATGCAGGGGATGGTTTTAGGGCCGTCAGCAGGCAGTGCTGCTTCACTTTGGCCTGGGCCATAGGTAAGTGCAGCAGCATGGGAAGGTCGGGCTGGACGAGGGACACAATGCAAACACCGGCCCCTGTGGGAGTGCCACGGGCAGTGCTTGGAACTGTCCCTGCCAGCGCTGGCCTCAGTCCCTGCTGCCACCCATCTCCTTCTACCCACTGCTCCTCCCTGAGCACAGGGCCATGAGGCTCCTGGCCCCGCTCCCTCCCAGCCCCACTGAGCCCCTCTCTCCCATCTCTTGCAGATCATGGCTTTGGTGTTGGTTCTCGCCTTGTTGGTGAGGGCGCTAATTGTCAGTGGCAGTGACCATGCGGTCATGCTTGAGCACGTGCAGCAGCACGAGAAAGAGCAGAGGAACGGGGAGCAGAGCTGGGTGGACATGTCGGCTCTGCTCTTTACTCTGCTGGACTACTGGAAGATCTGGTTGTGTACGGGACTGTTTGTCTTCCTCTTTTGGAACATGTGGCGGTCCCTAAAAAGGAAGCAGCATGAGGAAGGGGGACAGCAGGAACGGCAAGAACTGGAGGAACAGGTGGAAGAGGTGGAACCTGAGGAACAGCAGGAGCAAGTGGAACAGGAGGAACAGCTGGAACGGGTGGAAGAGGTGGAACAGGAGGATCAGGTGGAACATGTGGAACAGGAGGAACAGGAGGAACGGGAGGATCAGGGGGAACAGGTGCAGCAGGAGGAACAGGTGGAAGAGGTAGAACGGGAGGACGAGGAGGATGAATACTTCTATCATTCAGCACTGACCAGATACATTGCACGGCGTGCCTGGAAAAAGATGCAAGGAAAGGCCACCAAGTGCGTGCTGGTGGAGGAGCTGATGAGAGACCTCCTGCAGACCTACACATTTGTCTATTCAAACAGCTTCTACCCGGTGCTGCAGCCTGCCATTGGGGTGGGCAGCGCCTTTGAAGGCTGGAGTCCCTGTGAGGAGGACATTGTGTACCGCCTGCTCGTGCCCATTAAGGCCCCCCATGGGCACGTCTTCCACCCGGAGCTGGGTGAGGAAGGGGAGGTGCTGGCAAGGAACTCCCGCATCCGTGTGGAGCTGGTGTGCATGTGCACAAGGGAGCAGCAGCTGGGGGACGTGCTGTGCTTCCTCCACCACTCTGAGGAGGAGCTGAGCCAAAATCAGCAGCCCAGCCTCCTACAGACGCTCTGCACCGGCTCCTACCTGGATGTGCAGAAAACTGCCGCCTGGTTCAACAAGCAGGTACCAAGAACCTGGAGGCTCACGCACCGGGCACACCGTTACGGCCTTAAGGTGCTGCCCTCCAGCCGCTCCTGCAAGCTCCAGGTGACAGACACCTCCAGCGGGGAAAAAGTCCACGTTGAGCTGCTGTTCGGGGTGCAGCAAGGCAACCTGGACATCTTCCTGAGCAGCCAGAACGCAGAGGCCGTCTTTACGCCCAGCACAACATGGCCGCAGAGCTGCGCTGTGGCGGAAAGGAAGTACTTCGAGTACGTGGCCAGGACCGCTGGACCCAACAGCTGCCACCTCGTCTGCCTGAGGCTCTTTGCTCACATCCTGGTGGGCATGGGCTTTTCCAGCTACACCATCAAGACTCTTCTCCTCCACCTCCTAGCCATCATCCCTTTGGAGGACTGGCGCAGGAGGCATTTCCTGAGCCGGCTGGAGAATCTCCTGCAATACCTGCAATACTGCCTGAACGACAAACTCCTGAACCACTTCCTCCTTGGCAACGCGACCATGCCTGACGAGGTTGTCCTGCCGCAGGCCTTCCAAACAGCCAGCCCGCTCAACCTCTTTCAGCACCTGGAGCAGGACCCGGACGCCCACTCCCGGGCACTGCGTGACTTCAAGGAGCTGAAAGATCGCCTCTTCAGACTGCTGCTGTTTGGACGCTGAAAGAGGCCTTTGTCAGAACCCTCCTTTCTTGGGCTCAAAGCTCACATGCTGTGAGCAATAAGACTCTGAGCTATCTAGGAGGCCAGAGGTGGGTGTTGCCGTGTGGCAGTCAGCATCAGGTTGTGGGCAGTTTACATCCAAAAGGATTTCTTTGGAGAGAGTTTGCCGGCTAAAGATCTGGGCTGAGACCAAACGACTCCAGCTTGGTACAGGAGATTTGGGAATAGTACCATTGTATCCTGTGAGGGCAAGACGCAAGTGGGCACCTCCCTGCTCCCTCTTATCTGCTGGCAAGGCCCAGAAGATGGGAACAAAAGGAGTTCCTGCTATGGTCCCAAAAGGAAGAAGCTGTCACTCCAAAGACAGCCAACTCGGCCACTCTGGACTTACATTAATAAGGCTGTCCTGTCCTTGGAAAAAGTCATCCTTGTCGTCGTCAAGCCAACAACAACCTCCGACGACCCATCTCTACTGAAGCTCAGCATCTGAACTACGAGCTATGCTGGAAACCCGGTGGTGGCTAATTCTCTCTTGCTTTCTACAGAGACTCTTTGCTTTTATTTCCAATCTCTCTTCTATCACCCGACTTCCCTTGCCCATCTCCCTAAACAACTAGGATTTGTAATAAAGTGGTCGGGCTAACATTTCACCTGTTGTGTCTTAATCTCGCCGTCGGGTGTACATCCATGAAGGGAACCTCCTCTCCCTCCTACAAATTGGAGCAACACAGCCTTCACGCACAGAGCTCTGCCTGCCTGCCGGGAGCAGCGCACGCGGCAGCCGTTCCCTGCTACCACACCGTGAGGAGCCGGACCCCGTGCAGCCGGAGAGGCCTCTGCACAGACGCTTCCAACACAGCCTCCTGTCAGCAGCTGGGCAGGGACCGCCCGGCCTCTCAGAGAGCATCCCTTTGTTCCGGGAGCTTCGGCCTCTGCACAAATGCCAAGAAATGCCTTGCTCAGCTCAGCGCTGCTCGAGTGTGACCTGTGCAAGGAGGGACTGCAGTGTCAGTTGCACAGTGCCGTGGCGAGACGGCTTCAGAACACTGCCATGACGGGAGAGTCCACCGTCCTCTGGGGCAGTGAGATGGAGTGCGCCGTCACCCTCCCTTTCAGAAGATGCTCTCTGACGTTCAAACTGCCTCGTGTGTCCTTTGAGGAAGGCGGAATGCCATCCTATTTTACCAGAACCTCTGTCAGCTGGGCTAGGCGTACGAGTTCCGAGGAAAATCACAGAATTCCTCACAAAAAAACCTTGCACGCCGGCTTCCCTCCTTCCCGCTCTTGAGACCCCAACCCCTCCACGCCTTCCCTGCCCTGGCGGTTACGCTGACGTCACGACGGTGAGTCCGGCCGCCCTCCTGGCCCCGCCCACTCTGCCTCAGCGCCGCCTCTCCTCAGCGGCCCCGCGCTGCCCGCTCGGGCTGCCCGGCGCCTCCTCTCCGTCCCGCCTTCTGACTTGGCCGCGTTGGCCGGGGCTCGGCCCGTCAGGGAGACGTCCGGCGGCCAGTGCGGGGAGACGGGGTAGCCAGAAAGCTTAGGATCCTACGATCACTCACGCTGCAAAGAGAACTGAGATCCCCAAGCCCAAGCCCACCCCACCGCGCCCACTGCCCACGTCCCTCAGTGCCACATCTCCACGGCTCTGGAACACCCCCACGGACGGTGACCCCACCATTCCTGGGCAGCTGGGCCTGTGCTAACTGCTCTTTGTGAGAAGAGATCTTTCCTAACATCCAACCCGAACTTCCCCTGGCCCTCCTCAGGGACATTCCCTCTCATCCCATCGCTGTTAGCCAGGAGCCAACCTCCCCCCCCACGCCCAGCTCCTGTCAGGGAGCTGCAGAGAGCCATGAGGGCTCCCCTGAGCCTCCTCTTCTCCACACTGACCCCCCCCAGCTCCCCCAGCCGCTCCCCATCACGCGTGTGCTCCAGAGCCCTCACAGCTCCGTTCCCCTCTCTGCACGCGCTGCAGGGCCTCCATGTCTGTCTGGGAGTGAGGGGCCCAGCACTGAACACAGCGCTCGAGCTGCGGCCTCACAGTGCAGAGTGCGGAGGGACGATCCCCCCCTCCTGCTGACCGCACTGCTGCTGGCACAAGCCAGGAATGCCGCTGACCTTCCTGGCCACCTGAGCACACTGCTGCCTTGTGTGCGGCAGCTGTTGCCCACCACCCCTAGAGCTTTTTCCTCAACGCGGCTCCCAGCCACTCTGCCCCAAGCCTGCGGCACTGCATGGGATTGGTGTGACCAAAGCACGTGACCTGATGCTGTATTCTACTGGATTACTGGAAGATCTGGTTCCACACGGGACTGTTTTTCCTGCTGTTCTGGACCATGCGGCGGTCCCTAAAAAGGAACCAGCATGATGATAGCAGCAGTGAGGAGGACAGCTCCAGCAGCGAGGAGGCGGCAGCAGTGGGCAAGCATGAGGAAGGGGAGCAAGAGGAACAGGAGGAACAGGAGGAACAGGTGGAAGAGGAGGAGCCGGGTGAACAGGAGGAACAAGTGGAATAGGAGGATGAGGAGGAACAGGAGGATGTGCAGGAATGGCTGATACAGGAGGAACAGGTGGAATAGGAGGACGAGGAGTAAGAACACTTCTGTGATTCAGTATTGACCATATATATTGCACGGCATGTCTGGGAAAAGGTGCAAGGAAGGGCCACAAAGTGCGTGCTGGTGGAGGAGCTGATGAGAGACCTCCTGCAGACCTACACATTTGTCTGGTCAAACAGCTGCTTCCTGATGCTGCAGCCTGCCATTGGGGCAGGCGGCGCCTTTGAAGGCTGGAGTCCCTGTGAGGAGGACATTGTGTACCGCCTGCTCGTGCCCATTAAGGCCCCCCATGGGCACGTCTTCCACCCGGAGCTGGGTGAGGAAGGGGAGGTGCTGGCAAGGAACTCCCGCATCCGTGTGGAGCTGGTGTGCATGTGCACAAGGGAGCAGCAGCTGGGGGATGTGCTGTGCTTCCTCCAGCAACCTGAAAGATGAATTGAGCCAAAATCAGGAGCCCTGCTTCCTACAGATGCCCTGCACCGGCTCCTACCTTGATGTGTGGAGAATGCCGCCTGGTTCAACATGCAGGTGGCATCAATCTGGAGGGCCACCCACCAGGCACACGCCTACGACCTAAAGGTGCTGCCCTCCAGCCGCTCCTGCAAGCTCCAGCTGACAGACACCTTCAGCATGGAAAAACTCGACTCAGACATCTTCCTGAGCAGACAGAACGCAGAGGCTGGCTTTACGCTCAGCTCAACATGGCCGTAGAGCTCCGCTGTAGGGCCTTGGTAGGGCCTTCCCACCATCAGGCACATCAGCATTTCCAAACAACTTGCTGTCATGTGAACGCTCACTGAGAGTGCTCTCAAATGCCACTGCAGTTTGGCATGGGCTCAGGAATAAGTTGTGACATGGGTATGGCAGCACTGCTCTGCTCTTGGCAGGTCACACCAGTGTGCAAGCTGTGGGCAGGGTTTTGTATAGCTTCTCCAGTGAGGAAGAAGCTGTTCAGCATACAGCAAAGTGGAGAGAACCCAAAGGAGAATATATTTAACAATGCTAAGTTTGGAAAATATATCAATATATAATATAATATATATATATTACATTTATTATTATATATTATATGTTAATGTATATTATATATTATGTATTATGTATTATATACATTAATTATATAATGATTATTATATAATATATAATAATCATATACTATATTATTATATATAATAATATTAATTATATATATTATATATTAATATAATATATTATATGTATATATTATATACAATATATAATATATAATTCAAACAGTATTGTTTTAAGTTTATGGGTTGTTTTGCTGGTGACAGGTTACATTTTGTGCTAGCTGCACCCAGGATATAGCTGCGCTGATGCATTTATCCATGTTTCTAAATAACCATCAGCTGTTCAATCAGTTTGCAACAGCTGCACTAATACATGCTGACCAAACCATTAGCAGACATGAATGTTATGCTGATGTGTGGATGAAGTGTCAGCAGCTCACCAGTATTAAGGTAGATACTGTAGCAGACAGTGTTAAAACATCATTATTTTCTGAAGGATAACAGTCATCAAGTTACACACATAGTTTCAGTCACAGCTTATTTCATAATGAATCTAAGAGCGGGTCAGGGGGAGGGGCAAGCATCACTTGTGTCAGTGCTGCAGAACAAATACAAAGCCCTTCCCCTGCAGAAGCCCTTACTTGGAGCCCTCTGCACCCACTGTGTTGCTTGCTGCACACAACATCCCAGCTCCTCCAGGCACGACATCTAAAATATTAGCTGCTGACTCCCTGCTAGCACATGGCCAAAAATAGCACGAAAGGCAGCAGAGAACTGATTCACAAAAAACAAACAAGCAAAAAGAAAAGCCCCTTGGGTAGCCTGCTACTGGTTTGTGTTTCCTCTCTGCATCTCTGAGATCTCAGCAAAAGCCAAAGTGCTATCCTGAGCAGAAGGCAACTGATGCACTCACTTGTACAGCTCCTGGGCTGGCACCTTGACCAGGCATACTTCTTTTCACCTCACTCAGTCATTTATCCGTTAGAAAAATGAAATAATCTTCACGATAATTGTTTTACTTCAGCTGCTATTGCACGCGTTCCAACAGAACCTAAGAAATGGAGAACATGCATTGCAAATCTGAACGCTAATGAGTGCAAACACAACCCACTGATTTCCAGCAACGGCAATAAACTGAACAACGCCGTTGTCTCCCTAATTATAGCAGCTGACTGCGTACCCAGATGGAGCCTGCGAGTGCCGGCTGAGTGTTGATGCTGCTTGTCATGCAGAAACAAACAGGAGTAACCGTGCAGGCAAAGCACCAGGAAGTGACAGCTTTGGTAGACACGCAGACACAGCACCGAAGGATCCATTTCCCTGCGTTGTCTGTTTATGTTCCCCCTATCTTCAGATCTACTTCTGCTAATTTGCTCAGCGTTAGGATATTTGCAAAAGCAGCATCTTTGCTGTCTCAGATCCATATTGGTAGCACATATGCACTTTAACTTAACATGACAAGGAGTTCGGCGTAAGCAATGATTGGGGCGTCTCGCGCTCTGTAACAGCAGCTATAAACGTTGAAGGAAAGATAAAATAATTTCAGAGATTTACAAATGCTTCCCCTTCTGGCAAACCCAGCTCCAGACCTTTCTATCTTTAAAATGCATGAAGAGTATAAATCCTAAACAAAGCAATATATTTAACAGTGTAAAATACTGGGAGACACAAAGTTTATGAAAAATGCTGCCCATTACTGTGCTGTTTTATTGCAGGATATATATTTTATGAAGGATTTTCAATAAGAAAGTGGGGATGCTTTGTTCCCTATTTGCATGTCTGAAAGTGAACATCCATTAGTGAGGCACAGCACAGGCTGCCCAGAGAGATGGTAGTGCCCTGTCCCTGCGGACACCCACAGTCAGGATGTGAGCACTGACGGAGCTGCGGGTGTCCCTGTGCATTGCAGGGTGGTTGGACCAGAGGGCATTTAAGAGCCCCTTCCAACTCAAACTGTTCTGTGATTCTATGGCTCTATGATTTCCTCAACCCATTCTGGACTTCCCACCACCCACCCCATCCCACCGCTGCCAGATGCACAAGCAGTTTGGGACACATGGCACAGGGAATGCGTTTCATCATTTGGAAAAAGTATACCTCAGACTTTTTTTTTTTGTTGTTGTTGCCAAAACTGCTCTTAGAAGCAAAAAATCACTTTCCAACAGCCTTGGTCCCTTTGGAAATTCCTCCAGCTCAGGTGCCAGAGCCTGACACCCACATTGCTCCTCCCCAGCCTTCAGAACAGCTCTCAAAGGACCAACGTCCTCCCTCCCACGGGCTCACCCTGCTGCACAGCCCCATCCTGTGTGCTGCTCTGCTCTGCTACACCACATGCAGGCTCCATCTGCAGCCTTCTCCTGCCTTCTGGATCTCATGTGTGACCTGCTCCATACCAAAGCCATGCTGCTCACACTGCTCTCCTCTACAGCAATCTGTCTCTCATGAAACTACAGTCTAAAACCAAAGCTAAAAACGAAAGGCTTGCTTTATTTCTTTCTCCAGCAATGCAGCTACAGATATCCTCATTCCTGCTTGCCATCATCACCCTCACACCACTTTCTTGTTGGCAATATTTTTCATCTGAGACAATCTGTAAAACCTTAAACCTTACCAAGTACAGCACTACACTGTGGGTTTCGTCTGTGCAACACCTCTAAGATACTGTCTGCCCAAAACTTGAGGACAGGTGGCAAAGAGCACAGATGTGGCCCTCCTGAAGAGCAACTTCCAGGATGGGTACTGCTTGGAGTCAGATACAGAGCCTGAGAGTCTCAGTGCCACAGACTGCCCCTGCAGCCCCAGCTGTCAGATTCAGGTGGATAATGAGACGGGAATTTGTCAGCAGTGGGTCAAGCAGAGGCTCTGCCCCAGGGAGCGGTGGGCATGGCACAGCTCCCAGGGCAGTGGGCACAGCCCCAAGTGCCGGAGCTCAGGGAGCACTGGGACATGGCTCTGACACCGTGACTACTGGAAGGAGCAGTATGGGAAGGGATGTGGTGACATGGACAGCAGGATGCTGGTGGGAAACCACAAACAGCGACGTGTCAGTGCATGCGCAGAAAGCAAACAGGGTGTGTAGGGGATGGCTGACAGTGCCCGATAAAAACCACAGCTCCAGATCAGAGAGCAGCACTGAGTTACGGGAGAAGCATTTGTGGAAGAGAGTCAGCGTGGATTCATGCAGAGCAATTCATGAGCATGAGGCTGCTGCTGGACTGGCACCATCCCATAGCCATGGCATCACCCCATAGCCACTCTGTGTTGGTGTTGGTGCTGGTGCTACAAACATCTTCCAAGCATCCCCAGGCATCCCCTGCTGCTGGGTCCCATGGCTGCCCCTTATCCAAGCCCACTGGCTCCAGCTCCAGTCCTGTCACTGAGCCAGGCTTCTGCAGTAGCTTTATAGGCTGCTATAAGCTCTCCCCTCCTGGTATGCAGAGTCAAACATTCATATTCCCCTTATCTCTTTCTTACCTCCCCAGTTCCTGGTACATACAAGCACCTGTGGCTGCTCTGATCACCCCAGAGCCAATGCCATGCCCTCACACCACACAAGCAAACATGCTTCTCAGTGCAATTGGAGCTCTCCAATGCAAATGTGGCTCCATTATCCTGTATTATTCTCACTGCACAAGCATCCTGTGGTCAACTCCTGGGATTCTTTGGTTTCCTCATATCAGCTTCACTGCACAGCACAGCACGAAGCACGTCAGGCTCCTGGCTGGCTCCTTCTGCAGCCTTCAGGACACAGCTCCCAGGAACACAGCTAAACCCAAGCAGCCTGTGCCAGCAGAGGTTTCCCACTGGCATCTGGCACAGCCACATCCCCTATCCCTGCCTTTCCTGGGTGACTGACTCTGTTTTCTCTACTGCTTTCCCAAGGTTCAAAAATAAATCAATCTGCACCACTGTGAAAACCTCATACAGAATCACAGATTCATTCAGGTTGGAAAAGACCTCCAAGATCCCCAAGCCCAAACCCAGTCCACCCCACTATGCCCACTGCCCACATCCTTCAGTGCCACATCTTCACCACTCCAAACACCTCCAGGGTCAGTGACTGCCCCACTCCCTGGGCAGCTGTGCCACTGCATCACCACTCTTTGGAGGTGAATTTTTTCCTAAGCCATTCCTGCACTCTTCAAAGGAGACACTTTGGCCTTAAGCAGTAATCAATTAACTTCATCTTTCTCCTCTTCCTTGTTGACAGGAAAAGCATGGCTGAGATGCATTAACAGCACCTGGACACCTTTGGTCACACTGGGCACTGCTGGCCACACTGATTCCTTGCCAGAAATAAATATGCCAAACTGTCAGGCAGACAGCTGCTGGCTTAGCTCCTTCTGGTGCACGTCACACACCAGTGGGAAGCACAGCACCGACCTTCTGTGAGCTCTGAAGACTGCCTTTCCTGTTGGATGTTTTCAGGAGACACTCTGGGCTCAGGAGCACTTATCCTCTCCACGGTCTCCAAGGTCTTTAATTAAAGTCAAATACCTGCTGTGCCCAGCTGATAAATGAGAAATAATTTTCTTAAATGGTAGTGATGCTTCAGGAGGAATTTCAAGACCACACAGGTGAGAATATACAGTGACATATGGTCTTCAGCTGTCTCCTGAAGCTCCCTGCCACCCATGGCTGTTCCTATGCAGGAGAACAGACATTGTTGGTAAATGCAGACTGGATGGGAACAGAAATTAAGTTCCTGGCTGTTAGAGTGAGACGTGGAACTGGAATACAAGACTATTGCAGCCAGTGGCACAGGAAGAAATTCTCTCCCGTCCTTGAGAAAGATATAAATGTTACTGCAACCATCATTAGGCTTTACATGAAAGATTATAACTTATATAGTGAGTTTATAGCCTGTAACATTCATTTAGACTTACTGGAAAGCTAATAACTTATAGTCAGCTTGTAATCAAATCTTCCTTAGAGAAACAGTGCTGCAGACAGCGAGGATTTAGAGGTAGTTTGTACGGATGTCTTCACAAAGGAATAAATTAATTTAGCAGTAAGCCAACCCACTCACTCTGCTGACACATAACAGCTGATGGAGCTCAGCTGGTCCAGCCCTGACCTCAGCCTCGTGTTTGCTCACTGAACCTCAGAGCCTTTCCAACCAGCTGGAAGGATCCTGCCTGTGACACAGCTCTGTGCTGAGAAAAGGGAAAACTGATGCTTCCCTGCGGAGATGGAGGCTGCGCCCCGCTTCTGTGCTGCTGGAATATGTGCCTCTGACCTTCCTCACTGCCGCCCTGCACATCTCTGCTGTACTCAGGCATCTGCAGCTTTCCTGTAAGCAGTCCTGGTAAATTATAGGCCATTTGCATGCAGGAAGAAACCTCTGTACAACAGCAGTCATGAACAAGTCTGCACACAGCGGAAGCAAAAAAGGAGGAAAATACAAATAGTGCAAAGGCTTGCGTATGTGATCTGGCATCAGCTACCAAACATACCTCTCTTGGCTAGCTATTACTGCCGATCCCAGTGATACAACCATGGCAGATCCATCCAACACTGGGAAGCAAGGGAGAGTTGTGTGAGATGGATTAAGTTAGCTCCAGACATGGTTTTGGACACTAATGTCTGAATTTCTTCTACAAAGGACCAGACCAAAAGAGAAGCTGGAGCCATGTTTGCCACAACCGAAGGAGAAACGTGGCTGTAGGGATGTGCAACCAGGGCAGCCCCTCTCCTTGAGTGTTACACACCAGTAATTATGCTGTTAATGTCCCTTCAGTCCTAAGTGAGTCTGTTATAATGCCACGGCTGAATTGCTGGCTGAGATTTGGCAGCACTGAGTGATGGATGCAGTGCAGTGCAGCTCAGGTGCTTCAGTCCCACTCTGCGTTCCAATGCAGTCCCAGAAGTCAGAAATCAGACACAGCATCAATTAAATTGTTTGGAATTATTGCACAGCCATCTTAGTAGCCAATTAACAGAAGATAATTTCTGTGCACATGAAAGAAGTCTCACAAATGGAAATTGTGCTCATAAAGCAGGAATACATTGCAAAATCATTGATTTTGCTCCACAAAAGCACAAAGTGGCAAATGAAAGTGATAGCACATGGGGGAACAGTTTTAAAACTGAAGGAAGGGAGATGAAGTTAGACATCAAGAGAATCATAGAATCACAGAATGGCCTGGGTTGAAAAGGACCACAATGCCCATCCAGTTCCAACCCCCTGCTATGTGCCAACAACCAGCAGCCCAGGCTGCCCAGAGCCACATCCAGCCTGGCCTTGAATGCCTGCAGGGATGGGGCATCCACAGCCTCCTTGGGCAACCTGTTCAGTGCGTCACCACCCTCTGGGGGAAAAAGGACAGTCAGCCCTCCAGCATGGATCTTCAGATATGGGTTCTGTTCAGCTGAACCCATGGCTCATGCCTGGGAACAAAGGAAAACCTGTGCCTGGCATCAGGAAGCCTTGTGCTCAAGGAACAGGTCTGCAAAAGAAGGTGGTTTATGCTCCAATGTTGTGCCCCAGGTGATGGGCAGGAGTACATAGCTGAGATCAAAGCTCCAACGCTTCTATGATGCTGTGAGAATGGTTTGAGTCCGAAGGGACCCTTAAAGGCTATCTGGTCCCACTCCAGAGAGTGAACATGGACACCCACAGCTCCATCAGTACCCAGAGCCCATCCCCTGACCTTGGCCCTCTGCAGGGATAGGGCCCCACCGCCTCTCTGTGCAATCTGTGTCACTCTGAGCCATTCCTGTTTCCAGAGTGTAAAATTGGGTTTGAACTGCTTGGGCTTTGAAGCTGTTCAATCATTTTTGGCAATGTTTTAAGCACTGGCACTGCTCACTTAGCCAACTTTGCTGCATACATATATGCATTTTTAAGATAATTCTCCATTTCTAATAGTGAAAGATAGACTGAAGGTTTAGGAAGAGACATAAAACACTTTGTTTTGGACAGAAAATAGCCCCATTAGCAGTGCTTGCCCTTACAACTTGTCTGCATCGAGAGAAGCTCAGGTTTGTGGGTGTTTTATCAATACTTTCTCAGTGCCAATGAAGTTCTGCTCTATAGTGATAACCTCTTACATCAGTTGATCACAATCTGCCAGAGGTATGGAATGGCTTTACAGAGCAGTTTTGTTAGACTGGAGGAAGAATCTTCACCATACATCCAGTGTCTTTACCATCACTTTTTTTTTTTTTTTCTGTTAATGAGAAGGAGGAAAGCTCAGTTTAAACAACTTTTAAACAACTTTGTTTCCTTTTTGGCCCAGTGCTGTAGTGAGCCAGGCCAGGACCCACCAGGACACCACTGAAAGGACACCAACAGGAGACAAAGCACAGGAAAAGACGCGACAAGGAAATAGGTTTATGTAAGAGAGATGCACATAATTATAAAGATTAAATGAATATCTCATTGCTCATTCTAACTTTAATGAAAAATGGAAAATAACTCTTGATTGGCATCAAACAAAAATCAATGATTCCCCAGCTCTTAAACAAAAGCTAGGGTGAGGGTGATTTTATTTCCTCCTTTGAATTGGAGTGCTTAACCTCTGTCTATCTCTGGTTTGCTTCCTGCAGCAGGAGTCACATCCATGGCCACATCACCCCTACAGGGAAGCAGTCAGCCTGCTGACAGCCCTGGATCTATCTGGTCCCTACTTTATTCAGCTGCTTTTTACCCTTTGACACAATTCAGGCTAAATTAACGAGTTGAGCCGCTCCAGGAGGTGCCTTCCTGTGCCCGGAGCACACGTGTATCCTCACTGCTCTCAGAACTGATTGAAGGAAAAATATAATCATGTGTTAAAAGATACAAAGGGACCTAATTTCTGGAGACACGTGAACTATTTAGATGAGTGCAGACGTGGATCCTGCAGTTGCGGAAAAAAGCCTCAGTGTTTTCAAGCAGTAAAGAAGCCCGTGGATGTTTGATTAGGTTTTCTCAAAAAACATATTCCATCTTACCGGGTTTAACCTCTTTTGACTTCATCTTTGAAGGCTCCCATTTCTTCCTCATTCCATCACAAAGCCCTTTTGGCCCCTACACAATGTGACCATCTGTGCGCCAAGCACAGAACAGCCTGTGGGTATCTCCAGCCCAGTGTTACTGTATCTCCCAGGGAGTCCCACTGTACACTCCTGGTGTACCCACTGGTGTGTGTGTACACCAGCAGCACACTCCTGGTGCTCCCACTGAAGTCAATGGGCTCTGCTGACAACCAGGAAAATGAGACAGCTGTCTCGCTGGCATTGAAATGTTAAGGAAAGGAAAAAAGGAAAAAGGAAAAAAGCACTGTTCTCTACTTTTGGGTGGTTTAAAAGCAATTTTCAGAAACAGACATCACCACGATAGCATCTTTGTTCAGGCTGTAAATCAGCAGTGAGGAGATGAAAATTCAGTCCGAGGCTTTCAATAACACCACCAAAGAGAAGAAGATAAAGAGCAAAGGGAATCAGACCTCAGCCTCAGCCCTGCACTCCGGCAGATTTCTAAAGGATAACCATCAGAAAATTGCCCATTAAAGCAAAGTATCTGAGTGCCTCCTGACAGACGGGAATGCGTCGCTGAGCGACCCAGGGCCAAACTACCAGAAGTATCTCTGTGGTTCGGGAAATGTCACGGCTAATCTCAAGGCAGATGAAGTGTCTAAAAGCAGTAAGTAGGTTGGCGCCCCATGTTCTCCAGCCAGGCAGAATCCAACCTGAGCATGCTGGGGGACAGGAACCCAAGGAGAGCTTTGTTTTCAGAGATGCCCCAAGGCAACACGTGCAAGCTCCAAGATGGTTTGGACTTTAATGATATGAAATTTAGGTTAGATATTAGGAGGAAGTTTTTCACCCAGAGGGTGGTGACAGGTTGCTCTGTGGATGCCCCATCCCTGGAGGCATTCAAGGCCAGGCTGGATGTGGCTCTGGGCAGCCTGGTCTGGTGGCTGGCGACCCTGCACATAGCAGGGGGTTGGAACTGGATGGGCATTGTGGTCCTTTTCAACCCAGGCCATTCAAGGATTCTATGATTCTACAAAATTGTCTCCTTCAAATTTATATCTACAAAGTGATAATGAACTAGTGAAGTAAGTAATTAGTCTAACGGACTAATAGGACAGAACTTTAGGGTAGGGAACAGATGGAGCATAGAACGGCAAGGGAGTACAGGAAGGATAGGACCGTTCACAGACCTGACAGCCTAAGTGGGATACTGTAAAAGAGATTTCTGAGTGTGCTGTAGATACATTCACCTGGACATCTCTGACCCCACATGACTTGTTTTCCCTGCTCTAGAGACAGGCTGGACTGCATGGCAGGCAGTGAGGTGGGGGCTGAGGCTGAGTTCCCACAGCCCTCCTGTCCTTCCCACTCTGTGTCTCTCGAGAGCTGCACTCCGTATAAGCTGGAAGAGGCTATGAAGTGCAGAACAAATGCTCTAAGGGTGAGAAAAGGTTGAAATGCAGCTGCTGGTGCTGGCTAGAGAGCACTGTGCAGTCTCCAGAAGGATGCCCTGTGCTGCAGCGAGGAGAGGGCATGACAAAAAAACAAACATAGAAACAAAGAAACAAACAAAAAAATGGAAATAAACTAACAAAAATAACAACACTAATGGGAGGATCTTTAGATTAAAAATTAATGGCAGCTCGCTAACAGGCGCTCACACATTGCTGCAGGGCTCCTGTGTTCCCACGCAGGGATTTCCTCAAGCACAGGGGATGCAGAGGACTGATGCAAGAAGGCATTAGGGAAACACTGCAGTATTAGAGCAGCAGAGAGCATAAACAGGGGAGATCCAGATTTAAAAAAACAACAAACCCTCAGGCTCTCTGATGCTGAGTCTGTATGACAAATTCTGAATTCATCAAACTGGGTTGGTCTCCTTCAGAACACAGTCACACCAGGGCTATCACAGAATGATCACAGAATGGCTTGGGTTGGAAGGGACCTCAAGGATCATGAACCAACCCCCCACCACAGGTAGGGCCACCAACCTCCACATGTAATACCAGCCCAGGCTGCCCAGGGCCCCATCCAACCTGGCCTTGAACACCTCCAGGGATGGACGGGACATCCACAGCCTCTCTGAGCAGCTGTTCAGCACCTCACCACTCGCACAGTAAAGAACTTCCCCCTGATAAAAGAGGGGAGGAGGTTATATGCTGCCAAAAGTAACAGCGCTGAATAGACTGGAGGAGCAGTGTCCCATGTTAAAGAAAAGATAAATATTTCAAAGAAAAAAGCAAATGTAATTCCTCAATTCTCACTGAGGGAAATGTCTATAAGAGAACTGGACGGGTACCTACCAAGGTGAGTAACTGTTGTTCTAACAAAAGAACATGTCTGTATTTCCAGCACAGTGCTTGCCTTTCCCATGGAAGCTTCCTAGAGACCATCAGCTATCCCAGTGACATGCCTGTGAGTACCACTTTTCATTTTACTGCCATTTTTTAAAATGAAAGGAACACCACCAATGGAAAGCACACTCTTTGTCCAAGTAGCTGTTAGTGTTGCTAATATGAAAAAAATACTGAGCAGTGTTAGATTAAAAAAAGAAAATGGAAGAATTTCACATCCAATTATCACTCCCCACGTGCACACTGTGTAGGCGAAGGGTTTGGTTTGGCAAAGGCAGCTGCATGGTGGGGTGGGATGGCAGCATGGTGGTGCTGAGGGGGAGCATCGGGCCCCAGGCATTTGCTTCTGTTCCGTCCATGTTTTTGTTTACAAGTGAGGATAAAAAGGATGGCGCATGCCTCAAGTGGGGCAAAACCTCACTTTTTGACATTTCTGGTGTTGCAGGTGAGACAGGCCGGTCTCCTAAAACACTGGAATTAATATGAAAATATGGGAAGCTACAAACAACAGCCACTGCTGTCCCTTAGCTCAGTGTCAAGGCTCTTCTGAACAAGAAAGGATGAATGAAGCCATAAAACTTTTCATAGGAGAACACTGCTTAATGCAGCTAATGGGGCCATGGAAAAGAACCCAACACCCTGTGATTTCCAGTGCCTGCCAGTTACCTTAAGATGATGTTTGTGGTACAGTGTTTGCAAAAGGTTGAAGACAATGCTGATATCAGCTCAGCTTGATGCTGCGCAGAGCAGAGAGATCACATGCAGGCAGCCAACAGTTCTTCCCTGTGGTAGAACTATGGTCAACTCTACGGTGGTGACTCTATAGGTTGACATCAGTCTCAAGCCAGAAGCACTGAGACTCTGTCAGAAGACTGGATAAGTGAATAATTAACAACTGCCTCATTAATTAATGTGACACTTAAGGAGAAAATAAACAAACAAGCAATAATCACCAAAACACCAATGCAAAACAAGTATCTGAAACTCTCCTCGCAAACATCAGTCTGATGGAGCTTCCCTGTGCAGTCAAAAATCACTTGATAAAAGTATCACCGTCAATGTGCTGTCATTGCAGCCCAGCACTACCATTACTCATTTGAATAGCATCACACCACCCATACACAGCACCATCAATCCCAACCTACAGACAACAGACAGGCAGATCTCACGCTGTAACCTGAGCGCAGTGCCATGCCATGCGCTGATGCCATGACGCCTCTCCGGCCCTTCCAAACAAATTGAGTTGCAGCTCAACAGCTGCAAGAATCCAGTGTGGACAGAACATCTTGTTCCCTTAGATCTGACTCTTTGGACAGCAGTTTTTATACACAGTTCAGCCTGAGGCAGGCAGCACTGTGACTGAGACTTCAGAGATCTGCTCTGAAACTGATCAAACGGGTGGAAGGAGTGCATACACCTTTAAATCATGGAATCATATCATAGAATAAATCCCCAAATGTGCCTCTTCCCACACTCCTCTCCCCATGGACACAGCTCCTGTGCCCACAGTGTGATGCCCAGCATGCACTGCCTCTGCCCCGCACCCCATCCCTCCGCCACACACATGAAGCCCTGTGAATAGACACTGCCATTCATGACACTTTCTGCATCTGAGCCTTTTTTTTTTTTTCCCTTTTCTTTTCAGTTTGCTTCCACTCTTGGCAGGGTTTTAATCACCACTGTCTGAAATGTTCTTTCTGTCGCTCTTTGGGCATTATGTGCACCATCAACCACTGAATAAAATACATAGATTGTGGAGCTGGGAGCAGTGTGAACTCATCCTTGCTTTCCCACAATTTTGCTTGTACGTTCTCATTTATTTTTAAGACAGTAGCAGGTTAAATCTGCCTCAGGTTGGCCCGTCCAATATAAATCAACCCTCTTTTCCACATGTGATTTATTTCGCTTGCGCCTTCTCAAATTTGGCACGGAACCCAGGTGCAATAAAAACAGGTTTTGCGAATTCTAGGGCCAGCATAAATCTTTTCATGCAGTTCTGTACTGAAAAGCCTTCTCTTAGCATACCAATGCCTCTCCGCAGCCCTTGCAACATAAGCATTGCAGCATTCTGCTTCGACACGAAACCCTGGAAATAAAACCAACTGAAAATGGGCTATGACGACTCCCATGGTCGCACCCAAAGCACTCTGCTACTGCCAGGCTCCTGCCATGGGTTATTTATTAGTTGTTTTTTTCTCTGTGTGTGTCAAGGAAGTGGGCTATTTTTTTCCCTGTAATCACAGCTTCCTTTTTACCCTTTCATCATTTTTCTTCTACACTCGCTCAGTTCCCCCATGCTTTAATTCCATCTGTCCTCATGGGACTTGGGAGCAGAATGCATTTGCTGCTGTTTTCTAGGTGCAGTTTCAACTCCACGTGTCAGCAAATAAATTTACTAAATATGAGCATGTGAGTTTTAACCTTAAAGGACTGAGGAAAACATGGAAGTCATAACCCAAAGGGTTACTTTCAGCATCTTTAATGCAGCCATACAGCATAAATTCGCATAATGGTATGGACTAAAAATGAGCAAGGCGCACAGAGGGATGCGAGACCGAGTGCATCATAAAACCATTTTAGTACTAATTTTCAGTTATGTGCCTTGCTTTGGCATGGTAATAAATCACAAAAAGCCACTCAGATTGCCCCAGTCTTGGCAAAATAATTGCCTCAGAATAGGTTTCTACAGTTTTGGGTCCAAAGAGTGATGAAGAGTAAATTGAACTGCATTTACGCATTTGAGGAAAAAGACTTTTTCTCTGGTTTCCTTCAGAGTCACCTTCTGGATAAAACTCCAAAGAGCTGGTGAAGTCAGCAGCTGTGAACGCAGCTCCGTGCAGACTCTGAATGATAATTCAGCCAAAGGCTTCATTACATTTAGGAAGAGGTAGAGCCATCAGTCACTGGATACTTGCTGCATTCCCACCACACTTGTGCTGCGTGCTGCTGGCCCCAATGGAATCCCTGCCATCAAGATGCCAACCAACTATATCCAGAGCAGAAAAAAGGGATCCATCAGGCTCTGAAGTATTTTTTTTCCAATAAAACCAATGTGGGTTTAAAAAAAATACTGGGGAGCTGAATCGAAAAATGATGGATGTATACAGAGGTTCTACCCTGACATCCAGGACCTGAGCGGTATAAGGTCCGGGAGAGCGTTTGGAGGGACTGTGAAATGCCAGGGAACCAAACAGCTCTGTGGTACACTGGTTAAATAAATGTTCTTTCTGCTGGTAGCAGTGAAACTGATAATAACAGCCATTTTCCTACACAAGGGCAAGGCTCAGAGCTGTGCTTAGATCTGGTTGTAGCTGGAACCAGGTCAGTAAACATGAATAAAATCCTAACCAAGATGGATATCACTTCTTCTAGGAGAGCACTATTTTCCACGCTCTGAAGTCATTATTTGCTGGTTTCTTTTCCTACTACTCCTTCCAAGAAGCTAACAGGAGGGATTTTAAACTGCAACAAGACTTCTGCTCTGGCACCCTTAGGGAGGCCAGGGCTGCCCGTGCTAATTGCCAGAGACGGCCCACACAGGGCACTGCCTGGCAATGCACAAAGAATCTCTGGTCCACCTCAGACCTTGGGAAGAGATAGGTCACTTCACAGAGATGCTTCATTTCCTCCTGAGATGTTAGACGAAGTCTGAACAAGCACAGAGGGATGGGGAACCTAAAGCTGACGTGACAGGACCTCAGCCTGAGCACAGTGTCTGCAGCATGCAGGAGTGTTTGCAGGATTAGGCAGCTGAGTCAGCAACTCATAGTAACTAACGTCCTACAGAAGAAGAACCAAGACTTGTGTCTCTAAAAGCCCTATTAAATATTTAGATCCTATAGGGGATGCTGAAGATAAATGCCATATAAAGTATGTCTAAATCCAGGGCATGGGTAGATCGTGGCAGGGGTTGCACGTCTACCCTGAGTCTGTGATCTTGTGTATTAGATGACCCGAATACCTTTTGCCTCTTGAGAAAAGGAACACATTTCCACACCACTCTGTACATAGGCTGCTTGCAGTTGCTCGAGATAGCAGTCTCCCTGCCCTGGTTTCCGAACTTGCTGAGCATACCAACAGAGAAAAGGAAATTCAAGCCTTATTCCAAACTTCAACAGGAAGAAGTTTGCTACCTGATGGCTCTCTCAATGACTCTTCCAAAAGCATATGGACAGCTGTCTGTGGAAGAAGGACGTCTGCATTTCGCATGTAAAAAACTTTATCCTTGAACCACTGAAAGAAGCTGCATCTCCTGTTTTGTCACCTCCCCAGAACCCAAACCTTTACGCTTCAAGCCATAAACTTGCTTTGAAAGACAGATCTTGGGCAACACTCCAGATGATGTAGCATCACCCAGTGACACCCAAAGCTGCAGCATCCACCACGTCCCCGAGCACCGAGATGCCGCCCGGCCTACCTGTGACGAGGAAGCTACAGCGGCCGGCCCCTGCTTCATTGATGATGTTGCAGTTGTAGACACCGTAGCTGTCACGGGAGAGGCTGCTGACAGTGTACTCGGTGGAGTCCTGCAGGTCAAACTGGCCCGTGCGCAGCAGCTTGCTGCCCAGCCGCCACTCGTAGGTCAGCACCCGCGTCGGGTAGGCCCGCAGCACCCGGCAGCTCATGGTGATGCTCCGGCCTTGGCCCTGCCGGATCTCCAGGAAGGTCGGCTCCACGGCAGGGGGGTCTGCAGGGGAGAGAGCAGGGGCTGTGTCATAGTATGGTCTGGGTTGCAAAGGACCACAATGCTCATCCTGTTCCAACCCCCTGCTACGTGCCACCAACCAGCAGACCAGGCTGCCCAGAGCCACATCCAGCCTGGCCTTGAATGTCTCCAGGGATGGGGCATCCACAGCCTCCTTGGGCAACCTGTTCAGTGCGTCACAACCCTCTGGGGGAAAAACTTCCTCCAAGTCAACACGTTCTGCTTATTGGCATTTCTGCTCATTGGTGTTTTCTACAGAATACCTAAAGAGAAACCAAAGCCAGCCCTCAGGCACTGTTGCTTCCCTCGGGACAGACACATGCAGCCCAGGAGGCTCAGCCTTCTGCCTCACAGAGGATCCCCAAACTCCAAGTCATGGGGCCTTCTGCAAGAGGAAGAGGAAGAAAAGAAGGGAAAAACCTTCACGTGGTGGAGACAAAGTACACAAGGTAAAAGCAACCCTGATGTGGGGTCCCGAGCAGCACTTCTGTGCTCAGTGACAGACCCAACCTTGCCGCTGGGTCCATGGAGAAGCTCAGTATCCCAGCAGCTGCCCACAGGCTCCAGTACAGCCATATAATCATAATGTCTATCTACTCAGGTGGTAGGTTTGGTATTGCAGTAAGCATAGAATGGGTCAACTTCTCATGACTTTAATTAAACTGCATTTTAAATAATTAAGATTTTCAGACTTGAGATTCCAGCAGAATACCCAAACATGGACAACATGCAGTGTATGCAAAAGCCTAACTTCACTCTCATTTACCTTTTGATAACTTAATCATTGCAAAAGAGCAATCTGCACAGACTGATGTTGGCACAACTATTTAGAACAGGTAACACACACAAGAATTGTGCTCATGTTTGCGACTGGATGCCAAACACTAACAAGACATTCTGCCTCTTTAAAAAACACAGCCCACTTTCAGCTCTTTAGAAAGAAGAAACCCTGAAAGCTTCCCATGCCAGGAAAGTACACAGAATCTTTGCATCCATGTTAAAAGGTCTGAGAGGCATAACATCTAAAATTCCCTATAAGAATGGTCTGCACACAGTCCATGCTGTGCTCCCTCCAGGAAGAGCTCTCTTACGGTTATCTCTCCAAGAGCATCGTGTCCTCAGGTTTCTCACTGATTGGTATCTCCACCAGAGACACCAGTAACCTTCAGCCTCTTGATATTTAATTCCCTGCCTAATGGAAGCTGTAAGCAGGTTCCCTCAGCTCATGTAATTGAGAAACAACACTCACACGTGTACTGCTGCTCACTGACTCTTGCTTAGAGAAGACATCCAGATAAACACAGAAATAAAGCTGAACTTTGGAGACTGCCATTTCAGACAGCATTGCTTATAGCTCGTGGCCTCCCGCTACCGTGTTTGTAGCTGATCACAGCAATCATCACTGGTCTTGTGACATCATCTAGAGCTGCATATGAGATGAGTGTGGGGGGACTACCAAGATTTGGGAGCACAGCAAGCAGAGAGGCAGAAGCAGTGACAGCAGACAGGGCCTGATGGCATGGGGTGAAGAAGTGGCAGATTAACCTCTCTGAGGACAATCACCCCGACTGAGACTCCACAAACCAATGAAGAAGATAGTGATGTGGGAGCCACCAATTCACAATCTCATCAACCCCAACCTGACCTGACTCTTCCTCTTTGTACATCAAATACCACGTGGCTTTGTAAAATATTCAGGACAGAAGCTTACCTGGCACATGGGCTGTAGTACAGCCACAGATAGCAGCAAACAGAAGACCACAAATTGCAAATCTTAAGTACTGCAAGCCTTCTTTCCATTGATAATATCCCCCAATTTTGTGTCATCAGAAAATTTCATTGGAGAGTGACTATTCTTTGTGCCCAGGCACGGAATGAAGAATACGAAAGACGATCAAATTGTCAGAAATGCCGTTACTGTCTGTCTGCAGCCTGACACCTGCCATTTCAGCACGACCCAGTAGTGCTTCATCTGCCCTCACCGCACAATTCCTGCACCTTATCCAGCTTCACTAATAGTCTCCCATGGCAGTGGCTTTGAAGGGAATTGTTGGCTTAAAGATAAGAGCTATTTTAGAAGCAGAAGATGTGACAGATCTCAACTTCCTTGTAAGGGAGAGCTATTTGGCTACTGAAGCCTCATCTGCCTTTCACAGCTTTCCTTGTATTTTCCTCTAGTGACCTGCCTTACAATTAGTCCTTCCTTCCAGACATCTTCTAAATCTTGATACATTACAGATCTCAGAGGGATTGCTACTCAAATTCGCTGTATTTACAATTGCCCAGCCATTTCTCCTCATGGAGAATTACGCTCTCCAAGTTTTCCTCCCAATTAGTGGTAATAATACTGATTTCCGAATCCATCAGCTCTTCAGACATATTAACTTTACACCCACAGCCAACACCATAATATTCTCGTCCAAGCAGGTACAATTTTCATCAACTTCAAGCCAGACACAAATTAGGCTGTAAAAAAATGTGCAGCATAAGGGTGGTGGAAGAATCCTAGAATGGCCTGGGTTGCAAAGGACCACAACGCTCATCCAGTTCCAACCCCCTGCTATGTGCAGGGTCGCCAACCAGCAGACCAGGCTGCCCAGAGCCACATCCAGCCTGGCCTTGAATGCCTGCAGGGATGGGGCATCCACAGCCTCCTTGGGCAACCTGTTCAGTGCGTCACCACCCTCTGGGGGAAAAACTTCCTCCTCATCTCCAACCTAAACCTCCCCTGTCTCACTTTAAAACCATTCCCCCTTGTCCTATCACTGTCCACCCTCACAAACAGCCGTTCCCCCTCCTGTTTACACGCTCCCTTCAAGTAGTGGAAGGCTGCAATGAGATCTCCCTGGAGCCTTCTCTTCTCCAAATTCTTCTCTTTTCTCTCCATTCTTTGGTCAGAATCTCCAACCAAAGACCTCCACCCGCCTCGGCATCCCCAGGCAGGCCTGGGGAGAGAGAGAAGCGCACAGAAGGCACTGGAGAGTTTGGGGCAGGAACTGTGTGCGTGTGATGTGTGGAATACATTTTAATGGATTGTTTTGCTATAATTTTCTCCTTTTGCTTTTGGAACTTCTTTTATGTTTGAACATTTGAAATTTGCCCACAACTCTTCATAAAGCCATCTCCTTTTGTTTGTTTTGCTACTCCCACTGGATGCACCTTATTCAATGAACAATTATTCCATTCACCTGTCCGCGGCAGCTCTGCTCTAATGACTTTCAGCATATTGGCATTCAGCTCTCTCCTTCTCTTTCCCCTGGTTTATTTACTCATAAGATACTTTACCCTTATAAAAAGCTTTTAAATAAAGTTTCCCGTGCCTTTAAGGTCAAACCAGTCTTTAAAATACAGACTCTCCATCTATTCCTGAACAGATGACAGAAAATTACCTTTGGTTATTCATTTCAGAGGTACATTTTTACAGGTAATAACTTTAATGGAAAAGGAAAGGAATGGTAAAAACTACAATATATGACAGTAGCCTGTGCTAACAGTTTATTTGTATGTCTTTTTGGTTTTCTAAGATGGTGACTTTGCAGCTCGCAAAGGTGGGAATGTCCTGGGCATCGCCCCAGAATAACGATGCTCAGAAGGAAACTTATCCTGTCTCTGTTTGGAGCTTGTATGTGTTCAATTCATTTGCATTAGCTCTTCCCCAAGGCTTCAGCATTTTGATTTAATTTACTTTGCTGTGCTTATCCCTATCTTTCGTAATTCCAGTATTAGTTTGTGAAAAATATACGGAAAAGCCGTGTGGGGAGCACACTTCATTCTCTTGAACAATTATCTTTGGGAAGCAAACAGTCTGAAGTTAAAACGGGTTTTATATTAAAGTTTAATGAATTTTTTTATCCTAAGTACTTTCAAGTCTTAAGGATTACAAAATGGAAAACGAAGGCTCCCCAGCTATCAAGAGACGTGGCAGCAAGGATGCTGGTTTGCTTTTAACCGGACAGCTGCCCTTCACAGTGTGGATTGTACTGCAGTCCATACAGCAAGGTTTGTTCAGGAGAAAACACACCATTCCACTTCTCATATACCAGATAAATACCAGCCAGTATGTGCTCATAGTCATGGAGGCTGGAAGGGACCTTTGAAGGCCATCTAGTCCAACTCCCCTGCAATGAGTGGGGACATCATGGTGATGGAGACGAACAGCGTTCAGCTCAGACTCCACCTGGCCCACGTCCCTCATTGCCAGGCAGCCCACCCGGGGCAGAGATTGAAATGCCTGCAGAGCTGAGACAATTTAAGGAAGTGCCATTTCCAATTTCTGATTGAAACATATTGTCATCTACTTTATTCCCCGAGGGGTGTGCAGCACAAAATGAGAATCACTGTGGTCTAAAAAGGCAGCCCTTTTACTTCCTTTTTCTCTTCAGTTATTGACAGCATTTGCATCCTGCCCAGTAAGGACGGCTGAGCTAAGCAGTCAATTTCTTTTTATTTATTTCCATTTTGCCTCCATCTCTGCTGGTGCTTTTGACATATTATTCCCAGGCTCTGAAGATTACTCTCAGGAAAAGTCTGTGGCATTTCTTTGACTTCCAACAGAGGCAGCATTCTGTCTTCCAGACCACGTCAGCAAGTATTTTATGGATTACAAAGTAGATGTTACACATTGTGCTGTTGGCAATGGGGCTTTTCTGCTTTTATACCAAAAAAAAAAATGATTCACTAATACATGCGTGTAAATATATCAGCACAAGACACATGGAAGTCTGCTAACTGAAACCTGCTTATATAGACAAAGAGAGCTGGTATATCATAGATAATGGCTATCCAGATGGTTGCACGGCTTTTACCTTTCTCCAATAGCCTTTGCTCTGAAGCTAAGCAGAGAGGAAGCCTATGCACTCACGTTAGATTTACAGCTCCACAGCCCTCCAGGGCAGAGCTGTGCTCCTGCAGGCTCTGCAGGCTCACTGCTGAGGCTGGAAGGCACTGGGAACTCAATCAGTGCTGTTTTGTTAAGTGTGTAAGCTGGAATCACACCTAGTCAAAAAAGGGATGCTCACTGAAGAAAGCCTGCTCAGGAGAACGGTGACACGTGGACTAAATTGGTAATACAAATCATGTAATGGGAAACCCATCGTTCACACAGGAAAAGCCAGTTTTTAATGAAGTTCAATCTAATGGAGTCTCAGGAAGGAGATTCTGGAGCCGTTCCGGGTATTTCTCTGCAAACAGCTCAGGGTTCATTAGTGCTCCAAATGGATGGCAGCATTAGGAGCCAACAGAAAGAAAGAGCCCCAGCACAGCACTGGAGCTTTAGGAGAAGGAACAAGAGCTATTTCTTCAGACACCACACCTGAGCACTGCAGCCATCTGGGCAACCCGCTGCCATACTTTGCACTGGAGAGCAGAGGCACGAGTGGAGTCAGCGCAGGAGCAGAGCCAGCAGGGCTGAGCCACAGCCTCCAGCACATGGCTGGATGCAGAGACATGCTGGGGAGAGATCACTCTATTCATCTGCACTGCGGGGCTCATTACGATGCTGGCACAGCCTTACACGATTTCCAGGCCCCCCCCCACCCCCCGCAGTCGTTATTCCCACATCACTCCATCCTCCAGCTGTTCTTTGCAGGAACCTCTAGCTGTTCTGAGGATTATTTTCATACGCAATTGAAAGCTAAAATGAAATGGTGCTTTAAGCTTTCCAGGTCCCAACTTGGTTTTATTTAACACGGTAGAAAACAATACCAAAAAATAAATTCAACTCAGTCTCATGCCAACCACGGAAAAGCAGCTGGTCTGGTGGCAAGGGCAAGAGAGCAAACCTGCCCCAGCAGAGCTGCCTTCTAAGAGATTTGTGTAGGTACTCAGCTGGGACCATGAGGCTGCTCTTGACACAGCTCTGCTAAAACCAACTATCCCCTGAACTCCCTGATGGCAGGGCATGCAACGAGGAGCACGGCTGGGAGGCAGCTCTGCCTGCAGGGCTCCAACCATTGAGAAGCCACCAAACTCCCAATGGAGAAGCCACCAAACCCCAAGGCTGGTTTTACAGGAAGCAGAGGAAGAAGCAGCAGCACCACCTGCCCACCAGCACTGCCTTTGCCACAGGTCCTGCAAAGCCCACACAAGCCAATGCACTTCTGACTTTTCCAGCCTTCAGACCTTTCAGTCTTTCCTTGGTAGCGTGCAAAAATGCTCTCAGATATGAGAACGGTGGAAGCACTCTGCAAGACTAGACAGGTAAATTATTCAGCCTTTATAACTCGTAAGTGATTTACAGCTGTTGTTATCCCTTTAAACAGGCAGGGCATCATCTCCATGAAAATGCCTCCAACAACTTCCAGAAGCAGCTGAATAATGGAGTATCTTGGAACCCAGTGTGTAACTTTTATAAGCTAAACCAACACTGTATTTTTCTGGGTAGATACAAATCAAATATGAACCCAGTTGGAAAAAAAAAAAAAAAGATAATACCTATAAACAACAAATAGCTTTACAGTTTAAAGCAAACCAGTGTGGAGCAGAATTGGGATTATTTGACATAATATTCCCTTTGTTTCCATGCAGGCCTGCAGGAAGCAAGTGCACCGTTACCCAGATAAATGAAGAAATAAAGTGTGGGCTGTATTTTGTGAAGATGAGAGATCCTAAAAATGCTGACAAGATGGATGAAAAATGAAAACACTTCATTGATGCAATAGAAAACTTACAGCGCGGGTCTGACAGATCACAGTCTGCCCATTAATCAGGCAGAACATTGGAATGAATTTGATCTGAATTAATGTATTTCTGGAGTATTTCCTATAGTCAACCCTGTGGTTTTACTTAGCTATGGAGTTTGATGTGGAGGTGATGGAGTGAAACCTGACGGCTCAGACCCTGAGAAGGGCAGACCGGATGGTCAGAGAGCTTTAGGGCACACAGTGGTTGCAATCCCAGTGACAAAGGCAACGGTAGTTTTCCAGCCAAAGCTAGGAGATGGATATTACAACCTCAGGTAATGGATTTCTTCCAGTGAAATGAAACTGTTACGTTTGGAAATAGAAACAAAAAATAATCATTTGCACTCCTACATGTAAATGGAAACAGAACCACAAAGCCAACCTGGAGCTGTGCATTCACCAACCAGCCCTGTGCGCATGCACTGACCCATGGCACGCTGAGGGGAGCACCATCTGCATGGAAATTTGCTTTCCAGATGTGGCACCATCTAAGCTTTTCAAACCACTTGGCCCAAGGGCAAGCTGTCAGACTGACGCCAAGGGGCAGAGGCAGCCCTGCTTTGGGAATGGAGTTCAGGACTGCACTCAGCACAGCCCCTGGTGTGTGCTGGCACTGAGAACGGTGCTCAGCAAAGCCCAGTTGTAAATGCACTGCACTCACCATCAGCAGATGCCAAAACCCAAATTCCAGACCAGACAAAGAGCACTCCTCTGCCCCAGTGAGGCAAGGTATTTTACCTTGGGATTGCTGCAGTCACGTGGAACATTGCTAACGAGGTGTCTTTCCTTATCTCAGTGATCAGAGGGCTGGAGCACCTCTCCTATGAGGAAAGGTTGATGGAACTGGGCTTGTTTAGCTCAGAGAACGCTCCAGGGAGACCTCACTGTGGCCTTCCAGTACTTGAAGGGAGTGTATAAACAGGAGGGGGAATGGCTGTTTGTGAGGGTGGACAGTGATAGGACACTCCCTTGTATCTTTATCAATCATTTCTTTACAATATACCACTGGCATCTGATAAAACAAACAAAGAAACCCTAAACTACCAGCAAATTTTTAAGAATCCACATCTATTGCAGTTTCTGTATGAAAATAGGTCCCTAGAAGACATTCCTTCCATAAGAAGCACCTCCAGCTTCTGATGTCAGCTAAGGATCTGCCCAGGGCTCTTGCTGGACTTCTGTCTTTGTCCCAGAAATCCATTTGGAGTCGTTTTCAGAAATCCCTTCCTTGTTGCCAGACTACCCCAAAACCATCAATATTTATTTGAAAGCAAAATGGACAAGAAAAAGGAACAACCATTGTCTGTGGCAGAATGACTTCAGGATTATTATTCCCCTGCTCATTCAGCAGGGACTTGGACCAAAGACCTTTAATGGTCCCTCAAACGATTCTATGATTCTATTCTATGACTCTGATTACTTTACCAGAACATGTGAATAAGGACATGCTCAGTGGGCATGGAGGGGATGTGCTGAAGGCTGTCCTGGGTGATCACACAGGTCTTTTCCAGCCTTAAAGACTCTATGATTCTATCTGTAATATCAGAAAACAGGTACGTTTTAAAATAAGAAACCCATCAACATTCAAACCTGGGAAAAAGTTAACAAATACATAAGGAAACAAAACAAGGAGCTGAAATGCTGCGCACACGGAGCCAATGCCCCGGCTCCTCCCCCACTGCCAACAACGTGGGGCAGGATGCTTGTGCAGCAGCACGGCTGCCATGCACCACCATCATGGTGATCCCAGGAGGAGGAAGCTGAAGATGGTACTGCAGCCCCTGAGTGAGCAAGACTCATTTATTTCAGGTTACGCTGCTACATTTATCAGCCCTACCCATGGACAAAGGGTCAGACCGATCAAACCTGCTGGGGAAGCTCTTGAACTGCCCCTCCTTCCAGAGAAATGAGCTGGTGGATGTATCCCCAGCCTTCTTTTTCTGTTGTAAGATGAATGTTACACAGCAGTTTCATTTGGCAGCGCGCAGCAAAAACACACATCTGAATGAAAAACTGACTTTCCTTAAAGAAAGCCAAAGCTCATCAGTTTTTAAGCAGTTTTTAGCTGATTTTGGTTAAAAACAACAGTGGTTTTCTTTGGAAAAAAGCACTGAGTGCTCGAGCACTTGTGTGGAAGGTCTAACAACAGATTCTCACAGCAAAATACCTGCAATTTTTCTGCTCCAGGACAGCTGACAGCATACATCAGGTGATGCACACCATGCTGGCATTCAGTGACTGCTGCAGAAGTGATGGGAGGCACAAAGCACGCGTAGGCACTGTTCTGTACTCCTTTCAGCATACTAAAACAGCCTGGTGGGGAAGCTACACTGATACTACAGTGTCACAAGAATCCTGTCTGACATGCCATGGGATGTAACAGGGTAAAATCAGCAAGAAAACAGCGCTCAGATTTCCCATGCTTGGCCTGTCTTCCAGCCAGAGGTGCAGGGGATGCATCTCGTGGGGATGCACAGCACAGCTGGGCTTTGGGTTTTGGTGAGCCACGACTCCCCGGAGGCATCAGGGAACCCAAAGCAATTGCCAAGAAGATGCTGGATGGAAAGGAATCGTGGTCATGGCACTTCTCCATAGGGGGAGGAACACTAGCAAGGCTTGGTAGATATGGGAACAGCATTTGTTACAGTGCTCTAAAGAGCCGGGAGGCTGAAACCCCACTCTGTGCCTGGGGATAGAAACAGTCAGGGTAGAAAATCCAGTAGAGGGCTGAGGTCCTCCCCTGGCTTGTAACAGAGGCAGGAGCCAAAGCCATATGTTACCATTCAGCATCATTCTTATAGAATCACGGAACAGCTTTAGGTTCAAAGGGACCATAAAGATAGATGGATTAGGCACGCTTTGGTGTAAACTTTATCTTTCTTTTTTTCTTCTTTTTGCACTAGATGCAGCAGTGCATACTAGTGAGTGCCTTGCATGATTTCCATCTGTGGAAGCCTACTCATCACTCACAGCAATCTGATAAGTCTGGTTTTGCAGTTCAAATTGCACCTGCTGGTCGCAGACAGTTGCTGGGATTCTCCCGGCTGACGCCTCTGTCCTGATTTGGCTCCTTGACAGCACAATACATTTGCAGAGCAAGCAGCAAATATTGCACGGCAGCTCAACAAGATCCACTATTTGTGCTAAAACACGTGGAACTTTTGCAAGTGAAAAATATTCAAATGAGTAAACAAACAAGAAATAACTCAGGAGTTAAGCTACAGCATTAATCTGCCCACATATCTGCACATCATTTTTATTTTGCTTTAATTGACCAGCTCTGGTGAGAAGGAAATGTTGAATAACTATGAGTCTCTTTAAAAAGCCCAGGAGCTGCTATAATGCACAACCTTTCAACAGAATCGACTCTGCCGATGATCTTTATGGGCTGTGCTGCTATTCCTTATATCTTAGGAAATAAAAATGGTAATATGTCTGAAAAAATAAATCTTGAAGAATACCACGGCAACCTTTTTCATTGTATAAGACTACACAAAGGAAGCACCCAGCAAGGGTCCCACACCCTCACTAAAAGGCACAGGCTTCACCAGTTCCTTGGCAGCTCCTCTATGCGCCTCTTCTATGTGCACATAAGGTTAGATTACAGAAGGTCATAGAATCATCCTAGAATGGCCTGGGTTGAAAAGGACCACAATGCCCATCCAGTTCCAACCCCCTGCTATGTGCCAACAACCAGCAGCCCAGGCTGCCCAGAGCCACATCCAGCCTGGCCTTGAATGCCTGCAGGGATGGGGCATCCACAGCCTCCTTGGGCAACCTGTTCAGTGCGTCACCACCCTCTGGGGGAAAAACTTCCTCCTCATATCCAACCTAAACCCCCCCATCTCAGTTTAAAACCATTCCCCCTTGTCCTATCACTATCCACCCTCACAAACAGCCGTTCCCCCTCCTGTTTACACGTTCCCTTCAAGTACTGGAAGGAATGAGATGGAGACGAACCCAAGACTGGACTTGAAAGGAGCCTGATCAGAACAGCTCTCTGTGGCATTTCTGTACGGGCTTGTCACATCTCATTCCACCAGACCACCCCTACCCGAACTGCTGTAGATAAAATCCCCTTCCCTGCTGCTAAAACTACATTGTTTCCCTGCTCAAATCTCTTCATGGTCTCCTGGATATGTAATCAGCGAACACAAGCTCCTCGGCTGGGGAGAAACTTGAGATTCCATGTGACTTTACAGAAAATGGAAACATAACTACCTGATTAAATGCTGGAACTGTTATTATTTCAGCACCAGCCTCAGAGTCTCTCTTCATTTCCTGCACTATTTGCTTATTTTCTGTTTATTTTCAGTCCAACTCCCTCCCTGCCCCTGCATCAGCCTTACAGCCGAGCAGTTCACAGTCCCTTTGTTGTAATAGAACAACTGCCCATGAGCACACTTGTGCCCACTCTGCTCTCTGCCAGGAATGTCAGCAACAGACAAAATTCACAGAATCCTAGAATGGCCTGGGTTGCAAAGGAGCACAGTGCTCATCCAGTTCCAACCCCCTGCTATGTGCAGGGTCGCCAACCAGCAGCCCAGGCTGCCCAGAGCCACATCCAGCCTGGCCTTGAATGCCTGCAGGGATGGGGCATCCGCAAAGTCACTACCTGCTGGGTCATGCTTTGGCATAGAAGATGCATGGATGTTACTGATTCATCTTCATGCTATTAAATGTAGGGAAAGGAAAGAAATGTGACTTCTACATATAAATTAACTGGTCACCAGAAATCATAGAATGAATAACATTAGAAAAGACCTCTAAAATAATCAAGTCCAAATGTTGACCCATCCCCACCATGGCCAGTAACCCATCACTGGGAAGAGGCCATGTGTGAAGGACCACTGCATCCTATGGACTAGAGCCTGGATTAGCTTCTAGGAGACAGGCAGGGGAGGCTGCAGAACCAGAGGCTCCACAGGATGCAATGGTGGGGCAAGACCACAGCAGTACCCACATGTCCCAAGACATGCTCTCCTCATTAGCAGAACACAACAAGAAGCTTATGCTTTCCAAAAAGATGATAACTCACTGCAACACCCACAGTGGGAGCTGCAGTCTGCACTAAAGACAGCCTAGCCAAAAATACTGCTCTCAAATGCCACATCTAAGGGAGTTTCTGCTTGTGCACTTAGTTCTCGCTCAGGACCTCAGAATGAACTCCTCTTGGTGCAGGGAACACTGCTTCTTCTCCAGCCTCATGATATAAGGAACAGTAAAGTAAAAATAAAAAGCCATTCAAAAGAACAGATTGCTTTTGGTAGAGAAAGAAAAAGCTGGTAGTGCAATGCAAGAAGCACCAAGAATTCACCAAAAACCCTTGGCATGGCAAAGCAGCAGTCCTGCTGCAGATTGCTAGTGAGCCTTTGGCCTTGCTGCCTATATAGCCTGAGGGACTGAATTCGGGGCAAGGAACAGCCAACTCCAGCTGATGCCAACAGCACGACACTGCCTAAGATGCTTGTGGTGGAGAGAACCCTAGGGAAGCTTCTGTCACAGTGAGAGAATTGGACTTCAGGCTGACACAGCACATGGGTGCTATGCAAGGAAACCAATTCAGGCAAGGGACGTTTCTGTTCTGTTCACGGTTGGACTGGGTGATCTTGAAGGTCTTTTCCAGCCTTGGTGATTCTGTGATTCTGCCTCTGTGATTAAATACCCCCAACAGCTTGGAGCACGGAGGTGACGCTGGGTCTGGATCAGGCCATGGAGTAGGAAAAATGACTCCAGCACACTGGATAAGCCCCAAAAATACAGAGTTGCCTCTGAGACGTACCTGAGTGATTGTGCATTCAGTTATCAGGAGGATGGCTGCAGCTCACTGAGGTGGGCACAGTGAGCAAAGCCTCCGTGTTTCAGTGCAACTCATCAGCCACAGATTCATTTGATGGCGCACAGTGGAACAGTTTTTAAAACAAGATTTGTCAAGTGAACTTTTATGCAGACGGTGATGAAGGTTTTTTTTTCCAGCCTTAACTATCCATGAATATAAATTCTTCCCATTGGAATTATCACCACATTTCGGAACTCACTCTCACAGGAGCTACATTTAAGCACTGATATTGCTCCATCAAAGCCAGGAGTGCTGCAGTGCTTCACACAGCTGAGGAAAAGCTCCACAAATGTAACTTTGCTTTGTATTTGCTGGGAACACCATGCAGCTTTAATATAAGATCTCAATGCATCTCAACAAGTGCCTTCTGGAAAGTGCCTCACACCTGGCTCTTGGATAATGGGAAATGATTTGAAAGGTCAGGTAAGACAAATAAATGGATCTTTGTGACTTGAAGGAAGAGATTTCTGTCTAAGTTCTGCCATTGTCCTTCACGCAACGGCATACAAACAAAAGTTTGGGACCAAAGCTGCAAATCCTTCACAGCAGCATGTACTTTATAATGAAAACTTACAGAGCAATTTGCTGCTAATTTAATGTCACGTAGCAGCCAGAATCAACTCTTTCTGTTTAACATCCAACAAATTAGAATTGTCCAGGGCAGTAATTCTGCCCGCAGGGTGATCCCTTTCCATGTCAGACATGTATGGAGGCATTACAGTCCAGTTCCCACAGAAACCCCATGGCAGCTGTAGGGCTTCTATTTGTGCTTTGGCTAACAGATCCTCCTCGGTGAATGACAAACTTTTATCAGTGTGAAGATACATCACAAGAATTAAAATGCAATGCCCGCATGAAAATTAAATGGGGTATAAAAATAGCTGCGATGGGTTCTTTCTAATGACATCTATGACAGATGTAGGCATGATTAATGACGATGCAATAATGCCTGAGCTGAACTTAATCACTGATACATCACTTAATATTGACAAAGAGGAAATGAATGATACAGAGGCATTTACACCTAAGAATGGATTGCATGTGAACTACTCAGTGAGGCTCAGCATGGGCAGAGGCGATATGCCATTCATAAAGCTGCATCCAAGGCACCTATGGGAGAGTTCAGTAGGAGACCTACTGAGCTCTACAAGGCATGCTCCTACCCATGTCTCAGTCTCAGAGAAATACATTAAGACCCCTTGAGTGTACAGAATGACTGGAGATACTCAGATCCCATGGCTCACCCAACAGAAGAGGCCAGTAGAAGAAGCTGCTGCACATCTTCATGACTTCAGAACTGAACTCCAGTATTTTGGTGTCAGGCCTGTAAATCAGTTCTGGGTTGGAAGACACAGACTTTTTCAGAAAACACCTCTGCTCAATTTAAAGATCTCTGGCAGTGAACCTGTCTCCATAATCATAATTCAGTTGTCCACGTGACTAAAAAAAAATCCATTTCATTACAACATCTTCTGCTTGTTTTTGGACTACTCCAAAAATTACATACACAATACATCCAGTTCATGTATTTTATTTTCTTGACTAAATTAGGAAGGATGAGCAATTCAAGTCTCCCAAGGCAGGGCAGGTAGAAATCAGGGATTCCCTGTTAGATATACATCCTAACCCTGCATAGCACTGCAGTCAGAGCTCACACAGCTGGTGGGCACACCTGGAGCAAGAAGGGATGGCACCAGCAGTCATGGCTGATCTGGGCCAACAGTGCTGATAAAGCTGCCACAGTGAGCACCTCCAAGTGCCTCTGAAAAGCACAGATCACACTGAGGAAATGGAGACATGGTCACACAGCAGCAGCTCACTGTGAGCTCCCACAGTGGGAAGGAGTTGAGCACAGCGCTGAGCTGGCATGCACTGCTGCTACCTACGTGTTTAGAAGGCCATTGGAAAAGTGGCAAGCCAGAAAACAATCTGATCAAGGAAGCAGCCTACCAGAAGGAGAAAGACAGCTTCTCAAAGCAAAGATAAAGAAGTGACTGGATTGCACTTTATAAACATGTCCTCAGTGTCGAAGTGCCATATCCTGTAAGGGTGCTCAAATATGCAGGGAAGAAAGGAGAAGTGGGAACAAACAAGTGAGATATGCATGAGGGCAAATTCAAGGTGGGTGGAAGACAGACTGTAACAGGAGGACTAGTAGAAACAAATATATGCCTGCTACAGAAAGGAAGCAACAGATTCACTTTTTCTTCGCATCAGCCTGAATTATTGACATAAGTCACTGACACAAACAGGCAGTGACACTGAGGGCAGCAGCCCTGACTAAATGATTTAACCGTGCATTTTAAACACTGTGCCTCATCTCTCCAGCTGCTCCCAGAGCTCTCTGCAGTTTTCCCAGCTTGAGGCACGGAAGCCAGAGCCCACCAAAGCCAGCCAGCTGCAGATGTGGTGGTCCCATGGCTACAGCCGCACCATCAGACACATCCATCCTGAGGCAGCTCAGCCCCCCAGGGTCACCCCCATCCCCACAGAGCATGAGCTCCCTGGTGATGGCCTGCCCAGCACCGCCATCCCACTGCCATCTCCAGGGCTGGGGGTTCCTCAGAAGCACAGAGAATGCTGCTGCCTCAGATACAAAGCACAATGGGGATGAAATTGAAAAACACACAGGAAGAAGAGGCAGAGAGCAGATGAACCACGTGAGGAGCAGAGTACATCCAGGAACACCCGGGGGAGATTTCTGCACAATGTTTTGCAATAAAAAGCATTTCTCACCTGGACAGGGGAGGTAAATAGATGTACTGAGGAGAGCAGAAAATATAGAAATGTGAACATAAAACAAATGTATGGACTTAAAATAACCCAGAGAAAAAATTTTACTGCTGCTCTGGACAATGTTTGCAACAACCTTTATTTGGCCTGAATCCGATATCAGTTTTTCCACCCATGTATTTTATTTCTCTTGTGAACAAGGGCACTATACAACCAAATAGGGTTTTGTGTGGTTGATCTGTAGCAAGGAATTACCAGGAAGAATATAAATTCATTTATTTCCGCATCATGACTGTCTCTGTCCCTGGGAGCCTCTGGGCCAACCCATGGGCAAACATCCCAGCACGCAGCCACTGTACATTGGTACCTTGGGGCCTTCATCTCCTGCAGAGGCTGAGACATAACACAAACCACAGCTGTGCTGAAGCTGACTGAACTGGCCCTATTTCTTACACAGCCAAGGTCAACACTCCAAATGCAGAGGTCAGGAATTTAAGTCCTGGAGTCGGCTCAGCCTTGGACGCTGTTACAGCCATGGAAAACAAGAGGGAACAGGCTCTGAACTGGAGGCACGCGCCTTGCAGGATGCAAAGACAAATGCTAGCAAGCTTAAAAGAAAACATAAGAAAATAAGTAGGTGAAACATGAGTGCCAGAAGAGAACAGCTCAGAGACAGCCCTGTGGGATGGGCTCCAAAAGGGAATTTATTAGAGCAGAACTTGTTTGCTAAAGAAAGCTCATTCTCAGCCAAGACAGCTGCCTCTCTCTCAGATCGTTCTGGGCTGATGAAGAATGCAGGAGCAGAAGATGCTCTCTGCAACATGAGCACAACACAGCAACCACCCTTGGGTGCATCTACTCTGAATCACTTGCCCTGTGTTTTGTAAATCTCAGATGGCAGCACATCAATTGGAAGAGGTGGAGAAATAATGGGTTTGGTGCCTGTAGCTCATGAGAGCAGCCTGAAGCTTCTCTCCCAACAGGAATCGCACTGCTGAGCACTGAAGATATTTAACTGCAGCAGCAGATCTTATGGACACAGCCCATGAATCACTTTCCCACTCTGGTTAACAAAGCTCCTTGAGAAGTGGCCAGGTGACACCCTGCACCCTTCATATTGGAACAAGTCTGGAGGAGGGCCACTAAGATGATCAGAGGGTTGGAGCACCTCTCCTTTGAGGAAAGGTTGAGGGAACTGGGCTTGTTTAGCTCAGAGAACGCTCCAGGGAGACCTCACTGTGGCCTTCCAGTACTTGAAGGGAGCGTATAAACAGGAGGGGGAATGGCTGTTTGTGAGGGTGGTGACGCACTGAACAGGTTGCCCAAGGAGGCTGTGGATGCCCCATCCCTGCAGGCATTCAAGGCCAGGCTGGATGTGGCTCTGGGCAGCCTGGGCTGCTGGTTGGCGACCCTGCACATAGCAGGGGGTTGAAATGAGATGATCTTTGTAGTCCTTTTCAACCCAGGCCATTCTATGATATCTCACTTGCAACAGTACCATTCGTATCCCTTCTTCTCAACTTTCTATTTGCAGCTTTCTCAGTTACAAATAGTAGTTTCCACCTGGGTTATTTAAAGTGGATGAAGGCTTAAATGACTTACACTTCATTACATCCACACGTTACCAAAAAACAGACCAAAATATCACATAAAGCAGGGAGAGACAAGTTCTTTACATGGCTGAACAACCTCAGCAAATACCCAAATACATTTGGACTTCCCTGTTTCAGGATGCTTTGATGATCCCTTCCCCTCCTGCCACACTGAGCATCTGGGCTGTGCTGACCATGGCATGCGCTGCATGCCAATGCTCCCAACCTCCTCCCTTTATGCCACTTCACTTTGCACTCACTGAGTCCAGGCTACAGACTAATTCTGGCCTGATATTTAGGGTGCTGCCCAGGATGTACCGTACCTGGGTCCCAGCAGTTACACAGAGCTTATTTATATAGCAAAACACTTCAGAAGGAGACACAGAAATCCTCCTCCACACCTGCCAAAGCACCCAGATGCCATCTGCTGTACTAACTGTACTTGGAGGTAATGCAATGGACAAAAAACCCTTGGATAGGAGAGAGAATGGCATTGCAAATGAAGGCTTCTGACATGGTTTTATAAGACGAAAGATAAAAACCATCCCACAGGCATGCTGATTTAGTCCAAATTTCAGTATTTTTATTTTGTTGTTTTACTGTGGCAAAGCTGTTTGGTGCCTTCACTGGAAATTCAGGACTCATTGCTACTTCCAGCCTCAGAATATTGATACTTTCAAGTTTTATTTTTCCTGATGCAGCTACATCTCTGCCTACCCCATCCCAAGCCTTCACTCAGTGACACCTGGGTGATTGCTGCCTATGGTGCCCTGGCATCAAGCTAGAGAAAAGAATGAAAATACTCAGGTCTGAGAGTGCCCCCAGCAGCGCACTGCCTGCAGAGGGAACCTGCAGGATATTATGGGGGTCCTGGAGCAGAACAGGAGAGGCTGATGGAGATGGCAGAGCACTGGGGAATGATGGAGAGCTCTGGACAGGAGCAACCGAGGGCATCTCATGTAACAAGGGCCAAAGCAGCCCAGCAGATGTTTCTAATAGCAATTTAATGCATCAGTGCTAAAACCTATCCGGTACACTGCAGGGTGACTCCATCAGAACCAGTCCATGCGCCCGTCTCCTCCCCAGTGCTCCACAGCCCTGGCAGCTGAATACCAAAGCAATTGCTTACTGATAGCTCAGAATACTGATATGCTGAAAGAAAAAAAAGCAGAAGGGACAAGAGGGGCTGAAGGCATTTCCCAGTCCAAAAGGCAAACAAGTGTCCAAGTCCAAGTTCAGCCAGACAGAGCAGAGCTACAGCTCCTCTCTACACACAGCCCAGCTTCTATCTCTGCTGCTCTCCCAAATCTCTGTTTCCCAATTGCAGCTCCTTGATCCATTCAACTATGGTGACACAAAGCAGAGTCAGCCCCATCAACGTCCTACCCCAGCTCCCCTCCCCAAGGTTAGATTAGGTTCGCATGGAATAGTTCAATTATCTCCATACTCCTGGAATGTCCCCGCTAATTAATTCTTACCACCGTGGCATTTACAGAAAGGGAAGAAATCATCACCTCGAGATTTCACTGCTGTTTAACTCCTCAGAGCAATTTCTTAATGTAATTGCATTTTCTTAAGGACAAAGAAAACTTTGTGACGCCACTTAGCTGGCTTTCTGAGAGGCTGCAGTGAAGGCTGCTGTAACTCCGAGATAGCACCTAATTAATGGGCCTGCCCAGAAGACAACAGCTCCCATCCAAGAAAATGCCATGCTTTGAGACCAGTCTTTGCTCTGTGTCAGAATGAAAAATGATAGAGAACAGCGGCCTTTAATATTTTAAAGATTATAATGGAAAGAAGCAACTAAAACAACCACCTTGACCCCCCCAATGCTTTAAGGACGTTTTAATACCCATACATTGAGTCAGAGAGAAACATAGGCATCTCTTTCTGAAAACTGGGTTTAGACGATGTCAGTCAGTTGTTTTCCATCTCCAGTAAATGGAGTTTGAACAGCTCTTTTTGTTTAGAAAGGATCTTATCACAACTACCGCTTTGGCACTGCCCAGCCACATGCACTGGCACAGTGAAGCTCAGGCTCAGCGGGCTGCTGGGCTGAGATACCAACCTAGGAGCTGCTCCTCTTGCTTGTCTAAACACACTCATACCTACGTGCATAAACATCACCCAGGACACGTGTTCCAGTAACAAGGACTACAGCACAAAACCAAATGCTCTCTTTAAACCTAGTAAAACATGGACTTAGAGGTATTATTCTCTTGCTGTTAGCCCATGGCTTGGCATGGGTCTTTCTGGAACACTCCTGAAAAAAAAAACCCACAACAAAACATAATAAAACAAAGCAAAGCCAGCACAGAAATCAGTTTCTAAAGCTTCCGTGACACTTTAATTCACAGACAGTCTCTGCTTTGATAAGATAGCCTGCTGAAAACATCACATTAGATCACCTAATGAGCTGGGGGCTATGACAGCACTGCTTGTGATTTTGAACATACCATAATTCAATTGAGAAACAAAACACAACATGCACCACAGAAAATGTTTCTGCTGCCCTTTCTAATGAAATGTGAGGCTCTCTAAAAATAAAACAAAGCAAACGCAGTCACCATACGTACCCTGGATAGTCCTAAAAACTGCAGTATCCATTAAAGATCACTACCGCCAAGAGGAAAATAAGTCAGCCCTGAGCGGTGTACACAACAGGTCTGCCCAACAAAGAGCCATTTGCTGGATTGAGTCACTGCTTTTGACCTGTGGACAAATTCTGGAAGACAGAGACACCAGAGAAAGCAGCAATACAACAACTCAACTCCAAAGTGCTCCCTCCATCATTCACCTCAGGCATCCAAAGGGGAGCTACTTTTGAGGAACCCCTCTCTTCAGAGTGACGCTTCTCTTTCAATGAGACACCGCTGCTGCTTCTTTCTGAGCCAGTCACTTCAGGTGCTTGCTAGACATACCCAAACATGCTGTTTGAGACATAAGCATAGATCTATAAAACACATATAAGTGGATACTGCACATCTCCCATACATCAAATCCATACTATTTCCTTAGTTATTCCTACCAACTCTTAACACCATTGGTATTCAGCAAGACAATGCTGTAGTTGCCCTCCTGTTCCTGTAACTTCATCACTTAAGTTTTCCTTTGGAGGTTTTGCACAAACTTGAGGTCAGGCGTGCAGCCACGTTCTTGCCTGGACTGTGTTTATTTCCCATAATTGCTAACACTGTGACTGCCTCCAGCTCAAAGAGAGACACTTCACTGCAGGACCTGAGACCACATGAATCAGTTCTGAAAGAAACATGGACAACGTGAGTCCTCATCCAAGCAAAATTCGATCTCTAAAATAGGGTTTCACAAGTTGTATTCTGGTAATTTCTACTTTCCCATTCTTACTGGCCACACTCATCCCATTTACAACTACTGACATACTTCTGGACACCATAGAATCACAGAGGCCCACCACCACCACAGACTCAGCTCATTTGCTTATAGTGGAAAGGCCAAACTGTTCCATATGTCTTGAGCATTTGAATTCAGACTAATAATAACCCCATAACAAAGCAAGTCTCAGTAGAAGTAGCAGAACTAATTGTAATGCAGTGGAAAGCACAGCAATGACAGCAGAGCAGCAAGGTCCCAGGCTGCAGTAACTAGGGGTTCACTCAAATACAACAGCCATGTGCACAGAAACAAAAGAAAGAAGCAGCTTACCTTCAGAAGGTCTCAGGCATGCAGAGATCTCCAATGAGAGACCCTCATCACCACTGCCAACCCTTAAATAGGGCTGGGAAGGGGTGGATCCTGGATCATTGCATGCACCTGAGCTCCCCTGGGTTGGCCCTGCCTTCAACCAGGTGCTCAATCATTGCTTCAAGCCATGACAGCATTTCTGCTACACTAATGAACTGCTGTTCTGTGCTTTCCTCTGCTCTTTTCTGCATAGATTCTCTAATGTTTACATGGCCTCTGCACTGAAGAAATGGGGAAAGGGGTGAAGTCTCTGTATTCTTATACAACCATTTATAGTAATACAACATGTATGCCTGTGCTTCTTGGTGTTCTGCTGCTAGCAATGATTAGCTAAAATTACTGACCAGAGTTAGAAACTTTTTTGTAGAGAGAGAAAAGTGAGCACAACTATAGCATAGAGATACACAGCAAGCAGGCACAAAAGAAAGTACATATAAAAATACATATATGCATGCGTATTTATTTTTTTCAACGAGAAAGAAGAAATTAGATTGCATATGTAGCATTTGTAAGTGAAATCATAGAATAGAATCCTAAAATGACCTGGGTTGAAAAGGACCACAATGCCCATCCAGTTCCAACCCCTGCTATGTGCAGGGTCGCCAACCAGCAGACCAGGCTGCCCAGAGCCACATCCAGCCTGGCCTTGAATGCCTGCAGGGATGGGGCATCCACAGCCTCCTTGGGCAACCTGTTCAGTGCGTCACCACCCTCTGGGGGAAAAACTTCCTCCTCATCTCCAACCTAAACCTCCCCTGTCTCAGTTTAAAACCATTCCCCCTTGTCCTATCACTGTCCACCCTCACAAACAGCCACTCCCCCTCCTGTTTATACGCTCCCTTCAAGTAGTGGAAGGCCACAATGAGGTCTCCCTGGAGCCTTCTCTTCTCCAAGCTAAACAAGCCCAGTTCCCTCAACCATTACAGGAAGTCTTTCTTTAAAATACTAAGGGAGAGAGGTAGTTGGGCATTTTCCTCCCTGCTATAATGTCAGCAACATCATCCTTTCCTTGCACACCCAGCATGCTAACCACACTCAGCCTGGACATGCACAGCATAGCATAGTGCCCATGGGATCACACACTGACACGGCTTCGGATACATCAGCTCTTAGGGATGATACTACCATGCACGTATGTGCTACAAGAACATATATGCATTGGCATACAAAGAGCTCTGAGATGACTGGGAGTAGGGCACTTTTCTGAGTTAGATGTAATCAGCAAGTATACATTGTTGAATTCCAGTCTGACAGAAACTGATTACATATCAGACATAGATAATACTTTTTTTCTTCTGAGAAGCCCTTCTTGATTCGAAAAGAAAATCAAGAAGGTCCTTAGAGTAGCCATAAACTGCTAATTTCCTCCTTCAGCAAAAGGGGAAAAAGTACAACTATCAAAATTCCTTTTCAAGGAGGCACTAAGAAGCATCAGCCCCAATCTAAGTGACATCCCAAGGACCACGACGTTTTGAGATGGGTTGTGGCAATCACCCTCAATAATATGGCGAAAAGGAATAAGCTGCTAATTACCAATTCTCAGAAACAAAGCTGTCTGGGACTCTGGGAAAGAGCAGGAATGGAGGATTAGCAAAACGTGGCTGGATACGTACGGATATGCTCTGTGTGACTGTCTGACGTGGCACAAACTCCACAACCAGGGAAGATGTTTCTCATTCATTTCTCTGGATCATTTGACATGAATGTTCCTATTTGAGTTGGTGCCTTCACAGTCAGGACATCTTCGTGCTGCCTACACACCCTTGTTTTGATCCAGGATAGAACTCCTCTGGGTTAGACGGAGTGTGTCAAAGAGAAAAGGTGAGTATGAGCAATGCAAAGGTCTCAGACTCAAAGCTCCATAAGATCCACCAATTGCTAGGTGTATACAAGAGAACCACTGCACAGGAGAGGGCCAACGGTCTTCCTAGAGACTCTGAATCTTCTAACCACCATGTCCTGATGGCAAGGAGTAGAGTAAAGAGAAGCCGAAACTGATTTGTTACTCATTCTTTGTCTTAATTTTTTTTGACCAACAAATTCGAATACAACAGCAAACTGGATGTTTTGGATAGATCCAAAATTAGGACATCAGGAATTATTAAGCCAAGTAACACTTTTAAATGACTCACAGATCTGACTATACCTTCCCTCACTAACACTCAAGTCAGAAGTGTAGCAAGAATGCAGATGAATATCTACGAGGCAAATATTTACTTTTGGCATTTGGGACCAACCTGGCTTAACCCTAACGAGCCAAACACCACCAGCACTGCAGCTATCACTGTGTTTGCCTAGGAAACACTTAGTAGGAAATATGGGTTTTGTATCTTCAAGGTTCACATCAATGCAGCAGAAAATGGCTTAAAATAAACTCATTCTAGGTTGACTATATGAAATTCAATAGGATTTTTTTATTATTTTTTTTTAAGGCAGGATTTATTTTTCTTTCTTCTTCTGATACATGAACTGTCTGGTCCGAAGAAAAATACAATTGTAGATGTGCTAAATAATGGTGACACTAAAGAAATTCGGGAACAACGTTAGAGTCATATTATCCAAAATACAGGAGACCTCTGTGGAGGCAGAAGGCACAAATACACAGCCTTTAGGCTTCATGAAAAGTTGGAATGATTGTTAGTCTCTTAATAATATAATAATAATCTCTGTTATTAAAGACAAAAGGATACGGCAGCCTCAAATGAGGCTAAGGCAATGAGGAGGATATAGGGAACTTGCCAGTGAATTGGCCTTGACATTGTTAACAACCACATTTTTGAAAAGAAAAACAGCAGCAGAGTGGAGTGAGGTGAAAAACCCTACATGGATAGTGCAAAGACAACCTAGAATCCTAGAATGGCCTGGGTTGAAAAGGAGCACAATGCTCATACAGTTCCAACCCCCTGCTATGTGCAGGGTCGCCAACCAGCAGATCAGGCTGCCCAGAGCCACATCCAGCCTGGCCTCGAATGCCTCCAGGGATGGGGCACCCACAGCCTCCTTGGGCAACCTGTTCAGTGCGTCACCACCCTCTGGGTAAAAAACCTCCTCCTAATATCCAACCTAAACCTCTCCTTTCTCAGTTTAAAACCATTTTCCCATGTCCTATCACTATCCACCCTCGTAAACAGTCGTAGACTGGGGCAACAAAAGCACACCTGAACTCGATTTTTTGGTTACTCTCACTTTACTGCTGGTACTCCATAATACCAACACTTTCTTTGCAGTTAATTAGAGAGATCATATATTTTGCTTGGGGTTTACAACTCAGCCAATTTGCCATATGAATAATATTCTGTGCAGAAGAGACAAACTCTTTAATTGCTCTGGTACACCGTAATTTACCAAAAGACCTGACCCTCCCTCAGATGTCAAAAGCAATTCACACCAGTGGGAATAACTGAGCTTAGAAGAATATATATATGTTCACACTGGAGGGGCCTGAATAAGCTTGAGACTGAAAGAGCCACTGAGAAAAGTGGTGGGGAATCAGGCACAAGAAAGCTCTGCAATGAAAATCCAATTGCTGCCTTGAGAACAGGGGGTGGGAGGAGGAGCCGGAAAGGTATGGCCCAGACAGCTTAATTTCCAAGAAAGGCTTTGCAACAAGCAGTCTGCTAATTACTGAGTGCCTGGAAGATAACACCGAGATGAGTAACTGTCACTAGGGATTTGTCAACAGCAAATCATGTCAGAAATAATCTGAATTCCTTCTTTGAGAGTGTAAGAAATGGGCTGCTGGGGAGAAACTGCTGATGTCCGGCATCTTGGCCAAAGATTGGCATCTGATGCTGCTTAAGATAACACTGCCACACACCAGCCAGAGAAACATCACTCACAGTGTGGAAACACGAGCACAGGGTGACTGTGAAACTCATCACTGAGTCCTCACCAGTGGTTTATGACCAGACGTGAAGGCCGTGGTGCTGGAGTTTTTCATCTGGCTCTATCCAGGCTGGATGCTCAGACATGGAAAAAGAGATGGAAGAGGACAGCGTGGAGGACTGAGGGGTGGGAAGGAGATCTGCAAAATCACACCTTGGCTTTGCAACCGATTACAGCTGAACAGGAATCTGTCACAATACAGGTTAGAGAAGAAACTGCAGCTGTTGACCGTTCCAGTGCTGAGGAGGACCTCCAAGAGGACAAGCAGCCATCCCTGCCTGCAGGCTCCAGTCCTGTCTCATCACTTCAGCTGTGAGCAGCGTTCCTCGAGCCCCTGCCCTGTGTGCCCATCCTGCTGCATGTGGGACAATGGGGGCAGGCACAGTGCATTCACTGTCATAGAGTAAAAAGGAGAAACTGTACCAGTAATGTGTGTGAGTGATGAAATAAATGTGAATAAGCTGCCTTACCTTGAGGGAAACAGTCAATTAAAACAGGGGAGTATCAAAATGGCTTTATTGGTAAGAAAGTCTATTAATGGACTGAGAAACTACAAAGGACTCTGGAAAAGTGAGAAATATGTGTCAACTGTGAATGGTCTGAGTATCTTCTCAAGGTCCCAGACTGCCCAGAAATAATAACTCCTCTAAAAATAGGGAGTATATGCCTCCTTTTTGTTTACTCGCCAGACTTTCTATTTACCAGCTCAATAACAAATGAAAGGTGTGAAATTTCCCTTTTATTATGTGGAAAGCTTCTGAATATGAGAAGGGGAGCATGAGAAATCCCGTTACTGGGAATTTTCTGCCATAAACTTTCCTCATCTTGAGCAGCTTACTAATGCTGCCAGCTCCCAACGCGGGTGCCTGCAGTCCCCAAGGGGAAGAATCGAGCTCAGAGCGGTGTGTGCATGGCTGCCTGCTGGTGCAACTGCAATCTGCCTGCACTGAGCAGAGTGGGGCTTCCCAGGAAGGCAGTGAAGCAGGGAAGCACGAGTGTAAACCCCACATCCTATTGGGCTGTGGACAGAATGCCCAACCTAGAGGTCCCATACTAATTGGCGGAACTCACATTATCCTCAGCAATTTCATAGAGTCATAGAATGGACTGAGTTGAAAAGGACCACAATGCTCATCCCGTTCCAACCCCCTGCTATGTGCAGGGTCGCCAACCAGCAGACCAGGCTGCCCAGAGCCACATCCAGCCTGGCCTTGAATGCCTGCAGGGATGGGGCATCCACAGCCTCCTTGGGCAACCTGTTCAGTGCGTCACCACCCTCTGTCTGAAAAACTTCCTCCAACCTAAACCTCCCCTGTCTCAGTTTAAAACCATTCCCTCTAGTCCTATCACTATCCACCCTTGTTAACAGTCATATGCCCTCCTGGTCTGATTCATAATATGTGTCGTTGGGTTTTTTTTTTGATGGGAGAGAAGGAAGGTCTCATGCAAAATGGTCAACATAGGTTTCTCCAAAGCCCGATGGGAATGACCCAAAGGAAGAAGGCTCTTTGAAAAAGCATCACTGTCATACAGCAACAAAGAGCCTGTTGGCTTTCACAGCATCTCGGTGTCTGCTGTAATGAGTCCAGCATCTCTTGGACTGATTCCATCAGACAAAAAAACTGATTATGTACCGGCACAATCGAGGTCTAATTTTGCTCCTGCTGCTGAGTGAAAGGAATGTGCCTGCTGACACCATTTTTTTCTCCACAGGCAAAATGATTTGCAAAAGTTCAACTTATCAGCAGTGGACAAAATGACTGAATAATAATAATTAAAAAAATCTGCTACAAGAGGACACGGAGAAAGTAGCAATCATTCTCTGAACACATAGATTGCCTTAACAGATCTTGCTTCCTGAGACTGTTAAGGCCAAAAACACTCAAAAGTTAAGATAGAGAACAATTATTTACTCAGCAAAAGAGAGGATCACGTAATCAAACACTTGATATATTAATTGTGGAGACAGTCTCTCTTTCATCATATTACAACACAGCTTCTTCATAACAAGACCAGGCCAGCTTTTCCCCTCCTGTTACCTACAGTCGGGTCTCTGCACGGTGAGCACCTACAGCAGGAACCAACGGCTTGCCTGCAAGCTGAAGAACCACCACGTGCCTCGTTGAGCACACTGCCTGGTTAGGCAGCACCTGCTCTGCCTTTACTGCTGCACAGCTGGGAAAGGAGCTTCCATTTTGTGTGTCCTCATAGGAACTGTGAAAGCAACACCCTACAAACCAGAGCAGTGAGGGCAGCAATGTAGCAACACCGTGCAGTGGGAGGGAGCATCACTTTGACCCCAAAGCTCTTCACCCTCACCCCCAAAGAAGCCCTGCACGTGAGTCAGATGCTGGATACCCTGAGCATCCCAGACCTGCAGCTCTGGGCTATTTGTTGCTACGCTCCCCTTTGGAGGTCCTAAGAAGAAAAGATACATCTCAGGAAGTTCTCTCAGCAACTACAGCTTTAATATCAGATGAGAAAAAAATTCAAGTGATCTCATCTGCAATTATAATTTCCATGTTGCCACTTTTTTGCATATCCATTATCACTCCAGGTCACTAGACATGCACCGCCTCAGACCTTGTGAAATGTCAAAAAGCTCCCAGTATTTTACTTTGCTGATCAAACCATCCATTATTTCCATACATTTTTCTTCCCTTGCTACGTTCAGATAAATTACATACAAAGCCCTAATTGCTCACATGCTATGCTAAAATAGTTCTTTATCTAAACCTGCATGGAGAAGCAAGAGACCAGAGCCTGGTCTGGTGGTTGGTGACCCTGCACATAGCAGGGGGTTGGAACTACATGATCATCATGGTCCTTTTCAACCCAGGTCATTCTATGACTCTATGAAAACCTACCCACAAGACAGTGTTAGCAGTACCTGGACATTTGTCACTGCAGGGGAGGGGATCTTGAGGCTCAGACAGGCACTGGGCACCTGTGCTGTGTGAAGCAGCCCTGCTGAAAGCCTGCAGCCCAGGGACTGTGCCAGGATGGAGATGGACACTTCAGAGAGCAAGCTAATGTAATAAAGGCAAATGGCAGCAACACATATTTTGAGGTTTTGAAGTTGTTTAGGCCAGTTATTAATTCCCATGCTCGAAAACAGAAGTCAAAATAGCACAGAAATACGTAAGTAGTGAAGTCCAACTGTAGCTCTCCTTTTGCATGACCTCTCTCCATCAAAACCAAACCCAACCTATGGAGAACAGCCACTAGCCAGTGACCTACCAAGGAGGTACTTCAGAAAGTAATAAACCAAACAGTCTGGGGAGGTACTGGATTACATAAAACTTGCTCGAAATATTAACCAGCTTCTCCTACTAAAATGAACACTTATTATATAAGGAAAAAAAAAAGTTAATAGCATCCATGTAAAACATAAGGTTCAGATTTCCTTCCATCATTTCAACATGCATAAACACAGTACTCAATAGTTAACTAAAAATAAAGACATTTTCCCCACTCAACTGCTCTTCTCCCTACAAGATTCCCAGACCAACCCTTTTATAGTACATTACCACAGTTAACAAAGTTTAGGCTGACCTAAAAATCCAGTGTGTTTCACCTGAAGTTGAAAAGCTGTAAAGCACCACGACTCAGAGCCCATAGGCCTCCTGCAGGCAGCAGCCTTTGGTTCCTCATCATTCCTTTCCTAACTCTCTATTTCTCTCCATGAGACTTCAGCTTGTTATTTCCAGCTCAGTTTAGGATGGAGAACACTTCATTATTATATATTATTATTTTTTGCACGAAAACGTTTGCTCTATTAATATGATATATTTACATATCAATATTTCATCAGGCATATATTTAGACAGTCACAGATATGGCAAATTTTGAGCTGCCAAACTGCTCCTAAAGCATAAAAGATTATTACGTTTCCCAACCTCACCTGCAAATGACATCCACAGTCGCAACAAAGAGGACCCGATTCTGAGCTGTCTCCTGCTGATCCAGAACAGCCAGAACAACTAATTTATGCCCCACTGATTCACTCCAGCTTTGGAATGATGCACCTGAGATCATAATTCAGCCTCATATTTCTTGCTAACTAGCTCTGTTCCAGTTCAGATTTAATCCCTGAAGGACATTCCCTTCCAGCATGATTTCATTTGTTGTTTACAATTTATTACTGAGTAGGACTGACATACACAGAGCAGAACCCACATTGAAAGGAAAATTCAGAGCAGCACAGCGTGGCTGAGCGCCCTGCCAGCCAGGTTACCGTGAAATATGTTTGATGCTTTAAGAGGCTTTACAAGTACTTGGAGACCAATGCATTTGGAAAACAGTTTATATTATGAACAATATTTTACACAGCACCAAAGTAGAACTGCAATATATGAAACACGAGCCCAAGATGCAGCAGTGTCCACTGTGACAAATGATTGTGTCCTTCCTGCTATCATCACTTGATAAGGTACACGATGTAAACATTTGATTATATTGTACTCGATGGCATTTTTATTTCCAGAGCCTTCTCTTCCAGCAGTAGAAATGGTGCATTTAAATTATGTCTGGACAGCACCCTGTCTGCCAACAGTGGGCGCTTATTTATTTTATTTACCAAAATCTGCACACCAGACGAGGGTCAGTGCTGTGGGCAGCACTTCCTGCTTGAGTTCCTCAGCTCTCTTCTCCTGGGAGCAGCTTCCTTCAGGAGCACGTGTTGGGAGCAGCCCTCCCATGCAGCCCTTGGTGCTCCAAGGTGCTCCACTGCTGTGCACTCCCAGTCCCCCAGCACCAAACCACACCTGGGAGATGCTTTAGTTAGATGCTGGCGCTGCTGCTTGGCAAGGTTCATTTGGCGTGGGTAGTCCAGTCCACCTGATACACTGCTCGTGTCATTTAAACCTGCCTAAACATGGCAGGAAGATGCAGAAGAGCAGCAAGAAATGAGCACAAGCACTTTATGTTATAGCCTCATTCACAGAATCATTCAGGTTAGAAAAGATCTCTAAGGTCCCCAAGCCCAATCCCAGCCCACCCCACCATGTCTGCTGCCCACGTCCCTCAGTGCCACATCTCCATGGCTCTTGGACACCCCCAGGGACTGGCACTCCACCACCTCCTGGGCAGCTGGGCCACTGCATCACCACTATTTTGGAAAAGAAATGCTTCCTAATGTTCAACCTGAACAACTTATGGCCATTATCTCCCGTTCTATCACCAGCTCCTTATTCAACCTGAACAACTTACGGCCATTACCTCCCATTCTATCACTAGTTCCTAACCAATCTCTCAGAGAAACACCAGCAGGACTCACCAAATCTATCAAACACCAAAGATCAAAATCAGTAAACCTTACAGCTTGAGGTCAGTGCCAACATACCCAAGAGAATGCAGCATGGGATGGCAATAACAGCAACAACCACTAGTGTAATACATAGCAATAACCAAAGGAGACAAGATTTATTGATCAAATCAGACACTTCACACCTTTCTTCATTGCAGCATCCTCAAAATCTCATCTCTAATACCTCTTGGGTAGGAAAATGTTATCTCTGTTCCACAGGTAGAGAAGTTGGGACATAGGAAAACCATCCTGGACTCTTTCCTTGGGACAGACTCTGCTGCCTCCTGCAGGTGTTTCAGCCCATAAAGCCACGCAGGGAGCACCAGTACCTTACAGCTGGATCAATCAGATTCTCAACTACATTCCTCTCACGAGCCTATTCCATTAGTATCGAGGATCTTCTTGTCTGTATTTTACCATTTAACAATCACTTTGTGACAAAGAGCACATGGTTTCTGAAGCGTGCTGCAAAGCACAGCGAGCACAGCCTACGTCAACATCTCATCCAACAGACCAGGGCCCAGGGTGCTGAGTCTTGCTTCTCTTCTTGTTTCCCATGATGCTTTTGCCTTTCTCTAATACAAGCTTTAGAATTTGAGGGAAAACGGGAAACAGCTGAAGTTTTAAGCATAGAATCACAGAATCATAGAATCCCCAAGGTTGGAAAAGACCCACAGGATCATCCAGTCCAACCATCCACCCATCACCAACAGTTCTCACTAAACCATGTCCCTCAACACAATGTCCAAACGTTCCTTGAACACCTCCAGGGTCGGTGACTCCACCACCTCCCCGGGCAGCCCATTGCAGTGCCTGACCACCCTTTCAGAGAAGTAGTTGAAGCCAAACTTGAAACAATGACTTGAAACGAAACTGTTGAAAAGCAGAGAAATCAGCTATCCTTCCCAGAGAAATCACAGTCTGGGAAGCCAATATTGCTGAGCGTGGGGACAAAGGGAAGGTAGGGAAAGAGTGAGGAGCAAAAGAAAAGAGAGGAAAGGCAAAACTCTGCCCTCTGAAGCTGGAAGGATGAACTGAGAGTAGGTCAAATTAAGAGAGCGTCTTTACCTTTGTGTTTATTCTTAGCAACAGTCCTGAAATGTGAATTGAGGAATACTGAAAAGATCTGCCCTCTGGAACAGAACAGAGAAGCACAGCACTGGTGAGACAGAAAGTCCTCCTACAGCAGAAACTCTTCTTACACTCTTGAGAATGGGGCTGCATGCAGCTGCAATGTTCCACAACACACCCACGTACCATATCCAAACCAAAAGCAATGAGCTAATACATAAACAAATGCTTCAATAAGTATCTTTCCCTACTGTAACTGATCGAGGATATAAAATAAATACTATAAAATTACTGAAAAGAACTGATTTTTATGACAGTTGAATAAATGCTACGCTGGATGTGGAAACAACACTGAAGTCAATGTGGACACACACACACTTTCCTCCCACAAGAAAAATAAGCATTACAGAGCACCTGCTTTGTCCATTCAGCTCCAAACTGTCACTCACTGGGATCTGAATAAAGGACGTAGGAATCGAAATCAGGACAGATTAAAGAAAATTCTTCTGTAAATGCCTGTTATATTCCTGTTCATTGCAACTGTTTTCGAGTTGTCTCTCTCATCTCCATCAGAATACATGAATTGCTGCATCTAATGTGGTGCTAAAATTACATAAGAAAGAGCTTTCTCCTCCATAAAATACAGTAAAATAACGGCAATGCAAGCACTGCACACACCAGGTAATGGATGCTGTTGGAAGCCAGCAGGAGTCCTCCCATTGGGTCCACCGAGGACTGGCTCAGTGCAACATTCCCCACAACCCACAGTCACCCGTCCCTTCCTCTTATATGAAATGCATGACTGCCTCCCTGCTGCAGCACCTGCTTATGGGCTTTGGAGCAGAGACCAGGATAAATAAGTGGATAAATAGAAGAGTGTCTACGAATTTCCGTGACTTGAAATGGTCTTTGTGGTCTGATTTTTGGGTGATCCTGTGTGGAGCAAGGAGTTGGACTCCTGGATCCTTACGGGTCTCTTCCAACCTGGGATATTCTGTGATTCCATGACATCAAGTCTTCCAAAGCACAACACGGGACAGGTCACAGATGTTACACAGAGCCACATTAAGAGTGCTTCTGAATACTGAAAGCTGGAAATTGCTTTTTTTTTAGCTGAAAACACATGAAACAGGGCTTCTCAGGACTCATAATGCTCCTAGGGACTGAGAGAAGAAAATCCTGGTGACTCATGGGAGAGGCAAAGGGTGGCAGTGGGGCACGGCAGCTGACTTGTCCCAGCTGGGAACGCTACAGCAGCTTTACCTCCAGAGCTGCACTCCACACAGATGTATGGAAAAGATGATGTACTCTGGCAAAAAGAACATAAACTGAATGGCAAAGATGGAAGCTATCCAAGCTATTTGAAGCTCGTGCACACTGTTACCTTTCTCACCTGCCACTGCTGCTCTTTGAGGAACCACAGTCTCAGCTCTATGAGCAATCCTGCTGCTGTCCTCCTGAGCTGTTCCAGCCTTTGGTTTCGGGTTCAATGGGCTGGTGAGCATCACAGCAGATTTTCCCAACTCTGATGTTCTTTAAAGTACAACTGTAGTGAGTAATCTTTTCTTGTGTTTTTAATGTTTGCAATGAATGGCAGAGAAACGTCCCAACAAAGCTGTGGTAGCTTAAACATAGCACACCCAGCCCCAGGCAGACACACAGGCACACACCTGATTAACTCCAGCCACTGAGAAGCCCCACAGTGGTTCTGTGCTGCTGCTCGCTGCATTCCCCCATCAGTGACTGCTATTCTCTCATGCCATCCATGCCATGGGGACACAGGGCATGGCACTGCCATCTCTGTCACCCTCAAACCACCTGTGCCCAGGGGACACGTCCATTCACAGTACAGTCTTCATATCCTATCCTCTGCTCCTTCATGTCTTACTCGTTCCACCTTTTCATTCTGTTTACTTACTGTTTATCACCTTTTTTTTTTGTGTGGCTAGAATCAAACAGATATAATGACTGCTTGTTTCAAGAGATCTGAAGGAGAAACTGCATGTCATCAGCAGCAGTCCTGGCGATAATAACTGCAAAAGCAATCAGGACAAAAACCATCTCAGTAATAATGGTAAAAGTTATTGTGCCACCAAGGGCTCCCTAGTGCAACCACAGCTCTGGATTAAGGCATAGTGGCTGGAGGCTGGCCCAGCCTGTGCATACAGGAGCCAGTCCTCCCCGCTACAAGGCACGTGCTGTAGGAGTGCCGTGGTTAGGAGACAACCCTCCCTGCAGTGCTTTGATACTCAGAAGGGAAAGACAGAGCTTGTCGTGGGGTATTTAAGCCATGCCATTCTCTGCCACCTCAAGGCAGGAAGACAAGGGCACCTCCACACCAGATGGAGACACATCAGTGCAGCTGGGGTGATGAACACAACTAAATGAACCCACCACGGCTGTGGGGAAGTCCACCAACTGCCGCAGGCTCTGCTCTCTGCTCTCTGCAGGCTGGGACAGAAGCACACAGTGACAAAAAGCCGTGCCACCGTACCAGGAAGCAGCACTGATGGAAGCACAGCAGATACCACAACATGTCAGCAAGGGCAGAAATGATTTGCTACACCACAGTCCTTGGAAAAATCAGATTAGTTGACTATTAGTAATCACTACGTATATTGCCTGTCTCATCACTGAAGGTCTCAAATGAGGTCAGTTGGGCTGAGCACAGAATGCTGTTAAAAAGAGAACGTGCCCTTACATTTGGGCATCTGAAACTGGAACAAATGCAGGCTGCACAAACTATAAGCAGGTGAAAACAAACACAGCAATTCAACAAAGGGAAGTAAACATCTTTGTCAGACACACAGCCATAAAGAACAGCTCCTTGTTCCCCACAAGCATCATCAAACCAGACTTTTCATTTTCCAGTAATAAACACTAAGTGTTGCCAGATTTACTGATTTCCCCTTCTGTTTTCCCTCCCATTCCTGATGCTGACCGTGAGAAGTAGATTGTGTTGTTGCAGTAGAACAGTTCTAACACTAAGGAATAGAATTTTGCTGAACTTTCTTACAAAATGGCTGCAGGGGGTGCTCATAACGAATCACTGGGATATTGCTTAGTATGGGTAGAGTAAGTGTGCCAAGTAGCATGGTTGTCAGAGTACCTAGACCAGGGCAAGGTAATAGGGAGGGACAGCCTAGCATGCATTGTCCTCCTATCCCCCTTGAAAAACATGGAAGGCCCAGTATGCTTTGTTCACTTGTTCCCCATTGAAAGATGAAAGAACTACAGGTGGGGGATAAACTGATATGGAAAAATGTTTTAGCAAACACATTGGGAAGATTGTGAGCTTGATATGCTGAACCAGTGAGTGACAGGAGAGATATCACCCGTACCGGAGAGAGGGTATGCAATGGAGGGGAGCTCAGGGATAAGCTGTGCCATTTCTCCCTTGCCGTAAGGGGGTGTGCACCCATTGCTGCAATAATGGGTAGACCTGCTGCTTCACAAAGATCTTTGCCTGATGAGAAATTACTGATTCTGAGCATTTCTCCCATGACAGTTCACTTTCAGTGTCAGAAGAGGCCATACAGACCTGCATGCAGATCTGCTGAGAAGGAGCAGCTCTTGCTCTCATTTTTTCTTTCTTGTTTTACAGTCTCAACACATGAGATCGGTATCAGATCTGCATTTATAGAAATATGCCCTCCTACCTCATATGCTCGTTTCTGTGTCAAGAAATTCAGAGCTAAGCGTTGGGAAAACAATCGTGGCCCTGCACTTTTGTTTTCAAACACAGATGGGACTTCCATGCCATTTTTATTTCTATATTTACACTGAAACCATGAATTCAAGGAGCTGCAGAGCCAAACAACACAGCATCCAAAATGTATCATAGAATAGAATCGCTAAGGTTGGAAAAGACCCACAGGATCATCCAGTCCAACCATTCGCCCTTCACCAATGGTTCCTGCTAAACCATGTCCCTCAACACAACATCCAAACGCTCTTTGAACACCACCAGGGACGGTGACTCCACCACCTCTCTGGGCAGCCCATTGCAGTGCCTGACCACCCTTTCAGAGAAGTAGTATTTCCTAATGTCCAGCCTGAACCTTCCCTGGCACAGCTTGAAGCCATTCCCTCTAGTCCTATCACTAGTCACCCGAGAGAAGAGGCTGACCCCCATGTAACAACTGTTAAACCTCTCACTGCTGCTTGTTTGAGGGAGAAAGAAATCAACTTCTTTTTCACAGCAAAAGCGCAAGAGAAGAAAATAAGAATCTACTCACACTGTACGATGAGCTGCACCAGAGCTTCTCTGGGCTTCACATTGAATCCATTGTACTGGCTGGTCTGGCACCTGTAGGTGCCCGTCATCTCCCTGGACACGTTCACTATCCTCAGGATGCCATCGTAGCTCTCCATCTGCATCGTGCCATCTGGCATTGCCACCTCCTTGTCAGCACGGGACCACAGGATGATGGGCTTGGGCTTCCCCGTCACCTGGCACTGCAGCTCGATCGTGTCTCCTTCCCGTGTGACCAGGGGGGACTTTTCTTGAGGAACAGTCAGATTGGGTGGGACTTCAAAGGAGAAGAAGAGTTTGACAATTAGCATTACAGAAACATTAACTGGCTTTCTTGCTTATACAGTTCCAATCACATATCAAGAAATAATGTATACACATAGAGCAATACATATTAAGTGTATCAGGAGTCTGTGAGACATTACTTTAAAAGGCAAATCATAAATCATAGAAAGGCTATGAAGGCAAAGGGCTCAGCTGCATGAAGTGGTTAAAATAAGACTTGACACCCCCAGCCAAGGAGCTTGCTCATCACCCCGCAGACACCCAATGTGCCAAAATGCCATCCTGGTGTCCATCAGCAGCGCATGGGGACCAACTGTTGCAGCTAGCCCTTTATCACCATGAATCACAGCTTTCCTTTGTATGGGTATTTGCAACTAAAGTCATTTTCTTTCCGACAGACTAGCTGCTGAGGTTATCCATCTCCAAAAGGCCACAAGGAGGAAGGACTGGGCCATTCAGACAGCAGCTCAGAACTGACAACCTGGAAGCAAAACAGTTGGTGCACTGCTAGCATGGGAGGCTCATTCAAGCTGCACTTTTCCAGATATATTTGCCTTAACAAAAATGGAAGGAATAGGAGAAGAACTGTGACCAACCGAATGAAGGTAACTCTGTGGCAGGCATACATCTTCAGCCCTGAAATAAAGAGTTACAGAGCTCCTTGTTTAACACCAGTCACTTACAGACCTGCCCTGCACAAAAGCATCTGAATGCCAGCACTGACAAAATACACTCCAATACTTTCATTTCTGCCCCTACGCCTTTCATGGGGTATCACATTTTCACTGTTCTTTTCTTGTCCAAATGAGTTTCCAGGGACAATGATTTTGGAATGTAAATTGGGGTGCCACAGAAGAAGCACAGCATCCATGGCACATGTCAGCCATTTTCTTTTTGAGAAAGGCCCAGGGAGCTACTGCCTGCTTTGCAAAGGGCACCCCCAGGAGCTCTGTACAGAGATATGCCTCCAAACTGTGGCAGTGCCATGGCCGTGGTGACCTAGGACAGCTGAGAGGGCTGAACGGTGTCTACCACTTATTCGTGCCCATTAAGGCCCCCCATGGGCACGTCTTCCACCCGGAGCTGGGTGAGGAAGGGGACATGCTGGCAAGGAACTCCCGCATCCGTGTGGAGCTGGTGTGCATGTGCACAAGGGAGCAGCAGCTGGGGGACGTGCTGTGCTTCCTCCACCACTCTCAGGAGGAGCTGAGCCAAAATCAGCAGCCCAGCCTCCTACAGACGCTCTGCACCGGCTCCTACCTGGATGTGCAGAAAACTGCCGCCTGGTTCAACAAGCAGGTACCAAGAATCTGGAGGCTCACCCACCGGGCACACCGTTACGGCCTAAAGGTGCTGCCCTCCAGCCGCTCCTGCAAGCTCCAGGTGACAGACACCTCCAGCGGGGAAAAAGTCCACGTTGAGCTGCTGTTCGGGGTGCAGCAAGGCAACCTGGACATCTTCCTGAGCAGCCAGAATGCAGAGGCCGTCTTTACGCTCAGCACAACATGGCCGCAGAGCTGCGCTGTGGCGGAAAGGAAGTACGTGGCCAGGAATGCTGGACCCAACAGCTGCCACCTGAGCTGCCTGAGGCTGAAGCTTACCACATGCTAACTTCTATGAAAGTCTGAAATAAGACTTTGGGGAGATGTGATACCAGATTTCAAGCAATATTGCTCTTAGAATGTGACTGTGATAAATAAGTGCAGCACAGATGTATCTCCCATGGCCCACTCTGAGTACTGATGTATCTTCTGGGTGGGACAGGAACATGCTCACCTCTAAGATCAAAGAATCATAGTATCATTCAGGTTCAAAATGACGCCCAAGATCCCCAAGCCTAATCCCAGCCTGTCCCCACCACGCCCACAGACCGTAAACCTCAGTGTTACATCTCCAGGGTTATGGAACACCTCCAGGGATGGCGACCCCCCCCACTCCCTGGGAAGCCTGTGCCAGTGCCAGACCACTCATTCTAAGAAGAAATCTTTCCAAATATCCAATGTGAACTTCCCCAGGAACTAGCTGAGGCCATGACCTCTTGTCCTATTACTAGCCTACACACAGGCTATGGATGCTCCACCCCTGGAGGTGTTCAAGACTAGGCTGGATGGGACCCTGGGCAACTTGGTCTAGTGCCAGACCTGCAGGTTGGTGGCCCTGCTGGTGGCAGGGGGGCTGGAACTTACAGATCCTTGGGCTCCCTTACAACCCAAGACATTCTATGATTTGATGGTTCTATGACAGTAACATGGGAGCAGAGGCCAATCCTCACTCACAACTACCCAGGGAGCTCTCACATGCTTTGTAAAGAGCATCCCCAGGAGCTCTGCCCAGAGAGATATGCCTCCAAACTGTGGCAGTACCGTGGCTGTGGCCACCTTGCGCAGCTGAGAGCGAAGGGCTGAAGGGTGAGGTCAGGCTGCCCACTGTGACATCAGCAAGGATGTCACAATGCAGGGGATGGTTTTAGGGCCGTCAGCAGGCAGTGCTGCTTCACTTTGGCCTGGGCCATAGGTAAGTGCAGCAGCATGGGAAGGTCGGGCTGGACGAGGGACACGGTGCAAACACCGGCCCCTGTGGGAGTGCCACGGGCAGTGCTTGGAACTGTCCCTGCCAGCGCTGGCCTCAGTCCCTGCTGCCACCCATCTCCTTCTACCCACTGCTCCTCCCTGAGCACAGGGCCATGAGGCTCCTGGCCCCGCTCCCTCCCAGCCCCACTGAGCCCCTCTCTCCCATCTCTTGCAGATCATGGCTTTGGTGTTGGTTCTCGCCTTGTTGGTGAGGGCGCTAATTGTCAGTGGCAGTGACCATGCGGTCATGCTCGAGCGCGTGCAGCAGCACGAGAAAGAGCAGAGGAACGGGGAGCAGAGCTGGGTGGACATGCCGGCTCTGCTCTTTACTCTGCTGCATTACTGGAAGATCTGGTTGTGTACGGGACTGTTTGTCTTCCTCTTTTGGAATATGTGGCGGTCCCTAAAAAGGAAGCAGCATGAGGAAGGGGGACAGCAGGAACAGCAAGAACGGGAGGAACAGGTGGAAGAGGTGGAACCTGAGGAACAGCAGGAGCAAGTGGAACAGGAGGAACAGCTGGAACGGGTGGAAGAGCTGGAACGGGTGGATCAGGTGGAACATGTGGAACAGGAGGAACGGGAGGATCAGGGGGAACAGGTGCAGCAGGAGGAACAGGTGGAAGAGGTAGAACGGGAGGACGAGGAGGATGAATACTTCTATCATTCAGCACTGACCAGATACATTGCACGGCGTGCCTGGGAAAAGATGCAAGGAAGGGCCACCAAGTGCGTGCTGGTGGAGGAGCTGATGAGAGACCTCCTGCAGACCTTCACATTTGTCTGTCCAAACAGCTTCTACCCGGTGCTGCAGCCTGCCATTGGGGTGGGCAGTGCCTTTGAAGGCTGGAGTCCCTGTGAGGAGGACATTGTGTACCACCTGCTCGTGCCCATTAAGGCCCCCCATGGGCACGTCTTCCACCCGGAGCTGGGTGAGGAAGGGGACATGCTGGCAAGGAACTCCCGCATCCGTGTGGAGCTGGTGTGCATGTGCACAAGGGAGCAGCAGCTGGGGGACGTGCTGTGCTTCCTCCACCACTCTCAGGAGGAGCTGAGCCAAAATCAGCAGCCCAGCCTCCTACAGACGCTCTGCACCGGCTCCTACCTGGATGTGCAGAAAACTGCCGCCTGGTTCAACAAGCAGGTACCAAGAATCTGGAGGCTCACCCACCGGGCACACCGTTACGGCCTAAAGGTGCTGCCCTCCAGCCGCTCCTGCAAGCTCCAGGTGACAGACACCTCCAGCGGGGAAAAAGTCCATGTTGAGCTGCTGTTCGGGGTGCAGCAAGGCAACCTGGACATCTTCCTGAGCAGCCAGAACGCAGAGGCCGTCTTTACGCCCAGCACAACATGGCCGCAGAGCTGCGCTGTGGCGGAAAGGAAGTACTTCGAGTACGTGGCCAGGACCGCTGGACCCAACAGCTGCCACCTCGTCTGCCTGAGGCTCTTTGCTCACATCCTGGTGGGCATGGGCTTTTCCAGCTACACCATCAAGACTCTTCTCCTCCACCTCCTAGCCATCATCCCTTTGGAGGACTGGCGCAGGAGGCATTTCCTGAGCCGGCTGGAGAATCTCCTGCAGTACCTGCAATACTGCCTGAACGACAAACTCCTGAACCACTTCCTCCTTGGCAACGCGACCATGCCTGACGAGGTTGTCCTGCCACAGGCCTTCCAAACAGCCAGCCCGCTCAACCTCTTTCAGCACCTGGAGCAGGACCCGGACGCCCACTCCCGGGCGCTGCGTGACTTCAAGGAGCTGAAAGATCGCCTCTTCAGACTGCTGCTGTTTGGACGCTGAAAGAGGCCTTTGTCAGAACCCTCCTTTCTTGGGCTCAAAGCTCACATGCTGTGAGCAATAAGACTCTGAGCTATCTAGGAGGCCAGAGGTGGGTGTTGCCGTGTGGCAGTCAGCATCAGGTTGTGGGCAGTTTACATCCAAAAGGATTTCTTTGGAGAGAGTTTGCCGGCTAAAGATCTGGGCTGAGACCAAACGACTCCAGCTTGGTACAGGAGATTTGGGAATAGTACCATTGTATCCAGTGAAGGCAAGACGCAAGTGGGCACCTCCCTGCTCCCTCTTATCTGCTGGCAAGGCCCAGAAGATGGGAACAAAAGGAGTTCCTGCTATGGTCCCAAAAGGAAGAAGCTGTCACTCCAAAGACAGCCAACTCGGCCACTCTGGACTTACATTAATAAGGCTGTCCTGTCCTTGGAAAAAGTCATCCTTGTCGTCGTCAAGCCAACAACAACCTCCGACGACCCATCTCTACTGAAGCTCAGCATCTGAACTACGAGCTATGCTGGAAACCCGGTGGTGACTCATTCTCTCTTGCTTTCTACAGAGACTCTTTGCTTTTATTTCCAATCTCTCTTCTATCGCCCGACTTCCCTTGCCCATCTCCCTAAACAACTAGGATTTGTAATAAAGTGGTCGGGCTAACATTTCACCTGTTGTGTCTTAATCTCGCCGTCGGGTGTACATCCATGAAGGGAACCTCCTCTCCCTCCTACAAATTGGAGCAACACAGCCTTCACGCACAGAGCTCTGCCTGCCTGCCGGGAGCAGCGCACGCGGCAGCCGTTCCCTGCTACCACACCGTGAGGAGCCGGACCCCGTGCAGCCGGAGAGGCCTCTGCACAGACGCTTCCAACACAGCCTCCTGTCAGCAGCTGGGCAGGGACCGCCCGGCCTCTCAGAGAGCATCCCTTTGTTCCGGGAGCTTCGGCCTCTGCACAAATGCCAAGAAATGCCTTGCTCAGCTCAGCGCTGCTCGAGTGTGACCTGTGCAAGGAGGGACTGCAGTGTCAGTTGCACAGTGCCGTGGCGAGACGGCTTCAGAACACTGCCATGACGGGAGAGTCCACCGTCCTCTGGGGCAGTGAGATGGAGTGCGCCGTCACCCTCCCTTTCAGAAGATGCTCTCTGACGTTCAAACCGCCTCGTGTGTCCTTTGAGGAAGGCGGAATGCCATCCTATTTTACCAGAACCTCTGTCAGCTGGGCTAGGCGTACGAGTTCCGAGGAAAATCACAGAATTCCTCACAAAAAAACCTTGCACGCCGGCTTCCCTCCTTCCCGCTCTTGAGACCCCAACCCCTCCACGCCTTCCCTGCCCTGGCGGTTACGCTGACGTCACGACGGTGAGTCCGGCCGCCCTCCTGGCCCCGCCCACTCTGCCTCAGCGCCGCCTCTCCTCAGCGGCCCCGCGCTGCCCGCTCGGGCTGCCCGGCGCCTCCTCTCCGTCCCGCCTTCTGACTTGGCCGCGTTGGCCGGGGCTCGGCCCGTCAGGGAGACGTCCGGCTGCCAGTGCGGGGAGACGGGGTAGCCAGAAAGCTTAGGATCCTACGATCACTCAGGCTGCAAAGAGAACTGAGATCCCCAAGCCCAAGCCCACCCCACCGTGCCCACTGCCCACGTCCCTCAGTGCCACATCTCCACGGCTCTGGAACACCCCCAGGGACGGTGACCCCAGCATTCCTGGGCAGCTGGGCCTGTGCTAACTGCTCTTTGTGAGAAGAGATCTTTCCTAACATCCAACCTGAACTTCCCCTGGCCCTCCTCAGGGACATTCCCTCTCATCCCATCGCTGTTAGCCAGGAGCCAACCTCCCCCCCCACGCCCAGCTCCTGTCAGGGAGCTGCAGAGAGCCATGAGGGCTCCCCTGAGCCTCCTCTTCTCCACACTGACCCCCCCCAGCTCCCCCAGCCGCTCCCCATCACGCGTGTGCTCCAGAGCCCTCACAGCTCCGTTCCCCTCTCTGCACGCGCTGCAGGGCCTCCATGTCTGTCTGGGAGTGAGGGGCCCAGCACTGAACACAGCGCTCGAGCTGCGGCCTCACAGTGCAGAGTGCGGAGGGACGATCCCCCCCTCCTGCTGACCGCACTGCTGCTGGCACAAGCCAGGAATGCCGCTGACCTTCCTGGCCACCTGAGCACACTGCTGCCTTGTGTGCGGCAGCTGTTGCCCACCACCCCTAGAGCTTTTTCCTCAACGCGGCTCCCAGCCACTCTGCCCCAAGCCTGCGGCACTGCATGGGATTGGTGTGACCAAAGCACGTGACCTGATGCTGTATTCTACTGGATTACTGGAAGATCTGGTTCCACACGGGACTGTTTTTCCTGCTGTTCTGGACCATGCGGCGGTCCCTAAAAAGGAACCAGCATGATGATAGCAGCAGTGAGGAGGACAGCTCCAGCAGCGAGGAGGCGGCAGCAGTGGGCAAGCATGAGGAAGGGGAGCAAGAGGAACAGGAGGAACAGGAGGAACAGGTGGAAGAGGAGGAACAGGAGTTAGTGGTAGTGACTGCATTTAAGAACAGTGTTTTGTAGCAGAGAATTTATTCTATCAAACATAGCTATTTTGCTCATTGTAGCTGTTGCAGTTTCCATGGAAATAAACGGGAGGCATTACTTTTGGAGCGACCTATGTGTATGCGGCCCAAGACAATCCGTCTTCACTCAGTGTGGCCCAGGGAAGCCAAGAGGTCAGCGAGAGGAAGCTTGCACACAGAGAGTTACAGGACTGCTATGTACCAGTGCAGACCATGGCAGCCTGGGTGGAATGGGAAACAGACACGTTGTTGCTGTTCTTAGAAACATAGACTCATAGAGCCCTTCTGGTTGGAGAAGACATCTAAGACCAACCATCAGCCCATTCCCACCATGCCTGCTAACCCTGTGAGCACCTACCAGACAGCTTCTGGTTGTGGATGCCCCACCCCTGGAGGTGTTCAAGACTAGGCTGGATGGGACCCTGGGCAACTTGGTCTAGTGCCAGACCTGCAGGTTGGTGGCCCTGCTGGTGGCAGGGGGGCTGGAACTTACAGATCCTTGGGCTCCTTTCCAAGGATCTGGAACATTCTATGATTTGATGGTTCTATGACAGTAACATGGGAGCAGAGGCCAATCCTCACTCACAACTACCCAGGGAGCTCTCACATGCTTTGTAAAGAGCATCCCCAGGAGCTCTGCCCAGAGAGATATGCCTCCAAACTGTGGCAGTACCGTGGCTGTGGCCACCTTGCGCAGCTGAGAGCGAAGGGCTGAAGGGTGAGGTCAGGCTGCCCACTGTGACATCAGCAAGGATGTCACAATGCAGGGGATGGTTTTAGGGCCGTCAGCAGGCAGTGCTGCTTCACTTTGGCCTGGGCCATAGGTAAGTGCAGCAGCATGGGAAGGTCGGGCTGGACGAGGGACACGGTGCAAACACCGGCCCCTGTGGGAGTGCCACGGGCAGTGCTTGGAACTGTCCCTGCCAGCGCTGGCCTCAGTCCCTGCTGCCACCCATCTCCTTCTACCCACTGCTCCTCCCTGAGCACAGGGCCATGAGGCTCCTGGCCCCGCTCCCTCCCAGCCCCACTGAGCCCCTCTCTCCCACCTCTTGCAGATCATGGCTTTGGTGTTGGTTCTCGCCTTGTTGGTGAGGGCGCTAATTGTCAGTGGCAGTGACCATGCGGTCATGCTCGAGCGCGTGCAGCAGCACGAGAAAGAGCAGAGGAACGGGGAGCAGAGCTGGGTGGACATGCCGGCTCTGCTCTTTACTCTGCTGCATTACTGGAAGATCTGGTTGTGTACGGGACTGTTTGTCTTCCTCTTTTGGAATATGTGGCGGTCCCTAAAAAGGAAGCAGCATGAGGAAGGGGGACAGCAGGAACAGCAAGAACGGGAGGAACAGGTGGAAGAGGTGGAACCTGAGGAACAGCAGGAGCAAGTGGAACAGGAGGAACAGCTGGAACGGGTGGAAGAGCTGGAACGGGTGGATCAGGTGGAACATGTGGAACAGGAGGAACGGGAGGATCAGGGGGAACAGGTGCAGCAGGAGGAACAGGTGGAAGAGGTAGAACGGGAGGACGAGGAGGATGAATACTTCTATCATTCAGCACTGACCAGATACATTGCACGGCGTGCCTGGGAAAAGATGCAAGGAAGGGCCACCAAGTGCGTGCTGGTGGAGGAGCTGATGAGAGACCTCCTGCAGACCTTCACATTTGTCTGTCCAAACAGCTTCTACCCGGTGCTGCAGCCTGCCATTGGGGTGGGCAGTGCCTTTGAAGGCTGGAGTCCCTGTGAGGAGGACATTGTGTACCACCTGCTCGTGCCCATTAAGGCCCCCCATGGGCACGTCTTCCACCCGGAGCTGGGTGAGGAAGGGGACATGCTGGCAAGGAACTCCCGCATCCGTGTGGAGCTGGTGTGCATGTGCACAAGGGAGCAGCAGCTGGGGGACGTGCTGTGCTTCCTCCACCACTCTCAGGAGGAGCTGAGCCAAAATCAGCAGCCCAGCCTCCTACAGACGCTCTGCACCGGCTCCTACCTGGATGTGCAGAAAACTGCCGCCTGGTTCAACAAGCAGGTACCAAGAATCTGGAGGCTCACCCACCGGGCACACCGTTACGGCCTAAAGGTGCTGCCCTCCAGCCGCTCCTGCAAGCTCCAGGTGACAGACACCTCCAGCGGGGAAAAAGTCCATGTTGAGCTGCTGTTCGGGGTGCAGCAAGGCAACCTGGACATCTTCCTGAGCAGCCAGAACGCAGAGGCCGTCTTTACGCCCAGCACAACATGGCCGCAGAGCTGCGCTGTGGCGGAAAGGAAGTACTTCGAGTACGTGGCCAGGACCGCTGGACCCAACAGCTGCCACCTCGTCTGCCTGAGGCTCTTTGCTCACATCCTGGTGGGCATGGGCTTTTCCAGCTACACCATCAAGACTCTTCTCCTCCACCTCCTAGCCATCATCCCTTTGGAGGACTGGCGCAGGAGGCATTTCCTGAGCCGGCTGGAGAATCTCCTGCAGTACCTGCAATACTGCCTGAACGACAAACTCCTGAACCACTTCCTCCTTGGCAACGCGACCATGCCTGACGAGGTTGTCCTGCCACAGGCCTTCCAAACAGCCAGCCCGCTCAACCTCTTTCAGCACCTGGAGCAGGACCCGGACGCCCACTCCCGGGCGCTGCGTGACTTCAAGGAGCTGAAAGATCGCCTCTTCAGACTGCTGCTGTTTGGACGCTGAAAGAGGCCTTTGTCAGAACCCTCCTTTCTTGGGCTCAAAGCTCACATGCTGTGAGCAATAAGACTCTGAGCTATCTAGGAGGCCAGAGGTGGGTGTTGCCGTGTGGCAGTCAGCATCAGGTTGTGGGCAGTTTACATCCAAAAGGATTTCTTTGGAGAGAGTTTGCCGGCTAAAGATCTGGGCTGAGACCAAACGACTCCAGCTTGGTACAGGAGATTTGGGAATAGTACCATTGTATCCAGTGAAGGCAAGACGCAAGTGGGCACCTCCCTGCTCCCTCTTATCTGCTGGCAAGGCCCAGAAGATGGGAACAAAAGGAGTTCCTGCTATGGTCCCAAAAGGAAGAAGCTGTCACTCCAAAGACAGCCAACTCGGCCACTCTGGACTTACATTAATAAGGCTGTCCTGTCCTTGGAAAAAGTCATCCTTGTCGTCGTCAAGCCAACAACAACCTCCGACGACCCATCTCTACTGAAGCTCAGCATCTGAACTACGAGCTATGCTGGAAACCCGGTGGTGACTCATTCTCTCTTGCTTTCTACAGAGACTCTTTGCTTTTATTTCCAATCTCTCTTCTATCGCCCGACTTCCCTTGCCCATCTCCCTAAACAACTAGGATTTGTAATAAAGTGGTCGGGCTAACATTTCACCTGTTGTGTCTTAATCTCGCCGTCGGGTGTACATCCATGAAGGGAACCTCCTCTCCCTCCTACAAATTGGAGCAACACAGCCTTCACGCACAGAGCTCTGCCTGCCTGCCGGGAGCAGCGCACGCGGCAGCCGTTCCCTGCTACCACACCGTGAGGAGCCGGACCCCGTGCAGCCGGAGAGGCCTCTGCACAGACGCTTCCAACACAGCCTCCTGTCAGCAGCTGGGCAGGGACCGCCCGGCCTCTCAGAGAGCATCCCTTTGTTCCGGGAGCTTCGGCCTCTGCACAAATGCCAAGAAATGCCTTGCTCAGGTCAGCGCTGCTCGAGTGTGACCTGTGCAAGGAGGGACTGCAGTGTCAGTTGCACAGTGCCGTGGCGAGACGGCTTCAGAACACTGCCATGACGGGAGAGTCCACCGTCCTCTGGGGCAGTGAGATGGAGTGCGCCGTCACCCTCCCTTTCAGAAGATGCTCTCTGACGTTCAAACCGCCTCGTGTGTCCTTTGAGGAAGGCGGAATGCCATCCTATTTTACCAGAACCTCTGTCAGCTGGGCTAGGCGTACGAGTTCCGAGGAAAATCACAGAATTCCTCACAAAAAAACCTTGCACGCCGGCTTCCCTCCTTCCCGCTCTTGAGACCCCAACCCCTCCACGCCTTCCCTGCCCTGGCGGTTACGCTGACGTCACGACGGTGAGTCCGGCCGCCCTCCTGGCCCCGCCCACTCTGCCTCAGCGCCGCCTCTCCTCAGCGGCCCCGCGCTGCCCGCTCGGGCTGCCCGGCGCCTCCTCTCCGTCCCGCCTTCTGACTTGGCCGCGTTGGCCGGGGCTCGGCCCGTCAGGGAGACGTCCGGCTGCCAGTGCGGGGAGACGGGGTAGCCAGAAAGCTTAGGATCCTACGATCACTCAGGCTGCAAAGAGAACTGAGATCCCCAAGCCCAAGCCCACCCCACCGTGCCCACTGCCCACGTCCCTCAGTGCCACATCTCCACGGCTCTGGAACACCCCCAGGGACGGTGACCCCAGCATTCCTGGGCAGCTGGGCCTGTGCTAACTGCTCTTTGTGAGAAGAGATCTTTCCTAACATCCAACCCGAACTTCCCCTGGCCCTCCTCAGGGACATTCCCTCTCATCCCATCGCTGTTAGCCAGGAGCCAACCTCCCCCCCCACGCCCAGCTCCTGTCAGGGAGCTGCAGAGAGCCATGAGGGCTCCCTGAGCCTCCTCTTCTCCACACTGACCCCCCCCAGCTCCCCCAGCCGCTCCCCATCACGCGTGTGCTCCAGAGCCCTCACAGCTCCGTTCCCCTCTCTGCACGCGCTGCAGGGCCTCCATGTCTGTCTGGGAGTGAGGGGCCCAGCACTGAACACAGCGCTCGAGCTGCGGCCTCACAGTGCAGAGTGCGGAGGGACGATCCCCCCCTCCTGCTGACCGCACTGCTGCTGGCACAAGCCAGGAATGCCGCTGACCTTCCTGGCCACCTGAGCACACTGCTGCCTTGTGTGCGGCAGCTGTTGCCCACCACCCCTAGAGCTTTTTCCTCAACGCAGCTCCCAGCCACTCTGCCCCAAGCCTGCGGCACTGCATGGGATTGGTGTGACCAAAGCACGTGACCTGATGCTGTATTCTACTGGATTACTGGAAGATCTGGTTCCACACGGGACTGTTTTTCCTGCTGTTCTGGACCATGCGGCGGTCCCTAAAAAGGAACCAGCATGATGATAGCAGCAGTGAGGAGGACAGCTCCAGCAGCGAGGAGGCGGCAGCAGTGGGCAAGCATGAGGAAGGGGAGCAAGAGGAACAGGAGGAACAGGAGGAACAGGTGGAAGAGGAGGAACAGGAGTTAGTGGTAGTGACTGCATTTAAGAACAGTGTTTTGTAGCAGAGAATTTATTCTATCAAACATAGCTATTTTGCTCATTGTAGCTGTTGCAGTTTCCATGGAAATAAACGGGAGGCATTACTTTTGGAGCGACCTATGTGTATGCGGCCCAAGACAATCCGTCTTCACTCAGTGTGGCCCAGGGAAGCCAAGAGGTCAGCGAGAGGAAGCTTGCACACAGAGAGTTACAGGACTGCTATGTACCAGTGCAGACCATGGCAGCCTGGGTGGAATGGGAAACAGACACGTTGTTGCTGTTCTTAGAAACATAGACTCATAGAGCCCTTCTGGTTGGAGAAGACATCTAAGACCAACCATCAGCCCATTCCCACCATGCCTGCTAACCCTGTGAGCACCTACCAGACAGCTTCTGGTTGTGGATGCCCCACCCCTGGAGGTGTTCAAGACTAGGCTGGATGGGACCCTGGGCAACTTGGTCTAGTGCCAGACCTGCAGGTTGGTGGCCCTGCTGGTGGCAGGGGGGCTGGAACTTACAGATCCTTGGGCTCCTTTCCAAGGATCTGGAACATTCTATGATTTGATGGTTCTATGACAGTAACATGGGAGCAGAGGCCAATCCTCACTCACAACTACCCAGGGAGCTCTCACATGCTTTGTAAAGAGCATCCCCAGGAGCTCTGCCCAGAGAGATATGCCTCCAAACTGTGGCAGTACCGTGGCTGTGGCCACCTTGCGCAGCTGAGAGCGAAGGGCTGAAGGGTGAGGTCAGGCTGCCCACTGTGACATCAGCAAGGATGTCACAATGCAGGGGATGGTTTTAGGGCCGTCAGCAGGCAGTGCTGCTTCACTTTGGCCTGGGCCATAGGTAAGTGCAGCAGCATGGGAAGGTCGGGCTGGACGAGGGACACGGTGCAAACACCGGCCCCTGTGGGAGTGCCACGGGCAGTGCTTGGAACTGTCCCTGCCAGCGCTGGCCTCAGTCCCTGCTGCCACCCATCTCCTTCTACCCACTGCTCCTCCCTGAGCACAGGGCCATGAGGCTCCTGGCCCCGCTCCCTCCCAGCCCCACTGAGCCCCTCTCTCCCACCTCTTGCAGATCATGGCTTTGGTGTTGGTTCTCGCCTTGTTGGTGAGGGCGCTAATTGTCAGTGGCAGTGACCATGCGGTCATGCTCGAGCGCGTGCAGCAGCACGAGAAAGAGCAGAGGAACGGGGAGCAGAGCTGGGTGGACATGCCGGCTCTGCTCTTTACTCTGCTGCATTACTGGAAGATCTGGTTGTGTACGGGACTGTTTGTCTTCCTCTTTTGGAATATGTGGCGGTCCCTAAAAAGGAAGCAGCATGAGGAAGGGGGACAGCAGGAACAGCAAGAACGGGAGGAACAGGTGGAAGAGGTGGAACCTGAGGAACAGCAGGAGCAAGTGGAACAGGAGGAACAGCTGGAACGGGTGGAAGAGCTGGAACGGGTGGATCAGGTGGAACATGTGGAACAGGAGGAACGGGAGGATCAGGGGGAACAGGTGCAGCAGGAGGAACAGGTGGAAGAGGTAGAACGGGAGGACGAGGAGGATGAATACTTCTATCATTCAGCACTGACCAGATACATTGCACGGCGTGCCTGGGAAAAGATGCAAGGAAGGGCCACCAAGTGCGTGCTGGTGGAGGAGCTGATGAGAGACCTCCTGCAGACCTTCACATTTGTCTGTCCAAACAGCTTCTACCCGGTGCTGCAGCCTGCCATTGGGGTGGGCAGTGCCTTTGAAGGCTGGAGTCCCTGTGAGGAGGACATTGTGTACCACCTGCTCGTGCCCATTAAGGCCCCCCATGGGCACGTCTTCCACCCGGAGCTGGGTGAGGAAGGGGACATGCTGGCAAGGAACTCCCGCATCCGTGTGGAGCTGGTGTGCATGTGCACAAGGGAGCAGCAGCTGGGGGACGTGCTGTGCTTCCTCCACCACTCTCAGGAGGAGCTGAGCCAAAATCAGCAGCCCAGCCTCCTACAGACGCTCTGCACCGGCTCCTACCTGGATGTGCAGAAAACTGCCGCCTGGTTCAACAAGCAGGTACCAAGAATCTGGAGGCTCACCCACCGGGCACACCGTTACGGCCTAAAGGTGCTGCCCTCCAGCCGCTCCTGCAAGCTCCAGGTGACAGACACCTCCAGCGGGGAAAAAGTCCACGTTGAGCTGCTGTTCGGGGTGCAGCAAGGCAACCTGGACATCTTCCTGAGCAGCCAGAACGCAGAGGCCGTCTTTACGCCCAGCACAACATGGCCGCAGAGCTGCGCTGTGGCGGAAAGGAAGTACTTCGAGTACGTGGCCAGGACCGCTGGACCCAACAGCTGCCACCTCGTCTGCCTGAGGCTCTTTGCTCACATCCTGGTGGGCATGGGCTTTTCCAGCTACACCATCAAGACTCTTCTCCTCCACCTCCTAGCCATCATCCCTTTGGAGGACTGGCGCAGGAGGCATTTCCTGAGCCGGCTGGAGAATCTCCTGCAGTACCTGCAATACTGCCTGAACGACAAACTCCTGAACCACTTCCTCCTTGGCAACGCGACCATGCCTGACGAGGTTGTCCTGCCACAGGCCTTCCAAACAGCCAGCCCGCTCAACCTCTTTCAGCACCTGGAGCAGGACCCGGACGCCCACTCCCGGGCGCTGCGTGACTTCAAGGAGCTGAAAGATCGCCTCTTCAGACTGCTGCTGTTTGGACGCTGAAAGAGGCCTTTGTCAGAACCCTCCTTTCTTGGGCTCAAAGCTCACATGCTGTGAGCAATAAGACTCTGAGCTATCTAGGAGGCCAGAGGTGGGTGTTGCCGTGTGGCAGTCAGCATCAGGTTGTGGGCAGTTTACATCCAAAAGGATTTCTTTGGAGAGAGTTTGCCGGCTAAAGATCTGGGCTGAGACCAAACGACTCCAGCTTGGTACAGGAGATTTGGGAATAGTACCATTGTATCCAGTGAAGGCAAGACGCAAGTGGGCACCTCCCTGCTCCCTCTTATCTGCTGGCAAGGCCCAGAAGATGGGAACAAAAGGAGTTCCTGCTATGGTCCCAAAAGGAAGAAGCTGTCACTCCAAAGACAGCCAACTCGGCCACTCTGGACTTACATTAATAAGGCTGTCCTGTCCTTGGAAAAAGTCATCCTTGTCGTCGTCAAGCCAACAACAACCTCCGACGACCCATCTCTACTGAAGCTCAGCATCTGAACTACGAGCTATGCTGGAAACCCGGTGGTGACTCATTCTCTCTTGCTTTCTACAGAGACTCTTTGCTTTTATTTCCAATCTCTCTTCTATCGCCCGACTTCCCTTGCCCATCTCCCTAAACAACTAGGATTTGTAATAAAGTGGTCGGGCTAACATTTCACCTGTTGTGTCTTAATCTCGCCGTCGGGTGTACATCCATGAAGGGAACCTCCTCTCCCTCCTACAAATTGGAGAAACACAGCCTTCACGCACAGAGCTCTGCCTGCCTGCCGGGAGCAGCGCACGCGGCAGCCGTTCCCTGCTACCACACCGTGAGGAGCCGGACCCCGTGCAGCCGGAGAGGCCTCTGCACAGACGCTTCCAACACAGCCTCCTGTCAGCAGCTGGGCAGGGACCGCCCGGCCTCTCAGAGAGCATCCCTTTGTTCCGGGAGCTTCGGCCTCTGCACAAATGCCAAGAAATGCCTTGCTCAGCTCAGCGCTGCTCGAGTGTGACCTGTGCAAGGAGGGACTGCAGTGTCAGTTGCACAGTGCCGTGGCGAGACGGCTTCAGAACACTGCCATGACGGGAGAGTCCACCGTCCTCTGGGGCAGTGAGATGGAGTGCGCCGTCACCCTCCCTTTCAGAAGATGCTCTCTGACGTTCAAACCTGCCTCGTGTGTCCTTTGAGGAAGGCGGAATGCCATCCTATTTTACCAGAACCTCTGTCAGCTGGGCTAGGCGTACGAGTTCCGAGGAAAATCACAGAATTCCTCACAAAAAAACCTTGCACGCCGGCTTCCCTCCTTCCCGCTCTTGAGACCCCAACCCCTCCACGCCTTCCCTGCCCTGGCGGTTACGCTGACGTCACGACGGTGAGTCCGGCCGCCCTCCTGGCCCCGCCCACTCTGCCTCAGCGCCGCCTCTCCTCAGCGGCCCCGCGCTGCCCGCTCGGGCTGCCCGGCGCCTCCTCTCCGTCCCGCCTTCTGACTTGGCCGCGTTGGCCGGGGCTCGGCCCGTCAGGGAGACGTCCGGCTGCCAGTGCGGGGAGACGGGGTAGCCAGAAAGCTTAGGATCCTACGATCACTCAGGCTGCAAAGAGAACTGAGATCCCCAAGCCCAAGCCCACCCCACCGTGCCCACTGCCCACGTCCCTCAGTGCCACATCTCCACGGCTCTGGAACACCCCCAGGGACGGTGACCCCAGCATTCCTGGGCAGCTGGGCCTGTGCTAACTGCTCTTTGTGAGAAGAGATCTTTCCTAACATCCAACCTGAACTTCCCCTGGCCCTCCTCAGGGACATTCCCTCTCATCCCATCGCTGTTAGCCAGGAGCCAACCTCCCCCCCCACGCCCAGCTCCTGTCAGGGAGCTGCAGAGAGCCATGAGGGCTCCCCTGAGCCTCCTCTTCTCCACACTGACCCCCCCCAGCTCCCCCAGCCGCTCCCCATCACGCGTGTGCTCCAGAGCCCTCACAGCTCCGTTCCCCTCTCTGCACGCGCTGCAGGGCCTCCATGTCTGTCTGGGAGTGAGGGGCCCAGCACTGAACACAGCGCTCGAGCTGCGGCCTCACAGTGCAGAGTGCGGAGGGACGATCCCCCCCTCCTGCTGACCGCACTGCTGCTGGCACAAGCCAGGAATGCCGCTGACCTTCCTGGCCACCTGAGCACACTGCTGCCTTGTGTGCGGCAGCTGTTGCCCACCACCCCTAGAGCTTTTTCCTCAACGCGGCTCCCAGCCACTCTGCCCCAAGCCTGCGGCACTGCATGGGATTGGTGTGACCAAAGCACGTGACCTGATGCTGTATTCTACTGGATTACTGGAAGATCTGGTTCCACACGGGACTGTTTTTCCTGCTGTTCTGGACCATGCGGCGGTCCCTAAAAAGGAACCAGCATGATGATAGCAGCAGTGAGGAGGACAGCTCCAGCAGCGAGGAGGCGGCAGCAGTGGGCAAGCATGAGGAAGGGGAGCAAGAGGAACAGGAGGAACAGGAGGAACAGGTGGAAGAGGAGGAACAGGAGTTAGTGGTAGTGACTGCATTTAAGAACAGTGTTTTGTAGCAGAGAATTTATTCTATCAAACATAGCTATTTTGCTCATTGTAGCTGTTGCAGTTTCCATGGAAATAAACGGGAGGCATTACTTTTGGAGCGACCTATGTGTATGCGGCCCAAGACAATCCGTCTTCACTCAGTGTGGCCCAGGGAAGCCAAGAGGTCAGCGAGAGGAAGCTTGCACACAGAGAGTTACAGGACTGCTATGTACCAGTGCAGACCATGGCAGCCTGGGTGGAATGGGAAACAGACACGTTGTTGCTGTTCTTAGAAACATAGACTCATAGAGCCCTTCTGGTTGGAGAAGACATCTAAGACCAACCATCAGCCCATTCCCACCATGCCTGCTAACCCTGTGAGCACCTACCAGACAGCTTCTGGTTGTGGATGCCCCACCCCTGGAGGTGTTCAAGACTAGGCTGGATGGGACCCTGGGCAACTTGGTCTAGTGCCAGACCTGCAGGTTGGTGGCCCTGCTGGTGGCAGGGGGGCTGGAACTTACAGATCCTTGGGCTCCTTTCCAAGGATCTGGAACATTCTATGATTTGATGGTTCTATGACAGTAACATGGGAGCAGAGGCCAATCCTCACTCACAACTACCCAGGGAGCTCTCACATGCTTTGTAAAGAGCATCCCCAGGAGCTCTGCCCAGAGAGATATGCCTCCAAACTGTGGCAGTACCGTGGCTGTGGCCACCTTGCGCAGCTGAGAGCGAAGGGCTGAAGGGTGAGGTCAGGCTGCCCACTGTGACATCAGCAAGGATGTCACAATGCAGGGGATGGTTTTAGGGCCGTCAGCAGGCAGTGCTGCTTCACTTTGGCCTGGGCCATAGGTAAGTGCAGCAGCATGGGAAGGTCGGGCTGGACGAGGGACACGGTGCAAACACCGGCCCCTGTGGGAGTGCCACGGGCAGTGCTTGGAACTGTCCCTGCCAGCGCTGGCCTCAGTCCCTGCTGCCACCCATCTCCTTCTACCCACTGCTCCTCCCTGAGCACAGGGCCATGAGGCTCCTGGCCCCGCTCCCTCCCAGCCCCACTGAGCCCCTCTCTCCCATCTCTTGCAGATCATGGCTTTGGTGTTGGTTCTCGCCTTGTTGGTGAGGGCGCTAATTGTCAGTGGCAGTGACCATGCGGTCATGCTCGAGCGCGTGCAGCAGCACGAGAAAGAGCAGAGGAACGGGGAGCAGAGCTGGGTGGACATGCCGGCTCTGCTCTTTACTCTGCTGCATTACTGGAAGATCTGGTTGTGTACGGGACTGTTTGTCTTCCTCTTTTGGAATATGTGGCGGTCCCTAAAAAGGAAGCAGCATGAGGAAGGGGGACAGCAGGAACAGCAAGAACGGGAGGAACAGGTGGAAGAGGTGGAACCTGAGGAACAGCAGGAGCAAGTGGAACAGGAGGAACAGCTGGAACGGGTGGAAGAGCTGGAACGGGTGGATCAGGTGGAACATGTGGAACAGGAGGAACGGGAGGATCAGGGGGAACAGGTGCAGCAGGAGGAACAGGTGGAAGAGGTAGAACGGGAGGACGAGGAGGATGAATACTTCTATCATTCAGCACTGACCAGATACATTGCACGGCGTGCCTGGGAAAAGATGCAAGGAAGGGCCACCAAGTGCGTGCTGGTGGAGGAGCTGATGAGAGACCTCCTGCAGACCTTCACATTTGTCTGTCCAAACAGCTTCTACCCGGTGCTGCAGCCTGCCATTGGGGTGGGCAGTGCCTTTGAAGGCTGGAGTCCCTGTGAGGAGGACATTGTGTACCACCTGCTCGTGCCCATTAAGGCCCCCCATGGGCACGTCTTCCACCCGGAGCTGGGTGAGGAAGGGGACATGCTGGCAAGGAACTCCCGCATCCGTGTGGAGCTGGTGTGCATGTGCACAAGGGAGCAGCAGCTGGGGGACGTGCTGTGCTTCCTCCACCACTCTCGAGGAGGAGCTGAGCCAAAATCAGCAGCCCAGCCTCCTACAGACGCTCTGCACCGGCTCCTACCTGGATGTGCAGAAAACTGCCGCCTGGTTCAACAAGCAGGTACCAAGAATCTGGAGGCTCACCCACCGGGCACACCGTTACGGCCTAAAGGTGCTGCCCTCCAGCCGCTCCTGCAAGCTCCAGGTGACAGACACCTCCAGCGGGGAAAAAGTCCACGTTGAGCTGCTGTTCGGGGTGCAGCAAGGCAACCTGGACATCTTCCTGAGCAGCCAGAACGCAGAGGCCGTCTTTACGCCCAGCACAACATGGCCGCAGAGCTGCGCTGTGGCGGAAAGGAAGTACTTCGAGTACGTGGCCAGGACCGCTGGACCCAACAGCTGCCACCTCGTCTGCCTGAGGCTCTTTGCTCACATCCTGGTGGGCATGGGCTTTTCCAGCTACACCATCAAGACTCTTCTCCTCCACCTCCTAGCCATCATCCCTTTGGAGGACTGGCGCAGGAGGCATTTCCTGAGCCGGCTGGAGAATCTCCTGCAGTACCTGCAATACTGCCTGAACGACAAACTCCTGAACCACTTCCTCCTTGGCAACGCGACCATGCCTGACGAGGTTGTCCTGCCACAGGCCTTCCAAACAGCCAGCCCGCTCAACCTCTTTCAGCACCTGGAGCAGGACCCGGACGCCCACTCCCGGGCGCTGCGTGACTTCAAGGAGCTGAAAGATCGCCTCTTCAGACTGCTGCTGTTTGGACGCTGAAAGAGGCCTTTGTCAGAACCCTCCTTTCTTGGGCTCAAAGCTCACATGCTGTGAGCAATAAGACTCTGAGCTATCTAGGAGGCCAGAGGTGGGTGTTGCCGTGTGGCAGTCAGCATCAGGTTGTGGGCAGTTTACATCCAAAAGGATTTCTTTGGAGAGAGTTTGCCGGCTAAAGATCTGGGCTGAGACCAAACGACTCCAGCTTGGTACAGGAGATTTGGGAATAGTACCATTGTATCCAGTGAAGGCAAGACGCAAGTGGGCACCTCCCTGCTCCCTCTTATCTGCTGGCAAGGCCCAGAAGATGGGAACAAAAGGAGTTCCTGCTATGGTCCCAAAAGGAAGAAGCTGTCACTCCAAAGACAGCCAACTCGGCCACTCTGGACTTACATTAATAAGGCTGTCCTGTCCTTGGAAAAAGTCATCCTTGTCGTCGTCAAGCCAACAACAACCTCCGACGACCCATCTCTACTGAAGCTCAGCATCTGAACTACGAGCTATGCTGGAAACCCGGTGGTGACTCATTCTCTCTTGCTTTCTACAGAGACTCTTTGCTTTTATTTCCAATCTCTCTTCTATCGCCCGACTTCCCTTGCCCATCTCCCTAAACAACTAGGATTTGTAATAAAGTGGTCGGGCTAACATTTCACCTGTTGTGTCTTAATCTCGCCGTCGGGTGTACATCCATGAAGGGAACCTCCTCTCCCTCCTACAAATTGGAGCAACACAGCCTTCACGCACAGAGCTCTGCCTGCCTGCCGGGAGCAGCGCACGCGGCAGCCGTTCCCTGCTACCACACCGTGAGGAGCCGGACCCCGTGCAGCCGGAGAGGCCTCTGCACAGACGCTTCCAACACAGCCTCCTGTCAGCAGCTGGGCAGGGACCGCCCGGCCTCTCAGAGAGCATCCCTTTGTTCCGGGAGCTTCGGCCTCTGCACAAATGCCAAGAAATGCCTTGCTCAGGCTCAGCGCTGCTCGAGTGTGACCTGTGCAAGGAGGGACTGCAGTGTCAGTTGCACAGTGCCGTGGCGAGACGGCTTCAGAACACTGCCATGACGGGAGAGTCCACCGTCCTCTGGGGCAGTGAGATGGAGTGCGCCGTCACCCTCCCTTTCAGAAGATGCTCTCTGACGTTCAAACCGCCTCGTGTGTCCTTTGAGGAAGGCGGAATGCCATCCTATTTTACCAGAACCTCTGTCAGCTGGGCTAGGCGTACGAGTTCCGAGGAAAATCACAGAATTCCTCACAAAAAAACCTTGCACGCCGGCTTCCCTCCTTCCCGCTCTTGAGACCCCAACCCCTCCACGCCTTCCCTGCCCTGGCGGTTACGCTGACGTCACGACGGTGAGTCCGGCCGCCCTCCTGGCCCCGCCCACTCTGCCTCAGCGCCGCCTCTCCTCAGCGGCCCCGCGCTGCCCGCTCGGGCTGCCCGGCGCCTCCTCTCCGTCCCGCCTTCTGACTTGGCCGCGTTGGCCGGGGCTCGGCCCGTCAGGGAGACGTCCGGCTGCCAGTGCGGGGAGACGGGGTAGCCAGAAAGCTTAGGATCCTACGATCACTCAGGCTGCAAAGAGAACTGAGATCCCCAAGCCCAAGCCCACCCCACCGTGCCCACTGCCCACGTCCCTCAGTGCCACATCTCCACGGCTCTGGAACACCCCCAGGGACGGTGACCCCAGCATTCCTGGGCAGCTGGGCCTGTGCTAACTGCTCTTTGTGAGAAGAGATCTTTCCTAACATCCAACCTGAACTTCCCCTGGCCGTCCTCAGGGACATTCCCTCTCATCCCATCGCTGTTAGCCAGGAGCCAACCTCCCCCCCCACGCCCAGCTCCTGTCAGGGAGCTGCAGAGAGCCATGAGGGCTCCCCTGAGCCTCCTCTTCTCCACACTGACCCCCCCCAGCTCCCTCAGCCGCTCCCCATCACGCGTGTGCTCCAGAGCCCTCACAGCTCCGTTCCCCTCTCTGCACGCGCTGCAGGGCCTCCATGTCTGTCTGGGAGTGAGGGGCCCAGCACTGAACACAGCGCTCGAGCTGCGGCCTCACAGTGCAGAGTGCGGAGGGACGATCCCCCCCTCCTGCTGACCGCACTGCTGCTGGCACAAGCCAGGAATGCCGCTGACCTTCCTGGCCACCTGAGCACACTGCTGCCTTGTGTGCGGCAGCTGTTGCCCACCACCCCTAGAGCTTTTTCCTCAACGCAGCTCCCAGCCACTCTGCCCCAAGCCTGCGGCACTGCATGGGATTGGTGTGACCAAAGCACGTGACCTGATGCTGTATTCTACTGGATTACTGGAAGATCTGGTTCCACACGGGACTGTTTTTCCTGCTGTTCTGGACCATGCGGCGGTCCCTAAAAAGGAACCAGCATGATGATAGCAGCAGTGAGGAGGACAGCTCCAGCAGCGAGGAGGCGGCAGCAGTGGGCAAGCATGAGGAAGGGGAGCAAGAGGAACAGGAGGAACAGGAGGAACAGGTGGAAGAGGAGGAACAGGAGTTAGTGGTAGTGACTGCATTTAAGAACAGTGTTTTGTAGCAGAGAATTTATTCTATCAAACATAGCTATTTTGCTCATTGTAGCTGTTGCAGTTTCCATGGAAATAAACGGGAGGCATTACTTTTGGAGCGACCTATGTGTATGCGGCCCAAGACAATCCGTCTTCACTCAGTGTGGCCCAGGGAAGCCAAGAGGTCAGCGAGAGGAAGCTTGCACACAGAGAGTTACAGGACTGCTATGTACCAGTGCAGACCATGGCAGCCTGGGTGGAATGGGAAACAGACACGTTGTTGCTGTTCTTAGAAACATAGACTCATAGAGCCCTTCTGGTTGGAGAAGACATCTAAGACCAACCATCAGCCCATTCCCACCATGCCTGCTAACCCTGTGAGCACCTACCAGACAGCTTCTGGTTGTGGATGCCCCACCCCTGGAGGTGTTCAAGACTAGGCTGGATGGGACCCTGGGCAACTTGGTCTAGTGCCAGACCTGCAGGTTGGTGGCCCTGCTGGTGGCAGGGGGGCTGGAACTTACAGATCCTTGGGCTCCTTTCCAAGGATCTGGAACATTCTATGATTTGATGGTTCTATGACAGTAACATGGGAGCAGAGGCCAATCCTCACTCACAACTACCCAGGGAGCTCTCACATGCTTTGTAAAGAGCATCCCCAGGAGCTCTGCCCAGAGAGATATGCCTCCAAACTGTGGCAGTACCGTGGCTGTGGCCACCTTGCGCAGCTGAGAGCGAAGGGCTGAAGGGTGAGGTCAGGCTGCCCACTGTGACATCAGCAAGGATGTCACAATGCAGGGGATGGTTTTAGGGCCGTCAGCAGGCAGTGCTGCTTCACTTTGGCCTGGGCCATAGGTAAGTGCAGCAGCATGGGAAGGTCGGGCTGGACGAGGGACACGGTGCAAACACCGGCCCCTGTGGGAGTGCCACGGGCAGTGCTTGGAACTGTCCCTGCCAGCGCTGGCCTCAGTCCCTGCTGCCACCCATCTCCTTCTACCCACTGCTCCTCCCTGAGCACAGGGCCATGAGGCTCCTGGCCCCGCTCCCTCCCAGCCCCACTGAGCCCCTCTCTCCCATCTCTTGCAGATCATGGCTTTGGTGTTGGTTCTCGCCTTGTTGGTGAGGGCGCTAATTGTCAGTGGCAGTGACCATGCGGTCATGCTCGAGCGCGTGCAGCAGCACGAGAAAGAGCAGAGGAACGGGGAGCAGAGCTGGGTGGACATGCCGGCTCTGCTCTTTACTCTGCTGCATTACTGGAAGATCTGGTTGTGTACGGGACTGTTTGTCTTCCTCTTTTGGAATATGTGGCGGTCCCTAAAAAGGAAGCAGCATGAGGAAGGGGGACAGCAGGAACAGCAAGAACGGGAGGAACAGGTGGAAGAGGTGGAACCTGAGGAACAGCAGGAGCAAGTGGAACAGGAGGAACAGCTGGAACGGGTGGAAGAGCTGGAACGGGTGGATCAGGTGGAACATGTGGAACAGGAGGAACGGGAGGATCAGGGGGAACAGGTGCAGCAGGAGGAACAGGTGGAAGAGGTAGAACGGGAGGACGAGGAGGATGAATACTTCTATCATTCAGCACTGACCAGATACATTGCACGGCGTGCCTGGGAAAAGATGCAAGGAAGGGCCACCAAGTGCGTGCTGGTGGAGGAGCTGATGAGAGACCTCCTGCAGACCTTCACATTTGTCTGTCCAAACAGCTTCTACCCGGTGCTGCAGCCTGCCATTGGGGTGGGCAGTGCCTTTGAAGGCTGGAGTCCCTGTGAGGAGGACATTGTGTACCACCTGCTCGTGCCCATTAAGGCCCCCCATGGGCACGTCTTCCACCCGGAGCTGGGTGAGGAAGGGGACATGCTGGCAAGGAACTCCCGCATCCGTGTGGAGCTGGTGTGCATGTGCACAAGGGAGCAGCAGCTGGGGGACGTGCTGTGCTTCCTCCACCACTCTCAGGAGGAGCTGAGCCAAAATCAGCAGCCCAGCCTCCTACAGACGCTCTGCACCGGCTCCTACCTGGATGTGCAGAAAACTGCCGCCTGGTTCAACAAGCAGGTACCAAGAATCTGGAGGCTCACCCACCGGGCACACCGTTACGGCCTAAAGGTGCTGCCCTCCAGCCGCTCCTGCAAGCTCCAGGTGACAGACACCTCCAGCGGGGAAAAAGTCCACGTTGAGCTGCTGTTCGGGGTGCAGCAAGGCAACCTGGACATCTTCCTGAGCAGCCAGAACGCAGAGGCCGTCTTTACGCCCAGCACAACATGGCCGCAGAGCTGCGCTGTGGCGGAAAGGAAGTACTTCGAGTACGTGGCCAGGACCGCTGGACCCAACAGCTGCCACCTCGTCTGCCTGAGGCTCTTTGCTCACATCCTGGTGGGCATGGGCTTTTCCAGCTACACCATCAAGACTCTTCTCCTCCACCTCCTAGCCATCATCCCTTTGGAGGACTGGCGCAGGAGGCATTTCCTGAGCCGGCTGGAGAATCTCCTGCAGTACCTGCAATACTGCCTGAACGACAAACTCCTGAACCACTTCCTCCTTGGCAACGCGACCATGCCTGACGAGGTTGTCCTGCCACAGGCCTTCCAAACAGCCAGCCCGCTCAACCTCTTTCAGCACCTGGAGCAGGACCCGGACGCCCACTCCCGGGCGCTGCGTGACTTCAAGGAGCTGAAAGATCGCCTCTTCAGACTGCTGCTGTTTGGACGCTGAAAGAGGCCTTTGTCAGAACCCTCCTTTCTTGGGCTCAAAGCTCACATGCTGTGAGCAATAAGACTCTGAGCTATCTAGGAGGCCAGAGGTGGGTGTTGCCGTGTGGCAGTCAGCATCAGGTTGTGGGCAGTTTACATCCAAAAGGATTTCTTTGGAGAGAGTTTGCCGGCTAAAGATCTGGGCTGAGACCAAACGACTCCAGCTTGGTACAGGAGATTTGGGAATAGTACCATTGTATCCAGTGAAGGCAAGACGCAAGTGGGCACCTCCCTGCTCCCTCTTATCTGCTGGCAAGGCCCAGAAGATGGGAACAAAAGGAGTTCCTGCTATGGTCCCAAAAGGAAGAAGCTGTCACTCCAAAGACAGCCAACTCGGCCACTCTGGACTTACATTAATAAGGCTGTCCTGTCCTTGGAAAAAGTCATCCTTGTCGTCGTCAAGCCAACAACAACCTCCGACGACCCATCTCTACTGAAGCTCAGCATCTGAACTACGAGCTATGCTGGAAACCCGGTGGTGACTCATTCTCTCTTGCTTTCTACAGAGACTCTTTGCTTTTATTTCCAATCTCTCTTCTATCGCCCGACTTCCCTTGCCCATCTCCCTAAACAACTAGGATTTGTAATAAAGTGGTCGGGCTAACATTTCACCTGTTGTGTCTTAATCTCGCCGTCGGGTGTACATCCATGAAGGGAACCTCCTCTCCCTCCTACAAATTGGAGCAACACAGCCTTCACGCACAGAGCTCTGCCTGCCTGCCGGGAGCAGCGCACGCGGCAGCCGTTCCCTGCTACCACACCGTGAGGAGCCGGACCCCGTGCAGCCGGAGAGGCCTCTGCACAGACGCTTCCAACACAGCCTCCTGTCAGCAGCTGGGCAGGGACCGCCCGGCCTCTCAGAGAGCATCCCTTTGTTCCGGGAGCTTCGGCCTCTGCACAAATGCCAAGAAATGCCTTGCTCAGCTCAGCGCTGCTCGAGTGTGACCTGTGCAAGGAGGGACTGCAGTGTCAGTTTGCACAGTGCCGTGGCGAGACGGCTTCAGAACACTGCCATGACGGGAGAGTCCACCGTCCTCTGGGGCAGTGAGATGGAGTGCGCCGTCACCCTCCCTTTCAGAAGATGCTCTCTGACGTTCAAACCGCCTCGTGTGTCCTTTGAGGAAGGCGGAATGCCATCCTATTTTACCAGAACCTCTGTCAGCTGGGCTAGGCGTACGAGTTCCGAGGAAAATCACAGAATTCCTCACAAAAAAACCTTGCACGCCGGCTTCCCTCCTTCCCGCTCTTGAGACCCCAACCCCTCCACGCCTTCCCTGCCCTGGCGGTTACGCTGACGTCACGACGGTGAGTCCGGCCGCCCTCCTGGCCCCGCCCACTCTGCCTCAGCGCCGCCTCTCCTCAGCGGCCCCGCGCTGCCCGCTCGGGCTGCCCGGCGCCTCCTCTCCGTCCCGCCTTCTGACTTGGCCGCGTTGGCCGGGGCTCGGCCCGTCAGGGAGACGTCCGGCTGCCAGTGCGGGGAGACGGGGTAGCCAGAAAGCTTAGGATCCTACGATCACTCAGGCTGCAAAGAGAACTGAGATCCCCAAGCCCAAGCCCACCCCACCGTGCCCACTGCCCACGTCCCTCAGTGCCACATCTCCACGGCTCTGGAACACCCCCAGGGACGGTGACCCCAGCATTCCTGGGCAGCTGGGCCTGTGCTAACTGCTCTTTGTGAGAAGAGATCTTTCCTAACATCCAACCCGAACTTCCCCTGGCCCTCCTCAGGGACATTCCCTCTCATCCCATCGCTGTTAGCCAGGAGCCAACCTCCCCCCCCACGCCCAGCTCCTGTCAGGGAGCTGCAGAGAGCCATGAGGGCTCCCCTGAGCCTCCTCTTCTCCACACTGACCCCCCCCAGCTCCCCCAGCCGCTCCCCATCACGCGTGTGCTCCAGAGCCCTCACAGCTCCGTTCCCCTCTCTGCACGCGCTGCAGGGCCTCCATGTCTGTCTGGGAGTGAGGGGCCCAGCACTGAACACAGCGCTCGAGCTGCGGCCTCACAGTGCAGAGTGCGGAGGGACGATCCCCCCCTCCTGCTGACCGCACTGCTGCTGGCACAAGCCAGGAATGCCGCTGACCTTCCTGGCCACCTGAGCACACTGCTGCCTTGTGTGCGGCAGCTGTTGCCCACCACCCCTAGAGCTTTTTCCTCAACGCAGCTCCCAGCCACTCTGCCCCAAGCCTGCGGCACTGCATGGGATTGGTGTGACCAAAGCACGTGACCTGATGCTGTATTCTACTGGATTACTGGAAGATCTGGTTCCACACGGGACTGTTTTTCCTGCTGTTCTGGACCATGCGGCGGTCCCTAAAAAGGAACCAGCATGATGATAGCAGCAGTGAGGAGGACAGCTCCAGCAGCGAGGAGGCGGCAGCAGTGGGCAAGCATGAGGAAGGGGAGCAAGAGGAACAGGAGGAACAGGAGGAACAGGTGGAAGAGGAGGAACAGGAGTTAGTGGTAGTGACTGCATTTAAGAACAGTGTTTTGTAGCAGAGAATTTATTCTATCAAACATAGCTATTTTGCTCATTGTAGCTGTTGCAGTTTCCATGGAAATAAACGGGAGGCATTACTTTTGGAGCGACCTATGTGTATGCGGCCCAAGACAATCCGTCTTCACTCAGTGTGGCCCAGGGAAGCCAAGAGGTCAGCGAGAGGAAGCTTGCACACAGAGAGTTACAGGACTGCTATGTACCAGTGCAGACCATGGCAGCCTGGGTGGAATGGGAAACAGACACGTTGTTGCTGTTCTTAGAAACATAGACTCATAGAGCCCTTCTGGTTGGAGAAGACATCTAAGACCAACCATCAGCCCATTCCCACCATGCCTGCTAACCCTGTGAGCACCTACCAGACAGCTTCTGGTTGTGGATGCCCCACCCCTGGAGGTGTTCAAGACTAGGCTGGATGGGACCCTGGGCAACTTGGTCTAGTGCCAGACCTGCAGGTTGGTGGCCCTGCTGGTGGCAGGGGGGCTGGAACTTACAGATCCTTGGGCTCCTTTCCAAGGATCTGGAACATTCTATGATTTGATGGTTCTATGACAGTAACATGGGAGCAGAGGCCAATCCTCACTCACAACTACCCAGGGAGCTCTCACATGCTTTGTAAAGAGCATCCCCAGGAGCTCTGCCCAGAGAGATATGCCTCCAAACTGTGGCAGTACCGTGGCTGTGGCCACCTTGCGCAGCTGAGAGCGAAGGGCTGAAGGGTGAGGTCAGGCTGCCCACTGTGACATCAGCAAGGATGTCACAATGCAGGGGATGGTTTTAGGGCCGTCAGCAGGCAGTGCTGCTTCACTTTGGCCTGGGCCATAGGTAAGTGCAGCAGCATGGGAAGGTCGGGCTGGACGAGGGACACGGTGCAAACACCGGCCCCTGTGGGAGTGCCACGGGCAGTGCTTGGAACTGTCCCTGCCAGCGCTGGCCTCAGTCCCTGCTGCCACCCATCTCCTTCTACCCACTGCTCCTCCCTGAGCACAGGGCCATGAGGCTCCTGGCCCCGCTCCCTCCCAGCCCCACTGAGCCCCTCTCTCCCATCTCTTGCAGATCATGGCTTTGGTGTTGGTTCTCGCCTTGTTGGTGAGGGCGCTAATTGTCAGTGGCAGTGACCATGCGGTCATGCTCGAGCGCGTGCAGCAGCACGAGAAAGAGCAGAGGAACGGGGAGCAGAGCTGGGTGGACATGCCGGCTCTGCTCTTTACTCTGCTGCATTACTGGAAGATCTGGTTGTGTACGGGACTGTTTGTCTTCCTCTTTTGGAATATGTGGCGGTCCCTAAAAAGGAAGCAGCATGAGGAAGGGGGACAGCAGGAACAGCAAGAACGGGAGGAACAGGTGGAAGAGGTGGAACCTGAGGAACAGCAGGAGCAAGTGGAACAGGAGGAACAGCTGGAACGGGTGGAAGAGCTGGAACGGGTGGATCAGGTGGAACATGTGGAACAGGAGGAACGGGAGGATCAGGGGGAACAGGTGCAGCAGGAGGAACAGGTGGAAGAGGTAGAACGGGAGGACGAGGAGGATGAATACTTCTATCATTCAGCACTGACCAGATACATTGCACGGCGTGCCTGGGAAAAGATGCAAGGAAGGGCCACCAAGTGCGTGCTGGTGGAGGAGCTGATGAGAGACCTCCTGCAGACCTTCACATTTGTCTGTCCAAACAGCTTCTACCCGGTGCTGCAGCCTGCCATTGGGGTGGGCAGTGCCTTTGAAGGCTGGAGTCCCTGTGAGGAGGACATTGTGTACCACCTGCTCGTGCCCATTAAGGCCCCCCATGGGCACGTCTTCCACCCGGAGCTGGGTGAGGAAGGGGACATGCTGGCAAGGAACTCCCGCATCCGTGTGGAGCTGGTGTGCATGTGCACAAGGGAGCAGCAGCTGGGGGACGTGCTGTGCTTCCTCCACCACTCTCAGGAGGAGCTGAGCCAAAATCAGCAGCCCAGCCTCCTACAGACGCTCTGCACCGGCTCCTACCTGGATGTGCAGAAAACTGCCGCCTGGTTCAACAAGCAGGTACCAAGAATCTGGAGGCTCACCCACCGGGCACACCGTTACGGCCTAAAGGTGCTGCCCTCCAGCCGCTCCTGCAAGCTCCAGGTGACAGACACCTCCAGCGGGGAAAAAGTCCATGTTGAGCTGCTGTTCGGGGTGCAGCAAGGCAACCTGGACATCTTCCTGAGCAGCCAGAATGCAGAGGCCATCTTTACGCCCAGCACAACATGGCCGCAGAGCTGCGCTGTGGCGGAAAGGAAGTACTTCGAGTACGTGGCCAGGACCGCTGGACCCAACAGCTGCCACCTCGTCTGCCTGAGGCTCTTTGCTCACATCCTGGTGGGCATGGGCTTTTCCACCTACGCCATCAAGACTCTTCTCCTCCACCTCCTAGCCATCATCCCTTTGGAGGACTGGCGCAGGAGGCATTTCCTGAGCCGGCTGGAGAATCTCCTGCAGTACCTGCAATACTGCCTGAACGACAAACTCCTGAACCACTTCCTCCTTGGCAACGCGACCATGCCTGACGAGGTTGTCCTGCCACAGGCCTTCCAAACAGCCAGCCCGCTCAACCTCTTTCAGCACCTGGAGCAGGACCCGGACGCCCACTCCCGGGCGCTGCGTGACTTCAAGGAGCTGAAAGATCGCCTCTTCAGACTGCTGCTGTTTGGACGCTGAAAGAGGCGTTTGTCAGAACCCTCCTTTCTTGGGCTCAAAGCTCACATGCTGTGAGCAATAAGACTCTGAGCTATCTAGGAGGCCAGAGGTGGGTGTTGCCGTGTGGCAGTCAGCATCAGGTTGTGGGCAGTTTACATCCAAAAGGATTTCTTTGGAGAGAGTTTGCCGGCTAAAGATCTGGGCTGAGACCAAACGACTCCAGCTTGGTACAGGAGATTTGGGAATAGTACCATTGTATCCAGTGAAGGCAAGACGCAAGTGGGCACCTCCCTGCTCCCTCTTATCTGCTGGCAAGGCCCAGAAGATGGGAACAAAAGGAGTTCCTGCTATGGTCCCAAAAGGAAGAAGCTGTCACTCCAAAGACAGCCAACTCGGCCACTCTGGACTTACATTAATAAGGCTGTCCTGTCCTTGGAAAAAGTCATCCTTGTCGTCGTCAAGCCAACAACAACCTCCGACGACCCATCTCTACTGAAGCTCAGCATCTGAACTACGAGCTATGCTGGAAACCCGGTGGTGACTCATTCTCTCTTGCTTTCTACAGAGACTCTTTGCTTTTATTTCCAATCTCTCTTCTATCGCCCGACTTCCCTTGCCCATCTCCCTAAACAACTAGGATTTGTAATAAAGTGGTCGGGCTAACATTTCACCTGTTGTGTCTTAATCTCGCCGTCGGGTGTACATCCATGAAGGGAACCTCCTCTCCCTCCTACAAATTGGAGCAACACAGCCTTCACGCACAGAGCTCTGCCTGCCTGCCGGGAGCAGCGCACGCGGCAGCCGTTCCCTGCTACCACACCGTGAGGAGCCGGACCCCGTGCAGCCGGAGAGGCCTCTGCACAGACGCTTCCAACACAGCCTCCTGTCAGCAGCTGGGCAGGGACCGCCCGGCCTCTCAGAGAGCATCCCTTTGTTCCGGGAGCTTCGGCCTCTGCACAAATGCCAAGAAATGCCTTGCTCAGCTCAGCGCTGCTCGAGTGTGACCTGTGCAAGGAGGGACTGCAGTGTCAGTTGCACAGTGCCGTGGCGAGACGGCTTCAGAACACTGCCATGACGGGAGAGTCCACCGTCCTCTGGGGCAGTGAGATGGAGTGCGCCGTCACCCTCCCTTTCAGAAGATGCTCTCTGACGTTCAAACCGCCTCGTGTGTCCTTTGAGGAAGGCGGAATGCCATCCTATTTTACCAGAACCTCTGTCAGCTGGGCTAGGCGTACGAGTTCCGAGGAAAATCACAGAATTCCTCACAAAAAAACCTTGCACGCCGGCTTCCCTCCTTCCCGCTCTTGAGACCCCAACCCCTCCACGCCTTCCCTGCCCTGGCGGTTACGCTGAGGTCCCGACGGTGAGTCCGGCCGCCCTCCTGGCCCCGCCCACTCTGCCTCAGCGCCGCCTCTCCTCAGCGGCCCCGCGCTGCCCGCTCGGGCTGCCCGGCGCCTCCTCTCCGTCCCGCCTTCTGACTTGGCCGCGTTGGCCGGGGCTCGGCCCGTCAGGGAGACGTCCGGCTGCCAGTGCGGGGAGACGGGGTAGCCAGAAAGCTTAGGATCCTACGATCACTCAGGCTGCAAAGAGAACTGAGATCCCCAAGCCCAAGCCCACCCCACCGTGCCCACTGCCCACGTCCCTCAGTGCCACATCTCCACGGCTCTGGAACACCCCCAGGGACGGTGACCCCAGCATTCCTGGGCAGCTGGGCCTGTGCTAACTGCTCTTTGTGAGAAGAGATCTTTCCTAACATCCAACCCGAACTTCCCCTGGCCCTCCTCAGGGACATTCCCTCTCATCCCATCGCTGTTAGCCAGGAGCCAACCTCCCCCCCCACGCCCAGCTCCTGTCAGGGAGCTGCAGAGAGCCATGAGGGCTCCCCTGAGCCTCCTCTTCTCCACACTGACCCCCCCCAGCTCCCCCAGCCGCTCCCCATCACGCGTGTGCTCCAGAGCCCTCACAGCTCCGTTCCCCTCTCTGCACGCGCTGCAGGGCCTCCATGTCTGTCTGGGAGTGAGGGGCCCAGCACTGAACACAGCGCTCGAGCTGCGGCCTCACAGTGCAGAGTGCGGAGGGACGATCCCCCCCTCCTGCTGACCGCACTGCTGCTGGCACAAGCCAGGAATGCCGCTGACCTTCCTGGCCACCTGAGCACACTGCTGCCTTGTGTGCGGCAGCTGTTGCCCACCACCCCTAGAGCTTTTTCCTCAACGCAGCTCCCAGCCACTCTGCCCCAAGCCTGCGGCACTGCATGGGATTGGTGTGACCAAAGCACGTGACCTGATGCTGTATTCTACTGGATTACTGGAAGATCTGGTTCCACACGGGACTGTTTTTCCTGCTGTTCTGGACCATGCGGCGGTCCCTAAAAAGGAACCAGCATGATGATAGCAGCAGTGAGGAGGACAGCTCCAGCAGCGAGGAGGCGGCAGCAGTGGGCAAGCATGAGGAAGGGGAGCAAGAGGAACAGGAGGAACAGGAGGAACAGGTGGAAGAGGAGGAACAGGAGTTAGTGGTAGTGACTGCATTTAAGAACAGTGTTTTGTAGCAGAGAATTTATTCTATCAAACATAGCTATTTTGCTCATTGTAGCTGTTGCAGTTTCCATGGAAATAAACGGGAGGCATTACTTTTGGAGCGACCTATGTGTATGCGGCCCAAGACAATCCGTCTTCACTCAGTGTGGCCCAGGGAAGCCAAGAGGTCAGCGAGAGGAAGCTTGCACACAGAGAGTTACAGGACTGCTATGTACCAGTGCAGACCATGGCAGCCTGGGTGGAATGGGAAACAGACACGTTGTTGCTGTTCTTAGAAACATAGACTCATAGAGCCCTTCTGGTTGGAGAAGACATCTAAGACCAACCATCAGCCCATTCCCACCATGCCTGCTAACCCTGTGAGCACCTACCAGACAGCTTCTGGTTGTGGATGCCCCACCCCTGGAGGTGTTCAAGACTAGGCTGGATGGGACCCTGGGCAACTTGGTCTAGTGCCAGACCTGCAGGTTGGTGGCCCTGCTGGTGGCAGGGGGGCTGGAACTTACAGATCCTTGGGCTCCTTTCCAAGGATCTGGAACATTCTATGATTTGATGGTTCTATGACAGTAACATGGGAGCAGAGGCCAATCCTCACTCACAACTACCCAGGGAGCTCTCACATGCTTTGTAAAGAGCATCCCCAGGAGCTCTGCCCAGAGAGATATGCCTCCAAACTGTGGCAGTACCGTGGCTGTGGCCACCTTGCGCAGCTGAGAGCGAAGGGCTGAAGGGTGAGGTCAGGCTGCCCACTGTGACATCAGCAAGGATGTCACAATGCAGGGGATGGTTTTAGGGCCGTCAGCAGGCAGTGCTGCTTCACTTTGGCCTGGGCCATAGGTAAGTGCAGCAGCATGGGAAGGTCGGGCTGGACGAGGGACACGGTGCAAACACCGGCCCCTGTGGGAGTGCCACGGGCAGTGCTTGGAACTGTCCCTGCCAGCGCTGGCCTCAGTCCCTGCTGCCACCCATCTCCTTCTACCCACTGCTCCTCCCTGAGCACAGGGCCATGAGGCTCCTGGCCCCGCTCCCTCCCAGCCCCACTGAGCCCCTCTCTCCCATCTCTTGCAGATCATGGCTTTGGTGTTGGTTCTCGCCTTGTTGGTGAGGGCGCTAATTGTCAGTGGCAGTGACCATGCGGTCATGCTCGAGCGCGTGCAGCAGCACGAGAAAGAGCAGAGGAACGGGGAGCAGAGCTGGGTGGACATGCCGGCTCTGCTCTTTACTCTGCTGCATTACTGGAAGATCTGGTTGTGTACGGGACTGTTTGTCTTCCTCTTTTGGAATATGTGGCGGTCCCTAAAAAGGAAGCAGCATGAGGAAGGGGGACAGCAGGAACAGCAAGAACGGGAGGAACAGGTGGAAGAGGTGGAACCTGAGGAACAGCAGGAGCAAGTGGAACAGGAGGAACAGCTGGAACGGGTGGAAGAGCTGGAACGGGTGGATCAGGTGGAACATGTGGAACAGGAGGAACGGGAGGATCAGGGGGAACAGGTGCAGCAGGAGGAACAGGTGGAAGAGGTAGAACGGGAGGACGAGGAGGATGAATACTTCTATCATTCAGCACTGACCAGATACATTGCACGGCGTGCCTGGGAAAAGATGCAAGGAAGGGCCACCAAGTGCGTGCTGGTGGAGGAGCTGATGAGAGACCTCCTGCAGACCTTCACATTTGTCTGTCCAAACAGCTTCTACCCGGTGCTGCAGCCTGCCATTGGGGTGGGCAGTGCCTTTGAAGGCTGGAGTCCCTGTGAGGAGGACATTGTGTACCACCTGCTCGTGCCCATTAAGGCCCCCCATGGGCACGTCTTCCACCCGGAGCTGGGTGAGGAAGGGGACATGCTGGCAAGGAACTCCCGCATCCGTGTGGAGCTGGTGTGCATGTGCACAAGGGAGCAGCAGCTGGGGGACGTGCTGTGCTTCCTCCACCACTCTCAGGAGGAGCTGAGCCAAAATCAGCAGCCCAGCCTCCTACAGACGCTCTGCACCGGCTCCTACCTGGATGTGCAGAAAACTGCCGCCTGGTTCAACAAGCAGGTACCAAGAATCTGGAGGCTCACCCACCGGGCACACCGTTACGGCCTAAAGGTGCTGCCCTCCAGCCGCTCCTGCAAGCTCCAGGTGACAGACACCTCCAGCGGGGAAAAAGTCCACGTTGAGCTGCTGTTCGGGGTGCAGCAAGGCAACCTGGACATCTTCCTGAGCAGCCAGAACGCAGAGGCCGTCTTTACGCCCAGCACAACATGGCCGCAGAGCTGCGCTGTGGCGGAAAGGAAGTACTTCGAGTACGTGGCCAGGACCGCTGGACCCAACAGCTGCCACCTCGTCTGCCTGAGGCTCTTTGCTCACATCCTGGTGGGCATGGGCTTTTCCAGCTACACCATCAAGACTCTTCTCCTCCACCTCCTAGCCATCATCCCTTTGGAGGACTGGCGCAGGAGGCATTTCCTGAGCCGGCTGGAGAATCTCCTGCAGTACCTGCAATACTGCCTGAACGACAAACTCCTGAACCACTTCCTCCTTGGCAACGCGACCATGCCTGACGAGGTTGTCCTGCCACAGGCCTTCCAAACAGCCAGCCCGCTCAACCTCTTTCAGCACCTGGAGCAGGACCCGGACGCCCACTCCCGGGCGCTGCGTGACTTCAAGGAGCTGAAAGATCGCCTCTTCAGACTGCTGCTGTTTGGACGCTGAAAGAGGCCTTTGTCAGAACCCTCCTTTCTTGGGCTCAAAGCTCACATGCTGTGAGCAATAAGACTCTGAGCTATCTAGGAGGCCAGAGGTGGGTGTTGCCGTGTGGCAGTCAGCATCAGGTTGTGGGCAGTTTACATCCAAAAGGATTTCTTTGGAGAGAGTTTGCCGGCTAAAGATCTGGGCTGAGACCAAACGACTCCAGCTTGGTACAGGAGATTTGGGAATAGTACCATTGTATCCAGTGAAGGCAAGACGCAAGTGGGCACCTCCCTGCTCCCTCTTATCTGCTGGCAAGGCCCAGAAGATGGGAACAAAAGGAGTTCCTGCTATGGTCCCAAAAGGAAGAAGCTGTCACTCCAAAGACAGCCAACTCGGCCACTCTGGACTTACATTAATAAGGCTGTCCTGTCCTTGGAAAAAGTCATCCTTGTCGTCGTCAAGCCAACAACAACCTCCGACGACCCATCTCTACTGAAGCTCAGCATCTGAACTACGAGCTATGCTGGAAACCCGGTGGTGACTCATTCTCTCTTGCTTTCTACAGAGACTCTTTGCTTTTATTTCCAATCTCTCTTCTATCGCCCGACTTCCCTTGCCCATCTCCCTAAACAACTAGGATTTGTAATAAAGTGGTCGGGCTAACATTTCACCTGTTGTGTCTTAATCTCGCCGTCGGGTGTACATCCATGAAGGGAACCTCCTCTCCCTCCTACAAATTGGAGCAACACAGCCTTCACGCACAGAGCTCTGCCTGCCTGCCGGGAGCAGCGCACGCGGCAGCCGTTCCCTGCTACCACACCGTGAGGAGCCGGACCCCGTGCAGCCGGAGAGGCCTCTGCACAGACGCTTCCAACACAGCCTCCTGTCAGCAGCTGGGCAGGGACCGCCCGGCCTCTCAGAGAGCATCCCTTTGTTCCGGGAGCTTCGGCCTCTGCACAAATGCCAAGAAATGCCTTGCTCAGCTCAGCGCTGCTCGAGTGTGACCTGTGCAAGGAGGGACTGCAGTGTCAGTTGCACAGTGCCGTGGCGAGACGGCTTCAGAACACTGCCATGACGGGAGAGTCCACCGTCCTCTGGGGCAGTGAGATGGAGTGCGCCGTCACCCTCCCTTTCAGAAGATGCTCTCTGACGTTCAAACCGCCTCGTGTGTCCTTTGAGGAAGGCGGAATGCCATCCTATTTTACCAGAACCTCTGTCAGCTGGGCTAGGCGTACGAGTTCCGAGGAAAATCACAGAATTCCTCACAAAAAAACCTTGCACGCCGGCTTCCCTCCTTCCCGCTCTTGAGACCCCAACCCCTCCACGCCTTCCCTGCCCTGGCGGTTACGCTGACGTCACGACGGTGAGTCCGGCCGCCCTCCTGGCCCCGCCCACTCTGCCTCAGCGCCGCCTCTCCTCAGCGGCCCCGCGCTGCCCGCTCGGGCTGCCCGGCGCCTCCTCTCCGTCCCGCCTTCTGACTTGGCCGCGTTGGCCGGGGCTCGGCCCGTCAGGGAGACGTCCGGCTGCCAGTGCGGGGAGACGGGGTAGCCAGAAAGCTTAGGATCCTACGATCACTCAGGCTGCAAAGAGAACTGAGATCCCCAAGCCCAAGCCCACCCCACCGTGCCCACTGCCCACGTCCCTCAGTGCCACATCTCCACGGCTCTGGAACACCCCCAGGGACGGTGACCCCAGCATTCCTGGGCAGCTGGGCCTGTGCTAACTGCTCTTTGTGAGAAGAGATCTTTCCTAACATCCAACCCGAACTTCCCCTGGCCCTCCTCAGGGACATTCCCTCTCATCCCATCGCTGTTAGCCAGGAGCCAACCTCCCCCCCCACGCCCAGCTCCTGTCAGGGAGCTGCAGAGAGCCATGAGGGCTCCCCTGAGCCTCCTCTTCTCCACACTGACCCCCCCCAGCTCCCCCAGCCGCTCCCCATCACGCGTGTGCTCCAGAGCCCTCACAGCTCCGTTCCCCTCTCTGCACGCGCTGCAGGGCCTCCATGTCTGTCTGGGAGTGAGGGGCCCAGCACTGAACACAGCGCTCGAGCTGCGGCCTCACAGTGCAGAGTGCGGAGGGACGATCCCCCCCTCCTGCTGACCGCACTGCTGCTGGCACAAGCCAGGAATGCCGCTGACCTTCCTGGCCACCTGAGCACACTGCTGCCTTGTGTGCGGCAGCTGTTGCCCACCACCCCTAGAGCTTTTTCCTCAACGCAGCTCCCAGCCACTCTGCCCCAAGCCTGCGGCACTGCATGGGATTGGTGTGACCAAAGCACGTGACCTGATGCTGTATTCTACTGGATTACTGGAAGATCTGGTTCCACACGGGACTGTTTTTCCTGCTGTTCTGGACCATGCGGCGGTCCCTAAAAAGGAACCAGCATGATGATAGCAGCAGTGAGGAGGACAGCTCCAGCAGCGAGGAGGCGGCAGCAGTGGGCAAGCATGAGGAAGGGGAGCAAGAGGAACAGGAGGAACAGGAGGAACAGGTGGAAGAGGAGGAACAGGAGTTAGTGGTAGTGACTGCATTTAAGAACAGTGTTTTGTAGCAGAGAATTTATTCTATCAAACATAGCTATTTTGCTCATTGTAGCTGTTGCAGTTTCCATGGAAATAAACGGGAGGCATTACTTTTGGAGCGACCTATGTGTATGCGGCCCAAGACAATCCGTCTTCACTCAGTGTGGCCCAGGGAAGCCAAGAGGTCAGCGAGAGGAAGCTTGCACACAGAGAGTTACAGGACTGCTATGTACCAGTGCAGACCATGGCAGCCTGGGTGGAATGGGAAACAGACACGTTGTTGCTGTTCTTAGAAACATAGACTCATAGAGCCCTTCTGGTTGGAGAAGACATCTAAGACCAACCATCAGCCCATTCCCACCATGCCTGCTAACCCTGTGAGCACCTACCAGACAGCTTCTGGTTGTGGATGCCCCACCCCTGGAGGTGTTCAAGACTAGGCTGGATGGGACCCTGGGCAACTTGGTCTAGTGCCAGACCTGCAGGTTGGTGGCCCTGCTGGTGGCAGGGGGGCTGGAACTTACAGATCCTTGGGCTCCTTTCCAAGGATCTGGAACATTCTATGATTTGATGGTTCTATGACAGTAACATGGGAGCAGAGGCCAATCCTCACTCACAACTACCCAGGGAGCTCTCACATGCTTTGTAAAGAGCATCCCCAGGAGCTCTGCCCAGAGAGATATGCCTCCAAACTGTGGCAGTACCGTGGCTGTGGCCACCTTGCGCAGCTGAGAGCGAAGGGCTGAAGGGTGAGGTCAGGCTGCCCACTGTGACATCAGCAAGGATGTCACAATGCAGGGGATGGTTTTAGGGCCGTCAGCAGGCAGTGCTGCTTCACTTTGGCCTGGGCCATAGGTAAGTGCAGCAGCATGGGAAGGTCGGGCTGGACGAGGGACACGGTGCAAACACCGGCCCCTGTGGGAGTGCCACGGGCAGTGCTTGGAACTGTCCCTGCCAGCGCTGGCCTCAGTCCCTGCTGCCACCCATCTCCTTCTACCCACTGCTCCTCCCTGAGCACAGGGCCATGAGGCTCCTGGCCCCGCTCCCTCCCAGCCCCACTGAGCCCCTCTCTCCCATCTCTTGCAGATCATGGCTTTGGTGTTGGTTCTCGCCTTGTTGGTGAGGGCGCTAATTGTCAGTGGCAGTGACCATGCGGTCATGCTCGAGCGCGTGCAGCAGCACGAGAAAGAGCAGAGGAACGGGGAGCAGAGCTGGGTGGACATGCCGGCTCTGCTCTTTACTCTGCTGCATTACTGGAAGATCTGGTTGTGTACGGGACTGTTTGTCTTCCTCTTTTGGAATATGTGGCGGTCCCTAAAAAGGAAGCAGCATGAGGAAGGGGGACAGCAGGAACAGCAAGAACGGGAGGAACAGGTGGAAGAGGTGGAACCTGAGGAACAGCAGGAGCAAGTGGAACAGGAGGAACAGCTGGAACGGGTGGAAGAGCTGGAACGGGTGGATCAGGTGGAACATGTGGAACAGGAGGAACGGGAGGATCAGGGGGAACAGGTGCAGCAGGAGGAACAGGTGGAAGAGGTAGAACGGGAGGACGAGGAGGATGAATACTTCTATCATTCAGCACTGACCAGATACATTGCACGGCGTGCCTGGGAAAAGATGCAAGGAAGGGCCACCAAGTGCGTGCTGGTGGAGGAGCTGATGAGAGACCTCCTGCAGACCTTCACATTTGTCTGTCCAAACAGCTTCTACCCGGTGCTGCAGCCTGCCATTGGGGTGGGCAGTGCCTTTGAAGGCTGGAGTCCCTGTGAGGAGGACATTGTGTACCACCTGCTCGTGCCCATTAAGGCCCCCCATGGGCACGTCTTCCACCCGGAGCTGGGTGAGGAAGGGGACATGCTGGCAAGGAACTCCCGCATCCGTGTGGAGCTGGTGTGCATGTGCACAAGGGAGCAGCAGCTGGGGGACGTGCTGTGCTTCCTCCACCACTCTCAGGAGGAGCTGAGCCAAAATCAGCAGCCCAGCCTCCTACAGACGCTCTGCACCGGCTCCTACCTGGATGTGCAGAAAACTGCCGCCTGGTTCAACAAGCAGGTACCAAGAATCTGGAGGCTCACCCACCGGGCACACCGTTACGGCCTAAAGGTGCTGCCCTCCAGCCGCTCCTGCAAGCTCCAGGTGACAGACACCTCCAGCGGGGAAAAAGTCCATGTTGAGCTGCTGTTCGGGGTGCAGCAAGGCAACCTGGACATCTTCCTGAGCAGCCAGAACGCAGAGGCCATCTTTACGCCCAGCACAACATGGCCGCAGAGCTGCGCTGTGGCGGAAAGGAAGTACTTCGAGTACGTGGCCAGGACCGCTGGACCCAACAGCTGCCACCTCGTCTGCCTGAGGCTCTTTGCTCACATCCTGGTGGGCATGGGCTTTTCCAGCTACACCATCAAGACTCTTCTCCTCCACCTCCTAGCCATCATCCCTTTGGAGGACTGGCGCAGGAGGCATTTCCTGAGCCGGCTGGAGAATCTCCTGCAGTACCTGCAATACTGCCTGAACGACAAACTCCTGAACCACTTCCTCCTTGGCAACGCGACCATGCCTGACGAGGTTGTCCTGCCACAGGCCTTCCAAACAGCCAGCCCGCTCAACCTCTTTCAGCACCTGGAGCAGGACCCGGACGCCCACTCCCGGGCGCTGCGTGACTTCAAGGAGCTGAAAGATCGCCTCTTCAGACTGCTGCTGTTTGGACGCTGAAAGAGGCCTTTGTCAGAACCCTCCTTTCTTGGGCTCAAAGCTCACATGCTGTGAGCAATAAGACTCTGAGCTATCTAGGAGGCCAGAGGTGGGTGTTGCCGTGTGGCAGTCAGCATCAGGTTGTGGGCAGTTTACATCCAAAAGGATTTCTTTGGAGAGAGTTTGCCGGCTAAAGATCTGGGCTGAGACCAAACGACTCCAGCTTGGTACAGGAGATTTGGGAATAGTACCATTGTATCCAGTGAAGGCAAGACGCAAGTGGGCACCTCCCTGCTCCCTCTTATCTGCTGGCAAGGCCCAGAAGATGGGAACAAAAGGAGTTCCTGCTATGGTCCCAAAAGGAAGAAGCTGTCACTCCAAAGACAGCCAACTCGGCCACTCTGGACTTACATTAATAAGGCTGTCCTGTCCTTGGAAAAAGTCATCCTTGTCGTCGTCAAGCCAACAACAACCTCCGACGACCCATCTCTACTGAAGCTCAGCATCTGAACTACGAGCTATGCTGGAAACCCGGTGGTGACTCATTCTCTCTTGCTTTCTACAGAGACTCTTTGCTTTTATTTCCAATCTCTCTTCTATCGCCCGACTTCCCTTGCCCATCTCCCTAAACAACTAGGATTTGTAATAAAGTGGTCGGGCTAACATTTCACCTGTTGTGTCTTAATCTCGCCGTCGGGTGTACATCCATGAAGGGAACCTCCTCTCCCTCCTACAAATTGGAGCAACACAGCCTTCACGCACAGAGCTCTGCCTGCCTGCCGGGAGCAGCGCACGCGGCAGCCGTTCCCTGCTACCACACCGTGAGGAGCCGGACCCCGTGCAGCCGGAGAGGCCTCTGCACAGACGCTTCCAACACAGCCTCCTGTCAGCAGCTGGGCAGGGACCGCCCGGCCTCTCAGAGAGCATCCCTTTGTTCCGGGAGCTTCGGCCTCTGCACAAATGCCAAGAAATGCCTTGCTCAGCTCAGCGCTGCTTGAGTGTGACCTGTGCAAGGAGGGACTGCAGTGTCAGTTGCACAGTGCCGTGGCGAGACGGCTTCAGAACACTGCCATGACGGGAGAGTCCACTGTCCTCTGGGGCAGTGAGATGGAGTGCGCGGTCACCCTCCCTTTCAGAAGATGCTCTCTGACGTTCAAACCGCCTCGTGTGTCCTTTGAGGAAGGCGGAATGCCATCCTATTTTACCAGAACCTCTGTCAGCTGGGCTAGGCGTACGAGTTCCGAGGAAAACTTCCATGCTTTCTTACCTCCATTGTAGTTCTTTGGGAAGAAGAGGAAGGCAACAAACTGCTGCTCTGCTGCACTATGATTTTGGCGTTGGGTTTTATCCCAGCAGGCATCTCCACAACGCACAGCTCTGTGCTCACTGTTCCCTCTGTGAACCTGCGGAGCTTGTGAGTCTAGAAAAGCCAGTTTAATAGGACAGAAAATGGAGGAATAATGAGTGAAGAATCATCAAAAGTGTCCAGGTTAAGGGGAAGAGCTGCCCAGAGGTTGGTTGCAGCTCTGCTTTGTGATTGTGGCTTACAGAGCCTGTGGGTGAGTTCTTGTGTCCCCTCATCCCCCCAGGGATGTATCTCCAAGTCTATGTGTGGCATGTTGATGTGCTTATTGCATCTTCAGTCAGGAAGGGGGTTTGGTGTATTTTCTGTTACAAGGTCCATCTGTCTATTTTCACAAACTTGGAGCTCTCTTAATTACTTCTTATATCTTCATTCTTCTGTCAAATTTGGCTTGAATTATCTGCAGTCCGAAAGCTGCAAAGGGTGCACTGCTCTGTCCCACCAACTGACATGCACAGGCAGCCTGATGACACAGGACTTGTTTCCACAAGCAATGCAGCTAGAGAAAAGCCTTAATAGAAACTTAAATCAATGCAATCCCCATAGACAGAAGGAAGACAGAATTTAACAGAACAAAACAAACGTGAGAGTTACAGGCTTGAAGAGAAAATAATCATTTGACATTTTGTTCCCTATCGACAACATAGGACCGAGGAGCAGGGGGTAGGCAGCTGAGCCAGCAGGGGTGCCCAAGCAAGGTGTGGGAGCAGAGTTGCAGGAGAAGGGATGTGTGAGCAAGGGCCTGGGAGCAGGGAGAGGTGCTCCCAGTTGAGCATGGTTGAGCAGAGTGCCCCCAGCTGTACCAGGTGTTACCAGCTGTGCTAGGTGCAACCAGCTCTGCAGCTGCAACCAGTTGTGCCAGGAGCTGCTAGCTGTGTTGGCTGCCACCTGCTTGCCAGGTGCTACCAGCTGTGCCAGCCTTCATCTCCCGGCAGGTGCTGCTGTGGCACAAGCAGAGTCTGGAAGGGACTCAACCCTCTGCTGAGGCATCTGCATGTCTCCTGCAGCACCAGCTAGAGTCTGCTGCAAATAAAGGTCAATTCTGTTCCTCCTTGTGAAGAATAATAAATTGGCTATACGCTATACCTGAAACAACAGGGATCACCTTATTTATGCTACAATTGGCTTGAAAAATAAGGGAATACTCTTAGTGCTTAAACCTAAGCACTCAAGAAACAAGTGTTAGTTACACTGAAGTAGCACCTAGTTTAAAAACACATATTGTTATCCTTTGGAACTGGCAGAGACGCACATCTGAGAGCTACTGCTGATTTATGTCCACTCCTGGCTTTAAAATAAAACTGCCTCAGACAACCTTTGCCTCCAAAAGCCACCGACTCACCAAAGGTCAGATGGCAGAAGGCATCACTGTATTTTTCTCTACAGGAGAAGGCGTACGGGACTGAAATAGATTGCTCAAAGACAAAGCCAAAATGTATATCCTTTATTATGTTTATGTACTGAGTATTCTGCATAAACATAAACTAGAAGTAGTCTAGTCTAGATCTTGGAAATCCTGATGAGTCACAGAATCATGGAATCATAGAATGGCTTGGGTTGGAAGGGACCTCAAGGATCATGAAGATCCAACCCCCCTGCCGCATGCAGGACCATCGACCTCCATATCTAATACCAGACCAGGCTGCCCAGGGCCCCATCCAACCTGGCCTTGAACACCTCCAGGGATGGGAGTCTACTTACTGTACCTACTTCAGACCTTCAGATAGCTTAATTAACTGTCCTGTGATTGCACAGAGAAGGGAGGGCAGATGCAAGAACCTGCTCACACAGAAATTATTTGACTTGGCAGAAGGCAAGCAAATGAGAAGGTCTTAGAAGTGTTGGCCCAAAGGCAGGCTTGGGGTGGGACAGATCCTCACTGTGTGTTTCACTGGGGATCACAGGGGGTGCAGAGAATGGATGTGGAGGTGACTGTCAGTTTTGGGCTTGGTGCCTCCAAAGGACACCCTGAAGCCATGACTGCCAGCCTAAACAGTGACAGGGAGGTGGTGGCTTTAGGAGCTGTGGGATAGGCTGATTGAAATGAACTAACGGTAATAGCTAGTAATTGCAGGATAAAGGAAAGCAAAGCGTGTTTGAGCTGCATATCAAGAAATACTGGAAAAAGTACCGGAGATGGCTCAGAAATAAACCGAGAAGAGATTATCACATTGTTTTGAGTAATCTGAATTTCCAGTAATTTGAGTTTTAACCAGCCTGGACAGTCGCGACTGAAGAATGTACACTGTACTGGCTAGGAGGCAGAAGTGAGGTTATTTGCCTATCCTCCTTCTCTAATAAGTATAAATTTGAAGGTCTGAATCTCTTAATACTCATAATCCTCAGCAAGACACATCCACTCCACTCCCTGTTCATGAGTGGTCCATTATGTGACTGAGGTGGGGGTTGCAAGATGGGTAAGAAGGGCAGACTGAGCTTTAGAATCGGAAGCCAAGCTAGAGTACAAGATGCACTAGAGTGAGATCAGTTAGCCTTTGCAGGGCAGCAAGGGACAATTATTGAGGTCCTCAACACATCTCTGTAGACAGAGAATAAAACTGTTCAGTCTGCCCTTAAAGTGCATTTCTTGAACAAGTGTGAAAACCAGGAAGCACTGCTGAAAACTCTGAGGAGGTGGGCAGGGCGAGCAGCCCAGGTCAGGGAATTTCCTTCAGCTTTCCCATGGCCTTTCATCACCAGGAAAGAGGATCTATTGAGTTCCTCCTCTGGAAGGCACATTGAGTGAGGAAATCATGCCTTGGTTTGAGTGAAATCACCTCCTCTGACCGTGTGCTGTCCCCACAGCCCACATTTCCTCTAGCACCAGCCCAAAGTGAAGACATGAGCAGCAACCACTGATCTCATGGCAGTGCTTGTGCAGAAGATTTGTTTGGACCACAAAGTAATTCCAGAATCAACACTCAGCTCAACACATTTCTAGTGCCTTAAAACACCACCTTAGTCTGCAGTCAGACTCTGACGAGGCACATTTTAAACCCAGGACATAGAGAGCCAGCAGCAAAGTAGCCAAATTAGCTCTCAGCAACCTCACAGGAGCCATGCTGAGGAGCTCCACGCACCACATGCAAAGCAAGTTGCCAAGCCGAGCACCACAGCCCTCCAGAGAAGAACAAAGAGATTCGGCCCTGTATGCTGCTGAGGAAGTAGTGCGTTCTTGGGCTGCTCGGCTGCAGGGGATGAGCACAGCCCAGAGGATGCAGCCCTGGTGGGGCTGAAGGCACGGGGATGCCAGCAGAGGCAGGAAGGCAGTAGGAGCACACGGCCAGCCCTGCTGTAAGCAGTGCGACGGGAAGGGACGGCGGTTCCCAGCGATGAAATTAAGAAGAAAAATCTCTGCACATTAAGTGCTCTAAAATAGAGCTATAAAAGAAAAGCTTTTTAACAAAATATGGCATTTATCTGTCCCTTCTGTTCACCTATTCCCTTCAAAGATAAACTCTGAAGATAATGGCCCACAAAAAAATCATCAATTTGCTGCAATAATGAAAAGTGCCTGTTTTCTTGTAGTACCCCTGAAGTGTCTCAGGGCTGCCCATGAACGATCGCTCTGGACAGTGCTGAAGGTTTATAAACATTTTTATTAGATCACTAATTATCTTACAGAAAGCATTTTTTCATTATGCTAAGAGGCTGTGCTGTGATTTTAATAAACATTTAGAACTAAAATGAAGTTCTCTTTTATGTATCATCAGAGGAGGAGAAAGGTGACCAGAGGACACATACTTCACAAACGGATTGAGGCCACATGTTCTAATACATCAGTCTGGACATTTAATTAATTCAGTATTTAATAGCTGATTAGTTTAACAGGGAAGCCCTCCCACCACACCGCAGGGTAGATATGTGGCCTCATAGGAGCGTTCAAGTTAGAAATGACCTTCAAGATCCCCAAGCCCAACCCCAGCCCACCCTCACCATGCCCACTGCCATGTCCCTCAGTGCCACATCTCCATGGTTCTGGAGCACCTCCAGGGATGGTGACCCCACCACTCCATGGGCAGCTGTGCCACTGCCTGATCACTCTTTCACAGCAGAAATGTTTCCTAACATCCAGCCTGAACCTCTCTTGGGGCAGCTTGAGGCCTTGATCTCTCATCATCATAGAATCATAGAATCCTAGAATGGCCTGGGTTGCAAAGGACCACAATGCTCATCCAGTTCCAACCCCCTGCCATGTGCAGGGTCGCCAACCAGCAGCCCAGGCTGCCCAGAGCCACATCTAGCCTGGCCTTGAATGCCTGCAGGGATGGGGCATCCACAGCCTCCTTGGGCAACCTGTTCAGTGCGTCACCACCCTCTGGGGGAAAAACTTCCTCCTCATATCCAACCTAAACCTCCCCATCTCAGTTTAAGACCATTCCCCTTTGTCCTTCTTCAGCTATTTGCCTGCCTCTGGAAACACTGATGCAAAACAAAATCAATTTACTGGCACGACTACCTAGGTGGAGCACGCTCAACACAGCTTCAGGTTCACCCAGAGATGCAGAACTGAGATGATCCATTTACCACGTAGAGTATCTAACCGTATCCCCTCTGCATAGGGCTGGAACAGCCAAAGGAGCTCTCTTAGTTAAAGGAAGGTCACCGCTACCTGCCGCCCGGAGCATCAGCCACTTCACCCAGCCTTCTGACAGCAATTCAGGGTAGTGCATCCAGAGAGAGCAGTTAAAATAACCCCCTTGAAAGCACCACTCATTTCAGTGCACAATGCGGCCTCCAGGGGGAAGATGAGAAGAGAAAAAGCCAGAAGTGACAGATGTTATGTCTCCTGCAGTACTGATACTGATCTTAGGCGGACAGGGACAGAGTAAGAGCCCACACTGAGCACAGCAGAACATACATGACCTGAAGCCTTACTTTTCCTTCTTTGAATATGATATTTAGACAGAGAAAATGATCACAAAGAAAGACAAACACACTCCTCTGATCCACCTCTTTTTGGGTTACCCTGAGCCCATTTTGCTGCTGTTTTTTTGGGTTTTTTTTTTTTTGCTGTATTAACTTCTCTTGCCTTCAGATCCCCCACAACACACACACACACAGAAAAGCCATCTTGTCATTCAGCATTTGCCCGGGGTTGGTTTTATGGCTGGCAGAGCTTTTAGAGGACAAAGACACAAGCTTTGAGTCTCTCTTTCCACTATTCAGTGACCTACTTACAGAGATGTAGTGGGGAGGCTGCAAGGGGATTACTTCGGGTCCACTTAGACAAGGTACTCACACAGCTTCCCTGCTGAAAGTACAAAAAGTCAAAGGAGAAAGCATTCCTGCTGCAGTGTGACACCGAGCACGCCAGGGGGCTGGCACACATCCCTGGGCGTCTCTGCCCAGCCTGCTGCTGCTGGAGACCCAGCCATCCCCTGCCTCCCTTGGGCAGACACAGCTGCCCCTGCCCGGCTTTGTGGCTCCAAGAGGAGCCTGCTGGATGGCAGGAACAGGGAGCAATCCCAGAGCCCACAAAGCAGCACCCAGCACAACACTCAGTGCCTCCAACGCCAGCTCTGGCATTTGGAAAAACGTGTTCAAGCTCAGGCCTTATGTTCACAATTACCACGGCACTAATGATTCTTGATGAATCAGTAATGACCTTCAAATGTGCGCTGAAACTATTGCAGCTTCCACTTAATCAGGTAATGAAGTCACACAGATAGGTGGATTTCTTTTAGAGATGCTAAACAAGGCCCATTCCAAGTGCTATGCTTTTCTCCCCGCTCTGATTTTCCTGAGTATTGCAGGGCAATGTCTGTAAGGGCTGACACGATCCATCACTGCCTGTGGGAACTCTGATGGGGCCACAGGGACAGCCATCTACTGGGTGCTTCCAATCCATTCTGCCAGTGTCCCCAACGAATCCCCAGCAGGTACAGATAATACAGAGGGCACTTTCTGCCAGGTGGAAATGCACGATTGCACAGACATCACTGTCTGCTTCACGCTAGCAAGCAGGCAACACTGTTTGCCTACCACTGCTATCCATCATAGAATCACAGAATGGCTTGGGTTGGAAGGGACCTCAGGGATCATCAAGCTCCAACCCCCACCATGCAAACTTGGCACTTACTCTGTAACAATCCTCTCTTTACAACTCAGTTCTTTACCTGTTAGTGAGATGTGCATTAACAGGGCCCCTGCACTACTCCAGGACAGCCACTGTGAAGTTAATTACAGGTGCACAAAGAAAGATCATTTCAGGATTCATCAAGCAGTAACAATAAATACCTCTCAATGATAGTTGCACAGTTTCATAAAAAGAAGCAAGATGTTCAAAATAAGAACAAAACTAAATGGAATGTGTTTTTTTTTTCCTCCTGTCTCACAAGGTTTATATATATGTATGTGTTATGTTTCAGGGTGGAAATACTGCATCAGTACTGACTGCTCACTTACACGCATTCAAAATCTGGCTTTGCATCACAATTCCTTGCATCTCATTTTTACAACACAAGTTATAGTTCATCCTGCCTCTCCAAACTAGACTTCAGTTATCTACAAAGAAGCCACAAAATCTGCTGTCAAGATTTTGCTGAAGCCAAGGCCAACAGCTTCCCCTCCCTTCCCCTGCCCACAGACCCAGCCTTCCATCCCAGCCAGGTTGGGCCAGGCACAATTTACTCCCTGACCATTGCAGGGACTGAGGTGGGGCTGGGCAGCCTGGCCTTCCTTACGTCTCCATCTTGCCTTTTTAGAAGAAAGGCTCAAGTTTGCATGTTTCCAGTCTTCATCGGACATCGTTGGGTCACTGTGAACTGTCAGAGATGACAAAGTAGCCCTGAAGGGTCACTGGTCAGCTCCCTTAGAAACCTGCTATCCAGACCCATGGACATACCTGATTACATTTTGTTTATTTGTTCCCTATGTCTATTACAGGTCAAAACATTTCCATATTCATCCCTCAGCCATGTCACTGATAGAGCCACGTGTGCAACACACTTGTAACCTACAGGTCAGCTTGGAAAATGAGAAAGGAAATGAGCTGTCTGCTCAGGACCAGACCAGGACAGTTTGCCAACACATAACTGCATTGGTCCCATGGAAGCCCTGCATGCTCCAGTTCCAGCTCTTGGCTGAAATGCAGCACCAGCAAGCAAAACCATTCTTCTGTAGGCACCACTGTCTTACTGAGGATGGACGGCAGGTTCCAAAATTACAATCCAAGCAATAATTTATCATGACAGTTTTTAGAGAGATTGTTTAGACATGATGAATTTGTGAAACAAAAACAATATTACCAGAGTTGAGTAATAGAAATATGGACATATTTGATGCAATAAAGTGCAATTAATCTCTCTGAAAAAGTAGAAAGTGATTTCTTGAATGTGTTTGGTAAAAAGGGGTCAGAAGGTGCCTGCTAAACATTTTCTTTCCACGCTACAAAAATGGTTTTCAATTTGTTCTTTGTTGTCTCACGTCTAAGCAGCGTGCACTGCATGCCTTACCCCAGTGAATGACACACACAGTCTGAGGGAAGCACTGCAGTGCTTCACATAAAAGACAAGACGGAGAGCAGTTGTAATTCTGACACTCTTTGTCTCCGTGTTTTAACATTAAATAGTGTTCTGAAAACAGAAGTGTTTGCTGGCTTGTTTCTGTTTGCTGTTTTATTTCTGTAGAAGTCAGCTGTCAGCCTTTCTTTTCGGCTTTAACTGATTTTTCAGGAGGAAAACGTCCTGCATTCAGACTGCTCTCTAGTTTATGATATTAACATGGGCTACCTCAGTTATTAAAGTCAGCTACTGGGGGAAAAAAGCCTGAGAAATGTGTTGGTTGTAAGCAAGCTATTAGCAAAGAGATAAAGAAAAGCCAAGAATTAATGTTGTGTTACATGGTCCTACTCCACAGCCACAACAAGGCATTTATTATCAGTCAAGGTAATAGCCAAGGTTTTAGCTCATCCAAAAGAGAGACATTTCAGTCACTGATCTGGAAATATGCATAATAGGTATCTTACACTTTTTCCCTGTTGGGAATCGCGTGATTCACCAACAAGCGCTGCATAATCTTTAAGAAAAAAGAGAGCTCCTTCCGCTGCTCTTGGCACTCACTGTTCCATCAGAGCAGCTGGATGGGTTCAGTTTGGTTAATGTAACACCCACCTACTTCTCTGTGTCATTTCCTACCAGCTATTTTTTCATGACTCCGGATATCCTGGAAGTCCAAAATAAAGGCCAAAATCCTTTTTCAGGAGCAATAACTTTCCTGACAATAAAAGCAGGCATATCCGAATAAACCAGACCTTAGTGTGCTCTTGGAAGAGAGCATCACGTGCCACTTCATCTTTTAATCAAAGCAACTCAGCCCCTGGTTTGTGTCCTGCTTGGATATCCCCATGCTGAGAAGCGCTCTGTGTATTCACCTCTGTTTCCCAGGAGTCAATGAAAGCTATAATCTGGATACACAGATACAAAACTGAAAGCAGAGAAAGCCCTCTTACCTGTACTGCTGGAGATGTTGACATCAATGCTGATATCAGATATGCCACCTCCTTTCAGAGACGCGACGCACGTGTACGTCCCAAAGTCCGTGAATTTCAAGTCAATGATGTCCAGGTTGGTGGTGCCAGGAGACACGTCGGGGTCGGTCTGTGTGATGACCATCCTTTCAGAGCTTCGCAAGGGACGCCCATTTTTAAACCAGCTGAACGTGAGCTCCTCCGAAGGGACCGCTTCCACCTGGCAGGAGATTTTCACCTCTCGCCCAATCTGGATGTTGTCATCTTTGTGATACGGGTCAGGGGTGATCCAGAAACGTCCTTTTTTTAAGGCTGAAATATGCAAAAAAAGAAAAAAAAAAAAGCCAACTGTTCAGTCTAACAAAGCACCAATTTTGCATCTTCAGACTTTAAGAACACTTTGGTTCATGCTTCACTTTCTCATACTATGGTTGGGAAGTCGCTGAAACTTCCCACGCAGACACTTGGCACGTCTTTGTAGGATGAGATCTTATTCAGATACCATCAGAGAGCATTCATTGATACAACATTTGTTACTTCCAAAATGAAAAATAGGGATTCATCATGTCTAGATCATGCTAAGCTTCTGACAACTGAAGGGCAACCAAAATAATTCACAAATTTTTGTTATCCTTACAATCCCTTCCTCACACCTGTGCTGTCAGAGCACTGAGAGAAGAGACAACAGAGATATCAACCTGACATCACCAGTAGTGTCACCTCCGATCTACCTGGTAACAAACATGGCCATGCAAAACACTTTTGTGCCATCTGTTTCAACGGGAAGAGATGAGACATGCCCAGGGCTACAGCCTGCCCTGGTTGATGGCTGTGCTCTCCCCTGCGGCAGCCTGGAGGGTTCTCCCGTCCCTGCACAGCCCAGAGGCAGGCTGCCTGCTGCCACCTCCTGAAGGCACCAGGGCTGAAAGGACATCATTATTAGGCCCCAGCTAACAGTCAGTAGTAATAGGCAAAAAGTTGCTCTTCTGAGATATAACGCCGTGAGAGAGCCTATCACAAATACCATGGTTGCATTTCCATGGCAAGGATCCCCAGGATCTCCGTCTACATCCAAGATGATTCAGAAGTACACATTTAATTAATTCTCCAGTCCCCAGTAAGGCAGACATAAGGCAGTCTGAGCCTTTCAGATGGGAACTGTAGAGCAGATAAGTTTCTGGTGGCCACCCCAGAGGCAGGCTCAGGAGGGCTCCCTGTCAACCTGGGGAACACCATTCCTCACCATCTTCCTGGAAAGACAAGCATCTGTAACTTACATTTTCTCATCAGCCTACTATACAAGAGCAAAATAACATTGCAAGTCACTTATTTGAATTTGCCTGTCACTCTTTTAACGAGCATGAAGCAATCCAGAACTGCAATCACTTAGGGCAGCAAATTGGTTGCTATAAAACAGTCTTGGTTCAATAGTTATTTTTGGACAAGTGCTTCAGAATCTGCCATTGAGTTCTTCAAATACAACTATATTTTCATGTACCGAATACAACATACTACTTACATAATCTCAATATGTACTTATATAATCTACCCTCTTATATATGTCTGCCTAAGTACATATACATGTATATGCATTTATATATACTATCCCCATCTAGAAAGCCTTGCAAGGAGAACACCAGCTAGAAAATACCAGTTACGAGCAAATAGTGAGGTTGAAGACAAGCACTGGAAGACAGCCATTTCTATCTGACATTTCTCCTCATCATGCTGACTTCCTGGTCGACTGAAACGTTTTCCAGGTTGCCCTGGGTTGCCTCCTGCTCACTCTGCCCTCCCACTCCATGAAGAGCACCAAGGTGAGAAGCATCTGAGTGAGAACAGAATGTATTAGCAGCAGTCTCCTGCCTGGCCTCCTGCATTTATACACGTGCAGCCCATGAAGCGCGATGCTGTTACAAATGGCAAAGGCTGTGAGCTGGAAATTCCTGTGTCTGCGTCCCATACTTTGGGTAACCCATGGTTTGCACTTGCTGCATATAGAAAGCATAACAACATCAAATACAGACATAAATGAGGTGCCACGGATGGGCAGGGAGCCCAACGGGTTAGACTGTTACATCTCTGCAAGTGGTGTAAATGCCCATTCAGACTCAGTTTTGTTAGCTCAGTAGCTCCTTGAACAAAACAACTCTTTGGAGCTTACAAATGCTTTGCTGAATTTGCACTTCCATGACTGAGGATAATTAACATTTAATTAATTAGTTGTTGGTTGGTGTTTTTTTTGTTTTTTTCTCTTTTTTATCCAATGCAGGAAAGAAGCATAAAATCTGTCGACCTGTGGGCATCCCTTGCACATGGCATGAGAAACCCTTCCTGCTGAGGACGCCAGTCCTCTTAACCAGCAAATGAAGACTCAGTGTTCGCTGTGCTGCTCAGCTATGGCATGCAGCACGTCTGTCCAAGTGCTGTCATTTAGTTACATTAAAACATCCAAGTGGTTGCTATGTCTTTAAGAATTAGTGGGGTTTGAAAATGGCCCTCATTCAACATCTATCATTCCCTTTTAAAAGCTGCAGCCAGTTTCGTAGGAAGCAGAATTAACACACGCTTTGATTCCAGAGGGTGAACCATACATTGTATAACAGTTAGGAACTATCAGAGTAAATAACTTTGAAACGCAAAGTGAACTTTTGTGTTTGAAAACAGAAGAACAAAGAACGCTTGCATCTACAAAAAATCAGCAAATATATTATGCACATAATTTGCAGACTGGGAAAAAGAAACAACAAACTCATAATAGGCATGATGAGAAGCACATTTCAACCAGAAATATTTGCTAATAACTTCAATCAACTATTTTTATTTCTGATTTTCTTTTTCTTGTTCGCTTTGAGTGCTCATGCACTAATTACAGCAGTTTCTCCTTGCTATAAAGGAATAACAAGGTCTAATAGAAAAGTCCTATTATCGCTTGCCCATCCTTCATTAACACAAACTCTAAATACCAGAGAGTGTACACCTAGCCTGAATATTTATCCATACATCTAAATACAAGGAGTTCAGAGGGTGGGGTCGCACTGGAACAGGTTGCCCAAGGAGGCTGTGGATGCCCCATCCCTGCAGGCATTCAAGGCCAGGCTGGATGTGGCTCTGGGCAGCCTGGGCTGCTGGTTGGCGACCCTGCACATAGCAGGGGGTTGGAACTGGATGAGCATTGTGCTCCTTTTCAACCCAGGCCATTATGGGATGCTATTATTCTATGATGGTCATGTCTCATTGTACTAAACAGATAAAGTGAAAGGGACTTTGAGAAATTCTGAAGTGAAGGAACAGTCTCAGAAGTAGTGTCAGCAGAAACCCTACATCCATCACTAACAGCCATGAACTCTTCACATCAAACATCCAACAGATGTTTAACTACACTCTGTGGCTGACAGTCAGCATCCTGTTCCTCTAACCCCACTGTACAAGGCTTCAGAACCTGCACAGCCATCAGCATTGTCTTTGACCATCAAAATCAGCAGAAAATTTGACTCTACAGTAGTAGTGCCTTTACAGAGTTAAGCAGCATCATTAACAACCTACATCCATAAATCACTGCTCTCCATCATCACCAGAATAAACACAGTGACAGAATAAACACAATTAACCTGTGTTCCTTGGAGCTTCTAATGTGGCATCAAAGTATGTGAAAATCACCATCTGTATTGGAAGATATCCTTGGGAAACCACCAGCAGGTGCCCACAGCCTGTGACAGCTGGAGGGCAGGAGGAGCACAGGGCAGACATTCTTCTCCGACCCTCTACATCTCCATCTCCCTCTCCATCTCCAGAGCTTTTTTTTTTTTAGGAAGGAGAAATTGAACTCTGATATTCTGCTTCAGACTGATGAGACTCCAAATCACTTCACACACTGGAAGCTTCCTGACTTGAAGGGTTAGAAAGCCTTCTGAATGGAGGAACCACTCTCAGTCACACTTATGGAGAAGAGGGCTGCGTGAGTCAGAGCGTAGGGCACTCTTGGCTGGCAGAGACAGGAGGGGATGGGATGACCCTGCTCAGGCCCTTGAATGAAAAGTTGTCATAGCAATGAAGGGTCCCATCGAGCTAGATTCAGACCCAGAGCAAACAGGGTTGCCTTTGGAAAAAGGAAATGGAGTCAGCAGACCTCTCCCAGAGTAACCACCTTCAGCAGCCTTGGGAATACAAAGCTGCTGTGTGTAATGTCTCAGATCTGCACAAGATCACAGAGTCATAGAATGGCCTGGGTTGAAAAGGACCACAATGCCCATCCAGTTCCAACCCCCTGCTATGTGCAGGGTCGCCAACCAGCAGCCCAGGCTGCCCAGAGCCACATCCAGCCTGGCCTTGAATGCCTGCAGGGATGGGGCATCCACAGCCTCCTTGGGCAACCTGTTCAGTGCCTCACCACCCTCTGGGTGAAAAAAAGATGAATGCGATTTCCAAGAGGAATTCAGACCTCACTGATTCGTGTGTTGTGTTCTATTCAGACCTCTCAGGACCACCTCGGCTGAGCCTGGTACAAACCCAGCAGTTATGGATTGTGCACAGGGCTTTGCACTCATAGTCTATTCCCATAAAGCAGTGGTTTGGACTTTCCTCATTTGTAGGTTCTTGGACCATAACTGGCAGGCATTTGCCTATCAATGTCAAGCGTGTTAGAACAAACAATGGATTCTGATTCTGTCTTTTCTCTGCACTGTTGGTTATGTTCGAAGCATTGCTGGAAGGCTTCCATCACAAAGATGGGGTGAGACACAGTGAACAAGAGATACAGGTTTATCCGGCAAAATGTGAGAGGTGGTGCTGCAGCCATGCTAACCACAGCTGCGTCCCAGCAGAGATTTCAGAACATAATCAGCTCACAGGGCTGGAAAATATTAGCCAATGTGCAAATAAGGCTGTAACTGTACTCTGAGCCTGAGAACATGCCCAGGAAAGTGCCAGTCTTTCTCAAAGAGGCCCCAAAGAACTATGATGTGATCAAATGAAAAAAGATGAAACAATTTCCATCCTCAAACTCCTCACAAAACTCTTCAATGTCTGCTCTCCCTCATTAATTACATTTCAAAGTAATAAAACGCATTTCAGTATCTAAACGAAGGCCGATTTGCATCCATCAGGTTAAGTCGTATCCTCCCACCCCCACTCGGATCAACCCAAGATGCTCCTTTAATCCATCAAAATGTTCCTATCTCAGAAACGCACATTTCATGATATATGAACAGCATCAAACGCCGTAATTGAATTCATTAGCTGCTGCACTATTTGCAGGCTTTAACATAATAGTTATTGGCCACTGACTGCTTCCTAAGCTGGCACGGGGCGTTGGGGAGTGCTCAGCTTTGTGTTTGCTGATGTCTGTGGCTGTGTGCAGCCTGCGGCAGGAGAAATACTGAGCAGCACAACTGTGAAAATTACTGATTTTAACCTTGACTGAGCGGTTGGGTTCCACATGAGCTTCAATCTCAACGCGCCAACCAGAAGTGGCTTTGACTAATTTTCATTGTTCCCCTTCGTGTTTTCTTTAGGCTGGCAAGCAATTCTGTTTTGAGTTCTTCCCAGTGACCAAGAAGGGTATGTCACCTGAGAAGGCACCAAGCAGACGTGAGGACCTGTGTGTGTCCTGGAGCACTACGGGTACATTTTGGATGCTTACTGAGCTCGGTGCTCAGAATGCCACTTGTTTCAGAGCACCCAGAACCTGCATTTTGTCAAATGCCAATACCTTCATCTCCAGATCCAGCTCGCTTCCAAGATGCTCTGCAACTGATGCAGGTTCTGCATTTCACCTGCATCCCTGGGTCAGGCAATGCAGTCGTCCTTTCCCAATGCTCAGATGTTACCAACCCTCCCATGTTTCCCTCTCACAGAAAAACGTTTGTGCTCCTTGGAATGATTCTTGACTTTATTTTTAAGGCAGGCGATCTGATCCAAAGTTCACCTTTGGGAATGGCGCTCACTTCCAAGACTCCTGTTTGTACTGGGTTAAGACATTTGCCTTGACTTCTGCTTCCCAGCAAAGGTTAAGAAAACACAAAAAGCACCATGGGAACAGCTTGTTTGGAAAGTGAGCTGCCAACCCAGCTTCATTCTCCCCAAACTCCAGTCTCTTAATCCAGATGCTGCCTGTTTGCTTTAAAAGGCTGAGCTGTATCTCTCCAAGCTACTGCTGCGATCTTTGTACCAAAGGATGATTACTGGGATGATTCATTGGTCCTTGAAAAAAAGACGTGAGGCAGACAGCGGGTAAAGAAAGCCAACCCTTATCATCAGCTCTTGCTTCAATCACACCAGGCTCCTTGTCTCCTTAGAGCCCTATAGATGGGAAAAGCAATCCTGCTTTCACACGGCCGCAATTCAAAAGATTCACAACCTTCTGACAAAGATTTTAGATAGTCCCTAAAAGACTTTTGAAGCGCATTGGTAAACTTAAACCTTCTTCCAAATCTGTCAAGACATCCTGAGAAGCCAACTTCTCTCATTGCACGCTGGTGCTTATATTTTTAGTCCCTGCTGGTTCCCAGATTTTGTAGAGGAAAATAAAAACTCAACTCCCTTCCTCTCAAATAGAAACTCAGTTTGATTTTGATTGCAGCTGTGGTAGTGTCAGACACAGCACATCTGCACCAATGGCTTTCCCATACAGAATTTCAGACACAGATACAGTAGTTGGTTAAATACAATGGTTCAGCTTTCAAAACTAATGCATTTCATATATATGGTGTAAGCATCTGTATGCGGATTAATGCATTTGACAATAAACACATGATCTTCATGAATTCCTAAGCATCCCACCACCAGGAAATAAAGAAAACCAACTCTACTCACTGATGTTAAAGGCATGCACCAACGTACCGCAGAAAATGAACTGATATTAATTTAAAGCTGTTCAATTTAAATCTGGACCGGGTCTACCCTTGGAAACCACAGTGCAGTCTGTAAGTCCTTTTCTAAGGGGAATGCTCAGCATAAATGGACCTCTACTAAATAGAAAGTCATTCCCACAGAGGAATGGAAATCCTTCTCTGACGTTTCTTCCTTCATTAACAAGTCTACCTCCATCAAATCCATAGAACTAAAAGACAGATGCTTCCATAACTTCTGAAGAAGCACAAAGTTCTTCTGCTATTCTGGCTTTGGGCAGCATGGCTGCACATTCTTCAGCATTCTACTGCATGTTGTTGGCTTCAACTGTATTTTAAAATAGCTAACCTGAGCACAGTTCAACAACTGCACAAAAGCTGCTTCTCATTGGTGAATATCACAGTGTAATCTGCTGAACTTCCTTCTGTCACATTGAAGTGTATTTTCAAATTATTCTGCACACAAGGAACACCAAAAACATGAATTTGTTGTGTTTTTTGTTGATGTTGTTGTTGTTGTTCAAACAACATTTTTGGAAGCAATCTCAAGTCTGACTCAAAGCATAGAAAGGAAAGCATTTGGAATTGTGGTCTTGCAGTCTAATGCTAAGATACCAGAATATTCTAGGAAAAAAAAAAAGAAAAAAAAAAAGCACATTCCACATAACCAAGTTTGCAGATATCAGCTCTCCATAATGAAAATTTATCTGCTTTGCTGCATCGGTACAGTCTGCACATCAGTTCTGGATGTGGAGGAGTCTACTCTGAAGTGTCTTGTGAATAATCACTTCCACTTCTTTCTGATGAATGACCATCATCCATCATACTCAGCACCGCGCTGGGATGGAGCTCCGTACAGCAAATTTCAATAACAAAGAGGAGATGATATTTGCAAACTGAATCATCTTGAAGACCACACCATTCTGCTGTGATCATTACAGCCACACCTACACCTGGAGCAAAGCACTGTCTCAGTGTAGCCCCAAGTCCAAGCAAACCTAAGACTTAACTTGAGCACGTGCTTCAGGCCATGCTGCAAGGATGGCTTTTAGCAAGCAGCTGGGTCCTCTGAAATGGAGGTCCTCTGAAATGGACCTCACAATGGGTTGGTTATTCTGCTGTTGGAGCAGAGTATGAGTTTTGGACAATAAAGAACTGGAACCTTTACTGGCAGGCTTTGGTTATTGAAACTGTAAGCTTGTTGGACAAAACTTTGGTGTCCAGCTGGTGCTTTAAGAAGTCAATTTTACAAAAAGCAGAGAAAATAAGATTAATGGATTTGGGGCAATAATAGAAGCAGACAACTATGTAAGTCCAAATTTTGAGTTACGTAAAGAAGAATTGCATAATGTGGTTAAAAAAACACTGTTCTGAAAACAAAAAATAGGGTTTAGCTTCCTTGGTCAGTGAAAAAAAGAAAAGATCCCAGGATGGCTGTGGCTGGGAGCACCGCTGGGTCCATCTGGACACCCAGAGATGGGGCTCAGCCCCACATCCAGGCAGCTTTTGGGGTTCTCCAAGCAAGGAGACCTCACAACCTAAAATTTTAAAAGCTTGAGCTGTAACACATGGGTAGGGTGGCAGTAATGAACAATTCATGGCTCTATATATGTAGTTAAATACTCAGATATGTGTTGGTAACCAAATACAGCGGGTTGAGAAAAGAAAAGCTGCAGTTCACAGCCCAAATGCAGTTCCTCGTTGTCACTGTGCACAGAGCACTTAATGAACTGGGCTTGTTTAGCTTGGAGAAGAGAAGGCTCTGGGGAGACCTCATTGTGGCCTTCCAGTACTTGAAGGGAGAGTATAAACAGGAGGGGGAACGGCTGTTTGTGAGGGTGGACAGTGATAGGACAAGGGGGAATGGTTTTAAACTGAGACAGGGGAGGTTTAGGTTGGAGATGAGGAGGAAGTTTTTCACCCAGAGGGTGGTGACGCACTGAACAGGTTGCCCAAGGAGGCTGTGGATGCCCCATCCCTGCAGGCATTCAAGGCCAGGCTGGATGTGGCTCTAGGCAGCCTGGGCTGCTGGTTGGCGACCCTGCACATAGCAGGGGGCTGAAATGAGATGAGCATTGTGGCCCTTTTCAACCAAGGCGATTCTATGATTCTATGTGCTCAAGGAGCAGCTTTGCGTGCTGTATCGGAGATCTTCCCTCTCGATACGCCAAGGTTTCTGTCGTTCCTGTTTCCTCTTTCCACTTTTCACCTCTGATTTCTTGTGCTACTCCAACACTCAGTAACCTTAATCGCAGTCTTTTGTCTTAGTTGTTTGTTTTAAAATCAAAGCATGATTGTGAGGCAACAGCCACCTCTTCCCCTCACCCTTTGCTTCTCGTCTCTGAACCACCCTGCACACCATCCTTCAGGAGAACTGAAGAGCCCCCTCTCTCCAGGGTGTTTAATAAGCCATGGCAGATGTGACCTGGCCTTGCAAAAGCTGCAAGACCCCTCCTCACTTAAACGACCTTCAGGAAGAACCATCACCCTCTCTGGTCATTCTTGAAACCAAACCAAAAACTAACACCTACCCCTCCTACCCCCCAAGAAAGTAGAAATCTACAAACGTGCTTTATCTTTTGCCATTTCACAGGACCTTGAAATTTTAAGATTCAGCACCTCACATCCAGCCATGGTCTTCACCTTTTTCTCTTATAGATGTACTAAACTGGCTGGAAAGAAAGGGGATGGGCCAGATCGCTCAGCATCTTCTCTGGAGTAGCAGCCTGCAGCATTTTTAGCAACAACATGCTCAAAGCCTTGCCAGCTTGCCTCCACAGCAGTTGTATCTGTTTTGTACTCCATTATTCATATTCATTCTTGGCTGATGGGGGACCATCAGGTCTGCCAAGGTCAGCATCGTGCTGCTGGCTTATTTTTCCTCTAGCAGGGAAAGCTGTCTTACTCTCATGGTTCATCTGCACAGCTCTGCTACTGCCTGGCTCATTGCTGAGACAAGGAAACTTTCTTATTCTGAACAGAGATCTGAGCATTTTGCTCAGAATTTTAAAAAATCAGCCTAATATCAAATCAAATCAGACATTAGCACTGCACAGAGCCAGCCTCCTGCATCAGCAGCAAGGAACGCTGTTCCGTAGTTTCACACAGGAGAGCTCTCTCCAGGTGAAACCACTCCTGCTGAGTGAGCAGGCAGGGTGCATCTTGTTTGGCTCATAAGGGGGACATTAAAAAACAGCACCAAAGGAGCTCTTACAGAGAGCGTGCACCAGTGTTGACCTCTCTTCTCAAAATTCATATTTCTTATATAGGATATTTTGGAAGATCTGCAAGATCTTCTGGACAAAATTATGCTGCCTGAATGTTCCCTATACTCACCTTCCTCTACTACGGAAAACTGAAGTGGAATCTTGATGAAAAAGAACACAACACATATTCTCAGCATTTTACCAACAGAGGCTCATTTTGCCTCTGTCAACACGGTCTTGGCTTACAGAGTATTTAAAATGTTAACTTTCAGTAGCTATCAGAACAATTAAGTTGTCAAGCATCTTCTCCTTGAGCATCTCCAAACTTTTTAATATCAAGTAATCATTTAGCACTTACAAAACCAGATGCATTCACATTTCCAATTTAAATGCAAATACTGCGGAGAGATTTCAGGTTTTGTCTCTATTTTTATAAATGCTTTTAGTTTTTAAAAGAAAAGGACTGATTATTTTGGAGACGCCACGTGGCACATGTTTGTTTTTACCTGTGGTCCTGTTAATTAGCTCTGTTTCTTTTACTGCCTTTCCTTCCTGATGGGAGAGAAGATGCATGCCCCTCTGTAACGAAGGAGATTGCCATTTACCAGCTGGAATCATAGAATCACCAAGGTTGGAAAAAACCTCCAAGGTCATCCAGTCCAACCATCCACCTACCAACAATACTTCCCACTAAACCACATCCCTCAGTACCACATCTAAACGGTTCTTGCACATCGCCAGGGATGATGGTCCAGCCTCTCTCCAGGCAGCCCTTTCCAGAGCCCAACCGCTCTTTCAGAGAAGGAAGTTTTCCTGACATCCAAGCTGAACCTCCCCTGGCACATCTTGAGGCCATTAAGGCCTGATGTTAATCAGTGTATGATTCTTTCAATGAGGATGCCAAGATCAAAGTATGTGAAACGCAGCACGGATTCTCTTTAACTGCTTTTAGAAGGAAATATTCAAGGAAAATGAGCCTCATCAGAGGAAAAAAGCCATACAGGCCCACAGGTGAGGAGGCAGCTCTGGAGGTCTCCTGCCCAGCTCCTGCTCCAAGCATGCCCAGAGGCGAGCTCACAGCCTGGAGACCTGCAAGCACTGTTGACAAACTGGCATTCAGCCTGCTTTGAAACCCCAAGGAGAAGCAAGGGAGATAAAGCCAAACCGCTCCCATGGTGAGAAAACCATCACCACTGCAGCTAGTTGAGCAGCAGCCCTATAGCCAAGGCCATCCCCAGTCAGTGACTGCCCAGCTCACAGCACACGGGAATGTCACAAGACTCCTTGCAAGCCAGACAAGAACTAGGATATAAATTGAACAGCTCAGGCAGGCTGACACAATCCCCAGTGGGCTGCACACTTGCCAAACAAATTATAAACCCTCCGAACATTACAGCTGGGTGTTTTCCAGGGCCAATGCCTTTATAAAGTTGAGTTCTTGTGCCAAAAAAAAAAAAAAAAGAAAAGAAAAAAAAAAGAAAAAAAAGCCTTGCTGAGCCTTTTTGAATGTCAAAAAGCAAAACATCGTGAATCCTCACTCTCCTCTTTGCCCACACCACACACGGAGCTCGGCACACGGGACCTGCCTTTCCTGCACAGCCTATAGCAAATTGTGCTTTCGAAGGTTTCCTCACTGGATTGCCCCCAGCTCCTCTTGTTGGAGAGGGTCCAGAGGAGGCCCACAGAGATGATCAGTGGGCTGCAGCACCTCCTGTATGAAGACAGGCTGAGGGAGCTGGGCTTGTTCAGCCTGGAGAAGAGAAGGCTGCGGGGTGACCTCATTGCAGCCTTTCAGTACCTGAAGGGAGCCTACAAAAAGGAGGGGAGTCAACTCTCTGAAAGGGGAGATAACAGCAGGACAAGGGGAAATGGTTTGAAGTTGAAGGAGGGAAGATTGAGGTTGGATGTCAAGGGAAGTTCTTTACTCTGAGAGTGGTGAGGTGCTGGAACAGCTGCCCAGAGAGGCTGTGGATGTCCCATCCCTGGAGGCATTCAAGGTTGGATGTGGCTCTGGGCAGCCTGGTCTGGTGATTGGTGACCCTGCACATAGCTGGAGGGTTGAAACTAGATGATTACTGTGGTCCTTTTCAACCCAGGCCATTCTATGATTGTATGATAATATAATATTTAACTACAGCACCGCACTGGTGCCCAAACTTGGCCATGTATCAGTAGTTGATAATGCTAGCCATGCCAGAGTGAGGATAACTTTTTCTCCTTGCCCTCTATTATACAAAGAATGTTGATACACAAAGTAGCCACACAGCAATGGTCAGATGGAGAGAGACCCACTGAGTATCACCTCAAGACCTTCATAGACATGTGGAGCCTGTCAGGCATGTGGCAGAGCAAATGTATTTAAAAATGAGATTTTTGTACACAAAAGCCCCGAGAAGTCCTAATGAAATGGGAGAAGAATCAATAAACCATCTCCATTTTTATATGGAACCGTTTTATGAACTCATCCACAGCACAGCCCAGCCTGGGAGAGCACACATGCCTGAGAGTACTATGGCAGATAATAAAAATAAATGGACTTATTAAACTCTGAAGCTCGACTTTTTCACACATTCATTCTCAGAGCTGTAAACTTTAAGATAAAACACCGGGAACTTATGACTGTAGCAATGTGCTGGCTGTGCCATGAGATCAGCTTTTCTAGGCAGAATCTTGTCTCAATCCAAGCCCCAGTGAAATGCCTGCACTGCTGGATCCTGTCGGCAAGCTGGGAGGAAAATACGGAGGAGCACCAGCCTAAGGGCTATTCCTTATCCTTGCCCAGCACAGGGGGCTCTCCTCAACCCTTCTGCAAACAGCTCTGCAAGGTCCATGTAGACCTCTAGTAGAAGGATGTGGTTTAAACGTGTCCATCAAGACACAAGAGAAACTAAGCAATGTAGTGACTGCTGGCTGGTAATACACGGCATTTAGCAAATTGTTTAAGGTGGTGGGGGAAAAAAAGACCAAACAAAATAAAACAAAATGACAAAACCAGCACACAATGGCACAGTGCCAGGCCAGCCCCTATGGGGGTGAAGGCACCCAGGGCCCGTAGTGGCACAGTGGAGGTAAAGCACAGCCCATCATCCATCCCAGCCCATCATTCCTTGCTGTCACTCCGCAGCAAAGCTTCCAAGGGATGGCAAAACCACCCCAGGCACACCTGTGCTGGTAATGAGAGAGGATTTTAGTGTCTGAGCAGTGAGATATGGGAGGAGGATCCCGGCGTGAGCTGAGAGGGCACTGGAAGAAAGCTACTGAAAATTGGAGTTAGTCATGTTATCAACAGAGAACGATGCAAGAGATGAAATAAGACACGATGGATGTCTGGGACAAAGATGTCTGGATTCTACGATCCAGGAGGGCTCATACTCTCCAATATGAATTTCAAACCTTGGCACCAAGAAATTACTCTTGCTTTTAGTCAGCCCTCAAGTAAGCAAAAACATCAATGGATGCTGAAAGCCAGGACAAAGGCTGCTCCATTTCCAACCTACTGAAGGAGCCAGGAGAGCTCTCCATTAACCTCCCAGGTGATTCTCCTCCTATACTTGCTGTTGGCATGGCTCCATCTTGAATACAGCAGTTCTGGGCTCCACAACATAAAAAGGATGTTAAGATCCTTGAAAGTGCCCAGAGGAGGCAACAAAGCTGTTAGCAGGGCTGGAAAGCATGTGCTGTGAGCAGAGGTGGGGACACTTTCATTGTCTGGTCTGGAGGAGGCTGAGAGATGACCTCGCTGCAGTTGGACTGGTGACCTTGGAAGACCCTTTCCAACTCTTCTCTTCTCTTCTCTTCTCTTCTCTTCTCTTCTCTTCTCTTCTCTTCTCTTCTCTTCTCTTCTCTTCTCTTCTCTTCTCTTCTCTTCTCTTCTCTTCTCTTCTCTTCTCTTCTCTTCTCTTCTCTTCTCTTCTCTTCTCTTCTCTTCTCTTCTCTTCTCTTCTCTTCTCTTCTCTTCTCTTCTCTTCTCTTCTCTTCTCTTCTCTTCTCTTCTCTTCTCTTCTCTCTTCTCTCTCCCTAATATCCTACCCTACGCTACCCTATCAATACCAGCTAAGGATCAAGCACATCAGATGGACACAGCACTTTTCTACTGGTCAGCACCCAGCAGCCACCATGGGCACTGACTCTCCCATGCACTCCCAGAAGCCAAATCTCACCTTTTGCACATACCTGTGAGCCACAGCTCTGTTCTGGCACTGGGCACCGGCCCTACTCACATTTCCATTATTAACAACACTGGAGGGTCTCTCAGGAGTGACAGCAAAGGTGCTAACGTACAAACACAGAGATGGCGTTTTAGACTTTATGTCACGCAATCACTCTAAGCCAACAAGGGAAATTCCAGAGAAGCTATGGAATAAATAGAGCCGCAGTGGGCAAGCAGTAGGGAAGCCAGGAGTGCAAGAATGCACATCAGAAATACCAGATTTCAATGTGTTTTTTTTATCATTTTATTTTTTTAAATCTAATACAAAAGCAACAGAAATATAATTTATTTCTCAATCTTGGTCTTTTTTTTTTTCACTTTCCTTTTAGCAATCACTATTACATAGTTCATGTATAGTTTTTAAAGGCATAATTGGATAGGTACTTCCAGCAATCTCAGCCTTAAATTGCATTTCTCCAGAGTGCTTTTTGTTCAGCAAAAGCTTTTGTGCTAATGTAGAGCACAGGTCATTTAAAATTATTATTTTATATTTAAACTGACAGGGAATCCCACCCCTTTGAAAAATTAACTCTAGACATTATGTTTCCACTTCAAAGAAAGGAAAAGTCACAGTTTCAGAGTCAATTGGCACTAAAATAATGCTGCAGTTGCAATGAAATAGACGACGGAATCTGTTTAAAGAAGGTAATGGGAGAACTTGCTGAAGAGGCAAAAAAATTGAGCTCGTGTATGTTGATATCCTTCCAAATAATATCAGTGCTACATGTTTGAAGACCTGTAAAACACCGCTCTACCTGTTACCCAGCGTGATGCACAAATGTTTTTCTAAGAGGTGACCCAGCAGTTCTGCTCTCTTACTCGGTGGAAGAGCCAACCTGTACCCCTCATTAGCAAATTCCTTCGTTGTTCAGTGACATTCTGGTATCTACAGAGAGATTCTTTTTTCATTTTCTTCTTCACAGCACTTTTGGGGTATTTTCATTTCCATGTTCTCATAATTTGAGTACCAGTTTGTGTCATGATGAAGATGTCTTAATTTTCTAGAAGGCACAGGCATATGACTACCTTGATTCCTTCCTCTTTTGACACTCAAATTGTCACCCAGTTGTCACCCTAAGACAGAATGGCATTGTGACGATGTTCCTATGCAGTATCTTTAAGTTTACAAGGTCAATATTACCTTTTCACTACTCTAATAACTTGTGGTACCTTCTCCAGACAAACATGGAAGAACCTTTAAGGAGTGAAATATCTCCAAGAGCAAAGTCTAAGAGACTCCCGGGCCAAAAGAGCTTCCTGGGACATAGGAGAAGCTGGATGTCCAACATCCCATGCCTGAGCAGGGGGAGGAACTGAGCGTGGGGCCATATCACAGACAAGGCCTTTAACTGCTGAGCTCCTGACAATAATGTGAAGCCTTTCTGCATTGCCATGAATGCGTGGTCCAAGGGCCGAGAGACACAAATGCATGTTTGCTGTTTATTTGAGTTTAAAGAACATGCGTAAGAAGACTAACCATAATTTACTTTGAATTGCAACCAATAGAGGTACACAGTGACAAATTCATGATGAAAGTGATCCAACACAAGTATCTAGGGTTGGAAAGTGCTCTGATAGTCGTACATCAGACTTCCCCCTTCCTGGCCTACAGATGAATGGCTTCTCTTACACCAGAACAATACCATCACAGGGGAAAAGGCGGAAGAACAGAACATCACCCAAGCAGGAGGAGCAACAAATCCATACACCAGGCTGGAAGGCCAATGGGAGCTCTGTTTGTCCAGAGGGGGTGGTTCTGAAGGTGATTTTCTACCTGAGTTGTTTTATTTTTTTTTTTAGAGAGAAGGAGAAAAACTTCAATTCGGAATCAAATGAGAGGAATCAAGATTCCCTTAGAGCTACTTCTGCTTTCAAATGGTTTTGTTTAGAAATACAATATGGGAAGCTACTCTGCTCATCAGCGTGAGAGCAGGAAGTGGAGATGCTGCTGATGAGAACACCCAACACCACTCAAATGCTGGCAACCTTGCAATCATTTAAAGAACTCACTAATCTAGAGAAAATACTCAAAAAGAAACTTTCATAATTAGAATTGGTGAGCAGCCAGCTCTGCTGAAATGAGATAGCATTCCCTCTATCTCTGTTTTAACCCAGACACCTTGACAGATGACGATTTCTTTGGTGCAATGAAGCATTTTGCAATGATTTTGGGTAGAGTTAAACTGATAATGATGCTCTTCACAGCAGCTGCATTTCACTGCATTTCCCACTAAATGGTGACTCCACCAGTCAAGTGGCACACGGCCTTATTACAGAGGGATCTGTGACAGCTGGAAAAGCACTGTTCCCTGAGTCCTTTACTTATCTCCTGCTTAAAGCATACAGGGCAAAAGAGAGAAAAAACAACACCCAAAGATGGTTATGACTACATGGGCTCTTTGTTGCAATGGCAACTTTGGTCCATCCAGTTTGCTTTTAGAAGAATCTTCCATTCCATGCTCATTGGGAGGGCAGGAAAATGAGTACTAGCCAAAAAACCAGAACATATTAAATGCATATGCACACAGGAAAGCTGCAGGTACGTCCTGGGAGCTAACAGAAACCAGTTCACCAAAACCATTAGTGGCATCTGTTACCCCTCTGCTGCTTGTGCAGCTCACAGCAGTCCCAGAAGCCAATTACTTACACCCTGGACATTTAGGTACTTATTCTTTCTTTTAGAAAGATTCTCTCTGATTTGAGGTACATATATATTTTTTTTAATTAAATGTGTGGCAGTCATGTGGCATCATTCACAATGGATTCAGAGGAAGGTGTGATGGGCATTTATGAATTTGGGCAGTCAGCTACAAGGACAGGAAAATGCCCAAAGCTTCCTGAAGATAAGGTACCGTCAATGGGATGAAGCACACACAAAAAAAGAAATGTTCAGATAAAAGCATGGTGAAATTTAGTGAATTTTAACAGGAACAAATTTAATCCGAGCCCTGATGGCACTTTTTACATCTTTACATTTCTATCTATGTAAGACTGGGGGATTACTGTCTATTCCTGGGCTCGGTAGTCTAACCTGAGAGAAGCTGCAAACTCCAATTACCAAATGCTTCTCCTGCAAGGCTTAGTTGCCATCTCAAGTTAATACTCCTTTCTCCTCAGCTGCGGTGTGAAAATTCTGATAAACAACAACAACAACAACAAAAAAAAAGAGATGAAAGAGAGAGAAGCAGTGAGCTGCAGGCAAAGTGCTAAGGAACACATACAAAGCAAAATCCAGACTCAGATATGAATTCCTCTCATATTTAGCAACTTTTCTCAATGTTCCTTTTAGTACATGTAAGAGCAGAATAAAAAAAGAGGTTTTTTTAAAGACAGTCCTTCCCTTAATCAGAAATAATAGTGAAGGGGAAAAAATCATAGCAGCAGTGTACTGGGATGCTGCACTGCAGGATTGGATGGGGTGGTGCTCCTTGTGCTGCTTCCTTCTCAGAATTAACAGCCACGCAGCAGAGAAGAAGAAAAAAACCTTCCTCAAATGTTTTAATGATATTTTGTTCAACATCTTGCAGCTCCTAGGCATCTCGTAGGCATGGGCTTCTATAAATAAAAATGTGAGGGCATATCATTATTATGCTATGACTCATGAAATTTGTATCTGCAGGGAGCTAGGGACTTGGTTTTTCCTCTGGGCTCCCCAGTGCTGTCTGCTGGGTCAATTAAAATGCTCAGATTTCTTTTCACACAAAGCCTTTCCTCTCCCTTTGCTTATTCCGAGCAAGTGCTTCACTCCCATCTTCCCTTCACAACCTCATCACCGTTGTAAATCACAGCAAATTAACGTCGATGCTGTGTTCTTGAAACAACACTGCTTTTGCCTCTTGACAACAAACCCCCTAAGCCAAATGTGAAAAAATTCAAATGGAAACACCGTATTACAAATAAATCTGTGGATTTCTCCCGATAAACTCCTGCAGACCTAGGCTGATGTGATGCTCTCTCCCTGACCCCCTGAACAGAAATAGCTTCCAATTCATCATCCTGCTGAAGAGTGTAATATGTTGGGCAACACGAAGAGAACAGGGGTTATGGCTCTCATAGTATACTCACACCACTGGCTCCTTATATAGCAGTTTCTCCTAAGTATGATTAATCACATGGCATTATTTAAAGTTCCCATAGCGTGTTTCAGTAGCATTCATAGATTAGATTATAGAAAATTAGTTTCAGATGAACTGTTTGCTTCAGGTAGATTAATCCACTCGGATGATGCCTACCAGCCAAGTGAACTCTTCCTTCAAACCAACTGGCCACATCTCTAGGGTTATCCAGAAAGCAGTAAACAAGTGGGGAGAGTTTCTTTCCACCTGGCAGTAATTGCTCTGCAAGCACTCCTCTCTTCCTTTTATCAAAGACAGACATTTATCCTATGATTTTGCATAATTAAAGCATAGATACTAATCTAAAGCTCCTACCCAGGGAGCAGTCATCTGATGGCAGCAGACTCACAGCGTGCACAATGGCCTTCATTTCAGCATCACACCCAGCTGATGACGAGGAAGAAAAGGGTGAAGTAGGAAATCACACCTCCCTGAGCTCAGGGCCACTTGGAGGGATACTCTGCTGTGGCGCCTTCCCGGCAGGCACTGCCGAAAGGGAGTATGCAGGGGATGGCCAAGTCTTCTTACCAAATGCAATGCCCATGGTGGCCTTTGGCAAGTGTTCGTCTCTGGTTTAAGTGGGAGAACTGCTGCATCTTTGTGGTGCAAAGGGGCATCACTGCGCCCTTGGTCCAACTATGGGCTTTGGACCCACCACAAGAGCCACTGGCTATCTGAAGCCAACAATGATTCATCTCATGTATCATTAGAAATGATCAGAAATGTGTTTGGAAAGGTAGGACACCCCTTTGTGCACACAGCTGTCCGGCCAGATTAGGGTTCAATTTATCCTCCAAAGTAAAGGCTGCTGGTTTCCCAGCTCAGCTTACCTCTTACGATGATATTGGTGGATTTCTTTGCAGGATTTCCGACATTGTTATTGGCGACGCAGCTGTAGGTGCCAGCATCCTCCGACGCGATGGCGGGTATGGTCAGTGTTCCGCCGTTGAGGACCGTCTTCTCGGGCAGGCCGCCGGCAGACCTCACCCACGTCAGGCTGGGGGCTGGCTCCCCTCCTGTCGTCACACAGACCAGGGTGACAGCTTCTCCAGGGTTCACCACTATTGGGTCATCCACCAGGAGCTTAATAGAAGGGGATGCTGCAAAACACAAGGGGAAGAGGAAGGTGTAATGGAGTGACGTCTGTGCTGTTGCTCAGTCCTGCCAAGCACGCTCAGTCCCACTGAGCTCTTAGCAAACCCTATGGGAAGGCTGGTTCCCCATCTTTCTGCTTCTGTGCCTCTGCTCCTCACCCTGCCCTGCACCCTGCTGTGTAGGCATCTCCTTTCCCTGGCTGTCAAACAGCAGGTGGGGATTTTTGTTAAGGACAACCCTGTGGCTGTGCTTGGGAAGGAATGTATGTTGTATGGGACAAATGCCAGCACACCGGATTTTCAACCTTGGAAGAAAAGCATTAGGAAGAATTTCCTTTGGCACAGAAAGCGTGTTGCTCTCTTCAAGTCAGACCCTCCCCACTGAAAACAAGCCCTCTTAATCCTCCTGCCTCTCTGACAAACAGCCTGGGACTTGGCTGAAAACAGAGAGGTATCTGTAGTTTGAGCTGTGTCTGCTGAGTCAAGAGGACCCACCTCTGTTGGGACAACATCTTAGAATCATTGAATCATAGAATGGCCTGGGTTGAAAAGGACCAGGGCTTATGTGTAGGGTCACCAACCACCAGACCAGGCTGCCCAGAGCCACATCCAGCCTGGCCTTGAATGCCAGCAAGGCAAGAACAAACACCAGCGACTGCCGCTGCCCATGGAGCAGCATCTACTCCATGTTGCAGAATCACATGTGCATGACGCAGGATATTTCTCGAAGGCCAACAGAGAAAGGCTGGGCTGGGAGCCTGTGATCACTGAACCAAGACAGCCCCGCAGGCACAGAGTGCTCTGGCAATTAAGAAGACAGCCTTGTAGGACAGGAGCGTGATGGCAGCTGTCAGAGCAACTGTGCTTCACCTGATCTGGTCAGCCTCAGCATGTGAGGCTTTGCTGCTGATGCTCAGAGAATCCCTGATTTGGGTTCCTCTGTAGGCAATCTAGTCAAAGCCCCTTGCGTTACACATCTATTCAGTGTGCCCTCAATCATTGTGCAGATGACAGCAAGTTGTTAGGAAGTGTTGATCTGTTTGAGGGTAGGCAGGACCAAGAGAGGGACCAGGACAGGCTCATCAATGGGCTGACGCCAATGGGATGAGGTTCAACAAGTGCCAGGGTCACCACCCTCTGAGTGAAAAATCTTGCATGTTTAGAAGAGGCAGAACACAGCAAAGACCCTTTTCTCCTTTATTCTTGCAATCTGAGCTGCATATATTTTATTGAGGAATCCACCTTTGCTGGATTAGGACTTTTCTTGAAGGCATTCTCTGAACTGCATAAAGGATGAGCCGATGTCTAAATCCATATTGCTAGCACAGAAAAAGCAGCAGTACTAAATAAACATGGGCATAAATTTCCATAGGCTGGAAATTCTGGGCAAAATCTGGGGATAGAAAACTAAAAAAGTTGAGACTGAAAATGAAAGGAAATAAAAACGCTCCATCCAGAAATGACATTTCACTGTCACCATTACCAGAGATATATTCTTGTGTGCTCTGCTTTATATATGAATCTTATTTCGATATTAAAAGAATATCATAAAGGCAAGTATGAGACTCAGCTACAAACTAAGAGCTTTCTTTGGCACTCGCCCACCAGGATCCGGCTCTGTCTGCATTCAGAGGCTGCAAAGCAGAGAACATGCAATGGCCCAGACAGGGAAACCCCTAAGCACAGAGCACAGAGCCTCACATACAGCCTCCAGCTCTGCTCCTGCATGCTCCAGGCCCTGCAGGCACTCCTTGGAGTAAATGACTGAGCTCAGGAATCCAGCGTTAAGGATGGCAACCCTGGGTGCTTGGCTAGAAGTGAAGGCAGAAACTGGCAGCACTGCCCACTACCATCTCAGTGTCTCTTTGCTAAGTCCCCCAGTGTCCATTTCTCTCATCAGCGTGTGAATGGACTCCTGTTCTGGGATTAGAGATATGAAACCAGGCAGCATGTTGCATTTCTTTCTTAAGGAGCATTTGTTTGGGTGAAAGCAGCAGAAGCAGGGGTCCAGGCACCCTCCATGCAGCCAGAACTGAGCTCCAAACCTGTAGGGCCACCCCCAACCTTGGGGCTACAGAAGCACTCAGCTGGCCCCTTTCTTCCCTCCTCCCCACCCGCATTAATGACTTTTGCTGAACAACTCCAGCAAGAAGCTGCTCTTCCCTGCTCTCGCTAAACATCAAGTCATGAAGCAGGGAACAAGAGAACCACAAAGAATGCTTCAACATTTCGAACAAAAGATGAAAGCTCCAACAATGTCAACCCAACCAGGTGCTGCTGTTTACCATAATGGCCTCGTAATCCTCCAGATGAAAGGGGCCCTTTGCCACCCTTCAGGTAGTCAGACAGAGAGAGCAGCCGATGTGATAAAAATGCTGTGATACATCCCTTTCATCAGCACTCCCAACAGTAAGTACATGAAAATTATGGTTTGCATACAGCAATTTCTCTTTGCTTACACCATGCATTTCACTTAACTACAACCTATCCCAACAGGCAAACACAAACAAAAATCCAGCAGTGCATTCACTGACTCCCATGAAAAGCTTGATTCAAACCAAAGAATAATCATTTAGAAGAGAGATGAAGGTTTCTCAGCATAGCAAATAAGGGGTCAAATATCTATTGTGAACACAATACAGAACCATGGGAGCTCTGATCTATTATTTTGGTATTTCCTTGCTTGAAACCCCATCGGCAATCAGCACCACATGGCAATGCTCCTATAACACAAAGCCTCTTTCATTCAGCTTTGTGGTGCCACTAGCGATGGAATTAGATGATCACTGTGGTCCTTTTCAACCCACGCCACTCTAAAATTCTATGATGATGATTCTATGATTCTCTAACTGCTCCTCCGTGATGCTGCAGCAATGCAGCATCCCAAAGATTAGCATGGAAAGGAGTAATGAGAGCACAGCAAAAAACCTCCAGGTAACACCAGGGACAGTAAGCGCTGAATTGGACTCTCTCTTCCAAATGGTCCAAGACAACAGCTGTTAGAAGGCTTAGCACCAGCGCAGGTTTGATATGGGAAAGTGGAGTTTGCTATCATATGAAATCTCTCCTTGTTCTGGTTTCAAATTGCCAGAAGGCAATTCATCTTATCTGCCACCCACCTTCAGCTATGCCCTGGCAAGTCCCTCTCCATGTGGGATTGCTCTGCCCCTGCTGACTGCAGGCAGAGCCCAGCGATATCTTCCATCTGCACAGGTAATATGTGGGTGGCAGGAGTTGTGCAAGCCTCATCCACCTTTAGGACAAGGATTTACAAATCCTTCAGGAGCCCATGGACGTGAGAGGGCAGAAAGTGCCATTTTTAACAACATACCTGTGCCAACCTCCCCTCGATCCCAGAGCTCTGTAATACCTCTCAGATCACTTTCACTTCAGGAAGCTGAAATTTTGGCCTAATCCTCTCTCTAAAGTGGGTTTTTCGTCTCTCTTATTTACTGGTAAACTTCCAAGGCTAAGCATACATACAGCACAAAACAGACCCATGTAATTCATCGCCACACTATGTTTTTGGTCCAACATGATGAAAAAATGGAGCAGACATTTATAAAGATGACAAGATGATCCAGAGCAATTATAGCAGTTGATGATTACATCAAAATATTGTTGAAGGACTATTAAAAGCCCTACTTCAGGGTATAAAATAATATATATATATTTGTCAAACAGCTGGACAGAGTAATACATATCTGTCCACTGTGCTGCTTTTATATACCGTTCTGAAAGGTCTCCTGTTGGTTCTTGCTAGGGATGGACATGAGATCTGATCCTAAGGGACTACGCAGGCATTTATACACCATTTGCATTTGTAAAGCATCTTCCAGGATTGGACCCCAAAGAGGGCACCCATGGGGCAGCCCCAGCCTGAGCTGCAATATTTGGTTAAGAGCAGGAAATCATGTAACTGAGTCAGAAGGAAGAGGAGATAAAGACTTCTCCAGAAGATCTGACTCATCTGAAAATGACACTATTGAAAAAGCCATCACTTCTTCAATAAAATACAGCATATGTCACTGTGTATTCCTGGTATAAGTCTGCAAGGCTCTGTGCGTGCAGGATCAGCCTCTGACCTCCAGGTGGTTTCATTCAGTGGCACCCACATTGCCTGTGACAGCAAGCACCATGTAAGCCACACTCCCTTCCACTTCACAGCCCAGCCTGCTTCCCCAAAACAAAGCACAAACTCCTGACACTGTGCCTCTCACTTTCTGATGGACACACAGAGGTAAGCTGAGCATTTTGAGGCTGGTGTAGACCCTCACATCCTCACCAAACAGTTTTCATGTGGTCCCAGCTGAGATCACCTGAAAAGAAGCACACTGTAGCAACAGTAAGCCAGCGATCTATGGCCCCAGTCATAGAATCATAGAATCCTAGAATGGCCTGGGTTGCAAAAGACCACAATGCCCATCCAGTTCCAACCCCCTGCTATGTGCAGGGTTGCCAACCAGCAGACCAGGCTGCCCAGAGCCACATCCAGCCTGGCCTTGAATGCCTGCAGGGATGGGGCATCCACAGCCTCCTTGGGCAACCTGTTCAGTACGTCACCACCCTCTGGGGGAAAAACTTCCTGCTAAAGAACCAATCTTGATTTCATTATTAAACGAGACCAGCACAGGGCCGTGCAGGTTGGGCCAGCAAAGCACCCTCACCGAGGAGCCTTCCCCCGGCACCTGCAGGCTCAGCCAGGCAACCTGCCCAGTGGAAACCTTCAACTCTCTGATGGGAAACAAACTTGGTTAGAGAAATATAGCAAGCTTTGGTAAATATTTCCATGGGTGAGCGCATGGAACAAGCTTTCCAAACATCCTATTTGGCCATCATAATGAGAACAGCCTCCACTTTCAAAAGAGCTCTGCATCTTTGCTGCCTTTAGCAGCAGGGACTTCCGTGTGCCAGCCCCACATTTCAGAGCCCTGGTTGGGTTGCTGAGGCACAAAGGGAGCTGCAGAGCTGCTGCGAGCCCTGCCCTGCACTGAACAAGGCCCTACTCATGGAGAGGAAAGCCGGCCGGGCTCCCATTCAGACTGCAGCTGCATCCTTTTTAAAGGGACCTCAGTTTGGAGGGTTTTGCGTGCAAGCATCGCTCCTGCACCGGTGTGTTCCAGAGGGCTGCAGGGCCCGGCTGCGAGCTCCCGGCAGAGCTGTGCCAGTGCAATGCTGAGTGCAGCAGAGCAGAGTGCAGACACATCCAGGCGTCACGGAGAAATGAAACAGAATGGAACCAGTTTGTTCTCAGTGTTAACATGTGCACAGAAGACAGGTTAGACACTGTTAGCATACAGACAGAGATTAACTATAAAATGTGTCTGCAGCACATACCGGTCCTCCCTGAGTAATAGCAGCATACAGCAAGCTGATTAATGACTGGAGCATAAGTTTGTCAGATCCAGCACAAAGTCATTAAGTGATCATTAGCAGCCTAAAATACATGCTTAACAGCACCAGTGTACCAAGCGACTCCAGCATGACAACTTGGCTCTACAACAGAATGGCTCCAGTTCAAACGGAGCTGCCATGGGGTCAGTGGCAGAGAGAATGGGAACTTCTCTAAACTTCTGTTTAGGTTAGATGTTAGGAGGAAGTTTGTCACCCAGATGGCGGTGACACACTGGAACAGGTTGCCCAGGGAGGCTGTGGATGCCCCATCCCTGCAGGCATTCAAGGCCAGGCTGGATGTGGCTCTGGGCAGCCTGGGCTGCTGGTTGGCGACCCTGCACATAGCAGGGGGTTGGAACTGAATGAGAACTGTGCTCCTTTGCAACCCAGGCCATTCTATGATCTCCTGATCAAAGGTCCAACACTGACGTTCAGTAGATGCGAAAGCAGCAGTCTTTCTGCTGTCTGGGGTGGGTACTGGGCTGGTACTGCACCAGGAGACCAATATTTGAAAGTGGTGTAGGATACAGAAAAAAATCTGATGCTGAAGTGTGTTATAATTACAGGACAAATATATGTATTTAGAGTGGGTATACAGAATTGAGAAAATGTCACAATTGGCTTTAGGGATTACTGGAAAGGCAAGAGAAATCTAACGCTTTAATAGCTATATCAAAGCACAGCAAAAGTCATATCCTTGACAACTCACTCTTCTATGATGAATAAAAGTGAAAAGACAATTTCCTCCGGTTTTGTGAATTACTTCATATGTAGAACTGAAGTAATAGAGCATAATTGGATTATGCTTTCTCATATATATATATAGATGTGTGTGAGCATGCATCCATTTGATTTAGTGGGATGATTTCCTGCAGGAATACAATGCACATACTCCTAACTACGCACATTATGAACAGTCCCATTCAAATCAGAGTAAAAAGAGACAACACTCGAGGTCCCCGCTGGGCTAGGAGCATCATTTCAGCACTTACTTACCCAGTACAGTTCAAAAAAATAATAGATTACAACTCCCAGCTGAGGTCCAGATTTTAAATTATTGGGTAAAAAGAAACCTGCTATTGACCACACTTGTCACAGCCCGCTGCAGTAGTGGAGGTTCTTTCCTTTCATCAATATCCTCTCAGAAAAAACAACCCGAACCACTTTTATGCCCCCATCCTCTCCACTTTTATCCTCCCTGCTGCTGCTGACAGAGCCGTAATCTTCTGGCTGCTGTCTGACAGTCCAATAGTTGGTCTCCCCAAAGAGAGAAATCTCCTGGGCAGCAAGTGCCAGTGTATATTGAAGCAGACAAAAGAAGATACTCCAATAGGCAAAACTGTCAAGCAAGCGCCCACTTCTGTGTGCCAGCAGCTCATGTGCCCCCTCGGGAGGTGCAAACTTTGCTACGGGCTGCTGGGAAGAGGCAATGCTTCCCAGGCAAGTTCCCCGTTGGTTTGGCAATGTGATCTCCAACAAAGCCAAAGGGAAAAATCAATGGGCAGAGACCCTTAAATCTGAGCTCTCTGCAGATGGATGTTATTTTTTCCATTTCATCATCCCCTTTAAATTTCTAGCACTTGCAAGAGAAGAGAAAATAAAGCCAAAGGGGTTTAAATCCCAATTATTTCAGGTAAGCGTCCGTTTTTTTGCCTTGGTACATCCAACTGCAGACATACTATCAAGAACAGCAAACGACCAAGTTTCAGGAGAAGCAGGAAGGAGAGTTACGGGAGAGAAGCAGAGCAAAGAATGAGGTTGTATTTAGCCAGGTCTATTTTCCACGAGGCTCAGCCTTTGTGCTGTGTAACACCACCACTCACCCAGACCTGTGCACAGCAGCCAGCTCCGAGCGCCAGGCTGGGCAGGCAGCAGGTAACCCTGCCCTCTCCCTCCATCCTAAATAGCTTTATTTTTCCTCCTCCAACTTCTTCTTTTTTTTTTTTTTTTTGGAAAATCCTCTGTTTTTCAGCCAATGGGGACGCAGCTTTGATGACTCATCTTCTTTATGCCATGTGCCTGGCTGTCTTTCATCCCGCAGCAGCAGCACTTTGATGACTCGCGCTCTGCTCGTGCTGCCGTTCACGCACAGATGTGGCATTGATAGCTGCATTGGGAGGAAGGGAGGCGGATCCGTTTGCTATTCAGAGCACTTCCTCGGTGGTTACGCTCGGGAGCCAACTACAATAGCTCACAGCTCCCACACTGTATGAACTATTCATTCTGTGGACATTTTATCAGGAGGGTATGAAGGGAAGGCAGGATTCTCCCGTTAGCAGCAGAGCAGTATTAAATCAGCTTAACTCACTCGTGCAACTGTCCCCTTCATCACTATATTTAGATGCAAGGCTACCTTTAAGCAATGTAGGCTTAAATTGACCTCTGCTAATTTCAACCACTGGAAAGTCAGGCGTGCAATCCGAGGTCACGGATCTTGATGAGATGTAAGCATCCCCAAAGCCCAATTCTGGCTCTCCGAAAATAGACAGCATGAACTGCTCTTTGGAGATGCCTCTCTCCACTGAGAACACCACTCCCCGAACAACAGTGCACTACAGATAGCAAAGCTTTCAGCGAGTTAGGCAAGACAAATCCTCTCTTTCAACATCGATCATCACCCACACAATTAGTGGATTACAAATGACTGGCTAACGAGGAGATGCAGACAAAGGACCCTCGGGGTTATGGTAGATGGCAGACTGAACCCAAGCAAAAATCAGCAGTATGCATTTGCTAACATGCAGCACAGTCCCGAGCACACCCTGAAGCACTCAATTCCTCCAAGGAGGTGCACAGAGACGAAAGAGAACCATGTGAGGAACAGAGGATGTGATTCATGGGGGAAAAAAATTAAGGATCTAGGTTCACTATTCAACAGAAGTGAGGGGACAAGATAAACACCTTCAACACACAGAACACTGTTGCAAGGAGGAAAAGGATAATCTCTTCTCCACATCACAGTGGATAGGACCAGAGCGAAGGGCTCTAGCTACAGAAAGGAAGACTTGGGTGGGTCATCAGATCACACTGTCAGAAGTTGGGATAGATAAGCATGGGGCCAGATCATGGCAGGGACGAAGTACGAGACTATGTGACCTCTTGGAGTCCTTACAAGCTTTATTTTCTATTATTCCTTCTTACTGTAGCATTAATCTCATCTACCTTCAGTACTCAGCTCTGAGTATACAGCTAGCTATATCTCTTATCTGAGCACTTCACCTTGGTAGTGCAGGACTGTGTATCGCTGCCACGTTCTTTAGAATGCCAGGGGACACTGAGAGAAATAATTTTTGAAGTCAGATAATTCTATTAGAGGTCTGTTGTCCGAATGAAGAGAAACAAAACAAGTCTGTCAGTACAGACTGCTGCTTAAAGGAGAGATTAGAACCAAGCCTGTATCAATTCTATTCCCATGACATCCCAGACAGAGTGCAATATGAATGAACCATGTCACACAGATAAAAAATCACACATTGAAATACTCATCTTTCTTGATAAAAAGTTACTGTTTGGGATTATTTCTGTGTTAACAGCTGCCAGAAATCAACCTTCATATTATGCATTAATGATATCACCTGCACTAAGCAGCCTTAACTGGCTAATTCAAACTAATACACATTTTCAAATGAATCAATGCCACTGAAAATGCTTTGTAGATGAAGACTGCTTTATTTGCTTTTACACAATCATATTAGAAGAAATATAAAAGGAAGCCCAGGATTTAAATACTGCAAGCTGCCTACTTATTTATCAACTCTTTTGGAATCCTAATGATGTTTGAAATAAACCTTTCAAAATGGAATATGTTTAGTTTGATGGGTAAGCATCATGCTTTGTCTCTCACACTCGGAAAAAGCAACACCTTTAAAGGATCCATTCATGTTTACTACATATATCTGATCATCAAGATGTGAGATGCAGCATTAGTTGTATTTGAAGTCACCTTTCCCTGCTCTAAATATTAAACAGTGAGTCACACACAAGCTGGAGACAGATTTTAATATCATCTGTCAATAATTCATGCTTGATAAGAGCATAATTACAGCTTGGAATAATATAAGCCCTGTATTTCTACAGGAGGTTGTGCTCACTCCTGCTGTGCATCTTCAGATGTCCTCCTGACCCTGCAGGGCCCAGGCTAAAGTGGGGGGGCAGATCCTCTGGATCTCATCAGTTCCGACACACACAGACATGTCGTGGGGAGAGAAGATAACACCGAATTCAAAGCACATCTTCTCCAGGACTGTTCTTCCTTTTAGCGTGCTTGTTCCAGTCAGAACACCATAGCTCACTTCCATTGGGAGGGATCTCTGGCGGCCTCTGGCCTAATGTCTGCTTCAAGCAATGGTCATCACTTCAGGTCATGCGGGCCTTACAAGGGCAAATGTTTAGCACCTTCCCTAAGCTGAACAAACCCAGCTCCTTCAGCTTCCTCCTGTATGTGATATTCTCAAGCCCCAGACTGTTTTTGTGGCATCCACTGGACTTGTTCCATGTCTTTCTTGTGTTAGGGAGCCATAGAATGGACAAGGCAGTCCAGACGCAGCCTCGGGAGAGCAGAACAGAAGGAACAGATCCCATTCCTGGCCTGCTGGCTGTGGGCCTGACTCACAGCCCAGCCTGCTGTGGACCTTTTTGGCAAAGCCCATTGCTGGCTTGTGTTCAACTTGCTTGCCAGGCTCCCAGCTCTCTTTCTGCAGAGCTGCTTTCTACCCAATTGGGCCCAAGGTACTCATCTGTTGGGCCTATTTCTCCCTAGGGGCAGGATATGGCATTTGCCTCATGAGACTGCTGCCTGCCCTCCCAAATTTGGCCCCAAAGGCACCTGTTCCCATTGTTTTTGTCATCAGGAAAGACACTGAGCAGCCCTTCTTCTGATTGTGATCTCTGAGGGATGACTCAAGTAAATGGCCACCTGTTGGACATCCCGTTGCCCCTTCAAGCACAAAGGCAGTTTTTCTCCAGTCAGCCACACGTCACCAGTCTGGCTGTAAGGACAGTATGGAGATCATGGCCAGGTTTTATCCAAAGAAAAGGCAAGAGGAAGAAAAAGCAGACAAAGGAGTGCTTCCTAGACACTTGTATGTAAGAGCAGATAGGAGCCATTCCTATGAGAAGAAAGAACCCATATGGTGTGCTTCCCCCACCCCAGAAGTTTGCAGCTAGTGCACTCTTTTGTGCTTTTGCTGCTTCCAGCTGTGAGGATTGTTTGGAGGGAAAATGCCACCAGGCTGAGGAAAAGAAATACATCAAGAGCTCTAAGAGAGTGAAAAACTTGAATGGGGAGAAGAAGATGTGAATACCAAGCAAGAACTCTCCAGGGCCTCAGAAAACAGATGGGCCAGTAGCACCCCCAAGAAAATCCCAAAGGGTAGAGTAGGAGCCAGAGTCTGAGCACCCAGCTTGTCTTCCTGGGTACGGCGTGTACACGGAGATACAACAAAAACTGGCAGCGTAGACAGAAAGTATGGAGGTCGTGACTCAGCATGACACCCACTCGCAGCTGCTCCTCTTCCAACAGCCTGGATTCAAGCACATATACTGAGAAAATTGTCAGGGTTCCTCCTTCTTGTCAGAATAACCCCTTGATTTTCTTGCAAAGCAGCTGCATTTGGTTTATTACAACTCCTGCTTGCATTAACTTACCCAAATTAACTTCTGTGTGCTGATTTTAAAGGGACTTGGTCTACTAAAAACAAATGAGAGTTGCAAAATTGGTCCCTTTGCTGTTCTTCTTCACATCTTGACTTCTATTTCTGCTCCTGCCACTCAAGAGCAATCTGACAGCAGGTGAAACATTTCACAGTGCTTCTGCTTCCCTTCAGATTTCTCATTTAGGTACTACATTTGCAGAGCAATAGCTGTCTTGAGGTATAAAGTGGGTCTAGGCTTGAAAAGTGCCCCTATACATGCTGCTGTACAATATTAGTGCTAATTGTCATCTTTGGTTTCAGCATATGCATGGTCACATGCTTCTGAGATGATCTCTGTTTCTCTCATTACAAAATCTTTTTTATTTTTGTATTTTAAACTAGCTTGCACTGGAATAAAGAAATACACATGTCTGGAAATCAATGCCAATGCACTCCAGCTCCTGAAGTACCTACAGACATATGATGGTAGGTCTAAGGCTTCACATACTCGTGCAGAACCAATGTAATGAAGATACTGTGGTTGAATGAAGGAGGTGTGAGTGTACCTAATTATACTTATGTGTAACACTTTAAACTTACATCTTATCCAAAGTATACTGACAAATACATGTTAATCTCATGGCATCAGCTTAATTAGTTCCCTAATTATTTGCAAAGTAGGCAGGAAGTTTCCTTGCAATTGGTTTTATCATTGTAATTGATTGTTCTGGTGATGCCACGACGCACAATCAAATAATGAGCATGATGAAGTGAGCAAAGAGAACAGAAAGGTGACAGGGACAGGCTGCCCTGAGCAGAAGCCTGATCTGCTCACCTGGAGACATGTCTGGTGCTCCTCAAATTAGTCTCTTCACTCTGGTGTGTGCACAGGAATATAGAGAGGTATGAAAGACCCTGCAGCACAAACAGTAACAGGAGAGCACTTCGGTTTGCATGCTTTCCTTGAAATGAATGCCTGTGCTCATGGCTGTGCCACCTACAGCTCTTGACAGGGGAAGGTGGGAGACTTGAATGCTTCCGAGGAAGAAACAGGGAAAAACTGGAGATGCATCTCTGACACTGTACTCTCTTACAGTAACAGGAGATGATTTAGCAGAAGGTTTAAGAAGTGACCCGACTGTCTTTGTGGAGACCTCAGTGCTCGTGAAGCATTGCGGGCAGTGCAGCAGCAAGATGCCACAGAGCACTACTGATTCCAAGGGATACAGCAATTGCTGCACGGGTTTGGTTTCACACCTGCTGAGCACCAATTCCTCCAGCACAACCTCACCATGGGTGACAAACGCTCCTGGCAGCATGCCGGCATCCTGCTGAGCGTAAGCATGCCATGCAGATGGTCCACGAACCCTCACAGAGCCCATATGGCTGCTGGGACAGCTCATGGCCCTGAGCTGCCCAAGCTGGAGTGCACATCTATGGCAAGGAAAAGTATTCCCAACGTAACCCTCAAGACAGTCCATCAAAGCAAGCCTGGCAAACCACACAATGCTGTCTCAGGCGATAAAATCCTGAAGCCAGCCAGACAAATCACAACGGGATCAAGGGGGGAACCCACAGCTGCTGTAGGGCTTGGCTGGTCTCCCTGGTCATCTCTCAGTAGTAACTGCCAAGTAAAGTTCAACCAAAGCTCTCCCACCAGTTCTGCTTATAGACCTGAGAAATGCAGAGCAGCCAAATTGCCACCAGCTTTACACATAATTAGCAGCTAAACTTAAATTCACTTGTAGGCACTTCACATACCAGAAACACCATGCATGTCTGCAAACCTCACAGACACTTCTGTTCATCTCTCTATTGTTTCCATAGACTGACATCACAGTAATGTGCATCCAGCCTTAAATTAAAAGCAGGTGGACAGGCTGGGATTGCTCTTTTAAAACATATCAAGTTCAGCTTCTGATTTCCATCAAGGTGGATTTATCCTGGATTCGTCTGCATTGATGATTTATGTAATTCCTCTGAAGTTACACCAGGTGAAGTTCTACCAAATAGCTCCATCAGATGTCACATTAAATGAGAAAAGTTTTGTCCCAAAGTCATCAACACATCAGTCACTGTCTTTAATGAGTTACTGTAGTAATTACTATACCTACTTAATCTCGCCCTTGATGACAGCTATCACCAGGTTCTTCACGAGACAGTGTGAATCTTTATACATTTCCAGGCTTGTTTACCTCGGCAGCTATTCCTGAAGAGCTATTCCTGTTAATGTACCAACACAACCTCCTGGAGAAGACAGCTTTCTCCCAAAATAAACATGACATTAGTAAGGTGGAAATAATTCATTCTTGTTGCAGAATTAGATCACGATCACCTATGCTTAGATCAGAATAATCACGCTATTTCAAGTTTCCCCATTACCACAACAAAAACAAACTTCTGGGTTTTGTTTTAGTCTAAAAGAAAGCCAAAAGTCACACTTTGATATTTTTTTTTCCCCTGGCAAAGTCAGTAAAAGAATAAAACAAGTGCTTCCAATACATTTTGATGGATACCTCTGGAGATGACTGTACCTTCCCTACCACCAGCAGCAGCTCCAACACTGGGATGGCCATTTGCTCGGCAGTGGGCTGTGTAATGAAATGAGACATCCCATAGTTTCAGATTTCCTGCTTTCCAATCAGAAATTCAGAGGAAGCTGAAGGCAACTCCTTGAAATAACGTGAAATGTGCCGGTTCAAATAAAATTCATAGTTTATCTTAGACACACTCAGCATAGAATCACAGAATGGCTTGAGTTGGAAGGGACCTTTAAGACCATTTAGTTCCAATCCCCTGCCATAGGCAGGGACACCTCCCTCCAGAGCAGGTTGCTCACAGCCCCATCCAGCCTGGCCTTGAAATGTTAATGCTTCAGTTATTTTGTTCATTTGCTACCTGTTTTTAGTGCCCCAGAAGCATACACTTTTAAAGCACAACTCCCATAACATGAAGCCTTTAAATGTTACATTTCCTGCAGAATGTTTCTCTGGAAAACACTTCTATAACCCTAAACCAAGGACTTTGCTCTTTGACCATAAACCATGTCAGACACATTTGCCACAGATTCTGGACATGGAACCTGCAGGGGAATCACAACCTATGATTTCCATCCTCCTGGAAACCAGCACATGTCAGCATGTTTGCACACCGAGATCAGGAGGCCCTACAGATCCACAGCAGTAACACTTAAGGAGAAGATGCACAAGTGCTATTTGCACAGGGACAAGTCCAAAGAAAAGAGCAAAGCCACAAGAAACCACAGCATGGACAGAGCTTGGTCAAAGACAGATAAATGCCTGCTGCAGAGCACTGTGACTTCACTTCTTTGCGTATTTCCTTTTGAAGCAACAAAACTCTAAAAAAAAAAGGGTTATTTTTTTCTTTTTTAAGTAAGAAATGGATGTTTAATTCTCCACGAGAACCTCTCAAATGAATCAATATATAAAATCAATCATTTAAATTGATGTAAGAACACAAAAAGGTTGATTCTTTCCCTAAAATGCTTTGTTGATTTAAAATAACTGGTTTCCAGCAAAGTGTTGAGAGAAGTATTTGAAACTGTTTGGAGGACTGGAAGGGGATGGTCTCCCCTGTGCCCAGCCCTGGCTGAGATGTGCTTTCCTTCTACCTCACTCTAATACCTTCTTTAAAATCAAGTCTATTCACACCAACAAAACCCTCCGACATGGGAGGAAAATGAGAACTGTGTTACAAAACCTAGAGAGTGATAAACATTGATAGAAATAATTAAGTAACAGAATGACAGAATGGCTTGGGTTGGAAGGGATCTCAAGGATCAACTCTTCTTCAAATCCCACCTTTGGTGAGAAGAGGGTAAACAAGTGAAATAACTGCCTGTACAACATGCTCCTAAATAACTCCCAGCACTGTGTGGCTGCACACACATAGAATCACAGAATCATACAATCATAGAATTGCTCACATTTGGAAAGTCTTTAAAGATCATCACATGCAACTGTAACCTAACCATACTACCCTAACTCTAACAACTCTTATGGCACCGAGAAGAATGGTGAGGATGGGTTGGTGTTGGGCTTGGTGATCTTAGTGGTCTTTCCCAACTTGAACAATCCTAACATTCTGTAAGTTAAGTGGGAGAAGAATGCTTTGCAGCCCAACAGACGCCAATGGGACATCAAACGAGCTGCTGGAGGCCCACCTGTTTTGTTGGACAGTCGGAAGGACACCATTTTATCAGGGATGCTGCAGACATTCCTCACTGAGGCGATGCAGCTGTAGTTGGCGTAGTCCTGAGGTCGGAGGTTCTTCAGCTTCAGGATCTTCGTTTCCCCCTGTGTGATCAAGAAAGAGCATTAGGAAAAGCCCATGGAGGAGGAGCCAGGAGGACTTACTGCTTTAATAATTATTTTAGACTTTTTTTTTTGTTCTTTTTTATAAATTACTTTAGAATTGTTTTAGAACTTATATTTTTAAATAGCAGAGAAAAACAATGGTTGGCATAGCCTGACACCATAGCCCACCTTATGTATATTGAAAGCGAGAAAAAAGAGAGTGGCAAGGGGGAAATTGTGTTGGCAGCCTTTGAAGTCACAGCATTATTCTGGATATCGTATCACAGGGTACAATCTGCTTGATGAAAAAAAAACTTAAGCTACAGAAATCTTGCTGGTTTGCCTTTGAAATGAGCTCCTGATGGATTTTATTTTTAGCCAGTTTAAATGATGGAAACGGTGATCCAGGGGCCTGAGTGGGATGTGAATGAAGGAGTTCCTTCTGACACAATCAAGAGAAAACTGCAGTTTTCTACAAGATTTCCACTGCCATCTCCTCCTTCTGTTGCCCACTTCCAAGTCTTTGCCACTGTTTATCCCAAGAAGCATCATGCTTGAGAATGGCAGAGCACCCAGGGAGGCCAACAGTGATCCACATCTCACAGAGCAGCCAAAAGCAAACTCTAAAGGATGTCCATTGTCCTGTGTCTTGCTCAAGCTGCTACAACTTTTGATTTCCATATGCCTTGGGAAACATCTTAAATGTTTTTAATAACGTCATGAGCATCAGCCTTGGTATATCTAGGGGAGAATGCTGTAGTTTGTGAAATGGAGGTAAAGAAACCACAAAAAAACAGTACAAGAGAAGATACAGGTAGCAAGAAAAGAAAAGAGACTGTCATTAAATCAAGCTCAGTCGATGTTTGGAGCATGGGAACTGAAGTGCTTTGTATGTACAATCAGTCCCACAAAAATGATGTGATTAAAATCAGGCTCATGCTGATTCAGTGTTCGCACAATCCAAGCCTGGAATGGCTGATCCTGAGGATAAAGATCCTGCTTTGAAAAGAGGTTTGTCTGGACTAGAGAAGGGCCTGATCCATGGCAGTGGGAACGACATTACCCAAGTTATTAAGCTCTGGACTGGAGCCAAAGAGCAGCAGCTCAGTCCATAGCTGCAGACTCCAAGTTGAACTGGTGGGTTGAACTCACAATGGTATTCTGGATCATGTCCCTAGAATGCAGAGTTTGGTAAAAATACATATATTTTCTCCACTGGTTTGTATAATTAGTCTAATTATGTCTAATTGCGTAATTATTGTAAATACAGCAAATTCAATCTTGTTCCGAGGCTGTGAAATTACAATGTGCAACGAGGAGGATGCAAACTCTTTGGAAACAAATCTGCATCAAGATTTCCATTTTGAAAAGTTCAGTATTTCAACCATTGCCACAGATGAGAATGCTCATGTCTGCTTTTTTTTGTATTTAGGTTGTTTTTTTTTTTCCCATGGCAGCTAAAAGAAGTAGCTGACATTCCCTGACTCATCAAAAAATCTGTGCTTAAAGTTCAAGAATTCCCTTTTATTTGCCCAGTTTTCAAAGGGTCTTCTATGATTTCATACCACAAGGAATCTATTAGAAATAAAATGGCCTTTTTGGGTACAATATTGCCGAAAATTTAATTGTGTTACCCTTTGTTTTCCTTTACCTCTCCTTGGATTTTCATATTGATATCCCAGCTTCAGAGCAATCAACAAACGCCACCTCCAGTTCACATCTCTCAGAGCTCTGCAGTTAAATCCCCTTCACCTCATAGAATCATAGAATGGCTTGGGTTGGAAGGGACCTCAAGGATCACGAAGCTCCAACCCCCCACCACAGGTAGGGCCACCAACCTCCACATGTAATACCAGCCCAGGCTGCCCAGGGCCCCATCCAACCCGGCCTTGAACACCTCCAGGGATGGACGGGGCATCCACAGCCTCTCTGGGCAGCTGTTCCAGCACCTCTCCACTCTCACAGTAAAGAACTTAAACACCTCTCTTCCCACCAGCCTTTACTGGTTGTTACCTTATCATATACAGATCCAATTATGCAGAGACGTGTAGTGGAAATGTATGACTCTTAAACCTTTAATTACATCCTTTCCCTTTATAAACATATATCAGATCTTGTAGGCACACAGACAAGGTACACTAACTCAACCAGACCTCCAATAAAAGAAAAAACATTATGGATAAGCCTTGGACTATCAACACAACGATCTGATTTATTCATTACTGCGGCCCAGACAGAAGTTCTAGGGAGAATGTCTCCACTAACCCAACAATCTCCTTTTTTTTCCTAAGTATTGAATCTAATTTCATGTGACACATTTTATTAGATCCGTTCTTCCAAGATGATAGGAAAGGTATTCACCGGCATTTCCATATTGAGATATTATAAGGCAAAAAGGACCCCCTCAAGGGACTCTCTCACTTCCTAATTAAATCGTAAAAATACACTCATTTACACACTTGAGTCCAAAGAAACAAGCCACACATTTGCTAAACTGAATCTGTACGCATTAAATTAAAAATAATTTCATCACTTTTAGGAGACCAATAACTTGACTGTGTAATCTAATTCTCATCTCTGCAAGGTTCCAGGCTACACGTTTCTCAGTAGAATACCAAGCCATGGTAGCAATATAAAGCTGTCAAGCATAATAGGAAGAAAAAATGAAGGTGCTCTCAAATCATTAGCTGAAAATTATTTATGAAATTTGCAGCTTGCTTTCTGCTCTGAGGACCAAATTACCGGGCAGTTTTCACTTGTCTTTACTCGTTGTTGCTTGAGACTTTACAAAACAACATTGTTTTTTGGTGGTTTTTTTGCAAGCACCATTGCACACAATTCTCCCCAGACACTGGGATGTGCCACCTTTTTATTTTGAGACTGTGTAAGTGTGCTAACAATAAATTAATCTGATCTAACTTGACAGACCCTTTTGTTGGCCCTGTCTGCTTTCGTGGCACTGAGCGATGGTAGGAAGATGTACAAAAAGCACTGCCTTCCATTTTTGCCACATCATCCTTCAAGTGTGCAAGGCTGGAACAAAGTAACTTGCATTCAAAGCAGAGGAAGGTAGAATAATAATAAAATAATTAAAAAATCCAAAAACTGAGTGTTACCACAGAGTTTAGCCTATGCTTCTGAGGCTGCACCTTCAGTACCGAACTGTATAAGATTAGGAAATAGCAGTCAAGTCAGAGTACTCGGCTTGCAAACCCAAGCAAAACGACACAGGGACTCCTGCAAACTGCACTCACTGTGTGTCTTCCCGCAGCCTCCTGCCTCCTTGCTTCCTTATCAACAACTAAAAGACATCTTTTCCATGAGCAAGCTGTGATACAACTCGGGGTGTAGATGCCAGGCTATGCCCATCCCCTACCCCCCACCCAGCAGGTATGTGCAGACTGAACTGCTGCACATGCAGCTGCAAAGCCTCCGCGTGATGGAGCACTGCCCCATGGCTCCTACCTGTGTGAAGAAGGGCTCGTAGATCTCTACTCCCTTATCGGAGCCCTGCAGCAGCACCTCCTGGCCACGTCTCCAGCTGTACCGGACGGGCGGGTTGGAGTTGGCCACGCACCTGAGGAACACAGTTCTCTCATAGTAAAACTGCTCTTTCGCTTCGCCGATGCTCTGGTGGACTGTCACTATCGGGTCATCCAGATCTGGAAAGGCAGAACAGAGAACCAAGGTTAAATCAGGCTGCAGCCTGTACAACAGACACAATACAATGGTAGCATCCATCATTTCTGATACGTTTCCACTAATATTTAGGTCTCACTTGGTTTTCATCTTCACTACTTATTTCATATGTATGATTTCAATTTAAACATTTCTTAGACAAAATAGTTTATCAAGCTTCGGTAATAAATAGTCAGATTCATTTGCATCCTAATGGCAGGATCCAGTAGAACGCTGATCATGCTCATGCATCCATTTTCCTTTAAAGCAGCAATTTAATACAGCAATTTAATGCATATTTCCTTATTTTGGTTATACGCATTGAACTTCAAGCAGGTAAATTCATCCAGGCTTTACAACACACTTCTCTTGATTAAAATACAGATATCATATAATTACTCCCACCACATCACTGCAGAGAAAATTAATTCCCCGGAACAGAACTTGTTCATTTTAAATTCAGAAGAAACAGAGATGGCCATTGGAATGTAAATACACCTAATGAATTACGTTTGGGCTTTGTTCCACCAGGAACAAGTAGACCCCTGTCTGTGGGGGTTTGCTGTAGCTCATTACGAGCAAGGACAGCAATGGCTCTTGTTACTCATTCCTAGCTAAAAACATTCAACCTCCAAGCACTGCGGTCAGCAGTTCTGCACTGAGTTTTAGGGAAGAGCTTTGCTGCCCAACGAGCTGGCAGCCAATGTGGGTCACTGCCCAGTGGTTACAGCACATACACCACAGGGTGTCGGAGCAATTGGCCCCTTTATACCCACACAGATCCTGTCTTTGTGCACACAACTATGGCACGTTTCCATGTGCATCTCAGCCTTGCCTGGAATGACTGCAGAATGTTGTTAGCAGCACATTTTTCCTTAAAATAAAATATAAATAACACGTCAGGTAGTGCTTAATTATTTACCCAGAAACACAACCCTAACATTGCAAAGGCTTATTACACACGAGTGCCTATCCAAATAGAATGCATCACAGCCAAGGCCGTGACTCAGCAACAGGCAGAACACCGAGCTCAAACCTTATCCCAACCACCAGTGCCACAGGGAATGGTGATGTGTCCAAAGGCACCCACACCTCCGTCCCTAAGCACTAGGTTGGGTGCTTTGGCAGAAGCATTGCTTGCATTTTGCTCCCCCGGATGCCAGCTGAATGCCACCACGCAGGACTCTGCAAGACAGATGGACCTCAATGTAGCAGCTCTTAAAACATTCCCATTTTTGATAGTTTTGAAAATGAGAGGCACAAAAGATTAATAAGTGAAGCCTGTCATTAACAATCTGAATAGATTACTGTATTTCCATAGTCCATACTGAAAAACAGACTGCACTTATTCTGTAGAAGCTTACACTTGCATTTGTGTAACAGGAAAAAAAGCCTGAATCTCTTGTTTAATTATAAACAAAACAAGTTCCAAAAATTGGAATAATTCAAGCAATAATACGTTGCAATGGTGTATGAATTTTAAGTAAATGTTATCTCCTCCCTACCCTACAAAACATTGTAGTGAATATCACAGAAACAAATTATGAAGCTGTTGTTCCAGATTAGGATGGCATTTTCTAATGAGATCTCATTTTTGTTTTAAAGGTTATTTTAAATCACAGCAGCATTTGAAAAGGGAAGGGATTGAGGAAACGCCATCTTCTACTCACGCCATAAGAAATAAAAGGAAGAAAATCAGACTGCTTCAGTTTCTAGGCCCATACACCTGCAGAGATCCAAGCCCTGTGCCATGATCCCAACTGAAAAGTCATTCTGAGAAAGTTGCTCAGGCCTACACACACACTGCATGGCTTAAAGCCTAAACACGGGGCTAGAGATGAATCACAGAAGTGTTGAGGTTAAAAGGGACCTTAAAGTTCATCTGGTTCCAAGTATAAACGTGAATCCTATGGGCGTAATGCCCAATGCATGGCAGGATGAGGCTGACTGGGCATGGAACAGTTTGCATGAGAGGCCTGGAAGTCCAAACGGAAAAGCTGAACGCTCAGCCCTACATCTGTGCAGGCTGGTCACATCCCAGGCTGCAGCAGCAGGAGTGCAGCACATACAAGGCAGCAATCTCCCCTCCATCCACACCTCTGAGACATCCTGAGCTCCATGCCAGTGCTGATCTGTCTCCATGCCTCAAAGAGAAAGGCATGGACGCAATGGAGTGAGCACAGCAGGCATCAAGAACCAGAGGGCTGAAGCAGGGGACATACAGGTGGGGACTGAGGGGGCTGCGTTTGGCCAGCCTGGGGGAGAAAGTGTGGAAGAGTGACCCAATGTCTTTCTTTGACTGACTATAGTTTTCTGTAGAGAAGATGAAGGTCCACTCTTCCCAGAAGTACAGAGCAAAAAAATCGTGAACCAACAGGAATATGCAGCACCCAGAGAAATTGTTCCTGGCTGAAGGTGAGAAATTCCTCGTGAGATCAGATAAGTGCCTGGACGGGGTCCCAGAGAGACTGTGGGATACCTGTCCTTGTTGGTGTTCAAAGCTTGACATGCCCTGGAGATGGCTGTGATTAGAACAGGGGGTTGGACCAGAGGTCCTTAGCCTACATTACTTTGTGATACCAAGAGGTGATGCCATCCCTTGCTCGTGCTCCCTGCCATCTAGCAATGGGTCTGTGCTGGGTGTGCTCTAACCCCCAACAACAACCAGCTCTCCTCTGCAATAGAGAGAAGCATGCACCCTCTGTCCACATAGCCCTGTAGTATGATGTGAGATGGATTCTGATAAGAGTATAAAGAAACCTCAAAGAAATCTAGGTTGGGAATAGAGACGCAGCAAGCCTTCTGCCAAAGCATTTCATAATGGTTAATTAATACAAAATTGGCACTGCAGAACATGCCTGATTTTTCCATCAGCAGTTGGGAAGATCTCAACAGCTGCACGACAGCAAAAGAAGAAGCACTAATAGGAGACAAAATAATGCTTGCAATTGTTGTCAGATTTCACCAAACAACTGCGTGCCCTGCTGCTGCGCAGGGTTAGACAAATGTTTTACTGCCTTGTTATATAAGACTGTATTTTGCTCAGACAGTGTGAGAGCTGCAAACATAATACAAAATACGTTTCTTAGAATACTGCCAAGGTATTCTGCAGAGCTATTACAGTGGAGACAAGCCAGTGCCAAATTGATAACCCCCGGGCTATTTTAAAGCCACCTGATCATTGTGGCACTGATGCCCACTTATCAGACCTCTCCAGAACTCCAGTTTTGATGTTTAATTGAATGGTCACCAATATTAAAATTTCACAATAGACAAACAAACAAAAAAAGGACATCTAAAGCTCGGTGCACATGTGTAAGTATCCATGGGTGGTTGTTCTTCCACAGCAGCAAGTGAACAGCCAAGCCTTCAACCCTGGGAGGAAACCATTGACTTCAGGTATTGCAAACCATTAACCTGGGAAAGAAGAGACAGGGGGATCCCATTGCAACTGAGGCAGGCTTAGCACTGAGGAGCTCAATGAGATGCATTTCTGACGTGCTTGATGAGGAAAAAAAAAAGAAATTCTGAAAGTTTCATTTCCAGGTTGATCAAATTATGAAGAGTTAACAGAATAATCAGTCTCTGTATTAAACTGAAGTCATGGGTGTTGCCAGGCAGTCGAAGTCTACTAATTAAAACGAAAATAATTACAGAAGTATGTTTTCCACAGGGGTTTATGCCATCATTAGGTTCAATTTTTCAGTCTTTAATCTTTGAATTGAACCAAGCACTTTCTGAAGCCCAGATGGCACAGGAATGTTCAACACTGCGTTGGAGAAATTCCCTTCATACATCCCTGCGTTCTCAAGCAATCCCAGCCTGAACTGTTCGAAACAGGTCTAATCTGAACAGATTGGGAATTGCAGCGCTGTGGTTGGAGATGTTGGTGTAGGAGGTGTACAGAAGAGTGGCAGATAGCACGAATATCCTCTGTGTGCTGACTGGCAAAGCGCTGGAGAATCATCCTGGCTGTGGGTAGGGAACACGGACTACACGCTGCAGCCCCAAGCTGAGCTCCAGGGAGTTTCATGTGGGCACTGTGAGAGTGGGGCCATGGGCTGCATTTGCTATATCATGTTTTTCCAGCTGCTGGGACTACACAGCTTGCTGATTTCATTTGTTAATTAGCTGCCTTTGTCTTCAGATGCTCAAAGCAAGCAATGTTTGGAAGTCAAGATAGTAATAAATAAACCACGCATCTGGTAGACGGATTGAAACTGCCTCATCAAGACACCCACAGAGGAGGCAGCAGTGATGCATGCATTCAGCCTGCCTAACTTCATCCTTACACTGAAAAATACAAAGTTCTTCCCACAGTTTTCCTCACTTTAGCCTCCTTGGCCTAACATAAGCTATCAATACGTAGGCAGGTTTTAGGCGTTCGTGGTACGATACGGTGTAAAGTAGTTGCACTTGATTCAGAAAATGGATAAAAATCCAACAAATGTGTATTTCTGCATACCTGCAGAAAGGATAATAAACTATCTTGTCTGCCATCCATTAGCACGTAGCAGAGCTCCAAACAAGCTGGCTGGAGGCCAGGAGCAGGGAAGCCAAGTTTCTTGCAGATCCACACGAGACGCTTTTATTTCCTTCTGCAGCCCTTTGTAAGAGATTTCTAATGCCTGTGCAGTGCTGTCCTACATGTGCAGCACAGATAGAACCCCAGAAAGTTCACATCATTTACAAGGGCAGAGCCTCTACGGTGACCAAGCCTCCATGTGAGCTCCAACAAGACCAGCACTGTGACCCTGGCAGATCCCCGATGAGCTTACAGTGACCTCCAATAGCATTTTGCAGGGATCAGACACGTGCTAGAAGGCTGGAGGGGTGCTAACAGCCACAGAATGACCACAGCAGACATCAGTCCCTGTACAGACCCTTCTGCTTGCCATGCTCTGCTGAGGGCTGGAATCTATCAGCAAAGAGTCAGAGAAAAGAAAAATAGGTGATGTAGTTTTACAGGGAAAATGTTTTATTCTCCTGGTGAGATTAGAAGTGTACCATGATTAAACGTGTACGAGCTGCACCCGCTGGGTGAACTGCTCCCAGCAGTGTGTGCTAATGCCACTGGCCTACAGCCATGAAGGAAGGTAGCAGCAGTTTTGTTTATCCAAGGACCCCAAATGCAGTCCACGTTCATTATCCATGAGACAAAATTAGCACTGCATCCCCGACACAGCAGATACATCAGCACGGAGGGGTTTGCATCCATAGCACAAACAGCAGAAAATGGCAACCTTTACTACAGTACTGAACTTCTACGTGCATGTGTGAACACGAATCCACAAAGACTGGTGGATTTTGTAAATCATAGAGTCATACAATGGCCTGGGTTGAAAAGGACCAAAATGCTCATCCAGTTCCAACCCCCTGCTATGTGCAGGGTCACCAACCAGCAGACCAGGCTGCCCAGAGCCACATCCAGCCTGGCCTTGAATGCCTGCAGGGATGGGTAATCACACAGAACAATGGACCCATCATGGAGGCTAACAGTGGAAAAAATGCACCCTGGCACTGCCTGAGAGAGGAATCCTACCTGCTGAAGGCACACGCTCAGCACGGCGCTGAAACACGGCTGGGCTCACTGCTGGCACTAAGATGGAGTAACACAATTTTCTTCTGTACATCGAACCGGTGACCTGAGTACAGGATCCTAATGGGGTGTCAGCCACTGCTATGGAAACACTCAGAAATAAAAGGGCAAACAGAAAAGCAACAGAAAAGTACCTGTGTACTGGAGAAAGTACTTATGACTTTACTTGCAGGAAAAGATACAAAGAGACAAATGCATTTATCAGAACCAAGAGTGAACTGTAGTTTCATTATAGGATGTAAGCATCTCTTGGTGGGAAAACAGCGGGGACAAAAGAGCTCTTCTGGCTCCTGGTAAGATATACAGCAAGCAGCAATAGCTGTAATCAGAAGGAAGCCCAAGGATGCTGGTGGGTATATCCACATACAAAGCGTGTAAGGAACAAGAGTGAAAGCCACTCTGCAAGGACAGGCAGATAACAGGAGAGCAGCTACAAAAGCAGCCCTAAGGTACGACTCTGCCACAGGGTTCTCACTTGTCAGAGATTTATCTTTCTTTTCTGAACTGAGGTGCAGCTGCACACATATGGGAGATGGACTCCTCAGTCTAAGAGGCAGGAAGTCCAAGTCCAAGAGCATGGACACATTTTGCTATGCCAACAAATACAAATATCTGATGGCTCATAGCTATATAGCAGAAAGCAATCTATTCTTTTCCCTGCTGTATATTTCTCTTCTATACTTTCCACCACAAAACTCTTTATCATCCAGAATGTCAGTACAGAATCTCACCAGTGCTCTGCATACATTCTTGCAATCTCTGCTCTTAAAGACGACACTATTTCTTATCAATCAAATGCATACAAGTCCATACAGAACACACGTTTTAGAAGAGAAATACAAAGAAAACTGAGACTGGAATAAATACAGTGGGGAGTGGATGAAGAAAAAAGGAGGATGCAGGAAGTTATCCTCAGCAAATGTATAGCAAAGGGGAAGAGGGAAAGGAATCCTCTTTCCTGCACCCCACCCCAGGCAAGCAGAGTCTTTGCAAGGGGAGCGTATGCTAAAATCCCACTCACCTTGGAAGGGACCTGGGAGATCACCCAGTCCACATCCCACTTCTCTCCATCCTGATAATGCCGTTAATTCTGCATCATCAGCAAACATTAATACCAACAAATTATTACAGCATGGAAATGAAGCTGAATCCCAAAGAGGCGCCAAGATCTGTTTCCTCACTTGATTGCACTTGACTGCCCATCAGCCACAGCCCCATTCCCCAATACCTTCTGAGCTTTCTTGTGGCTCTCAGCAAATTTTCAAGTGGGGATTGAGATCCCAAAGACACTGAACCTCCACCATGTTTTATGGTATCAGTGCATACGTGTGGGGAGAAGCAGCACTGGAGCAAGGCTTGAGCCAGCTGAGAAGCACCTCCCCACGCACTGCCTACTCTCCTTCTGCAGCTCATCCTGCACAAGCTGACCCCCAGGTGTGAGCCTTCCTGCACACCTTATGCTGCTTAGATAAAGAAAGCAAAGCAAAGGAGCCCATCTCTGGTTGTAATGCAGCAAACCACACAGGGCTTCTCTGGAGCAGCAGCAAAACCTCACCTTCTAGAGGAGCTGACAAAGAACCCCACACATCAGGGAAGTTTCCAGACACATACAGCTGGCAGAGGGGGAGTGCTTCCAGATAGCAACAGTAAATGTGAAAGACGCTGTGAGCCATAAACTCAGCACTTTGTATCATCTCAGCCTATTTCTATTAAGTCTCCGATCAGATTCCTGCAAACAGACTGAATGTTCAAGCCATTAACGTGGTCTATCTTTCCACTCTGGGGATATTTACAGCATCAATTATCTCAAACCTCATCTGACACGTACTTATCTCAGACTGATCTAACTACAGCTATTACCATGTGTTAGAGACAGTTTTAATTTAGAAAAGGAATAGCATAAAAGGCATTCAAATAACCTTACAGCACTCACTACATCTTTCCAAGGATGAAAATAAAACAAAATCTGCATACGCAGCCAGGTAATGCTGGGGAATTAATACTCCAATTAACTGTAAGACTTTATTTTTCTGTGATTCAAAAATACCGATGCCAGGATTATTATACTGAACAAATCCTGCAAGGTACTTCCTCAGCAGCCATTCCGGGCTAATTAAACATCACTGAAATGAGCTCAACGTGAAAATATAAATCTTCCTCGGCTGATCCTAATATAAATTTTGCATTTCCATTCCTGCATGCATGATTATTTAATCTCCACTTCTTAATTTTCACAAGCAAGGCTGTCAGTATGCATTAGTAGCCTCAACGGTGTGTTTACTGTAAGAGGTCGGTGTCTGCAGGCACGCACACAGGCATTGCAATGCAGCCAGCAGTGCTGCAGCCACTCCTGCTCCCACCTGACCTACACCGCTCCAAGGATTCACTCTTCTCCATTTGCCTCCTATCAATTATCCCTTCCTTAATGAGAGCTGTCAGTGCTCTGTGTTAACACGTGCCCTAACCGAAAGCTGCGGTACTGCAGCAGAAGTAGAATTTATTATTCCCATGACAACACTCACCAATAACTGGCACAACCACATGCATGCATGCATGCATTTAGCCTCACTGAAGAACAGTCACCCAGCACCATCCCTGGTTGAGTGGCTCCGTGTGGCAGCCCTGGTGCTCTCCGTGGTGTGAGACTCGCATCGTTCAGTCGGTGCAGTGTCTCCCAAGCTCCCATTCCCAACTCCAGCTCACATTTACTAATGCCATAAACAACACTCTTACTCAAACCAGCTCCACTGCCTTCCACACGCCTTGTAAGCATCAGTCATGAATGCTTCCTGAGAAACTCCAGTATTAAACACAGAGCCCAAGAAGCCCCAAATCCTTCTGGGGTCCAACATGGCCATTCCCAATGGTTTGATGTTTTGTGGCTGCAGCGTGTTGCTTCCCCATCGAGGTGGCTGCACAGCCATGCTAGTGATTGGGTCCCTGCTAAAGGCTCATAACAAGCTTTCAGCCTGCCACAGAACCATCATAACCTTTATATTTGGTGAGGTTTATCTGAATTTCTGTAGCAAACATGCACTGGCCCCATGCTTACAGACACATAAATAAACAGTCCATGACAAATTTGCTATTTTCTGCAGAGAAAAAAAAAAAAAGTATCAGGGACACACTGGGATATAATCAGACTAATAAAAAACAATAGGAGAGTTGGAGACTCTTTGTGGAGCCAAAGGCTCCGTCCTGCATTTCCTTCATACTAGACTTGATTTCATTGAAATTGCTGCAATTTTAATAAAATTACTGGATCATTTTGAATATCTGCTCTTACTGTTTCTTGGTTTGTGCCTTCTGATACCCTTCACATTGGAAGAAACAAGCAGACACAAAAGAAACGGCTTGCAATTCTGGATAACAAGCATGCCGTGCTCAGGTGATGTTTCAAGACTGCAAACCCCAGATGCAAAAAGTGACCTGTATTCATTGCCAAGTCCCATGATGAGAAGTAGAGTGACTACAAATGAAAACACTTCACGTCTGATGGGAGGGTGCCTCCCTTACACTGAGGTTCATTTCCCTGGAGAAAGAGATAAGGGAAATAAGTGGGAAGGTTCCTGTGGTGCAATGCGTTTTAATTGGAGCAACTGAGCTAAACCAATCCAAACACTACCACTTATCCATGAGCTTTTGGAAGGGCTTTTCGGGGGTACCATTCTCAACTGATTCTGGTCAGTTGAAAGAGAAGCTCACTTTAGAGCTCTTCAGTTGCTCTCTACATACCCGCTGGCCCTTTATCCTGACTATTCTACAAGTTCAAAGGGAGAATGAAGTATTAGGTGGTTCCTCACTACAAAACTGCCATGAAACAGCTAATGCCCCATAGAAATAATGGACACGTGTAAAGCAAAGCAGACCAGAGCACGGAGAATTAAACGAAGGAAAAACTTACACTCCCATCAGTACCTGCCTAGGCCCTTATTCCGACATATCTGACTGTTTGACTGGTCATAAGTTGATAAATTTAGGTTCAACCATTCTTTCTTAATTCACAACAAGGAGCACCATTTACTGAACGGTTTCCCAAAGACAGTAATCCTTTCAAAGTGCATTTACAGCTCAATGAAAGAGGGGGAAGATGGGATAAGTCCACACTAGGACATTACCAGCTCCAGCTACACTGGGCTGTTAGCACAGAGTTAATGAATATTAATCAAAGATCCTTTGGAAAATGAGTTTTGAGAAACCAAAGGGAATGGTCGTGCAGTTGACAAATGACTCCACTGAAGTAGAAGAAAAAAGAGATCTGTTTTTAATGCTCTCCTTATAGATATTATCGCTACTAACACCACCATTTGACATCAGACTGCACACGCAAAACTGAAACACTCATTTCCCCATCAGTACTCGATCAGCTCCATAATTAACACTCACTGCAGGGACTTTCATCCTTTCCCAACAACTGCCCCAAGACACAGCTTGCCCACTCCACTCTCAGTTTAGCAACCTCTGCCCACTAACAGCTTTCCAAACCACCAGGACAGTAGCAGCTGTGCATCTGAAAATGGAGGAACCTGTCAGCAGAACGGCTTTATCAACACCCAGCAAAGCAGCTGGGAGCATCAAGAGACTTGTAAGGTGCTCAAGGCCACGGATGGGCCCTGGGCAGTCTGAGCTGGGTGGCACCCAGCCCGTATCAGCAGTGGGGCTGAGGGACTGCAAGGTCCCTTCCAACCCAACCGTGCTGCGATTCTATGGTTCTGTGAACACAGCTGTGTTGCTGAAAGCTTCCAGATGAATTTCCCCATCTGCAGCAATAGCCTGGGCAGCACGGACAGCCCATGCACAGGCCAGGAGCACCTAAGTGCCAGGCTGGGCCAGAAACAGGCAAATCGACACAACCAAAAGGCTGAATTGATGAGTCCGATGAACAGAATCTGACTCCTGCCTCTGAACACACTCACCAACATTTTTCATACGGCAAAAGCTCACTTTAATGTTGAGATCTGCAGAACTAGCCTCGTTACCTTGAAAAACATGTGCTGCCTTCATTTATCTCTCTCTGTGCCATCTCCCTAGCAGGGATACGACACTAACTGCAGCAACCTCAGCTCTTCTCTGCCTTGCTTGTATATTAGACAAGCTTACAAGAAGGAGACTCTTCTTCACGTGGTGGCTCTCAGAGGGCCTGACAGGGAAGTATGGTAAACAGAAGAGGTTCAGGAGTAGAGTGTATCGACCTCCTTCTATTTACTCTCCAATCAATGAAAAATTTTCATCTGAATGCCCGGTATCTGCCTGTCCAGGACAGGAGGGACACATGCATTTTAGTTCTTCTTTCCACCTATTCCACTTACAAGCTGAAGAGCCAATGCAGACAACAGACATACTGCACAGTTATGTGTTGGGGAAGGTGGAAAGATGCAATGCCAGTTCCTCTCACCTCCCTGAATGACTCAGAGACAGACCTTCTCTCTCTGAATAGTTTACATCAGGATTTCACCAACCCTGCCGGCTGCAAGACTGATTCCCTTTGATGCTGTGCAAAAAAATGAGGGAGTCCATCAGCTGCTTAATAGATGATCAGCTGATGTTACTGTATGCAAGGCATGTGAGATAAGGGGTTATATATAACCTCTTTGATCCACTGCGATTAACTTTTATTTTGACAATTCACAGGTTGGGAGCTGAGTTTGGATTTCATTGTTCTACTCTGCCATTTCGCTTTCCTCCCATTCAAGGAAATCGAAGAGATCAGAGTAAACGGTGAAGATAAAGACCTGGGAAAGCTTTTTGATCCAGCATAAAAGCAGCAACGAGATCTTTGCATCATGTGGCATCATTTTAAACCTCTGAAGAAAGCTCACATTCTTTTCCATTCTACAATTCAGTCTGGTTTATAGTGTGAGATGGCAGTACAGACCGAGCACCAGGACAGAGCTAACAGCTGAGGCTGAAGGCAGCTCTGGTGGTCACCCTGTTCAACCCCCTGCCCAGAGCTGCCTCGGCTCCCTGGGGCACCATCTGCAAGAGGGCCTTGAAAATCAAGGAAAATGCACACACGCTTTTTGAGTAACGGATCACCTCATGATGGAATTAATCAAGTGGTCTGTAATTTTCATCTATTAAAAAGGGAAAATTGCTCAACAGGCAGCACTCGGAGCTATCAGTGGAGGCATTTTAATACTGGGTTAATTCACATGCACAGCCAGCTGAACGGCTCCAGAGTTTACTTTCAAGATCTCTATAAGCAGTGTTACAAAAGCAGCTCTATGATAACAGAGTGCTTTTGACTGGAATCGACTTTCCTCAAGGTGACTTTGCTTGCACTGAGTTCCTCCATAATTAAGTTATGGAAATAAATACAATTAGAGTAGAAGCACGTGGCTAGTATTTTTCATATATGCCATTTAACAACATCAGAAATGTTGATAAAATGCAAATAATGTTCCTTTTTTGTCTCTTTTAAGCAACGCCAGAGAACAAGCGGTCATGCAAACAAAGCTAATGTTTCCTGTACAATACTCATCGTGTAACATCTTTAATATTCCAGACCAGTCTTCCAAAGAAGGGAAGTTATTTTAAGAAGCCTTCTGTATTTTGCCTACGTTCCCCATCCCCATAGAAAAGCAGCAAGGAAGGTCGCTGCTTGGCTCCAGAAGATCCCAGTTAACTGCTTAACCCTGAACACATCATCACTTTCTGCTTCTGTTATCATCTGCACTGCCCGGACCTAATGCATAATGGCTCATTTAAAAAGCTAAATTCAATGACGGACTAGCCCAGAAAATAATGACTGTACTTGTAGAAATCAGGTCATCACCAAATCACCCATATCACTAGCAGATGTGAATTAGGTGTGGTTGAACGCTCCTGATTGGGCTCCAAGCCCCTCTCTGATCAACACACCAAGGGCAGCGTCAAGTAGGTCATTAACGCTGCCACATTTGGCATCCTGCAACGAGCCGTGTGCTGGAGTCAGGAAGTAGATAATGTGGATAACAGCACACACTGCAGGGGAGAGGCATGGCGGGGTGTAGCCTGAATTTCAGATGGTACCCACTGCGGAATTATCAGGATGTATTTTGTGGTTTCCAAATTTGAAAGGGGCAGTATTCATTCTGACAGCCCCAGACCTGTCCTTCTGTTCTCTCAGAAAAGGAATAAAAATACCCCACTCCCCTTTTATGAAGTGATTTCCTTGACATGTTGACATGTCAGTGCTGCTCTCTATATGCACTCAATGTCTCCCTACCCCCAATTTTAAGCAAAGATTTCAGTAAGTGACCGGTGCAGTGACAGCAACAGGGCCTGAGGGAGCACATGGAGCAGCGGCAGGGGAGGGCCAGGTGGGGCACACTGCCATCTCTCTGATGTCACAGCAGTGATGCTGCAGTGACACTGCTTGACTGAACCCGTTGGAGGACACGAGCCACGCCACGTAGCAGCACTGTGCAGAATGCCCACAGACAGCTGCTTTGCTTCTAAATACTCCGCACAAGCATAAGCGCTCTGAATTGCTCCTCTTCTTACACCCAGGGGTCTAATTGTTAAGTATTAAGAGTTAGCACAGACTTACTAAAAAGGCAGGGAAATGGCATCCTCTGCACCTGCCATTTACACTGTAGGAGGCGATGCTTGCAGGTGGGCATGGGCTGGGAACAACAGCTAGGTAGGGCAGGTGAGTGCGATGCTCCACACCACCCTCCCTTCTGGCACGAGGATGGATTCCTTGCACTTGCAAAGTGCCTGAGCCTTCTGTCTGATGCTAAAAGTAGTTTGGACAACTGGCTGAAGCCAGGACATGCACATGAGGTGTGTATTCCACCCATTCATCACATGCGGTTGCACTCCCAAGAGAACTGCTTGCCCTCCTTGCTGGCCCTATTAATGGAAATGTAACACACAGCACGTGAACAGCAACATCCCAAACTCTCTTTAAGACTTGTTTTATGAATATGCATGTTTATCATGGGTAAATTCTAAAAGCTCTTAGCACCAGCACTGCCAGTGCCACCTCCTGTAAGCCCTGCCAGGGGACAGCACCAAAAGCAACACATCAGCTATCTAATATTTAGTGCTGAGCACAGCTGTACACCAAGGACAGCAGCCTACAATGCTCCTCTTTCATATCTGCATGACTGTGCATCCCAGAAAATACCAGATATCCATCGATCCATGGAGAGATGGGGGGCATGGGCTTAAGCCTTAGCCAGCTCTTTCGGATGCAGGACTGAAGGCATGCGGGTATCCATTTTCCCCATCAGCACAGTGTCCAAATATGGTTTAGAAAAACACATTCAGAAGAAAACTTCCCAAAGGCTTTCTGGAAATGACATATTTCTTTTGGGGGGCAAATTACTGTTGCAGAAAAAGGAGTGACAAGAAACTCCCCGAGGCTCAGCCCGGTGCATGCAGCGTGCAGCAGCATTCAGTTTGCAGGGGGATGACAGACACGGGACAACTCCTGGCCAGTAAAAACATCCACCCCTCCTCCTGCTCAAGGATTTTCCCATTGAACTCTTCAGCACAGCCACCAGCCTGTGGACCAGAGCAGAGGAGGGCACTGCTCAGGAGCCGTCCCAAACCACTCCATGTGTTCCTACACAACAGCTCAAAGCACGTTTTGTTTATGGATGTAAATGATGGCCTAAGCTTATTTTAAAATTGTCCGATCTTCAAATTTTTATTACTTTTAAGACAAAAGGGGGGTAAAATGAATGCATGAAGCCAGCTTATACTGACACTTCAGTTCAGCCAAGGGTACAGCCTGGAAGTGTTATCAGAAGGGTGGCAAACAAGCCTCCTTTTTGAAACTCAACCCACTTTGCTATTGTCCGTATCGTTGATTCAAATGTTTCTGCTTCAATGTCCCTTAATTAAAATGTTAGTGGTCAATATTTCCTTGAAAGCATCTCAAGAAGCTTTTTTATTCATGTGTAATTGCTTCACAGATAATGCCAGAGGAAAACAATCAAACAGCTGGCAAATCAGCCCTCTGTCGGCGTCTTTTAACACATTCCATCTTCATCTGTTCCATTTAAAATCAGCCATTGTCACTCAGAGCCTTGCAGCCAGCACTGGAGCTGGGCTGATTCAGACACAGAGGGCCCAATTCTGGTGTAACTCATTTCACACCTATGAGGAAAGGTTGAGGGAACTGGGCTTGTTTAGCTTGGAGAAGAGAAGGCTCTGGGGAGACCTCATTGTGGCCTTCCAGTACTTGAAGGGAGCGTATAAACAGGAGGGGGAACGGCTGTTTGTGAGGGTGGACAGTGATAGGACAAGGGAGAATGGTTTTAAACTGAGACAGGAGAGGTTTAGGTTGGATATTAGGAGGAAGTTTTTCCCCCAGAGGGTGGTGATGCACTGAACAGGTTGCCCAAGGAGGCTGTGGATGCCCCATCCCTGCAGGCATTCAAGGCCAGGCTGGATGTGGCTCTGGGCAGCCTGGGCTGCTGGTTGGCGACCCTGCACATAGCAGGGGGTTGGAACTGGATGAGCACTGTGGTCTTTTGCAACCCAGGCCATTCTAGGATTCTATGATGATTCTATGAGTAGATCTCGCCAATCTGGCAAGAACATAACCAGCACTGTATGATGGGAACTCAAGTCCAAGCTTCAATAACATGCACAGAATCCTCTCAGCGTTGATGCATTTATGCAAAGATAAAGTAAACAGTCACTCCGCTCTGGTTTCTGCTTTGAAAAGCAACTACTTCACTGACAGAAAGGAAGAACACTAACAGCCTATTCACAACTCCTTTGAGTTATATTCTTTAGAAGGATAATACTCAACACAATGCAATATGGTGGGCAAAGCCTTAAAGAAGCTCTGCATGTTCCACTGGACTTGCTGAGCTTCTCCTGCCTGCAGAGATGCATCACCTTGCACTGTGAAGGTCTCCTAAGGAAACCAAATTGGCCCTACTGAAACTCATACAGTTAACCCTGGTGCATCGATCCAGTCTATCCAGGTCCCTCTGTAATGCCTTTCTCCCCTCTGGCAGATCAACACTCCCTTCCAACTTGGTGTCATCCGCAAACTTCCTGAGCGTGCACTCAATCCCCTCATCAAGATCATTAATAAAGATGTTAAATAGAAGCAGCCCCAGTACTCAGCCCTGGGGAACACCACTCGTGACCAGCCACGAAGTGGATTTAGCTCCACTGACCACAACTCTTTGGGCCCGGCCATCCAGCCAGTGTTTCACCCAGCAGAGCATCCGTCCATCTAAACCATGGGCAGCCAGCTTCTCCATGATGATGCTGGGGGGGGGGGGGGTTGGTGTCTGCCCATCTCTGGCACCACACAGCTTTTCTTGCTGTCTAGCCTAGATCTCGCACTGCAATTTAAGCCCATCACTGCTGGTCCTATCCCCTGCAGAGCTTTTAGAAAAAACCTCCCCTTTTTTAGTTGCCCATCTGAAGACTCCCACTGCATGTGCTCTCCCTCCTGCGTCATGGAACAGTGTGGCACAGTCACATCCCCATAAATGCATGTACAGACTACATGCAACAACAAATGGCAAAAGATGGCTTTACAGCATGGAAACTCAGAGAAAGGCAGCACTGCAATGGTGGCAGGCAGTATCCAGGCCACCACAAGAGGCAATGAGAGGCCATGTGAGACTGGCTGTTATGCAAAGTTTCAGCTTTTTCCTAATTACTGGCAGATTAATGAGAAGTGCCTCCGGCACAATGGAGTGAGATAAAACAGAGCACATTACATTTGGACAAATGCTCTTACTACCCATGATCCTGCTTCCCCTTAGAAGTCCTGGGTCGCTCCCACTTCCCATCTACAGTATCAGGGCATGCAGCAGAGTATGGCACAATTTCAGGTAAATGCAACGTGGACACTTCTAACAAAAGGAAACTAAATGCATTCCTCTTCTGGAAATTCACATGGAACAGAATTTTCTACCCACTGTACCCCAGTAACCAACCCAATACTTGTCTGTGGAAAGTGAAAATACTTAGAGGAGAAAAAGCATCCCCCCTATATCCTGTGAGCAAACCACAAAGCACTTAAAACCTGGGACATATGCTTATATATGGCTGCTCCCCAGCCTCGCTCTTCTTTATTTCCAGGAGAGGGTTAATTAAAGATGTTTCCTATAAAACCAGTTACTTTGACAGGGGTCACTGTCAGTGCAGGCTGCAGTGGAGCTCAGTGGAGTAATGAAGGCAGAAAACAGGGGAGAGTGAAAAGGAAGAGGCATGAGTAGATACCCTGCGGATCAGGAGCTAACCAGGCTCCTACGTTACTGCAAAATGCAGATTACAGGAATGCCTGCCTTAATGCTGGAAGGCTATTTAAAAATCCATCAGAACTCTAAAATATGCTATTAGGGACTCTGCAGTCCCAACACCTACTGCATAAAAATCCCGAGCTATTAGGCAAACCAACATCACTTCAGGTCAGCCATCAGCAGGCTGCCAAGCCTTAAAATAGCAGCAGCATTTGGAATGCTTTTCAAACAAGGGAAGAGGGAAATTCAGCTGTGCAAAACTCAGCCCTCAGCCTGCAAAAGGTGTTTGGTGCAATCAGCACCCAACGCAGCTCATCCCCCAGGTGCAGCCAAGTGCAGCAGACACGAGCACTGCTCTTGCTTGCTCTGCATTGCCACAACACCCACAAAAACTCTGTCTTCTGTCATTGCCATGGGATGCAGACACTGACTGCCACATTGCTGCTGCTTTTGACTCCCAGCTCCTGCTCCTTCGTTTGATTCCCTCGCTCTTATTAACCAGGCAATGGCAGCAAGCAGCAGACCGATGGATGCCTCTGTTCTTGAGCTGTATTATTCATCCACTGTCCCAGCTCAGAAACTGAGGGAAGGCTCTTCCCCTCCTGTGCCCTTTTTCTCTCCATCCCTGCTAATAAGCTCTGTCTTCCCTGCAGAGCAGCACACAGACACTGGCCTCGGTGGGATCAGAAAGAGCAGAAGGGGGCAATGAGACATCAAATGCAAGCAGCGTGTACAAACTGCACAAGCCTGCTGTGCCAGCGTGAGGTGTTCACAACAAATTCCAGCCCTGGGGAGCATCCAGGCAGCATCCACATTAGCATCCAATGAGAAATCTCCATTTCAACCTACAGCATTTGAGGCCTTCATTTTCAATTGCCTATTTGAAACGGGAAAGAGAAGATATACGAACATTACAAAAAGCAACATACAGACCAGCCTAAATGATGCCTTGTTCTGTAGAAAACAAGCACCAACTCAGGAAGGGTGAAAGGCATTCAAGGCCAGGCTGGATGTGGCTCTGGGCAGCCTGGTCTGGTGGTTGGTGACCCTGCACACAGCAGGGGGTTGAAATGAGATGAGCATTATGGTCCTTTTCTACCCAGGCCATTCTAGGATTCTGTGAAAGGCACCACACAGGACAAACATCTCCCTCATTTCCTCTCTGGGACCCCACTCAGACAGCCCCAAATTTACAGTGCCAGGGCAGCAGCCGGATGGGACTTTGGGCCGGCCAAAGAAAAAGCCAACCAGCACTTCCCTTCCCTGCAGCCCGCCAGAGGTGTTCCAAAACAGCAAGGCTTGAAACACCGTTGTCTTTGCAAAGGAGAATCCAAGGCCCACTCCGCTCCTACCACGTGGTGCAGGCGGAGCTGCTCCAGCCCCAACAGCTCCCCAGAGCACCTTCCTGAGCCAAATTAAACCATACAATCATAGAATGGCCTGGGTTGAAAAGGACCATAATAATCATCTAGGGATGCTCACCAGGAAAAGTTTGATCAAAGCGTACCACGAACCAGGAATCCTGCAGAACTGTGAAGCACGCAAAGCATTTTATCACTCTAGCTCCATTCTGAACGTGCCACTGTTTGGTCGGCATTTTACAAGCATTAAATACAACCTTTCATCAGCGTGAACAACATCAGGCTTTTTTCTTTTCTTTTGCTTGCACAAAGGTTTTCATAGTAAGGAAATAAAAATGCACGGAAGCTAGTAAGGCACTGATAACACTGAACAGCCACCGCAAGGCTATTTAATACAGTCTGAATAGTGTGACAGCTGGGGGTGCAAAAAGGTATTGAAGTTACTGTAAGTGCTCACATTTGCATTAATATTTTATGGCACGGCTGCCTGTTCCACAATACGCAGTTATGTCCTTCCGTGCTGCTGCCATGGACCACTGTGTGGTCACTACTGTCCATGCACACTGTGAGATGTTCTGCTTCACCTTTTTAAACCGTAGAATCACAGAATCACCAAGGTTGGAAAAGACCTCCAAGATCATCCAGTCCAACCGTCCACCTACCATCAGTATTTCCCCACTAAACCACGTCCTTCAGTACCACGTCTTGGTTCTTGGATGCCCCTCCAGGAATGGTGACCCCAGCACTCTGCTCCATGCTCCAGCCAACTACTGGGAGGACTCATCTGCCAGATCGAGAGGGACGGGAGGGCTCTTCCAGGGGAAGATATAGGCACGTGTGCCAGCCAAAGGGATGACAGTGAACAACCCATTGTGCAGTGAACTCTACCCCACCTCCATTTGTTCCAAGGTAAGCCCCATAGCAGAGGTCTGTACAATATCTCCTTTCGAAGTGTCTTCTTTATTGCACCATAAAAAAGAAGTGATGAAAGATTAATGCGTTTGCTTTCTTGGTATGCTGCTACTTACGCTTTTGTTTTATATTAATTTTCCACTTTATATTTTCATTTAAAATTTGCACTGGTTATTTCTGGTCTTTCATCCCAGCATGTACATGAGGATTTAGGCTTCTCATAAACGAAAGGCCAAAAAGGAAGATCAAATAAGATATCAGTGAATATTGCTAGATAACAAAGATGGACAATAAAAGTATCACTGCAATAAGAACGTATCATTCACTGCAGCCAGAACAAAGCAAACACAAGTCAGAGAGGTGACACAGAAACTAATGAAGCAGATGAAGTATGTTTTCATTCCCCACATGTTATTCTAATTGCCATGGTCTGATATAAACATTTGCAGAGAAAAGTGCAGGAAAGCTGCTTCACAACTGCACGGGGTGAAGGCACCACCTAAGCCCAAGCAGGTAACTTCCCCATGCACAGGCTGAGAGCTAAGCAGAGAGGAACCTGATGGGGTTCATCAAGGGCAAGTGCACAGTCCTGCACCGGGGGAAGAATAACCGCATGCATCAGTAAAGGTTGGGGCTGAGGTGCTGGAAAGGAGCTCTGCAGAGAAGGACCTGGGTGCTCTAGTGGCCAGAAGGGTGACCACAAGCCAGCAGTGTGCCCTGGTGGCCAAGAAGGCCAATGGAATCCTGAGCTGCATTGCAGGGAGCACAGCCAGCACGGCAGAGAGGTGCTCCTCCCCTCTGCTCTGCCCTGGGGAGGCACATCTCGAGTGCTGAGCCTAACATGGGGCTCCCCTGCTCCAGGCAGATGGGGAACTGCTGCAGAGAGCCCAGAGGAGGGTGTGGAGATGGCAGGGGCCTGGAGCACCTCCCAGCGGGGACAGGCTGAGAGCCCCAGGGCCGTGCACCTGGAGAACAGAAGGCTGAGGGGATCTGAGCAGTGCTTACAAATATCCAAAAGGAGTGGAGTCAAGTGGATGGGGCCAGGCTCTGTTTGTTGGTGCCCAGCGCCAGGACAAGGGGTACCAGGTACAGGCTGAAGCCCAGAGAGTTCTGTACGGACATAAGGAACAACTTCTGTGCTGTGAGGGTGGCACTGAGCCCAGAGAGATGGGGGAGTCTCATCTCTGGAGAGATCCAAATCTGCCTGCACACGCTGTGCACAGCAGCTGCTCAGGGAATTGCTTTAGCAGGAGATTAGACCACATCTCCAGAGGTCCCTCCCAAACCCTACGGTTCTGATTCTGTGGTTGCCAACCCTGACAGGAGCCCCAGGTGTGCATGCACAGCTGCAGCCAGCTGCTTGCACCAACACAGCTCCCAGCCCGGGGAGCACAGAGCCCTGAGGGCATGCATGAGACCCATCTGCCCACGGCAGCACTGAGCACACAGGGAACATCTTCACAGCTGAACCACATCCGTGGCCAGTAACAGCTCCTCCAGCAGAGTTCCTAATGAAAATGATTTGGGAGCCTACAGATCCCAGAGCACAGGGACAGCCCTGCAGCTGGACAGGACTTTGGCTGGCAGGGTGAACACTCTCTGCTAGCATCCACAGTTGGCCTAACAACCTGATCACAGCCACACACAGAGAACAGCAGCCACATTTTTAAGCCCCCAAAACACCTGAGACAACTGCACGTGCTTTATAAAGTCTTTGAGAGTTGTACACATGGCTGTTATTTCGCAGGAGACACGATCTCTGCCCTGTGGGAGTTTGCTGCGCATTACGAGCGCGGTTCTGCACATTTCATAGAATCACAGAATGGCCTGGGTTGAAAAGGAGCACAATGCTCATCCAGTTCCAACCCCCTGCTATGTGCAGGGTCGCCAACCAGCAGACCAGGCTGCCCAGAGCCACATCCAGCCTGGCCTTGAATGCCTCCAGGGATGGGGCATCCACAGCCTCCTTGGGCAACCTGTTCAGTGCATCACCACCCTCTGGGTGGAAATTTAAAGCATTCTAGCAGCAACAATGACACATAAAGGCAAAGAACTGGTGCTGCTAGTGGCTGTTACCTAAAATCTGGAGTTTATCCAGGATGGAGGAAGCAGAGAGGCTCCAGGTTTTGAAAGCAACTTTTTTAACAAATTCATGCAATGGAAAGTGGAGAACATGGGATGCCGAAAGACAAACGTAGCAATTATCTACGGACATCAAGACTCACCAGAAAGCACTATCTTCACTTTTACCACAGATGGTGATGTATAAATACAACAGACTGTCCTTTGCTACAAATCCTCCCTGCAAACGGATGTACTTCCAGTTTCAGCAGAATTACTGTCACGGAGCTCACTGCTGAATATCTTTCCACATCAGTTTCCCCAGGTTCTCTCCTTCCTGGTGCCAAGTGGAGTTAAGACACATACGAGCGCCGCAGCAAGAGGGAATCACAGGGCAGCCTCCTTATAATTCAACGAGAGCACATCATTATCTCATCCAGAGCAAAAATAGCATTCTGGAATAAAGCATCACCTCCTCCTCGTCTCATCTAATTTAAATCCAGTTTCTCTGCCTTGCCAGGGTGGTGATCTGGGAAGGAAGAGGAGGACAGAGCACACTGAGGAGCAGTGGCAGTGCCAGCTCAGCCCCTTCCCTGTTCCCAGCCCTGTGCCTTCATCTGCTCCTCATGACCTCCCTCATCTCAGTTACCTTCATCACACCCACTCCTCTGACTCCCACAGCACTGCAGACAACCTCACAAGAATAAATTGGACCTTAACATCTATTCTGCCCTACATAAATAAGCAGATCATACAAGCTGTGTGTGTGCCTGTCTACGTGCCATTAAGGAAGAGACAAAGCAAAGCTACGCGTTCCCAGCAGCACATCTAAAACGCTATGACAGTGTCCTGCTGGAGCACGACACAGAGCATGTTTACAGGGGCTCAACAGTGAAACTGTTGGGAGCTAAATAATGATTGACATCATACTTGATTCTGCATCCTAACTATAGGGGTGAGCTTGGACTGCTGCACATGGAGACCAAGGGCCAGCAGGGAGAGGGAGGTGACTGTGGTCCTCTACTCAGCTCTGGTGAGGCCCCATCTGGAGTACTGCGTCCAGGCCTGGAGCCTGCAGTACAGGAAGGATGTGGAGCTCTTGGAGAGGGTCCAGAGGAGGGCCACTAAGATGGTCGAAGGGCTGGAGCAGCTCTCCTACGAGGAAAGGTTGAGGGAACTGGGATTGTTTAGCTTGGAGAGGAGAAGGCTCCAGGGAGACCTCATTGTGGCCTTCCAGTACTTGAAGGGAGTGTATAAACAGGAGAGGGAATGGCTGTTTGTGAGGGTGGACAGTGATAGGACAAGGGGGAATGGTTTTAATCTAAGGGAAGACGGTTTAACTAGGGAAGATTTAGGTTAGATATTAGGAGAAAGGTTTTCCCCCAGAGGGTGGTGACGCACTGAACAGGTTGCCCAAGGAGGCTGTGGATGCCCCATCCCTGCAGGCATTCAAGGCCAGGCTGGATGTGGCTCTGGGCAGCCTGGGCTGCTGGTTGGCGACCCTGCACATAGCAGGGGGTTGGAACCAGATGATCATTGTGGTCCTTTTCAACCCAGGCCATTCTATGATTCTATGACTGCCATTAACATTCATTAGTATTCATACAAAGAGCACTGTAACTAAGCTTCCCTGCAGAATCCTCAGTATTTCCCTTCCATACATTTTCCCTGGCTGAGATGGAAATCAGCAGCACGATCTCTGAATTGCAGACCCAGCGCTGCCTCTGAACAACACTTCTCTGGCAGACTCGTGATTGCACATGCCACTAGCAGCCACACTCGAAGGCTGAAGATTAGCAGTTTGATATCTTTGCCATTTGACACATTTTATCAGCAGCATTGTGTCATCCCCAAGTCAGGAAAGCTGTGATGCTCTCTGTTCACTGAAATAATCTGTCAACACCAAGCATGTTTCAGGCGCTCCCGCATCTCGGAGCACAGAGGTACCACTCCTGAGCCATGAGGACAGGTACAGCTGCAGGAGGTGCTCTGCCAGGCAGATCTCTGCTCTGAGACAACTATTGCTGAGGTCAGCCCTGCAAAGAGCACTCTTCAGACTACAATCCCTATTAAGGAGGGCATCCAGAGTGGTTCTGGAGTTGGGTACAAAGCCGAATCTTGCTTTCATCTCTTTCCCATTGCCATCACAGGATTAGGAGATAACCCTGAGCATCCTCAGGCCTTGCTGACAACAGCCTTGAATTTCCAGGTGATGGTCCCTAGGGCCGCTGTCTACCATAAAAACTCCCCTGGAGCAATGGAGATGATGGACAGCTAAAGCACCTTGAGAACCACCAAGGGAAGCATACAGCATCTGTGTAAACCATAAAGGAGTGACATGAGAGATTAGAACCTGGAAGGGGATGAGTAGGGCAAACCCCTGGGATGGTATCCCCATGTACATTAAGCATGCTGAGCCTAAATACAGGCATAAACACATACTTAGGAGCAGGTCAGAGCTTCACAAGCTGCTCCATTCTGTCTCTGCACTGATGTTGCACAGAGGGCTGGGATCAGTGCAGGGCAGCTTCCAACTATAGGGGAAAGTGCCGTGGTTAAAGGGCACCAGGATGCACCAAAACCCAGTGCACGCAGAGTCACCTGATGTTGGGTGAAGTTAACTGAATGCTTCATGTAAACAGAATACCCCAAGGTGGATCTAACTAATCTTGTGTAAAGGGCCGGGTTCTGGAAACAGAGCTGCAAGCCAAGATTTATGGGGATCTCTGAACAAAAGAATGGGTTGTTCCCCCTAAAGCCTCAGCTCAGCCTCTTAATCCTAGAATTACACAACTTTCCCAACAAGCTGCACAACGTATGGCTCTTAGATACCACACAATGCCATCTTAACATATCTGTGTACTACATCTGTCTGATAAGTGTTTTACATCCTGACTTCAAATTCATTTCAGAAATCTTTTAACCAGTTAAAGTTCACTCTGATTTGTTTCACTTGGGCTGTGTAACCTGGTCTGGCATCCATAAGGGTCCATGATATAAAAGGGATTACAAACTTGTTTTCAATGAAACAATTAGCACTTTTTTTTTGTATGTTTGTTTGTTGAAAGTTTGGTAAATTGTCCTTCAGGAACAAACCCTTATAGCATGCTGCTTCTCTAAACCAAAAGACTTAATTTATACAATAAGCTTCCCTCCTTAGGAAAGGGGAAAGTGTCCTCCAAAACTCAAGCAAAATATTTCCTAGGAGTCAAGTACAAAAGCTTTTTCTTCAAAGCGGAAAGATGTGCTGTACTTTAAAGGGATGCTTCCAGAGGAAGAAGAAAGAGTTCAAGAGCAGGGTGAGCGCAGCTTGGATGCATGTGGCAGTTCTCCTCCTGGTGGCTAAGCAGAAGGCAACCTCCCCCTGAGGGTGGGATGCAGAGGGGACCAAGTGCCCTTGTTTCAGCCTGGGGTGAGCGAAGAGGATCTTCAACCAAAGACAGCAAGGCCATCTTCATAGAAGGAGCTAGCAAAGAAACCCAGGGAGATAAGGGGCTGGGGATCATAAAATCACATAATGGCCTGGGTTGAAAAGGACCACAATGCTCATCCAGTTCCAACCCCCTGCTATGTGCAGGGTCGCCAACCAGCAGACCAGGCTGCCCAGAGCCACATCCAGCCTGGCCTTGAATGCCTGCAGGGATGGGGCATCCACAGCCTCCTTGGGCAACCTGTTCAGTGCGTCACCACCCTCTGGGGGAAAAACTTCCTCCTCATCTCCAACCTAAACCTCCCCTGTCTCAGTTTAAAACCATTCCCCCTTGGTCCAATCAAAGCATTCAAAGGATGCTCCACGCCTGCCCAGGAACAGGCCCTGACTCCTCTCCCTTTCCAAGAGCAGCTGCAGATGAAACAAGAAGTCTGGCAGCACTGGATCACCACTGTATTTCATCCACTGTTAAATATCCAAGCATTCTGACACCAGACCAAACAGGACGAATATGTTTTGAAGGTTTGACTTAGATCTGTGTATGTTAAAAGAATGGAAGGGGTCGTGGCCTTGTTTAGCGTTATCCTTGGTAGCTGTAAATAAAGTAGGTACAGTTCCAGCATTATCACTTGCAGAAGTGCCTGGAGAATTCCCTCCTCTCCTCCGTACATCACTAAAAGCAGTGTGACAACCAAGTGCACCTTGATGGCAATGCTGTAACCGAGGGATTTTCCTGGAGCTCTAAGATTCAGCAATTTAGCCAGCATGTCAGATGTGAACCAAAAAAAACTAGCCCATGGGGGCACTCGGTTACCTGCCAGGCCATAAACAGCAGCAGGTCCTCATCCTCCACAAAGCAGCTGTTTCCCTTCGGTCCAGCACAGGACTTTTACCCCCTGGCTACTTTCTGAATGATTGCACGTGTTTATTGCAACTCCTCAGTTGTGCTCCTTACCTGCAAATGTAGTTAGCAAATGTCTGGGGGTTCGTTTCTTGTTTTTAACTACTAAGCAGAAAAAAATAGTGTGTCCTCAAGCAGCATTTAATTCAGAGCAATAGCAAGATAGTTTCTTGAAAGCAGTAAATCAGAATGATGGGGTCCACCAAAATAAAACCAATAAAACCAACTAAAGGATCTCCTTCTAAATTTTAACCTAAATCTCCCCTTCTTTTAGTTCAAAGCCATCCTCCCCGTCCTATCACCACCTGCCCATGTAGAAAGCTGCTCTCCCCATGTTTAGGGACTCCCTTTAGGTACTGGGAGGCTGCAATGAGGTCTCCCACAGCCACACTCTCCACCTGCAGTTCCATCTTCTGCACATCCGCCCCAGCGCTCAGATCAGGTCAGGGACATCTGAGATCATGGGAAACAGACCGGATTTGAGGCACTACCTAATGGATAAACCACCTGGCATCTGCAGATGTGTCCAGCACCTGGCAGACTTCTGATGGCACAAAACACAAAGCATTTGCAGGAAGTCCAAAAAAAATCAAGCAACCCTCCACTCAATACGCACCCACCCAGGCCAGGCTTTGCCACCCCTTCCACAACCAGCTCCTGCAGCACCACCAGCTGAGGTTCCAAATGCTGCCAAACACCACAGCTAAGTGGAAAATGAAGAACAGGAAATTATCACAGAGTGCTGTTTTCCTTCCAAGTGTTGATGTTAACACCTTGCATCCAGCCAGCAAGATGGTAATGGAGATGAATGAGGAGGCAAAGATTTTCTGTGGGTGTTTTTTTTGTTGTTGTTGTTTGCTTGTTTTTTCATTTTCAAGCTATGCAAAAACAGCACCTTTTCAAACTTAACATTTGAGGCTGAAGACTTAAATCAGGTCTTCAAAAGTGTTCTTGGATTCAAAACCAATGTGGAACACAACATTAATATGGTTTTCCCTCTTCAGCTTTACAAGCCAAGATGCTTCTGAAGTAATATATCCAAATCCAGGCTGGATGTGGCTCTGGTCAGCCTGGTCTGGTGGTTGGCAACCCTGCACATAGCAGGGAGTTGAAACTGGATGATTGTTGTGGTCCTTTTGAACCCAGGCCATTCTATGATTTTACTCTAATCCTTCACTGATGCATTTTTTCAGAAATATACATATTCTAGTTGTTTACTTAAACAGATTTGGGGGTTTCATCACAAAAATAAAGACATCTTTTATTGCAGTGCTTCTGTGTCCTATGAGCTTCAACTTGCCTGACTTTTGTGGTGTACAGCCTTTTCTCTCCTGGGTTCTTCGCAGCTAGATCCAATCTGCACTGATATCAAGCTTAGCACAGCAATTTGCCCACGTGTATTTGACCAATAACAGATGACAACACCCAGTGAAATATCTGCCTGCATACGATGAGCAATCACCTGGGATTTAATCACAGCTGGAACCTGAAGTCTGTCATGTTCCAGAAATACATCTGTATTTGAGGTGTACTGAGAAGCAGCATGTGATGTTAAATAAATAAGTAAATAAAATTAAACCGTAATGAATTGCAAGACAACAAATCCAAGAACACAGGCAAATAGTTAAATAAACCATGACGGGAGAAAAAGGCTGTCTGCCAGAAGGAACTCACTCTCAAAGCTGAAAAAGAAACTGCACGTCAAAGCAACCTTTAAAAACTCTCCCTGCTCAGACCACACAGCATCACAAGCTCCAGACAACACATCCTGCCAGCAGCAGTTTCAGAGCCACACCTGGGATGACGAATAAAGGAGAACCTAACAAGTAGGTGCTGGGGCAAGAGAGACGTGCTTCAGTGCCATCCAGAAGAGACTTGCTTAAATAAGCCGAGCTCATAGCAAGCGCTGAATGTTGTCTACTCATTGGACTTCAACAAATTAATGAGCAATTACTTCCTAATTCAATTATTGCTTATAAAGGAGGTAGAATTTTGGCACTGGTGTAAGTTATGGTTGGTTAAGCAAATCATGAAGGTAAGTGCACTCGCTGGGAACATCCTGAAATCTTCTGCGAGGCAAGAATATCCCCCAGGAGGGAATTCTACCATCCCATAAGGGAACCACAGAAATCCCCAGCTCTTGGGTTCCTGAAGTAGCAAACACCATGAGGTTCATCTGACAGAGAGAGGGTACTTTTGGGGAAACAAAAGCTCAGTGCTTATATAGTCACAAGACAGGCTTCTTTTTGAAGGGCTCCGTTTAACTATTTATGCGCATGTAAACATACTTGTTTACATGACGCTGCTTGCACTAGAAGAGTCTCCAAATGTCTATTGCGAACATTTTCCATCCTTCAAGTACTTCCAAGAGATTTTTGACTGTTCTCCTCAACCTGAAGTGTGCACAAAACCACAGCTGTGTGAGGCACTCTTTCCAATAGCTGAACCCAATCACATAATTTATAGTTAAATGCAAAGCTTGCTGTTAAACCTAGTGATAAACTATCTGATTACAAACGAGCTTCATGCCTCATCCAATCCTGAAGTATGTAGGATCCTGCACTATGTAAAAAGTCAGATAGGGTATGTTTTTCAGTTTTATCCCCTTCTGTGCAAGCACATTGGATACATCCTTTGTGCTATGCAGTTTTCACTTGTCTCCTCTTCTCCTGCCAGCCCTGGTGACCAACTGCACTACAATCTCCATCCTTGGCCACTTTCACTGCCCAGCATTTCAAGGGTAGCTTTTAAAACAGTTTCATGGGAACATGAAGAGATTGCCACTGAAAACAAAAACCCACAGATGTGACCAGCAAGTTAAGCAAAATAAGACAAAAGCACCTGCATTTCCTCTTTAACCAGTTCTGACAGAAACAACAGTCAAAATGCACGAAATTAAGGGCTGTACTAAGTATGCATGCTGCTGACAAATCAGGCTGAGATGGACTTTTATTGTGAACTTCTATTTTTTTTTTAATCATTTTTAAGATAAGCCCACAGAATAGCTGCCCCATCTGACCTCAGTCAGAGCAGCCACAGGACTTCTGAGCGTAACTACTCCTAAAGCTATAGGATGTGCGCTGAACTCCCATGGTTTCATGGTGGGACTCCACAAAACCTGTGGGGTTGATATGAGAGTATGCTGAGAAGCCCTAAAAATCAGTCCCTTCTTCCTAGGAGAGCACAGAAAGAACCCCCCCCCACCATTACTTACAGTACACGTCCACTCGTATGGACTTGATGGCCGGTGACCCCAGGCCATTCTCGGCCTTGCAGTAGTAGCGGCCTCCTTGGTGGCGCTGGATGTTGGCTATCCGCAGCGTTTCATTGAAGACACTCGAGTCTTGAAATCTGTCAGAGGCACTTCCCGCTGTTTTGGTCCACCTGATCTGAGCAAGCATCAAAAAAAGACCGTTACTTGAAGCTGCAGTTTGGAGATCTCACCAGCGGCTGGAGAGCCAGGAGCACAGCAGAGACGTGGGGAACAACTCAAGCCCCCGTCGGTGCCACAGAGCTGAAACGGCTGCAGAAGAACTCCCCATTAACAAACATCTCAGCAGGAACACATGCTGTGAACACAACCCGTTCTTTCTGACATCACTTTCACCCAAGACAAGGGCACATTGGGAAGTACTTTCAGAACAGCGACCACCAACCCCGATTTTAAGCACTTGCCTGAAACCACCAATGATGAACACCTATTTCCTCTTTGTTTTTTTAAATGTCTTATACAGCAATTACAAATTCTTTTACTCTAGCAATTGTTTGCCCCATGTGCAGACTTTCTGAAGTGAACTTTTCAATTTCAGAGTCATCAAACTGCCCATACCACCCAAGAGCTGCCAGGGACAGGAGACTCGGAACCAGCAGGGAAACAAAGCTTCTATAGTGCTGACTCAATAAAACCCATATAGCCTACTGAATAAAGCAAAACTCAGCCATGCCAGAGACACAATGTGCCATGAAGAAACTCCAGGAAATGGGCAGTGTTCATTGCCACCACCTGATGTGGTGAATCCATTGCTCTGAGGTGATGTGAGCTGATCAGTGGACTCTGCAAAAGGCTTTTGCATTTTATACCCATTGGGAATGCAAACCCTCTATGAAAATTAGGCATCAGTAACTTGTAAAGTTAACCAACAAACAGGCCCCAGGGGAAAGTCCTTTGAATTGAGTTATTCCTCCTCCTCTGCCCTGAGGCTCAGACAACCTCCATCTTACTGCTGCAGAAGGGACTTTCTTTTAGGAAACAAGAATAGAAGAAAAGCCAGGGTCACCAGTCACAGGGAAAAGCAATTGAATCACAGAATCAGTAAGGTAGTAAGGTTGGAAAAGATCTCTAAGATCATCAAGTCCAATCATCAATCCATCCCCACCATCCCCACTAACCACGTCCCTAAATTCATGACAATTGCCGCCTATGTAAATTCTCTTCCCCCTGAAACAAGTGCAGGTGTGAGCTTCAGAGGCTGAAACCACAGCAAGAAATATTTCCTAACATTTTCACCTCTTTCTGGCTTGTTAAATTCATAAGGCTGAGTGGCTTTGCCCTCTTGCCAGGTGACCTGTATAACTCTTGCATGGTTTTGCTGCTCCGGAATAAAGCAAATATGCCAAACTCCACATCTACAACATTCAGACACTATTAGTGCTGCTATATTTACCAGGCTCAATCTGTCTGTACTTCTATTATAAACTCTTGGCTCTCGGGCTTTTAAATCATCCATATAAATGTGCTGCAGGATAATTTTGGAGCACACAGAGCTCACGTGCTGCAGAATACAATTTCATCAGATATATATTTCGAATGCTTAAGAATGATCTCAAAACAGTATTTAAGATACTCACTGAATCTCTTGTACGTTTTATTTCCCTCTGTGTAATCATGACTATCAAAACAGTTCTGTTTGATTTTTACATGGATAAAAGGTGATGGCAAGGTTTTGCTCTTCCTCCTATTCCTCTCGCTCAAAGTGTTCCAAGTGGTAAAATACAGCCTGCCCTGGCAAAGAACATATAATCTACATAACGTGTTGAAAGCATGAACAGCATCTAGGGAACTGGTCATGTTATATAGTTTATATTAAAAATTACAGTAGCCTTTATTTGGAAGATGTCACTTTCGTCTTTTATAATTGCAACAGCCTTCCAACCCCAAGTCTTAACCTTGATGTACCGATCCTCTCCTCGTTATTAAGTGCTTCAACAAGAAGGTGTTTGGCTGTAAACAGAGGCAGACAGCTTTAAATATGCAGATATATATATGCTTCAGGGGCAAGAGGAGTGATTTCAACCAAGTAAATAATTCTGTAGCGTATGTGGAGACTCCTGAAGAATGAAAGGAGTAGTTGGTTATCTCTTAAAAGATATTCCCCAGCAATGTCAGTGGTCTGATTTCACATCAGGTCATTATTTACCTTAGCTTTAACTCAACATACAGAAGAAAACACTCTGATCAATACTGCACTGTAATTTATTGAATGAACTCAGAAGAATGGTGATTCTCAGACACTGTGTGAATACATTAATCAAGAAAGTGGGCATCAGAATGCCAATGTCTGAGCCTCAACCTTTGTTCAGGGAGGCCCTTCACAGCTTCACCCACTGCAAGCTGCAGGCTTTGGGGTGACCTCTTACATGAGAGCATTTAATCCATCCTTGAGGTTGCAAGTTCTCCTCAATGCTTAAGAAAAAGGACCTTCACAGCACTGTTGTCATAGAACCAACATCACACTGCTTTCAAGGCAGGGAGAGGTGGCAAAATGGGGACCATGGGCTCACGGGACACCATGGCAGATATTGGCCTCAAAACCCAAACAAGCATCTGTGCTTCTCTACCACAGGGGGTTCTACATTATCTCAACAAACAAACAAACAAACAAATAAAATATATGTGTATATATATATATTATTATGTTATAATAAATAATCTATTTTTAAAGATTTTTAAAGTAGATTACGTGAATTTCTACGTAGTTCAGATACTGCACTTCTCCCCATTACTTGGCACAAGGCAATCCTTTAATCAGATGTATGTTATCAGCGTTGGCTGTGCATAACCTACTTTCCTTCCTAGAACCCCCCATTTCTAGAGCAGAAGTAACACAGCAAACCCTGTGTGCTATCCACATAGTGTGGATAATGCAGGAGGGAAATAAATTCTGTTTCACCAAGAGGCCAAAGCCATTTCTAGTCATAACACAAACTTTTTTAATTAAAGAGCTACATCTGCACATCATAGCATGCACAAATTGAACTAATAGGTGTGAATCCATCACACAGACGCGCTCACTTGCTCCTGAGGACACAGTTTACAAAGTACTTACTATTACCACTGCATGTTTGGAAATCCCACTCACACACCATCATTGCTCTGCCATAATTCTGGTCTTTAGTCAACAAATCCTTCTTTCCTTTTCTTTTTTTCTTGTAAAATATGTATAAGTCAAAGACAACTTATGAACCATTCATTCAAAATAATTCAGTCTTTATGAATAACTGCATTCTAACCCATCTAGCCACAGCATGACCTACATGGTTGTACTTACTTATGGTCAGCCACTTCTCCCTCACAACTAGCAAAAGGATGACAGGGAATGGCCTCACGTTACACCAAGGGAGATTCAGGCTGGACCTTAGGAAAAATTTGTTCTCCAAAAGAGTGGTGATTCCCTGGAATGGGCTGCCCAGGGAGTGGTGGAGTCACCATCCCTGGTGGTGTTCAAGAAACATTTAGATGTGGTACAGAGAGACATGGTTTAGTGGGGAAATATTGGTGGTAGGTGGATGGCTGGACTGGATGACCTTTGAAGTCTTTTCCAACCTTGGTGATTCTGTGATCCTACATCTTCATCTGATTTGTGTATGCATATATGTTCCCTGAACCATCAACACCTTTGACAGCACTGGATTGGCTGAAGCAGATGCCCTGGTACACACAACCACAATTCACTCTACAGCTTCAGTGCCCTCAGGCAGCATTCCTGCAACTGCAGACTTTACTTTTTTACAACTAAAAATGCAGGTGTGAAGAATTCCAAGAATACTTTGCCTGATTGTTCTCAGATTCTACCAACTAATCTTGCCCAGAAAAAAAGCAGCAGATGAGAAAACATTTTGATTTAAGTTTTAAATAACATCAGTCAAAGATGATATTATTGTCTATATATATTAAAATAATAAAGATTTATCAGAAAACTTTAAGCTATCTTTAAAATTATATACTCTGAAATGCTTTTCTTTGTTCAAAAACCAAGCCCAATCAACAACAAAAACAGAGCATGCAAAGCATGGATTTCCTGCAAAAAATGCACTGATCTAGGGTTTGGGTTGCAACCCGCTTTGGGTCAGTGGTTTCATCAGCTGGAGGTAGGAGCTGAGAGAGGAGCATCAGCTCCTAGGAAACATCTTCCTCTAAATATTCCATCAAGTAGGGTCGACAGCAGGAAGTATTTCTTCTCTGAAAGAGCGGTCCAGCACTGGCACAGGGTGCCCAGGGAGCGGTGGGATCACCACTCAATATTTGCCATAGATTCAGCACAGGGTATTTTCATTCTTCCTTGGAAACAGCTGATAGAAGACAAAGATCTGACAGTCTGTTTCGTACACTGCAGCACTGATATCTAACACAGTGAAAACATGCCTTAAAATAAATACACCTCATGCTGGGCTGGGATCGTATGGCATCTCACTGCCACTGATTGAGCTGCTGTCTTCTGACATGGCTAAGAAAACAAGGATGTGGAGGCTCTCCTGATCACTGCTAAAATCCCCAAATCCCTGCCTGAGATTAAAGTCTTCCTTTGCATGTCAGCAGCTGTAACAGAGCTCTTTGCACAACTTCATTGGGATGTGCTGTAACATTTCTTTATGCACAAAGTCACAAGCCTTTGGAAAAACCCATCTTAAAAAATGACCATAGAAGAGGAGAAAAAATCCCTTGTATTTGTTTTTTCTCCAGATTAGTTTTATTCACATGAAAACAATGACTGGTGCAGCAGCTACCTAAAGCAAGAAGCACTCGCCTTCATGATCAACACAGAGGACACTGTGCAAAATACTGCAGCGTGATGGGGCTCACAGTGATCACTGACCCCAACTCCTAAGAGCTGGGCTGCTTTGGATGGGGAGTCTTTGACTTCCAAACATATTTCTTCCACCTCCTGACTCTTCATAAGCAGGGATTTTTTGAAGCATTTAAGGTTTTTTTTTTTTCCCCCTCTCTTCCACCCTGTCTCTTAAATAATGGGCTATACTGATTTCTGGTCACTGTGCGCAAACAACTCTAGATTATGCTTTATGTGTTTACACCAACATAGAGTGGAAGAGACAGTACTTCCAAGCTGCCCAACCCCCAGCTTTCTGTACAGAGATGCTCAATGTCCCTGGCACGGAGATCCCCACCAGGCTCCTCCAGCAGCAACCTGTCCAAATGGGTGCTGACCCATCTGTGTCCCCCACTTCTGCAGGGACTTACAGCACTGATCTGAACCCCACCGCCCAGCACAACTCTGCACTGGGCTTACTTTGCAAGCTCACATTTACTCCAGCAATTCTTCCAGGAGTTCACCAGTTCAGCCTCTCCATATGTGAAAGGCGAACATTCACATGTCTAAGCTACAGGATTAGTGACACGTATGGATTAAAAAGGGCAGAAGATGCTGAGTTTCAATGGCTTTTATAGTAAAGCAGGGCCGCAGGATGCAGCATGCCCAATGACACAGAGGGTACAAAGCATATGGATTTATTTGACTAGATATTGCTTTGGGCTATCGGGACGCTGCAGTGGTATAAAAAATTCTCTTCCTATTTATTATATACAGCAACATCTGAAATACTGCTGTATTGAATAAAAGCAGCTTCTAGTAAAAGTGGTGTTGATTGTTCACCATTTCTTGTGTGGAATATCAAGACTGGCATAGCAGCCGATCTCAAGCAAGCCCTCCTTACTGCCAGAAATGATAATCCTCCATCTTCAACAGGGCTACAAAGCCATTATCAGCGAGAAACCAAATGCAGAACGGGAGACTCTTCCACTTCCAAATCTATTTCCTCAGATCTGCAGCAGCTGAGATGCCACCCTGAACATCAAGTGCCAGCTCTGCTCTACCTTCACAGCAACACAGTAAGAAGGCTGAGCACCATCCACAGAAAACAGGCACGTGGCCAATGCTACTGACTTTCATGGGACAACTCAGGTGCTCACATTTACACACTAACTAATGCTTCAGTGGGTTGATGTAGAAAAGCACAGGTTTTTTACTTATCTAAAATTGATCTAAGACAGCAAGTGTTAACATGCTGCACATGATCGGTTCTGATTCAGTGCCAGAGATCACAGAATTTACTTCCCAGTTCGACTGCTGTAACGCAAGGAAAAATAGGAAAAATAAACCAAAGGACAAGAAGAATAACTGAAGACCTTGATATTAGATAAAGAGTAAAAAGCTATACCTGAGCTACCTATCCCTTCACCTCTGAAACTTCTGTGCTACTGCAAGACAGACATTTCCATTCTCAACCTAAAGCCAAGTTACCCAAGAGCTAGGCAAGCCCCAGCAGCACAACATGGCACCTTGGAGCCAGGAGTTCTGTATGAACTGACCTTCTGCACGCACAAATCTCACAGATGCGCTGAGCAAAATGCAGATCCTCCCCACAGCACAGCAACTCCAACTCCTCATTGCACTGAGAAACGTTTACAGCATTCCTTGAGACATCACCTCTTCCCATCCCCTCAGCCAAGCAACTCACTGTCCAACAAGCAGGGCACCAACTGACACCAACTGACACTGGAGAAAATGGCAGGTGGAATGCCACTACCAGGTCTGAAGATAGACTTGATTTATTATCATTACTCATTGTAGACACGGTATATCTAACAATGGGATAATACACCTCTTAAGCAGTCCAAATTTGTTTTTAAATTCGTATTAACATTACCAGGAAACACCCAGATGTGAAGGAATAGAACAGCCACACATCACACATGGCTAAACTGCCTGGACACCAAAATTAAGGATTTCCTCCATCTTTCAGAGTAAGGAGGAAGGATTTCTTTCATTCAAAGGCTGAAAATCTAAAGATGGACTACACACAAGTGAAGAAATTTTAAGTGAACTGAACCATTTAGGAAGAAATTAATGAGCAGATCATTACAACTATGGGGTGAATAGTTGCCCCAGGGGAGGTTCTGGTTGGTTATTAGGAAAAAATTACTCTCCCAAAGAGTGGTCAGGCAATGGAATGGGCTGCCCAGGGAGGTGGTGGGTCACTGTCCCTGGAGGTGTCCAAGAAACATTCAGATGTAGTACTGAGGGACATGGTTTAGTGGGAAATATTGTTGGTAGGTGAACAGTTGAACTAGATGATCTTGGAGGTCTTCTCCAACCTTGGTGATTCTATGACTCTATGATTCTAAACTGGTAAAACAACTTGCTTTCAATTGCAAAAAGATTCTCTTAGATAAGTGAAGCAACATCTTGCTTTAGATAAGCAGGATGCTGTAACAGCCTAGGCTTCTTTATCAGAAGGTGGTGTCTGGAGATACATCCATAGGTACCTTCTCAAAACATCTTTTTGTAACCTGCTAAATAATTAACTGCAGTAATTTATCCTACTTTGACTATAATGCTTTCTTTATGACTTTAAGAAGCTTCACTGCTTCAAAAAATTTGCACTTTCCTACTGATTAATCAATATACATTTTACTATCAATATCTCACTGAAGGATGGAGTCTTTTTCTATCTCGTATAGCAGCTGAACTTCTCAGCATCAACTGAAAAGGACTGAATTCCATTAATGTCACGGAACCCTATTTCCACCCATGTCAATATAATCTCAACAATGTCAACAGTTGCAAGACATTTAATTCCTTGCACAGTTAGGCATTCCTGATGGGAAATTATTCACTGACCATCAAATAAATTATTCAATGAGCTTTGTGAAATGATCCAAAGACCTGTGAACGATATGGTTTTTATTATTCTCCGAGGATTTGCATTCAGAAGCATTAACTTGCTTCAAAATGAAATATAACTTCACCTTCATGATAAAGAACATAATATAAGGGCAGAATCAGAGAGGCACAGCATCATTTGAATGCTCATTTATTAATCTTTATGCTGGCCTTCCAATGCTGGTATACTATATTAAGCTACTGGAGTCATAAATACATCCTCATAACTTCAAATGCATGGAAATGCATTCACTACAGTTCTTAAATGGTTTGAAGGCAAATAAACACAAGACTTTTTAAATTTTCACCGTTGCAAGCAGACTTTTGTATAACCAAAGTCACATGAGTTACCAGAGCGACGCTGTGATGAGAAAGCTGAGAATCTGGTGGCCATTGTAAAGCGTTTGCAGTGAGGATCTGCACAGAAGAGCTGCTGGGAAGGCCCTATCCTGACTCAGAAGCTGGGACTGTAAGGACTGAGGATGAAGCTGGAACCACAGCTAGCCACGTGCTCCATGCCAGCTCCACCACTGCTCTGAGCTGCTGGATCAAAACACTGAGAGGTTTTCTGATTGTATAAAGCAGAAATTAATCAGATGGAATAAAGCCTTAAGGCAACGGTCCCACTCTGGTGGTTATGCAAGGCACTGCAGAATGGTAAGTGTATGGAGAAAGCCACCATACTCATAAAATTCATATAAACGTGGCATATAAGCTCAGCAAATTTGGAATGCCGACTGAAAAGTCAGAGTACAGCAGCAACACCTTTAGAACAAGGGACTAGAAGCTGATAGAAGACTGTTTTTCAACAGAAGAGGCAAATGAAAGGCAATGATAGAATGGATTAGACATGGCTTCCCCCAGCCGCTCCAACCTAAGATGCCTATACAGAAGATCCTTCATCCACTGTGTTTCCCTAAATCAAAGTCAGCAGTGCCGAAGGACCTCTCCAGGAGCACTGGGGGTCAGCACAGAGCCACGGATAAGAACTCTGCGTCCTCCCAACACAGAAACCAGCTCCACGGCCCCAAAGCAGCCACTTCCCCTGTGCTGGGCTGCCATCGCCCAGCACCTCTACACAACTGCAGCCCGCTGGAACCCATACGCCATCCTCATAGGATTCAAAGACATCAAGATTCCCCCTTACCCAAATAGTTCTTTTAGCCTCATTTTTTTAAGCAAGTAGCCCCAAAAACAAGTGGCTGCAGAACCTTTCAAAGCCCAGAGCTGACATGGGCAGTTACACATCCCACACTCCTGGTACCCACACGCCATATCTCCATCCAGCCTGGAGACGGGGATGTGCCAGGACAGAGCTCTGGGAAGCAGCAGTGCAACCACAGCATGAGAAGTGGTGGGAAGCCAAAAGCCATCAGCGCCTCTGTTCCCAGAGCTGCTTGTTTCCCTCGAGAGCAGAAAGGCATAAAAACACGCTTCTGTCGTTAAACTCAGAACACTCGAGTCTAAACAGAGAGAGGAAAAGCTGTCTGCTAAACTGCATTTTTTTCTTTACTTTAAAGTCAGTTTTCATAATAGAATTGCATTTCAAAGTGACAAAGACATCCTGAAATGCAGGCAGTGTAAAACTGATGCTTTTATTTTTTTCCTTTTTTAGCATTCTTTCAGGCAGCAGAGCTTCTGCTCCTCAGCTCTGCCTCTTTCGCTTCCCTTCAAGACCCCTGGGAGAAGCCAAGCACGCAGGAGGACCAGAGCACACCCAGACACTCAAACTGAGAAAGACAGAAGGAAACATTCCTCTTCTCGTCTTTCCTAATACAAACCCTGACTGCTGCCTGCACTGGAAACCAGGGAGGCCAGGCTGGATGTGGCTCTGGGCAGCCTGGGCTGCTGGTTGGCGACCCTGCACATAGCAGGGGGTTGAAACCAGATGATCATTGTGGTTCTTTTCAACCCAGGCCATTCTATGGTTCTACGATTCTATGAGGATATTTCTGAGCAGACGTGCAGCCTTCCAACTGACTGACAAGCGTCATAAATAAATATGTCTGTAAATAAGAAAACAAAAGCAGCAGCTGCTGACGCCAGCACGGCGTGGCTAAAATAGGATCACAGTGGAAAGCTATTTCAGTGCAGATGGTGAATGCTATGAGATGCAGACCTGCGCAGTGCTGGGGCTGCAGGGCCAAAGTGCCACCACTCGCACCGGGCATCGCCACGCTGAGCTGGCACACCTCTGCTCGAGCAAATTAAATGCACTTAACCGAGCACCAGAAACCGCCGGGTTTAAATGGCTCTTTTTCCACTACATTGTTTTCTGCAAACAGCGCCAGGCTTATCGATTTCCTGCGATGCAATATCAGTCTGTTTATTTAAACTAGATCCCATTTTAAAAACTTCATAAATCGTAATCCGGGAGAACCGCGCTTTATTTCAACCAGTGCTGCTAAGCAGCCCTGCTGCACGCAGAGGAAAATCCCTTCCACAGAGGGAGCTCTGGTGACCACTGGGCACTGCCTTCCCATCCTCACTGGACATTACCAGCACCTGTCGAGCCCTCCTTGCATGGCATCCTGCAAAGCATTAGGCAAACACCCACCTCATTCCCAGACCGCCTTCTGAATCAATGCAAAATCTCTGGAAACCATTAGTATTAACCGAGCTGTATTCTCCTTCCACGCATGCTGAAGTGCACCTTGTAAAGTGATAGAGCTAAAAATGAGAGCATGATCCTCAGATGTGCCTTGTTTAGCTTTGATGGCGAAGGATGGAAATTATATTAATTTTTGCTTGAAAGGTGGGAGAATTAAGCAGGTGGGAAGAAGACAGAGAAGGGAATCCAGAAGTAATCTTCAAAAAAAGAACTGGCAACTCAATATGAAATCCTATCAGCAGAGCTAAAGCCAGAAAAGATCAGCAGTTCTGAGCACAAACCACAGACTGCAGCAACCCCACTACTTCTCATTACAAATCAGAGGGAACCACAGAAATTATCAAACACCAATTTTATTTAAAAAAAAAATAAATTCTTTACACATCCAAAATATAACCTTGCGGCATGGCTAACAGTAACAAATTATTGCCACGATGACAGGAAGGCTGGGGGTGCAAACTGATTCAAAAAGAATCCTAGAATCCTAGAATGGCCTGGGTTGAAAAGGACCACAATGCTCCTCCAGTTCCAACCCCCTGCTATGTGCAGGGTCGCCAACCAGCAGCCCAGGCTGCCCAGAGCCACATCCAGCCTGGCCTTGAATGCCTGCAGGGATGGGGCATCCACAGCCTCCTTGGGCAACCTGTTCAGTGCGTCACCACCCACCCTCTGGGTGAAAAACTTCCTCCTCATATCCAACCTAAACCTCCCCTGTCTCAGTTTAAAACCATTCCCCCTTGTCCTATCACTGTCCACCCTCATAAAAAGCACAATCTTTGCTAAAGAAAAACAGATGGAGCACATGCTTGAATCTTCCCAAATTTGTGACTAGAGCTTATTTTCAAATTAGAACACAAGAATAAGAAAATGGATCAGAAATTCAATAATCACCAATAGCATCATTCATGTTTTGTTGCGCTTTCTTGGCATACCTTTAAATGACTCCCACCAGTGCCAAGGAAAGGGAGCAGGGAACAGCTGCCACATATCAATAGAATTGCAAACAGAAATTAATTAAGAAAAGAACCTGGTTCAGTACACAATGAAAAATAAAGGACAGAGTTAAGGGAGCAGACTTGTAGAGCAAAGGCTGCAGAAAACATCCCATTATCATACAACAATGGGCGGAGACTTCCAAAGGGAGGACATAAACTAATCAGCAAATGTTTAAAACTTGAGAAGTTGACAGCCACTGTAGTTGTTTAATTGGCCCAGCACACGGTTACGATCTATATGGGTGGATAATGATAGGACAAGGGGCAATAGTCTTAAACTGAGACAGGGGAGGTTTAGGTTGGAGATGAGGAGGAAGTTTTTCACCCAGGGGGTGGTGACGCACTGAACAGGTTGCCCAAGGAGGCTGTGGATGCCCCATCCCTGCAGGCATTCAAGGCCAGGCTGGATGTGGCTCTGGGCAGCCTGGGCTGCTGGTTGGCGACCCTGCACATAGCAGGGGGTTGGAACTGGATGAGCATTGTGCTCCTTTGCAACCCAGGCCATTCCATGACTCTATGATCTGCACCCAAAGGCTCTTCTGCACTGGGGATATTTTTGAGGCTCTGGGCATCTCTCTCCATTTCCATTGTCAGACCCAAAGGGTTACTACTTATTGTTTATTGTGATTTTACTCCCTTTGGATGGCGCACAAATTTCCTCGATTTTACAGGAGATGTTTAGTTAATTATGTATTTACCTAGTTAGCATAATTGTCTTCAATTATGTAATTAGTGTTCATATGTGTAATCATTTGAACATGTAATTATATCTAATTACACCATTAAAATGTGCAAGTCATAAATATCTTTATCATTTTGATTGATAGACGTACAGGGAGAAAAAGATTCTCACTTGTTATTTTTATCTTCTGGATCCCAAAATGTGCAGGAGAAGACTCAGCCTGTAATGATGCAATAATTACTCACAAGGACCCATCAGGACTACACCGGGGTTATACCTTTCCAGCAGAGGTAGTCAGACCACTCAGAATGAAGGAGCAGTCACACAGCACAGCAGAGTTCCTCCCTAATAAAACTGCTATCAAGCATAATTTGAGTAATACCTTTTTTTTGGCTTCTAATCACGAATTTATTGCTATGCAAAACAATTGCAGCCCACAGAGAGAAAGACAATGCAGAACAAAACACACAGAAGTTGTTCCTGCGTGCTTGGATGGGAAACACTTCTGCATCCCAGAAAGGAATTTCCAAGCTCTCATCCCTTAGACAACCCGTACAGTCACGCTTAGCGGATCGATGACATTTTGAGCTGTTTTTTTTCCCAGTGGCTGCCACTTTTTATGGAGTACAGTAATAGCGCATACCAAATAAGCTGGGACAGACAGCTGAGTCTTCTTTTCAGTCGCTTTTGGCTGAAAAGGCAAACATTTACATGTAGATTAAACAGTTCCACTTATTTACAGTTCAGCTTCTCCTCTTCAGATTCAGATTTCTTTCCTTTGCTAACACAGAGAGCAATCTATTAAAAAAAACAAAACAAAGCAAAACAGCAAAGACTGCACGTGCCTAAGCTGACTACAAAGCCTCTAGCAGGGAAAAGAAGCCTAACAACACTCTGATAACACAGTGGGAGCAAGCCGCGGTTCCAGAGCACTCTCCAGATGATCTACCAGAACAGCTCTGTAGCTGCATAGAGAATGAAGAAGCACAGAGATCATGGAATGGAAGTGTAATGGTCACACCAGGAACAACCCAATTTGCTCCCATTCCACCCATGAGCCATTCACCCACACATAAGTCAATAATTCAGGGGGGTAAAAAAAAAACAACACTTCAGTTGCTATGTACCAACAGCATCCCAATCAGCCCACTGTGGGAATCCAAATACTGAACACGAGCTAAAGCTGCAGGATTCTACATGTAAGGCAATGCTGTGATCAGCAGCACTGTGGTCAGCAGCAAGGAAGGTGGGAGGTGAGTAAATGCATTGTGACCCAAGGGTGGTCAAAAGTGTCAAGAGCAGAAACCAACGACTTGCAGCTGCAGGAGCTGGGAAATGATGGGATGGCACCTCTGGTTGTGGCTAACTGTTTATACGCTCCCTTCAAGTACTGGAAGGCTGCAACAAGGTCTCCCTGGAGATTTCTCTTATCCAAGCTAAACAAGCCCAGTTCCCTCAACCTTTCCTCATAGGAGAGGTGCTCCAGCCCTCTGACCATCTTAGTGACCCTCCTCTGGACCCACTCCAAGAGCTCCACATCCTTCCTGTAGTGGGGGTCCCAGGCCTGGATGCAGAACTCCAGATGGGGCCTCACAAGAGCCGAGTAGAGGGGGACAATCACCTCCCTCTCACTGCTGGCCACCCCTTTTTCAATGCAGCCCAGGACACAGTTGGCCTTCCAGGCTGCAAGCGCATACTGCTGGCTCATGCCCAGCTTCTTGTCCACCAGGACCCCCAAGTCCTTCTCTGCAGGGCTGCTCTCAAGGAGATCTTCATAGAATTACAGAATGGCCTGGGTTGCAAAGGACCACAATGCCCATCCAGTTCCAACCCCCTGCTATGTGCAGGGTCGCCAACCAGCAGACCAGGCTGCCCAGAGCCACATCCAGCCTGGCCTTGAATGCCTGCAGGGATGGGGCATCCACAGCCTCCTTGGGCAACCTGTTCAGTGCGTCACCACCCTCTGGATGAAAAACTTCCTCCTCATATCCAACCTAAACCTCCCTGTCTCAGTTTAAGACCATTGCCTATTGTCCTATCACTATCTTCCCCCTAGTACGTATAAATACCTGGGATTGCCCCGACCCAAGTGCAGCACCCTGCGCTTAAGCCTTGTTGAAGCTTATTAGGTTTTCATGGGCCCACTTCTCCAGCCTTTCCAGGTCCCTCTGGATAGCTTCCCCTCCCTCCAGTGTATTGACTGCACCACTCAGCTTGGTGTCATCCGTTAACTTGCTGAGGGTGCATTCGATGCCATCGTCTGTCATTGATGAAGATGTTGAATTATCCACTTACAAAACAGAGAATGTGCTTTTACTTCATCCACGGCAGATCTGCATGCTCTGCAGGACTCCCTGGGTTACTAAATTCTCTCTTTATTCATCAAATTCTTTCTCTGCTTTGGAATGAGCAAGACCACACGGAAACACATCTCATTACAAAACCACCCATCTCACTTTCAACAATGAAGCTACTATACTCAATGGCCATGGAAAAACAGCCCCTTCTGCAGCTCCCCAGAGCCAGTGGTCCATCATGTCAGCCAACTTCTACCTTGGTTTAAGACCCATTAAGAACAAGGAAAACAAAAGTTGACAATAAGTGATCTGTTGATGGATGGACTGGATGATCCTGGAGGTCCTTTTCAACCCTGGTGATTCTATGATTCAATGAATAGATATCCTGTCAGGGGGGAGATCCAAGGGAAGGGGAGAAGAAGGAGAAGATCCATCCAGAGGAGAAACATCCACATTTCAGGAAGCTGAAAAATGTCATTCTTATCCTGATGGTGGGAGAGTCATGCTCTGTGTTCTTCAGAAACTTTCTGTAGAGGATTTCTGGCAGCTTTTAAGTTTCCACAATGGTTAATGTGGAGATGGTATGGTAAAAATCACCCACCTGGGTATCATTTCCAACTCTGTGTGATTCTCTGACAGTCTCATTTCAGTGATTGCTGATGCTTTAGCAGCTGTAAGCTCAATATTCTCATCTGAGAGAGTGTGACTGAAATTTATCCTTCACTTGCACTGATGCATTTATCTTGATTTAAAGCATGGGTGTCCAACCTTTGGGCTTGCCTGGGTTACACTGAGTGAAGAAAAATTGTCTTGGGTTTCATATATAATATAATGCAGTTAATGTATATACGTAACAATTTTATATATTTATATATTCTTCATTAAAATACAAAAAGAGAGCAATAAAAATATAAAAACCAGTGGGATATGTGACCTCATTTTTGTGAAACTGATGCATCAGTCTGGTTTGATGGCACTGGCTGCAATTCTTACTGAGTTCTCATGGTACTCATCAACGATTTTTGATGAAACTTCTTGTGCTTCATCCTTGACAACATCTCTTTAGAAGTGCACATATTGCCAAGAAGCAATGATGTCAATAAGGTGTGATTGTGAAACAAGGGATATCTTAGTCTGTTAAGAGAGGTCTTAGAAAAGTCTGGTAAAGAGTCAGGATCAAACTTCCGAGTTGAGTGTCTGATCACAGCTCTATGCATTCCATTTGAAAATTCACAGCTAATGTATTTAGGTTGACCGAAAACAGAGTTGCAAACATAGAAAAAAAATGATGTTTTTTCCAACAATCTTGAAGCTTGTTCTCAAATTCCTTTATCAGAATGGAAATCTAGGTGCATATTTTTCACTGTTCACAGGACTGTGTTTAACCCATGTACCACAATGCACACAGTTATCAGCCATCACTTGAGTCAGCACTGCTGTGCAGTACACATCTCCTAGAACCAGGAGAAACAGCAAGATACAAACGGTTCAATTATTCAGAATAAAATAAACGAGGAGCACACTGAGCATAAACACTGCTGCACCTCTTTCTTGTTACAACTGCCCCAAAATATCTTGCACTCCATGACATGGTGGAGAGGAGGCACAGTTCACACAACTAAGAGAACTCCAACCAAGCCTCTTTCTATACAATTCCTCAGTTATAGGCACTAGCAGGAGTCAACAAATACTTGAAAACGTTTCAGAGTGGTGAGGCACTACAACAGGCTGCACAAAAAAGCTGTGGATGCTCTGTCCTTGGGGTGTTCAAGGCCAGGTTGGATGGGATCCTGGGCAGCCAGCCCATGGCAAGGAGTCGGAATGCTCCCTTCAAGTATTGTGGTTTCCAATACTTGAAGGGAGCATATAAACAGGAGAGGGAACGGCTGTTTACAAGGTTGGATAGTGAAAGGACAAGGGGGAACGGTCTTAAGCTGAGACAGGGGAGGTTTAGGTTGGATACGAGGAGGAAGTTTTTCACCCAGAGGGTGGTGACGCACTGAACAGGTTGCCCAAGGAGGCTGTGGATGCCCCATCCCTGCAGGCATTCAAGGCCAGGCTGGATGTGGCTCTGGGCAGCCTGGGCTGCTGGTTGGCGACCCTGCACATAGCAGGGGGTGGAAATGAGATGATCATTGTGGTCCTTTTCAACCCAGGCCATTCTATGATTCTGTGATCTTTAAGGTCCCTTGCAACGTAAGCCATTCTATGAAGACATATTTGGGGGGAAGTACTGTTTGCAATGGGTTGAGTTTTCTCCCAGGTTCCTTATTAGGAAGGCTAAACCTGCACCACAATTAATAGGAATGGCTGGGTAAACAGTTCTGAGTTTCCTTCCTTTCTCACTTACTGCCTGCTCTTACTTCAACATTCTCATCTTCAAGACTTTCCTCCCACAGCTGAGCCTTTCTAAGATCTGCCACTGAGACAACATCCAAATATCAGCAAATGCAGTTTTAGAAGCAAGCAAAGGCAATTCCCAAACTTCCCCTTGTACATGGGGAGAGCACTGTACATTGACAGGCAGCGGATGCACCATGCAGTGCTTCCAGCTCCAGCAAAGAGCTTCCCACTGAGCAGCCAGCACACCACTGCAGTGCATCACATCAAACACGTGCCGTATTAAATACTTAGTACGCAACCCTACCTTCACCTGATTAGGGTGCAAAGAAAGAATGAACAAGTTCTGGCACTCCCTCCATTATAACGTAAAGAGCGGCGTTTCAGCAAACAAACAAGACAAAAAACGACCCACGTGGTTTTGGCTTTGATCAGCTGCAAGCGAAACATAAAAGGCTCCTCTGAAGCAAACTGGATGCTACATTTTCTATTTTAATTGGAAGGCATTCTTATTAACTGCTGATGTGGCCAAATAAAGTAATTTATGGGGAGGGGGCTATTTGCCGTGGAACAGCTGCTTTCCTATTACCCTCTGCATGTCGTTATTCCAGTAACTGTACTCTTGTTAGGGAAATGGATGATGATTTCATACGACACTCCTCAGTTCATGAAAAGACTTTACAAATGTTCAGTGAACACCTGATAAAATCCAGCCTGACTCATGACTAAATTAGCCTGCTTTTTATGCTGAGAACCCCTTTGTAGATCTTTGACTCAATAAAGCTCACGTTTCTTGGTGAAGGGCAAGTATTTCTATCATTCTTCAGCACTAAAAGAATCCTGATTAAAATTCACATGCCATTTTTGCTGTTGATGCTATGAACAGTTAATTTGACATTTTCTTCCTCAAGTATTGCACCTGAATTCACACCTCTGCAGAGCACTGCACATGCATTCACTGCTCACTACAGCATTTCCCTGCCCTGACAAAAGAAATAAACACCGGGGACAGAAATCACAGCATCCCCCCAGAGGGACTGCACTGGAGGACAAGCAAGAAGGACACCCTCGGCGTTGCACATGGCTTCCTGGGACAGGGATGCTCATGCATCTGAGCGCATCGCTAAGCTGAGTGCACAACACGCTCCGACCACAGCTGACAGCACTGCTTTGTGTAAGGAAGTGCAGTGACCCACTCTGCAGAGATGCTGGGACCAACTGAAAAGCTTTTTATTATTATTTTTTGCTTTGGAATCAAACATGCAAGGAACAATGTGTAACCTGCAAGGAAAACATTCAGCCTTTGGAGGAAGGAATAAACACAAGATAGTTCTAAAAACTTGGCTTCTTTTTAACACAAAATTAAGAGGGAAAAATGATTCCTCATAAATGCAAGTTAGACCCTCACATCCACTTGTCTTTTACAACTTTCACTTCTGTGCCGTTGCTTAAGTGCTAAATCACACAGGCTGCTGACCTGGGCCCCAGCTTGGGCTGCAGGGCACTGGATGGCAGTCCCATCTCCTTCAGTACTACATCTCTGTTCTGTAAGAGCAGCTGAGCTAGCCCTTGGTTCCTGCCATTGATCCTTCTCTCTAATTGAAGATTTGTGCTACTTCATTGCTTCCCACAACTCCAAAGCCATTCTGCACCATGTCACAAGGGAAGGTGCTGCCCAGTGTGCAAGCAGGGCCCCATCTCTCCCTCCTAGGCCATCCCATTAGGTTCACAGAACACTTCCTATGGAAAGGAAAATGAATGAAGGCCAACACGAGGTACCCAAGGTGCCACCATTGTAATACGCCTGGTTTCCCACTTTCTCTATTGCTTCTTTCAGTGCTTTACTCATTCAAGTTCCACTGTACTGTTCAGTAACAGACAGTAATTAAAATGGTTTTTTTTTGCTTTTTCCATTTGAAGTACAAATCTGCAATAAAAACCCTGCCACCCCACATGTGGAAGATGGCTGCAACAATACAGATGCAAAATAGGTCAGCCCTGCAAGTCCAGCCAGTCCAGACATGGCTTCATCTCTGGGGAATCAAACACAGTACATGAGCACATCCCCTACCAGGTACCAGGGACTGTTTCTGTTCCTGGCCACACATGTCACCACCCAAACCCAAGCAATCCCTGTTCTTTCCACTGTCAGTGCTGGGCCTGGTGCACCCCAGGGCATGGGCAGCCCTTTTGGCTCCAGGGTGCAGTACTGGCTCATAGCCAGCCACTGTCCCACACCCCAAAGGAGCCACAGCCCTGGTTCTGCATGCTGTGAGCAGGGGAAGCCTCTTTGCAAGCAACCAGGAGTAAATACATAGCTTAGCCCTGTGATTCAATAGAAATAAATAGGCATGGGCTGGTAGTGCTGCTAAGAAGGTGCAGGAGAAGAATGTGAGAGGAAGATTCTGATTGGGTTCTGCAGAAGGAATCCTCAGTGCACTCTAGCACACGTTACAAACCAGAACAGGCAGATTCCCAGAGCTCTCTGGGGGCAGAGCATGCACACCTGTCTCGCAGGGCCAGACTATGTGTGCCACATAAGGTGCTAGGCTGAATTTCTCCCAAAGCCATGAGTGGTTTCTGCGTATTTCCAAGCTTACCCTCCCTCTCAGGGCAGGTCTACACCAGCGGATGCAGGCAGAGGGAAGGTCAGGACAGGCAGGAGCACTGGTGGCCACGAGATCACCTCATGTAGGGCACCACTCGCTAAGAAACTCAACCCCAGAAGAGCAGACACAACAGAGCCCACAGAGCAGGGATCTGCGGGGTCTCTTCCACCCACCTGGGGAAGCCTGGTGCATGGCAAGGGAACAGCCATGGGGGCCTGCCACCCACCAGGGGGCACCAGGCCACACTGATGGGCTCCACACAGCACATTTTGCATCTCTGAAGGTGACAGGGTGACGCAAGCTGAGGTTTGACAGCACACAGACCTAAAAGATGTGGAAAAGAATCACTGACGAGTGCCAAAATAACCCCAATGTAGGCGAAGGTCTGCCAACACAGCCTCTACCTCAGCCTTTAGCAGGCAATGAGCAATGTAGACAGACTGCCAGGCAGCCCTGCTCTGTCACCTACCAGCTGCATAAAGCAGCAAGTACTGTACCCATACTGCAGGTCTCAGCCACCCGCATGCTGCCTTGGATGCCTCTGGAAGAGCTGACAGACACAGCACTGGCTTCCTAGGGCCACATCTGGAACAGCTGGGTCCCAAGGATGAAACTGCAGCTGGCCGCCTTGCAGGGCACACCGACAGCCCAGCAAGCCCACAGACACACAGCAGTATTATCTGCCATACCCTCATTCCCAGATAGGAAGGGAAATGATGATTTTTGTTCATAAAAAGAAAAAAGAAAAGAAAAAACCAGGCCCACCATTGGGCAACATCTGGAAAATGGGAATTTATGAGCAATGGCTACATCTGCCCACCCACCGTTAGCCTCACCTGAGCGTGGAGGTTGGCATTTCAGAAAACTTCATCAAGAAAAATTAGTTTCTATGGCAACTAATGGTGCATTTAATAGATCGAGTGATGAGTGCTGTGTATAAGAATTCTGCAAATCATGAATAGCAGTAAGAGCTCCAGTGCTACGCAGTCAGTGCACAGCTGTTGTGCTGAGGTGCACAATTAGGAGCCAAGCTCTGTTTTGGGGCAACACTGTGTATATGTCTTTCCAGTTCTCTCCCTTTGCAGCACTGACTGCAGCTTTCTCTTATTTCCTCCAGTGGTCTTACTGATATTGATTAGAGCACAAAAAATTTTTACACAGAGTTTCAAAGCCACTTCAACTTTGCAGGTGCCACCACTGCACCAAATACATTTCCATCTCCCTGCCTGCCTTTAAGTACCTGTACAGCGAGCTCTGCAGGTGGAAAAACAGAGTACAGCCAAAGAGGGTGTACCCTACAAAGCAGCATCACCACGGCACAACTCAGAGCAGATCACAGACTGAGGCACACGCACGTTGTTGGTCTGTGACAGAACTACATCAATTGATCAAGAAGCTGAATGCAACGCCTGGAAAGACAAAAAGGAATAAATGTGCACTTTGGTAAAGCACACAGGAGCGCTGACATGAAGGAGAACAAAACCATTTCTTCTCCCAGAGTCCCAGCTTTGGTGCATCCTTTCCAGAGTGACCCACAAGCAGCACTTTCTCACTGCCTTTTTCATGAAGGAAGGAGGGAAAATACATTGCTACCTGTTTTGTTTTGTGTTTTATTCTGGGAAAGATGAGGTCTCATTTCCTTGCTACAATCCCTTATGCCCATGAGCAGGGCATGCCAAATGGCTCTGAACACAAATAGAAGGGCCAGACCCGGTGCAGCAATGGCTCCATCACCACCAAAGGCACTCTGGATCCCTATGCCTCAGCCCTGCCCTGAGGAGAGCACTCCCTCACAGGCATTAACACACACACATATAGGCACACTCTAGACGTGTGCCTGCATACAGAGCTGGGATACTGAGCAGCCACCTTGCAAAACAAAGACAGACACACCTCTGAGAGAGGCTCTTTTTCTCCCCTGATGTATCCAGAGAGAACGGTAATACGACGGAAAGGAAAGCCAGGCAGACACTGCGCCAGTAACAGCAGTACTACGGTGCAGGAGGCTGGAACACAGCATCAGCTAGGTCTGCTGTGCCCTTGGGGATGGTCCATGGGCTGGAGCAGGTCAAGAATGGTGCTCAGCACTGGGGACGGCAGAGCACACAGCCTCTGAAGATACCACCCCCCACCAAGGGTTACCAGCAGCTTACAGCAGTGGTCTGAAGCTTGCTTGCGCCCTCTCTAACTCCCACAAACCATCATCATGCTCCTTTCAGTTCAAGAGGAAGGCAACAAGCAGACAAACATCAGAGATGACCTGATGCCTCTGCAGCCAGGCAGAGGGCTCAGCTGGCTCCTGCTGACCTCCCCAGAACTCAGTGCCTTGACATGATCCAGCCAGCAATGCCAGCACCCTCTCCAGCCAGTCGCCAGCTCTGGCACCTGCCTGCCTGGCTGCCATCTGGCTGAGACCTCGAGGGGACCCACAGAAAGAAACTTCACACATTTTCCTCCACTGCTTTCCTTTTTCTACCCTCTACCATTAGCTACATGGCTTCTAATCTGCCTCTCCACAGCTGGGGAGACCTACTGTGAGCTCAGGATGAGGAAAGCAGGTGAGTGCAGCTAATTGGCCCCAATAACAAGAAAAAAAAAAGCCTTTGTTAAGCAGAGTGCATGATTTTAAAGTCTCTTCTTTTGCAGGTGTAATTAACTGTCGCTCCAAACCCCTAGTTTTTAAGATGCTCAATTACAAACTCAGCTTGCACATCAGGAACAGAAGCTGATTTCAGACAAGAAGTCCTCACAGTCCTTATCCCACCACCTCTGATAAACGTTGACCATCCTCCCAACAGCACACTGTCCACCTCAGCACCTCCATCTGCTGCACGTGACTTGCTGTGTTTCCTCCTGCACTGATCCTGTGCAGCAACCCTATATTTGCTGCTCTTAGGAACCACTAAAATCATACAATCATAGAATGGCCTAGGTTGAAAAGGACCACAATGCTCATCTAGTTTCAACCCCCTGCTACGTTCAGGGTCACCAACCAGCAGACCAGGCTGCCCAGAGCCACATCCAGCCTGGCCTTGAATGCCTCCAGGGACGGGGCATCCACAACCTCCTTCTGTGCAAAAATCACTAGAATATTCAAGTAGTGAAAAATACTGGCAATTACCTTAAAATGTGGATGGAAGGCAGAACTCCCCTAATGGACCAGGCAGGATGCATCCAATGAGCAGTATGAAAACCCACCTTAGGCTGCTTGTATTTAAAAACACCTGGGAGTAATTATTGACAGGTAAAAGAAGTTTTATGGCAATTGCTAACAGCAAGCCACAGCTTGCTGACTTTACCTCCATCCCGATCTCAATGCCTGCTTTTCCCCAACAGCCCCACTGACAAAAGCAACACTGCTGAGATTCATTGCAGCCTCACTTAAGAGAAGGCAGATTTTATGGGCACAGAGTCTAGGGGAATCCAAGGGGCTGCAGCTCCCATAGACGCACATGCTGAAGTTTAAACACAGCGATGCAAAAAAAAAAAGACAACAAAATAAAACACTAAATGTGCTCAGCCTCATCTTCGGGGGTGGGGAAGAGGGCTGTAAAACTGAATGGAAATTTAATAGGAAGGGGATAAAAAGGCAAACATTCGAATGCAGCCCTGCCAAGCCTCCTGCGTTCTGCTGCAGAATCACCCATCTGAGGCTACCACAACTATCCCCAGCTCTCAGGCAATTAATCTGAGAATAAAGTATGGCAAATCTTTGAGAGCTGTAACACGAAAGGGAGTGCAAGGAAGCAGATGGAGGTGCCGGATGACAAAGAAAATCTATAAACAGGTAAAATGAAGAGAAATCAATTTTCTATCCTGAATCTCAAGATGAGAAAATAGAGATTTTGTGAAAAGGGAAAAAAAGGAGCCATGTGGTCGCTTTCTTGATAAGAAGCTTTGGTTGTACAGCAGCTTTCTTTTTTTTTTTTTTGATTCAGCAGCATCATAAGCTTTGTGACTGCTTAAGACAGCACCATTCATAGTTGGCCCAAAGCATTTACAGGCAGATAACTGTGTTCATTGCACTGCTGCCTGTGGGTGGGGAGGGCTCTTTGATTCCTGCAGCTCCGTACCAAGCACAGGTGAGCCCTGTTGGAAGAGGTGGGTTGGGAAACATTCTCCGAGGGAGCACACATGAAATATCAATCTATCTTTATTCTTTCCTGCTCGCACATGAATGTGCTATTTATCTCCATCAAAAAGCAGCTGCTTTGCATCTAATAAAGGTGTGAAATAAGCCTGGATAAGGAAAGTCTGGGTGGGTTGAAGGAATGCAACAAAAGCAGCGGGCACTGAAACGTGAATTAGTTTCAGAGAGGTGGCCAGAGGCCTTCCTGAGCCTGGGGCAGATCCTACCCTGCCCATTGTGTTTCACTCCTGGAAAGATAATTTGCATCTGTAGTAGTTCAGATATTTCAGTATTTGCATGAAACTCTGTCATATAGTGGTTCCGAAGGGAGACAGAAGAGAACCGAAAGCTCTTAAGAAAGAAAAAAAAGAACATGAACCAACTGCATACATGGCTAAGTGTAGAGGTGACAGTCTCAAGTGCACTGGGGAGGTTCAGCCTGGATATTAGGAAACATTTCTTCTCCAAAAGAGCAGTCAGGCACTGCACAGCTGCCCAGGGAGTAGTGGGATCACTTTTCCCTGGAGGTGTTGCAGAGCCATAGAGATGTGGCACTGAGGGACGTGGGCAGTGGGCACGGTGGGGTGGGTTGAATTTGAGATCTTTTGGAAAAGAGATGTTTTCCAACCTGAATGATTCTGTGATGCCATGTAAAATAACTTCACAAGGTGCACAGGGAGAAGGGGTGGTGATGGGGACACCAGCTGGCCCCGGCACAGACTGACCAGATTATCTTTGAATTAATGCTGCAAAACAATAGAGTCAGGCCTAGAAAAGAATAGTTTCCTTCAGTTTAACCTCTGTTTCCTGCAGGAGCTCAATGCCATGGCTCATGCCAGGATGTGGGTGCTCAGTGTGACCTCAACAGCTCGGCCCATTTACTCCAGTGTGTGCTACCCCCTGCTAAGCACTCCCTGCCTTCACACTTGTAATTCCTTCCACCAACCTCTGCAGGCCCACATCACATCACATCACACCACACACTTGTTGCGTTTCCTAACACATTCCCAGACAACCATTCACTCAAAAACCATCATTTTTTTTGTGCTGCTGATGCTCCATCTGCAGCACTCCAGCACCAAACCCACAAGCCCGGACGAATCCTCCAGTGGATCCTGCTGCATCGACCTCTATCCCCCTGCAGCACAGCAGCAGATGAAGCTGTCCCAAAGAGGTGGGTGGGGGCTCACCTGTGGTCGGGGATGGCCGGTGACCAGGCAGGTCAGCTCCAGCGTCTCACCCTCGCGGATGGTGTAGACCCTCTCCGAGTAGCGCTCCTCCTCGATGTTGCACGCCAGGCCTGAGTGCACAATACGCACCGTGGGGGGGGCTGCAAGGTGCAAACAGAGAGCAGTGAGCACAGCACCTGGCATCCCTGCCCTCCCCAGCAGCAAACCCACATTCAGTGCCAAGAGATGGCCGCGGTGCTCCGCCACACCTCGCAGTCCCTGGGGTACAGCCTTGACGAGCTCCTTTGCTTTCCGGTTATTTTGGGCTCTGTTTCCAAATGAGCTCTCCCTTATTGTTCTCGTCATTATATATCTTTCTAAACTTATTATCGTGTGCATTATGCAAATGAGGTGCCTTAATTAAACCATTAAAATTAAGCAGGAGAAACGGCGGGGCTGATGCTGCTTCTTCTCAGCATTAATACTGAAATCCTGTTGCTGTCAAAGGGATCGGGGCTTGGAACTGAACAAACCCTTACTTTAATTTTCTTGTAAATTCAGCCAAGCTGCAGGACGTGACTGTGTTTTACACACCGTACATGTAGGAAAACAGCAATGTTGTTCCTGATACCACACGTACAAATTACACCTCTGTTTTAGCAATTCTCCCGCGGATGTTCCCGGCTGTATCTTTATTTCTGCAGCATGAAATTCACAACTATTAAAATTTTCAGACAGTGAATCGATACAAGAAAGTGGAGCTCCAGTTACAGCCCTGCTGCCAAATGGAATAACAGAGGCTGAAAAGTAGAAGAGAATAATGGTAATCCTGGTGGGGTTTAAACAACCGGCGGTTTGCCCTCTCTGCTCATCATCGTGCTGCCCCAATGGTGGACAAATGCTTTAGTCATAACTGAAGCTTTAAATGACCAAGAAAGCCAGAAAGTGGAAGGAAAACAGAGCCCAGAAGGACTTGTTGCACGCTCCCACCATAAATCCTGCATGCTTTTACACCACTGCTCATTGCCTTGCTCAGCCCACCTACAGACAGAGCGTGCAGCAGCTCCTGCAGAACCCCTGCGGCAGCTCTGCATGCAGCTCCAGGCACCACCTGCTGCACAGCGCCTGGATCTCATACAAACACTGCCCCTAATTTCAATTCTGACGAGGCTCAAGGAAAGAACCTGAGCAGGACAGTGCCAGGTCAGCTACAGGAGCAGGAGGAGAATAATTATGTCAGGCTGCAATGGCTAAGGCTGATACTCCTCACTACCATGCACTGCTCCCATCCATCTCAGTCTACTATATTTAGATCATTTCTCAATGTGCTTGGCTTAGGTTAATCCCTTCAGCAAGCATTTCAGAAACCTGTCCTCCCTGCAGAGACCGGCGTGGGTGGAAGAGCTTTTGCAAGCGATGGATGCTTCCCACATCACAGTGTGCCCCGAGCCTGATGGCACGAGGCGACCAGCTCCAGTCAGGGCCAGAGCAGCACAGAGCAGCTTGCTGGCACTGCTCAAACCCAACAGCATTGCAGAAAGCTTCCCTACCAGGCTGCAGGCAGCCAAGCGTGCCTGCTTGGTCCACTCTGCCTTCCTCTTGCTCAGAACTGCCTTGAGCCCTCCTCACACTCCTGCAGAGCCACTCATTTTAGGGATGGAGATGCTGTTTGCTGTTCAGAGGAAACAACTAAGGCCTCTAGACCACTGGGCTGCTCTTCACTGTCCCTCTATCATGCCAGAAATGTCACAGAATCACAGAATGGCCCAGGTTGGAACGGACCTCAAGGATCATGAAGCTCCAACCCTCCTGCCACAGGCAGGGCCACCAACCTCCAAGTTTAATACCAGGCCAGGCTGCCCAGGGCCCCAGCTATGCTCGATACCCCAGGGCACGGGCATCTATCTTCCTTGTTCTGCCACACACAGCTTCAATACAATGGGCTCCACCCCACAGCTGGGTACCATCTCCCACAACACAAAGAATAAAATGCTGACATGCAAAAGCAGTTCAGCACAGATCAGGAGACTTCAGATAAAATTAGGAGAGTCAGCAACATTACACCAACATCCTGCTGCCTTTTACATTCATATTATATTAATATTACATTTTAATTCATATTATATTCATATTATTTCAAATTACGCTTGAAGCATCCTTTGATTTAGCATCTGTGCCACTGCTCCACATCTATTAGGTTTGGAATGGCAACATAGAAAAGAAGAAACAACTCCCTCTGTATTAGTATAAGTATATGCTGCTTTAAGAAGAGATTAAAATGAATGCAGGAAAATTAAAAATATTCTTCCTTCTTTAATTTTAATGTTCTATGGCTCAGAAGACATTGTGTAATTACAAAACGTCACCTCCTTCTCTTCCCTAGGAATATTCATTACAGCTACCCCTGAAATATGCCTCCAAGGATTTAATGCCAGACAAGACATGAAAGTAATATATCCTTGGCATTTATTTTGTTTGTGGCACTTTAGAAGTATTTGTCTTGTGATTACGCCCAGTAAATACCGCACTCAGGAATCCATCACCCGCTGTCCCGGCATTACGCACGCGCAGTGCTCACAAAGCTCACTGTGAGGTCAGACAGAGCTGTGACAACAAAACTGAGAACAAACCTCCCCGTGCTGCAAATACGTTGTATGGCACCAAGAGAGCTCTTTCCTATGAAGAATGGTGCCAAGCTGACTTTTCTCTGTGTCTCATTATATATTGATGTAAGATAGGTCCCCGTTGTTGGCTGCTCTTTTCCAGCAATTTCAATTCGTCTCTCCTCTCCTGTACACACATACACGTCTACACAAGCAAATAGGCTTCATCTTGCAACAAGTTCCCCAGACGGTATAGATCCAGGGGGGAAAAAGGTGTCATAACATTTCTGGGAAGGCAAAATTAGAGATGCCCAGAATTGAATATGGATGCAGGTATCCAGATGCATTTAATAAAGACACAAAGGGCAGAGCAGATGCCATGATAAATGTGAGCACAGCCACCTTCCATGGGAAACATGCAGAATAAAATTTGTTTTCTGAACAAGTGCCAAAGTAGAAAAGAGTTCTTCTAAGTAAGCTGGCCACCCAGAGAAAGAAAACAAACAACTGAGAGTTCCTCTTTTTCACATGTCCTCAGCACCTCTGCATTTCAGTAAGCTCTGGCTTCATGCTGGGTCTGCACACAGCACCAAAGGAATGATATGCATCAATGAATCACAGAATCGTAGAATGGCTTGGGTTGGAAGGGACCTCAAGGATCATCAAGATCCAATCCACCAACCTCCACATTTAATACCAGACCAGGCTGCCCAGGGCCCCATCCAACCTGGTTTTGAAAACCTTCAGGGACGGGGCATCCACAGCCTCTCTGAGCAGCCTGTTCCAGCACCTCACTACTCTCTGTTAAGAACTAGCATACTACATTTGCAAGAGTTTGCCCTTGTCCTTCTCCAACCCAAAGCTGGATTACTGCAAACACTGGGTGGCCTCAAGCAGCACCAGCAGTGCCACAGAGCATATCTGCTCATGGCATCCAACACATTATTATTGGATCTGGTGTCTGGTTCAGTGCTTGGCAACCTTGACCATGGCAGAGGGTTGGAATGAGGTGATCTTTAAGGTCCCTTCCAACCCAACCCATTCTCTGATTCTATGATTGACTCTGCTACTATTATTCCAGAACAAGTTAAATAAGAAAGAAATCTTCGAAAGAAACAGGGGTTTTCATGTCTGGAGAATTACCGTGGCCTTTTTCCCATCCAGAACATACCTACTGTTCCAGAAACAGATACCAACAGACAGAGACCATATGTCATAGACCGTAACTTTTTAATACTTGCCCAGCAGGAGGGACAATAAACAGCAGCGTAACGAGTTGTAAGGGGGAAAGAAATCTGCCTGTTCCTAGAAACAGCGTTACAGTTCCTATAACTCAATAGATACTCTGCTGATAAGCTTTGTAGTGTCAAAATTAGGTCAGTCTGTGACAGTAGCGTTGGGAAGAGGCAGTGTGATTTAATTGGCACGGTGGCTCCTCATGTTGGTGCTATCGATCAAGAAGCCTTCCTGAGCTCTGGAAATGCAGTTTAAGCCACAGAGATACAGGCAAGCATCAAGCAACGTGGCAAAAACAGTCCAATCAATGCAAGGAAAAAAATGCTCTTCGTCCTTCACTTGCAAGACTGGGAGGCAAGGACAGACCATGGACAGCTCAACAACAGAAGGAGGATGATTTACGCTACTGGGCACGTAGAGTGAGAGCAGGTAGGAAGTATTTCATGCTGATATATCTTTTTAAACTACAGAACTCTCCCTGCTATCACTTTTCTGCTAAGGCTGCTGAAGGTAACGTACAGTCATAAAGCCATGAAAACAGAAAAAGTAAAGGTTCCCTATGTTGGATGCCTGGCTTTTGTTCCACATGGGACCCCAAAATGAAGACGTTAATTGACGCTCTCAATATTTATATAATGAGATGTCCTTGTGTAACATTTCCCATCCTCACTCCCCACCAAGAGTACTATGCTTTCTAGAAACAGAAATAAACTGGCCTAATAATACATTTATCAGTCACCTGAACATCAGCTAACCTCCAGCTGGTGTCAAACCCCACATTACCCACAGTAAAATACTCTAAATTCTGTGTTGATGACAGCTGTTGTCATAGGGCAGTGCATTCATCATGGTAATACCACCGAGATTCCCGGTCACTTCATATGCAATTAGCAGAATTAAGAGCTGATAGGAGTATGGGAAAACTCATTTTTGAGAGTTGCAAACACATACACAATTGCTTTATATCTTCTCATTCTTAAAAAAAAAAAAAGAGAGAGAGAGAGAAAAGATTATTTCCTCCTTATTATGCTGCAGAATTGCAAAAAACTCACTGGGGACCTCACTCTTGCTAATTAGTTTTACATGGAGAAGCTCACGATGTAAAGCACCACTGTGAAACGAAGGGAAGGATAACGAAATTATATGTGGGCACAGCCAGGGCTGATGTCTTGCAGTGGGAAGGCAGCTAATGCTCTAATGCTGGGGGGCAGTGCTGGCCCCAGTGCTTCCATTAGGGACACACGGTTGTGCAGGAGGACATCACAGCCCTATGCACATACAGTGACCATGCAATGCCCGAAGTCTGGAGAACACCCAGCTTTTCAGAAAGTTCTTCACACACACACAAGGATCTGTCTGCATGGATCCTGCTGCGGGATTGGGATAAATGTTTTCCTGCAGGTGGTAAAGCATATTACTCATAATAAATACACACTTCTAGCAGAATCATTATGGGTTTCCTATTTCACATACATCATTTTTAATTACGTTTTAAGTAATTCTGCAAGGTCCACAAATCACAAAGATTTTCTCATGGCTCAGAATGAAGTAAATAATTAAGAGCAACTGATTAATGAAGATGAGTTCAGACACTGCTCAGAGTTGAGCACTGCTCTCCAACAAGGCCCCAACCAAAGCTCTGTGCGAGTGCAATTCTCACCAGCAAATAACTGCAACCAGAGAGAATTGCTTTTGAGAAGAACTGTAGCACCGAGTCTCTCCTTGCCTGGCAGCAGCCCCAGAGCAGATGGTTTCCAGTCTCATCGGCACTGCTTTGGCCTTCAGCTTACTACAGGAGCACAAATACAATGCAAAATATACAACTTTTTGCACCATTTTGTGCAAAAAAAAAAAAAAAAAAAACTGCACCAAACCAACTCGTGTTAAGAGCTTTCTATAAAACTCAGAGAAGGACACAGTTCCTAAAGCAACCAAGTGACTAGTTCAAAGCATTCAACAAGTACTGCTTGCTCAGCGTTTACGGGACTCAAAATATTTATATTCAGGATTTTGGTAGACTGTCCTAGAATATCAGAGAGGGAAACCATTTTCACCACGTACACACATTTCTTGCAGCAACTCTGATTCTTTCTACCTCCACTGAGCCATCAGAGAAACTGCACTTCAATGTCATCACCGCTGCCACTCCATGGAAGCATGGGGCTACCAACATAACTGCTGTGGCTCACAAGCATGTGTCTCCACAAGTGCGAAGAATTAACAATAATTTCCTCTGATGTGCTGTTTTCTAATTCTTACTTCTTCTTGACATCTTTAAATGGGCAATTAAAACTTATCCCAGCAGTCATGTCTTACTGCATCACATTTGACTCTTTCTGTGTACAAGTTGCGGCCCCCCACAATTAGCACCTCTATTTTCCCAGTCTCTTATTCCTTATTCCAGCAGCTTAGAGGATGACACTATCATGATGTCTCAAGACAACACATGGACACGTCCTTATGGCATCCTCCTAAGGTCATACAGAGCTGGGGTAACTGGGAAGACAAGCATGTAGGGAAACCTTTCTACACTGCATCTTCCTCCCTGAATTGCTCCTTGAGCAGTCTGCAACAGATTTCAAGCAGTAGCTTCCATGAACCTTCCAAAAGAAGTAATCTACAATTGACAGGCTTAATTGAAGCAACACGTTGTTCCTGGAATCACAAAACAGATGATATTGCCAGACCTGTTTCGGCAGTATTACAGTCAAGCAGTAAACATATCTCACGTATTACCACAGGCTCAGAAAAGACAATATGTTGACTTTCCTCAACTTGAATAACACACACACATGAAAACCAAAAGTATTAAAAATCACTCACTAAAAATGAATCCTGAGTTCTTAACCATTACCTCTATTTGCACACTTTGACAAAACACCTTTCAGAAATGTATTTTTAACAAAGAAAACTCTGGTAGTGCAGTTGGTGACAAAGAGCACCTCAAAGGTAGATTCAGTCCTAAAGAAACTGCACACATACATAATGCTACAGAAACCAAGCACAGGTCCCAAAATGGCATGGCACAGTCTAGGAAACCTCAAGTTCTGCTAAACTGAGGTTGTGACCATTACAGATCTCCTTGCAGGCTGAGGGGACTGAGATCAGAGGCCGGAGCCCTGGGCAGGCTCTGGAGTCCTACACACATCCAATCCACAGTTTTATGGCTTGACTGACCTCATGGCTTTTTTTTTTTTTTATGTTCTAATTAAAAATATTTTTTAAAAAATGTTTTGTTATTCATATACATTAAGCATATTATATATTTTATATGCAACTCAAGACGATTCCTCTCTACTCCATGCGGCCCAGGAAATCCAAAAGGTTGGACACCCATTCTAGACCCTGCCTAGGACCAAGAATGCTCCACGCAGGTCCACTCTGGACCTCTTTCCCCTGGTCCATGTTCTCTTCCCATCCTGCTCGAACAGCATCATCTGCTCCTGGCACAAGCCAGCCTCCACCTCCCATCCCCTCTGCAGCCAAGCATAGCAGCAAGTGAAGCGAGATCCAGGCACTCTGGGGCACAGAGATGCCCAGACCTATTAATCTTAGTGCCACACATACACAACATATTGCTCATAGCCATGTCAAGGTCCATAACATGGCACATCTGTAATAGGACACTCACTGATGAACTGATGGAGCGCAACCATGCAGAACACAGTTGGGGCTTGCATCCAATAAGAACGTTAAAGTGCTTTTCCGTGGGTTTGTACTTTCATTTAATGCTAGGATTTAGGAAATCAAAATTCACTGGCTCCTCCACAGATCTACTTGGACTCCAGGATGAGGTTTACAGAATGTTGGTGGAAAAGTTCTAAGTCCTGGCTTCTTTGGAGCCAGCCCCATCCTGGCCAGCCACCATGGAGCAGCAACACATGGAAAAACAATGCCTGAACGACTGGGCACAAACAAGACCTGTGCTCCAGCATCTGTGTCTCAGGGTGGAAGTGTTTAAATGGACACAGGACAGCTTAAACCGAGGACTGTGCTGTAGAGGAGCTACTAGCTCCCTGAACCACCAGGTGTGGGAGAATAGACTTCTCATCTAAAAGCCCGGTGCTGTGTTTGACTCTCCACCAAACTAGGCAAAAGGAACAGAAATACAGCTTATGAAGATGTTCCACTGAAGGTACCACCAAATCTACGTGACTGCCAAGGGCAGTGGTCACACTGTCCCAGAAAAAGTCTGCTCTGGTTCAACTCAGCTCTGCACTCAGGATGAAGGTTTCCCTAAATGCAATGCATCTCAGCAAAGCTGTCACAGACTGAAGACAGACAAATAATATTAAAGAGGAATTTAAAAATACGCAACCTTACACGAATGCAAACGAACAAACAAACAAAAAAAAAGGCTGCTCTATAGCGTTAAGCAAGAATAAAGAGCTTTTTCAACAACAATTTGCATTTCTTGTGAGATAGCACAAATCTGTCCTAGTGATCAGCAAGTACCACAAAAGCAAACCTCCTTTCAGGAGTAAATTATGATTTCTTGAATTAAAATTGTGTTTCCCATACTTCAATGTCTCACACCTAGTTTTCACATCTTTGTTTTGAAACGTTGGGTGTAGGAGTAACCATAACCACTGAACGACTGGAATGTATTCCATTATATAAAGCAAGAAAATCATTACAACACATTTTTATACATTCTAGGGACTATCAAAACTTGTGTCACTCCTTTTAGCTTCAGTAGGAAAAGAATAATGTATCTTAAAGAATAAAAAAGACAGATGGCAGAAGTGCCAAGAAAATGACTCATTTTCCCATTACATCCTGTATTCCAGGAGTTTTTTCCCCAGTCCTGGGCACGCAGGATGGGAGGGAGCCTGCACACACTGAGCTGCAGATTGAGAACTAACTTGTTTCAATGAATTAAATGCTAAGCTACTGGTTTATTTGTGCTGTTGGATTCTTCTGACTAAGCCCAGTCCTCCCACAGTTTCAAACTAAAAGAAGATCTAGACTTAGATATAAGAAGGAGATTTAGATACAAGAAGTTTTCTTACGATAAGGGTAGCAAAGCAGTGAAACACTCTGCCCAGAGAGGTGGTGGAGCCCCATCCCTGGAGATACCCATGGTCAGGCAGGATGGGCTCTGAGCACTGATGGAGCATTCCTGTGCACTGCAGAGGAGTGGGACCTGCATGGCCTTTAAGGGTCCCCTCCAGCTCAAACCATTCTATGATTTACTCTCTGCAGGAATGGAGCCTTCTTTCTGCTCAAAGTGGGTGAAGGAACCAGGAGAGAAGCATTGCCTGAGGACAGTGGCAGCATTACATACAGCCCACACTTCCAGTGGTCACCAGGTCCCCAGGGCTCAGGTGCAGGGTACCCATCAGCTTTAGCATGCACCAGCTCCACCACCACCAAACACACTCATTTAAAAAAATGTCCTGCAGGGAACCTCACAAATAGTATTCTCTATTGGTGTGCCTTCTTAAAATACTTCTTCTAAAGATCTTTTAGCAGGACAGATAGCACCCATCTCTATATGAGTACTTTAACACCAGCAAAGACAGTGATAATCCTGTAAGTGCTGTTTTTGCACAAAGAAATAACTACAACCCCAGGACAAGGGGCCACATATGTTGTGGAAATACCATCCTTAGAGGCTGAAGCCTTGGCTGGGCATTGCCTCGCTCACGGTCATAGAACTATAAAATGGCCTGGGTTGAAAAGGACCACAATGCTCATCCAGTTTCAACCCCCTGCTATGTGCAGGGTCGCCAACCACCAGACCAGGCTGCCCAGAGTGCCTGTGGGTGAAAAAACTCCTCCTAATGTTCAACCTAAACCTCCCCTGTCTCAGTTTACAACCATTCCCCCTTGTCCTTTCACTATCCACCCTCGTAAACAGCCATTCCCCCTCCTGTTTATATGCTCCCTTCAAATACTGGAAGGGTTCCCACAGCAAGAGTGAGGCTGGACTGAAAATCCCTGAGCCCAATTCCAACAGATCCATGATGTACTCCGCACCAAAATCCTGAACTGCATCACTAATAGAGTTAGGCGGATTGTTTTCATCTTCATCCTTAAAGGTGAGCACAAAAAAGGCAGAGATGGTTTCTCTCCCTTGCTGATATAACTTCATACTAAGCAAAAATCATTGTTATAATGATAACAATGGCACTGCATTGCTATAATGATAACAAGCCTTTCAGGAAGGCTGCATACATATTGTTTACCAGCCCCTGGTTCACCTTATGGACTGCCTGTATGCCTTTGGTTTTTTGGGTCCTGTGACCTCAATCACATCCACAGAGCAGCAGGAGCAGGTGCCAGACTGCCTGCCCAGGAGCAGGCTGTCCCCAAGGGGCTGTGAGCATCAGCAACAAGTTAGCCCGGGGGGAACAAAGCATAACTTCATTCTAGACTGACCTACTCTTTCATCTTCACTGGGAGAGGCAGGCAGTTTCCCCAAGGCAACTCATTCACCATTCAGTAACAACCGCATACACCATTTAAAAGTTGGCAACAGCCATTTCCATCACTTCATGACAGACGATGGACACTGTGGTTTTCCATAAGCACTGGCATGGGGAGCAGAAACGGGGCTCTGTCAGCCCTCAGCCTTTCCCTCCTCGCAAGAAAATCCTGAGCCCAAAGCTGTGACTGCTCAGAAGCCTTCCAGGCAGCCCAGGGAAAATCCTGGTTCCTCACAGCATGAATTAACACATCTTCAAATTTCAGCCAAAGCGTAATGCCTTCAGCCCACATAAGCAGCAGCACGAGTGCATCTTGCTCTCTTTCCCTTTGGTAAACCATGGGCTGTGCTGGTGCAAACTGACCCGACATTGACTGGGACGTGGATTTAAAGGCAGACCAGTGGAACCAGAGATCACCTCCCCAGAGACCTCCTTCCCTTGTGAAACCCACCTAATAGCTCCTGACTAATGTGCCACTGAACAAGTAATTTGTCTTCAGAATTAAGTCACTATTTTGGTGTCAACATTTTGATTTATTTCAATAAATGTCAATGAACGATCAACAAATCAATAAAAATTAATGAAGAAAATTATTAGACTCCCACCTTAGTACTCACACAACATTAGGCTGCGTATTATTGTTTATATGATTTACCAGTCCTTTTTCAGCGGCTGATGACATCTCCAATTTTATTAACAGAGTGCAATTAGCCATTAAGTTTCATTATGGAGCTGCTCTTTTCGTGCAAAATTTGCGTAAGCCTGCTAAAGCAGTTAGAGTGGGAAATGTATCTCATTTCTCCCAGCCAAAATTAATCACCAGCGCTAAGCTTCTCGAGTGCTACAGAGCCCTGCAGTTCAGCAGCAGCACTCGCACAGCCATGACCAATCCCCACGACAGCCAACTTGCAGGGGGCTGCCATCAGCTGAGAGCCCCCCAGCCACACAAACAAGCAAAATGTTATCAGGGAGGAGAACTCAGCTTATTTTAGTCACCACATGTTTGGCTCAATAACAACAGCATTAAGGCTCAGGCTGTAAAAACAGAAGCAGGCAGATAAGGGAAAAGATGAGTATTTCCTTGCAGCCTCTATGTTGTCAATAATCTTAGAATGGCCTGGGTTGAAAAGGACCACAATGCTCATCCAGTTCCAACCCCCTGCTATGTGCAGGGTCACCAACCACCAGACCAGGCTGCCCAGAGCCACGTCTAGCCTGGCCTTGAATGCCTTCAGGGATAGGGCATCCACAGCCTCCAATAATACCCTCCACCACACTGGATATAAGGCTTTCCTGCATCTGACACACACAAATGTAATCTCTCAGGGTTTTTCGACCTTATATTCTACTGCAAATCCATTACTGCAGAGGTTCCCTGCCCAGAGCATACACCAGCTGGTCAGACCAACTTTCTTGTATCATGCTTCCTTGTACCCCCTCTGTTCAGCTTCTGTGAGGTCCCATCTGGAGTACTGCATCCAGGCATGGAGCCCCCAGTACAAGAAAGTCAGAGAGCTCTTGGAACAAGTCCAGAGGAGGACCTCTAAGATGATCAGAGCTGTGGGTGCCCCATTCCTGGAGGTGCCCAGGGTCATGGATGGGGCCCTGGGCAGCCTGAGCTGGGGGGCACCCAGCCCACAGCTGGGGGGACCAGGAGGACTGTGAGGTCCTTTCCAACCCAACCACACTGTGATCCTGAGATTCTAAGATTCTTAAAAACAATCATTTCAAAATGGAAAGGGTTTTGGTTGGTTGTTGTATTCTTTTTTCCTGCTCTGGTTTGAGCATTTTATGATGTGGAAGACAGTAAGAGTTGAGAGCCATAAGGCCTTATACTTTGACGGTCTGACTGCATAGTTGTCAATGCTATGTCAAAGAGCATGATACCTATTCAGCATTACAAGACTGGAAGAACAAGATTTTCCCCTAGCATTGAAAGTAACAACTCTTTTAGATGCTAAAAAAATGCACTTGTTTATATAGGTGACAGAAATCCAACCTGGTGCTGGTGCAGGAGACACTACGACTAAAGAGTCTGGCCCAAAAACAGCTTGGATTATTTGCAAAAGGCATCTGAAGAATAAAGAAACCTTAAAATTAGTAGTGAGACTTACTTTTGAACTCTGTTGTTATTTACTAAAACACAGTGATAAACTCAAACACCTACCCTGCAGCAAAACCCCAATTCACGGCTTTGCCCACTCCTGCCCTTTAAAAGAAGAAAAGCAAGAAGTTTAAAAACTCTTCCAGCTGAGCTCTGCTAAGCAGGATGAGGCACAGCCATTGTTCTTTACGAGCACAGCGAGCCAGCGTCAGCCATCAGCCCAGACTTAATCTGCAAATCCTGCGAGCAGTCGGCTCCCCATCCTCATTTCAATTCCTATGAAAAAAGAGGACATTTGTTAATTCCTTTCATGAGGTTGTCTACTCGCAGCACCAGATGTCCGATAGATGCAGCCCAAGCAGAGTGACAGATCCTATAAAGGGTGAAGCTGAGTAACTTATCCATGCCTCCCGGGCGCAGGTTTCTTAAGAGAAAAAGATATCTGCTCCATATGCTCATCCAGTCAGCGTGCAGCCACGTTTATTCTGCTTTAAAAATCTTCCTAGCGTTTGCTCTGATGACAAGTTTAGAAGCAGAAAGCAAGAAGAGAAATTGAGATGTAGGACTTGGGGATTGGGAGGACAGGATTTCAGCTGCTCCCAATGAAGAGGATGGAGCTGAGGATGGAGATAGGTCCACTGGGCTGGCTGGCTTGCAGACCCCATTCCTCCTCCTCCGAGCAAATCGTTATTGAAAAGCACATCAAACAGCATTGGGAGAGAAAAGCAAAAAGCTTTTTAGATTTTTCTTCATCAAAAGAAATTTTCTGAATTCCCTTTGAAACCCAAAGCACTGATTAACCTTCTATTTTGTCTGATGTGCTTTCTTCCCTTCTGGAATTCCGTCAAAATGTTTTCCGCTTTTTAATCAGAATTGAAAACTTTAGCAACAAATGGAGTAATAGGTATCAGCAGCACCTCCTTGCTAGGATTCCTGCACAGATGGAGGCTGGAGATATCAGCAAGGGAGAGAATCCAGCTGAGGACAGCAGCACTGCAACAGCCGCAGAGTAAATCTGAAGACCTTTTCCAGACCTCTAGCCTGGCCCCTTCTGTGTCCATCAAAATAGAGAAGGCATCTGCTTATAGTCTGATACCAGTGAGGACCTTATCATAAAGGAATTCCCAGAGTAAAGTACAAGTTGGTATTTCCATGTGAAACTCGCCAAAGGAAATAAGATCCTGGCAATACTCAACCTTCTTTCTTTCCTCCTATCTATCACAAAGTGTCTTTTCATGTGAACAAGATGCTGATTAAAACGTTTTTGTTCTTTTTTCACGTTTCCCCAGTCAAAGCAGACAACTTCTGGTGGCAGAAGTGACTCCAACGAACAGAAGGTGGCAAAACATCATGGGAGAAGGATGAAGTCACAGCAGATGAGCCACTGAGGGCTTTGGGTGCTGTATCCTCAGCTGAAGGAATTCAGCAGCACTGATGCAGCATCACTTGGAGTACTTTGATTTACAGCAGCTGACAGTCTTGCCCTTAGACTGCTGCTGTGATCTCAGAAAACAAAATGCTTAAGAAATAAGAGATGAAAATGGGAAAAAAAGCATAAGTGGATTTCTTCAAAACTATTAGATTATTGGCTCTTTAGATGCAGTCCTAATTAGTGTATCATAAGCTGTCCTTAATACATTTCCCAGTACAGCAAACTGTCAGATTATATGGACTCCCAGAATCTGAAATTAATTGGAAGAGCTAAAGATAGTGGCATTCAGTAATGGAAGTATCCACATATGCTTTAAAGTGTTTGTAATAAAGATAATGATTGCATACATTCTTCTAACTTAAAATATACATACACGAGGCAACCTAATGTCCTCCTCATTACCTAGTCTCTCATAAGTCATGAACATGTTTCACAGTTTTATATCTTAAATTATAGCTGATTTCAAAAGCATTCTTAATACTAAGCATACACGATCCGAAAGGCTTAACACCTCCCAAGGCATAGACATGAGCACCAAACCCATGCAGATGGCACAAAAAGGTTGAAGACTTTGATCAAGTGATACTAAACTGGGTGAGAAATAATACATCAAAGTAGGCTGCAATTGCCCAGTGTGGAAATGGCACTGTGGGCATGTCCCAGTCCCCAGGTCACCACCAGCACAGGGACCCTGCTGCAGCATCCCAGGCTAGGTTGCTCCCTGCATGGGGTTTTGGCTTTGGTTTCCCCTATAAGTGATGCCATGGGGCTCTGAAGATGTAAAGTGGGGTGAGTCGTGGGTAAGGAACCCTGCTGAATGAATGTGGGGGCTTCCATATCCCATCTTTGGGAGCTGAGACCTTAAGAACTAAAGTATCTTCGGTTGCGTTGATAACAAACCCAGAAACAACACCTATGGTAAAGGCCTCTGTCATTTCCCTGGAGTAATTTCTGCAACAGGAGAGAGGTGACAGACTTCAGCAGGGCCTGCTTAGGGGGCAGGAAGGTTCGAGCAGGGCAGGAGATCCTGCTGTGACACAGCTCCTGGACACCTTCACAACACACACCTTCCAATCACAAACTAAGAGAAAGGAAAACGCACCCAAACAAGATCCATGGAGGGTGCAATCCATCCTTGTTCCTACATCTCCTCTCCACTATTGCTTTCCTTCATGTGTCACCACTGGTGACTATTTTATTCCTCATAAAACCAAGGGGACCTTAAGAAACCAAATACATACCTATTCCCACACACTGTACTTCTATCAGTTAAAAATGGTTCCTTCTTGCCTGAATGCCTTGGCTCATAATCCATGGAAACACACAGAAAATGAAAGCAACATACACACTCCCTTTGAGCTAGAGCTTTGAGGGACGTGGTCATTGGGCATGGTGGGGAGAGGTTGGGGTTGGACTTCACCTCAGAACTCTTTTCCAACATGAATGATCCCATGAGTCTATGAACTTGGCAGAACCAGACCTCAGGACAGTGCAGCTCTGAGACCTCAGCCCTCAACAGATGGTTCCACATTAACTGAACCCAGAATGGAAACGAAGCAGCAGGGAAGCACAAAGAGAGGCTGCCCTGTCTGCACTGCACGCCCCCGACATGCACACACCGACTGGGCTCAGCTATGGTGATTTCCCATTTACCAAAATTTTCTACCAACATTAATGCCAAAATATCAAGACTCCTATGTTTTGCGTTGTCTGTTTGATTTTTTCTTTTTTTTTTAAAGGAAAAATGACTCCTGACTATTTTATTTGTACACACACACATGCAGAGCAGGGGATGGAGCAACAGTTTAGAATTACTGTAAGGGTCAGACAATACAACTGCCTGTATTTTAAATTACCCAGTAATAGAGGACTTGCTCTTTCATAATTTACAACAGGAATAAATGTCAATGAAGCAAAACTGACATAAACAGGAAGAAAATACAGCCTTGGACATGCACAGTATGGACATCAGGAGAAAGTCCCCATTCACCACACCACAACTACACTGCAGTAAGTTCTCAGCTCACAGGAATAGCATACTCAGTCTTTTCCCCTTCTGCTCCCTTCCTGGGACCTCACAGATTGATTTAGGCTGCACATTATACAAATGAATGCTTTGTGCTGGTATTCAGGTTAAACGAAGGAGAAGGAAAGAGAAGAGGTGGCAACTTTTAAGCTGTATCAAGCAACTACAGGGCCATAACCATGCTTCAACAGTTGATCTGAAGTTCGCTCAATCAATTAAGGTAAACAAAATGAAGTTATTCTTAAAATGGAAAAAAAAAAAAGTTGGCCAGACTGTCATCTGCTGTTTAGAAAAGCAACTCAAATCCAGAAAGATGCATTTCGGAGGCAGAAACTTCCGGCATCCCATAATACTGTTATGTAAGAGAGATTTCCCAGCAGAAACAAGCAATACCAAGGCAGCTCAGACAACAAAGCCACCCAGAACAGCAGCTTCGGCTGCCAGCCTGGGCACCCAGACAACTCGTGCTGGTCCCACTCCGCACCTCTCTCTGGAGGAATGGCCCTTCCATGGACTCCCACGTGGGGCAACTTGTCCACAGCTCTCTATGTTAAAAGGCAGCATGGATTTTCCAGCAATGGTGAACAGTTGAATATGGTGAACGAGTGAGATCCCAGAACGTTTGTCTGTGTTGCTTCCCAGAAGGAAATCCTGCCTGGCATTTGCCATAACGATGCCATTCAGAAAGCTCCCAGAAAAGTGATCATCATCCATTGAACTATTAATGTTCCAGCACGTGGGGCTGGCAGGCATGTTATCCCAGCACAATACAGGGATGCCCTCCTGTAACAGGGCAGTCTTGATGGTAGCACAGACAGCTACCCACCGAGCAGCACATTCAGCATCTTTTCCTGGCTCCACCAGCATATTTATCCACGGGGCGGACTTTAGAAAAAGCTCAGTAGCAATAAGAGAGTCTTTCCATCCTTCCAGCATAGGATCAGATCTTCACAACAGAGAAAAGTCGCATCCCTACAGGTTTCTCAGACTTTGAATTTTTCATCAGTATTTTTTCTATTCTTCCAAGCACTGCAGCATCTTGCAGAGCTGCACCCTGCTCTGCTAGGAACATGCCTCATGACTTCAACCCAAGCAAGACACAGATCTTCAAAACACAATTCAGGTCTCATGCTGCACAAATGTGCTAACAAGGCATCAACCTGTTCCTAGGTTGTGATCTGCTCCCATTCCTGCCTTTCCTCTTTTTAGCTCTCTTGGTTTATTGAGGCCAAAGAACAATTTACAGTACATGATGTAAGACACAAGCATAGAATCACATAATCATAGAATCACTCTGGAATCATAAATACTAGGTCTTAATACAGAGAATCCTTGAGATCATGGAATCATAGAATGGCCTGGGTTGAAAAGGACCATAATGACCATCTAGTTTCAACCCCCATGCTGTGGGCAGGGTCGCCAACCACCAGACCAGGCTGCCCAGAGCCACATCCAGTCCTGAATGATGCTTAGATCAGCGTTTCTGCTTAGACTTATTGCCGGCAGAAATCTGCACTTTCTGTTTTTGTTAAAATATCATAATCACTTGAGCCTGTTCCGTTTCTCACAACATTTCAGCCATGTTTCATCCTTTCACCTCTCACCCTGCCATGCTGCCCTGCAGTGCTTGCTCTCTGGTTGACCCTATTTTCCACTCTCATTCTCCTGCAGTCATCCATGCACATGATGCTGTGTCTCTCAGCAGCATTTAAGTTCTTTACTCTGAGAGTGGTGAGGTGCTGGAACAGCTGCCCAGAGAGGCTGTGGATGCCCCGTCCATCCCTGGAGGTGTTCAAGGCCAGGTTGGATGGGGCCTTGGGCAGCCTGGGCTGGTATTACATGTGGAGGTTGGTGGCCCTGCCTGTGGTGGAGGGTTGGTTCATGATCCTTGAGGTCCCTTCCAACCCAGGACATTCTATGATTCTGTGATTTCAGACACTGTAACTGCAACTGAACATCATGTGTTGTAGGGTTCTCTTCTGACAACCTACAAGACTTAGGAAACAATTCTGTATATCTAGAACCTGTCTTCCCCATCAGCTCAGATATCTAAATGCTTAAAAAGTCACTACTGAAATCTACTGAACTCCTTAAAAACAGAGCTCCAAAAATCAGAAGTGTCAATAGCAAATACGTATTTTATAAGATGATGCACAAGCACATGCACCTTTGCAGCAGCAAGATCAGCCTGGAAGGATTTCTGCCCAAATTTTCCGGTATGTGACAGATGACACAAAACCCCTCAGAGATGTATAACTTCAGTCCAGTACTGTCTGAAGGTGTGCTAAACAAATTTACAGGAATGCAACTCTTTGTGCCCACCGAGAGCTGCCAAATGGCTGTTACCTACAATGGCCACCAGCCTTGACTACAAAGTCAATGACAGAGCTTCCCTTGTCCCAGCACAGCAGCAGAGCACTCTCCCAGATCAGTCACACCTCCCAGCAGCATGGCATCAATATTTGAGTGCTTGCCTGTCTTCAAATGCCTACAGCCCACAAAATATTTACTTGAATAGGATAAAACAGAATCCTCAGCATTGCTTGTTTGCTCCGCATCACTTTGAACTTGAAAACAAGAAGCCAAAAAACATGGTCTGATATCAGAATAATGCTACGATCACGTAGACATGCATATCAATGAATATTTAAATTCTTTACTAAGTTAGAAAAAAAAAAAGCCTTGAACTAGATTGCCTGCTCCTCACTCACACTGCAGGGACCAGGAGGCTCACTCTCTGCTCCACAATGCTCCTTGTCTGATACTGTAGGATAGTGGTTGGTAATGTTGCAGCTTGTTTCGAATACAAAGCCTACAACTGCTCTGCACACTCACTGCTTAAGCACCCACAGACAACCATTACCAAGAGATACACGGGCAGGACTGAGCTTTGGTCACATCCAGCAGAATGGCTCAAGATTTCCCATGAGCATGGCCACAAACACAAGGTGAATAATGACACTCACAGCAGCTCCAGTCAGTCGGGATACGGGAGCAGAGCACCGGTGCAAGCTGCAAATGTGAACGACTGAAATTGTCTGCTTCCAATGCTGAACACCCTGCATGCTCGAGGAGAAATGAATTACCAAAATTAATCTGCAGATAATTCCAAACAAACAAACTTGTGATGACCGAAAGCTGTTTACACACAATTAGCAATCTAAAAAAGAAGAGCAAGCAGAACAGCTCTCATTAACTTCAATAGGCTCTAGACCCAGCCTCCTGAATGAGCTGGTTATTAAAAAGTTAACTGGAAGAGTTATTTACCCAGCTCTATTCACGCTGTCAGACAACATGCTGATAACCCTCTCTTAGCATCATTAGAAGCGTGGGAGATACAACGGGGACTCAGAACACCTCCAGCAGCTCCATAGCCCTACTTCTGTCCCCCATGAGCATCTTCCATTGGGGAGGCAGCACTCAAACCTCACCAGAGAGGTTCCACCAGACAGCTTCAGTTGCTCCAGGTTATGGATGCCATATCCCTGGAGGCATTCAAGGCCAGGCTGGATGTGGCTCTGGGCAGCCTGGTCCGGTGGTTGGCGACCCTGCACATAGCAGGGGGTTGGAACTGGATGAGCATTGTGGTCCTTTTCAACCCAGGCCATTCTGTGATTCTATGATTCTCCACTGAAACCAAGGCCTGTGTCGCATCTGCTGTGACTTTCATCCAGAAAGTCAGGGGAATTCAAGGAGGAGAAGCAATCAGCTGCGTGTGAAAGAGTGTAAGATTTATGAACGGAGCCTTCACTGTGTTCTATTGAAGCTGTCACAAATGAGGTGTGCTCCATAGTCCAATCACCTGCCACCATGACAAAATGTGACATCTGTGAGAGCTCAGCTGGAGCTTATTAGACAAGAAACCTAAAATGAGGCTAAGAAATACAAATCTGACTCACCTTCCCTATTGATTTTCTCAGAAGACAACCACAATCAGAAAATGGAGGCACCAAGCCTCCAACCACCCCTGCTCCCTGAAGGCAGTAATGTAAGTCCCTATGTTCATCATGTGCTGCATGCAGGAATGATACTTTGCTAAGCCCCTTGTAAGGGAAGCCAACCAACAAAGGAGCTGCAAAATGTATTCCTTCAGATGAGCATCTTCCCCCCAACACAAAGATTATTCTTCAGCAAAAATAAATAAATAAATAAATAAAAAGGGAGCACGAAATCCAAAACTACAGATAATGATTCCCCTAAAACAAAAAAACTTCTCTTTAAGCAACTAAGAATATGTTGACTTAGAAAAATTGAAGCTGCTTTTCCTGGCAAAATCATTAACTTCTTGTTCATGAAATAACAGAACTAGCATTAGCTCATCTTACTAAATTTAGTTGAACAGTATTATGAATTCCCTATACAGCTCCACAATGATATAGGTACTGTAGAAACTGACATGGGGTGGGGAAGATACCATCAAACTCTGCAGAATTACTGACATATCTCAGTCTTCTCTTTGTGGCAACCTAGTTTAACAAAGACCTAAGTGCTAAGCACCCCATCATCACATGCATGGTTATGTGATTCACCACCATTCTATCTCACAAAGGAAGACAGCCATACAGAACTCAGACCACCATCCCCAGTCAGTAGCACTGTATTCTGCTGGTTTCCACAGGTATCCTAAACAAGCTTCACTTTGGTTCAATTACTTCAGTGCTTGGATTCAATAATCCTTAAACTAACACAAACATTGTGATACAGTGATGGAGAGAGGGATTATAATCCAATTGCTGTGAATTTTTCACGTTCCTTTAGCAATGTAATGACTGAATTAGGTAGGAGTCTCCAATGTTTGTAGAAAATACCACCAGAGGTCAACATATTCTTGACCTTGCCTTTATCCTCCAAGATAAACAACTTAGAAGTCAGAATGACCAAACTGAAGGTTATAAAGTAGGTACTAAATACGCATCGAGTTGGATGATCAAGAAAAGGGCTTCAACTTGCTGAGCCACCAAAGCAAGAGCTGACCATGGAGATTTCTGCCCATGAATACAAGAGATGAAAACTGAAAGGAATCTCATTTTGTAAGAGTAAACTATGTCAATTGGCTAGAAATCAGCTCAGGATGCAAAATGGGAAGTTCTCCATTCATCACAGAAGGCCCTGGAAGGAAATAATCCCAAAGGAAATAATGGGAACAGGCATAACAGGTAGGAGAGTAACAGCAATAAGTAACTTCTACAAGCCTGAAGTTCAGCCCATTTAGGAACTCAATTAACTGCTTGGAATACCAAGACAATAGATTTGGTAGCTCAGAACAACCACTGTCACCCCATGATCCTCCCCGGGTCATAAATTGTTGACCACAGCACGGTGTTCAGAGCAGCTTCCTAGGCTCCTTGTGCTCCCACCAGCACTGCCAGCACTGCCAGCCCTCCCCGACGCTCACTCCCCTGCATGGCACTGACTCCATCAGCTTGGCTCGCACACCTTTGGAGTCTCTCCCAGCTTACCTCCAGGTTACCCTAAATCAGATTTGCTGTTGTTGCTCTAATGGTCTTATTATCCATCATGGCAAGCTGAAATGTATTTTGTCGCCCTTCCAAAGGTAATTCTTTTTCAGCAGCAAAATTTACATCTCTTTAAAGAAGTAAAGGAATAAAAGGAACAACAGAAAAAAAGCAAACATCTAAGATGGCTGATTACATTCGGTTGGCAGCATAGAAGAGAAACACTGCTTTGACTTTTATAAGCTGTCATTCCAGATCTTTTTTTTTTTTTTTCTCTCCCTCATACATAAAACTTTCATTTCCAAAGTATAGCACAGCTCTTACTTACTTATCCTCGAGGAAATTTTCACTCCCATACCAAACCTGGACCCTGCTGTGCAATTACTTAGCAGAGTTTAATCCCACTTCTTGTCATAATCCAAACAAAATTTATCTGCGCACATCCATAAACCTCAGAGATAATTCATCCTGGTGATCCGTCATGAGAAAAGATGAGAACGCTCTGAATATATTACCGAAACATAAATTCAAATTAATCACCAGGATGTTTGCTTGTATGCTTAAACACAATGCATACAATTAATTTATCTTTAAGAATTACTGAGCTGGGTTCTCTCAGAGTAAATCAGGAGTAATTCCATTGGCTTGCAGCCTGCTCTCAGTAGCACAATGCTATCTTGTAGTTACACACGGGTATAAGAAAATCCTTACCTTTACTAGAGAGGTACATCATCTAAGATTTGAGATCGTAGCATCCACTTTTAATGTAATACTTAATTATTTACAACAAACACATCCAGTGGATGCAAAAATGTAATAATGCAATGCTGAACATCATGATTCTGCCTCAGCCAAGCTATAGCATTAGCCAGGAGGACAGCAGTGTGCCAGCTCCCACCCGGCAGTACACACAGAAATGCTCTGCTCACAGCATAGCCCGGCAGCGCTGACTTCCAGCCCACTGGGATCCAACCTCCATTTACTACTCAGCCTGAGAGGGACAACTGTCAGCACACATTTAGAAGAAAACCTCACATTGCTTCTCTCTGGACATTCTGCATTGCTCTGCCAGCAGCCTCAGAAGGGGGCACTGCTCCCATTTAAATGGCACTTGCACCAGAAAGGTGCCACTGCTAATGGGATTATCCATCTCAGCCCATTTCAAATAGCAAGAAGCAATTATTAACAACTGAGCAACTTCCAGAGCATCAGCTTAGCCTGGGAACATTTCTCAAGCTGAACATGTTTAAATTAAACATGACTGAAAAGCTGAGTATTTTGCTTATTTTTAAACAGCTCCCCCAATATCTGCACAGGTACTTAAATATCTAAGCTTTATCAAAGATGGTTTGGCTTTGCTTTTTCCATACAAGATTATTTAGAGGAAATACAAGTTCATTAAGCATTTGAGGCTTGAAGTCAATGGGAGTATGTCTGATTTAATTAAGCAATGGCTCTGATTTTTCTATTATTATTTTATCTTTCAAAGCAATTCCAGAGTCTGGAACTCTTCCTGCAGGACACGCCACGCTAACAGCTTCTCCATGCACCACAGTACACCCGTGGGTGACCAATCCTGCAGAGCATCATTTATGAACTCCCCACCCTTTTCCCCCAAAGCCATTTTAATGCACTGAGGTCTGGATTGAAGACCTTGGTGGGAGCAAATTGTGTGGGGCCTTTTTTCCTTCTATAGTATAGTAAGATCCTGATTGCTTATGCTGAACATCTGCAACGCCAGAGCAATCGCAGCAGTCTACAGGGCCAGGAGGGCACACAGGTGGCACATCCCAGGGCTTTCACTGCTCTCCATGGCCATCTCCTGCTCCCTTCTCTTGCTAAAGCAATCCTGCTCCAACCCTTTAGTGCTACTGTGAGTATCAGTGGCCAACTCCAGGCAAGCAGACATTTTCCACCCCTCGTGAACTGTAACAGCCTCTGAAGAGGGCCCTGCCTTTGCCCTATCCCAGTGCAGCAGTGGCTACAAGGGATCACACTTTCTGCCCCTTCTGCTCTGGATGCACCAAAAGAAGCCTAAGACCCTTCCTCCTCCTTATATAAATCCATTTATTTTACAGACACCACTGCAGACCACAGCAAAGGAGATAAAAAAGGAGAAAATAGGGATTAAAAGGACTGGCCCAAGATATACTCTGAACTCCAGTAACTGCTGATAAATATGGGAATACTATCTGACATGTCACTGTTATAAAACCACCTAAAATTGGCACAGTCTGTGTCAGAACATCCTGCAAGAAACTGTTACATGAAATGAACATTAGGTTTGTTGTAAACGTGTAAGATTTTCTATATAAATATATATATACAAATAAGTATATATATAATAAATTTGAAAGATAACCCTTAATACTCCAATGATTGACAAACCACTGGGCAAGACAAACTTATGATAAAAATAACCCTCAGTTTCACCCCAAGTTAAAAAAAAAATCATTATATACCTTATTTCATGGATGCAGTTCTAACACAACTCGGTGCCTGCACAGCCAACCCAGAGAGGCTTAGGAGGGAAGGGAGCTCGAGAGGCCCCCGGTCCAACCAAAGCAGCCACACCGGCTCTGTGTGGACACAAAGCTGGCACTCTGCACTGCCTGGATCTGCCTTTGAAGGGCGGCTGGCCCAGCCCTTGGATCCAACACGGAGCTGCACAGCTCACGGTCACACTGTGGGTTCACCCACTCGGCACCAAGGGGAGGTGGCAAACATGGCATAACGTTCCTTTCCCGCCTGGTGCCAGGCCTCTCAGCGCCCTACCGAGGCCTGCTCGCAGCAGGGAACAACAGGTGCTGCCGCAGAGGAAGGAAGGAAGGAAGGGCTTCACTTCTGTGAGGCCACAATGAGCAAATTATCTGCGCTACCTCCTGAGGAGCTCATTGATGTTGGCTGGAGAGGCAGCTGCTCACCCATCTCCACGCATTAAGAAAGGCCTTGGGCTGGAGCCATGAAAACGTGTGACGCAGTGGGAAAAATCCAGCAAAGGAATAAAGGCAGGACTGTTTCCAACCATCCACAAGAAACAGCTTAACAAGGAGGGCCCTGTTCCTCTGAGAAGCCCAGCCACCACTTTAGCAATCCACAGTGAGGGACTGATGACAGCAAGGTGAAAGCGGGCCCAGGGGACACTTCTGTTCCTCACTGGCACGAGGGTGGCCCTGGTTCCACTCAGACCCCACAGCCAGCAGAGGAAGGGCAGCCTCTAGGAAGGGACACCTTCAGTACCGATTCCTTCCATCTCTTCTGCTGGCTCTGAAGAAATTCCTCTCGTGTAGAACAGCTCTCGTATACCATGCCTTGAATGAATACCAACTACTCCTTTACTAATATATTTGCCTTTTGCTACAAGAAAATGGTAAGTCACTGTGTGCTGCTGTCAGAAACTGTGAAGAAACAACTGCCCTGTATGTAATGAGATTCTTATTTGTGAAGCCCCACATCCAGGCTGAGTGTATAATACGCCTGCACTTAAACATATGGATATCAACATTATTTGAAGCGAAAAGAGATTACAGACAACTGAAAATGAAAATATTAGGGGAAACATATAGCTTCTCATTTAATTTTCTTAAGGTCTTAGAAATGAACTTCGTCGTACTCAAAAGTCAGGTTTGTGGCACACTAAAATTACATAAAACAAAGCCTAGTCAGCACATTTGTTTCCAGATCAATGAATCTGAAGACTTCCATTTGCTCCACTAGAACTTTCTAATCTGCCCGTCCCAGCACCTTTTGCACAAGGGTTTATTGGCCAGTTTTAACCACTGAGGACGGGCAGAACAATAATGGCACCTACTGGCCATGGCCAGAGAGCCAGCTCCCACCCCAGCAGCCTCCACGGGTGACTGGGTCACCCCTAGCCCACCCTACATGCCTGTATTCAGGATACAAACCACTAACACACTTTGAATCTCTACATCTTGCATATACAGAGCATTTGCTAAGCTCAACAAATGACTTCCATGTCTTCATCGACACCCATTTAATATGCAAACAGCCAAAGCCACATAGCCAGACTGGTTCACGTCTCACCATCAAAGCACCAGGCCACCATCATCTCACTCTTTTCATACTGCTGCAGCATTACCTTGGAAGTCCAATGCGGATATGGACATGGGATGTGGTGGTGAACTTAATCACTTACAGCCTTTGTCACTGCGTTGGGACTGTTCATCCTAGCGAAGAGGAGGCTTCAGGGAGACCTCACCATGGCTTTCCAATACTTGAGGGGAGCTTATAAACAGGAGATAGAGTGACTTTTTACACAGACTGATAGCGACAGGACAAGGGGAAATGATTTTAAACAAAAAGAGTGCAGATTTAGATTAGATGAGAGGAGCAAAATCTTTCCTCAGAGGGCAGTGAGGCCCTGGCACTACCCAGAGCTGTGCGTGCCCCATCCCTGGAGGTGCCTGAGGCCATGGGTGGGCCCTGGGCAGCCTGAGCTGGTGGACACCCAGCCCACAGCAAGGGTGGGGCTGGGGGCTGCAAGGCCCCTTCCAATCCAACCATGATGCGATGAGCATATTTGCCATCAGTAACCATTCTCCATGAATCAGTACTGCTTGTGAGAGCTGCCAGTCCTTAAGCTTTTTAGTATGTCAGATTTTGATAGGCTGCAGGGATCACTTTTAATTAGAGTGATATTTAGTTCTAGGTCAAATGACTTCTAATAATCTGAGTTTGGCGTCTCGGTGAATTTAGCTTTGCCAGTTAAACTCACAACCCTGTATAAGAAGGAAATCAGGTCTGCGTGACAGGACTGCTTCTCTGTAGCCTGGGAAGCGCCATGGATAATGCTCCTAACCCATACAGCTGCACAGAGTGAAGTTTACATTGGACCTACATGCACAAACTTTGATTCCATCTTCCAAAATCAGTATTTTCCAAGAAACACGGAATTTTGTCAATAAATTACTCTTAGTGTTTCTTAAGAAATACTTGTAGAATGCAAGCAAACTGAGCAAATGTGTTTTTTAGAGGAAAGAGTGTCATTGTTATGCTGTTGTAAACCAATGGATTTACGGAACTACTTTTGCTCTGTGCAACGCTATGCAAAGGCATTCATCTCTGCACAGCCCTGTCCATACTTGTGGCCTTGCAGCAGGTAGAGCTTGTTTTTTTTTTTTTTGTCTGAAAACATGTCAGTATTAGAAAACTCATCTTGAGATAAATTTTTCCAGGTTTATTAATTTCTAGGTTAAAACCACATGCCCTGCTTTCACCCCCTGTTGTCAGCAATGCCTTAGCCAAGCTCTTTGCTGATGCAGCAGAGGGCTGTGCTCATAGGCTGTTCTTCTGATGAACAATGTAGAGGAAGATGGTGACATACTTTGTGATGCTGGAGGGTAAGCTGGGATGTGGGGTGTTCATATGGATTCAAACAGATTGACAGAGAAGCCAGAGCCACTGCTCTGGTTGGTTTGGTAGTGCCAAAATAGCTCGTGCATCTAAGGATAAAGCAATATATTCCACGAGGCACAGAAAGAAAGAAAAATAAAGAAATAAACTAAACTAAAAAAAAAAAAAAAACCCCCTAAAAGAAAAATTGCCCCTTCCTGGTCACAACAACATTGGTTCTATGCGGCCTGGAGAAAGCTGCCCTTCTGCATGCTCTGCTGGTGCTCCGAGCTGCAGGTATTGCTTTTTGGAGCTTAGAGGCATTCCAGTGAGACTAAAAAGCTCTTCAGAACCTTATCTGCCCACTCGGAAGAGCTAAGAAAGCAGTGGTTCTGTAACCAGTGGCTCAGAACCGGAGATATTTTTGTATTTGTGTACAGGTATGAGTTCATGCTCTATTTTATGTATAAATAATGCGCGAGTATTTATAGACACACTCACAGCCATGAGCCCACACTGCTTTCAATAGTTATGCACCATCAGAAAATGGCATTTCAAACCATGCATTTTCAATGAAACCTGTGGGCCAGGCTCAGACCTTCGGATCTTCATGGCAGAGCCTCAGGCACTGCCCACTCATACACTCTCCAGAGAGGAGGAGTTGGATTGATACCATAAATGCCAGGCATTGTTGTTTCCTTAAACTGAATCATTTCCTTTAATAACTTATTGCAGTATGACTTATTTATCTTACAGAGAAACCATGCATGCATGATACGTGGTGGTGATGGATTGGCAGTTGGACTAGATGGTCTGAGTGGACTTCTCCAATCTTAATGATTCTATGCAAGTTACTACTGACATCATTTCCTGAGGGATGAGATACTAAACACTGGCTTATAGGTAAGCTATTTTCTTTATTAAACTCCTGATACTAGGGCAATAGTAACATACGAGGAAAACATTTCTTACAGTATTATTACCACTACTTCCAATTTCTTCCAAGTACTTCCTAGCTAAGATTCAGGTCAGACTCCTTTCTTTTACTCTCCCATTAAGATCCGTTGAACATTTCCTATGTATTTTCCGTAAGGCATTTAGTACTTAGAGGCTGCACACATCTTACAAAGAGCATGCTGCCTATGAATTCATGCCTAGCAGTTGCCTGTGCCTGAAAACGTCCTGATGGCTGGAGGCAGAGGAAGGTGCATGGAGAAGTTTTAACACCGAACCCATGGCCAGTGTCACAGTATGCCATGTGCACAATGTCACATCAGCTGCACTACCACAAACATTCACCTGTTTCGTGTGCCAACAGAAGGAAGAAGCTGCATACCTCACCAAATCTGTTAATTCGAGAAAGGCAAAACTCTTCAGCAGGTAAAAAAAAAAAAATGTATACACACATTTTCAGCTCTTCCATCCCATGCATCTGTCATGTAATTGCAAATAATCCTCCAAGGATTTCAAGCACAGTACAATAGAGGAAGGACTTTAGATGATAAATACCTGCGGGTGAAATCATGACATAGGGAGAAGTGGGTCGAATTTAATCTCTGGATTAAATTATCAGCACTGGAAAATGATTTTCTCCCAAGCATCCAAAAGACCATCTTTTCTACTCAACATTCATAAGAAACTGAAGGGTAAACAAGTCATTCAGACATTTCAACTATTAACGCTCTTTCTCTGTAGATTAATTGCAGAAAATTACTATCCTCCTATTTTAGATGATCTTCAAGACTTGGGCTTCAAGAGGAAAAAATAATTTATTTCACAGCTTGTTTTCAGCATCTAAAGCACCAAGGTTAGCACTCCTGCACAGGAGAGGGGCACAGACTGCCAGAAGAGAGAACAGCAAAGCAGTCATGCCGCATTTCATAACCTCTCCTCTGCAAACCTGGGATATCCCTACTCCCTACATCCTAAAAAACCACAGCAGAGCAGTGCACACCGTCCAGATATGCACGACAGAGTACATGCTGATACAAGAAAAGGCCCAATTCTGTGCTAATTAAATGCCCTACGTGCCTTGACAGTGAATTGCCAGAGGCTTCCTGCAATCAATCTTTGCTCACTGGAGCAGAGCATTCCTGGGTACCCCCCTCACCATAGCCACTTTTAGGGAGGCTGCCCCTGCCTTGATCACACAGTGCTGCAGGTTGGCTCCTCATCTGCCCTCAGAAGGTGACAAATCCCCAGGGTGTCCCTACTCCATCCTGCTCTGGTTGGTGCAACCACTCATGGGCAGCTCCAGGGGCTTCCCAGCACCTCTGCTGCTTGCTGCCATGACAGCCATTGCCGACAGGTTTATCTCAGTACTCACATGTCCTGAACAGCATCATTAGCTGTCATTTGATAATTTAGTGGCTTCAAACAAAACAAAACAAAACAAAACAAAAAAAAAAAGAATGTTTTCTCACTTCTGTGAAATTGAGAAACTCTTTCCTCTTACATGGAAGCACCCCCAGAGTAACAATCCCCTGCACCAGGCATTGCCTACACCTGCTCCTCACAAAGAAGAAAAGGCTATAGCTCCTGCTGCCCCCAGCACTGGCATTCAGTTGCAGCCTGGGAGAATGACAGGACAAGGGGGAATGGTTTTAAACTGAGACAGGGGAGGTTTAGGTTGGATATTAGGAGGAAGTTTTTCCCCCAGAGGGTGGTGACGCACTGAACAGGTTGCCCAAGGAGGCTGTGGATGCCCCATCCCTGCAGGCATTCAAGGCCAGGCTGGATGTGACTCTGGGCAGCCTGGTCTGCTGGTTGGCGACCCTGCACACAGCAGGGGGTTGGAACTGCATGAGCATTGTGGTCCTTTTCAACCCAGACCATACTATGATTCTATGATTCAGCAAGCAGAAAATTCCAAGGGGAAACACAGACTGGGTGCATGGTCAGCAGCTGGAAACCTCTGTGTTGGCACCACTGTGAAAAAGTTACCTTCTGGTACTAAGCTAACAGTGACTGGAAGCCTTTGGCATCAACTCATCAGCAATGTCATTTGTCTTCAGTGGGAGTGTGAGACACAGCCCAGGACCACTGTTACCACTCAGTGGTGAGGGCTCTTTGAGCACACTTCACTAAGCACAAAAGCACTAAGCTTATTTCCAGAAAATGGGGGACTTCAGATAAATAGATGGAGGAAGAAGGCACAAACCACAGGAACAGAATCATGATGCAATGGTCAGCTTATCGCACAGGGCGATGCTCAGCTTCCCATCAGCTCCTGAACCGCAGCCAAATCTGATTTCACCTTTTTGGGGAGACACTTTTTTTTGCTAGATCGGGCAGACACATCTGCTCCTGATTTGCCCTTTATTTCTGCACCTCCTCCTAACCCCGAATGAGGCACAAACTCTACCACCTCAGCAGCATGCCTGAATTCCCTTCCACGTCCTCATTCCCCTTCACTATGCAATTCCCCAAACACCAAAACTTCCCCTCGGATTTTTTTCTGTGTCTTTTCAATTTTGGATAAACAGAACTAAAACGGCTCAGACCTGTGTGAATAACACACAACAACGAGGAGAAGTCAGCGCCGATTTTCCACGCTCGTCTCCTGGAGGACTCACGGAAGGCAGCACGTTCCCACCCCTATTTTTAGCCCTGCTCTGCAGGTATGGTTTCCAGGAGGACTAATGCACCGTGACACCCAAAGGGGCTGCAGGGCACTCATCTCACAACTTATTTCACTTCAAACGTCTCGGGTGAGGAGAAGCACATATGAAAAACAGGTCCTGGTTCCCTCTGAGGTGTTTGAGTGGACGGGTAGCACAGGCCTAACTGAGGTCAGGAGAACAGCAGAGATTTTGCCATTCAAATCACCCTTTCAGACATCTAAAACACAGGTCTCTGTAAAGACACTGATTAATTTCAAACATAAGCAAGCATTGTATCTAATAGCGTTTCATAGAATCCTAGAATGGCCTGGGTTGCAAAGGACCACAATGCTCATCCAGTTCCAACCCCCTGCTATGTGCAGGGTCGCCAACCAGCAGACCAGGCTGCCCAGAGCCACATCCAGCCTGGCCTTGAATGCCTCCAGGGATGGGGCATCCACAACCTCATTTGAAGAGGTTTCTGCCCAGCTCTCTCACTCACAAAGTAACCAGCAGCCCTCACCCTGCACCTCAAAGCCAGACCTGCTTTAGCAAACAGTACGGAACCCTGAAAAAAGAAAAGAAAAAAGTGATTTTTCCTCTTTTTCCTGAAAAAACATGCTTTTCTACATTGGTAGAAAAGAAGTGAGAAGGGAAATAATTGAGGAATAAAATGAACACTCGATTAACAGCTGTTTGGAAAGTCGCTGTACCATGTGGAGCTCTCCCACATTTCAGACAAGATTTTTAATTATTTCACTCGAGCCATGAGTAATTGTGCATTTCTCACACGTGACTTTAAACATTTGGCTATTACTACGTTTCGTAAAGTTCAGCCCTGACTTAAATTCACATGGACATATAAAAACCCAGCAGCACCACAGATACTGAATTAAGCCAAAGGTAAGCAAGAAAGAGAACGTCACTGAAACTTACATAACCCTTTATTTATGGATGTTCTTCCGCAAAGACTTTTCATTTGGCTGCACATAAACTTCTCCATGCCAAAGCACACTTCCATGTGGCACTGGCACCAATGCTGGGGTTTGCACAGCGTTATGAGAGCTCCCCCAGAATGTGTTCTGGGACAGTGTCACCCCAATTTTCATTAAACCTGACGTGGGGTGGGCAGCCCCTGAGTATTTGAGATGAGCAAGCACACCCGGAGATGTCACGAAGCCATTAGAAGCTCGTAAACACTTGTGACTGATGGGCTTCTTTTCTCATGTGGACAGTTGGTATTTTTGATATAACCCCCCAAAATTTACAGCACACTCTTTGGGAGAGGAGAAAAGGACTGTAGAAGAATCCAACAACGGAGAACAAATCTACCTGTGCGCTGGTCTACAGGATTCTCTTTCACTAAGTCAAACCATTCCAATCCTTAGGAAGGACAGATGGAGGAAAAAGGAAAGAAATGAACAAATAAGGCTTGAAAGCAGCCAAGCCCTGCCCCAGCAGCACCCAGATACAGCCTGCAAGAGAACAGAAGCAACTCCCTCCAGCTGACAAAAGTCACTGCCCCCTCTGCCATCCCTCACATCTCCAAATACAAACACAAGTGCCAGGGAGCAGTTTATTCCTGCTCTGTGTCTCAGTCCTTCTCTGCCTGTGTGCTCAGAGCTGCAGAAAGGTCAAATGGCTCAGAGAGCTGCAGTCATTGCTAGAAACCCTTCCGACACTGCCTGGCACTTATCAGGGCTGCCTTCTCCTAGAGCATTCACCAGGGCAGTCTGCGGAAGGCAGACCTGGGTCCTGGAGAAGCCTCCTCGTGTGCAGCTCAGCCTGCATGGAAGATCTGGGGCAAACTCGGGGCAAAGCTCTGCAGTCCAGCTGGGGGCTCTCAGATCTGCAGCACATAGCAAACAGAATCACAGGGGTAGGAAAGGAGCTCTGAATCACAGAATCCTACAATGGCCTGGGTGGAAAGGGACCCCAATGCTCATCCAGTTCCAACCCCCTGCTATGTGCAGGGTCACCAACCAGCAGCCCAGGCTGCCCAGAGCCACATCCAGCCTGGCCTTGAATGCCTCCAGGGATGGGGCATTCACAGCCTCCTTGGGCAACCTGTTCAGTGCGTCACCACTCTCAGAGTAAAAAACTTCCTCCTCAATTTTTGCATGGAGCAGCTGCTGTGAGAGAGCTGCACATGGCTGCAGGGTGAAGCTTGGGGTGCTCCAACTGCCCTCCCTTCCACCCAAGGCTGCATTTGCAAATGTGGCAGTCTGGCTCCGCCATCAAAGGACTGTCCACAAGTTCTCAGTAATGTGCTTTCTGCAGTAACTTCCTCTTTAGAAACTTCTTTCAAGTGCTTTTTCAAAAAAAAAAAAAAAAAAATCTATTTTGAGTCATTTCTCTATGAATCAGTGTACACGACCATGAAGCAGCACAAAGTTAACATGTTTGTTTATTGTGTTCCATTCCTCTTTCCTCCTTACATCTTGGCTTCTTCCGCAGTGCCAAATAATTTCTTTCTGGCTGGGCACGCTGCAGCCAACTGTTAGCATCGCTTCCAAATGTAAATGTCTTCAGAAGAGTCAGTTCTGCCAAGCAGGAAAACAGAAGCTTTAGGGCTCAAAGCCTGAGTCAAAACCCAGAAATTACCACTGAGCAGAACTCTGCAAACTGAGATTTACTTTGGCTGTGCTTAGCAAAGGAAGGCGAGGAGAAGACGATGAAAGGAGATTGAACTAACACAAAACTGAAGACAGTGCTGGAGTTTACTTCAGCTACATCTTAAAGGGCTGTTATATCTGGCACAGCATGCCAGTTGCCTTTAATTGGTTTACACCCTACTCCAAAGCAGGGTGGTGTTACACCTGCAATTGTGTGGGAGATGCGCTGAGAGCCACAGGGAGATCATTAAATATTTGGGACTTAAGGGGATGCTTTCAACCTGTGCTCAGAAGCAGGGAGCTGCAGCAATCAGAGTTTTAACACCACTGTGCCCCGAGCTGAAAGAAGGCTTTGGTCCTCTGCTCCATGAAAAGACCTCAATGTGAGTTGAGCAGAGCTCCACAGGAACGCCACAGACCCACAGCCACTCATCCCAATGACTTTAAAATGGTGGTAAAAGTGTGAAAGCTGTAGCTTGGCTGCCTCTCATCCTGTTCTCTTCTTACAAGGCAAACCAAATGATCAGCTACCCAAAAATCTAACAGCTTCACACTTTCCAAGGGGCTTGCATTCACACAGCATTTTTTCCTGACATAGTATTGTGCATGCTGGCATGCAGTATGTGTTTTCATCTACATTTAATTGCTTATTTTTGTCTCCTAATTTATATTGTACCACTAAAAGAAAAATTGGATAAAGCCACTCATTTTTTCTTGTGCTCATGCAGCCTTGGCAACCCACTTGGCATGGGCACATGCTTTGTTTCTTTATGCTAGTATCTTCTTTGTGTCAATTACTCCAATAGCGTCTCTCAGTGGGACCCTTTCCAGCATGTAATGAAAGTGCTTCCCAGCTCGGGTGGCAGTGATGCACTAGGATGGAAGAAGGCCAAGAAGGTAGATGGAAATGAAGGAGACTACAGAGCTCTAGTTTTTCCCTTTCCTTTCTGCTGCACTGCGTATAAGCCATGGAAACACAAAATGGGTGAGGTTGGAAGCATCTCTGAAGGTCATCTTGTCCACCCCCCAGCTCCAAAAAGCACGCTAGCTACAGCAGCTTGCTCCAGGCTGGGTCTGGACAGTTTCTGACCAGCTGCAATGTTGGCGATGACTGCAACCTCTGTACAAGCTGCTCTATGGGAACGCAGGAAGATTTCTTGCATCCCAGTTAGTAATGGTCTTCTCACCCCAAAGTTCACACGCTCTCAGCTCACAGCTCTCACATACAAGCTCAGCTACCTGTGGTCCCTTCAACCACACGACCACCTAATGCAGCCAACCTTCTGGATCCACACATTATCACAGCAAATCCTGCCTTCCTTAAGAGACCTGAGAAGTCCTGCAGAAAAACAAGAAACCAACTTCACCCACCCATATTTTCCCATGTGGAAAGAATTTCTCAGAAAGTTCTCAGCAACAGAACAGAACCATCTCTGTTTTCCTGGAAACCTTCCTTCAGCTTTAAGCCACCATCCAAGTGCCATATGCCTGAGATTTTTTTCCTCTCGTTTTTATTCTTAAGATTCACTTATCCCACTTCTGCCTTCAAAACGCATCCTGCCTCATGCAGTTCAGTTCAGATTCAATTTACACGTATGTTGAAATGCCACCCACATGTGGCTGAGACATTTGTTCTGGGCTTGCTTTCCCACCCTAGGGCCTAAGGTGACTAGCACAGTAGCCTCAAAGCCATGCAATGACAATGCTCCCAACAAAAGGCACAATCTGTAGTCACTTGTTTTACTGTGAGGTCCTCAAAAACATAAATCAGCCATAGAAAGCGGGCAAGTAGACAGCAGTCAGACTGTCTTGCTATGGGCTACGGCAGGGTGAAAGGCAAGGAACTCATCCATCACTCAGGAGGTTGCTCCATCTGTTCTACACCTTCACACTTAAACTGACTGACATTTTGCTGCTGTTAATTGCCATTTCCAGCTGGGGTCCGTGCCACCTCGGTCATGTCCCACATAACGTAGGAGGAGGATGGCAAAGTACAGCTCTCAGAGGGCTGTGGATCTGCTCCCCAGGGACTCACAGGCTTTGGCACACGAACAGACTGGGAACTCTACATCAGCCCTGGAGAGCAGGCAGCTGGTCTACCTGCTCCAGCATAGATCCTTTACGAGAACTGCTGCTGGATACACCTTTAAGAGCCTTTGGACAAAGTTGCAGTGCTCTGTTCAGGTTGTTCCTTGCAATCCTACAACCAATCCTAACCTCATCAAGCATTCTAAACCTGCAAAAGGATAAGACAGTGGCAGAGTGAGAAGTGAAATGATATAGATGAGAGGTGTAGAGCACACGCATCTCATACAGCTCCCACTGACTTTACTGTCCTCATTTTCATCCCACTTCAGAGGAAAAAGGAGCGTGGGGGAGGGGGGATTTGCAAGGGTTGCAAATTCTGCCTGGAAGATAGAATCATACCATACAAACAACCACATTCAGCTTTACAGGGGAACTCAGGACCCATCCTTAGCTCCAGACACTTCACAGATGCTGCAAATACCATTCCGCATTCACTCTCCGTAACCTTCAGGTTCTCCAAATGTCTCAAGCAAAGAAACTTTAAATTCCAACTCATCTTATTCAGACAACATATAAACCACTAAAAGTACAAAACCTTTGCACCACCTTTTTGACAGCCATGCACAAACAGCCAAGACACATTCCAGCATGGGGAACTGCCTTCAATCCTTTGCAGCCAGCAAACTCACAAGCGTGCAGGTGTGTAAACTCATTTTCTCTATGCTGTTCCTAAGTTAGCCCTCTCAGCACTTTCTCAAAGCAATAAATGATAGACCGCAGACCTTTCTCTATGAGAAAAGCCTCTACAATAGAAGTGGGAACACCAAGGCTGCTGTGGACCTTTCCATTTGTTTCATCTCCGTAGGCAGACCAGATAGCTTATATTCTTTTTAACAGAGCTCCAATAAGCAAAGTAGTATGTGAAATTAGACCACCCCCCATGAGGCTCTATTAGCATGCCCTTAAAACCTCCAGGCAACTTAAGCCAAAATGACCTCTACTGCAAATAAAGCAGGAGCCCCGAGAGTGTTTGGAATGGTGATGTCAAAGAGAAGCAGCAGCCTGGAAACTGCTGAGAGCAAAGGAAGAGCACAGTAGGGAGCAATTGGTGTTTTAGGGGAAATATCTGTGCTACTTTCTGGTTTGCTAAGCAAACCCTGAGCTAGCACCTGTGGGCTGCAGCCCCACCAGCCAGCACACCACCCTGCTGCACACTCGTGATGCTTTTGGCAGCACACACACTGCTCAGTGGCTTCGTCACAGATGTCAACAGATGCCACTTTGGGAAGCAGCAGGGTTACAGCTACTTTCTGGTGCAGAAAAAAGCAGGTGATTACAAGCCTGTTGCTAAGGCCAGCTAATGACACAGGAGGCAAAACATCCAATGTTTTTCTCAGCCTCTTCAGCCCATCTCCTAACTTTAAGATCCCACTCTCAGGGAAAGGAGAATGAGACTAATTTAGGGGCTCATTCGAGTAGAGAAACAGGCAGGAGGCTGCGTACGATGTACAAACAAAAGTAAATCTACCCTACAGCAGAGATTAAAGCTAATGCCAGGAGATGCTATTTGGAATGTAATGGACTCTGAGATGTGCATTAGCAGCAGGTAACCAGGAGGTACAGATGTACCTCTCCGAGGTCAGGTTTTCATGACCTGATTTACACAGGAAGCTCTAGAAATGCAGTCTGACTTGTGTTTGCCTCCAGCCAGGTAAGCCCTTTCCTCCCAGGAATAAGCCAGTTCTCATTAAAAATAGCATTCTCATCCTCCTGCACTGTTGCACTGGTTTCATTTCACATCAGTGGAACTTCATAGTTTTCCACAGGAAGAATTGGATAAAAGAACTAGTCACACACTGAGCAGTGGGAACCCAGGCAAGTTCTTTAAAACAATGTGAGCTGAGGGCGTATAACAGGGATAGGGTTTGCCTTTACACCTATGAACAGTACCACAGCATCCCTTCCCCGGGGAACAGGAGAGCTTAAAGATTTCCCAGTACTTGCAGGCTCAGTGCACCCAGGCTGGAAAATGAGATGGAAGATTTCATTAGGAATATTTTAAGTCAGTAGTAGGAAGTTATCCACAAGGCCTAGGACTTCACCACGTTATCTAAGCCACAGTATTATGGCTAGTCAGTACTAATGCAGAAGAAAGCAAGAACAGGGAGTTAGTAGTATTACAGTTGTGATGCATGAGCACAGGAAGATGAAAGTCTATGCACACATACAGAAATCTTCTATAAAGAGATAGGGTTATCACATCGCTATGAGATAAGCTGACCCACAGGAGCTGGGGTGTGCATCCAGACAAGCAGTGTTGTGCCTTCACCCAGCAGCACCTGCATGGGGCTGAGAGCAAACAGCAGCCTCCACCTCTGCAGGCTGTACAGTAGGTACCAGAGTGCAAAAAGCAGTGAGCAAACACCATGAACCTACAGGTAGAAGCTGGGACTCACTGTGCTTACTCATACTTACTCAAATCAGATACACACATATGCGGGTCATTTGGTCACAGACACCAAAACAAAAGAGATAATAGCACTTGGGGACATAACTGGGAAGGTCAGGCCCAACCTTCCAGCAGCTTGGGCTAGAGGAAAGATTGGGGCCAGGCTGCTGGAAGGTTGGACAACAGGGAAGACTGGGCCCAACCTTCTACCAGTTTGGCCTACAGGTGTAACTGAAGGCCACACAGCCACAGGGCTCCCCAGGCACCCAGACTGCATGCTGACAGCAGGGAGCAGCCCCCGCATGCAAACAGGCAGCTCTTAGCCAGCTGTCTGCATCCCACCCATCTCAGCAGATAGCTCCCATCCAAAGCTCCCTTCAGGAAGGCTGCCAGTGGGGGGGTTGCAGGATAACCAGAGGTATCTGTGATAATTGCATCATTTCCTGCATTAGCAAACTTTAATAATGACTGATAAGCTTTTCATTGAGTGCGTCCTTCTTTATGCTGTTAGGAGCTTCAGCATATTTCTACATTAGCACATGCATTAGTTTGCTCTACAGAAAGACAAGTGACTTAAATAAGCAGAGAAAGCTCCAACCCTGCTATGAATAACAAAGAGACGGTTTCACTTCTCCCTCCAGTGCTTGCCATGCAAGACAAAAGCTGTGTTCACTTTTCAGAGGACGAGAATGTAAATGATAGTGTCACCTCCAGACCTCAGCCCTGAATGCCAAACCTCTCTGCAGCTCTCACTCCCCAGGTGTCACCAGAGCCAGCGCAGGGTTGCAGCCCTTCCTCTCTGTGTCACTGAGCAGCTACTCTTCAAAAGATAAAAGCACACTTTATGGAGAAACGGCAGCACAAGCCTGAGATTTTGGTCCCTAATAAAGCAATAGTCGCTCATTCCTGTATGGAAGCAGCAGAGGAGGATTCACACTGAATATTACTGACACGATCCATTAAAGTGTTGTTTTCTCCAAAGTAGTAGCTAATTTAGATAGAAGCAAAAGAAAGACACCGTTATTTTTATCGAGGAAACAGCAAATTCAGAGATTTCGCAGGCATCTGGGCAACCGTGCTGCAGAATGAACTTCCTGATAGCACTGCACAGATCAAGGCACGACCCTGCCTTCATCATTTGCAGCCATGCAGCCAAGTGCTGACAGACAGAAGGGATCCACACGTGCCCAGCACTTATAGGTATCTCTGAAACCCAACTGGTGTCAGCAGGTCAGCTCACAGAGCTTCTCTCCATACTCTCCTCTCAGTGCTGCATTTCTGGGGCCCCGATCACACCTCCCACTGCCCTTTGCCCATGCTCTACGACAGCGTACCCCCCGCCACCAAGCTGAAGCACTAAGGCCTGAACAGTTGGCTTCGAACCAAAGTTGACCTCTAGATGAATCTCATGACTGAACGTTACTTATCATCAGTATCGAGTCATTAGCAAAATACGTATCTTGGACAAAATGTCTCATTAGCAAGAGATGCAGCTTAGAAAAAGTGTTATGAGAATGTGTCAACCTGTCCTTGTTTAGAAGCATAGGGTCAAAGCCTACGGCTACACAAACGTCCTTGATTCCTCCTCGAGCCCTGGCCAGACTTGTGGTGGAATCCAAACCAGATGCCTCCGCCTAACTGTCACAGAAACTTGTTTATTCAACGACATAAAAGCTGGATCCTCTTGTAGTGAAGTTGGAGACCTCACCTAGGAGTGGACTCACTGTACAGAACCTCCCAGTTGCCAGGAAAAATCCTCACTGCAAACTGAGCTCCCCGGCAATCGTGGGTCTGGATGATGGTAAAGTATCTTAATCAATACGGCTAACCTCGTGACTCATGGAATCACAGAACGGCCTGGGTTGAAAAGGACCACAGTGCTCATCCAGTTCGAACCCCCTGCTATGTGCAGGGTCGCCAACCAGCAGACCAGGCTGCCCAGAGCCACATCCAGCCTGGCCTTGAATGCACTTCTTTATCTTGGTGTCTGTGACCTTTATGCTGACTCAGTCTGCTGGCAAAACATAAGCACTCAGCCAGAGAGACCTGGGCTGCTACCTTCATAGAGCTCTGAAGTACCAGTCCTTCCCTCATGTCCGTGTCTCCCACCATTCTGGTTGAAAGAACACAGGAGGATGGAGGCATACACAGCAGCTCACCTAGGAGCCTGTTTTCTGGAATAACTTCCCCCTTCTTCATATCCCCCAGAGTGCAACACCTCTGCTAATGCAGCCTGAGAGTGGCAGTAGGTCACGTTTTAATTATTTCTTTTCTTTCCCAAAGATACGTCATGGTAATGAGCGACAGACACAACCACCTGACAGTGATTGCATTGTTATGGGGATAACAGCCTGCAGACAGACATCACACACAGCTTCCAACAGAGATGCTGTGTCACCCCAGCCATCCCTCAGGTCTTGCAGGAATTCGCACTCAGCTGCGCTTTCATGCTGTCACTCCTAAAATAATGGCATCTGTCACTGCTTTGAGAATTTACCTGTCTTCTTCCCTGTAACAGGGACTCGTTCATCATCCAGTCTTCCCTTCATCCCCACAGTGCCTCATACTCACAACCCCAGCTCTGCACCATTTTGCACCAAGATGCGGAGGCAGGCAGGTACCTGCACACCTGATGGCTCCTCTATTTACACATACCCACAAGTTGCTAGATTTAAAAGCCAACCTACTTTAATGGCTGTTTCCTATGGATTTTTTTTTCCCTTCAGCAATTATTCTGCTTTTTTTTTTCTTCCAAAATCCCTTTTTGCCATTTAAAATAAATCTAAATAAGAGAAAACAGACATGCTTCTCCAATTACAGCAGTTTTCTTACTGGGCTAAGTGCAAACAATTATATATGCAACACAACAAGTATTATAACTATTTACTGTAGATAAATATAGTTGCCTCAAATTGAAGACTAACTTCTAATGAAACGGCCTACACTCATTTTGCAATAAAATACAGAGAAGCCATAAGAACTGTTGCATATATTTCTCCCTGAGACCTCTCTAAATCCAGCTACTGCTAGGCTGAGCGTATCTCACTCCTGTGTAAGCATGCACATTCCAAGCATTTGGATAAACCCGCAACACTGCTGTATTTTACAGCACAAAGCTTCTTCTCCCTCCGAGCAGAAGGCTTCGGTCCTACACAGCACTTCAGTGCTGAGCACAACAGGACACCAGGCGGGCACCCACAGCCCTCGCTGAGCCTTGAGTAAATGCAGACTGATGTCTCATCAAGCACTCCTCCGGTGTTTGGTGTCAGATTGTCCAGGACTCTTGGAAATACATCTTGTATAAGTTCACAACAACGTGCTTAATAACATAATTGCTGCTTCTGCTGTACTTTCCCTGAAAGCGTGCACTCTCAGCCTCTGCACTAAGAGGAACTGCATCCCAGGGCGTGTGCACCTGCAATGCTGACTCCACGTACACTGGCAATTATTCCAGGAGAGTTTGTTCTGTTCAGCTGATTGCTTTGCAAGAAAAAAGTGGTTTAACCCCCAGTTTCCAGCTACAGCCCAAAGAGACAAAGACTGTCAAGCATATTCTCTGTGGTCAGCTGCACTTGCTTGGAAGGAAAAATAAACACCAAGAACTTATGGAACCGAAGTCGTGACTCGACTCCTCTAGGTAGCGCTGGCTGACTCTGATCAGACATCCCAGCAGCCATAAGAAGCTCTTGGCTAACAGCCTGTGTCTGCAACAGGCAGCGAAAGGGGTTGGTGTGTTATCACGAGTCAAGATTTGGCTTAATTAAAACTGAAAGGGACGTCAATCACATTGATTTTTGAGGAAGCGTTTCCTTAGAAGATATGATTGCACTTTTGTATTAACAAAACTTATCCAAGCTTCACGCCTTCTTCAAATTAAATCACGGGTCGTCCTGCTGAGCATGTCTGGAATGTACACAACTGCATGTGGTCCCTTGTGAAGGTGACAGTCAAGTGTGTAACAGTAAGGTGGCTTCAGGTATGGGCAGGGAATGAGGCTGAAAGGCTCGCTCTGCAGGAGAAAAGCACGGTGCTCAATAGGCTTTCTTTTGTTCTGACTTATTTTCTCGTTATTAGCTGTGGGGAACGTCCAGCCTAAGGCAGCAAGGTGCAGCACAGCTGCGTCTGCACAATTGGTCTGTGCTTCGAGGCAGCACCGCGCTCACCCTGCCCTGAGGTCATCAAAACGCCGCTCAGATCATCAATTACCATTGCAAGAGAGAAAACGCCGCAAATGAGAAATGAGAAAAAACAACTATGAGAGAGAGGGGAGAGGAGGAACAAACAGATCTGTACAGGTCTTCCAGATCCGTTAATTAACGAATGAATGTTCCTGCAGGTGAGCAGCAGCTATATTGCAGTTTTCATGGTGTTTAAAGTGCAGGAGTGTTAGTTAATGGGCTGCTATGTAATTAGTCTTAGGTGTAGGTACTTGAAGTCTTGGTAGAAACAGTAATTAAAAGAAAAGTAGAAAAGTATCTGGAATGTGTAATTAAGCAAATTTGATATAGGCAGTGCGGGCATCACGTAGGCAAACTGCATACAGAGCTCCAGCCTGTAGTCCTGTTGCCCCATGCTTTACTCATCTCTCCTGCATCCCACCAGGCCTCCAGGACACCCGCGTCACCTCCACATCCAGCATCTAGCACTGAACAGCCCCATCTCTTCATGAGGGCCATCACCAGAACATAAACTACAGGCAGAAAGTGCTGGAGCAGACAACACACCGACTGCAGTAATCCCAGCATCCTCAAGGAGCAGCCGATGCCTTACCACTCCCACCGTGTCAGCTCCTCAGTCTGCACCTGCAGGTATTCTGCTGACCAACATTCAGATGGACAAACCATCTGAACAGGGTCAGCACGGCCCAAGCAGCTCGGGGACATCCCAAGCCCAACCACAGCCCAGTGTTGTCCAAGGGGAGCTGCCACCCCTGAGCTGACCCACCACGGGGCGCCTCCTCTTCTGAGCTCATTAACACTAACGTGTTTTTCTCCTTGCTTTTCATCACGTTATCCCAAGGTTTGTTTACCCTCAAGACTGAATTTGCAGCTGGGTTTTGGTCCTTCATTTCTCAGGCGCATCCCACAGAAGCGGGCAAAAAACAACACTACCTATTTTAAGAAAAAATCCTATCCCAAAACGAGCACATTATGAGCATTACACATTGAGCATTATGCAAGAACAAGGCTCTCCCTGTTGCTGGGGGTGACTATGACAAGAACTCCAATCACATGCCCACATGCTGCTCTTCCACAAGCACACTCTTATTCAGAGAATGAGAACTCAGGGCACCTTTCTCCACCTTCCCTTGGTGCACTTGTGCCCTAGCTGGTGCTGCCACTGCATGCTCACACTGTACACAGAGGTTATTTATATCCTCTGTGTTTTTCCGAGATAGTCTCATTGTGATAGATTAAAGCTGAACTTCTAAAGGCGCATAAAGGCGCAGATGCTTATCTAGATGTATCCAAGTAACCGATTTTCCACTGAAATCAATAAAGATTAGACAACTAAGTGCTTCTGAAAATCCCATCTGCACATCTCCTTTGGGCCCAAGTCCAGGAAGAAAGCCATGTTTTGCAGTACCCAATTCACAGACGTAGCAGGAACCTTGCTCCAAACGTCCTTAGTTCTGAAAAATAGGCAGGAAACCAAAAAGGCCTCTGTACAGAGATACAAACCCAGCGCCCTCAGCAACTCGCTGCCCAAGACAGGGCTGTGCCTCATCTGCCTGTCCTCATCCTCCGTCCCCCTCTTGGCGTCCTCTCAGGTCCTCCCACCCTACTCTTCATCCCCAGTGGGCTCAGCGTGGCTCTTACAGCGCTTGTTCTCTAGTTTTGAATGAGAAAAAGCTCTTGTAAGTCTCCACTGATCACACACTGAGATTTTCAGACACTTGTACCGTGGTTGAATATGAGCATCTTGTACAAGACAAGCATATTCCTCCTGCACCTCCATTAACCACCAAGGCACCGCTCTGAAGTCTGAGGGTAAAAGAGCTGTCTTGGGAAAGTATCTTTGAAGATGAGGAAAATGACATCATTTTCCTCTCTCATTTTATCGAATGGCTGGAACATATTAGCTGAAATATTACTGGAAACTGAAGTCCTTGGAGGACTCTTTAAAGGGAAAATTGAAGCCTGAACAGTTGAAAATGTCACTCAGTTACCTGCTATCAAAACTCAGATGTTGTAATGGGATGCATCAGGCAAACTCGGCCACCTGAGCTACTATAAAGCAGTCAAGCAATTGGTCTGGAGCACACGCTGCATCAGTCCAGTGTTGTTTCAGGGCAATCACTTGGATTTAGCCCAGCTGAACAGTCAGGAACAGAAAATCATAGAACCACAGCAGCATGGTTGGGGTGGAAAGGACCACAGCTACCCCAGCCCCATCCCTGCCACGGGCTGGGTGCACCCCAGCTCAGGCTGCCCAGGGCCCATCCACGGCCTCAGGCACATCCAGGGATGGGGCACCCACAGCTCTGGGCAGTACCAGGGCCTCACCATACAGGATCACTGAATGTGTAGTGCAGTAGGCACATGGGAATAACAGACATTACCCAAAGAGGACATTCCCCAAAAGGGGAAGATAGAGCTTCTATTTTCCTGTGTGATTCCTTTTGCAAACCAGCAATGATACTGAAACCTCCCAGAACATGGGTTAAAGGAGGGATGCTACACTGCAAAGAGAGCTCCAACAAATGCCTGGGCGCTGTGAATGCCTTCTTTTTCCCACAGGACATGGATTTACTCATCATAAGGCTACAGAGTGACCTCACTGCAGCCTTCCAGTACCTAAAGGGAGCCTGCAAACAGGAGGGGAATCAACTCTTTGAAAGGGGAGATAACAGCAGGACAATGGGAAATGGTTTGAAGTTGAAGGAGGGAAGATTTAGGTTGAATGTCAGGGGAAGTTCTTTACTCTGAGAGTGGTGAGGTGCTGAACAGCTGCCCAGAGAGGCTGTGGATGCCCCGTCCATCCCTGCAGGTGTTCAAGGCCAGGTTGGATGGGGCCCTGGGCAGACTGGGCTGGTATTACATGTGGAGGTTGTTGGCCCTGCCTGTAGCAGGGGGTTGAAGCTTCATGACCCTTGAGGTCCCTTCCAACCCAAGCCATTCTCTGATTCTATGACGTTAATACATCAGTGTACACCTGGCACCTTAAGCTCCTCAACTGTTAGAGCAGAAGAACAACCTGACTTTCAAATAAGTTCCTCACATTGAGAAGCATGAGGTTTCAGTTCTCATCAAAGCCCTCACAGTACTTGTGCCCCTTTTCCAGGAAAATATGCCCACTCCACATATGCCAACCAAATCTTTCTAGATGACTAATTTTCACGTTGAATTGTCTTGATAAATAGACTGACTCACTGCAGAATTTAGCTATGCATTAGGTCCTATTAGTGAATTAGGCCTTTTTGTTTTGCTCCAGAGTGCTGTCAAGAGCTGTAACAGCTTTCCTGATTAATGAAGAGAGGAGAAAAGTTATTTCAAAGACAAGGGCAGAGTGGATTTCTTTTTCTTTTTCTTTTCTTTTTTTGGTAACTTTAGAAAGACTGAGCATTAAATCAGTAAAAGCATCAGAAGATGCTGCAGGCTTTGGCATCAGCCACAGATACAGGACAGAGGGGAATGAGCCACCTCTGCTGCTTCCTCCCCATCCACCCCAAGTCCTTGAGCTGTGAGCCATATGATGGGAGCTCTGCCACGGGATCTCTGGTGGCTTCTAACAGATGACTGCTGCCTCCTCCTGCCCTGAACCTGCCTGCAAAAACAGCCATGCTGTGAAACAACTGAAAACCATTTATCAGTGCCACGTGCATGACACAGGTCAGGTTCTCCTGGAGGTACCAGCTCCCAAGGACACAGGAACAAGCATTTACCACACCTCCGCTTTGTAACACCAGGTAGCTGTGCTATCTGCTTGCAAACTCACACCATAACGTGTAGCACCTTAAGCAAAGAGCATTCGTTTCCCACTGGACGCCATTAAGAAGTGACAGCACATCTAAGAGACTGCACAAAATGGTCTCACAAAATGAATGCTGCATTGATCTTCAGGGCTGTCGGTATTGAAGGAACTTCTACAGCTTCATCAGTGGTTTCTTTACCTCGGTTTTTAATGTTTCTTTAATTGATCCAGTACTGATTCAATGAAGGTTACGTTCTCTGGGACATATCTTCGAGAAAGGAAAAGATTTTGAATCTGAACCTTAAAACAAACCCTGCACATAGCAGGGGGGTTGAAACTGGATGATCATTGTGGTCCCTTTCAACTCAGGCCATTCTATGATTCTACAAACACGACCATATCTGCAGTGGTTATTTTCCCAGGCATCTATCTCCATCCCTTGCTCCCTGGTGGCATGCTGAAGTAGTAATGAAACTCAAAACCATGACACACGGCCAAAGCTAACCCACACAGCAATGAGGCAGTACTGAGGCTTTCTGGCCCCATGAAACCCACTGGGGTATCTTCCCAGAGCTCACGGCTGAGCTCATTGGGCAGCACCTCAGAAGGTCTCAGCACAAACCTACCTATGGTCAATATGGTCAATCTGTTTACATGCCAATGCTGCTCCAGTGCATCAGTTGCTCTTCAGTATGCTCTTGCGTATTGACAGTGATATACTTACAGACACCAGACGCATCCTTCCGTGCCTAATGGTCAGAGGCTAATTCAGAAACCCCTCATCTCTCACCACACAAATCCTAAAGGTCCACGGGCCGAATCAAAGCCTTTAATAACAAACTTCTGACAACTCTTACTTAAAAGCAAAAAGTCTCCAAGTGTGTCTGCATTTCCCTTCTCTTGCTTCAGGAAAAACAGCACCTCTGTTTTTCCCCTGTACATCCTGCTGCCTCTCTACATTCTCCCTGCCTATTCTGTGTAAGATCTAACCTGTCTTTTCATTCGTGCTCGGAAGCGCCAGGCACAGCTCTGGAGCTACATAAATAATAAATAACAGCGTGACACCAAGGAAAGCAGTTTAAGAAATGCAGCTGACAGATTTTTCTCCCTTGGCGTTTTTATTATGAATTCCTTCGCCTTTGTCATATGACTTAATGGCACTGCAAAACTACAATGATTATTCTTTAGTTTCCATTAAGATACAAGCCTGATGCTTCACCAGAATAACACCGAAGGGAGGAGGAGGTGAGTCAGGAAAGCGAGAGGAAAAGCGTTCAGAGTCAGGGTGGCTCCTCGTAGGTGGCTCTAACTGCAAGCAAACAGATGGGAGCAGCAGAGATGGGAAAGGAATTCAATTTCTTGATCCTGCAGTAAGAAGGCGCATGATAAATAGAAGGGAAGAATGCAGACAAACAGGCTGCTGGTATGTCCAGAGGATGTGATACAGACAGAAGACTTAATTTATGTCTTACATGAAACAAAGGTGAATTCTCACTTGCATTCACCTTTTCCCAATTCAGTCACTTGGTTCAAGCATAATCAAGTTTAAGTTATTCCTAATTTACCTCAAGACCAAGAAGTGATCTTTCTGCTTTCAGGACCTTACATAAAACTGCCTACTTTGACCTACACAACCTGCACAGCTCCAGTTCCCACACTGCCATTTGCTGCCCCCTTCTTTCCATGGACAAAGATCACTTTGACTGTTATTCCACAGCAACTTGGATCCCAAAGGCTGCAGGGTGACCTCACTGCAGCCTTCCAGTACCTAAAGGGAGCCTGCAAGCAGGAGGGGAGCCAACTCTTTGAAATGGCAGATAACAGCAGGACAGGGGGAAATGGTTTGAAGTTGAAGGAGGGAAGATTTAGGTTGGATGTCAGGGGAAGTTCTTTACTGTGAGAGCGGTGAGGTGCTGGAACAGCTGCCCAGAGAGGCTGTGGATGCCCCGTCCATCCCTGGAGGTGTTCAAGGCCAGGTTGGATGGGGCCCTGGGCAGCCTGGGCTGGTATTACATGTGAAGGTTGGTGGCCCTGCCTGGGGCAGGGGGGGTTGGAGCTTCATGGTCCTTGAGGTCCCTTCCAGCCCAGGCCATTCTATGGTTCTGTAAGTAACATGCATCTTGTGACTTCGGACTGACCCACAGATGCTGAGGTTGGCACGGACCTCTGCGTCCTTCTGCTCCCACCTCTGCCCCAGCCAGGACCCCTAGAGCTGCCTCCAGGTGGATTTGGAGATCCCATGCTTTACCAGTCTCACCAAAAACCTCCCCTTATCTTTTCACCACTCCCCACGTGACAAAATGCTTCTTCTCTCATTTATGAACAGACTTCTGATCACTTAACTCCGCTTCCACAACACTAAGGGCAAAACCCACTGCAGCTTCAGTTGATCTTTGCCTGGAAGGACAAGTGACTTTGACCAAATATTTGTTTAGCAGTGCTGTTATTTGCTCTTCTCCAATTAACACGATACAGAATATCCAATCAATAAATGAAGCACCAACTGATCACACATTTCCCAAGTTCTCAAGTTGCCACATAAATGCTGAGCTCCCACTGTCAGTGCCACGAAACCATACAGTGCATTCTTTGTAATCTAATCTCACTGTCAAGGCTTTACCCTTCATATCTGGACAAACACACAACTGACGGCGCTGGAAATCTCACCAGAACACAAGATAGGACTCAAGGGAGATCCACTCACTGCTGAAGAGAATGAAAGGACCCAACTATTGCAACAAGAGCAACGTACAGGAAAAATGCAATATGGTCTGCAAAAGAACCACATCTGGCTCTTTCCATTTGTCCAGGTGGCACTGACAGCATACAGGGCACAAAGGTCCCAATTCAGTCATTCTGTGCTAACTGGTGTTACCCCAGTCATGTGTTTCTGTGATTTCTGATGCCACAAATATGACATAAAGGGGCTGATATAGGACACTGAGATCCCAACTTCCTTCAGTTTAATTTGCATCCCATGTCCTGGTTCTGAATGCCTTTAAAAGTCTTGCTTGTTACGGAGAAGCAGCTCACATCTTCCTTCTGACCTCATAAACTGTTTTCTAAGGGAACAGGCAACAAGCAAGCAAGCAACCCCTTCTGCAGGTCAGGGAGATCTTTCCTGGTTTGCTTCTGTAATTACATGATTCCAGCAGTCCTGAATAAGCTGCAATCACAGAGCAGGTCACCAAGTACGAAACAACAGCAGCATTAGCATCAAGCCTGGCTTTTCATCATCTTTTAAAGATGTCACTTCCTCTGTCTCCTGCAGAACCACACTCAATTATTCTCTGGGGGGAAAAAAAAGGAACTAATTTGTCTGCACCTAGATATATATATATTTATCTTTGCTGCTGCTGTTTCTTATAGCTACATCTGCATCCCCACGGGTTCCTCAATTCCTTCCTTTGATGCTCCATCAGATAACGGAAGTGTGCTGAGGTACAGCAGGGGGTGGCTGCACAGGAACACTTCATATCTCTTTATCTGTGCCTAGATAGCCTATGTGATTTTCAAGGATAGAAAAGGACTCATGGGTGGAGTTCAACATTACATCCTTACACTGCTGGGTTTTCTTGGGTCTGTTAAAATTTGTTGCCCTCCAGTGCAAGCTGTTTGTTCCTTGAAGATCTTAGCATCACTTACTAAAAACTGTTACCTGTTCACCCAGCATTACCTGCAATGAAGTTGCTAACAAATGTATTTTCCCTTTCCCCCCCACCCTGTCTTAGTCCTGATGCTTACTGGATGCTTTATGATTTATTTTAAGCTTGCGTGTAATGTTTATACTCCCATGTTTCCAGAATAATTCAACTTCTAAATCTGAGTACAGCACATTATACTGAGGGATTCACGGACGTCCCTATTGCCAAAACTCTTTTTACTTAAATTTCAGTGCAACCTCATTTATCTTCCACTGAAGATTTCCTGTTTTCTGGCTTATCTCCTGGAGCATCTGAAGATATAATGCCAGCAAGCAGCACGCCAAGACAACTGCAGTCCTCTGAGATAACCAAGTTCTTAAGAGCCAGAGTATTATTAGCTGTGCTGGCAATGACCTTCTAGCTTGATGGGTCTCGTCTCAGCATCCTCAAAGCAACCAGCAGAACTGTCCTCTCCGGTCAAGCTTCTCACATTCCTTCAGAACCTAAGCAGACCACAAGAATTCGGTCCATTTCTAAGGCAGAGCACTCTTCAATGTGCTCACATCTAGCTGAGGCACGTCTCATGCCCTCAAGCATAAGTAATGTCAGCTCCCATTGTGAGATGCGGTAACAAGAATTGCTCTTTGGGCAGAAAAATTTGTTTTGCAAGCCATAGTTTCTGCAATGTTACTTTGGGTACCTGCATTTAATCTTTCTCCACGTGCTTTATTTCTTTTATCTCATGAGCAAACTCTCCCAATCCTTTTGCATTTGGTCTAGAGCTTCAATTGTAAACACTTGTCTTGTTTACTGGAGGCAAGTTTTCTATTCTCCTCATCCATCTATTAGAAGCAAAACGCCCAGCACAAGCATAATGCCTTATATACGTTACAAGATAGCAAAACCACAGGGATACTACCATTATTTTAACTGACGTTAAGCTAAGCAGGGAGAAAACATGGTTTATGCCACTTACAGCTCATTAATCCAGGAGGGGAGAACACTCAGCAAAGGACAAAAGGGCTGAGGGGAGGACGCTCCTCAGTGGGACACAGCTCAGTGGGCAAAGTGGTGATGGGTTGATGTTGGACTTAGTGATCTTAGTGGTTTTTTCCTACTTTAAAGATTTTATGATAACCTCATTTGGGGTGCTCCCCTTCAACAGACCGTGCAGAACAATAGGAGAACCCTGCTGGTAGCAGGGAGAGACGTGCAGCTGCTGGACGTGCCCTGGCCCAGCTCCAGGGCAGCAAGCAGCAGTGCAAACAGCACAGGAAAGCAGGGTTCTGTTCTGCTGGAGAGAACAAGAACACAGATTGGGATTGCTCAGGGAGGTCTAAATGCTCACCGGGGGGGGTGGATTTTCCCAATACCACATTTTGCAGGGAAGGGGCAGCAGCAACTAAAGGGTGGTACAGAGGGCACTTCTGCAGCAGGCATCGCTCCTACCCCTGTCCTGCAGGGCTGGGAGCACCACTGCATGGGAGAAGAGCAATCTGCCTACTCAGATAGCAGAAAGCATCTTTAATTAACAACCACATCCTGAATAGCAAAGCAGAGAGCAAAGAGGTCAGATATCAGTCTGGACAGTCAAAGACAAAGACCAATAAGAGATGTGAAAGCTCCTTTAAGAACATGAACTTGAACCCAAAAATAACACAGAAGAGCTTAAGTAAGCCTTGCAATCAGAACGGGACCGGGAGAAATTGCTGCAATGCAAATCCTTGGGGGGAATGCTCTGTCCTGAGGGAAGCAGCCTCTGGCTGTGCTTTGCAAACACCTCCAGGTCCCAGGAACACCTGCAAAGAGCGAGTGCACGTTCCAGCACAGTAAGCAGCAAAGCAAACTGACAGCCTCAACATGCAAAATAGAGACCTCAACACTGCACAGAAGCTGTAGCACGCTCACACTCCTGCTCACGCAGCCGAAATGGCATCGGTGCCTTTCAAAGCCAGCAATTTTGTCAGACAGTATTTTCTTGGCGATTGCTACAGAGGTGGATAATAGTCCCGCTCCAATAATACCACTGCAGAAGCTCCTGTGCTTGAGCAGAGCTGGTTTTTATAGTTTGGGGAGCTCTTAAAATAGCAGCACCTCAGACACTGCATATAATGCATGCTGCAGACTGGTGCCTCGCTGGCACAGCTGACTTCAGCCCCAAGCAGCCCTGATGGGAGGACCTGTCCCATGACCCTGGCTGGTGCCGTGCTGGAACAAAGCAGGGATGTGAAAACTGGAGCTTTCTCAACCCTTTCTTCACTATACATTAGAAAACATTTTATCTCAGAAAGAGCAGTAATGCACCGGAGCAGGGAGGTGGAGGAGTGACCATCCTTGCGTGGGATTTGTGCAAGAAGTGCAGATGTGGCACCGAGGTCCATGCATATGGTGGGCACCTCAGATGGCTTTTCCAACCTTCACGATTTCATGCACCTCTCCTCCCCCAGCCTAATTGCTACAGCTCTCCTGAAGCCCTCTGCACCAGGAAGATGCTCAGCGTATTCTAGCTGTGCTGGCAGCAGCATCCCAGCACCCAGCCCAGTGCTGCAGCTCACCTCAGCCCAGCTGGGGCCTCGAGGTGCCTTCCCCCACACTCTCCTCACTGCTCCCAAAGACAAAACACAGCACGGAGCTTTCAGAGGGTGCTCTCTGTTGTGCCAGCTCCCCCCGCAGAAGTGTTGTGGCTCCAACTGCTGAGGCATTGCAGTTGCTAAGGTAACTAATTTTTTTTTCCTGCAAATACATCTCGCACCCCTATGATAAATTCAGGCTTTGTAGGATCGCTCCAGGAAAGAAGCAATTTTCAGTGGAAATAGAGGGTTCCAAGCTTTACGGAGCAAACTGCTGTATGCATAATAGACCTCCAGAATCAATCATTTTCAAGAAGCAGATCACAGAGGTCAAGCAGCAGCATCTCCATGCATAATTAATATTTGTTTTGATGCAGTCACAACTGCCTGTTTGGTTAATAAAGTTTGGGACTGACTATTAACCCCGACATCCAGCCCCTTTAACTCACAACTAGCAGCGGCTGCTTTAATTTAATAATTGTGTTAAAATAGAAACTGTGTCAGCCACAGATCAACTTGGAAAGTCTCGAGGGGCTAAAAATAATGAACTAATCTACATTTAGTGAGAGAGCACATTCGAGATTATTACACCCTTTTCCAGGATGCAGGAAAAGAGATGTCTGAACCTCGAATTCTGCCTTTCCGTGTGATGGGTTTGCACTCCATCCAAGGACTGCAGTGGGCCAAACTGAAGCATCCCACCTGTGATGACACAGCAGGGTCAGCAGCAGCCCATGGTTACTTGCCAGGAAGGATGAGGAATTCACCCATTTCAGGCTGCCAGCTCCACGTGTGGCTTTTGAAAAGCTGAAGCTGCAAGTAGGACGCTGCTGCAGAGATGGCTGCACGCTGCAGAATGATTTACACCCTTCCACCCAATTTATAGCCAGTTAAGTCATTCCAACTATTTTTTTTTCTTACAATCAGTCACACCATTACATCAACCAAAAGCGAGCCGCTGGGGGTGGAGTGCTCATAGAGAATATGGAGATCCACCCCTATGTCTGCAGCTTCTGTGCTGAGATAAACCATTGGTTAAGGGGTGATCTCACCTACAACGCTCCTGAACAGGAGCAGCCTCTGTGGAGAAGGGGCTGCCATCAGAGCAGCCATGCAGAGATGTCCCCAGCCCAGCTGGACCCTGTTGGGCTTCCAGAGCACACTCAGACACATAGGACACAAACCTCTGGTGCTAAGACAAGAGGTCATAGCCTCAAGTTGCACCAGGGGAGGGTCAGGTTGGATATCAGGAAGCATTTCTTCTCCAAAACAGTGGTGCTACACTGACACAGCTGCTCAGGGGTTGGGGGGGGATATCTGTCCCTGGAGGTGCTCAGGAACCACAGATGTGTGGCACTGAGGGACATGGGCAGTGGGCACAGTGAGAGTGGGCTGGGGATCTTCGGTAGTTTTTCAACCTTGATGACTCTAAGATTCTATCAACGCAGATGATGATCACAAGAGCAATGCAAAAAAAAAAGGCACATGTGCCGAGACAGCACTGTTTCTTAGCTCTTATTTCAGTTCCTGCCTTCCAAGAAGTAAGGACTACACGGGATCTCATCCCTGGCCATGACTTGGGATCAGCTCCAGCTGAGTCCTCCACTCAGCAGAGCACTCAGCAACCCTAAAGGACCAACCCAGGACACACTGTGCTGCTCCTGCAGCCTAACCAGAAACAGCCATATGTAACTGCACGCTCTCACATGCCCCTTGAAATCCAAGAACCACTCTCAAAGGAGGCAGAAACCCAGCAGCAGTTTTCTGCCATAGCTTCACAGAGAAGACCTCAAGTCCTGCACCGAACACACAGCAAACAAGGCAGCCCAGTGACAGTGGTGAGGAACAGAATTACAGGCAGCCCATGACTCCCCCATTGAATTTCAATAGGAAAACAGTGGTGTGCTCATCTTCAACCAGGCAGCACTGAAAGGCTTCACCTCAAACACTTGCTCTGTTCCAGAGCTGAAAGGAGTTATTTGCTGAGGACCGACGAACTCAACCTACAGCATTTTTCCTGGACATCAAAGCAGAGGTGCTGGGTACAAAAATCCCCACTGCAGCAATTCCTTTGCTTGCCTTTTCTACAGCTGCTCCACACCCTCACACCTTCCACAGCTCGGAGATGCAAAGCAGATGTCTGCAGCTTACCCTGTGCTGCACTACAACTTGTTAGTGTCTTCCTAAACAAGAGACATCCCTGGGATAGTGGTTTTGCTATACAGCAGCAGAATGGATGCGTGGAAGGAACAATGGTACAAGAGCTTTCTTTCCATGGTCAACCATACAGGGAGGGCCAACAGGGCAAAGCACTGAGATGTCACAAAGATATTCCTTTGCTGAGCAGTTACTCTTCAGCAGGCGTAACAAGTTTAAAAGAGGCCTTCAAGACAACAGTAGGTTCCGCAGGCACGAACACAGGTCTGGCTGCCAAGAGGTGAGCAGTCAGTGGGACAGCAGACAGACTGCTGGAAATCCCTGCTGAATCAGGTACTTACAAATAAAGGGCTGTCTCTGGTGCTTGTCCAGCATACAAACCTGCAGGACATGCCACTGCTGCTTCAGCCAAATGATGCCACATCTCGCCTCTTTGGCTTCTGTCAGTGCTTTTCCCCATCCCAGGGAGATCTAGCTGAAGGATGCTGCACCCACAGCACGCATCCGCTTAGGAACCTGAGCTGCTGAAACTGTACAATCACAGCGTAGTTGGGTTAGAAGGGATCTCCCAGCTCCCCAACCCCACCCCTGCCATAAACTGGGTGTTCCCAGCAGCTCATTCCTAGGAATCTTTCTAAATCCTGCTGAAACACACAAGAAAGCGGTACAAAATTTACTACCTGCTGTCTTTTTTAGATTATTCAAAGGAACAGATCAAATCTTCAGCTCTTCACTGAGAGGCTAATTAAGCCAACTCAAGGCCACCCTGGTTGCTTCCTGAGATGCACTCTCCCAGAGTCACACATTCAAGCTGTACCAGCAGTGAGAATTGTCATGGTGCTTTCTCAAGAGCAGGAGCACTCGGTGACACGCTGCATTTTCAGAGGGCAGAGGGGACTGCCCTGTGCCTCAGCTATTGGAATTCAAACAGTCATTTCTGCAGTTACCTCATTTTGGTGCAGTGCCTGCTACCACTCAGAGGAAGGTTCTTTGATCTTCTAGTACTTCTTATTGCATTTTTATTTTTGGTTAAGAGCTGCCGCTTCTCCTGCAGTGATTCAGCAAACTGTGGTTCACCCAGAAGTGCTTTTGGCCAGACTCTGGGCACTGCTCATCACCAGGACCCCTAAACTGGGACGTGAGGTTGATCACAGCTGAATGGGAACATGGCAGAACCTTTCCAAGAGTATTCCTCTTGCACATCAGCCTCCGTTGTACAACATCCATCACCGGTAGCTGGCGACGGTCTAAACAAATTATTGACTCCTGGAAGCTGGGGCAGGCAAAGCCCTAAGATGTCAACCTCTGCCTTCCTCCTTTAACAGCTATGCCAGCAGTAGATGGCCATATGATGGAGCACCTGGTGATTTTCTGCTGTTAGTATCTTATACTGATGTAGGGCTTATCTGGAGACAGGTTTTGTGCAGAGAGTTGGTAATGTCACCATCTCTGGAGATGTTCAAGAAATGTTCAGATGTGGTACTGAGGGTCATGGTTTAGTGGGGAAGTATTGGTGGTAGGTGGATGGTTGGAATGGATCTTGGAGGTCTTTTCCAACCTTGGTGATCCTATGATTCAACAGATAATATTTAAGCTCTACAGCATCCTGCTTATGGCCAAAGTTGATTCACATCCCTACAGAGTATTTCATGACAACCAACCATTTCATTAAGGTTTCCTGTAGTCTTAGAAGGACAGTTTGAATCTAGCCTGCCTGTCACTAGTGCATTACATGATCACACACTCCTCTTAGGAGGGAGGGACTGGGGGGGGGGGGGGGTCCAGGCAGTCTGTCAGAAAAAGTTGATCCAAGTGTACAAAGATAAGACATTAGATGGTCAGTAGAAATAATTGCTCCCCCAGATGCATGAAGAGTCATGCAAGACCACGTTTTTGTACTAAGATGGTTGGGAGACATTTTGCAGTTTGCAATAGATCACGTGTGCTAAGTGGTCACATCATAGGTGGGGTAAAAAGGCCTGGGGGAGGCTCACCTGTCCTATGCTACAGAGCCTCCCTACACCACCAGGCCAGCAGCTGCCCACCCTGTGCAGGCTACCATGCTCCAGATGCACTGCCTGCACACACAGTACAGTGCTGCATCTCCAGGAGCTTCAGAGAGTCTCAAAGACTCAAGATCCACTGGAAAAAAAAATCAGTTTAAGATACACAGCATATCAGAGGGGATTGTCATCTGCCCTGGGTGATGTCAGCTGAGAAACTCTCAGGTTAACAGAGCTTTCCAGTATTATTTTGCTCCCATCCACAGGACCAGCAGCCTCCAGGGCTCCTCCATGCCTGCCAGAAAGATAAGCCATCAGCACACTGCAGATGCTGATGCCCAGCATTTACTTGTTGCTGTAATACTAAAGTTTTCTTTTCTCTTCCAAAAAGAGCACAAAAAACACAACTGGAGCAGACTGCCAGGACCTGTTACACCTCTCCAAACCACAAGGTGAATGAAACCATGAAAAGCTGTTTGGAAAGCAGCAAAGCTACCAAAGCCATGCTAAGTGACCCCAGTCTTGTCAGCCTTGAGGCCACCTATACCACTGCAGCCCTGGGACAGCACATCCATCACCTGGCTGCTGCCACGGATGCTCTTGATACAGCACTGGATTGTCCCATTAGTTTTTATTAACCTTGAGATAACTTTTTCTCTTGATTACAACTGGTCTTTGGGTTCAAAAGGTTTTTGTGTGGGATGGCAAGATGACAGATGGACCCATGGAGAGCAGGCCAACTGCCTCGCCGCCTCTGAGCCAGACAACAGCAAGACTGTGGCTTAATATAGGCCCCATCTGCCAGTGTATGGCTCTGGAAAAAAAACACAGGTAAGAAGGTACGTAAGCAAGCTCCTCACAGGACATACACGGCCATATTCCCTCACAGCATAAGGCTTTACACAGACACGGTGCTCTCAACCGAAACAACACTAGGTTGGGATCTCCACAGCCACAGCCCTCAATGACCAAGAGAGCAGTCACAACAGCCCTCAGAAGTCACTGGAGAGGATGCCCCCCACTTCCCTCAAAGGGCGGTGAGGCCATGGCACTGCTGCCCACAGCTGTGGGTGCCCCATCCCTGGAGGTGCCCAAGGCCATGGATATGGCCCCAAAGTGGTGGGAAGTCCAACATTTTACACCCAGGCTGAAAACAATCCTTTAGCATTTACTGGAGACTATTTCAGAGTCTTCTTCCTTTAGAACAACCTTATTTTAGGTATCTTAACCAAACTCCACTATTTTAAACTCATTTCTGCTGTGCTTGTTTACAAAACATGGATCTGGATGGAATTAAGTGCCATGTTGGCAAAAGCACTGTGAAAGGCTCATGACTAATATAGGCAATCAGGCTGGTATCCCCTACTTGTCATCACTTCAAGGTAATTTAGCAAATCAGTGGTCTTTGAGTGAAGAAATAATGGCATTATTTTAATCTAAAAAGATCAAGCACAGGACAATAAGCTTCTGGCATCTTACTAAAGAATACACTTAATGTACAAGCCCAGTATGACACCACCACTGAACTGAAGCAGTCTGTTTTGGATGCACAGGTTTAAATAGTCAAGTATTACTAACAGAATTGCCAAGCAGTTAACAACAGGCATTTCCATTTCTCTAAGCTAAATAGTGCACAGTGCTGTGAAAGCCTCTAAGTCAGTTGTGGATGCCCCATCCCTGCAGGCATTCAAGGCCAGGCTGGATGTGGCTCTGGGCAGCCTGGGCTGCTGGTTGGCGACCCTGCACATAGCAGGGGGTTGGAACTGGATGGGCATTGTGGGCCTTTTCAACCCAGACCATTCTATAATTCTACAATTCACTGGAGTCAACCCAAAGGTAAGGTAGGTACACATACCACTGCAGGCCCTTGCCACCCTGTGATATACTGCAATGGTCATAAATTCAGCACAAACAAGGCCCCAGGACCCTTCTTCACGAGCCTGCCGACGCCTGAGGCACCACTGCCCAAAGCATCTCACCAAGAGACACTGCGACAACCACACAAGGGAGTTCCAGTCAGCCTGTACAGAGCTAATCCTGGCACTTGTGATCCCAGGGAAAAGCTTTAGAAGAAGCATGCACACAACAGACCTCTCGTTCCAAAAAGCATACTTAGAGTCTCAGGAGAGAGTAAATGAATTATCCTCTCTGCAGAATAGCTAACAGTTCAAGGATTTCTTGGTGAAACAAGTACTGCCATATTTGAAGCCAAACACTAACACTGTAGAAAGGCAGAACTTCTGCCTGTCACTCTTGCCCACCCTCCTCAGTGCCACCATCCTGGATCACAACACATTCCTACAACTGCATCTTGTGGTTTCCATATATTGAAGGAAGCATTTAAAGGATTTTTTTAATTAACACAAATCCTGAAGGCCCATCTTTTCCACAAAGACCAGAAGAAAGGTGTTCTCAATAAACCAACAAAGATGTCTTTAAAATTAAACGGATGTAATTTAGCATGATGAAAAGCCCAGTGCAACGAAGCAAAATTTCATCTGAGATTACAAGAAAAGAAGTTGTTGCGTATTACAAGTAATGGAGAACATGCACTGAACTGCTCAGTTTGGTGCTGGCTGACCCAGCATCAGAGCAGTACAGGACCGGATTACTAATCACTGGAACAAAGCAGCTGGATAACTTTACATCCCCAAGTCTTCTGCAGCAAGCCTCGTTCTTGGATGCCCTTCTTGGCTCGGTCTCAAACTGGCCCCAACCCCACACAGAACTGCCTTAGCTGTGACTGCACCAACAAACACAGCCAAAAACGCAGTAAGGTATTCCCACCTGGATCTCATACTCATCTCTCTGGGATATAAAAGCATCTCCTGAGTTCAAAGCACTGTGGGACCCCAGAGCAAACGCAGAGATTTAACATAGTAAATGCAACATGCAAGGCCTCCTCTTGCTAAGCAAGAGAGGGATTGTCCTGTGTGTGAAAAACAAAGAACTAAAAGGAGAAAACAAACAGTCTGTGAGAGCAAAGGAGAAAGCAGGAAGAGAGAAGATGACCTCTGCTAGCAAGCTTCATCACCTGCTGCTACAAAGAGCTACCAGGACAGCTGGGGCCTGCTTCAATTCACTGTCATGTGCAAAAACCTGAGACACAGTAATGTGCTGCTCTGGTTTTTCCTCAGCAAAAGAGAAAAACCTGTGGTAAAAACAGTTCCAGGCAAAATGAGATGTTCAGACAGTCCCAGACTGAAACTGTTTTATTTTTGTTCCTGGGAACTCTTTGCTTCTTTATAAATAAGAGCTCATTCTGCCATGAAAAATTAATGTGCTCCCCTTTGAAACAGAAACAAAATTTCACTTTTAATTGCTACGCCATTAACTTCCTTGTGCTATTTGCTGAAAGTAGTCTGAATTTATGAGTAATTTGTTTTGAGCCTCATACTGAAAGTTCCTTGTGGGAAACTGCTCAGTTCAAAAAATTACTCAGCTATCATTAAGTGTGCAGGATTTGCATCAGAAAGGTGTAAGGAAGAATTTGCCTGTGTCTTGGGAAGATATTAGAATGAACTGGTTTGATTTTCTAGGGTCAAAGAGCGTAGAATTTCAGTTAGTTGAGGACTGCCTTGTTCAGCACAAGGTTGGGATCCATCTGCTGGTCCATACCCTGCATAGCTGGTCCTGCTAACACAGGCCACAACCCTCCTGCTCCCATCATAGAGTCCCTGACTCAATTAGGTTGAAACACAACTTTGAGATCAAGTCCAGCCATCAGCCTGACTTACCAAGTCCCACCACTAACCATGTCCTCTAGTGCCACATCCATACATCTCCAGTATCTCCATGGATGGCGACTCAATCATAGAATCACCAAGGTTAGAAAAGACCCACAGGATCACCCAGTCCAACCATCCACCCATCACCAATAGTTCTCATTAAACCATGTCCCTCAACACAACGTCCAAACGTTCCTTGAATCCTTCCCTGGGCAGCCCATCCCAATGCTTCATCACATTCTCCACACAAAATTCTTCCTGATGTGCAATCCAAACCTCCCTGCCACAGTGCAAGACCAAACCTTTACATTCTGTCTCTTGAGAAAAGAGACTGACACCATCCTTGCTGCAACATCCTTTCAGGTAGGTGTAGGGAGCAATGATATCTCTCCTTAGCCTGCTTTTCCTTAGGACTAAAGCTCAATTCCCTCAATCACACCAAGTCTCCTTTTCTGGTCTTTCCATCAGCTTCCTTGCTCTTCCCTGCACAGACAGCACAGCATCACTGCTGGACGCTGTATTTAGAACTTGCAACCTTGATCTGCAAATTGAAGCTTTAAGTTCTTCACTCCCACATGAGTTGGTTCCCAGAGGCATTACACACCCAGAGCAATTCTGTCCCAAAGTTACAGGCAGCCTCTCTCTTCCCAGATCACTTCCTAGCCATGAGGGTCAGCCAGCACACAGTGAGCACAGGACACGTCAGCAGGTATTTGGTGGTTCTTATTGTTCAGAGCAGACCCTTCCACTGCCAGAGCGTGGAAAACAAAATGCTAGGAATCTGTGCCAGGCTGAACAAGAACCCAATGCCAAGACAGCAGATCTCTACGCCATCTCATGAGCAGAGATCCTGTCTTTGGAAAGTACTTGATTCTTCCTCTGGCATCCCACAGCGAGGTCAGTTTTTGAAGTCCATGGATGCTCAGAGCTACATTAGCTCAAGGAACAGCTTTGAGCATCCCTTCCCTACAATCCAGTGAGGAAAAAAAAAGAGAAAAGTAAAATAAAATCAAAGCTACCGATACAGAGAATTGCTGAGAGACAGACAAGGGATACCACAGCCTTCCCATCAGCTGCAGCCCTGCCTGGTATTTTAGGGCATCAGTACGCACACACTGCAGAGTGGGGTGCACAAGAGCAGCAGTATCCCTGGCTATCAGGGAGTGCCACTGTTTATTAATATTGACTTATTCACACCACGTGTACAAAGCAGTATACAATAAATCCCTTTGACATCTGCAATTTTTGGTGATTTGCAGCTCCTTCGCATCCAGCCGGGCCCCAGCAGAAGGGCTCCTGTCACACAGACTGATAGCTGTCTACAGTGAGAAAAGGAAATCAAATAAAAAACCTGTTAAATCCTTGTTAAGGCTTTAACTGCATCTGACAAAAACAAGGCAGCTCAGGTTCAAAGATGCTCTTCTGTCCTTCAGTCTCCTGCTCAGCATCACATGGCACCCAGCATCCAAGCACATCTCCCTCACTAACTGGAGGCAGAGGCTGAGCAGAGAGCCACGGTTACTTCTGGATTCCTTGCCTTTTGCCCACTTCGATCACTCCACAGCCCTTGAGGGCTTGCACAGCTCTTTCTGCCTTGGCATTTGATGCAGCCAACAAGGAGTGATACAGCCCTGCACTCCCAGCTGAGGAGGACTCTACTCAAGCGTTGCCTAAAGCCCTCCATATTCCCCATTTTTTCCTAATTATACAGTCACATTGTGGTACAGCTCTGTGAAGCCCATGTCACCATTACTTTCATAGAGTTATAGAATGGCCTGGGTTGAAAAGGACCACAATGATCATCCCGTTCCAACCCCCTGCTATGTGCAGGGTCGCCAACCAGCAGCCCAGGCTGCCCAGAGCCACATCCAGCCTGGCCTTGAATGCCTGCAGGGATGGGGCATCCACAGCCTCCTTGGGCAACCTGTTCCAGTGTGTCACCACCCTCTGGGGGAAAAACTTCCTCCTCATCTCCAACCTAACCTCCCGTCTCAGTTTAAAACCATTCCCCCTTGTCCTATCACCATCCACCCTCACCAACAGCCGTTCCCTCTCCTGTTTATACACTCCCTCGCTTTCAACACTGCTCCTCCCAAAAAAGCCTTTTCTATCTGAAGTATCCCCATTCATCCACACCTGACCTTATTTCCTGTCTTACATCTTCACAAGCCTTTCTTCCCTGATGAGAAAAAGCACACCCCCCCCCCCCCCCCCCAAAAAAAAAAAAGAATAAAACCCAACAGATTTTTCTTTGGGCAGCCATCAGAAGAGCTGAGAGGGGAGCGAGGCAGATCAAGTGTTTTCTCTCCAGCACTCAGTAGCACTTCTGTCAAAGTGACAACCCTGACCCCAATTGCTGTTGTCACCGCTCCTCCGCCAAACCCAGACTCGGTGTGAGGAGGGGGTGGGGAGATGTCGTCATACTCTCAATACAGAGAGGCAACAAATCTCAGACCCACACCAACTTCATGCGCTTGCGAAGGCCCCGAGAGAAGTGCAGCCTTCTGAAATCACAGCAGTGCACACAGCAGAACCAGCAAGAGGAGCACGAAGAAATGCTGGAGGGAGAATCGTCAACGCAAAGTGACAAAGCTGCAGAATTTCTAGAGAGGGGAAAACGGGCTGCAAAAGAAGAGGCTTTATTTGCAAACTCACTGGGTTTTCTTCATTCTCAATATCTAAACAGAGTCAGGTTCTGAAGTAAAAATCTCATTCCAGAGTGGCAAAGTCAAAATGTTTCCATTAGGAAATGTCAGAACGGAATAATCCATTAAAAACAGGTTTCTTTTTTCAGAGCTATTTTTTAAAGTCAGCTGAGGAGCTCAGAAGGAATGTTTAAATAATTCAAAGCGTATCATTGATTGAAATACTCTATTTCACCCTCCTGACACCCCTAGGATTACAGGTGTAAACGCTGAGCTGGAGCCAGACTCTGATCTGATTTCACAGAGCATCATCTGCAAGGTGAAGGGGGACATGGAGCTCAGCCTGGGACAGACGAGAGCCCCAGGCATGGGGACAGCACTGGGATAGAGCATCAAGAACACATCAAAATAGCACCCTACTGAGTGACCTGAAGATGAAGAGGATCCAAAACAGAGCAACGTTCACAAAAACATAAATCCCACCCACCTTCCTTGTTAAAGCTTATACCATTACAGGGGACACACAAGAGAGGAGATCATAGAATCCCAGAATGGCCTGGGTTGAGAAGGACCACAGTGCTCATCCAGTTCCAACCCCCTGCTATGTGCAGGGTTGCCAACCAGCAGCCCAGGCTGCCCAGAGCCACATCCAGCCTGGCCTTGAATGCCTGCAGGGATGGGGCATCCACAGCCTCCTTGGGCAACCTGTTCAGTGCGTCACCACCCTCTAGGGGAAAAACTTCCTCCTCATATCCAACCTAAACCTCCCCTGTCTCAGTTTAAAACCATTCCCCCTTGTCCTATCACCATCCACTCTCGTAAACCAACCATTCCCCCTCCTGTTTATATGCTCCCTTCAAGTACTGGAAGGCCACAATGAGGTCTCCCCGGACCTCACTGATGTACCTGCTCCTTAGGTAACTGAATTCAGACACAGTAAAGGACATCCACTATCCTTCTCTGATAGCCACTACCATCCTCCCCTGCTGCCATCCCACTGCAGCCCCAGCTAAGCACTTGTTCATTATTTTCAGGCCAAAGCACTGTATCCCTGATGCCCTACATGATGCAGACGTGACCTGCACTCATGTGCCTCCCAGCTCACTGTTTGGTTTCAAACAAGCCTCTTCATGCAGGACAGGGAGGGGTTCCTGTGCCCCATTTTGATGTCTGTCCTCCCCAGCAGTAATATTCTTTGCAAGGACACAGCAGGGTTTAGGGACTGAAGCCCATTAAGAACAGACCTTGCTAACCAGTACAGGTGAAGGACATCAAATGTAGCCACATACAGCTAACAATGACATAAAATGATCTAGAACTATCAATTCAACCAACAGCTTTACTTATTGAAGCGACCTCTACCTTTCAAGAACCAAACGGACAAGTCAACTTCGGAAGAGTTGCATTGCTCTGTGGACCCAGCAAACATGTCTCCATCCATATGGCGGCCTGGTTTCGACAGTGTTTCAACTGAGGATGCCTATTCAAGTCCACAGCTCAGTGGGTCCCTCAGAAAGTGACAGCTGAAACCACTGATGTCTGTCTCTGATACAGGAGATTCCCCTCCGACTGCACAGTGGTGCACCCATCTCACCAAATACAAAGGAATCCGCCCTCTTCAAGCTGGTCAAAGAAATCAAGAAGTGGAATGAGTTTCATCACACTTTTCAAACATGCTCTGATTTCCCTCGGCCCACGCTGTGCACATATGCAGATTTTTAAGTCAAGACTTGAAAGGGCAATCATTCTCCCAGCAATGCCAATGAAAAATGCTAACAGTTAACTTACATTTAGGATGACTAAAGTGGAGCTATTTAAGGGTAACTCGGGAACATAATCAGGGATGAATGAGTCCCAGGCTGTCTTAAGTAGAAGGCATTTAGAGAAGAAAACAGCTCTAAAAGAGCTGTAAGTGGAAGCGCTTTCCTTCATTTGAATCGCCAAAGCTTCCCTTGCTCACCAGCAGCCATGCTCCAGGTGCACCATACCCAACTCAAAGCACAGCACAGAACAGCTTCAGTACCAGCTGATGGTTACCGCCTTGCAGATACTGATGCGCTCATACAGTGAGGACAGACTCCTTCAGGGATTGCATTTGGAGGAAACATGAGAGCTGCGCATTCCTCACCCACTTCTCAGCCATCCTGGAGGACATGGGGCCACCGCAGCCTCACCCACAGTTCTGCCCAGACAGCATCACTAAGGCATCTGACACAGTACCCCACAACACTCTTTTCTCCATATCAGATATGGATTTGATGGGTGGACTGCTCAATGGACAAAGAACTGGCTTCAGGATTGAGTCTGGAAAGTGGTGGTCAATGGCTCGATGTCTGGATGGGGATCAGCGATGAGTGGTGTCCCCCAGGGGTCGGTACTGGGACCAACATTCTTTAATGTCTTCATCAATTACATTGATAATGGGGTCAAAATGCAGCCTCAGCAAGTTTGCCAATGCCACCAAGTTGTGTGGCGTAGTGGACAAGCCCGAAGGACAGGATAACAACCAGAGGGACCAGGTGAACCTCATGAGGTTCAACAAACCCAAACGCAAGGTCATGCAGCTGGGTCAGAGCAACCCCCACTGCCAATACAGGCAGGAGTTCTGAGCACCTGATGGAGCTGTGGACATCCCTGCTCTCTGCAGGGAGTTGGACTAGATAAACTTTCAAGGTCCCTTCCAACTCTAAGGTTGCTACATGTTATTTCTGTGGGCATCCAGCATGGTGGACTTCTACACATGGAGGTTACTATTTCACGTTTAAGAACTTGAATTATTCATGTTACATTTCCATGTCTGGTATCTGTATGACACACGGAAGGTGCACTGTTGGCATCTGTGTTGTGACACGTCCTCTGCAGTGATGCTGCTGTAGTGCAGGTGAGCCCAAGGTAGCCTACATCCAAACAGGACACAATCCAAACTCCATGACAGACGAGCCTGAATGCCTCTCTTGCCATTCCAGTACAGCCCAGGTGAAATAAAGTCAAAGTGCTCCAGAAAGTTCCTTCCTTGAGTTCCATTTACCTGACACTATATCCTTTTCTCCACTTTGGTCAGAAAAAGGATCCTGATGTCATCCACCATAAGGAAAAATCATCGAGAGGACCCAGAGCAGAGCACGTTCACAACCAAAGCACTCATGATCCATCAGCACTGCTCAGATATCAACAGATAATCTTAAACAACAAACACTTCCCTAGCATGAGTCGGCTGACTGCTTGTCAGACCAAGGAAACATCAAAGCTCCATTGCAATTCATTCGGAACAGGACTTAGAGTGCATCGTGAGAACAGTCTAGAAAGGGTGGCTGTATGTGTGTGTGCCTGTGTTTATATAATAATAGCTATATATAAAAAAGCATGCCGCTGAAAGCATGCCTGCAGCTGCATTTTACAGATAACAGAATGTGACTGGGATGTGGGAGTCAAACAGTCATCAAAACTGAGACAAGTCAAGTAAAGAAACCACCTGGCAGATGCATAAGGAAATTATGACATGGAAACATCCCTCAGAGGATAGTGATGGGTGAAATTGTTTGAAGGTAAAGATGCAGGCATTCATCTTATGGGGCTTTTTTAAGCCCTGTATATAATCCCAAAGCACAAGAGAAGCAGAAAAAAGCGCCTCAAGACAGCAAAGGAGATGTAATGGAGAAGCTCAGGGGAGAGCTACAGTTATTTGGGGCAGACTTTATTCTATCAACTCCACAAACGAGACAAGGTACTGCTGCAATTAAACCACTTCCCTGTATTTCACCCACACCATTTTCACACAAAACATCTGTTGTGAGGGGATGTTTTAGCAGACAGAAATAACCACACACCTCCTTCCCCCCGACTATTGCAGATGGTGGCTATCTGCTCCTCTATTAGCAACGTGCTGGCTGCCACTTACACTAAATCCATGTTTATGGTTTAAAGCAGAAGGGTCTGAAACTGCTTTTTCAGTTCAATGGGAGTTGGGTACTCATAGCCCCCAGTTGGCTATTCTGAAATGTTCAACATTCAACAACTGCTGGAACACAACCCTTCCTTCACAGAACCACAGAATGGCTTGGGTTGGAAGGGACTTCAAGGACCATGAAGCTCCAACCCCCCGCCACAGGCAGGGCCACCAACCTCCACATGTAATACCAGCCCAGGCTGCCCAGGGCCCCATCCAACCTGGCCTTGAACACCTCCAGGGATGGACGGGGCATCCACAGCCTCTCTGGGCAGCTGTTCCAGCACCTCACCACTCTCACAGTAAAGAACTTCCCCTGACATCCAACATAAATCTTTCCTCCTTCAGCTTAAAACCATTTCCCCTTGCTCGGGCTCCTACAGGAGATGCTCACCGCTTTCATGGAAGTTTCTTGAGAAATGCTCCTCATTTTCCTTGACCAACTGTGCCAGAAATAGAACTAAAAATAACCAGGCTGGACTCCTTGCTAATTTTGTAGGGTATGTTTGTGGAGATGTAATAAAAAAGATCAGCAAGCAGAACAAATGTCTCGCTCATGCTAATAACCAAGTAGAAAATTACAGAGAATGACAGCCATAAAATCATCCAACCACCTTTCTGCACTGAGCACACAGCCTGCTCTGCAGATAACATATCCATTTACAGCTCACAACATCCATTGTTACGCATGGTCCTTGCAAGAAATTGAAAGTCTTAATTTGTCAACATTACAGGAATTTCTCATGACTGGATCCAACTATACTTCCAGCAAGCGCTCCCTGTGCATTGTGTCCAGGGCCAGCTGCAGAATGCCGTACAGACACCGCAAGTTGCTGGACAACTACTGCAAGGCCCATGGACACAGCTGGCTCCTTTTCAGCCAGGACCTACCCTCACCCCACTGAACTGCTTCTAGCTCAGAGCTGGCTCCTGTTCAGTCTGCTCGGCCACCAAAGTGACCCTGAGCTCATCACAAAGTGACACTGGGAGCCCTACAGACACCAGTTGGGAAGCAGCTCAACAACTTGCTGGTTCCTTAGCTGAAGCTGCCCCTGCCATTGAGGTTTTAACCCATACTCTACTTGGACAGAATAGCCTGTTCTGTTTCCTTTTAATAGACTTGATTTAAGGAAGGATGAACAAGCCAAAACACACTAAGCAAGCATGGTTCCAAGCTAACTCAGCAGGCCAGACCGATGATCAAATCGTGGTCATAAGCAAGACAGAAAGCACTGAGTTTAATTAGTTCTAAATGATCCAATTAACATAACACAAACTGAGTTATGAGGTTGAATATGAAAAGAAATAGCACTGGTCATGCTGTGGGGGCATGAGAGAGGAAACAGATGTGTTTAGACCCAGATGAAGGACTCCTCCCTGCAGAGGGGGCTGTCATGGTTGCAGCATACAATGGATTTGGGACGACTAAGATTACGCATTAAAATTTACCATTAGTCAAGCACTCTGAAAACAAATTTTTTCCATGGCAATTCTTCCAGCCGCCCTATTATTCCACAACATAATATTGCCATGGTATTTTTTTTAATACAAAAATCCTAATGTATGCTTTGACTCCAAACTTAGGTGTGTTATATGGGCCTTCTTGATTAAGCCACCATAGAATCACTGCGGTTGGGAAAGACCTCCAAGCTCATCCAGTCCAACCGTCCACCTACTACCAATATTTCCCCACTAAACCACATCTGAACGGTTCTTGGACACCTCCAGGGATGGTGACTCCACCACCTCCCTGGGCAGCCCATTGCAGTGCCTCAACACTCCTTCAGAGAATAATTTTTTCTAATAACCAACCTCTCTCCAGCACAGCCTGAGGCCATTCCCTCTCATCCTATCTCCAGTTATACAACATCAAGTTCAGCATGCTCCTTCTGCAGGAAAGCAGTGAAGTTCATTATATTTACCCCAACCAGGCTAAGAAAGTGACCCAAAATTGAGGAAAAAATGATTTATAAAGGAAAAATTAGTAAAAAAAATTTCAATTTTTAAGAATAAAAATAGACCAGCTTCCCAAGAAACTGCAGCTCCTGATTCCGGTAAGATCCACGCCAGGCTGAGGTCTAACCCACTTTGATGTCCTTCGGAGGGATGACCTTGGCTAGGAGCAAAGCAAGCTCAGTCCCAGCCTCATCCTAGCTCTGACCTGCTGTTAGCCCTGGGCACACCTCCACCTCAATTTCTCCTCCAGAAAACTGGGAGAAGTGACTGATTTTCTTCTGTACAACATTTTGAGATACACAGACAGAAGGTGCTGCAGCACCACAATACCACTATATTTATCACCACGCTGGCTGCATGCCATTCCTGAAATACTTCACCTTTCCCAGTGTAAGACAGCACTTCAGATGTCAGACAGACCCAAACCTCAGCTCCTGCACCCAGAAATACAGGCTGGCCTCTAAAATCAGCACGTTCAGCTTCACTCATGTCAAGCACTGAGCTCCCCTGCAGAGAGGCAGCCCCCACTGCTAAAGCCCTATATACACACAGTTTAAGCCCTGTGTATAATCCCAAAGCATCCTCTGTTCAGGACTCCAACTCAGTACAGGCTGACCTGCTTGCAGTGCCATTAAACCTACCAAAGGTTACCCTGCAGAACACATCCTTATGAGATGCCCACAGCAGCACACAAGAGGCTTAAACAAGGAAAAGGAGAGGAGAAAACTGAGTCTTGTGCTTAAAATACAATATTACAAAGTAGAAATTAAGCTAATGAAAGAAGTTTAACACATTAAAGTAGCCAAAAAGCTCCCCGTAGTGCTGTGGAGGAATGACTGCCACGGTGCAGCAGCGTGGAGCTGCCCAAGCTATACTGAGGGCAAAACATTTGTACTTCACAGGTAAAATATGATACAGAACATCAGATACCAGTTGCCTCTTGCAGATTCAGTTCAGCAACACAGACGAGAATAGGATTCCTCCCAAGAGGAATGGAAACTGCACACAGCCTCTCTGTGGCTCTAACTGCCCCAGAGCAGCTCCCTTCCCCACCTGCTGCTCAGCACCTCAATGAAATGGATTCCCCACACTCAGGCCAGCATCCTGAAGATAAAGCCCATAAGCAGTTATGTGGTGCTCTGGGCATAAGGGATGCACCCAAACAGCACCATTTCCTCCTCATGGACAGCAATTTTTCATACAATCACAGAATGATAGAATGGCCTGGGTTGCAAAGGACCACAATGCCCATCCAGTTCCAACCCCCTGCTATGTGCAGGGTCGCCAACCAGCAGCCCAGGCTGCCCAGAGCCACATCCAGCCTGGCCTTGAATGCCTGCAGGGATGGGGCATCCACAGCCTCCTTGGGCAACCTGTTCAGTGCGTCACCACCCTCTGGGGGAAAAATTTCCTCCCAAGTTTTTGCTCTTACCCTGTCCTCCATCCTCACACACAGGAGTTAAAAACACATCACTGCACATAAGTCCCACAAACAAGCTCAGGAAGCAGCCAGCCAATGGGAACAGCACTTCCAAGTACTTTGTGTCCCCTGTCAGCTGCCAGGAGGTACAACAGCATTAGCTCCAGCCTCAGTAGTACTACCTGGATGCAATCAAACAGACATTAGCTAAAAGGGATACTGGGGACATAATTAAAAATAACTCTTTGGATTAAATTTATTGCAAAATGCAATAATAGCAAACAGTTTCACAGCACACTGTGTGCCCACTCGGAGCCAAAGCTGACTTCATCAACAAGCCCAGCATTACTTGCTCGAGCAGATCAGAACTGGGCCATCCGCATACTTAGGACAACATCTTTGCTACACACATGCCCTTGTGAATTATGATTGATGAGCACCATCAAATTAAAAGCCAAGCCCAAATAAAAGCCTGGATCGTTCACTGATCTGCTGCTTGAAGCTGTGCTCTATCAGCCTGCTGCTTTAGCACAGAACAGGGGGTTCTAAAGGAGCAGCCCCACGACGACACAGAGCCCCGCGTTTCACTCCGTCAGACACTGGCATTTGTTTGATCCCCTTGTTGAAAAGCAGCAAATCCCAGTTCGTTTCTCAGACATCCATTAATCTTCTAGTGACTTTGTTCAATGGAACATGAAGAGATTAAAACCCAGGCACCCGCTCCTTCACATACTGAGGTATCCCTTTCACCCGCCAAGGATGAACAGTTTGGCTGCCAGCTCAAGGCAAACAAAGCAACAGGAAGATTTGGAGGAGGCGGAATAAAACGATCCAGACTGAAACACAGCCAGACTACCAGAAGTGACCCCGCTGGATTTGTGAAGCAGCGTCAGTCCACAGGACAGCGCTCACTTCCAGGCTGCAGCAAAGCAGATGACACACAGCCTGCACTTCACTTCCACTTAGATCAGGGATCTTAGATCCTCAGGGGCTCACAAGGCACTGCTCCAGGTGTGGACACCCACATTCCTCATCTAGGCACCAAAAACAGGGAGAAGGGACTCCAAATAGGGTCTCCAGTGGAATACCCCCCATTGGAAAGGTGACCTTCAGAGGCATCCCTTCACCAGCTGGGTAGGGGTGGCAGCTTCTCCAGCTGGAGGTGAGGAGGTTGGCTGCCAGTTGGGTTGGATCTCTGTTTTCTCAGCTGCCCACAGAGCTCTTAACTGGGATGGAATCCCAGCTGGAAGGCTCACAGGCAGCAGGTCTCACCTGAGCATGGGGAAGGTGCTGATCGGGGTGTTAGAAACAAAGTCACTGAACATCCTGAGCTGGAAGGGACCCACAAGGATCTCATCACCACGCTAGATACCCTTTTCCTGTCAGCTAACAGTGTCAGTGAAGTCACAGGCTGACCAAGACAGCAGGTGTGAAAAGCCCTCTGGGTCCGCATTTCACACTTGGCAGTGCCGACGTGCCGGGCTGAGCATTCCACAAAGCCCTGTTCTGCTCCTACCAATGCTGCAGCTACAAATCATTGTGGTTTTAGTCCCGGACTGGAGCAGAGAGCCATCCCCAGCCTCCTAACAACCCATCCCATTAGGAGCAGCCCTTTTTTTTTGTTTCATTTCCACAGCCCATTCCTTCCTTCAGCAGTTTACAGACTGAGAGGTGTATCAAATGGGAACATAATGCTGTCACCGAAACGTTTATTTCCCTGCAAACAATCTTCACACAGTGGAACTGACAGTGTTTTTCTGTAACACCGGAGAGGACGAGTCAAGGACAGATAAAAAAAAAAAGATGAAGCAGTTTAATTCTTGTTCCTTCGCCTCCGGTACAAAATAGTACTTTCAAATGTAAAATATCTACTTCACTAACTTCGTTACACAAAGCATATTTGGGAAGAAGCATGGTTATTATCATTTCAAACCAGAGAGGAGTGCAGAGCTCTAAGCCAGGGTTATTAGAAGATGCAATCGAAGGTTTGCAAACCCTACAGCATAGAAAAACATTTTTACAGCAATTACATAAGCTGCAAATGGCGAAGGCATGGAATGGTTAACACCCTGAATGTATGTGTGTGTGTGGGATCCAAACAAGAAGCACAAATCCTTACAACCCTCTGCCCAAAGGAACACCTGCTTCTACAGCTGCCTGCTGCTGCCAACCAGGAGAATGAACGCCTACCACGGATGCTTCCAGTTGCAATTCCACATTTAGAGATGACCAAAGGCATCTGCATCCCATATCTGTGGCTGTCAGTGTGCTGGTAAAAGGCCTGAAGAGATAACTGCATTTTGGGGCTACTGCATACAGAGGGAGACAGGTAGAGCTTGCCATCAGTACATTTGCTTTTGCTCAAAAAGCTCAGCCATCTGTGGGCTCCAAAAGCAGCCCAATGCTCCTCCCAAAGGCCACAACAAATCTTACCTGGGATAACAACCGTAAGACCAGGAGCAGTTTCTGATGGCTCAACACTACAGAAAGTTGCATCTCCTGCTCAAGGCATGCAGGTTCTCTCCAGCCCTTCCTCTGCCAGTATGCAAACGAGCATTCAATGCAATTTGCAGCCAACGGGGTCAGAGTGGGAGGAGGGTGAACAACCAGAGCAGCCCTGCTGCTGTAACTCATGTCACAATGAGTTTCCTCTACTCCTCCTCTCCTGCACAAACACAGAAATACTCCTTCCATGACGCTCCCTCCTCCTGCACATGGCCAGGCTCACTCAAGCCATGCAGAGGAGCCACAGGGCTCCCAGTAACCCCAACAACCATCTCATCCCTCCACACACACCGCCGCTGGCTGAACCAACGCCAGCTGTGCCACGGGCTGCAGCAACGCCACCACTAAGGAGATGCCACCAGGCAGCCCACAATCACACCACGCTCAGCACACTGAGAGAATCAATACAGTCGTGATGGAAAAAGTTCCCAAAAAACACATAGAAGGCTTTATTTGGAGGAAGATGCCCTCCCTGCAGACTCCTCAGATCCAGAGAGCTGAGCCACCGCACAGCAGCATGCCACACCAGTGCATAAATTCAGCACAGGCAGATGGCTGATTTGACTAAACCAGCCTTAGTTTACACTGGAGCTAATCCATCCATCCCGTGCCAGAGTTTTATGGCTCACGTCTCATTCAGCTTCACTACTCCATAAATTTCAGGAGACGGAATCTCAGGAGGGTAACCTTCACTTTGCAGCACACTCCCCGTGCATGAGCAATGGCCAGGAGCACAGTGTAGGGCCAGAAAGCAGTCGGGCAAAGGACAGCATGCAAAAGGCCATTACAGGTGGCAGGCTGAGGAGCTGCAGGCAACCAGAGTGCAACACAACTGGGCAGGACCATGACTCAGCTGGCGCTGTTGAGATGTACACTGTACACTCACCAACCTCAGGTTTTGCTTCTGCATCGGCCATTTGCAATTTAAATTGCAACACTCCGCTATGCAAATCCATATTTAAAATAGGCAAGAGATAAACAAGCCTTATGGAGACTCATAGAGCATCCTGAAGCCTTGATACTATATTCAAGTGTATGCAAATATGTAATAAGTGATGTGGTAAGTTTGCAAAGATAGGTGTGTATGATGCACGCCTTGTATTGCACCTCCATTTTCACATGGTTTCACTGCTTGGCTCCTCCATAAGAGCTGCATAAAGGCATGGGTGTATGTATGTGTGCAAAACAGCTTTTGATGAACAGAGGGTTTTGGTTTCTCTGCTATTTTGTTTCTTCACTTCTTTTGTTTCACAATTACCACTTCAATGCACGATTCCAATGACATGCATCCCAACAAGTCATTTCCACTCAGCTGCTCTTTGCCCCACTTTCATTTCTTTTCCTAGAAGAACAGTGGTCTGCTGGTTTCAAAGATGACAGCCATACACAAAACTCCAGTCTCACTAAGAACAAACCTAACAACTTTCTCCATACCTTAATGCTTCCAATACACTACGGCTGCACCCAGCAGTGATGACCATCCCCAGCCTTCAGATCCACTTGGAAAGCAGTACACTGCATTGGCTGTGTACAGTGATGGGCTCCTGCAGCCTCCCCAGCCCTGCCAGCTCTCGGTGCCCTAACACACCAGCTATGTGGCATTTAACTCAAGGAAGATGAGGAAGCAGCCTCCTGCCTGTGTCCGAGTTACAGCTTAGGCATCATTTTTGGGATTCTGGGTTATTCCACGACTGTGAGCTTCTACTAATCCCAGCTATAAGCAACATCTGGACTAGCAAACAAGCCTGCAGGTTCAGTGCATTCACATGGATAGAGGAGCAAAGCAATGTTATCCCTGCATTTAGAATTATGGAGCCCACTTATTAATCCAACACGGTCAGCATTACCAGGGGTGGTAGGTGAGACAACACAACCACCAAAGCAAGGCGGGCTCCCAGCTTCTCAGGGAACCATCAGTGTCACTGCGCTGGACCACACTGTGCAGTGAAAACCACTTCTGGTGGCATTTCATGTCCAAAACCTGCCTAGAAGAAAGATTCTGGAAAGCTGATTTCAGAGCTTTAAAATGCATTTCTGGCACCGATGTCATGGGCTGGAGCCAGCATCAACTGCGAACCATAAAAATCCATACAAATTAATTTTCATCTCCAGAGGAAATCCCAACTTGGTCACAGGCAGGGCAGTCATTTCAATTCCTAGCATTCTGCACACGCAGAGATTAGATGAGATTACAGGGAGTGGCTGCGGATGTGCAGACAGATAACCTCGGGGGACATGGGAGCATCCTCTCACTCAGACATCAGACCAACAATTCTTGCTCGGACTGCAACCACCAAAGCACACATTCACGTACAGACCGCTGTTGGCTTCTTTCTATAGCAGGTCTGTGCCCTCTGCAAGTGACAAAAAGCCTTTTGCTGCATGCGTGGTTTGCCACGTATAGTGAGAACTCTGTCTCACAGAAGTATAAGACGAAGGGATAATATTTAGCAACTGTTATCACAGCCAAAAATAAAACAGAAACCTTGAAATCCCAGCATCTCTGCGTGCAAGGACTCCAACTGCTAATTGCACACTGAACACTAAGCAAGCATTCCCATCACCGGGCTCTGCCAAGTCAACGTGAGAGAAGGGAACAGCTACAGGAGCCTCAAGCACTGTTTAAGGGCACCAAACCACCATCCCAACACACTGCAGTCAGCCAGAGCTTGCTGGGTTTCTGCTTTTTGCTCGTCTCATGAACGAGCAGCCAGATCCCACAGTGGTGATGGCTGCAGAGATTAGCAGCCACATTCAGAGCAGCCTTGTGGTCCTGCAGCACCTGGGCAGGAAGCAACACCCAGTGGGTTCTGCCCCAGCAAACCCCTCCTGGGCCACCAGTTATTCACTAGGCTGCTAAGGACATGATGGAGCACACAGCCTGGAACAAGCAGCTCCAGCATCCTGTTTTGGTTTAAATTAATAAGGGAGAAAATAGAATGAAGATGATATACTGAGCAGTATCGCCGCTCTGCTCCAAGGACTGGGATCTTGAGAAAAATCTCCGCTTATTTAAGCAAAGGCCACAGTGATGCAAATCAGGGGGACTGCTCCAGGGCTGCATGAACAGCCCTACTTCCAGCTCCTGAGCCTCATGCTGCACAGCTGGCTGAGGCAGCAAAGCATAGAGGGGTACATGCACACACCCATGTACCACCACACTGCAGGGATGCTCCTACAGAACAGTGGGCTGGTCCTATGAAGGCACCCCAGCAGCTGCAGCCTTCGTTGACCATGAATTAAGTGCTGCCTGCACTAAGATCCTGCAGGGCATCGCCACTCCCTGGCCTTTACCTCTATTATCATAACCAAGCCACCAGCACAAAGGGCAGTCATTGATTTTGGTTTACTTCTTCCAGGCATGGAAGCCCCCAATCTGCAAAGAGGAGGGACATGTGCTCAAGCAACAAGGAAAGTGGCTCTCTCTGGGTCCCTCTGACCCAGTTGTAGAGCTGGGCAAATATTGGGGTTTTTTTGGTTCACTTGCCAAACCAGGGGGAAAAAGAATAAAAATGACTGGGACTGAAGCAGTATTTGTGGTTATCACTGACTCTCAGTTTGGTTGAAGCATCACCACTACAACTTCAGATCGCTCTGTTCAGACCCGAAAGTATTCATGTGGTGCTCTGCTTTAATCCCTTCACTAAATACGAGAAAATCAAATGAAGATATTGAGACAACAAAAAAAATTTTTATAAGGTATCAACAGAAGGGAGCATTTGCACTACTCCGGATTCTTCTCCCATTCCTTGGGAAGGGACCTCAAGGATCACAAAGCTCCAACCCCTGTGCTGCAGGCAGGGCAACCAACCTCCATATCCAATACCAGCCCAGGCTGCCCAGGGCCCCATCCAACCTGGCCTTGAACACCTCCATTGATTCCTTTAGGTTTATAAACCGTGTCACAGAATCACAGAATGGTTTGGGTTGGAAGGGACCTTTAAGACCATCAGTTCCAACCCTCTGCTATAGGCGGGGACACCTCCCTCTAGAGCAGGTTGCTCACAGTCCCATCCAGCCTGGCCTTGAGTGCTTCCAAGTAGGGGCATCCACAGTCTCACTGGGCAACCTGTTCCAGTGTCTCACCACCCTCATAGAAAAGAATTTCTTCCTAACATCTACTCTACCCTCCTCCAGTTTAAAACCACTTCCCCACGTCCTGTCTTTTAGTATGTAAACTACATAAATACATAAAATGAGAGCTGCCATTAGCCACCAGTTGGTGCACCAGCTGGGGCCCCCCAGTCTCAGCTGGTACATTTGAGATGACCTCCTATAGCAGCACCGTAGCAATCTCAGTTCAGTGCTGCTGCAACCACCAACACACTATCAATGCACCGAGCATTTGTTTCAGTTTGCAGCAGTGCAACACTCAAACCAACCAATGGGAACCTGTTAGTAACAGCTCGTTATTGTGGCACCCATCTTCAAGGACAACTGCAAAATAATTAGCGATCCTTGTGTGCAAGCTCAGGACCATCAGGCAAGATGTGCAATTAAAGCATTGCCATTGCACTCAAGGGGGGGTTTAATGAGTTTATGTGGTCAAACATTTGTTATTTTCTCAAGCAGATGTCAACACTTCTATTTCAAGAAAATAATCCCCTACACAATCATCAGTACATCTCCACTCACTGTGTGTGCCAGGAGGCAAGCCAGCACCCTTCTGAAAGAGATGGAAGGGATTTTAAGAGTGAAGACAGCGTGCTGGAAAATGGCATCAGAGCTCCACTACATTGTCACGTTCCAAAGAGCAGCTTTGGAAAACCACGGGAGCTTGAGGGTGGGAAAACAAGTTTTGTCACTGGTCATTTAATGGCATAATTACTTTTCGTATTAATTGCTCTTCAGCACTAGCATTAGAGGAGCTATGCAAAGCTGCCAGAGCATTCATAGCTCTTACTGCATAATCGTTTCCATGTCAAAAAAACATGCAAATGCCTGAAACTGCATTTTCTTGCTAAGACCTCTAAAGCAAAACCATATTGAGCCTCAAGGGCCCAGCTGGGGTTCTCAAGTAAGGCCTCTGTTATAGCACTGCATATCTAACAGCTGACATGGGTGCACCATCGGGGCCCTCCCTTGGTCTTCATCTGTGCAGATGGGTTGTTATCCACCCCGCTCCATGCCAGCAGCACAGCTGGGCACACCTAATCTAGGTGGAGATGGAGACAAGGAATCAGAAACAGCTGTGGGGTCCAAATGCTGTTAGGAAGGATCTGAGCACCTGAGCTGAGGTAACACACATGTGCAAGCCATCCTGACTCTGGAACAGGCTGCCCAGAGAAGCACTGGAGGTCCCCTACCAGGAAGTATTCAAACCAGGCAGGATGGGGTGTGAGCAACCTGGTCTACAGGGAGGAGTCTCTGCCTACAGCAGGGGGCTGCAACTGGATGGTCTTAAGGGTCCCTTCCAACCCAAACCATTCTGTGGTTCCATGATCTCCCCACTGTCCTCAGAAGCTTCCTTGTGGTTCCTCATACATGCCACCCTTTCCAAACACCATTAACCTCCAAGAAAGACTCCGGCAACCCCTCTGCCTGAGCAGGGTCTCTGTTGTGCCTGCTTCTGCACTCTTCTGACTGGGCTCCTCACTCCTGCAATCGTCACAGTTCTTCTCACCCCCAGCTATGTCCTTTGACCTCACAATCTCACCAGCTCCATCAAACCCAACCTGACAGGTTTGGGGTCATATAACACACCACACTTCCAGGACAACATTCAACCCACAGGAAGCAGCAGTACACCAAGAGTTTTAAAAGGAAATTTAAAGCTATTGCTTCTCAGACCCATGAGAGTCACATTGTCGAGCTCTTCCACGCTATCAGGAGGACCATAAATATCCTTTAAAAGCAACTGAAAGCTCAGATGCTATCTGTGCCACCATGGTGAGCCTCTCGAATGGAGCTGACAGGGTCTTGGGGAGATGAGAGAAATACTGCTGGTCCTTCAATAAATCCCTACACGTTATCAGCAGCTATAACTACTCTCATTTTTTCTGCCTAGGCTTCAAAGCACTTGGTGAATAACATTGGAACTTGTGTTGGAGAGGTGGGACATGCATGGACACCAGGCCTGGGAGAAGGCAGGAGCCTCCATCCATCTCTTCATTTGAAGACACTGTAGCAACTAACTGGAAAGGCAAAAGAACCTTTGCGATCATTCAAAACCTGAAGAGTGCAAAAAAAACCCAAACCCTACGACTGGCTGAGAGAGATTGCACTGCCCTCCAGAACACAAGAACTGGGAGGCAGCAACGAAGTCATGAGGCTGCTATTCCATGCCATGCAATGAAACCCCACTGCTTGCTCTCAGAGAACATTTTAGACCCAAAATAGGAAGAGTTTCAAAAGCACTGCGAGGGGCTGAAGGAGAAAAGGCTCGCTGAAGACTCTGAAATGCACTGTTCTGGTTGCAACATCAATTCCAGGAGACCCTCCAGAGGTGGCAGAAATGAAAGCACTGTTCCCAGAGCAGCTCTCATGCTCTGCCACCTACTGTGAGCTCCCACAAAGGGGTGATGCCAGACATGGGGTCTGACCAAGAGAAGCCATTCTCACACACACACACACACAATTACACACATAGAACTGCCTGGGCTGGAAGGGACCTCAAGGACCATGAAGCTCCAACCCCCCACCACAAACAGGGCCACCAACCTCCACATTTCATACCAGCCCAGGCTGCCCAGGGCCCCATCCAACCTGGTCATGGTTCTCACAGTCATGCCCTTCAGTTAAGTCACAGAATGTGCCCATTGCACACACGGGACCCCCAGCACGACTGCAGCGTTGCTCCTGTGATGGGACCAACAAGCATAGAAAGCAGTTGGAAACCTGGTGACCTCAGCACCGCTCCGTACAGCGCTGGGAGAGCTGCTAAAACAGCAGCCACGCTAAAGCTCAGCCAACCTCCCAGCACAACCTCAAGGTGGAAGCACCACATATTAACAGATGTAGACATCACACATAGGTAAGAGCATCAGGTCCTGCCTTCAGGGACCAGATCCGGCTTCCCAGCATGGATCAGGGTGCACGTACCAACATAAGGCTGCATGCAGACAGCCAAGGGCCTGCAGAGCTCCAACCAACTGGTGATGGGCGCCTGGTGATCTGAACCATTTTCCTGTAAAGTCTTGATTGTATTCTTTATTTAGCGCTTATGTAACAGGATGGGAATTTTAATGTTCAGTCTCCCGAGCTTCACAGCACTGCGCTCCACGCCGAGAAACAGCGTGCCTTAAAATAATCCTCAATTTGACTTCTCTCCTTGCTGCCTCTCCCTGGAGCCCCGAGAAGGGACTTCTCAGAACTGATTTACCTGAAATGTGTATGGATAAGAAACCTTCAGCTCACAGCTGCTCCACTGAGCGATCCCATTCACGTGCTATAAAAAGCCAACATGCTGAACTTGTGCAACGCTCCCCACTGCCGTTTGCTTAAACAGCATGATGTCACTCCATGCATTTTTATTCAGTTTACACACAATGAAAGCTATTGCCCTGTGATAAAGGAGCACATCATAGACAAGTCAACCAGACCTACTGACTGCAGCAAGAAAGGTTGGATGGGGCCCTGGGCAGCCTGGTCTAGCATTAGATATGGAGGTTGGTGGCCCTGCCTGCAGCAGGGGGGTGGAGCTTCATGATCCTTGAGGTCCCTTCCAATGCAAACCGTTCTGTGATTCTATGATTCTGATGTAGGTCCCACTTCTTCCACAGCACCCTTAGTAATGAAGCAACAACTGATGCACCCTAAGAGCAGAGCAAAGCTCTCCAGACCCCAAAGCAGGAGATGAGAGACATGGCAATAAAACTGCTGGCAGCAGTGGACCAGCAGGGAGGGCTGTGCTCCACCAATGGGTGCTGCCCCATGCAGCTATCACTGCAGGGGAACCCATCCTTCAGCACAAAGCAGGGACACAGATCACCTTCCTGATGAATCCTAGAATGGCCTGAGTTGAAAAGGACCACAGTGCTCATCCAGTTCCAACCCTCTGCTATGTGCAGGGTCGCCAACCAGCAGCCCAGACTGCCCAGAGCCACATCCAGCCTGGCCTTGAATGCCTGCAGGGATGGGGCATCCACAGCCTCCTTGGGCAACCTGTTCAGTGCGTCACCACCCTCTGGGTGAAAAACTTCCCCCTCATATCCAACCTAAACCTCCCCTGTCTCAGTTGCATCTTCTCCAAAGCATCATAATCCCATCAACAGTTCATTAGCCAGCATTTTGGACTGGAGAAGTTTCCCATTCACACACCTAGCAAAGCAAACCATGCAGGACAGCAGCACCCCTCCCAGCCATACCATTACTCCACAGCAGACGTATGGCTTTGCTCCCACCTCAGCTCCTGAAGGAGCAGGAGTGGGCTGTCTAAGCCTAAATCTGAAGGCTGTGAGTGAACAAAACGTGTTTTCCAGTGTCACTGGATTAAATGAAACCTTTCCAGGAGAGCCCGCTGCTGCTGCAGGGCTACACACTATGCACAGTGCTCTGCCCTGATGGTACAGACAGCGCAGCATGTAAAGCCTCCACCTGCTTGCCACTTTATTTAATGTGCTGCTTCTGCAAGGTATAAAAGGCTGCTTTACCTTCAGGCAAGTGTTCAGGTTGGCGAGATGGAAGTCTGAATCTAAATCCCATTAGCAAATAAGAGGATCTACATACAAAGGGCCCCACGTGGCAGCACATCGTGCAGCTCTCCCTGCTCCAGGTCTTCAAGGAGTTGTGCTGCACCACTGGAAGCACTCTCTCTAACACTGCAATCAGCTGTACCTGCTGGGATCCATTTGAAAAAACAAATACACGCAGGACACATGGGAACAGGAGCTCCTGGGCTCTGAAGGTGGCTCTGCAGGAAGTGAAGGTCCACAGCAGGTTTTCAAGGTCCCTGGAGGTGCTCAGCAATCACGGAGATGTGGCACTGAGGGACATGGACAGTGAGCAAGGCGGGGGTGGGCAACACCTTGCAGAACCCCACGGGGCTTTGCTGTGAGGGGACAAGAGGTGGCAGCCAAGCACCTTCACTCTCAGCGATGGGCAAACAGGGTCAGGTGCCAGCCCTGCAGCCACGCAGACAGACGTTCACACCCATGCTGGCTGTACAAGTTCCTGTGTTGTTGGCTGTCAGGGCATTTAAATGCACTGTGCTGATTCAGAAAACAAAGCCCACGTGACACACAGCTCCCACCAAAGGAGCAGGAGCACAAGTAGCACAGATAGCATGGATGGTTCTAACCACAATGGCTTTTGTGCATTGGACCACTTTGCATCTGCTGTGCTGCTCTCAAGGCACCTACAGCCAGCAACCAACTCTACCCTCCAAAGGTCATTGCTTACGAGCCCCGCATTTCCCCCAGGGCAGGTGTGGGCTATAAGCACAGCCCAGGCACTGCTGCAAGGCTCACTCAAGGTGACTTTCTGGGTGACCCAGATGAGAGAGTGAACAGGACACATTTGGCACTGGAGCCACAGACTGCAAAGCTTAAGTGCTGCTGCTCACACATTGCTCCTGGGAGACCTCTGCCATCACCACAGGACAGCTCTGCACCCATCAGACACCCACACCCCATCCAAATGCCTCTGTATCCCAGGGGTAAAGCACCAGGATCATCTCCTCCATAGCCTGAGGCTCTTCACAGCAACAGTCCTAATTAGTAATAACTCTCATCCATGCAGAGCTCACTGTGCTCTCCAAAAAGAGGTGAACACCCTTGTTTGTGTTATCACAAGGGCACTTGGCCATATCCTTCCCATCAAAACCACGCTTAAAACTCCTCCAACATACAAAAGCCTTTCCCTCCTTTCACCAGCAGGAGAATCACAGAATGCCTTGGGTTGGAAGGGACCTCAAAGATCACAAAGCTCCAACCCCCCACCACAGGCAGGGCCACAACCTCCACATGTAATACCAGCCCAGGCTGCCCAGGGCCCCATCCAACCTGGCCTTGAACACCTCCAGGGATGGACGGGGCATCCACAGCCTCTCTGGGCAGCTGTTCAGCATCTCACCACTCCCTTGGTAGAGAAGCTACAAACCAGTGCTTGTAAGGCAGAATTAACATCTCCAGCTTCCTTCAGGGCTGGCTGCTGCTTTATTTCACTGCACTGGATATTTACAAGAGGGCATCTGATACATCTCCATGCTGGGCTCAGAACAAAGAACAACACCTGCCCTGATGCAGGTGCATCACCTCAGTGCATCCAAGCTGCAGGTCCCAACCAGCTCAGAGCAGCAATAGGAAGTTGAGCACTGAACACATTGCATTGTTTCCAGGTAAGGAAACAACTCAGGTGCTGCTACACCTCAGCTCAGCCAGAACAGCTCTGTGAGCACACACTGCAGATCAGGTCTCTGAAAAACACCCAGGTTAAAAACAGCCAGGAGAATCCAGCTTAATTGACAGGGCAGAAAACATGGCTGGGCCATGAGAAACCCTCACCAGCAGTATCAAAGCATGGGGATTGCTGGCAACATTCTTTATAATGAAGCATCTATAAATAACCCTTTTTTTCCCCCTTCATTAAAAGTCCTTCTGACATTTTAAGAGCTTTCACACAAAATGTAGCATCTCTTGCTGGAAGTACAGTCTGGCTTCTAAAAATACTGTGAGCGAAGAGGAGCCTGCTGGCCATCCCTTTATCCAGGTGGGGATAATTTAAGAGCAGACTGAGTGTCAGCAGAAGCAGCACAGCTTTCTGTGAAATCAGCTCTAACAGGAGCTGCTGCAAAACTGCTGTAGCTTGAGGTATTCAGTGGGCTGCTCCCACAGCTCCATGCTTCCCAAAATGGTGATGGACAGATGCAAGCAGTTGGTTTATGAGTGATCGCTGCAATAACTGAGCCAGCCATGTCTGCACATACCTGTGCAGCAAGGAGGGCACTGAGCACACTGGGTCACAGCCTTGGAGGAAGCCACCAGATGGTGGTGATGCTCAGAGGGTGGTGACGCACTGAACAGGTTGCCCAAGGAGGCTGTGGATGCCCCATCCCTGCAGGCATTCAAGGCCAGGCTGGATGTGGCTCTGGGCAGCCTGGGCTGCTGGTTGGTGACCCTGCACATAGCAGGGGGTTGGAACTGGATGAGCATTGGGGTCCTTTTCAACCCAGGCCATTCTAGGATTCTATGAGAGCAGCAGCGAGGGGCACACAGCATTCCTAAACCCAGTTGTCACAGGACACCACACCAACCACCTGGCTACAGGTGTGCTAAACACAGAGCGCTGCTTCTCATCCCAACATCAGCACTGGGCTGTGCCTCCCTGCACACTCCCAAGGAGATGCTCTAGGGGCCCCACACTTGCTGCCACCTGGGAGTGGCAGTCACTATCCCTGGAGATGTTATGGGACCACAGAGATGGAAGCCTGGTTGTGTCACATGAGGCTGGGCTCTCTGTTCCCAAAGGGAACAAGCACGAGGCAATGGCACTGCAGTGCTCACAGAAGAGCTGGCATGCACAGCAACCAGGCTCAGCCTAAAGCAGGGAGATGAACTTGAGAATTCAACTGAAATTCAACACGTCAAACCCAGAAAGTGGTTATTTTCTGAACTGATCCCCTGGACCTGTGTTAAGTGCAGCTATTGCAAGGATAAGGAAAGAGATACATATTCACTCCTGACAAACACACAAGCAGTCTCTGGAAGCATGCAACAGAACAGCTTGACGTTTCAGTTTATTTGGGCTTCATCATTTCATAACTCTTTCAATATCTGCAAGCTTAGCGTCGCTGTTACTGGGCTGCTCTCCTTATCCCACATAATGCCCTGACCATACTGTACTGATTTATTACATTATTGCACTGCTAAGGCACAGGATTGCCCCGCTCACATCCAGCAGTTCCACAGAGGCGCTCAGAACGAGAAGCTGAAAGGACTTCAGCAATGCAAAAGGACAATGGATTCTGCTGAATGACTGCATTGGCACATGTCGATACCAATTTTTCCTTGGAAGAGCATGAGAAAGTCTTTATCGATAAGCTAATTAGAGCACACACTTAGCACTAACCACTCATCTGAGCCAGGCTGCTTGCTCACTTCCCACCTCACCCTGCTGAAGGCTGGCAGGTTTGCTCTGTATTTCTTTGATGCCTCCAGGAGATGCTCCAGGACCACCCAGAAAGCCACTGCCATCCTCCCTTTGATTCCCACTTCTGTAAACCTCATTTTCACCTTCCTGTTTAAAACCACAAGCTGATAAAGCCTTTCAGAGCCTGACGCATCTTTCAGCCTTCCACCTCCTTTGTTGGTTTCTTTTTAACTGGTAACCAGTGGGAAATGCTCCTCTGGACCTTCTGGAAAGCACCCTGAGGCTGCAAATGGGTCACAGCTCACCCTACGAAGGACTCCAGGAGCCACAGGGCTGCTGGTGTCAGCTCACCTGCATTACAAAGGCTGAATCATCTTCTACTGCGTCCTACACTAATGAACACTGCTTTTGTTTCTCCCCTCCCCCACATCCAAACACTGCCATGACTGTTCCATAAGGACACGCTAATTATTATTATTTACATTGCAATGAAGGCTCGGAAACTCTGCCAGGAGCAATCCCACTGTGACAGGTGATGCACGAACAGCACACTCCCGCCCTCAGGGCTTTGCAGACCAAGAACATTTGTCTCTTAAAGACCAACACAGCTCTGTTCTCTGCCCACTGCTAAAGCTCACTGCTTCCTTGGCACACACCTCCACATCCATCTCTCCCCTGCTCTCCCCATCCTATATAGCCCCAAAGATCTTGGCAGCACATCCTCCAAATGGCTTTTAAGAGTGGCAAACCACCTTTTGATGGTCAGATTAGATGATAACCATCTTTTTCAACCTTAGTGATTCTATGACTCTTTCCAGGCACTGAAACACCTCTCACCTCCCTCTGCACAGAACTTTGGGAGCACCCACCAGAAGCCCCATGCTAAGGTCCAGGCACAAGCAGGAGCCTACACAATCTGCCCCATTACAGATCTCCAGAGCTTTGCTTTAAGGCCCAGTGCTTTAGGTAAGTTTTATTAACATTTTAACAAGTGATAAACACAGCCTTGCAATTAGGGACTTAATGACGCTACTGCACACTTAAGCTGTAAAATGCATTTCCTGCTGTGAGCAGCTGTAAACTGGAAATATTAATTGATAGAAATCAATGCTGAAGCCATCTCAGTTCTGCACTTGGTTTTGTTCTTCTCTGAGTGACTCTATCCCCAAAGGCAGCACAATAGCCCACAGCATCCCAGCTGCAAAGAGCCAACTCCAGGCTGCTGAGGCTGGTTTGATAGGACAGGACCCCACACAGTTCATCAGCAATGGGCATTGAGAAAGACAAGGCCAAGACAGGAGGCAGACAAGAGAGTCAGCAAAAACCAGGGAGTCAAGGCTTCAAGTTTAAGATCTTAACACACTGCCTGTGAGAACCCCACAAGACCATCCTCAACACCTATCGCATCTCATTTGCTCCACCAGCACAACCATGTGTGCTTTCAGCTCAACTGAGCCAGGCTTACATTCTTATGGGAACCTGATTTTCACAGAACTGCACAGCAAACTTGCACAGGGAACATCCAGCACCCATTTCTGGAAGGCAGAAGGTCCAGCTCTACCTTCTGGACTCCTAGGTCAAAGACAGCCACACAAGAGCTATGTCCAAGAGGACTGCTGTCATCAGCTAATGCCACTCAGAAGAAACTTAAAGCACTGGCTCCTTCTGTGCAATGCTTCATAAGCTGATACCTGCAGAACAAGCAAGTGCTATACATTCGCCATTTGCAAAGAAGAAAGGAGTACAGATTCACTCCTGCAAGAGCAGAACTGCTGAGGCATTACAGGTGTATGAAATAAAGACAATCTCAGCTAAGAAACCAAAGGTGCAAGCAGAACACCTGATGGGTTTTCATCAAATCAGGATTCCTTAATGCAAAGCTATTGGCTCACCTTAGGCTTCACGGGAACACAAAGGCAAAGCCCCCACATAAAGTGACCATCAGCTCAACCCACTGCACATCAGACCCCACATGGCTTTACCCATACTTGCCATCATCTGAAGAAGCAAACATGAAAATGGATGAAGTAAACATCCAGTGATGGGGCACTACTGACCCTCAGACTGACCCTCAGCTGGCTGCATTACCTCACCCCCCATCTGCCCACCTGTACTTCCACCCCATATCAGAAACAGGCAGAGGAGAAAGGTTACCTCTGCCCCAAGTACACTGCAACAAAGCAATGGCACAAACAAGGGACACTCACCATTAGGGGGTTTCAATGCATGTGGATCATCTGAAGATCACAGAGCAGTGAGATGTCAAGATGTGGATGGAAGGTGGAAAAAATGGCTGCCACAATGATATCATAAAGATGGGAAGTCCTCCTCACCCACTGCCTTGGCATGGAGAGGCTTTGTGGTCAGAGCAGCATCTCCAACCAGCAGCTACCAGAAGCTTCCATAAGTCTTGCAAGGAGCTGCTCATGGCACATCTGCACTGCCCAGATCACCCAGCTGCCTTCACCCAGGATCAGTTAACACTGGGAATGACCCAGGTCTCTCATGGGATGTGAGCCACAGGGCTTGCTGCATGCAGGCTCCGGCCATAAACAGCCACTCCATAGCAAAGCATTTTATGAAGACCTCCCCCAGCCTGGCTGGTTGAACCATAGTGCAGATGTGGGAGCAGACAGACTTTTGTAGCACCTCAAGGAGTAGCAGATGGTCACAGGGCTCTGAGCCCTGGGAGTACACCACACATCCCCTCCCAGTCCCAGCTTTGCTGTGGAGAGGGAGTTTTTTGCACCAAGACAATTACACAAAAGCTGCAGAGGCTGTAATTGCAAATATCTCCTAAAAGGAAACCTATTCTGCCATGCAAACACCGGGTCTGCCCCACCTGTGCAACACCCAGGTTGATGCATAAGTCTGTACTTAACCTCATGGCTCAGCCCAGCACATACGCCTGTTACTTAGTCGAAAAGGTTCATTTCTAAAGCTCAGCCTTAGTCTGTGCATCACTTCTACGGCATATTATAACCCTTAAAGCAAAAAATACCCAGAATTCACACTCCCTTCTCTGACTCATCTGCTGCACCAAGGAGAGGGCTCTGGTGGGGCTTCCATCGAGCACCAGATGGAGGGAAGGTCCTTTGGTAAAAATAGAGCTTAGTTGCAGGGTATTGGTTTTCCATCTGAAAAGCCCCTGAAATTTGAGGACTCTCCTTGTGTGAGCACAGAGTAGCCGTGGGCAGCAAAACGTTCTCTTTATGAGAATATTTAGTCTCAGCAGTCTCTTTTTGTTCAGGTGCCTGAGGTAAAGTTAAGCTTTCCTATAAGGCAAAACATACGCATTAATTAAACTAATTAAAATGTGAGAGCTTCTGCCCACCACGGGAAGGAGAGCACTCAGGGCTTGCAAGTGAGAAGCTCCTGGACCTGCCTGCCCACCAAGCAGATCTCTGGTGTGCATAGGAACACGTGCTTGGCCAAGAGCAGCCACAGCACCCACAGAAGGCCTCAATACCAACAGGAATCAAGGCAGGCCCCAAGAACGTGGGAAGTCACCATTTGTACATGTTAATATTTCAGCCCTGTTTTCTGCTGGCACAGCTTCCAACCATGAAGGGAGGCTGCCAGCATTTGCTCATCCACCAACTCCACCAGCTCTTACAGCAGATTAGTTCATCAATTCATTGGTGTTACAAGGCAACAGGACACTATGGGCCTACAGAGAACCTAGCTGGTGCCATCAGACCTCATCTCTACCTGCAAGAGCAGCCTCAGAGTTAAAAAAAGACTTATTTAGAATCATCCCCTCATACAGCAAGAACCAGTGGCACAGGTACCACGCATCAAGAAACAACAAATTACTGAAAAATATATTTTTTGCCTGGTTGGAGATCAACTCATTGACCATTGAGGCCTACACCACTGAGACCTACTATAGGGAGCCTACTGGAGCAAGGAGGAAACCAGATGATCCCTTCCAAACCCTACGATTCTGTGACCTAAGACACAGCACACCAGCCATGGTTTGCTACTATATAGGTTCAAGTGGAAGCCTTCCTCCCCTCTCCACTAAAAAAAGTCAATTCAGAAGCCCAACACATCCCACAATCTCCTGACAGCATTACTGAACAACCAGAAAACAATTCAGTGCTTTGACATCCTGTAAGTGAAACAGTTTAATTTTTATTTAGTTTGAAATGCCTGCTCTAAAACTCCATTCTGCTGTACAGGAAAGCATACGTGTAGGGTGAAAGAAAGAAGAACACAAACCACAACAAGCCCCAGCACTGTTCCACTTTGTCAGAACACTGTGCTCACCTGGGATGGCTCCCCCAGCTCCTGAAGTTAGGCAACACATGTACTTCTCCTTGCCCCCAGCGAGCTGAGCCCAGGCACACCCCAGAGAGCCCTCTCCTGAAAGCATCACTTCATTTCTCCTTGCTGGGTTCAGTCAAACCAGGCCCAGAGGCACCAACACAGCACTGGGAGCAGAGCATCCCTACAGCCCACCGCAAAGCCCATCCCATGAGACAACAGAGGAACCGAACAACACAACACAGCCACCTCCACAGCCATACCTTAATCCATTTATACAGCACAGATAAGAAAGCATTGGCTTCCCAACACCCCACCACCTCCTCCTACAGGCAAAGGAATCATTTGAATGAAAGAAAAACTCACGTTTAGAAGAGCAACCCGAGCGCTCCAGCTCCACCAGCTCTCTCCAAGCCTGCTCACAGCCCTATGGGAGCAAAAGCCAGCTGCTAGCCCGGCCCTGCTTTAAATAATGATCACAATTAATTACAGCTGTGGGGCTGCAGACATGCCCCTTGGAAGCAGCTCCACAGCCAACTTTGTACTGGCAGCCTTGTTTGTGTGCAGAGTGGAAAGAGAGGTGCTGCTACACGTTGGGGGGAGTCAGCAGGAAAGTGGCTGATTTACAAAGTTCTGCCAATGGGTTCTGTGCTGTTCAGCTGTGATTCGGGGGGGGAAGGGAAAAAAACTGGGGAGTGGGGAACAGCCCAGGTTAGCAACTGAAGTAACGAGGTGAAAATGGCAGCTGGGTGCTGGGGATGGTATCAGCTGCATCACATTGTGGAGTCCTCTCATGTCTGGGGTCTCTGCTGGAGGAGGCACTGCACCAGGTTTGCACGCAGGGAGGACTTTGCCCCATCATCTGGGAACAAAACTTCTGCTAAAACAGCTACTGTGGCAGCTCTCCTGTTGGTCTGACCCTTGCAGTGTCACACTGCCATGACTGCCTTACTGCTTTCTACTCCATCAATACAATGCAAAACGAAAGGGGGAAAAAAAGCAATCCAGCAGCCAGGAGAGCAGAGTAACTCCACCTTCGGAAAAACAGCCATTAATCAGGTGGGCAGCCTGATGCAGCATCCAATGTCTTTACCTCCTTCCACCTGGAAGTACTTGTTTAGTTGTTAATTCACACTCCCTGAGCAGTAATGATGGGCAGGACGTGATGGAGGTGGTGGCGGCTCAGGAGAGAACTGCCTCCACCAGCCCCTCCTGTCATCCTTCTTCCCTTGCTCCCCCTTTTCCAGCTGCAAAGAGCTGCTGTTGCGTGACTGAGGCTGACAACAGAAAGGAGTCACCATCCCTGGAGGTACTCCAGAACCATGGGGATGTGGGCATGGTGGGGTGGGCTGGGGATCTCAGAGGGCTTTTCCAACCTGAATGATTCTGTGATTCTAGGATCGTTTTCAAGGGGTTGGAGCAAAAGAGTGCAACAGATTAAGCAACTGAAAAGAATGACTTTGACTGCCAAATCATCACAACTGTGCTCAGCAAACATATAATCTTAATCCCTGTAACAAAGACGGTGACCACACATCGGTCCTCATCCCAGCAAGGTCACAGTGTTCTGCTGCCCTAATGGAACAGAGCCACCTAACACCTGTGCAGGCACTGCCCATAGCAACACAGAGTAGAAGCAGCTCCTCAAGAAACAGCACGAAGAAGAGAGACCTAAAATCAGCATCATTTCTTAAACCTCCCTCCCAGACTGCTTGTGAAGGGCTGCAACCCATTATAGCTCCACTAACATCTTTTTATGTCATGTCATCTCTCCAGCGGGGAAAAATGCTTTCAAGTTCAGCATTCCACTTCCCTAGGCTTAAATATTCATAAAGCAAGAACCACACCAAAAAGGTTTAGCTCCAGTTTGAGAAATGAGATGGGAAACGGGAATATTGATCCAAGGTGCAAACAGCCAGAGCAGCTTTGTGTATGCAAGGAAACCATCGGGAACACGATGTCCCCCACGTGGGTGGGGTGGATACAGCTCCCATCCACTTCCAGGTCTGAACCAAGCATGGCAGCATGCATTGCTAAATTGGTGGGATGAGTCCTTGTCTTGCTGTGAGGCTTCTATCTCCCCACTGCTTGCACATCTGCAGTCCTCAAGCCAGCATGAGCCCATGAAGTGACTGCAAGGAATTAGGGACACGGCTTAGTGGGCATGGTGGTGATGGGTCAACAGTTGGACTCAATGATTTTAGAGGTCTTTTCCAACCTTAATGATTCTATGGTGCTGTGATCTATGATTAAGAGTCTCAGCAGCTTTATGTTCAAACCAGTGATAGAGCTTTCTGGCTGCATCCCAAAGTCTGAAGGCTCCAGGGCTGGTGCATCAAGGACCCGTGGCTTCTGCCTTCACCAATCCAGCCCTAGGGATGACAGTGCTGGCCCCAGACCACCTCTCCCATTGTGTGGGACATGGCTGAGATGTTAAAATCCCTACGTTTCAGGCTTGCCGGCTGGGGCTGGTCATGCATCCCAGCAAGATGTCCTCCTAGATCCCCAACCCACCCCACCATGCCCACTGACCACGTCCCTCAGTGCCACATCTCCATGGCTCTGGAGCACCTCCAAGGACTCCACCACTCCCTGGACAGCTGTGCCAGTGCCCTACCACTCCGAGAATGAATGTTTCTTAATATCCAACCTGAACAAGGGACGAAAGTCTCTGCCCAAGTGACAAGAACATCCAAAGATGAAATCCACACAGCGCAGTGAGGCTGCCAACAGTGAACCCAGTTATAGAAACACCCCTCTGAGTTCATGGGATGTTCGGGTGTTCATGGCACCTGTGACCCCCACACTATGGGATGTGACCTCTTGGCAGGCCAGACACAGGCAGGACAGAGGCAGAGAGGCTCTTGCTCATAGAATCATCATAGAATGGCCTGAGTTGAAAAGGACCACAGTGCCCATCCAGTTCCAACCCCCTGCTATGTGCAGGGTCACCAACCAGCAGACCAGGCTGCCCAGAGCCACATCCAGCCTCATCTTGAATGCCTCCAGGAATGGGGCATATGCTCTTATCTCATAGGTGATTTTATTCCATCTCACAACACTGCAGCGGGCTGTGTCCCCAGCCCAGGGACACACTGGGGTGTCAGTGCCAGGCAGAGCCAAGGGACCTTGGGATGGTGGAAAGGAGGTTCTTTATCACAGCTCTTTGGAGAGCATTGCAGGCACGCATGTGTACAGCTCACAGCTACACTGAGAAGCGTGCACTGAAACCCAGCTCACGTTCCCTTGCCTACCAATCCTACCTTGACTCATGTTTAATAATCTTCCTGCATTCCAGCAGGACAGAGCAGGGCAGCCCTCATCCTCAACGCCTCTGCACCCCCCTGCAGAGCACCCCACATACCTCTACCCCTCTCCTGCCAGCAGGACCGGGACACAGAGGTGTCATCAACATACACAGACCTTCCAGCCCTCCCCTCCCCTCCCTTCCTACGCTGAGTTCTCCACCAGCATATTTCATGCACTGCACTCTGAAGGGTACGCAGTGTTTTAATCATGTAATGTAGTAATAACATAATTAAAGTCCACACCATTTCCTAAGTAACATATATTACTCCGGTCATTGCTTTGATATATTAAAAATAGATTAACTGGTTCCTAGAGCTTGGGGCCAGGCAAGACAGTGGGTCTTGTTGTGCTGACCTCCCACCAACCACGTTGCCCCCATCTATCCCACCTATGCTAATGGAAGAAGAATATGTTAAAGATGTCATACATCCAGCACACCTCCTGCTGAGCTGCTGCACCAACACAGCCAGACCCAGACATAACATGAAGAAGGATGATAGAATGGCAAATGGGGTTCTCAACTCATGGGGGCACAGCGTGGCTTGGAGCAAGGAGCAGCACTGCAAATGCTGAATGCACATCAGAGACCAAGGGAGCTTCCCTGCCTTGGACATCCACCCTCAGGAAACTATTTTTCCCCCAAAAGAGACTTTTCCAGGTTTAAGAAAAGATGGGAATGCGTGGATGCTGCCCCAAGGAAAGGGATGTGCTGCAGAAGAGACGGCGCCCTACAGGAGCATCCATACGTCTGCGTGCCTATAGAGGCTGGCACTGCAATGCATGCAGACAGCAGACCGTTCCTTCTCCAATGCAGGTACCCAAAATGCTGAAGAGAATGAGCAACACAGCGCCGAGCTTTAATCATTCATCTGCTTCCTTCCTCCCCAGTACTTCATCTGACTGATTCTAATTAAACTGGATTTTGCTCTTCCGAGCCAGGAGAGCTTTTGTTTTATTTGTTCAAAGACTGTTTCCTTGCCACCCGATTTCCTCCAAATCTCCCTCACAGGGACTCAAAGGCAGCGATTTCACCACCTCTGCCAAGAGCATCAGCTGCTGCCTGGCGGGCGAGAAGCAGCACGGAGAGACATCGCGGCGTGCCGGGGGATCGCGGGGAGCCACCACACGCCCGATGGAAGGGATGTGCCATCCCAATGGAAGGGTCTCCATCAGTTCTGCAGGGCTGGAGTCAAGCCTGGTGTGGTTTAATCTCCATTGCTTATCACACTTCTACTACACAGTGTTTTCAGTCTGACATCTTTCAGAGGACTGGCACAGCTTGCTCAGAGAGGTGGTGGTGCCCCATTCCTGCACACACCCAAGGTCAGGGGATGCACTCTGAGCACTGACGGAGCTGTGGGTGTCCCCGTGCACTGCGGGGAGTGGGACCAGGTGGCCTTTAAAGGCCCCTTCCAACTCAGACCACTCTGTGATTCTATTTCCCTTAGCCCCAGTTTATTGCCTCCCAGTGCCCCAAATCACAGCCCCACGCTGCAGGATGCTGCCCAGCCCTTACCTGCAAGCATAGCACCGCTTCCGACACCTCAGCTGTGAGCAGAAGCAATGGCCACCTCCATACCTCCATACCTCTGCACACCCTGAGCTTTCGCTGTGCCGCTCAGCCTGCTGCCCAAATCCCTGCATGAGCACCTGCAGCACACAGGCAGGAAGAGATGCCTCTCTGGCGCTGGGTTAAAGAGTTAAAGCTGTCCTGGAGCCGTGGGCTCCCGCAGAAGCTCCCGAGGCGGTCACACAGCTGCGGGGCAGCGCCGGTCCCTGCAGCACCGCATAATTCCTGCCCTGTTCCCAGGGCTGCAGCGCTGCCCGTGCACAATCCCAGCACTGTGCGGGGCTGGCCCAGCCCACACAACGCCCGCATTCACGGCCATGGAAATGCCCTCCGTCCCCACGCATCTGGGGCTGCTGACCCTTCCCACTGTAACACGGAAAGCGCTCTTGGTTTAAGTGCTGTTTCTGTGGTTTTTTTTCTTTTTTTTTTTTCCCTTCTTTCATCCTTCTAATCCACTTGTTGGACCAGGCAAGCAGCAGGGAAAGGGAAGGGCAGTGGCACTCCAGCACTGCCAGCCTAAAGCCAGCAGTTATGAATCCCCTCTGGATGGGGAGTGAGATGTCCCATGTGGCTGTGTTACAGAGCAGCCGGGAGATCCCGACAGGCACACAGTGACCCCACTGCCATCCCAGCAATGCTGCAGAGCTGCAACCACCAGGCTGCAAGGTGCACTGCTGGGTTTCGGTTTCCCCGTTCCCAAAGCTGCTCCTTTCTAACAGCCAGCTCCCCTCGGTAGCATTTCCACGCTGGCACAAGGAAGCAGGACCATCTCTCTGACATTTAACGTGATAAATACCCATGCATGCAGGCACCAGCAATGAGAAGCCAGCTCGCTCCCGCAGCCACATCTGACGCTGTGTGCATTCACCCCACGCCCCGAGCTGGCTCAGAGCCCTGGGAGCTCTTCAAGCAGCCCAACACTGTGGCTCCTCACGGCACTTGGGATCGGGAAGCACTGACACCTGCCCTAATGGTATCCACACCTGCAGGCAGGATGGGATGGGCAGCACCTCTAACCTGGGGGCTGTTGCAGGGAGAAGTATCGCCCACATGTGGCTCTGGGCAGCCTGGGCTGCTGGTTGGCGACCCTGCACATAGCAGGGGGTTGGAACTGGATGAGCATTGTGGTCCTTTTCAACCCAGGCCATTCTGTGATTCTATGATTTCAGGGGCAGTGGCAGAGCCTGGGGACCCCGGGGACATCGTGTGCCCCATCCAGGGCAGCGTGGCACCTGGAGATCCGCCCCCCAGGCTCACAAACTCCCACGGCTTTGATGTGATGCCATTTATCTGCTTACAAATGCTCCGTGCACACCTCAGCCTTCTCAATGAGCCGTTCTTTCTCTTGCAACTCTAAGTTTGTCGGGAGGATAACCATCATGTTCTGAATACTTACGTTTTCTGCTTTATTAACCGTGCAAGTCATGCATAATTTAAACAGGAGGAGAACTGCATGCAGCACTTGGGCTCCTCTAAAGATTATTTTGCAGAATGGGCAGAGCAGAGCAGGGAGCTGGCCATCCTGCTGGGGGGCAGCAGCTCTGATCTGCTCTGCCCGCATCCCCTATAGCACAGAGCAGGGGACCGTGGCCCCATCGCTCCTAAATCTGCTCCCAGTTCCATTCCCTGCTGTAAAAGCACTTCCTAAGTGCAGCTTTGCTATTCAGAAGCAACAGAGGAAAGTTCGGGGCAGACGCACAGCCAGACATCGGGGGGATCTTCCTTCTATTTTTCATACAAACTGGGGATAGAAAGGCAGAGCGTTGGTTTGCAGTTCAATACCAGAGTGCCCCCACAGTGCTGCTGTGCCGGGTGGACACACACACGGGTTCCCCTTCCCAGGCTAGGGCTCTCCTTGCAAGTCAAACTCGGAGCACCACCTCCCAAATGCCCAATACCAAAATGGTGCACACAGTGGGATTTCGGAGTTGCTGGCCATGCCCTGGGGCTGGAAGCTTTCGGCAAAGCGCTGCCCGCTGCAGACAGACCTTGGGAGAGCCAACGGCGAGCCACGAAATCACACCAAATGGGTTTCCAACGCAGCGCAGCCACACACGGCCGAGCTCACAGCGCTCCCCCCGCGCTCACCCAACCCCAGTACGGCGTTACGTTGCACAGAACGAAAAGGAATCGCGACCAAAGCAAAGTCCTGTGACAAACCCGCCCGTCACTTTGCCTGCACGCGGATGCGCTCAGCCTGGGGCAGGAGCTGCCTCTCCCGCAGCCCGAGCTGCGCCCGAAGCCCTCTCCCATCCGCACCAACGGTGCCGTTCCGGCGCACCCACCGCTCCGCGCTGTGTGCCGGGAGGGCAGAGCCCGGCGCTCCGCCGCCGAGAGCCGCACGTTGGCGACGCTCCGCCGGCACGAAGCCTGGGATATTTTCGGCGATGCTGAAAACGCGTCCAAAAATCGAGAAATAGGAACGGAAAGGGGAGCGGGCACAAAAAGTACATCTCGAGCCGGGAGTGCCGAACCGGGCGCTCGGGCTGAATTCACCGAGTCCCCCCGACACCCGTCGCCGGAGCGCAGCTCGCAGCAGCTCCGCGCGGCCGCCGCTTACATAACCCCGCCGCCGGGCCGGGGGCCGCGCACCGGGCGGCGGCCGACCCCCCTCCCTCTCCCAGCCTCCGGCTTCCCCCGGCGCTCCGCCGAAACGGGGCCAGCCCGACCCGAGGGAAGGTGGGGGGGAAGGAGGACAGCGCGGGGGAACGAGCGAAGCCGCGGCTCCACGCACCGCCCGGCGCGGGGTGAACCGGCGGAGCTCTCCGCACCCCGCGGCGATGGGAGAGGGGCAGGGGACGCGCAATCCCCGCGATCTGCAAGTCACTGCCCGGAGCGGGGGGGGGGGATGGCGGTTCCAGCGGAGCGCTCCCCCCCTCCGCGCCGCTCGGCCGCGAGCACCGCGCGCCCCCGGCGGAGCGCGGCGAAGTTTGCGCTTCTCTCCCCCACCCGTCGCTTCGCGGCCGCGGGCTGCCCGGAGCCGTGCTGTTAACAAGTGCGTCGCGGCCCGGCACGCGGCGGTGCCCCCCCCTCCGCCCGCATCCCACGGCCCGCATCCCGCTCTGCCCGCGCGGTGTCAGCGTCTCATGGCAACGGCGCTGCCTCCGCCGGATCCCGCAGCTCTCAGCGGCCGCGCGGGGATCACCGCCCCCCCCTCCCCCCGACCCCGCGTCCCTCCCCGGCCACAGGCGCGACAAGGTCACGGCGCGCCCCGCACTCACCGTACACCCCTTGCCCGGAGCTGCCCTCCAGCAGAACCGTCAGCAGCCCCAGCAGCCCGATCGCTACATCCATCTTCACGTGAGCATCCACATATCCAGCCCGGCGGTGGGGGGGCCGCGGGGAGGGGGGAGAGGCAGCGCGAAGCCCTCCGGAGCCCCGCGCTCCGCTGCGGCCGAGCCGCGCACGCCCGCGCAGGCAGGGCGGCGGGGGGCAGGCGGCGGGCACCGCTCCGCTCTTCCTCCTCCTCCTCCTCCTCCTCCTCCGCCTTCTCTTCCTCCTCCTCCTCCTCCCTGCGCAGCGGGCGGCGCGGAGCGGCGCGGAGCGGAGCGGCGCGGGCCGAGCCCCGCTCACAGCCCCCTCAGGGCTCCGGCCGCCGCCGCCGCCGCCTCCCGGGGCCGCCGAGCGCCTCCCGGGGCCGCCGCAGCCTCCCGCGCCCCGCGGCCATCAGATGCCATCGCAGCGCCGCGGCCCCCGCATGATGCGCGGGGCCCCCCGCGCGGCGCGGAGGAGGGGGCGTCCGGGGGTGGGCGCGGGGCCGCGGAGGTGGGGCCGCGGAGCTGGGGGCCGGCCGGGCGCGCAGCGGGCAGCCCTCGGCGCTCAGCGCGCCTGCGGAGCGGCGGCCGGGCCCATGGCGGGGGCGGCGGGGGTCCGTCTGCCGCGCGGTGGTTGCGCGAGCGCGAAGCGAGGCCGGCCGTGTGCCGTCACGTTGTGCTATACGTGCCGGCAGCCGGAGCCGGGGAGCCGCAGCCCGGCGACGTCAAAGCTGCGTGGCTGGCTGCTGCGCGCCTTCCTCCGCCTCCTCCTCCTCCTCCTCCTCCTTCGCCGCCGCCGCCTCCCGGGTCCCCGCGGCTCCGCCACCGCCGCCGGGTGCGCAGGGAGGCGGGCGGTGCCGAGCCGGAGCGCCGCGCCGCGCCCGGAGATGGGATGCGCGGGGCCGTGCGCTCAGCCCCGGGATGCGCGGAGCGGAGCGGTGCCCCCGCGGACCACGCTGCGCGCCGGGGCTGCGCGGGGCTGACGGTGCGGGGCGCACTGCGCTCGCTCTGACGGCGCTCTCCGCGCCGGGGCGGGGGGCGGCGCGGCCGCGGCTCCCGAGCACCCCCCATCGGCTCCGGGCAGAGCTCCGGGCTGTGCTCCCCCGGGGCCGTGCGGGAAGCGCGCTGCTGAAGGGTCTCTCTTGCCCCCGTTTACCAGCGAGGGCTTGTTGGGAAGTAGCTGGCCCCATCTGCGCTCCTTCTGGTTTGGTTCCTACAGTGATTGCGCTAAAACCATGGGCACCTTGAGGCAATTCAGTCTTAATGCGGGTGAGGAGGTTTAGGATCTGCCCCATCGCATTAGCACAGCAGTCAGCGGCAAAGCAGGGCTTGGCCTGCAGTTTTGAAGCACAGCAATCTGGGAATGTACGGTTTCATTCAGTTTTCTCCCCTGCCTGCCTCAATTAAGGATTAGCGCTCAAGGCCAGGACCGAGTGAGTGCTCTGGAGCAATTGCACTGTCAGGGTGACCCCTCTGGCATGAGGTGGGACAGTGCTAACAAGGCTTGGACTCTTGCTGCACCATCCAGTGCTCAGCCGCTGGTGACAGGGGCAGAGCTCCGCAGTGCTGCCCTTCTGGATGATTCTCCGACAACCATCCGGGCGACACTGAGACTGCACAGTGATTGAGCCCACAAATTTTGTCCTCCTGGAGATACATTGTCCTGCACTGTTCCAGCACCTCACTGCCTGGTGTGTTCACAAAGCAAGCCTGGCTGGAAGGGACCTCGAGGATCAGCAAGTTCCAACCCCCCAACACATGCAGGGCCACCAACCTCCATATCTAATACCAGACCAGCCTACCCAGGGCCCCATCCAACCTGGCCTTGAACATCCCCAGGGACAGGGCATCCACAGCCTCTGTGGACAGTCTGTTCCAGCACCTCACCACTCTCTCAGCATCCAGAGAACTGGAAACCGAGTTACCAGGGGATTCACGGATGTTTTCTATTTTGGCTGAAGGCTGGGAAAGCTTGCAGAGATCCAGCCTGGTGTGTAGACACACACTAAAATCCGTGTGTTTTTTGCTTTGTTAGTAAGACTGGCAAATGCAGGGTGGTGCCTGCATCTGTACCTGTACCCTAGGGCAGTTGGTGTGTGCGCAACCCTGCTTTGCATCCCTGGGTGGGCATCAGCAAAGGTTGCTCTGTGCAGGGTGCCAGGCCAGCATGCTTCCTTGCTATAGACATGTACTGGAGAAAACAGCAGAGCCTCACCAATGAGCTTCTTACTTGACCATAGGATGTGAAAGCACAGTGCAGTTTTCCTCCTGCTTCATGTGCAAAAAGACTAATGGGTGTGATGGAGCTCTGTGTCCAGAGGTGTTGGACTCCCAGGCTGTGGCCATGGCTCACTCAGCACTGAGGCAGCTGGGATGAGGGGAGATGGGCTGGTACCTCCCTCCAGAGTGGTAGACATGACTGTCCCAAAGCACAGGCACTGCCAGAGGATGGAAAGTACCCCACTTTGCCCATCTTTCACTTGCAAGGAGAATTTGGGGGCATCTGCCTCAATAATCTCCGCAGGTTGCAGCGCGGCCTTCAGTAGATGGCATCCAGTTGTTCATTGCCTTTTGTATTTTCTCTGCCTGAAGCCAACCTCCAGCCCTCTCTGTGCTGCCGTGCACATTCAGAACTGACCCCGATGCAATGGCTTTGCCACATCTTCCGGGCTTTGGTCAACCCAGTCCAGATCAGCCATGCACCCAAGGCTCTGTCTCCCCATTTGCTGCTCCTCTCCTCAGTCTCCTTAATCTCACAGCCAGCAGACCCACAGTGTTGCACATGAGCCTCCTCCAGAAGCCCTTTGATCCTGTGAGGATGCTGTGTGTGTTCTTAAACCATAAGGCCCATCCATGGCAGGCCCTGTCCTGCTGGGGACACTTCTCAAGAGGTGGACATAAGGGAAGGACCTTTGGGTCTTCGTTGTAGGTTGAAAATCGGTATCTCCAAAAGGGGTTTCTGGACCTGACATGGCTAATTCCAAGATCATTGCAGCTCATACATTTAAATCTCTGTGGGTTAAGTGCCCAAATGATATTCCCTGAATAGTACCACGTCTGCCATGGCTTTTTTAAAAGTACCTGATCCATTTAAGAACATTTAAACATCACTGCTTTTTGCGAAGGTCTGCAGGGAGAGGTAGAATCATAGGATCGTAGAATCACTCGGGTTGGAAAAGGCTTCCAAGATCATCAAGTCAACCCACCCCACCGTGCCCACTGCCCACGTCCCTCACTGCCACATCCCCACGGCTCTGAAACACCTCCAGGGTCAGTGACCCCACCACTCCCCAGGCAGCTGTGCCACTGCAGCACTGCTCTTTGGGAGAAAAAATCTGGCCTTCAAATCCCTTACAGCTTCCATGTATCACCAGAAAGGCTCACCAGTCACTTCGAACCCCAAAACAAGGCTCTCTTTGCGTGCTGCCCCCGTCACCCTCAATGCACAGCACCTTTTTGTGCACCCAGAGCTCCGCTGACCTGAGTGGGCATTTTGGTCACAGCACGTTATAGGCCCCTCTGCTGCAGGAGGAAGCGTGGTAAATAAAATAAAACGAAGTCAATTAAGCTGAATAACAAAAGATCTGGGAACGTAATGCTTCCAACAGCACAGCCCCATATCTTATGCAGGTTTCTGCCATGGGGCTGCTCACACTCTCTTGCTAAGATGGGTTTTGTTTTGAAAATTGAAACAGGCTCATTTAACAATGTTTAGGGCCAAACCTCCAAGGGACGGAGTTATTAGATAAATAACTGAGCGTGACGGACCCTTTAGACACACCTGTTATCTTCAGTGGTGCAGTTTAAGTCTCAGAACTATTATAAATTACAGCAAACTACCTAATTTCAGGCTAAGTCTGCTCTCCAGGACTGGTGTGAATTGAGAAGAATCCTCCTGACGTTGAAGAATTTACATGGCTGAGATGATTGGAGCCTGTGGTGGGAGATACTCCAGGCCAAGGCCAAATTAAATGTTACTGTGTGCCTTGGACTTGCTCTCCCCAGCATCTTTCCCTTTCCCTCAGTTCAAACCCAGTTGCTTTTGGTGCCTTTGCACCCCAGGATGATGCTATTTCATGGCATGGGTGATGCTCCGTGGCTGAAAGTTGCATTCTGGGTTATTGCTCTGGATCCAGAAAGGCGGCTTCATGGACAGTGTTGTGCAGCCTTCTTCAGCCTTACCTGGGCATGGACCACTGCCCAGTAAAATCCATGTTAAGGTCCATTTTACCTGCCTCAGTGACTGGAGTTGTCTCTGCTCATGTAGTTTCACACCACCCCGAGGTCTTATTTCCCTTCACAGGGAGCTTCCCGTGCTCACAGCTACCTGTGCTCAGCAAAAGAGAGCCCTGTAAGCAGCCCTGATGTGCTGGTCTCACCCGCATTTTACCCCTACCCTGAGCATAAATTTGGAACCCCAGCAGTGCAGCAGGGCTGGGGCTGGCAGAGGGCACGGCTGTGCTCTGCAGTGGGCACCAGGCACACCATGGGAAGAAGTACTGCGAGCAGCTGAAACAAACCCTGTGTGTGTCCACTGGTTTTTTTTCAGGCTCCTGCAGGGCAGGGAAACAGAAGCTGGCCTGTGAGATGCTGTGCATCTCAGCCCTCCCTCATCTGCTCCATGCGCCAGCAGGGAGGAGCAGCCACAGGGACAGAACCAGCAGCAGCTCTGCCAGAAACAGGGCTGGGAGTGCCCCGGGCTGGGGTGGCCATAAGGAACGTTTATGTTTGGTAGGGATGCACACAAGTCGCTGCTGCTGTACCGCTGCTTGTTTTTAGTTAATCTGTGCAGGCTGCAACCACCTTGAGGTCCCCATCTCCCGGCTCAGGAGGAAAGGAGGAGGTCCTCTTAGACCCCTATAAACACAGCTGTCCTACCCACCGCCTCGACGCCCCACGTCCCACAGGATGGGCCAGCTGGGTGAATGTAAACCCGCTGCACTCAGACATACCCCGCTGTCTGCTTTGGTCTTCCTACAACGGCAGTATTGTTGCAATGGCAAGACGAGCGTGTTCTTGTTTGTGCCTAAGCACACACACAGTTTTGGCTGCAAAATGCAGCACTATTGTATCAAATAATCAAAATAATATTCTGCCCTGCTGCGCTAACACTGACTGGCATGTGAACAGCAATTCCCCGGAGTGGAAGGGAAGGGCAGGATGAAAGAAGTGGGTCACATTTAATTAACCGGCGACAAATGGGGCTGCTCACTGTATTGGCTGCATTGTGACCATAAGCTTCAAATTATAGGCGATGGAAGGAGTCGGACATGCTGTCAATAGCAAACAAAATAGGGAAAAGGCAATCCTTCCTGTAGGCTGGCTATTTTGCAAACAAGCGGTGCACAAAGATAACTCCAATAAGGCTGACATTCACAAAATAACGAGTGTCTTGTGCATTATCAGCAGGAAAAAGAAGTGAATTCTCGCTAAGTTAAAGGGAAATATTAATGCACAACACTCCTGCTGGTGAAGCTGCCCCTGTTGCACTATGGAAATGAATCCTGGGAATTATTTAAAGTAGCACAATCAGGACAAGTTTATTTCCCTGAATAAAATACAATCCCGTTGGAGCGTCGCTATTCTTCTTCATAATGCAGAGGGAAACAATTAAGTTTCAGTAGCTCCTGTCTACAGCCACTACATATTAAATGCAGGATGGGTTTCAGCGGTGGGAGAGGTTTGCGTGAGCTCAGGGTGTCTTGGAGTGCACTCTGCTGGCCATGGGCCGAGGGAGGAAGCACTGCCCTCTGTGCAGAAACCCACTGCAGAGCTTAACCTGCTGTGGCTAAGGATCAAAAACAATACACTTTTAATTTATTTGGCAGCTCTTTGGTATCGTGATGGGATGCTGGGCCTGTCCCCAAGATGCACGCGGATTTCCTCTGTCCCTTCCTGGGATGAAACCTTCCAGGAAGGTGCTATAGGGCTCTGCAAGTCTCACACTTTCCAGGAGCAGAGAGATAAGCAAATTCATTTTTTGCTGGGCTATCGCACTGCGAGCATCACTGGTGATTTGTGGCCAGGGCCAAGGAGCTCAGAGGTGTCTGCTGGAAGCGTTAATACAATTTCAGCAGGGTGAGTACCCTGTGACTGCATTAGAGTTTGGAAGATTGTTGACTGAGGGGACCAGCTGGTGCAAATCAGTGTTTTATCACTTACACCTGTAAGCAGCTCACACACAGTCTAGTATTGCTGGCAAGAGCATGGTTAGGTGTGTGTGGTTGAGTACAGTCCCACCTGGGCAGTGCCATGTGGCATCTGCTTCTTCATGCTTTTCTTCACAGAATGATAGAACAGCCTGGGTAGAAAAGGACCACAATGCCCATCCAGTTCCAACCCCCTGCTATGTGCAGGGTCGCCAACCAGCAGCCCAGGCTGCCCAGAGCCACATCCAGCCTGGCCTTGAATGCCTTCAGGGATGGGGCATCCACAGCCTCCTTGGGCAACCTGTTCAGTGCGTCACCACCCTCTGGGTGAAAAACTTCCTCCTAACATCCAACCTAAACCTCCCCTGTCTCAGTTTAAAACCATTCCCCCTTGTGCTATCACTATCCACCCTCGTAAACAGTCTTAAGAAGGATGTTAAGTTGCTCGTGGTGGAAGGGTGAGGGTGTCTTAGGACCAGTGATCTTCAATATCTTTATCAGTGACACAGATGGCGAGACCGACTGCACCCTGAGCAGATTTGCTGATGACACCCAGCTGAGTGGTGCAGCTGGTATGACAGAAGGAAGGGATACCAACCAGGGGGGTCAGGACGGGCTCGAAAAGTGGGCCCACGTGAACCTAATGAGGTTCAACAAGGCCGAGTGCCTTCAACAAGGCCTTGGGAAGGCTGATCAAGTGGTTGGCAACTCTGCCCATGGTAGGGCAGCTGGAATTAGATGATCTTTAAGGTCCCTAAAAAGATGAGCCATTCTATGATTCTATACTGGAGGTACCCCAAGGTCCATGTGCCATACCCAGCACTTATTTCTGGAGGTGAAGCTCCAGCCTGGAGCTCTGCCTTGCAGTAGGGCTGGAAGCATGGGTGCTGTGCTGCAATCTGGCAGCCAAACCACTCCAGCAGTCTCCTTGTAACGTAGTGCTGGGATAGCCATCATGTAAGCTAGCAATACAAAACTGCAGTATTGCCCAGTCCCAGGGATAGCAGGTTTAGCGTGGTCTCTGGGTTGGGTGCCTCCAGCCTTCTCTTGTGGGATCTTCCACAGAAAAGCATTGTCTTTTTTTGTGCTGTGATGCTTCTCCACCTCTTCAAGCAGCGAGAGCATTGTGGCTGCCCTCCACACTCAGCCAGACCTAAGCAGGCCCATTGAAATGTCTCATACCAAAAGAAGCATCCTTAAACGGAGGAAAAAATACTTCTCAGGAGTGTGGACACCCAACTTGGTTATCATCCTCTTTAAATGATAGCTCCCATCAGGCAGCCGTGCAGCAGTGTAATAACAGGAGATACTTCACAGATCTCTGGCCCAGTAATTGCTATTCATTGAAATGAACAGCAATCAAACCAAGACCTCCTCTTAAAGGGTTATATTGATTTGTTTAAAGTATTCCTGCTGTGGACCTCGCTTTGTGTGTCTCTGATTACCTACCCTTCTGGAACCTCTGTCTTCTTGTGGTTTTTGTTTGTATTACTCAAACTGAACTCCAGAGCCTGCCTTGATTTGCTTGAAGAACCCCAGAAAAACAGACTTTCAACAGTCGCACAATGTGCTTTCTTGCCTCAGAAATCTCCTCTTTGTAGCAAACATGGCTTTGCCTCTGTCAGAGGCTCTCTTGATTAAGTCTGCTTGGAAATGCATTCATTTTAAGCAAAGATTCATGGCTGGCAAGGGGTGGGCACGCAAGACTAGAAATTAGCATGACAAGCTTGAAAGGAGAAGGAAAAAAGCCTAGTAGATGCACTGACTTTAAATAGCTTTATTTCCCAGCTGTATGTTTATGCCAGCTGAGGATGGCTGGGAGAGGTGGAGAGCAAGAGGTCATGTTCACTCCTAAGCAGGAGCTCTTTCTGAACTAGTGCTCCTGTGTGCTCAAGGCTGTACAAATGCAGGGGAAAAGATGATTTCTCATCTTAAAGCACATCACATGAGAACCAAGATGCCTTCTCATTCTCCGCTTCTTGAAATGAGCTTGCTTGCATCCCCACTCAATAAGAAGAGCTATTAATTTCTTTTAAATGGTGATAAATGGAGACAATGCCTTTCTGGGAAGTTACTCTCTGATGAGCTGACAAAGGCTTCACCATGCATATCGTGCCTCAATCTCCCCCCTAACTGCCATAGACACTTTCATGGGCCATCAAGTGATGTGTTCAGGGTTCAACCTCTTCATCTTAGAATGGTTTGTGCTGGAAGGGACCATTAAGACCATCCAGTTCCAACCCCCTGCTATAGGCAGGGACACCTCCCTCTAGACCAGGTTGCTCACAGCCCCATCCAGCCTGGCCTGGAACACCTCCAGGGTGGGGGCATACCAGACCTGGTTGGATGTTTACAAAACATCTGTCCTGACTTCTCTTCAGAGAGCTCGACCCTGGCTTTGCCAAATGAGGACAATGAGCTTCAATGTGCAGTGTCTGGAGTAGTAGGGTTTGTGCGAAGGTTAACATGGCAATGGTCAACATGGCCACCAACCTGGAGAAATGGGAGCAACATACCCAACTGGACAAAGACTGGGGCTGAGCTTCTTAGAAATACCTGCTTTGGGCTATGTTACATCTCCTGAAACACAGCAAATGCAGCTGCTGTGCTTTGGTGGCCAATGTGCTTAGGAAAGCACAGCCTGCCTGTGCCTACAGGCATTTTCCTGTATGCACAGGAAACACCACATGGGTCTGTGTGATGCACAGCTCCCAGCCAGCTCTTGTGAGCCAGGAACTTAGGTCAGATGCTTCAAAACTCTAATTGTTTTTTCCTGATTTCAGGCTAATGAAAGGAATTTCAAATAGAATGGCGTTTGTAACCAGTTGCTTTTAGGGGCTGAGTCTAGGAGAAATCAATAGAAATGGCTCCTTGCTTTTAAAAGGCTTGTGATTATTGCCTAATGTGCAGTAAGTTTCTGAAAAATATATCCTTTAATTTACATGCAGTTTATTAGGTACTTCGCACACCTGCCTAGTAATTCTTAACAGTAAAAGGCAGTTCACCTCAATAATAGCTTATGGCAATGAGTTTTGCAGGTGAATCCCAGACAAAAATGACTCCTTTCTATTCTTAGAAAAGATGTTTTTTTCCCTTTCTGTTTCAGGTAAGTCAGACTTTTCAACCCTTTCTGCTGTTTTCTATACTTTCCTTTTCATTGTTGCAAACTGGTTAGTAAGGCAGGCTGAAAAATGGAAGTGCTGTTCCACATTAGTGGTTCTGGGCTGAGCGACAAACCGACTTCCCTTCATATCAGGTGGAAGGGACATCAAGTTGTTCCTATCTGGAGGAGTTCTGTCCTTTCCTCTGACCTGTTCTACTGCTTCTCCAATGGGAAGAGCAGAAAGGCAGCAACGGGAGTGGGAAGACATGCTCTGCACAAACCCTGGTGCCTGCTGCTTATCTTCTGCTCAAGTCAAATTCGTTTTGTTGGTAAGTCAGAATGTTATGGCTGAGAGAAAAACGAGCACCGTTCTGAATATGATGGAGAAATTAAATAACATTCCAGGCAGCTCAAGAGCATTTGCCCATTTAATTTCTGCCCACATGCATGTTTCCCTTGTGTTTTTAATCATTGCTGTGGGGTTCCCAGGGCTTGTTCTGCTTTCTGCCAGGTCCTTGGGTGTGCAGGAGCAGGACCAAAGGGGGAATTTGAAGTTAACCTGAGTCTTTTGTTCATACAGCAGCATGCAGCACAGGTTGCATCACTATCATGCAGACTACAAGCCCCATTAGCTGCAGCTGAGCAGGGAGAGAGGTGAGACCAGGGCTCTGCCAGGCTCCTACCAGCGCTGAGATCTGGTCTTGCTGTCTGCACTGCCCACGTCTTGTGAGTGGTGGGCTTCAGCCTTCATGAAAGCTTGGCTTTCTATGGATGAGACTGAAGCTGTGTGACCTGGGGCTGTGCTGGACCCTTGTTGTAGCTCCCAGGCTGGGAGCACTGATAGCTTGTCTTGGGCTCTTCTTCACCACTATGAAGTGAAGAAAAAAAGACAATGACAGCAGCCCAGAGGAGGAAAGCCAAGTGTCCACGTTGGCTTTGGCAAGCCAAAAGCAGGGCAAGGACCAGTTCTTTGGTGTCAGATCTGTGACAGCACAATGCAAGAGATATCTGTCTTTACCCTCCAATAAGAAGAGGTATCAAGTCTTGGGGCAATCTGGAGAATCCCAAATATTCTGATGTATGCTGAGGAGCAGCCCATCGCAGACAGTCACAGCATGGTTTAAAAGTAGATTTTGATAGTTCTAGCAATCACCGATCTTTCTTAAGAAGCAGCTTCATAGAATTGGAAGGAACATGGCATGAATTGGTGTCAGATGTGTTGCAGGACAAAGAGTATGAAGTCTACTGGAGACTTCAGTTATTTTTGTAAGAAATAAATTAAAATATCAAATATTCATCCAGTCATCTGTTTGACATTCTGTTCAAACTCGTGCATTTTGAGGGGAATACATATTTGGCCATTTTCTTAATAACACATGTATTATTTATATTTTTCTGTATTATTCATAAAACAGAAAAATAAAGATTGTTTTCCCATTGAAGTGCACACGTGGGAGTAGAAAGAAGAAAGAAAGTCAACCATACAATAATTATATGAGGATTACTGGAACTTTTAACGATATCCACTGTAGATCAGATTTCAGTTGGGTCAACTCTCCATTCCTCAGGAGGTGGTTTTGACTATTTTCAGTTTGAACTAGGAGTTTCAAACCAGTTCCTGGGATGAAAGGGATTAATTTAGGATTTTGGCCAACTTTCAGAGGAAAAGAGCTCATAGCTTGCAACCCTCATTTCATTATTCAGTCTTCACTGTCATTTCAGAATATCTTGAGTTCTCTCTGACTTTGCACACATTAGTGAGGCAGCCTGCACAGAGAGGTAGCATTTTTAATTGGTTTGACTGGTACAGGTAGAAAACACACACAAGTCTTCATTATGAGCCCACTTTTAAGCTTCAAACATTACCTCCTCCAACAAATGCTTCCTTACTCTTTTAGACTAGCAGATTTGTTGAAATTTGTCATCAGCAGCAAAGCAGGTTAGCTCAGCTACCACATTTAGTGCCACGCTGTGTGGGAAGGCTCCAGCAAGAGTCACTTCAAACAAGTCCAGCTTGACTCTCATAGCAATTAATTCAAATTTCTCCATTTCTCTCTTACTGAATACAATGCAGGTCTCCAGTGTGTGGTACAGCAATGTTGCGCCACAGTGTCTTCCACTGAGACCCAAATATCAAATGACTGTTGCAAAGAGACAAAGGGAAGACACACATGGGCTATGTGTGCACTCTGCTGTTTGTGAGGTTTTCCTTAATGAAGAAAAAAGGCAATGAGGATCATAGAATCACAGAATGGCTTGGGTTGGAAGGGACCTCAAGGATCATGAAGCTCCACCCCCCCATCACAGGCAGGGCCAACAACCTCCACATGTAATACCAGCCCAGGCTGCCCAGGGCCCCATCCAACCTGGCCTTGAACACCTCCAGGGATGGACGGGGCATCCACAGCCTCTCTGGGCAGCTGTTCCAGCACCTCACCACTCTCAGAGTAAAGAACTTCCCCCTAACATCCAACCTCAATCTTTCCTCCTTCAACTTAAAACCATTTCCCCATGTCCTGCTATTATTTACCTTTGTAAAGAGTTTGCTCCCCTCCTGTTTGCAGGCTCCCTCTAGGTACTGAAAGGCTGCAATGGGAGGATGGTTTTCTGTATGCAACAATACTCAGAATTGGAAGATGCAGTCCACATCTGATTAGTCAACACCATTTTACCATCAGCATCTAACAGGATGGAAAAGCGACTCCCACAGTTTTAGCTTTGTGAGTGGAGCAAAGGCTGAGTGCCCTCATTCACACCCAAGTCCAAACTCTTGGAAGGAAACCAACCAAACAAAAAGCTAATGATGCCCAGGAAACTGGTCACAACGTTACTGAAAATACATATGAGGATAAAGCAGTAAGAGAGGTATTGAAGGACAGAATGACTTAGCCATAGGATTGTTTTGCCTTGTCTGTTTTTGATTGAAAGGATAATAAAGGATGTTCATAAAAGCTATTCTCGGGCTAGGGCTGATAAATAATTGTATTTGACTGCATTCTGCTCTCGTGAATTCCCACTTGTGGCTGAGATTTTCATTCTTGCTTTAATTATACAAATATGATAAGAGGTTCTTGTGCTCCTTTCTCCCAACAGGGAGAAGAAAGCTCAGAACATTAAACAGTTTACAAAAGGGTGCACCTTTGATTGGCCTCAGGCAATCTACATGACTGCATCCAGGATTAAAATACAGTTAAGTGTTAGAAAACAGTCCATGACTTCAATAGATCCTACCCAGACTTTCTAGTCACAGCTTTAAAGCAACCTGGAGCACGCAAGCATAGATGTCAGTGTGAAATCAGAGGTTGGCTCAGAAATGGGGTGCAAATGTCATCATTTGAGGAGATCTTACTGAATGCAATTTCAAATTACAGAGAAAAGTAGCTTCCTGAATTGCTATGGATAGTATGCTCATAAACTGAGATGATATTTATCTTGAGGTATGAAATCATCTCTGTGGAATATGGTTCAACCGGAGTTAATGTTTAATAATCAGGATGAACCCCACTCTAATGATTATAACACGTAACTCAACCCACCAGTAGGGTGGTGAGTTCTGAGAAGGCTTCACAATGCTCCTGGGCCTTCAGGAAACCAGATGAGACTCTGTGAAACAGCTGTTGCTTTCCCTTGCCTCTTAGTCCCATTTTTAGTCCTAATTAAAGTGTAATCATTTTTCTTAGGCCTTTTCTGTCCTGTATGTACCATAAGCCCCTTCAGTAGGAACAACGTCCCCAGGAGCTTCACCGCTGTGCCCAAAGGGCAAGAGGTGAAGGCTTCAAGTTGAACCAGAGGAGGTGAAGGCCTCAAGTTGCACCAGAGGAAGTGAAGGCCTCAAGTTGCACCAGAGGAGGTTCGTGCTGAATATTAGGAGAAAATTCTTCTGGAAGAGTGGTGCAGTAGCACAGCTGCCCAGGAGTGGTGGGGTCACCACGCCTGGAGGTGTCCAAGAGCCATGGGGATGTGGCCCATGAGCCCACTGAGGGATGTGGGCAGTGGGCATGGTGGGGTGCGGTTGGGCTTGGGGATCTTGGAGCTCTTTTCCAACCTGAGTGATTCTGTGATTCAAGCTGTCCCAGCTCCGCAAAATGGCCCTGGAGAGAGTTTGTCTAGCATTTTTAAGGCAGAGAAATTCATTGCAGGGCTGGTGTTTCAGGCAAATACCTGATGTGCTGATAGCCCTCATATTCACAGCAGGGAAACAGCAGGTCTGGCAGAGTCTCTGAATTTGTGCATGAAAAGCCAAGTATTTGGGCATTACGACTCCTAAAGGTCACATCTTTTCCTTATGGAAGAGGAAGAGAGAAAGGAAATAACCCTTCATCTCCATGGTGGCAAGTTTGCAGCACTGTGGTATTTGGTGAAAGCCAGATGGATGTCACATTCCTTTGATGTCCCCAGCCATTGCAGGTAGCTGTGGTTTACCCACTTTGCAGAAACCAAAGTTTCCTGTGGGCACAGCAATCCAAGGTGTGGCTGGTGAGTAAGGTTTCACACCCCTTGATGAGCTCTGAATAGAAGGTCAGTTGTTTTTTAAGACCATTTGTGCTTTTGAAGTCATAGAATCATAGAATATTCTCAGTTGGAAGCGGCCCATAAGGATCATCAAATCCAACTCCATTGTGTCCAACAAGTAAGAAGGTCCAGAGTGGTAACAGCAGCCAACAAGCACGAGCAGCCCCTGTTTGAGGCTCATTTTGCAGCTTGCATTTGTCTCTCCTTCAGTTTGCACATCTGGTGAAGAAGAGAATCTAAATGCCAACCAGAGAGCAGTTCTGTGCTAGCCCAAGGTCATTCATAAATATTCAAATCTATCCCCTTGATGCACCATTTCTGTATGTATTCATATGCATATATCTATTCATATATTTAGGTCAACAAAGCAGAGTTGCTTGTATCTGTGTATGTATATAAACACATGTATTTACACAAGATACACATACGTACACAGAAACGCCTACGGACATTCATGAATATGACTTAATTGTTCTCAGCTGTCATAATATTTATGTCAGCTTCCAGTCCTTTCTCAAATCCTGTTAATTCTGCTAGTTTCTATAACACTTATCAACCATTAATTAGACAGCTTAATTCTGTGTTAAGTTCTTGCGTTGCTATAGCCTTTCCTACCTGTTAATTTCTCATCCTGCATCCAGGACAGGGGGAGGAGGGCTCCCAGCACTGCCTTCTGTGGACTGCTCATTAGTTTGCACAGACTTATTATGCTCCTTGCTGTTCGTCTCCAGTGTAAGGAAAACGAACCTAATTGTGAACAGGGGAGGTCTGCAATGTCTTCATTCTTCCTTTGTAACTTTTTTTTTTGCTGCACTCTCTAATTCTTTCTTTACATAACATCATCAATACTGCATGCAGATTAGTCCCACGCAGTAGCTGGCAATATTTGCCTGCGTTATTTTCTCTGCATATTCAGTGTTTTCCTTGCTCTTTCTGCCATGTTAAGCAGATTCTATTAGCTCCGTGTTAGCCCCGATGATGGCTAAATAGAGAAGCTTGGGGGGGCGAGAGAAGTGCTCACTCTTGGGGATGTGAAGGAGGCAAGAACTACTGCAAGCTTCATGGGTCCTCCAGGAGGCAAATCAAGGGCATCAACACTAAGTGGGGAAAGCCAGAACCTCAGGGAAGGTACTGAGGCTGAGTGGAGATTCTGCAGGAAACAGAGAAAGGGATGTCTGGAAGGGCAAATTAAGGTCAGAAAGTAGAGAAGTAAAATCAGAATGGCCAACTGCCCGTTGCAACAATTTATTTGATTGTCCATGCTGAAAGGACTAAGTAGAGTGAATAGTAGGTATAATTGAGAAGAGGCCATACGTTGAATGCATCTGCTTGTTTTCAGCAGGGAGAAGGATGGCCAGGGGACTGAGCCCTCCATCTACTTACTGGAAATGAAAAGGCTGCAGTGGAAACTGCAAAACACAAATGGCAAGACAACATGCAGTGGCTGTGTGTGAGCAAGTGGAGGGCCTATCCTCTCTACCTTCAGCAGTGCCAAAAAATAAAAAAATAAAAATAAAAATGAAATATCAGTATATCAGTATCAATAGCAGTGCTGGCCAGGGAACTGAGAGCTTGAGTGTCAGTGCTTTGGATTATTGGCAGAAGACATATGCTATAAAAAAGTGTACGTGGGGGTCTGGGCAACTCCAGCCCTTGTGGTTTGAACTCAATATTCTGCTCAATCTTCAAATGTTTCCTGAAGGAAAGAGTAATTAAGGACGTGGAAGCTAAAGGTAGGCAGGATAAATTACATGATGGCCTTATCGGTGGTAGATTACAGCGGAGACATTTTGTATCTTTTTTGATATGAAAACAGTTTCTGAGATAAGGAAAATGCAGCAGATCCGGGCTATCTGATTGAAGTAAAGCATTTGACTTTGTTTCCCACAGGAAATTATTACTGAAGGTTGAACAGCTGGTGATTAATACATATAATGCTGGCCAATAAGGGAAATGGACAAAGGAAGAAATTCCTCTGTGGGAGGGTGGTGAGGCCCTGGCAACTGCCCAGAGCTGTGGGTGCCCATCCCTGGAGGTGCCCGAGGCCATGGATGGGGCCCTGGGCAGCTTGAGCTGATGGGAGGTATCCCTGCCTATGGCAAGGTTGGAACCACATGGATTTTAAGTTCCCTCCCAACCCAAGACATGCTTTGATTCCATTAATCGGTGTCCAGAGGTGAATGTGATGTGAAATACTGCAGAAGCTCATGGTGTCTGGATGCACTGGGGGAGTGCCCTGCTGGGCTGACCTGTGCATTTTGCCACTGTACAATTAGACAGACCGTGCTCTGATGCTGTGCTCAGTGCGGGGTCAGAGAGAAGTTTCTGCAGAAGCGTATATTCCAATTGTTAAAATTGTCAGCTGTGAAGGTACAGATGCTCCAGGGTGATAACATGAAAACATGTTATTTACTACATTGGAAATGCCACGGTGACAGTTCATTCATAAAAGCTGCAGTGCAGGTGTGAAGTTCTTGGTGCAGTAGTCATCGCAGGGCAGAGAACTGCCATTGGTTGGGTATATCAGATGTGTTTATCATGAGTCCTTGAAAGAGGAAAAGAAACATGTTTGTGCAGGGTGTCTCACACCAGGGCTCCCCAGAGCTTGCTTTGCTTCCTGCAGAGAATCCCCTATGACCCTGGACGTGTCCCATCGCCCAATGCCTCCCTCCTCTCAGCAAGCCTGGGACAGTATTTCTTCCCCTCCCAGGGTAAAAGCACAAAGCACATTAACGTTAATGAATTTGTTAATGATAGCACTCAGGTAACTATGGAGATGAAGGCCATGTAAGTACCTAAATAAATTAGAGGGGCTGTGCCAGAACATGGCCCTTCTACCACCATTTATAACAGCATTCAGGCATATTACACTCCTGCAGGACTGATGAATTGCGCTTTGCAACCTTAAATCTACTGCAGAATACAAGGAGGTTAAATAATAAAAGTGATGTTCATTATAATGAGATTAAATAGGCATCAAAGGCACAAAATCCCTGAACTGTCAGCAGCTGAATCCAACCAGGACTATGCTGAGGAGCTGCCTTGCAAAGCCAAGCTTACCAAGGTGAGAGCTTCCTAGCTGGCCATGCACCGTTTCAGGAGCTCGAAGACAAGCCACTCACGGCTGGAAGAGTGAGAGCTTGGCTCCTGCAGTGCTTTGGAGCCCGTATCCCTCTGCTCCTTCCCCCCCTCACTGGAGAATGGGCAGCGATGCAACCACGTGTAACAACCCGTTACAATCTGTGAAGTTCCACAATACCAACGTGCATGAGCAGCCATGGAGGGGGCTATTTAAATCCTTGACAGTGACTTAAAGCTGCCACCAATTTCAAGTCTCTGTGTTTTCCTCTTCATTTCTGTGTCGCTGATGCTGCTGCCAAAACGCCATGATTTAGGAACCTGGTTGAAGTATTGGCTCACATTTCTTCCCCGGTTGCCTTGAATGCTTTCAGTGTGCTATTCCTCAGCAAGGCTTGTCAGGAGGATGTCTTTCAGTGTATTATATCTCTCTGGAAACGAATGCAGCAACAGATTGCTATTGCCATTCAGAAACCTTCCCTCTCCGTGGTTATGGATGAGAAAACTCAGGCACCTTCCTGAAATGAAGCCCCTTTGAAATCTAAAATAATTTTCTGGTCTACTGATACCCTTTAGTAGAAAGTCGGAGTAAAGTGGTGAGTGGGACTGTCTTTGTTAAACAATCTCCTTAGAGGGGAAAGGCTAAGGAGCTTTAATTCTTACCACCGCAGACCTGCCATATTGCGGTTACTATTTTATAGCTTTACATCTGCACTGCTTGAAAGCAGCAGAAAGCAACAGCTTTGCTCAGCACAGAGTGGCTCGGCTTGGATAGAGCAATAGCTGGAAAAGGAGCTGTGTGACACAACGTGGGAGGCTTTCCATCGTTCTCTGGGGGTAGTGATGCTCCCTGCTGGGACTGTGCCCAGTCCTTGGGTTCCTTCAAAAGCATCCATCCAGTTTCAGCTTGGCCTCTGTGCCTCTTTATCAGCCAGATGCTGCAATGAAGATGGGTCGTGTGCCCCGTGAATGGGAAGGTCCCCAGCCAGTCCCAGCATCGCTCCGATGTCCCAGTCAGCATCCAGAAGTCACCGAGCAATACAAGCAGGACATGAGCAAGCTCTAAGCCTTTGGTTGGACCATGAAGCAGAGCTGGCATAGAGCTGCTGTAAGAGGGAGGTTAGTTGGGATGTGGATCCCATAGCATTGGCATCCAGGGAGAGCTCCAGCAGAGTGCCCAGGTGCTCCTGCAAGCAGTGAAGTTGCTGTGTTCTGCCCCAAGGAAACCTGAGGGGTGTTAGCACATGGCATCTACAATCGCATAACTTCACCAGTTTGGGGAGTGTGAAGGAGAGCAGCATCCCAGCAAAGAGCTGGAGCTATGTCAGAGCCAGTGGGAGGAGATGCCACAGCGATGAAGAAGGATCTGGCATGGATTTGAATTTAAATGACATGTCGAGGTATTTGCTTTGCTGCAGATAATGCTGAGCTCTTGCAAAGGAGGCAGTGCCCCTTCTAGCAGCTTGCCTTATGTGAAGAGCACAGAAGGTAACCAATGGAGGGGGGTATTTCCCTGGGTAGTATGCCAAAACTGTTGTGTTGGTCTGTTGTACTGGGCATTGCTGAGCTGTTCAAATCCCACTAAAGGAGGTATGCAAGAGCTGCCATAAATGTCACCATTCTCCTCTTTCAGCTCCTCCACTGAGCCATTCCACCCCTCTCTGCTATCCCCTTGTGCCAACACAGGCAAAGCTCCCCGTGAAATTAACAGGAGACATCCAAGCCCAAAGCAAGCTGGGCACTACCTTGCATGGCCCAAGGAAATGAAAATAACGCAGCAAAGGGCAGTTCTGGCTTCAGTAATTAAAGCCTTACCATGGACAATGTACTCAGCTAATGAAGAGAGACATTTGATAGGTTCTGGGTGAATTAATATCCAAATGACATTATTGCTGAAACAAGGCATGCTTCACAGAGAGCGGCTGGCAATGGAAATGCAAAGCAGCATCTCATTGCAGAGGAAACCAGTCCCACTACTACAAGTGTTGTGTGCTGGGGGGATGCTTGGGGACCTGAGGGTGGGAACACTTTCTCACTGCCAGGGGCATCTTGGGGGAATTTCCTTGAAATGAGCATGATTTAAATGCAAACTGGGATTTCCCTTTCTGTGAGATGCTCTGCTGACTTGCTTATTAGCTTCATTCCATTTGGGTTTGTGGCTATTAAAGGGAAACTCATGGTCTGAAGCCACAGTTTAATCTCTGGTTCCACTGGTGCTGGACTGGACATGACCCGCACAGCCCAGGGTGGTGACATGGAGGGTGCAGATGGAGCTGAGAGCACCTTTATTTTTTTTAGATAGTGATGGGACAAGGGGGAATGGTTTTAAACTGAGACAGGGGAGGTTTAGGTTGGATATGAGGAAGAAGTTTTTCCCCCAGGGGGTGGTGACGCACTGAACAGGTTGCCCAAGGAGGCTGTGGATGCCCCATCCCTGCAGGCATTCAAGGCCAGGCTGGATGTGGCTCTGGGCAGCCTGGGCTGCTGGTTGGCGACCCTGCACATAGCAGGGGGTTGGAACTGGATGAGCACTGTGGTCTTTTGCAACCCAGGCCATTCTAGGATTGTGTGATTCTATGAAATAGAAATGATTCCAGCCATGGGTGGGTCCATTGCAGGATGCAGCTGCTCTGGAACTTTGCACCAAGCCTGATCCTCTTTCAAGCTCCTCTTTTCCCGGACTCCCTGCTTATTAATCACCAGAGAAATGACTTCCTTTGGTGGTGACTACAGAAATTTTCAATTAGCCAGTGTGATTGGCTGCATGTAAGAGAATTAATGTAACATATGCTAAGTGTATGCATGACCTATTTAAAGTGATGGATAATCTTTCCCGGTAAAACTCTTTTAATGGTATGTGCCTGCTACACATCAGTGAGTGTAAAATGTTGATTCTAAGTAGCACTGCAGTTTGTTCTGCGTAGAGAAGCAAAGTGGAAATAGGAGCCGGGTCTTTACATGACACAAATCAATGCTGGTTATTTTTATTAGGGAATTGTAGTAATAACCCAAAGGTAGCACGGGTTGAAGGATGAAGCATCTCAAGCCTTGAATGCAGCCAGCTGGGCACGACCCCTAGGAAATCTGCCAATACAGTGACACCTAATGGGAAGCTGAGCTTCTCAGCGGAACTATTGCCCTGTTCTTGGGTATTGTTAGAGAGCTGAAACTCCCAACCGAGGTTTGTTTTTATTTCCAAAACTCAAGCCCCTTAGACGCATTGCAGGTTATAGCAATTAATATAAGGTTAAAGCGAATAAAATATTTATTGCATTATGTAAAAGCTGCTCCCTACTGCTTAAAATCGCTGAAAATATGCCATTTGAGGGATCACAGGAGTCACTGCTTGTAACTGCTTGAACCGTGCTGGCTTGTGATGTGGGTTATGAAAACAACAAACCTCTGCCCTCCCTCCTCTGGAAGAGCCCCTTGCCCAAAACGCCCACATAGAACCCATAATGTCTGCTGATGTCAGAGCTCCCACAGTCATTTTCAGCCTTAATCCAGGGCCTTTAAGTGGTATCAGAGTCACTATTGGCTTCAGTGCGTTGTTTGAGTGGCTAACTACTCATTTTGTTAAAAATGCCACCTCATTTCAAGTCTGAATGTTTCCAGGACCAGGTGCTACCCATTGTCCTTCATTATTCCTTTTCCCATTGGATGTCAGAACCCTCTCTCATCAGAAAATGTCTCTCATACAGGTACTTGTAAATGATGAGCAAGTCACCTCTGGGCCTTTTCTAAATGCACCCATCTCGAGCCTCATTACAAGCAGCTTTTCCAGGTGTGATGCACTCCCAACACCAGTGAGTTTTTCAGTCTAGGCACCAAAATTGCACCTAATGTCACTAATGGGTTCATAGATCTTTTGCAGTATGACACCAGTGCTGATCAGTGCCCATCTCCCTGGGCTCTCAGTGGCCATTGTCCTGCTAGGCTGCGTTCCATCAGTGGCATCTCTTCAGCTTTGCATCCTTTTGCTTTGCTACCCTCCTGGGCCACCAGTGGCACCAAGGGATGCCTCTTGTGGTCATTCTTCCTCCCATTGATCAGACATTTCCACACTGGATATCTCACTTCCTTATGGAGCAGGACCCAGCATGGCCTAATTTCCTTCACACAGCTTTTGGGGATGGGTAAAGTGGGGGGGAGAGATGGGAAGAAAGGGCCCCGAGGTGCACAGACCTGCAAATACAGGACAGAGATGATCCAAGGGCAAATCCTTGGCAGGAGACTGCCATGTTCACTGTCACCATGCACAAGATGAGCAAAGGTGAGGAAGGAAGAGAAAGGCTTCCCACAGCCGACATTGAAGCCCAGTCTTTGTTCTGTTCTTTCCCATTGGGCCATTGAAGCTCTCAGGACCTTTTTGTTTGGGCAGCGGTGCAGAAGGCACAGTTTGTTTCTGCCGTGTTTGCAGCTCCAGAAGGAGATTACACAGCTTCACAGGGAGACTGGACATGTTCATGGAGCAGAAATTCAATGAGAGTCTCTAGATATTTCCTCATTGCAAGTGGCTGGAGAATGGAGTACCTAGGCAAGGCTAACACATATCCTCGTATTTTATGCCTTCAGGGACATCCACTTTTGATGGCCTTGAGGGACAGGACACTGGATCAGTTAAAGATCTAGCCAGAGCAGCAGCTGACCTGTTTCCCTGGGGATGTGCATCTTGCAGATGGTATCAGACCAATGGTTCCTGGAGACCTGGGGTGCTCAGGGAGGACAGCTCTGTTTCACCACAACTCGGGGCCCTTTGTCCTACAGGAGGAAGAGTGGCATCCTGTGTCTGGTTCTTGGTTTGTAACTGAACAACAGCACTGTGCATAGGGTCATTTTCCCCTAAGAGTCATCTTTTTGCTTCATTGAAATGGAGTGTGTGAGATGAGATGAGCAAAGCTCTTCAGGACAGGCCTCCATGCTGGCTGCAGGAGAGCAGGGGCCGTTGACCATCTACTTAAGTAGGGAAGATTTATGTTTCTCTGATATTGGACAGATCTACTCAGTTTCCTCCCAGTTTCTTCCCTAAAGGACAAAGTTAACTTTAATACAAGCAACTAAATAGCTCTAGTGGGATATTATATTTCTACCAATATGAGAGAAATAAAACAGCTGTAACTGTAGCAATTTATTTTTGTGTTATTGTTATTTCCCTTTACTGTGTTAAGGCTTGTGTTCTGGGAACTGGTTTTGCCAATTTCCAATTGGTGCTGTGAGTAACGTGCTGCAAGCAGGTGATGAAGGACTTGTCTTTACTATTAATATAATGGATGTGCTCTTGACTTTACTCCAGGTAAGTCTGCAGTGTAGTCAAGGCAGTTTTTAGCAGTTGTACCTCTTCCCAAAGGCACTTTCACACAGCCCAGAAGAGCAATTGCCTCTCTATCAGGTACCAAGGAGCAATAGCTATGCAGAGTGAAATATGGGCGAGATGCAGCTCTGTATTTAGCCACGTGGCTGGTCAACTTGATGGCTTGGTGTTGACTTCATTTGAAAACACAGTACATCACACTAACAGAAGTGCCTTGTTTCGTCGAAGTGTTACAGAAAGTGAGCTGAAAGTGCAGGCTCATGGCTGAACCTCGCTGTGTTTGGAGGCATAAGAAGGTACAGGCCCTGGAGAGCTGTTAAAGGGATTCATTCTATCTCTCATTTAGGGAAGGTTAAGTTGGCAAAGCCTCTTTAAACCGAGTGCTTTTGCATTGTCCTTCTGTAAAAAGAAAATTATTCAAAACTTGTCCTCAGTTTCAAAACAACCATAATCTGCTCCTGCACTTGGCAGCTTCCTCTGAACAGCTTTTTTTTTTTTTTTTCCACAATGTCTTATTTTGGGTTAATTAACTTAGTTTAATAACATGTGTTCAACAGGGTGAAATCAACAGTGTGCACATGGAAACTACAGAGTCAGAGTGTTACACCAAAACCCTAGGAAGGCGAGAAAGCAGATGATTTTTGTATGAAAGAGAAGACTGCTTTTGGATTTGATACAAAAAAAAAAAGAAAGAAAAAAAAGGAGATAAAATGTGGAGTAAGAGCTCTGTGGGATCTCAGGATGCTGTGCTCTTTTTCCTTGTCTTTTCCATACATCTATCTAGGTTGGATATTAGGAGCAAGTTTTTCCCCCAGAGGGTGGTGACGCACTGAACAGGTTGCCCAAGGAGGCTGTGGATGCCCCATCCCTGCAGGCATTCAAGGCCAGGCTGGATGTGGCTCTGGGCAGCCTGGGCTGCTGGTTGGCGATCCTGCACATAGCAGGGGGTTGGAACTGGATGAGCACTGTGGTCCTTTTCAACCCAGGCCATTCGAGGATTGTGTGATTCTATCGTGAGCCTCCTCACGCCAACACCTCTGAGCACCACAGAGGCCCAGCATCATGCTCAGCTCAGAAAAGGAAGAGCCATGAACACGGATGGGAGGCTGGAGCCAAACTGCAGGGCTGAGTGGGTCTCACCCTGAGGGAATGTGCCCTGTGGGGCAGATGGCCATGTTGTGGGCAATGGCATCATTTCTGTCTCTCACATCTGGGCTCCTGATGGGGGCTGTGGGCAAGCCCAGGCTGGTGGTCACAGTGGGAGGGCGGCTGAGAATGATTCGTGTGTCGTCGGGAAGGGGAGAGAGACGGTGATTAAACATCATCTTTATTGGCCATTTCCTCATGGGAAGTAAATCAGCGAGGCTTTGCTGACTCCATAGATTTATGTTAGTTCAAGGAAATCGATCTGGTATATTTATGTTACTTTCTGCTGGAGGTTGTAAGTTCTCCATGGCAGGGACGAAACGGACGTGTCCTAACAGAGCTGCATGGTCTGCTCTCAGCACAGCACATCCACAGCTGGTGGCTCTGGGTGGATGGTGCTGGCTTCATCTTCAAGGCTCTGCTACCCTCCTGGGCCACTGGTGGCACCAAGGGACACCTCTCGTAGTCATTCTTCCTCCTATTTATTGGATGTTTCTGCACTGGTTATCTCCCTTCCTCGTGAGGCTGTTAATTAGTTACCTCACTTATGTGCTGAGCCTGCCACAAGCTTTTCCAATAGGCCATGTTAGCATAGCCTGAACAGAGTAAAGTACCAGGGAGACATAAACCTGTTGGAGCACGTCCAGTGGAGGGCCACAAATGTGATCCATGGAATGGAACACCTCCCTATGAGGACAGGCTGAGAGCTGGGGCAGTGCAGCCTGGAGAATAAAGGGCTGCGTGGTGACCTGATATCTAATGGGGAGCTACAGGAAAGAAGGGGGTAGACTCTTTAGCAGGGTCTGTGGTGATAGAACAAGGGGAAATGTCTTCAGGCTCAGGGAGGGTAGATTTAGGTTGGATATAAGGGAAAGGTCTTTTACAGTGAGGGTGATGAGGCACTGAACAGGTTGCCCAGAGATGTGGTTGATGCCCCATCCCTGGAGACTTTCAAGGTGAGGCTGGATCAGGCCCTGGGCAACCTGATGGAGCTGTGGTGTCCCTGTGCATTGCAGGGGAGCTGGACTAGATGGCCCTCAGAGGTCCCTTCCAACTCTAAGGATCCTATGATTCTGTGAAAGAACAAGAATCTTAATTGCTGCATCTTCTACTCCATCTGTTTGGTATGTGGATTTTCTCAGTGTTTCCTTATCAGCAAGTGTGGGCTTTGGGGAACTGAGCATTGCCAAGGGACAGTAACACCAGTGAGACACTCAGCAATTTGCCTACTCAAGAGTGCAGATCCTGTCTCAGGACACACTGCCAGGCATGCATAGCCAAGTTCAGTGCCAGCTTTGCTGTGGGGGAGTACACATAAAAGCAGATTTACAGAGAAAAAGCATGAAGAGTAGGCCAAAGCATAAAGAAGAACGCAGTGCATGAAGAATAACCCAAAGCACGAAGACTAAACCCATTATCTCCCCATGTGGATGCTCTGATGCTGAATCAGGACAACTGTGTTTGACCGCAGACCCTCAGAGGAGATATAACTAAATGACAGTGAGGTTAGGTTACTGGCTGTCCACAACAAGCACGTATTAGCTTCATGGTGCTTCATTTACATTTCCCATTGACTCACCTGGAGAGCAGCCTTGGATATTTACTGACACTGAAGACCTGGAATAAAGTCAATGAATTTTTTCAATATCCTTAGCCAAAAAAAAAAAAAAAAGGCTTTGCACTTTGCAGCACAGTTTGATCCAAGTGATAGGCACATACTCACTGTCTCCTACATCGTTGGCCTAACACAAAGAGATAGTCATCCCCTTGCTGGAAAGTGCTGTGGGCTTGGGTGTGTTTCAGTCCCTAAAGGAACATAGCCTTGCACAGAGTCCATGCCTCAGTTTCTCTCTCAGAGAAGTTGGTTGGAGTCATTTCAGGTTTTCCTTCATCTTCTTCAAAAAGTAAAATCCTCAGGACAGGAGCTGCCTGTTAATGTATATTAGAGTATCTGACTCAATCTCTTAGAAAACAAAGTGTTTTAATGGAATTAATTGCTATTAATTGCTATTTGGGGCTATTTCATGCAATGTATTTGCACAAGTGCAACACAGGCAACTGTGTTGTTTCTTTTTCCTTAATTTTCAAGAAGAGTGGATCAATTTTTATTACACAGGAATGAAATCAGACAACTATACAGTAGTCTTTAATTCTATTTCATGTAAGAAATGTATTGATTTCAGATTAAGTAACGCTAATTGAAAGCATTTCCTTGCAATGTTTGTTCTTCCACATCAAACTTTGTACTGAGGTGTTCTGTTAGATGAACTGCAGAATTACACAAAGGATGTTTGATTATTCCTCTTTCATAGAATGACAGAATCACAGAATGGCTTGGATTGGAAGGGACCTCAAGGATCACGAAGCTCCAACCCCCCACCACATGCAGGGCCACCAACCTCCATATCTAATACTAGACCAGGCTGCCCAGGGCCCTATCCAACCTGACCTTGAACACCTCTAGGGACAGAGGATCCACAGTCTCTCTGGGCCAACACCTAGAAAATCAGCACTGGTGGCAACACTATCTGCCCTTGCTGTGAGTGTGGAGTCCATCTCCGATGTGATCAATGGCTGGGAGCAGCCCAGGAGAAGCAGACCTTAAGCACAGCTGAGTCTCCAGACTGGCATGCTGTGTGTCCCCTGTGTCAGAAGACAACTAAAGATACTGATCATCTTTGCTTTGCTTCTGGTGAGGTTGAAGCCCGTGGTCTTTCGGCAGAATCCTTAAGCTTTCTCTCTCTGGGGTCTTCATGTTGCAGAGGAGGCTCTCCATGAGCCATTTGAATGCGATCTTGGAGCTCCCTGTCTCAGCTTCAGCAAGCAGCAACGTTTTCATCCAGTCTATGGCTGCTGTTTGCTCCTCAGCCCTCATTAACAGCAGTTGAGTAATCTTGTCATTCCTGCAGTGAACACCTCCCCCATTAATGTTATTTTCCTTAAACAGACGATGCTCCCAATGCTGGCAGCATGCCTAGCCTCTCGCTGCAGAAATCAGGGCTGTGCTGGAAAGGTGCCACTTCAGACCCTCCATACGCCTCCTGCCCACCCTTAGTCCCAAATGAGCCACTCTGTTACAGAAAGCATCAAAATAATCATGTCCTAAACCTTTGCTGCGAGCAGCCTTGCAGGAAGAGTCCAGTTGTCTGCAGCTCCATCTGCTCAGCTTAACAAAAGGAAGGTGAGGGGTTGGTTTGAACACAGTCCAGACATTCCTGCGTCAGAAGACTATTGTGTCTTAAATTCTACAGAAAAAGGAAGGGATAAAAACACCAATCAAAGGCTGACAGAGAAATTCAGACTAGAAACAGGGCACAGTTGATGTTCTTTTTTACTTTTTTTTTTTTTTTTTTTTTAAGGGGAAATCAGCTCTTGGAAGAGTTTTCCTGGAATGAAGGTAAATTCTGAAGTTTTACAATTTTCCCTTGGAGTTCAGGTGCCCCTCACTTAAAGGCATCTTACTGCTGAGCCACAGGTTAGGGTTTGAGCGGTGCAAGCGTATGGCTGAAGATGTGGTTGATGTAGATAATAGGCGAGGCTCTCTGATCGTAATCACCTCTAGCGACCTTAAAAATCAACAAATCCCTGTGACAGCAGGGAGTTCTGCAGTGGGGTTTTGCAAAGCCCTTGCGCCAGAGGCCTCGCCATTAGCCCAGGAAGGGGCCATGTTGCGTCAGCCCAAAGCCAAGGCTGTAATGGCTCACTCTGCCCTGAAAGGATGTCTAGAGGAGGGATTCAAAGAGCTTATGCTAATTTTGCATCATCTGCTAAGCAAACAAATCCATGTCTGCCTGTGAGAAAACACTGTAGTTGCAGTTCTCGGCACCAGCCGTTGACTGTGTGCTGGGCATGGCTGCTAACTGAGAACTGCTTATGGATAGCATTCCCATGGTCCTATTAAAAGAGCCTCTCTGCTGTTACGTTAGCAGAAAAAACATCCAGGCTGCTCTGTAGTGTTGGCAAACCTTACACATTCCTTTGAGGCATGTGCATCCCCCTCCTGTTGAGCACTGGGTAAATTTTGACCTTTCAGACCTGTGGCCATTAAAAATGGAAGTGACACAAGACAAGAAGGTTCTTTGGGTATATGAGACAGCAAAGCAGGAGTGAACCAAACGCCAAATTTCATTGTAGCAGTGAACTTTATCCACACAAGCATCTATTTCTAAGTGAAATAAAACTGATTTAGACATAAGCAAAATGCAAACAATTCAAACAGGAGTGTACTAAATGAAATGCAAACAGGTTGAACACAAGCGTGTTGGTTGTTGGTTCAACCCCTCTTTGGCCACACTGGGAGGATAATTTGTGCAGCCAGAGGTGGATTTCATTAAGACGGACATGCAGGAGGTTCATGATGAACACCATCCCTGAAGCCAACTCAAGGAGATCCTGAAAAATTACCCCAAGTAAGGCTTAGGGTCCAACCCCTGTGGTCTGCCTTTCAGCTTTTATCCTTCCCACGTAGCTCAGACCACAGTGCAGTTGGGTTCTGCCTGACCATTTGATGCCCAGCGAGAAGCCCTGCGTAGGTTCAGGTCTCTCTGTCCAGTCCTTTCGCTTCCTTGAAATCACAAAACATCTCAGGTTGGAAGGGACCAACAAGGATCATCAAGTCCAGCTCCTGGCTCCACACAGCACCACACAAGAACTGTTTCTTGAGGACTCCCACAAAACTTTGTTCTACATCTGTGTTTAACTTGCCAGGACACCTGAAAAAACCCTTGAGCTTCACACCAAAGACTGTTGCCAAATTGCATACCTTTTCCAGGTGAAGATTTTTGGACTGATGGCAAGTCTGTTGTGTTTGCTGTACACCATTAGGAAACAGCACCGTGGTGGCTGAGCGCTTTGTGCTGGAAGTCAACTAAGACAGTCACTTTTTCAGACATGTTTGTACGTATCCTCTGTGAGAATTAGTCTAATCTGAGGAAAATAAGAAAGTCAGGATTTTCAGGTTGCTTTGTCAGCATCATTCAGTCCTTTCCAGAGCCCCGTGGCACATGGATTTACACCTCATGCCATTTTCCCCAGTTGTGGCTCAAGGGCACAGATTCAGAAGAGCCCCAGAGCTCTACTAAACCCACTTCTTGATATTCTTCTGCAAGGGTTGGTCCTTCAGAGAGCAGTACGTGGTTGGTCACAGGCACAGGTGTACTGAGCATGCCTTTGAACAACATGCACAGGAAGGGCAGTCCTGCCTCAACAGAGCCACAATCCAGCAGTAGGTTGGGTGTTGTCACTGTTTGCTATTTGCTTCACCTCGGTGCCCTGAGACAGTTCTCAGCTCGGTGATGTACAAGGAGATAATGTAAGACATAAACTGTCTGTGGACTTTCCCAGCTTGCTTAAGTTATGATAGAACAAACAGTTGGGATAATAGGGAGGGAAGCACTTCAGGTGCTGGCAGTTGCTGATAGCATTGCTCTGCTGCAGAGAACTTACACTCGTTGACGTAGTCTGAAGAGCGGGGCCATAAAAAGGAGTTGCTAATACTTTCCATGCTCATAAACATGTAAGTTGTAATGAAGCCATGAAAATTGTAGCGGTGCAAGACACGCTTTCCGGGAAGGATGAAATCAGATAAAATGGCAATTCAATTAACTCCCCAGATGAGGAACGAGCCTAGCAAGGAAAATCAACACATCACTGGACTGGTGTATTTCAAAAGGCAAGACAGGCGTAAACAGTCTACAGCAATGCTTTATTTACATTCTCACAAATCTCTGAAAGAAGCAATTTGTTTCACTGAAATTAATAAGTAAGGTGAAAAGAAGGCAAGAGCCCATTAAATTAATTGGTTCACTGGAATGAGTGTTGGGTCTCAAGCTTTGCTTTGAAGTCCTGTGTGCATCCTTCTGGTATAAAGCATGGGACAAGGAAGACCTGAAAACTGGGACTACTATGGAAGGCTGCATTTATGATAGGACCTACGTCTGAACCACTTGATAGCTTTTTGTGATTAAGAGACTGCCCCGAGAGTACACTATGTGACTTTTAAGGCTAAGTTGTCAGGAACAGTTTAAGTTTGCATTCATTCATTCCTATGCTTTCTTGGTGTAAAGGCATTTCTAGTTCTGTATTCCAAAACTTGACCACTTTGCACCAAGAAATGACATCTTTGAAATTAAATAGTTTTTTTAGACTGTTTGGGTGATGATAATAGGGAGACAAGGAAGATGCTTTTTCCTGAACCCATGTGCCCAAAACTAGTTATATACCTTCTGCAGTGACGTGTGGTCTGGAAGCAAATTTGGGCTAATATTGTTGAGTGCCAAGAATTGGGAAAGAAATCTTCCCTGACAGCCTTCCAGTGCCTCCTTGGGTATGGTCATCAGTGGCAAGTTTATCCACAACTGCAGGGTTAATGCCCTGAGGACAGCTATGAAGGAGAAAATGAGATGTGAGTAAAAGATTTTAATGAGTGGATGGCCTGTGAGCACCTGCCAGCTTGGTGACTCTGCTGTGACATGAAGCACATGGACTTGATCCAGCACAATATCATCTATGCTAACGTAGGAAGCAAGCTTTGAACAGTTTTTCTTCTGGAAATGTTCTGTTTCTGACCTGCTTTTTGGGGGGTCCCCAGATAAAGCTCTTTTCTGTGGCAGGGTCAGTTTGCAGAGCAGAAAGAGTCCTGTGTGCTCCCGGTGTGCCCTCCTCCTCACCCTGCCCTGCTCTCCTCCTCCTCCTCTCTCAGCATCTGCTGCCAGCGAAGGGGCTCAGCAGGCTCCTTCACTACTTAAGGTCTGTGTGCTCTTCTGAAGAGAAGCATCAGCTTGAATAGAAAGCTAATAAGTGCTTATTATATTGATTATCACAGTGGGATTAAGCTAATCCTCCGAGAGATCAATTCACCATTGTTAACTTCTCAGTTCCTGACAAACTGAAATTGTCTAATGCCAGGTAAAGTGGTAATTCAACTCAGGAGGCCTAGGTATTTCCCTGGAAAGGTTTTCACTTCTCCCTTCCCTCTAATTTGCTCTCCTCCCCCTGATGCTGGCTGCAGGGCTGACTGCAAGGGCTCGTGCCATGGTGGCCAGCCAAGGAGAAGTGTTGCCTCTACAGATGTCCAAAATGTCATAGCTGCAGCTGGAGTCACCTGCTGCTCCTACAGTGCAGGCAAGGAACTGCAGCATCAGAGGTGCAAATCTGAGCAGGGAAATGCAAATCCTATATGAAACATAACACCAGTCATGGTGCATGAGAAAGGAAACCCTTTTGCTGAAACTTGTGAAGAAATTCCTTAATTCAACACCGGTAATGAAAGTTTTGGTGAAACAGGCATGTTAAGTCCAGCAAATTCTGCATGGATGCTGTGTTTTCCATTCCCTCTGTTGTGTAAAGATAGACTCCTTTGGGATATTTCTGTGCAATGACAGCTGCCCTTCAGATGGTGCACTGATGTGCCACCTCTGCAGCGTGTCTCATTCCAGTGTGGCTGGAGCATGAGGAAGCATCAGAAGAAAACTGCAAGGTGCCAGGATCTGGGCGCCAACTGTTGCATTATCCGAAAGGAAACTGATGACTCCTATGGAAAACTGCTTGAGGCACATCTCTCCGAATAGCAGCAAACCCTCCATGATAGCTGCAAAGCAGCAGCCAGATGCTCAGGGCTTCTCCTGCTGCATTTCCCCATCTGCCCATTACATCCCTAAGGGCTGGCACTCCTGGTTCTGCTGCAGCTCTCTGAGTCATTCTCCTTGGATCCAAGTGCCACAAAGAAGCACACCCTGATTGGCCCCTTAGTAATAGCAGAGCTGTCCTTCATCGTGGAAGAGCCATCTATAGTCAGGAAAGAGGGGACATCATGTGCCTGTCAGGGAACGTTCCCATATTCCTGGTCCTTTCACTGGCTCACGGGATGAGGAAGACATAAAGCCTAGATGAAAATTCATCAGGGTCTTCCAGAAATTAATGAATTAAAGGGATTAATTAATCTCATTGTTCTGTAAAGCAGATTATTGAAAGCAATGATGAGAAGTGTAATGACAAAATTACTCGCTATAGACTGCATTATAAAGTCATAGTAATATCAAGTAATTAAACAGCTCTTTCCCCAAACTTCATCGTTCCGTCTTTTCACAGTATTCTGTTTGGGTTCATATTTTTGATCTCCTCTGAAATCTTTGCATTCCGCAAAGTTTGATTAGAGAATTGCAACAGGCTGTTGTTCCATGCCTCAGTGTGCCATGGCCAACTGCTCCAGTCCTGGGAGCTCATGGGCAGTGAGCAGGGATCATAGAACCACAGACTCATTCAGGTTGGAAAAGACTTCCAAGATCCCCAAGCCCAACCCTACAGCTTCCAACCTGACCCTTCCAACTGTAAGGATTCTGTGATTTTATAATTCTAACCCCAACCCATTCCAATGATACCCACTGACTGTGTCCCTCAGTACCACATCTCCACGGTTCTGCTTCTCCATGCACAGTGACTCCACCACCTCTACTCAGCCCATCCTAACAAAAGTGCTGTGACCCTCTCTGCTAATGATAATGACAAAGCTAATGAGTGGGCTCACGTTATGGAAGTCATTTTTTAAAGGCTAACTGGCTTTGCTCTCAACCTATCTGCAGAAGAGTCTAAGACTTCCCCAAGCCATTCACTGCCTTACTCTGATGACTAAAGGCATCTCAGCCTGCTCTGGTTGCTCTTTCCAGCTGTGTAGAAGCTCCCCATGATGTCCACTACATGCATCAGAATGTAGTTACCTTCCAAGAAGAGAAAAATCATGCATACTGTTCTCTGAGCAGGGTCAGACTGAACAGGCAATGCAGCGACACGACAAACGTGCCCTGGAAATTCCTTGTCATTTGGGCAGCAGGAGGCTATGGGCCTCACAGATCTGGCCACAGCGAGGGCCAAAGGTCCTGGAGTGTTAATGACAGTGAGCTTTTGGGCTTTGAGGTGGTGGACAAGAAGGGAGTGAGGGTTGGGCGGCGGGCTGAGAGAGGAGCAGGTGAGCTTGCTGCTCCCAGGCAAATCGGAAAGGTGGGGAAGCAGTAGCTGAGTGCAGCCTGCTCTCAGGTCATGAACACTGCAGCTGTGTTGAGCAGCAAGCATTTTGCTTAACACTGTGAGACCATTGGAGACCATGTTCAGCAGCGTGACTACCAGCGAGAGAAGCAGATAGACGTGACCTAAGCTAAAAGTTTATCAAACTTGGCTGAACTGGAACATCCCGCATGTTTGCTTAGAAAGCTCATGAAATTCAAGCAACCAATTAGTATCACAGCTATGCAGCGGGAGCTGACAAGCCATTCGATAAACAAGTGATCCTTGCTGTACATGAAGTCAAAGGCAAAAACACTTCACATGCAAGCAAATCTCGGGCTCGAGGCAGTCCCTCAGCAAGAGAGGAATTTTCAAGTTTTGCATTAATTGGATTTTTAATGGTTTTCAAAACTGACTTGATCTGTGAAGTACTCAATAATTACAGAAGATTAAGGTGGCACTTTGAAAAATGGGCGCAAGAAGAACATGAATGAAGCAAACTTTGCTTCGGCCTAATTACAGATAAACAAGAGATAATGCAGATTTAATAATCCTCCAGAAAAAAAGAAAGAAAGAAAGAAACAGGAGCAACAGGCTCTACAATTCATTTTCCATGACAGTAAATAAACTTTTAACAGTGGCGTTTGCCAGCACTTATCTCAGTGCAATGGCAACAGTCAGAGATTGCCCCACCATAACTGACTTCCATCTTATTCCAAGGAGAGAGAATATTATTGGCCTTCCTTCCACAAAGGCAGACCTTTGCATGGTGGAAATGTGGCGAAATATGTTCCTTCCTTTGCTGGTGGAGGAGTTTCTACACAGCATGTGACTCCTGCATAATGGTGCCATGTAGGACTCTTGCACTAACCCAACAGCTAAGCCTGGAAAAACTTCTGTGCAAAATATTTACACTACTGACACAGTTAAATGTGCAAGCTATCAGATTGTATCCACACACATGCCTAATTATCCATTATGCATGCAATTACATGATTTTAATGTGCTCTCATCATAATTACAGCAGCAAATTAGAGGGCATAATTGCACATGCAAATGTGCACGCCTGGCTTTTATCTTTCTTTTCTAGCCTAAGTGCAGTGATCACAAACAGACAAAGAAAGGTTGGGGCTCGGTTTCATTAGGTGTGTTTTCAGGAGCAATTCAAACACCAAGGAGATCTTAATATTGGAAGGAGCAGCTCCAGCTCCTCGCTGGGAACAAGATCACCATAGAACAGATGTCTGCAGATGGTGCAGCTTCCACTGCTGGGGAGGGTTATCCCAGAAGGGCTATCCCAGCTGATAGCCTATCTTGTGTGCCCACTTTCCTGTTGCTTTTGTTGCTGCTGTTTCCTTTTACAGCATTTGCTTCCTTTTGGACTTTACCTGTATCAGAACTTGATTATGCAGTGGCTGTGCACACCGCTGGGATGCTTCCCTCAGTGCTGCTGGCAGCTGGATCTGAGAGATGACCTTTTGCAGCCCTCCTGCCCAACGGTTCCTGTGCTCTCCTTTAATTCTGTTTGCAGCCCCGAATAGTGGTTTTTTCAGATTAAGCTCAGGTCACTGCATGAATCATTTTGTTTATATGTTTAAAATTTCTTCGCTTTATTTTGCTTTCCTGAACCCAAGGATGAACAGTAAGGATGAAGCAGATTATAACGTGGGATATTTTTATTCCGAGAAGGAGATTATGACATGCATCTCTGCTGTGCTGCAGCTGACAGAGGTCAGGACGCTGTGCACTGCAGTTCTGTTGTGCATCCCATGGCAGCCCTTCTCCCTCCCTTCCCACAGTGCAGTGAGCTCCGTGCTCTCCTGGAACAAGGAAATTCTTCATGCAGAGGCGGTGAGGCCCTGGCACTGCCCAGAGCTGTGGGTACCCATCCCTGGAGGTGCCCGAGGCTGTGGATGGGGCCCTGGGCAGCCTGAGCTGGGGGGGCACCCAGCCCACGGTCCCTTCCCATCCAACTGTGCTGTGATTCAGTGACGCATCCTGCATTCACCCCCACCCCAGCTGGAGCTCAGCTTTCCGGAATGAAAGAGATACAAAAGTGACTTTTTGCTTTGTAAATGCTCCTGGTTGAACCCTGATACAATTCATAATGAAAGGAAATATATGTATTTCTTAAGCCCTAAGACAGCCCCTTTGTTTTTCCTTAGGCAGCTGATAGAGTCAAGCTGCTCTGACAGCAATGATGCTCTCATGCTTTAATCTCCCCACTACAGCTTGAAAGCAGCAGATCATCGTTGCACTTTAGAAATCAGTTGCTGTCCTGGGATTTTGGAGCCAAGCTACAAGAAATAAAGGGAATGTTTGATAGAACTTTTCCTAGCCTAGGTGCATTTTGGGATCAGCCAAAAATGTTGTCTCACACTTCAAACAGAACAAAGGAGAGTTTTAAAACTGCCAGCTCTCCCCTGGAGAGCTCCATGATCAGAGCTTCCTTTCACATTCACCCCATTAACCCAAACTGAATTTGGCTTGAGCCGTGGTGCTCAAACATCATGGTGCTCCAACAGCATCTCCGTGCTCCCTGCAGCGTGTGCTGTGAGATGCCTGCGTCCCATCACTCCACAGCAGCTGATCCTTGCAGAGGAGCTGCCTACAGAGGGCTCTCATTGGTGGCTACTCCTTGCTGCTGCCCGTGTCCCAGAGGTGAATCACAGTGGTTTCCAAACTAGGATGTGCTGAACTGAAGCCTGAAATTGGCTGAGGAGAGTGAGGTGTGCTTGGTCTGAGCTCCTGAATCCACATCTCCACAGTTCTGGAACACCTCCAGGGATGGTGACCCCACCACTCCTTGGGCAGCCTGTGCCAGCACCTGACCTATGGGTCACCCTACAGGGTGTATCAGGCTGAAGGTTGTCTGCAGGATGCATTGTGGGTCCTCCAGGAATGGATGGGAATTCAAATGTGTGGGATTCAGAGAAGGGTGATGCTGCTTTCTGCTCAGTTCTTGTTGGCTGTTATTGTGTTCGTGGGCTGTATAATAAAGGCTGGATGGAGTTCCTGGCATTTCTTATGTATATATATATATATTTCTCTCTCATAGCTAGTGATAGGACGAGAGGTCGTGGCCTCAAGTTGCACCAGGAGAGGTTCAGGTTGGATAATAGAAAACATTTCTTCTCTGAAGGAGTAGTGATGCAGTGGCACAGCTGCCCAGGAGTGGTGGGGACACCGTCCCCAAACATATCCAAGAGCCGTGGGGATGTGGCAGTGTGGGATGTGGGCGCTGGGGTGGGCTGAGCTTCAGCTTGGGGTTCTTCGGGGTCTTTTCCAACCTTAATGATTCTATGATCCTTCATAATATATCCACATACCTATATACTACTAATAACTCTTCCCAAGACCGTAGTTGCATTTGCAAGTAAACACTGCCGCCCAGTTGGATACAGCCATTTTTGCCTAAATAACTGAATTTACACAGTTATTCAGATCATTCCAGCGTGCATGAGGGTTACTGTGCTCTGTGAATGGCCTTGGAAGCCCACGCAGCACGATGCCTGTTGCAGAGGTGCTGTTAGTACAGCTTGGTGAGGCGGTCTGGGGTAGGCTGGGACAGTTTTTGCCCCTATCCCTGGGACAGCAGCAGGCAGAACCACCACTACAGCAAATTCACACTCTTAACAAATAAGTAAATAAGCTTAAACAGATGTGTGTTTGATACTGGAAATCTTGTTTAAACCCATCTATTCCCTGCATTCAAATATAAATAAGAGAGATAAAAAGGAGCATTGTAAACGTTGTGCTTTTTGTCATGTTTTCAGTGCTTCAAATGCTGTTTTGCTGCAGAACTTCACGGGATGCTTGCTGCAAGCTGCCAGGGAATTGCTGGTAATTATTTCTCTGGTATTTGCTTAAATAGCCCTGAGATTCGATGTTGTCTGATGCCTTCTGAAAAACCCTGGGAAGGCAGAAGTCGGATCTGCTCTCCTGCCCAGAGATAAATCATATTTATGGGATGACAGGAAAATAATGCCATGTCACTCACTGCCACCAGCAGAGACCTTCTCCAGCAGCCACACCGCCCGTGTAGGAATCACTTTGCAGATCATAAATTTTCCTACCACTGATTTTGCTAAACAATGGGACTGAGAGAATTGGAAACATTGCATATATATGTCAGAATGGACCTCTTCTACAGCGAGGAAGGTTTTCAATGATTGTTAAATGAGTCTAATCAGTAAAAATAGAATAGTTATAAGTTTTCTAGATTATTTTAAACGGATGATTTAATTCAGACCTTGTGTATTTAAACATTTAGATTATTCAAGCTACTCCATCAGTAAGCATGCAGGATTGCATGGGTCTGGGTACCCACCATGGTGGACCCAACCATGGCTGCTGGCGAGGATAGAATGGAATACAATCACCAGCTTTGGAGAAGACCTCCAAGTTCATCGAGCCCAACCATCCATCTACCACCAATACTTCCCACTAACCATATCCCTAAGCACTATATCTGCCCTTTCATTGAACACTTCCAAGGATGGTGACTCCACCACACCGTGGGCAGCCTGTCCCAGTGCATCACCGCTCTTTCTGAGATCTTTCCTAATAGCCAACCTGACCCTCCCCTGGCACTTCTTGAGGCCATCACCTCTCATCCCATCGCTGTTACCCAGGAGCAGACGCTGACCCCCATCCCCACGCCCAGCTCCTGTCAGGGAGCTGCAGAGAGCCATGAGGGCTCCCCTGAGCCTCCTCTTCTCCACACTGACCCCCCCCAGCTCCCTCAGCCGCTCCCCATCACGCGTGTGCTCCAGAGCCCTCACAGCTCCGTTCCCCTCTCTGGACAAAGACTGAATACTGCTGGACTTCGAATTACAGTCAAGTAATAATAGCTGACTTTGATTATATTTTAGATTTTAAAACTAGAGTTTTAGCTGTGGCTGAATAGAAGCCATTCCCATCCTTGCAACCTTTGCATGCCCACATTAATGCACTCGAGTACCAATATTGAAACACATATATATCTTCATGCAGAACTGAGATTTTGTTGGTGTCTTGAGGTTTACACTTTCTGCAATAAATTAGAGCCAATCCAGAAGGCATTTATTTATCACTGTCCTAAAAACTGTGAGCAGTGCTTCAGTCAATAAAAGATTATAACTCTTAGTCCAGGAAGTGCTTTAAGATCACAACAGATGATTTACTGGGTAAGGAGGGAGGGAAACAGCATCTGGGAGGGAAAAACTCAGTGAGATGCTCTCACCAGGGTCTGTTCTACCAGGAATAACACGTGTGTGGGGAGGTTTAGGCTTTATAATTCGAACACATTATTGGTATTTTGCAGCTTGAACCTCGTCATGAATAAACGAGCTCTGAAAATGGGTTCTGTTCAACACGTTTCCGAAAGCCAATCGCACATGAAATTGGTGGTGCTCACAAAGCACCCAGGAAAGCACAGCCCTGCGAATGCTGTGTCGTACACCCACACGGCACGCTGCAGTTAGCACTCAGTTGGCAGGTTTTTAGCTTTGGGTGGAAGGCTGAAGTTAAATCCACGTTTCTGGTTGGTCTTCCTAGCACACGGCTCTGTTGGTGTTTGCTCTCAGAGGCTTGGCACTGAACGTGGCGTCGGCATGGCCGCTGTGCCCCAGAAGTGTCCTTGGCTCCTGCTGTGTTGGAAGTAGCTGGCTTTAAGCCCACCAAAAAACATCCTGGCTTCACCCCCTAAAAAGCAAAAAACACCACCCCAACCAACCCTAGAAGTTTTAATCTTTGCAACAGAATGGAAAAATACATATATGTATATGTATAAACAGAAAAGTGTGAAGTAAAAACCTGAATACCTAAGCAATCACAACAGAGATCCAAATTGCAAAGCCAAATCTGGTACCTTGCACCCAAAAGCAACACGCCAAGGCAATCCCACCGGTGGCCCTCCTCAAAACTGCTCTGATCGTAGAATCATAGAATCGAATTGCTCAGGTTGGAAAAGACCTTAAAGATCATCGAGTCCAACCGCAACCTGAACATCCTACCCTAACTCTAACAACCCTGTGCTGAATCATGTCCCTGAGCAAACGTGGTGCAGGACATCGTGTCCTCCCATTGGTGGGCTCCGAGTTATTTTGGTGCAAGCACCAAGGAGCAGCTTTAAGTTACACAGATGAGAGCCAAGACTTCCACCTCCACAGTGTGTTGTGCCCTGAATGTCCTAACTGCAGCAGGAGCAGATGCTCCATGCCAGCGAGCAAAGCCCCAGCTACATTTCAGCATGCGATAGAACATGGATACAGATATAGATCTGTAGCTATAACCAATATAGATGTAACACATCTGTATTCTCCTATAAAGAAGACTCTGGGGAACTGGACTTGTTCAGCTTGCAGAAGAGAAGGCTCTGGGGAGACCTCATTGTGGCCTTCCAGTACTTGAAGGGAGTGTATAAACAGGAAGGGGTACGGTTGTTTTTGAGGGTGGACAGTGATAGGACAAGGGGGAATGGTTTTAAACTGAGACAGGGGAGGTTTAGGTTGGATACGAGGAGGAAGTTTTTCCCCCAGAGGGTGGTGACGCACTGAACAGGTTGCCCAAGGAGGCTGTGGATGCCCCATCCCTGCAGGCATTCAAGGCCAGGCTGGATGTGGCTCTGGGCAGCCTGGGCTGCTGGTTGGCGACCCTGCACATAGCAGGGGGTTGGAACTGGATGAGCATTGTGGTCCTTTTCAACCCAGACCATTCTAGGATTCTATGATATTGGCCTTCAGCCAACGTGTACTTTGTTTCATGGAGTTATATAATGACAGAATGGGTTGGAAGGGACTTTAAAGTTCATCCAGTTCCAACCCCCTGCTGTGGGCTGGGTGCCCCCCACCACACAAATTGCCAAACCTTCCCACTTCTCATGTGTCTGCCCATGGCACAGCCCCTGCTTTGCCTCCCCAAGATGCTGCACTTACCCCACCTCCTCAGCCCTTTCTAATCCTCTCCCCTCCGTCAGAACAGTGGAAAGATTTGGAGTTTTCAATTAAAGAAGGGAAGCAAACACTAAGGATCTATATGTTCAGATCCTAATGAGTCAGTCACTTAACTCCCTTGGATTTCTGCAATAAATGGCAGCACGAATGGCTGTGGTTCAGCATAATTGGGCATCTCATTAAAGAGGTGAATATTAAGGCCACTGCGTAGTTCCAGCCCCCTCTGAACTCAGCAGGAAATGTTACCAATGGGGCATGGGAAAAGCAGGTTATTACATAGACACCCAAAAAATGGATTTAAAAAGTGGCTGGGGATTTGGCTGGTACGTTTGGCTTTTTTTATTATTTTTCCCAGATTATTTTCCATAATTCAAGATGTTGTGAGCTTTAGCATGGGCTTGATGTCTGTGCACTGCGGAAGGTTTACACTGAGTCATATAGAATCAAATTGAATCACAGAACGGTTGGGTAGAAGGAACCTCAAAGCCCCTCAGCCCCAACCATGGTATGGGCTGAGTGCCCCTCACCAATCAGGCTGCCCAGGTCTCTGTTCTCATCCTAGAAGAAGAAGCTGACCCCCACCTCACTGCCACCACCTTTCAGGGCGTAGCAGAGAGCAGTGAGGTCTCCCCTGAGCCTCCAGTCTGGTGGGATGCACTCAGCCCACGGCAGAACTGGATGGGCTTTAAGGTCCCTTCCAACCCAACCCAACCAATGTGGTGGTTCTATGGTTCTGTGCTTTCCTGCTATCACAAAGAGTTGTGCTCACTGCAGCTCACTGTGGATCAGTCCTGATGGATCAGTGGAGGAAGCCCTCTGCTTATAGACGATGCAAAGGGAACTCAGCTATGGATCGGTGGCAATTTGAGTAATAAGGCTAATCAAAAGACCATGGCACAAACGATTTGCCACAATTCCGAATGTAATGGTATTTAAGTTCTTAACTAATCTCGTTACCTTCCACAAGTAATGTCTTGCTGCTTTCAGGGAAAGTATGTATTGATCTATAGCTGCCATCAAACTGCAAATTCAATCCCATTACAAAAAAGGCACAGATTGAGATATTTGCTTCCAAAAAGAAAACTGCTTAGGACACAGAATAGAAAGGTGGGAACAGTTCCTCCCTTATAGGAGCCATCACATGGCAGGACAGCTCTCTGTCTCCGTGGAGCAATCAGCTGTCCTGTACCATGCTCCTACACTGTGTGCCATGGGATGCATGGCCCAGGGCCATGAGACCCTGGCACTGCCCGGAGCTGTGGGTGCCCCATCCCTGGAGGTGCCCAAGGCCATGGATGGGCTCTGGGCAGCCTGAGCTGGGGGGCACCCAGCCCACAGCAGGGGTTGGAACTGGATGACCTTTAAGGTCCCTTCTAACCCAAGTTATTCCATGATTCTGTGCTTGACTAAAGCCTTCCCAGGCATCACTGGTGCCATTACAAGCTGGTGGATGACCAAAGGGGCCTCTGGCTCCTGTCCTTTTGATGACAGTGATGCAGGGGCCACATTTTCTGCCCATCCTCCTGTTTCAGCAGCTGCACAGCACTGTCCCAGGGTCTGCAAAGGGTATCTTGCGTGGTTGTGTTAGCACAGCCGGACCCTGTCTCTGTTTCCTGGCCCCAGCACTGTGGTCCTTCATGTCCCCATGCTGCACAGCCACGCTCGGTCCCCCTCTGGAGCTGTGCTGCCCCAAGTGCTGCTGTAACAGCTTCCAGGGGTGTCAGAGAGTGGCAGTGCCTCCGTGAAGAGCGTCTGTGTGCAGTTAAGCAATTCCCACGATGACAGTGAGACTGCTGAAAGGCTGCGAACACAAATATGTAATTACTGTTACTCTTCTTCCCTTCAAAGAATCTCGCAGCAACCATCCGTGTTCCTATTTCGGGCACAGTGTTTGTGCAAAGCTCCAGCCCAGTGTGCAGTGATGGGAAACGGAACAGTTGGGACCCCTAACCCTTGCGAGCTGGCTGCCACCACAAATGAGCCTGGTGGGGTTGTTTCTCTTGGAGTTTTGCTGCTGCTGGGGATCAGGTACTCTGCATGATGGCAGCTTGGTCCATGCGGAGCTTTGCTCCTGGCCTCCAGCACGTGCTCTGCTCTAATTGCTAACGAAGCGTCTCTGCTGGCCTCATGGTGCCAGGGATGCTCAGTGACCTGCAGCTCTCATCAGCACGTGCCAAGCATAGCTGAATCCTTGGAGATGGTCTTTAGAGGAGTTTGCAGGTGACTGAATGACCTGCGTCATTACAGTGCTCTCTGTTTCAAACTAACTTTCAAACTAACTTTGCCTTAGATTAGCAAATGCACCGAACTGTGCATGAAGGGTAAAAAGAAAAAATAAATAGAAGAGATTGCACTGATTTGTTAAGGGATTCTGGAGAAGATTTTGAAGGAGGGAAAAAAAAAAAAAAAAAAAAAAGGAAAAAATATAATGAGTGTTTATTGAAATAAATGCCAAACTTTCCATTTTGTTTGCAGTGCTGTGTGAGCCTAAGTGTGGTGCTGGGATTATGAGGGGTTTGATGATCATTCATCAAAGAAACCAAACACATGTGATAATCCAGGTTTATTTTAGGATCAACTTTATCATCCTCCCCTTGACTACATTCATGACAAAAAGTCTCTGCAGAATACAGGCAGTGGTTTTGTCCGTTTTGATGTCCCATCTCTGCAGGCATTCAAGGCCAGGCTGGATGTGGCTCTGGGCAGCCTGGGCTGCTGGTTGGCAACCCTGCACATAGCAGGGGGTTGGAACTGGATGAGCATTGTGGTCCTTTTCAACCCAGACCATTCTGTGATTTTATGATTCTATGATAAGATAGGACAAAATAATAGGATAATAATAAGATAACATAGGGCAAAATGGAGCATTTCAGCCCCACTTTGGCATGCTTCACCTCCAGCAGGTCACAGAGATGGCACTAAGATGCACAAAGAAGACGGTGGGCTTCAGCAGCTCTCTGTGCTGTGCTGTCCACCTGCCATGTGGACAGGAGCTGCTTTGTGGAAACCCAGTGCTGTGAGCCTGCATGGGCAGAGTGCTGTCAGGCCCAGCTGCAGCCAGGTCACCTGCTGTGCCTGCAGCCCCACGTGGCAGATGATGCTTCGCCTCATCGGCTCTTCTTGGGAACCTGCTGCAATGAGCAGGAGCTATCCCAAATCTGCCAAGAACAGGGCAGGAAACAGCTGTTGTTGGCACCACTTGGCCTCTAACCATCGGAGGTGGCTCTCACTGCTGTTGGCGTTCTGGGAGCATCTGTCCATCCTGCGCCCACCTGTGTGCCCCTGGGAGTGAGCAGCTGCTGGGTTGCCCTGTAGTGGTGCTGGGCCTGATACAAGGCTGGTGCACATCAGGGTCTCTCTGTGCACTGCCTGTGTGCGGCCTGCACCTGGCGACGAAGGTCCAGGCCTGTGCTCAGTGTGTCTGCAGGACCTGCCATGTCTGAGTGCACAAGTTAACTCTAACCATGAAGAATCACACAGAGTAAGCCTACAGCTCATCCACCTCAGTGAAATAACACGTTCATTGATTTCTTTCATAGAATCCTAGTATGGCCTGGGTTGCAAAGGACCACAGTGCTCATCCCATTCCAACCCCCTGCTATGTGCAGGGTCACCAACCAGCAGCCCAGGCTGCCCAGAGCCACATCCAGCCTGGCCTTGAATGCCTGCAGGGATGGGGCATCCACAGTCTCTTTGGGCAACCTGTTCAGTGCGTCACCACCCTCTGGGTGATAAACTTCCTCCTGAGGAAGTTTTCTTCCTCTGTGGAGCAGAAATGTCACTTACATTCCCAGAGGGACAGGAGATTCACCCCTCTGAGGATCAAAAAAGGCACCACATAGGGCGACTCAGGGTGAGACATGGGCTGAAGCTCCACCAGCCTCACTCGTCTGCATGATCTCAGCCCCTGTAACATCGTGTATCTGGTTACAAATTCCCTTTGATTTTCTGCAGTACAAAAATGGATGGTTAATCAAATGAATCCTACCGGATTTCTTACTTGGTTTGGGGAAATAAATATTTACGAAGGCAAAAATCATAGCTGGATAGAAGAAACCAGAGACTGCAGCTTGTCTTTGCTGGAGGCTGATGGCAGTTTGCTTTCAGATAGCAAAATCTGCCTTAGGCTTGACCACAAAAAGCAATAAAAATTTCATTTTCGGGGAGAGGAAAAGAGAAGTAGTATTTTCTTAAAATCTTATTCTTTTTTTTTTCTCTTTCTGAATAATCTTTCTTTAAACAGAAGAAAAATATTTGTTTTTCTCCTTTTCTCATTCAGAGCTTCATCTGTAAGCGCCTCGTAACGCCATTAGATCTCTCTTGCTAGGGGTGTGTTGGTTACAGGCAGCTAAACCTGCTGGTAACTGGGATAACAGCTGCCAAATTACATCAATGACTCAATTGCTTAGAAAATGAGAACCAGTAAATCGGGATTCAGCGTGTCCCTGCACCTGTTACTGCTTCAGAGGTGCATCTCCTCTTAGAAGAAGCAAACAGCCCGAGGTGCTGCGTTTCTCAAAGAAAACCCTTGGTTGTACAGTGATCATAAGAGGCACTAAGAGCATTGGGTACCTGGGGAAGGGAGCCTGGAGCAGCATGGGGTGGGTGATTTCGTGTTGTCACACCTGGGTTTGCATGTGTGCCATGCCCAGAGCTGCCCTGCTCCTGGCTGACCCCCGTCCTGCCCAGCCCTGCAGCGATGAGAAGCTTCTTTTCACTTAACCAGAAAGAAGCATGGGCAGAATGCTGAGCAGCAGATTAACAGAGAGTCATTCTGAAATGTCTCTTTGACTCATTTTAGTTTGCAGTGCTGAAAGAATGAGAAAGCTGTCTGGAGGCTTTGCAGATCACAAGTGTGGGGTGAAACCTGGGATTCCCTCAGTAGGTGTTCAGAAAACAGTGGAAGCTCAGACAAAACTGAATATACATAGGGTTGAACGTTTGCAGGCTCAGAGGCTGGCACAGTTTGCTTTGAATTCTACAGAAAGGTTTCAGCTCTGGTCCAAAATGAAAGAAAAAACAAATCTGGATGTGAACTCTGCTGTTCCTCCAGCATTTCAGCAAACGTGTTTGTAAAATGGCTGTCCTCTACCCCTAACGAGGAGTGGACCCAAGGACTGCTTTCAGTCCTATTTAACATCTTCATTAACCATCTGGATGATGACGGAGTGTTTTGCACCTTCAGTACATTCGCAGATGGCACGAAGCTGGGGGCATTTCATTATTGGCTTTGTCCAGAGAGGCTGTGGATGCCCCTTCCATGGCTGGAGGTGTTCAAGGCCAGGTTGGATGGGGCCCTGGGCAGCCTGGGCTGGTATTACATGTGGAGGTTGGTGGCCCTGCCTGTGGTGGGGGGGGGGTTGGAGCTTCATGGTCCTTGAGGTCCCTTCCAGCCCAAACCATTGTAAGGTTCCATGATTCTACAATTGGTAGATGGCTCCTCTAGTTTTGCTTTGGGGCTCACCTGGGCACCTGTTCCCACTTTCACTATTTGGCACTGATGAAGGATTTGGAGCTTTAGAAGCAGGCCAACAAAAAGATAAAGAGAAGTTCCAATTCTGAGCCCATGCACAACATGTCCGTTCACCACTCATCTGGTTTTGCTGTCCTTCCAGCAGGGATGGGATAATCAATTTATTATGAAGTTTGTGCTGTCCAATATTCTCAGTCATTCGGTTTGCCAGATGGAAGCATGCAAGTTATTTATCACCCGATTTGTACCCGGTGCTCTTTTAATATTTAACAACAAAAGATTCCTTTGTTTGTTTGCCTACAATGGGGACAAACAAGCTGTGAGATCAGCTCAATCTAGACAAAAAAAGATTGAAACATCTTTTAAAACAGTGCTTTAAAAAGGGCTCTGTTTTTCTAAGTGTGCTCAGGCACACTTAAGTGAATGATGCTTTTCGCTTTCCACTGCTAAAGCCCACAAGAACTTTCTCTGAACATGAAAGCAATGTGTTTCTTTATAACTGCAGTGCGATGCGATTGCCTGCTTGGGCTGGGTTCATTGTGAGAGCTCAGCAGCAGCTCTGATTGTGTAAGTGGGGGTTTGGGGGAGATGCTCAGGAGGTGCCCCTGCATCCAAAGGCTGCATCCCTTGGCTGGGCATAAAACATCAATCCATGAAAAATGCTGATGTATGAAGCCCTGGCACTTACAGTGGCTGCTCCCTGTGGGGCTGCAGCCCCCATGGGTCCGTGTGTGCACACCCAGTGGGATCTGCAGGGCGTGTATTTGGGTGCTGTGTCGAAGCTGGGCCTTCACCGAGGTTCATCCAAGGACAGCCCACGGCCAGATTTGAAATGAAACCACAGCTCCTGTTTAATTAGCTCAGCTCCAGACTTCATTATGGATTTGAGATTGAAGCCAAGCCCATCAAGAAGTGTTTGAGGGAACACAGGCTAGCAGTAAAATTAGTAACACCTTCCAAATCTGTTAGCAGACCTGGGGAGGCATGAAGGACACCAGCAGATTATGCTGCTGACTAGTGACTGCACAGTAATGGCCCTATTTAATCCTCATCCTCCAGATGCTATCCACTGCTGGGTCAGGATGCATGTCAGCATGCAAAGAGCAGGTCCTGCAGGTGCCAAAAAGCTGTCCCAGTGGTGCATTGCCATTGGGATCCTACCATGAAACCAAGCTGCTGCAACACCAGCTGCCCAGAGAGGAGGGGTTCACATTCTAGGCTGGTCCAGCCTTACGTTAACTGTGGGCCATAAACTGATGTATATGTACATCATACGCTGATGCGTATACATATATGCATAATTATACGTTCAGAGCCGTGCTGCAATAGGAGCTCTGCAGGGAGAGCATCTGATTTCTCAGAAGGAGCCATTTATTTTGTCCTGGAGGGGTGAAATGTAATAAAAATGTGAGAATACAATTACCATGATAGGTTGTACTGCAGGGAACACGTCCAGAAAACAAGTGAGGCCACCCCCAGCTGCATTAAATGAGGCAAGAAACAGGGGCATTTAATGTTCCTAGCTTCAAATTAAAATCCTCAGGAAGAACAATGGTAATTCCTTAATTCATCATTAAACTACCCTAAATATTCCCAATCCTTATATTTTGTGCTTTATCTAGCAGTTCTGTATATATTTTTTTGTCCTATTCACAGCCACGTGAGTTATTATATACTATTTGGAAGCTTTGATTTAAAAAATCTCTAATTAGTCCCTGAATGTTCCATTTTTTTTCCCATCATTTGTATGGGTGGAGTAAATGACTCGTCTTAGCTCTTTCTTGAACTGAGCAACTGTGGTTGCTCTTCTTGAAATCAGTATAAAGGCAAGACAAAAGGCAAGAGGAGCAGGGAGAGCGTCCCTATAGAGGGTGACAGAACCACGAATCACTGAGCTTGGAAAAGACCTCACAGATTCCCAAACCCAACGCCAACCACCTCACCATGCCCACTGCCCATGTCCCTTAGAGCCACATCTCCGCTGAGCTCCTCCAGAGGCAGTGACCCCACCACATCCCTGGGCAGCCCAACGCATCACTGCTCTTTTAGAGAAGAAACGTTTCCTAATATCCAATCTGAACCTCTCATGGCACAACTTAAAGCTGTACTGTGTCATATTGACAAGAGATTCACAGGAAATCTGCTTGTTGGGATGGATTTATTGTGTCCCAAGCTCTGGGAGTTATGGCTGAGCTGGGATCACAGAATGGCCTGGGTTGAAAAGGACCACAATGCTCATCCCGTTCCAACCCCCTGCTATGTGCAGCAGCCCAGGCTGCCCAGAGCCACATCCAGCCTGGCCTTGAATGCCTGCAGGGATGGGGCATCCACAGCCTCCTTGGGCAACCTGTTCAGTGCGTCACCACCCTCTGGGGGAAAAACTTCCTCCTCATATCCAACCTAAACCTCCCCTGTCTCAGTTTAAAACCATTCCTCCTTGTCCTATCACCGTTCACCCTCACAGACAGCCATTCCCCCTCCTGTTTATACGCTCCCTTCAAGTACTGGAAGGCCACAATGAGGTCTCCCCAGAGCCTTCTCTTCTCCAAGCTAAACAATCCCAGTTCCCTCAACCTTTCTTCACAGGAGAACAGTTCCATTGAGCTTGGCACATTTTGTTTGAAATTTTCTACAGGAGAGAAAAAAACAACATGGAAAAAGTTGAGAAATTTCCAAAGATCTGGAAATTTCAATTGCTAACTCATAGGTGCATAACAGTACAAGCAAATGCCATCTTCACCATCTCTCCTTTTGAGTTTCACCTCCCAGAGCTGGAGAACAGATTGCACTTTCCATGTCACACACACTTCCTTCGTCTCAGTAGGAAGCCAATGACCAGTTATCCTGTCACTATCTGCACATCCCATTATGGTAACGAACAGAAGTCATCAAATTATAATACTCTTAATCACACTAAATCACGCCTCGCACTACAAGTTGCCCCATTAAAATCAATGGCCTATTTGTAGAGCAGAGAACTTCTCAGTGTGAGTAATGACATTAAAATCCCTCCCTGCCTGGGAATAAAATTTAAAACTCCCCGGTGTCTCCCAATCTACCTAACAAACAACGGGGGAATGGCATCGACTGTTAATGTATCCATGTATATGATGTGTGTTTGTAAAATAGAGTCGTGACTCAAATTCAACGGATGAGGAGCATTTAATAAGAAGGGATGTTCGCCTATGTCAGCCTTATTGATTGGGGGCACAACGGTGTCTCCTGCTGACAAAATAAATTATTTACCCTGCCACGGCAGCCAGAAGGAAGCTCAAACATCCTGTTCGATTTCAACTGGTTTTTCATTTTCCTTGGGGAAGATGGAAGGCACGGTGCTACCCATCAAGGGAGGTGATCCTGCCCCTCTCTACTGTGCTGTGAGACCTCACCTGCAGTGCTGCGTCCAGATGTGGAGTTCTCAGTGCAGGAGATGTGGATCTGTTGGAGCACTTCCAGGGGAGGACCACAAAAATGATCCCAGGGATGGAACACCTCTCTATGAGGACAGGCTGAGAGCTGGGGCTGTGCAGCCTGGAGAAGAGAAGGCTCAGGGGAGACCTGAGAGCAGCCTTGGGGTATCTAAAGGGGCTGTAGGAAAGGGGACAGACTCTATAGCAGGGGCTGTTGTGATAGAAAAAAGGAACATGGTTTCTAAATGAAAGAGGGAAGAGTTAGACTGGATATAAGGAGAAAGTTTTTCACTCTAAGGGCAGTGAGGCACTGTACAGGTTGCCCAGAGAGGTGGTGGTGTCCCATCCCTGCAGACAGCCAAGGCCAGGGGATGGGCTGTGAGCACTGATGGAGCTGTGGGTGTCCCTGTGCACTGCAGGGAGAAGGACCAGATGGCCTTTAAAGGCCGCTTCTAACTCAGACCGTTATGCAAGTCTATGATACACATGTGCACACACATCCACACATGCACGTGCATAGACTTTCTCACTCTGCTTGAGCAGAATAGAGACAGGAGGGCTGCTCACCACACTACGGAACTGTGAATACCAGATGGTTGGAAAATCATTGTTGAATGGGAGATCTTCCAAACTCCAGCGTTTTGTTGTTGCTGTTGTTGCTCATTTGTTTGCTTTGTCATGGTTTGTTTTGTTTGTTTTCATGGCATCTAATTGTGAGCCACCAAGGGTCACAGCACTGATGGAAGTGGCAGCTCACAGGGTGTGATGCTGGCAGCACTGCAGAGGATGCTCAGCAGCACTGCAGGTCTCCAGGCCTGGGGGCTGCGAGGCGGTAAGAGAGGGAAGGAAGTAGTGCCAGATGACACTAATGCCTTTTCATTATCCTAAAAGCTTAGGAAACTAATTCAAAAGCCAAAGAGGGTTAAACAGGATTAGAAGCATTCTTCTCCTCTCAAAGCAGTTAAGAATAATCAAATTGTTATTCAAAACAGGGAGTGGATAGTGCTTAGTACATCAAGCGTGCTCTTCATGTGGGGTTTTGCCTCCCACTTGTGCTAATCTCTGGGCTATCGGGCTCAGTGCCACCTCTATAGGACAACAGCTGAGATGGGATGGGACACCCAGCTTCTCATGGAGGGGACCCACCACCACCACCACCACGGCATGGAGAGGAGACTGGGATTGCCCCATAGCAGCAAACATCCTCCAGTGTGCAAGCAGTGAGGATACTCCCTGCATTTCTGCTGGCCTGAATGCAAGAAACTATTTGCCCATTGGTTACGTCTATACGTCTGCTCAGTTTTGAGGAGGGGGGAGATAACCACCTCCAGGTGTGCCCTCCCTTTCCATAAACCAGCTCTCAAATCGGTGCCTGACACAAGCAACAAACCTGATTCTCATCTGCCACGCTCAGGATGCCTCTTGCCTGTGACTGGCTGATTTCAAAGCACTATCCATGTTTGTACTTACATTATTACGTATGTTGGAGAGCGGGTGGCAATGTATGTGTCTACACAAACACTAAAGCACAGCAGAAGCTCTCGCAGGGTAACTGCTCCTGTTTATGCCACGACACTTCAGTGTCATTTATAGCTCAGGCTTTCTGGCTTTGCCCACAACAGAAGGGGAATCCTGTGGCTCCTGGTCAATAAAAGAATGAGTCAAGTCTTTCCGAGATGTACAACGTAAAGGTTGCGTGTGGGATGTAATTCTGTCATTTCCATTGACTCCACAGGTGTCACTGGCTCCTTGGCCAAGGCAGATCCTTGGGTACAGGGTAGACCTGGGTCTCTCCAGGGCACTCATTTTTGGTGTCTGGAGCCAGGCAATGTTCTGGGTGCGTAATGCTGCTAATGGTCGTACAGTGATAGACTCATAGAATGGTCTGGGCTGAAAAGGACTTCAAAGATCGTCTAGTTTCAATCCCCTTGCCACAGGTAGGATTGCCAGCCACCAGACCAGGCTGCCCAGAGCCTAGCAATGATGTGCTAGCTGTGTCCTGTCCTTGCTCTGCTAAAGGAAGAAAATGTAACTCCTGTAATTCATGACACAAGTCACGTCTCCTGGGTTTGGAGGAGCTAACTTGCTGCTGCTGTGGGAACTGGGATTCTGCTGAGCATTTTGGCACATCCTTCCTCATTTTATTGAAAACAGCAAATAATGAGACAGGTCTTAGTCAATGGACACGCACTAATTGACATCGGTAGTGTTGTAATTGCTAGGGGAGAAATTTTGTAGCTATTAACACTCAAAGCATAAAAGAGGCCTGGATTCTTCTGGCCTTTTCTAAATGACAGAGCTCTCATCCTCTGTGAACCTGCAAAAAGTGAGCTGGAGAAATGCTCTGTGAGACAGAAAGAAATATGACTCTCAGTGTTAACCTGGTGTTTTTCCATTTGAATCCATGCATTATCAGCGGAGCTCAACCCTCACACAAGCAGGTCTGGATTTTAAATAGGGCTCAATGGGAGTTTTCAAAAGCATCTTTTTTTCAGTGGATACTATCTGCCAAAACCAGAGGCTTTTCCAGGAACAGATGAGCTTTGACAAGTTCCAGGTGTGAAGCGAGAGCAGACGTTAGCCTGGCAGCTGACACGTCCACCAATATAAGGGAAATGCATTTTCAAGTGTCTGCTCCACCTGGTTCATGCTGAGAACTTGGACTGGTCTTGCTCTTGTCATGGGGAGACCGAGCTGCTGCCTGCTCTCGTTTCTTCCCCTGCAAAGATGCTTTAGAGCTTCCACGGGTTATTTCATTGAAGAGCAGGGAAGGCTTTGCACTGAACTCCCTCCGTTAAACCCTATTTCCTCTCCATTCCTCCCCCCCAAAACAATGGTGGCAACAATTTCTTTGCACCTCTCGCTGAATACATCACCTCTGACTTCAGGGCACGCACAGCCTTTTTGAAAACAAAGCATCCAGATAGCTGTGGTAGCAACCCCATTTCGAGGCTGTAAAATTGCACATAAACCAATGGGTTCTTCCTCCTCAACCCACTGAGGCTTCAGAGATAATCTTCTTAAGAACTCAGGGTCAGATCGAGGCTGGAAAACAGCTGGCCAAAAAAAAAAACCCAGCAGTGATAAAATATTCTTAACTTCTGTCCCAGTTCTGCAGAAGTTTTTAAGGAGCTGCATATGCCTGATAATGCAGATGGATGGAGAGTGACACACAAAAAAGGGATTCTCTTTTTTTCCCCAGTCCTGAGGGACGTGCAGTTGCTCCTTGCTTATGCAGGCAGGACGTTCTCCATGGCTGGAAGCATCTTTTTAATTCATACCCTTAAAAGAGGACACAAACTGATGAATGAGTTTGTTTCTTTCCTTGTTTTAGAGGGAGCAGCTTCAAAGGAAAGCTCATCCAGCAGTTTTACATGGAATTCAGGTCAGGCATGCACAGAAATTCATCAGATGATGGGTTTCTCTGTCTGACATCAGAGAAATGGGGTAGGCTTTTCAGTTGGATCATGTTAGACCTTTGCTTTTTGGGGAACAAAGGAGAAGCCTTATTATTTTCTGCTACACGTGATTTCCCCTGTTCCCTTTGGTCTCATGCATGTAAAATGGAGATAATTGCATCTTGCTGCCACAGGATACCAAGGAAGTCAGCAAAAATAAGGGCTGGGAATGTGACAAATGGGCTTCAAGATTCCACTCCTCTTTTGTTCATGCTTTGCACTCGTGTTGCTGTGTGCAGGAGTTGTGGAGTGCTGTACCCATCCAGGAGGAGAGGGGTCCTCACAGCTGCAGTGCTGGAGGGAGTCCAGAGGGAAGCAGTGAGCATCCCTCACGTGTACATCTCTGGAGCAAGATGTGCTGCAGTCTATTTTTTAAGCTTATTGCATTTCTTAACACCACTTTTTTCTTTTCTTTCCTTTTTTTTTTTTTTTTTTTTTTTTTTTTTGGTGGAGAAACATCCCCAAGAGACTCCTGGGCAGAGATGAACACAGCTGTTCTTGGCTTGGTGATTGTCTCTCAGACAGCTTAATAGTTCCCCCTTGAGGAGGAAATTCACTTTGCTCCTCAAAGCATTGCTCATGTGTTGAAGAGCTTCCTTTGGGAAGAAACCTGGGGGTTTCTGAGGCGAGAAAGGCTCCACAGGGCTGTCTGGGTTGTGGCTGCAGCCCCAGAGCAGTGCCAACACTTTAACATACCCATGGGCAGACCCAGCACTTCTGCAGCGTGGGGCCCCTCACTGTGCCATACCTCACCCTGCTTTGTTGGGGGCTCCTTTGGGGAAGAAATAACACTGCGAGTCCATCTATCACTGCAAGAAACCACTGAGGTTTGATCAAAATATGGTGAATGGGTCCTTAAATAAGTTGTCAGAAGCCATCAAGAGGGTCATGCCTTTCAGGAAAGCAAGTATTGTTTGGGATTATCCACTTTGACCTCCGGCACTGAAATCCAGTGGGATGGAGCTGTGTATGCTGTGGGCTCATGTCAATTGCTGTGGGCAATGTCAACCTCTGCTCTTGCAGCTCTTTCTGGTGCCACAGAGGGTGGGGTGGGTAACAAGGGCAACATCACCATGATGCTGGGAGTCATCGTCCCTGGAGGTGTTCAAGAACTGAATAGATGTTGTACTAGGGGACACGGTTAGGTGGGAAAATACTGGTGGTGGGTGGACAAATGGACTGGATGATCTGGAAGGTCTTTTCCAACCTTGATGATTCTATGATTCTATGATTCTGACTACCACATTGGTTAGCCTGGATGAGATGACATTAACCCAGGCAACCCACTGCTTTTGTGCCTCTGTATCATCTGGGAGACAGAGGGAAATGAAGTACTCCTGGACTGTGCTTTGTAGTACTAAAGGGACATCCACCCATTGTCCTTCTGCTTCTGGATCCTTCACTTTGACAGGAACAGCCCAATGCATGCGTGCAGAGAGGGCAAGGCTGCTGCATTTGCACCTCAAGGGAGAAGTGGACAAACTCTTACCCTGAGAGCTGCTTCTGTAGCTAAACTCAATATTTGTTCATCAGAGATCAAAATGTTTTGTGGGAATGTGTCAATGCTGACAACATTTTCTAAAGAAAGGAGCTGAAATGCATCATCGTTTCGTCTCCCTCATTTGATAAAGCAAACATATGTCAATAACAGTGAACTGATTTGATAATTTCCAAAACATACCTTTGGATAAAACTGAAAATGTTTTGACTCTCCTAGTGAGTGTAAATGCAGATGTTACTCTTCTATGCCTTTTACCTATTAAGTTTTACCAACCACTGATGCTCCCTACTCACTTGCTGAGCCTCACACCGGTGAGTTCCACTCATTACTCAAGAAATGTAAATATAAACAGAAAATCCCCCCCTAAAAAGCACTGTGTTCCAAGGTAGTTTACTCTGTGTTCCCTTTTGCTGATTGTTCAGTATCCCCCCATTCACATCATGCAGCGAGCAGGAGCCAAGAATGCCAACCTGTCGAGAAACAGATATTCTTCAGACCATGGCTCAATATGGCCAACACAGTTGTTTCTTCTCAGGAAATTCACCTGAAAAAAGCTCAGTGGAGGACTAAAAAGTATTCTTTCTTTCTTTCCTTACCTCCTGCCTGCTCTTACAGGGGCCCTGCCTGGGTATCTGTGCAGGCTCGGCTAAGCCAGAAGACTTTTTCATTTACTGAATCAAATCTAATCTCTTTCTGTCTTAAAAATATGTGTTTAATAAAATACTGTGATTTTTTGCCCGTATTTTCAGATTTTAGTGGTTTTCTTTCGCACTTCTGTAGCAAACGTCCCGCTGCTTGCCATCTATCTGGCAAAGTGGTCTGATGTTGAGCCCCAGTGCTCCCTCAGCCATACCAAGCTTTTCTCTTCTCTTTAGAGAGGGAGCTGAAGGGTTGTCAGTGGCAACGAGAGCAAAGAAAGATGACAGTCTTTAGGTTTAATCTAGAGAGTAATTTGAAAGAAATTCCTTTAATTTAAGCATAGGCTTGAGTCAATAAAGCCATTACATCCAGTACATCCATAACAGGAGTTTGGATGCCTCCAAAACATGCGCATGTACATGCATACATACACACAAAGCCCTGTTAGATAACCACTTGTGAAGCACTTAAACATACACGTGGTTAAAAAAAATGCTATAATAAGCATATCATATGCTTATGCACAATGAATTCATGTATGTGCTTGGGATTGGGCCCTGGGGTGACATGTCCTTAATCATTTGCAAACTTGAAATAATCATAGAATCGTAGAATAGCCTGGGTTGCAAAGGAGCACAGTGCTCATCCAGTTCCAACCCCCTGCTATGTGCAGGGTCGCCAACCAGCAGCCCAGGCTGCCCAGAGCCACATCCAGCCTGGCCTTGAATGCCTGCAGGGATGGGGCATCCACAGCCTCCTTGGGCAACCTGTTCAGTGCGTCACCACCCTCTGGGGGAAAAACTTCCTCCTCATATCCAACCTAAACCTCCCCTGTCTCAGTTTAAAACCATTCCCCCAGATCACCCAGGACTACAAGGCCTGGGGCACACCAACAGCCATGTGCACATTGGTTTTGTAGTTGCCACGTTGGCAGTTTTTGAGTCTGTAGCATCAGAAGGCCCAAAACCGAACAGCTGCTTCAAGCTTTGGAAAGTGTAGAAAGACCCAATGCAAAGAGGTTTCAGGATCAGGCTGTTTTTCAGTATTTTGTGAGGCCCAATTTATGCAGGACAGCAATTTGATCATCTTTTTCGCCCACGAAATGAAGATAAGTTATTTGAAGAGTCTTTTCCCTTCTATTTGACCTAGAAAAATCAGGAATGCTTTACGGAATTAGCATTAATAAGTGCCACAGGAAAAAGGCAATAGGCCATTTAATTGATTGTGGCATTTGTTCTCTGATCACTCCATTGGTTTTTAGATGTTTTACAAAAGGACTTGTGCTCAGATAAACAAGTGGTTTGCTGGTACCCGGATTACACTCCCCTTGGGCTCATTGGTAAAGAGGGATTGTTTGCATGAGTGTGTCTTTAATTAATATTTTGTAACATGCTGAGATGCAATTGCACATCACTAGTTTTGAAGACTTTGCATCCTAAAGAAAGAGTGGAAAAGCCGTCACCACAGGACTTTTTTTTAAACAACTTCTCTAATTAAGAGACCTGCTGAGCAAAGCATACAAACACATGATTAAGTCCATCTGTAGTCAGCCAGGCACGTAAGCACATGCATAAAGTTTGGCATGTGCTTTACTCAAGAGGAATTGTCTGATGAATTGGGACCTAAAAGAAGGCAGGGGAGATACGCTGTGCTTTTCTCTTAATGATGCAGTATTGCACATTCTAGCAACTGGATTTTGTCTCGTTCTTTTTCCCTCAACGTAATCTTACTTGGCATATTTCTGTCAAACTTAGTTTTGATTTTGAATGACTTGGTGAATAAAGGAGCTTCGCATTTCAAACTGCCCTGAGCTCTGAGCACCCAGAGTTCAGCCCTCCATTCCTGACAGCGATGACAAAGAGGTGCCCGAAGCTTCTCATACATTTCCATCTAATCAGAGATTTCACTTTCAGCATCAAATCAGGAGTTTTGCAAGGAAAGGTATCCCAGTGACAACACAACGCCCTTCACAAGCTAAGTCAATTTTAATTTTTTAAGCCATTATTATTATCATGCAGCAAAATGTGCAGTGCATAAATCTCATCCATTACCGACGGCTTCTGTTTCACAAATAATCAAGTCAGTTCAATTCAGAAACAGGCCAAATAAGATAAGGAAGTGAACGTCCTTTGCAACTGGCCACACACGAAGATATTGAGCTGGGATGAGCCCACTGCAGCCACCCACAGAGGATCTGCCCCTGCTGGGTATCCCAGAGGGCCACTGTGGGATCTGCCTGGGATGTGAGGGATTCAAGGCCAGGCTGGATGTGGCTCTGGGCAGCCTGGTCTGCTGGTTGGCGACCCTGCACATAGCAGGGGGTTGGAACTGGATGAGCATTGTGGTCCTTTTCAACCCAGGCCATTCTATGTTTCTATGATTCTTCTCCTTGGCTTTCTGAAAGTCCTTTGCTTAGGGTGCATGGTTCAGCAGCGTGCCCCAATGGGAAGTGACAGCCATAGACAGTGATGGGTTGAGGAAGAAAATCTGGGGCTACGCCAGCCCTGCCAGCACCACGGCCTCCCCCCGACCACCTGACATTTGCACTTCTTGTTCCCCATTTCCTTTCAGACATCCCAATTTCCATCAGCCTGAGTGATTATTTCGGTTTTGCTAAATTAAACCATCGCCTTCCCAATTTTAATTCCCATAATTTATTTTTATGAGGCGATGCTGAAAAGGGCAAAAATGAATAATCTGAATGATGTGGAAGTCAAATCTCTAAACTCCCTGAAAACTGAGCAGTGGGTGACTGTAAGAAATGCAGAAATAATAATTATTTTTTAAAAAGAAGTACGACCACTTAAGTACATTTCTATTAGTCCTGTAAATCCTAATGAACATGTTTTATGATTCAGCACTGTAGATAACTGCACCGTCTTTTTGCTTTCCCATTGCATAATGGAAGCCTTCCCATCCCAGATAACTACAGCCCTCAGTGTGACACAGTGATGAGAAAAGACTGCTATAAGAAAGTGATCTGGATTTCCTGGGAAAGCCTGCCGTCAATAAATGGCATTATAAAGAAGTGAAATGCAGATAGCTGAAGGGAAAGGTTGCAGGTGATCGTTCCTCCTTCCTCTCTCCAGGCTCTGTCACTTCAATGGCCACAGCAAGCAATGCTCGTATAAAACCAAATAATGCCGTGTGAGGGGGGAGAAAGGAGAAGGGGCTGCATGGCCTTCATGTGCATGCGTAGGGGAACAGGAATGCAGGAAACAATACCCACTCTGTGCCTAGCATTACTGAGGCCATTACTGTAACAGTGGGCCCGCTTTTGGCATCTGGTCTCTGAAAGGAGATTGATAAATTGAAATGTCCGCGCAGAGCTGCCATCAGTGGGTTCTTTACAGGCAGACACTAAATGCATTCAGAGGCTTAAAAAAAAGAAAGTTAGTAGATAACTTGAGCACAGTGTATAAAGGATCTAAGAAATGGCAAAAACATTCCTCTTCCTGAGCAGCTCTTTAATTCAGTATCCTGAATTCAGTAACTCTAAGCAAAAGCCAACAGAGCTGCTCTGATAGGGAAGGTACCAGTTGGGGTTTGGGTTGGGTTTTTGGTTTTTTTTTGTTTTTTGGTGATAATTTTTTCATGAGTTTTTAGGAATAGGCAGGAAGGGACGCAGCCAAACCTTCCCAGCTTCCAAGCTAAGCCTGGAGAACTCCCAGTGCTGTGCTTAGCCCCAGGCATGGTGGAACAGCCATAGCGGTCGCTGTGGCCATTCATCCGCTGAGCAGAGCTGGCCATTCCCAGTCCTTCCTTTATGAACCTGGGAATCCTCTTTGCATTTGTAGACTGGAGTGGAAAAATATCAACATGAGCTGATTTTCTGGCTCATTGTTTATGCTATAAATATTTTATAAACCGGCTTGCTGGCCAGGACACGAGAGACATGGAAACAAGCAACTTCATTCCCATGAAGCTTCTTTAGACAATATAATACAGTTCAAAAGCCTCAACATCAGATGTGAGCGTGCATTTGACTTTCAATTATGATAAAAACATAAAACTGGCAGCTAGTTTGGATGGTATCACTACATCAAACCCAAGCATGGCCATAGGACACCACAAGCAGGGTCTGCCTACTACCACCAGCACTGGGTGGGGGTCATCTGTTGGCCCATCCGTGGATGGAGACAGTTGCTAATAATCCTCCTGGAACTGGGCTCAAATTCACCCAAAAGCATATATACCCCCACCCGTAGAAAACAAAGAGGGCAACGGCTTGAAGATCAATTCCCAAGGGCTATTCTGGCTTGGGGAAACAGTTTCTGCAGTTGTAGGGCTCTTGTGACCACAGCCAGCTTGGGAAAAGGTGTCCTGCTTCTCCCTAATGTGATTTCCCAAGATACACTTTGGAGCATTGATTGGTGCCAGATTTTGCTTTATTTTTAGAAGACGTTTCTCACACCTGGGTTTTGAAGGGCCTGCAGATCCCGAGCGGCACGAGCAGAGCTGCCTCACACACAGCAAGAGCTGAAATGGCCCGATTAACGTTGTGAGTGTTGTTGGAGGGAGCGGGAGGCCAGCAGGTTACTGGGGGCAGCTTTAAAGATGCCTTTTAAAGTTCTTAAGTAAAAAGAGACCCCCAAACCCACAGCGTTAACAACACAGAGGGCTTTACTTTGAGCTGCGCTTACCCTCAGGTTATTAACTCCTCTGGGTCCTATGGTGTCCCTGAACTTTAAAGCCCTTTGTACTTTCACAGGGGTGTCGTGGGGGTGTTGGAAGTACTCTTCAAAATTAGATGCATCTTTTCCTGAAACATATTTCTGGTTGCAAATGAGCAGTTCTCAGCTACCGGCTGAGGACTCTTCACACATAACAAAATGTAGGGCCAATTCTTTGAGAAACAAATTATTTCAGGGGTTAGGAACGCCAGCTTCTCTGAAGTAACTGCCCTTCAGTCTACAAGTAGGAGCATCTATGGGTAGAGGGTGAGTGGAGAAGGAGATAAACTCTGCACTTTTCCTATTTCACAGAATGATGTGGCACCCAGCACAGAATGGGCTATGGATTGCCAGCATTCTCACCAAGGAAACCACAGCCCGCCTGTGCACGGGAAGGGTAGTATGGATTTGACAGTCAGGATAAGGCTCATTGTACCCACCAGTAGCTCTCTGTAGAAGAGATGTCCGCATCTGAGCCAGCTGCTGAAACAATGCTCACATGGGGAAGAAAAGTGGGAATCTTGATAGGACAAGGGGAAATAGTTTTGAACTGAAAGAAGGGAGAGTAAAATTGGATATGAGGAAGAAGTTTCATACAATACATTGGCACTGGTTGCCCAGACAGGCGGTGCTGCCCCATCCCTGCACACACCCGAGGTCAGGGGATGGGCTCTGAGCACTGATGGAGCTGTGGATGTCCCTCTGCATTGCAGGAATGGGACCAGAGGGCCTTTATAGGTCTCGTCCAACTCAAACCATTCTGTGATTCTGTGATTCTATGAATTTCTGGAGTGCGACTCTTCTGGAGTATTTCAATTCTCTGTATGAGCAGATGATGGAGGATAAATGGAGTCTGAAACTGTGGGGAGTGTGTAGAATTCCCACTGCCTATTCCAGTCCTGGGTCCCAGATTGCAGCTCATAATCCCTATGTTTCTAACTGTCCACCGTTTGCATGTTACTCCCTTCGGTTTGCTCAGGGGGGGCAGAAGTTGGAAGAGATAAACAGTATTTACCTGATCTCATCTCAAGGAAGGAAATAAACCCCAGTAGAAACAGCCAAATGTTCACAAAGCAGTTGAGAAAAGCCCCCCAGCTTTACAGGAGTGGCTCTCATGTAGGAAACGTATCAGGAAAAATCAAATAAAATAAAAGACAGAAACCCGATTAAAAGGTCGCTGAGAAGCCAGGAAGAGTGCTGGGATGAAAGACCTCTGCTCCCTTGCAGAGAGAACGTGCCCAGCACTTGACACAGCTTGCTACACAGCAGGGCCAGCAGCAAAGAAATGTCCTTCTCAATCACAGCAGGGATGGAAGGTGTCTGGCAAAGCCTGTGTCAAAATGCTTTTTGTTTGTGGTTGTCAAAGACCAAGCAGGATTTTTTACCATACATCTGAAGCATCAATATAACACTGCAGCGTGTGCCAATTTCACACTGACTTAACTCTCCTGCTTTCAGGAATTTTCTCTCCACTTTATCCTCCTCTAAGGGAGAACCTTCACGTCCCTTTGCGAGACAAAGGCTCGTACTCTGTGCAAAGTCGTGCTTGTGGTTCAATGCATTAACTTGTGTGTTTGCACTGAACTCAAAGAGAAAGAAAGTGGCGAATAAAAAGATCAGATCATAATGAAATGCATCTATGAGGTGTAAAAATGTTTGCCAGAACAGAACTAGAAATGTGCTTAAAGCATCTTCGCATCATCTGCCAAAGAATACTTTAAGTTTCATGTCCTCATTTAACAGAATTAGATAATATATTTAAAGGCATAACTTAGCCCAAACGCAGCAGGGGAGGCTGCATGACATTACAGATAAAGAGGAGGAGGACAGTCTGTCTGATTAGTTCTCACCAAACTGTGAGTGGATCTTTTGGGTTTTTAGCAGTGTTACTCAGTGATAGACAAAATGGGAGAATCCCTTTTGGACTTTTGGGAACACTTCTTCAATGGCAGCAACAGGACAAGGGCTAATTGCTTTGTACTAAAAGAGGGGAGATTCAGGTTAGACGTTAGGAAGGAATTCTTCATGAAGGCAGTTTGGCCCTGGCACTGCCCAGAGCTGTGGGTGCCCCATCCCTGGGGGTGCCTGAGGCCATGGATGGGCAGCTGAGCTGGGGGGCACCCAGCCCATGGCAGGGGTGAGGCTGGGGGGCTGTAAGGTCCCTTCCATCCCAACCATGCTGTAATTATATATCTATATCTTTTCAAAATAATGCTCATTTTATCAGCTCCATTTTTCATTTCAGGACGAAGTCCTGTTTCTGTTACCAACAATAATTTCGATATGAATTCCCTACATTTAAGCTAGGCGCTTGATCTCCATCATGACACGTTTCTATTCTCCCTCCTCCTGGCAATAAGCCAATACCTCATCATTTTCCATCACTATCCCACTCAACAAATGCCATGCAAATCTAGCTATCAGGCCCTGCCTCTCATATATACACTTCTGTTGATCTAATTCTGGAGGTGACGTTCTCAGTATCATGCAAGCTTCCCAAAATATTGATCTGCTGGGGATTCTTTCACTATCCCTTTGTCATTCATTAGGTCGTAATGAAAACACTCGTATAACAAAATTAGACATCGAGAATGAGGACTGAAAGTCACAACATGCATTCATGCTTTTTTTTTTTTTTTTTTTGCTGCACTCCTTTTGCCAAATGAGACCTTTTCTATGAAGTCCAGATGAGAGGAAGGCTACATAAGTAGGCAGTGGGAAAATGCAGTCTGACTTATGTACCAAGAAGCAAAGTCCTGAGGTCAGTGTAGAGACCACTCACCAAGAGGGTCACAAATGAAATTTGAGACAAGATGGAGCACAAAGTGAGAAATTTCCAAACCACTGCCTGTGAGAGAAAGTAGCTGATGAATCACATTGTCTGTTTTTTAATCTGACCATATTTCTGTTAGTCAGTTCATTTCTGTTTCAGGGATGGACCTCGGGGTAAATCAGAAACGGGTCCATCAGTCTCACTGGAGGAACATCACTGTAAAATTGCTCTGAAATCTGAATCAGATTCAATATCTGCTGGGTAAACATTAATCAGCTCTCACCACTAATTCCTTGTGCAAAACAACACATCATTGGCCATTTCCAATAACATCATTGCTAAGGGAGTTGGGAGAGATGATGGGGAGGGCAGAAGGTCTTTCCAGAAACACCTTATTTAAGGTTTTGAAATATCACTCTGAAGAAATCAGGATTTCAGAACAGAAGATAAGGCAGAATGTGAATCATGAATAGATTTGATAAGAGGATTTTTTTGTTTGTTTGTTTCTTTAAATGCCATTAATAATTTACAAAAGTGGAGTAAGCAGCCCTTTCACTACTTGGACATAACATATCATTATTGCTAACCTTGCAGAAGCTTCAGAGCTCCCAAGGGGATAATGGGAGCCTATAACTGGTTTATCAAATACTATATCATAGCTTTAATACACTGCTCACTATAACTGGAGTTAGAACTGTGAAAGCACTTAGGAAGAGACACACACACACAGAGGCACAATCTGTTTTATAGATCAGTTTAAACTTCATCTCCTGCATTTGTCATTTTGAAGCCTAATTCCCATTTCCATCCGAAGTCCAGCAGGCGTTTTTAGCCCCACCATCTTTTAACATTTTGCTGCTTAAATCAGACTCATGCGTGGACTCATTCACCTCTGTTGTGGCAGCTCTTGAACTCTTACTTACCGTTTGAACATCCAGCTTTAAACTGAGTGGAGAAGTGGAGAGCCAGCTGCTAAATTGAGTCTGGTCCTTTCCAAAACTTCATCTGCAAGAACGCTCACATCCCCTGTAGTCTGCAAAAGCATCTTCCCAGCAATGCTGTCCTCTGCATGAGTCATTCTAATGGAGATTGAAAGATTGTTTGTGTCTCAAAAATGGACAGCTCTGACCTGATATGGTTAGTAGGTGATTTCCCAAAGCCTTAGGTTTCCAGTAATTTGTCTGTCCATGCTCTTAAATTCCGAAGATTAAAATAAATTAAAAAAAAAATCAAAAGGATTTTAATTATTTTTAATGACTAAGCGTGCAGATTTCATAATGAACTAGGCTATTCAGAGAAAGTTAACAGTCAAAATAAAAGATAATACGGCTCAAGCAAAGCCACACACTTCCATTTCCACCAGTATTTCCAAACAAGCTGTTTGCTTTCCCTGCTCCTTCACGTAGGTTATAAATAAAAACTGCAGAGCTGAAGAGCTGTCAGGAAAGGCAATGGGAGTTTGCAAACACAACGGCTTTTTGGCTAATCTTGTCTCACATCAGTGGCTCACATACTAATTTGATTTGATTCTGGATAAAGGTCCAGGAGGTGAAATTCTCCTGCTGGCAGCACAGTTCTCCTGTCCTGGAATAACACACCTGTAGCAGAACAGAAATGAAAATATACTCAGTTGGGTTGGAGGACCCAAACTCAAACGACATTCCAAATATTTACAGCAACAGAAATTCGATGACCAATGCTTAACCCTTGTTTCTACTAGGACTTCTTTCTCAGTATTTCATTAAATCCTCCTTCCTGTAATATTCTTGCTCCTAGTTCTACCACGAGGCACCAACGGGATCAGTCCTCATGGTGACACTTGAGTGACACCTCAGCCTGTTAACCCTCCCCGTGGAAGACCCACTCAAACGATACAACCTAAGCTATACTGATCTTCATTTTACCCAACAGTTCTTCATTTCTGCTGCTTTTCTCCTGATTTAGGCACTGGGATGGGCTGCCCAGGGAGGTGGTGGAGTCACCGACCCTGGAGGTGTTCAAGGAACGTTTGGACGTTGTGTAGAAGAACGTGTAGAAGAACCACCATGATATACAGACCAATCTGCTACCTGCTCTATGGCAGTGGTCAATATTAAGACCAGGACTGTCAACAGTGGGCAGTCTGCCCAGGCACCACTTGACTCGCATATAACCTTACAGCTCTGGTTCAGGCCCCAGAAACAACATCTCCCTTCCCTTACAAAACTGTTCTTACAGTGATTAAGACATCAGGTGCTCTTAATTTTCACGGGCTGGTTATTCTTTTTCAGTGATTCTCAAAAGCAGCGTGTTTTCTGCAGCAATGACCTAACATGGTTCTCATGGCCCAAAGCGACAACACTAACACCAATTTGCAGCCATTTGTGTCTGCGTGCCTCAAGGTGTCACATCCCTTTTCCAGGCTCAACTCCAAGGAAGCTTCAGGAAAAGCAAAACTGAATTTTCCACCCATAGCAACAGCGCTCTCCTTGCTGGCCATGCAGGATCACTAAGAGCCTCCACGAGTTAATGAATAGTGATAAATAAGAGGTTTTGTGTGAATGGAAGATAAGGTACCATGTGAAATTGATTCAGATTCTCCTCCTTCTGCACAAGACTGAAGAAGAACACGCTTAAGCTTTTTACTGTCCAACGTAACAAGCCTAATTGCGATAACAAGTTATTTTGCTTCCATTTGTTGTCAAACAGGCAAGTCAACGGATGGCTCTCGGTGTGTCCAGGCAAGAGAAGAAGGAGTAGCTGATATTATTCTGTTGTTCATTTCCTGTCCATAAAACCATTTCATCTCATCAGGAGCTCAAAGCATTTTCCATTGCACTGGATTTATGAGATGCATTTTAGCATGCATTTTGCCCCTTTTTCTTTTTCTTTGATACATGACAAAGGCTGGGGAAATTCACCTTACCCATCTGCCATGCTGGGAGGGCTCTAAGCTCCTATGTAAGAATCAGCACACAGATCTTTAGCTATTCTGCATTGTGACCTGTGCTATAAAAGCATTAGAAAATTCTATAGGAAAATGAAGAAATACAGAGTGCCTTGGACATTTACATGTTGTAAGTCCATTTTATGCATAAGTTTGCAATATTTGTCATTTATTCAGAAAGTTGGACTACTTTTGTAAGAGCCCTGTGACTGCTACACTGCACTGATAGGCCATTTAAAGCTGGAATTAACGGAATTAACTTCTCCCTGCACGTTTTTGCTACTTGTGTTACATTTTATAAGTCCCAAATCCCAAACGCATCCTATGTGGGATGTGTTTTCAGGTATTTCTTTAGTTCTTGAGAAAACAAGGCCTTCTCCTTCTGTCTCAAAAACAGTTGGTTCCATTAGGTTCTGGTGGAAGCATTCCTTGTGTAAGAAGGAATCCACTAAGGCTGCTCATGAGAGTGCTGTACTGCAGAACAGGGCCAGCAAGGGCATTGCTCAGAGCAGGACGTGGCTCCCTTGTGCCGTGGGTTGCACCGTGCCCAGGGCAAAGTCCTTCCCCTTTGGACACCCCTGTCTGGTAGTGGCACAGCAGAGATTTCCAGGGCTTTTCCACCTTGCAGTAAACCCCTGCTCAGCAGACCTGCAAAGCAAGCATAAAGACCAAATAAACAAAAAATATGGGAACCCCGAAAGCTAGCATAAAGATAAAAAAAAATATATGATTATGAACTGATAAAATGGGTACATCTGCTGAGTCCCTTTGAAAAAAGGAGAAAGTTATAGCCCTAAGGAAAGCTGCTCAGGTTTCAATGGACGTGGTGATCATTTATAACTTCTTGCCTTTAAGTAAGAAGTGTTTTATGGTGTCTTCCTCTTCCTATTACTTCATAGTGGGAATTGGGCAATGGCTGTTATTTACAGATATTAACTAGATCACAAAAACAACAGTTCTTTATTGCTCCCTTTGAAATCTGGCGGGATTCACAGAAACTTAATTAGAAACATGGAGAAATAAGATCAGAAGAGACAGCTGACCTACAAAACATGTTGCAATAAAGGAAGCTGTTTTATTAAATATTGTAAAAACAAAGTTTTTTTTTTTTTCCGAAAAGGGACAATGCTGAGATTTAGGAGATGTGTTTCTGCTCCTGGCTCTGCTGCAACTCTCTGAGAGAAGGGTATAGACATAAAGCCATGTTCCTTACAGACAGCTAATGACATGCTCACTGCTCCACACTGTCTGTTCTCACACAGTGCCTCCACACCCAGCAGGACGTTTCCCTGCCTTCCTTCAGACAGCCTTCATAAAGCAGCAGGTCCCTGATGGGAGGTGTTGACCTCAGGGCTCCAAACGCTGGCCTTAAGGATATAATATACTGAGGTTTTAACAGCCAAAGGATGTGGTGGAGGCCTGGCCTTGAATGTCTCCAGGGATGGGGCATCCACAACCTCCTTGGGCAACCTGTTCCAGTGCATCACCACCCTCTTAAGAAGATTCCTGGAAGACCATGTCTGTTCAGTGCATATTTAGTGGGGTTTTCCTCAGAGATGCTTGCACAGGAAGGAGACAGGTGGCCAGGTATCACTAAAGGGTCTGCAGATTATTTAGCACCTGGGGAGATGTGTCAGCAGTGCCAGTGATTCCCCAGACCTCAGTCCCTTGAAGCAACACTGGATTCCTATTAGCAGGACAGCACTGATGTATCTGGCTGCCAGTTGGATGGTGACCAACTCAACCTTGGAGCATGAAGACTCACCTGCAGAATAAGGCTTCTTAAATCTGTTTGCTTTAAGCTGGAAGGACAAACTGTGGTTACTTCTGGAAGTGCCTTTCCATGACTTCCGAGGAGGAACATCGCTTCTAGTCTCTGTTTCCCCTAGGGGCTTTTCAAAAAGAGGACCCTCATGTAGCCTCTCTGGGCAGCTGTTCCAGCACCTCACCACTCTCAGAGTAAAGAACTTCGCCCTGACGTCCAACCTAAATCTTCCCTCCTTCCACTTAAAACCATTCCCCCTTGTCCTGCTGTTATCTACCCTTGTAAAGAGTTGATATATACCATACCACAGTGTGTCAGGAGTACTGGGAATTGGATTTTGCAGGATTCTGGAATTGCTCACACTCTGGTATTTTTTAGTAACTCCTTGATTTTTAGTGGCAGTGAAAATATTGGATGAAAATACTGTTTGAGCTTCGCAAAGAATGTTTCAAAGAGAGCCATACAACTGCTACAGCCTGTTGCTCCTTTTAAATCCTTCTTTTTTTCATAGAGATCATAGCATTTTGCTTGGAAAAAAAACTTAATTGCTAAATATACTCCTCAGGTTTATATCAGTTGGGTAAATTATTATAGCAAGCTGCCATTTGTTTCCTGGGTTTATTTTTCATGTTAAATGTAAATTACTGCTTAGATTGATGGTGTCTTCCTGGCACCCTGTTCTTCACCGTCAACCTTAGGGCAGCCCTGGGAATATTGCTGCTGGTTACTGGTGCATTTCCTGATGTTCAGATGTTTTGAGAACGACACTAATCAGAACCGTGGCTCCCTTCCGTCAGACTCTTTCATTTTTCAGGAGGTGATCACAAAACACGCAGCATGATTGCTTTCGCCCCAGTGTTGCTATTTATTAGGATTCTTTGTCTTTCCATTTCATGAATGCTCTTCTTTTTCTCCCAGGTGGTGTTCATAAAATAAAATGTGACTCTGCAGTGGGACTTTAGACCATTTTCAAATGGAAGCTCCTGCCACAAGCTGTGACTCTGGGGCAATACTTTGGTCTGTACCCAGAATGCAGAAGCCACGCTTACCGCTGGGGTCCCCTGTCTGGATGGCCCATCCCAACTCCATGTAGGAGAACGCTTGGTGCCCACCCTGCCTTTCCCTTGCTGTCTCCTGCTTGACATAGAACAGCAGTGTTCTCAGTGGGAGTATGGACAGGACTTCCAGCAGCCATGGATCAATCCTTTGGGGTCTGAAAAAACACATTGGAAAACTCAGAGTGGTGCTGTCACGGACTAATTAAAGGCTCTGTAGTAGATATAGTAGAAACCTACTGGTCAAATTAATTCACATTTGGGTCATTAACTTGACTGACGTCACAGCTCTGTGAGACCAATTTGAAACACATGACAAAGCTTTCAATTGTTGGGATGCTGAGAAAAATGAGCTGAGAAACAGTGAGCCAGTGTCTGCCTACAGAGGAAACCCTACAGCTAGAGACCACGAAGAAAGATCTAAACAACAGTACGCTGCTTTGATAAGACACTTCTTCCTTATCTCTAATTTGGGTTAAAAAAATATATCAGTGAATATAATTAATAGTTCTGTACGACCTCACCTGGAGTGCAGCATATGTTAATATAGAAGAGGGAAAGCATGAGGTCCCCTCATCTTGGAGCAGAGGGGCAGAACTTTAACATGCATGCAGCACTGAGATCCACAAGTTTGGAGAGAGGATGGGGGGAGCAGCAGCAGTGTCAAGTATCTCAAGTATCTTTCAGTATCTAAAAAGAGGCTGTAAGAAGGAATGGGACATACTCTTTAGCAGGGGCTGCTGTGACAGCACAAGGGGAAATGGTTTCAAACTAAAAGAGGGGAGAGTTAGACTGGATATAAGGAAAAAGATTTTTACACTAAAAACATTGAGGCACTGCACAGACTGCACAGAGAGGTGGTGGTGCCCCATCCCTGCACACACCCAAGGTCAGGGGATGGGCTGTGAGCAGTGATGGAGCTGTGGGTATCTCTGTGCACTGCAAGGAGTGGGACCAGAGGGCCTCTGTGGGTCCCTTCCAACCCAAACCATTCTGTGGTCCTATGATTCAAGGCATTGCCCTTCTGTGAATACAGAGCAGGGCCTGGGGGGTGATCTCAGTGCAGAAACCAAAAGGGTGGACCTGGGCTGTGAACACACCCTCAGTTAAGGCATTTCTTGATATCCAGCTTGGCAGCATTCAGACAGAATTTGGGGACAGATACCTGTCTGTGCAGCTCTGCCTGCAGCAGCCACTCCTGGGAAGGGAGCAGCCCTTACCAGGAACATCACGGCTGAATCTGGGCCACTGTTATTTCCTAGCAAGATGCCTAGCATTAATCAGCTGGTATTTAATTAATAGAAAAGATCAGTCTGATTACATTTCAATTAAGCACATGTTTGAAGCGGTGACATTCTGGATGCTGTTGGACAACCTTGCTGACCACACAGATGGCAGGCAATGAAAACATTAGCCAAATATTTTCACTATGACTGGTTGAACAAAATCAAGTACATCCATTATAATGAGCCATGTTATCACGCAGCCCTCGGTGGTACAGCAAGCAGTGAAATTACCACCATAACAGATTGCCACTCACTCTAACATATGCTGACTCTCCAACTTATTCTGTATTTCTGTACTCAAACAAAGATATACGGATGAATTAAGTTCTTTGATCTGTAATGAGTGCCATGAATCCACAGGTTCCCAAACAACAGCACGGAGAATCCAGTAGCTATTATATTATTCAAATATGATGTTTTTCCCCCCTCTCTCTGTATTAGTGAATTCTTATTAAAATACCTTTGCAGAGGAAAGTTATTAAGGAGCCTGTTTGGTTAATTCATCAATAAGAAAACAGTCACCAAAGAAAAGTCACCCTCGGTCCTTGGGTGCACAGACATTCATTCCAGTGACAAAACTTGAACATAATTACTTAGCTGTGTGATGTGATGGCTTTATTATATGAATCTGAATTAATCTGACTTTGAAATGACAAATTTCACAGCAGTTTATTAGGATGTGACTGCTAAATGACTGATATGACAACGACACGTGTAGTAATCATAACCTACTAATGCAGTTGTGCTTTTTATCCCCCAGATGTAGCCCTGACAATGGTGCTTTAGCTGATTCCAGGAATCTAGGGAAATTGCATGATATTTTTTATTATATTGCATTATAAAAATACATAAAAGCTCTTATTTTAACACAGTAGACCCACAATACACTGTACTGTAAAACCTCACTAGTGACTATTGATGTTGAAAGGACTGCCATAGGGCTTTACAGTGTCATTAAGCAATAACATTAGCAAAATAAGACCCTGCACCAGCAGCAGGCTGGACCACTGGTAGGCACACGCAGAGCAAAGCCATTTACTCCTGAAGAGAGCCAGAGCATTGCTGCAGAAGGTTTTCCTGCTCCATTCCCACTACCTGAGCTCTGCGTCTGGTGGAGACATCCTTCCAAAAGGACGCACTGAACCATCCCCATCCTTTTGTCATAGCCAACTTTACTGGGAAGAGGGAAGGTTGTGCAGTTCGAGGGATTCATTGCTCATGAGGAAACAAAAATAATGAGAATAAAAAGTCAGTCCACTGTCCTCCAGTAGGGCCTGGAGGACTCAGCAAACCCGGAGCCTCCCAATTACTCTCTTCAAGTCCTTGTGCATGCTGAAGAACTGTTTTAAAGCAGAGCCTGCAGGTAGGACAGGAGCAGTGCTCAGCCTCTTCCAACAGCAGAGAACTGCCTCTCTCTTTCATCCCTTCCTCTGTATGGCCCTCATTCAAGGATGCAGTTGGCTGAGGGGCCCCTTGGAGTACCAATGATGGCTTCAGAGGTGGAACATGGAGACATCTGCCTGGGAGCATGGAGACATCTACCATGCCTTGAGCTATGCCCTATTCTTCACCTTGGCCAGCATTGCTTCCTGCTTCACTTTTTTCAAGCACCGCATTCTGGAATTAACGTGGTGTTGGGTTGCAGCCTGATGGAGTAGGGATCCACTGGCACAGCCCATTGGGCATCACTAGAGCTTTGCAGTAACTAAAAGAAAGCTTCTGGATTGAGTAGATGCAAAACCTCTTAAAAACCAGGTCTACTTCAGGGGAATTAGTTCTATATTTAGCTGAAATTTCCACTGCTGCTGTACCTGTAAAAGAGCGTTAGTATCCTCATTATTCAATTAGACAGATACACTGGCAATAAAATATTCCTTTTTTTTTTTTTTTTTTTTTTTTTTTGCAGCAGAAGCTGAATGATATTTCCTTGAATACCTGCAGACATAATCCCTAATTGTTGCCTCATATATCTTAACTGTATTATTTTTTATTTCCAAGTGTAAATAAATGTACTGCTCGGGATGATCATATTTCACACCAATTTATTTGAATGACATTAATGAGTTCTCCCTACCAGTGAGACCTTGGAGAGCTAGACTGTGTTTTGCTACCCACCATCATATATTAAAACTAAGTAAATAAATAAAAATCAGCTATGGGTATGCCTGAAAGGATTCATTTTTTGGTGAGAGCTATTTGTATTCCTCAGTTATGAGCCCATGGTAACATTAACAAAACAATCATCATCATAATAATTTCATTAAAATTCTGGAGACTTGGAAGTGCTCCTGATGCATGTGAAGGTCACAGCTGCTAATAGGCCACATTTTGCAGTTGGAAGTACTCCACAGGTATGGTACATTTAATGTTGTAATTCTGGGAGGCACAGAGAGTGGCGTTTGGTTAGATTCAAAAAAAGGAACTATGTTGAAAGGGGGAAGATACGTTTGCTATGCTTAGTATTAAAAATCTATCTTTGTTCCTTGCCTGAAGACCAAAGTCACATTCATGTTAACTGTAACTTCTTAATAGAAATGTCTCAGCAGAGTTCCTGTCACATTTGACTCCCAGTTTACACCATTTCCTCAAAACTACATCTGGAAATCACCACTTTTCAGCCTCTACAATTAACAGGTTTTTTTCTCCATGCCGGGAAAAGCCATCTCCAGGGCTACATGCACTTCCTTGTCTTCCTTCTGCTGATACTTCAGCTCTCACCTCAGTCCTGGAGCAGGGGCATGACACCAAGCAAACCAAGGGTTGTGTGCAAGTAACAGCACCAACATTATGAGCTGTTGTATGGAAGCAGAGGAGTCTGAATATAAGGAAAAAGACTGAATATAAAGAAAAAGTTTTCACAACAAGGGTGGTAAAGCAGTGGCACAGGTTACCCAGAGAGGTGGTGTCCCATCCCTGCACACACCCGAGGTCAGGGGATGGGCTCTGAGCACTGATGGAGCTGTGGGTGTCCCTGTGCACTGCAGAGGAGTGGGACTAGTTGGCCTTTGAGGGTCCCTTCCAACTCAAATCATTCTGTGATTCTATGATTCTGTTCTATCCTGGCAGAGTTTCTCTGCAGTGACTCCAGGTAAGAGTGATCTAGGAACTGGATGGGACAGCAATGGAGATGCACGATGGGGTTCACTTTCTATGTTGCTTTCAGTGGTATTTGAGGCTGTTGTTGCAGAATCATGCATTTTTATGTGCATGAAGGCCAGATCTCAGAGGTCTCTGTTGGAGAGGCTAAGACAGCAAGGGTGAACTGAGATCTGAAAGGGACTTTTCCTTCCACTTTACATATGGCCAAAAGCACAGTTGGTCATAGCTGAAAAAGCCTTGGGTGCTGAAATGAAGCGTGGTCACCTTCCTTTTTTTGCCAGCTGCACTGCCCTTTCTCAAAGGGGTGTCGGGATAAGAGCATATGATGGAAGGTATCTTTATGTGGTACTAATGAAAGCCTGTAATGACCACTGATGAGATGTTATCATAGAAAAGAATCATAGAATGGCCTGGGTTGAAAAGGACCATAATGCTCATCTAGTTTCAACCCCCCTGCCACGGGCAGGGTCGCCAACCAGCAGACCAGGCTGCCCAGAGCCACATCCAGCCTGGCCTTGAATGCATCCAGAGATGGGGCATCTGTTGGCACAGACCACATGGGGAACATTGGCACTGAAGCCTGGAGATCTTGTTTGCCCACATGTACGGTATCGCCCAGCCTTGTGGTACCCACCAAGATCCCTCAGTAGAAGCAGAAAACCATTCTCGCAGATTAGTCCTTCATTTAGGGACGTGAAAGGTTTTTCCCCTAATGCTATTTGTCAGCAGCATTTCCACAGGGCATCTGCATCAACATTCCTGTGCCACAAGCCTGCCTGCTGAAGCATAGTATATTCTGCACTTTATATTCATGGCAGCTGAGTGATTCTCCTTCCTTTGAGTGGCATACTGCCACCCATACATTACAGAGAGAGCAAAACTCTGCAGAGTCATTGAAGCTAACCATACATTACATGCATGATGGGCTTACCAGATGTCATTCCTTACATTGTTATGGTTTCATAAACTACACCGACATTGTCATTATGCTCAAAAATTTGATCCCACTCTTCTATTCTTGAAATGGATGATTCTGAAGGTTGTTACATTAACAAATAGGAGTTTGCAGGAAGGTAGATTTGCAACAGGAGTTTGTGAATGACTGGGTTATAACATTTGCTGGAAAACGGCATGACAATTGATTCATTGCTGGAGACAGTAACAAAAAGGCAATGCAAATTGAAAGGTTAGAGGAGCCATAAAGCTTTAAGAAAAGATTTATTACAGTAGGTGGACATATTTTGCTCAGGAACTGAAATTGCAGCCATCTTCCCTGTATTTATGAGGCATTTAATTAATCAGTCATAATAAGTACGTTAAAAACTAAATCTCTCCTATTAAGATCTACATTCATCTTGATGCCTTCTCCATTATGACTTGTTTTGTGATAGCAGACAAATTCACTTCAGGTACATGAAGAGGGATGAACCCTCTTCAGCAGAGCTTGCAACCAAGAGTGCCCACAACCTGAGCAAAGGGCAAAACACACAACAAAGAAGGGATACACTTAGAAGACACAGGAAAAGGCTGTGCTTCCATATCAACATGGAAGGAGCTCTGGAGGTGTTGTCTGGGGGAGCAGATTGGCGTGAACACAGGGTTGCTTTTCACCAGGAGCAGTGAATTGGCAGCAGGGAGATGGAGAGGCTGACAGGCACTGCAGACACCTGCAGCAGGGAGCTCAGCCTTGCTCCAGTTTCCAACGGCACGTGGCAGAAATGTCCATCACCTCCCTGAGACCTCCGTGCAAACTGGAGCGAGTCAGCATCTCTAAAATAAGACTGGGATGCCTGCAGGCAATGGGCAAATGCTGAGCCAGGGACAGCTCTTTGTCTTTAAAAAGCACATTGATTTTTGCAGGCCCATCTCCATATACACAACTGGGGGATTTGGCCTTGTGCCTTTCTAGGAGGAGAAGTGCCGTGTATTTTGGGTTAATTTCTTTCTTTTTCAACAGGCTTCCTCCGTCTCTCGTCTCACAGTGAACACACAGAGGACTGCGACAAGAAACGCAGAGACAATAGCGGACCCCAACAGCATACATTATTAACAATGTCTGCATTCCTTAGTGTCCTTGCTGCTAAAATTAACACAGCCCGTGTGGCATCCTGCCAGAGCGAGCACAGTGCACGTCATAAACAATACAGGTGGGTGCGATGTCGAGCCATTTGTCTGCTCCTGTGAATGTCCCATCACGTCCTTCTCAGCTTAATAATGCCTTAGCTAACTAAACTGAGTGATAGTTTTCACAGGCTAATAATGACTCATTTGTCACAAAGTCTGACTTTCATTTGCAATAGCATCGTAAATTTTCTGCACTATGTGGCATGCCTGAAAAGCAAATGATTTTTTTTTTTCCTCCACTTGGAGCCAAAGTACCACATAAGCTTTTTCTGTAGGTACCTAAACATAAAAAAAAAAAGGGATCTGGAAACCCCCCCCCTCAATGGGAGCACAGAACCAAGCTACATGGTGGTGGTGGAGGACTCAGCATTGCTTCCAGCTCAGGTACAGGGTCCTGCTGTGTCCTCTATGGCAGAGCAACGGCACTTCCCAGCATCCTCCTTTCTCAGATGTCTCAGTTTAATGTAAAAGGAAACGGAGTCCCCAGGACAGCTAGGAGCCAGATCTTCTCTGAGGAGGCCCCCATGCTAGGTGATGCATAATGCAGGACCTTTATCACGGCTTGCAATTTGACTTGGGGGGAGAGCAGTGAGGCCCCAGCACTGCTGCCCAGACATCTATGGGTGCCCCATCCCTTGAGGTGCCAAGGTCAGGCTGGATGGAGTTCTGGGCAGCGTGATGTGATGCCCAACTCAGTGGTTGGCACCCCCCAGATCGCAGCAGGGGGGTTGGAAAACTAGAAGTCCCTTTCAGTCCAAGCCATTCTATGATTCTATGGCTTGCATCTATTGGTTTTAGACCGTGTCCAGGAAGAAGGTGCAGGTAAGGGAGGGTTCATGAAACCTATAAGTCAATACTGTTAATTTCCATATGTGCGCACACGCCAAATACAGAGGAGTGATCTGTAACTCACACCATGAAGAGCTGAATGAGGTACATGGACACTTGCACAGAAAATGTTATCAGGAAATAATGCGATGGGGCAAGTATCCTTGTGGCAGCCAGATGTATACCCATTGTCAGATCTTTCCCCGGGTCATGGGTGTTGATGCATCTGTATGAAAGGGAATTGTGATTGGTGCCCCATGCCTGGCAGTGTTGATGAGGCATTTGGACAATGCTCTCATTAATATTTTAACCTTTGATTAGCCCTGAAGAGATCAGGCTCTTTGACAAGATGATCTTTGTAGCTTCCTCTCAACTGAATCTCACTGTTCTATTCTCTTGCACATCCTGCAGTCTGTGTAATACAAAGAATAACAAATCATGTACAACTGCATTACATTTATAGGTACATGAACTCTGAATTATCTTAAGAAAACAGAATATTCCACAAGTGTACTCAGGCATTTATTTGTGTTATAATGCAGCAACATGGAATTTAAAGAAGGTGAAAGTTATGCATGATGGCACTCCTTTAAACAGCAACACACCTTGACTGTTTCCAAAATAAGCCTCGCTGTAGCAAAAGATTTAGTCATTGTTAGAAACAGAAGCTAAGCAGAAGAAAATGCATAAAGCTCCCCTGGCGTCTGTGATGTCTCAGAGTTCCTTCCGGCAGAGGATCCAAACTACATTTTATCAAAGATGGGATAATGCTCATTAGCTTTTACTGTGTTCTATAATTCATTCCTCAACATCCCCATTCTCCCACCTAACACCTCCCTCAAAAAAGCTTTGTATCATTCTTAGACCCAGAGCAGTGTCAACAAAGACTGAAGAGAAAAGGAACATCTGTGATCCAAAACTGTGTTCTGCCTGAGAACAAGTAAAGCAGGATACTGGATGGTTTAGGCATGGTTAAGCCTTCAGTAAAGATAATTTGCCACTTTCTTCATTGGAGCAGTGGGAAAGAAGCTATGCTATCCATGAGAAGGAGTCATAAAGGTTTTCTGTGATCTTACAGGAGGGATGGCATTCACTGATATCACAGCACAATGGCAAGATCATAGGATCATAGAATCCTAGAATGGCCTGGGTTGAAAAGGACCACAGTGCTCATCCAGTTCCAACCCCCTGCTATGTGCAGGGTCGCCAACCAGCAGCCCAGGCTGCCCAGAGCCACATCCAGCCTGGCCTTGAATGCCTGCAGGGATGGGGCATCCACAGCCTCCTTGGGCAACCTGTTCAGTGCGTCACCACCCTCGGGTTGAAAAGGTGCTACACAAATTATCGATAAAACTCATTAATACTGGATCAGGGTAAATGGCTATAGTGTTTGGTAAAGTTCCATTGCCTGCTTCCAGACAACTATCACCCTGCAAAGGATTTCTGAGTAATTTTGGAATGGCAGGACTATATTCGTCTCCTGAATTTCTCAAGTGATTTCAGCAAAATTACACTGAATTTGACATTGGCCAATCTTGTCTTCTAAATATTCTTCTCAGAGAGATTAGCAAGACCTTGGCTTTATCCTCCTGTCACGAGACCGCACCAGTTCCATTTTCTCCAGTAATTACAGGAAATAATTTTCTGGCAGTTGACCTCTTTGCTCTTAATCTCTTTGTCTGATCATTACATTAGCCGTTTTCTTCTTCTCTAACACGAATGGCCAGTTCATTTTCATTCCTCTGCAGCTGATATCTAACTTTATTTCTTATTCTACATCATACTGCCCCACAGAGCTCTCTATGAACTTCCACGGCCTTCTACCACTGGTAATTGAATATCTCTAAATTTTGTAATGTTCTTCCCCATTGTACTGTAGAAGTGAGATGACCCTCACTTTCTGCTGGAGTGCTTTCCATACATGAATTGCGCTTGTTCTGAACAAGAGGCTTTGTCTCTTGCAGCAAAAATACATGCAATCTGGGATGCATTTAATCGCCGTGTAAGAAAGATTTGTCAGGTCATCTCATGTAGCCTTTGCAACATTGCTCTGATTAGAAATTGCCCCAACTGAAAAGTTTTTAATTCAGTTCATTTTAGTTTATTACTTGGAGACCAAGGGTGTCTATAAGCCTGGTAAGCCTGGTATTTACAGGCATCAGAGGACAGTGGTTTGTTGGCTTGATAGCTTGGTAGGCAACAAGCAGAAACACAAAAAAGGCAACTCTTCAGCCTTTGAGAAAAAACATTACTACACAGTGAGGTGAAATCATTACCTGGCCTGTATACCTTGAGGGAAATAAGCCCCGTGTAGGTACTTACTGAACTATGAGTGTAGAGGAAAGAAGACAGCAATCATCATGCATCAACTCAGCTAGATGGGATAATGTACTGACAGCCACCATGTGTGAATGGGATTTCCTGTTCTCACAGTCTTCACATCACAGTAATAGAGTACAAATACTGGGGTGTGTCTCAGGTGAGATGTGTCTAATCTCAAGTATCTGCTGATGGCTGTGTTTTTCTTTTCTGACCCAGAAAGAGCTCTCTTTTACCCGTAGTATTTACCAGTTCGTGCTAGCTTAACTATTTATTTTACCATTACATGAAAAACTTGGGATCAGCCTTGCCTTATGGCAAAAAAACCCACCCAATTATTTGGTTTTAAAGAGTCATCTCTGCCAAACGTGACTCAAATTAGCATTCAGTTAATTCTTCTAAAGCACAAGCTGGGGCAAGAACACGCAACACAGGAAAAGATAATATTCTAAGTGTATCTTAATCTGACACAAAAGGTAATATTTGTACGAATATATTTGAGGGATGTTTGTGCCACAAGCACTACAGGAATTTTGCTTTCACTCTAAGATTTTGAAGGCTCTCGGATAAATGTGTCTATTCACTCATTATATGTATGCAGTTCTGCTTAGGAACACTTGAACCTCTCAGTGATAGGCTAATCTCTGGCTGCTTGCCATATATTTTTAATAAAGCCTGGACAAAGCGACAGCTGGATTTTGTTATTGAAGAAGGCCAGCCAGAATGATATAACACAAGATATTTAGTAAATCAAGCCCTGGGAAGCAGTGGAAAGGATTGAAGAGCTGAGCGAAGGTTGATTTCCACATCAGAGTGCTAAGCAACGAACAATGATAAGGCAGAGTTTAATTTAGTAATGAACAGAAGTTATCAATAACCTACTGGTTTTACACCAGCGATAACAATATAATTAGATTTGAAATCAAAAGATGGAGATGAAAAAACTCAATTAGTAAGATAAAAAATGTAAATGGTGGAAAATGCAGCTTACTGGATTAAAGGAAATATGAAAGGTTAATTGGGAGCAAGAACTGAAGGAAAACTAATAGCAGAAATCTGGAAACATTCAAAACAGTGCTGGGAAAATTACATGATAAAGCTGTGCACCGCACACCTAGGAAAGATAAGGAAATTATATACACACACACACCCTTTCTGCACACACTAATGAGGGAATTACTACATAGCAAAAGTTCTGTTTGTAGAGAGGGGAGGCCAGAAAGCTGTCCAGCCCCATGAAAACCCCCAGGGCTGCCATGGCTTTGCTGGGGTAGAGACAGCTGCCCAATTGGTCTTGTCTGAGCTGAAATCTTTCACAGTACTAAAAACCGTTGTGATTATTGGGTTTTCAGCCTGTGGGAAACACTTTTCACTTAATGTGAGAAATATCAAGACATCAATAAACTGAAGTTTCTGGTTCTCAGCTGATGGGAATGGTAAGCCATTAAATGAGTCTAATCAGACTTGCCTGAGAGAGATTAATCTTACTGTGGTTGCTTTCTGGCATAGAAATGAACCCTCTTGTATAACTTAAAGAGGACATGCAGAGATTACAATAAAATAGATTTTTGACCTGGCCACGAAGCTCCAAATAAAGCTATGGTTTGAATTTGTGGACTGTAGCTTTAGCACATACTGCAGAACTGCAAACTTCTTGTTTCATAAGGCTTGGCTAAGCAAAAAATTACATATAAATATAAGGTGCAGTTTTACTTCAGTCATGAAAAGAAATGAAAAAGTAAATGTTCCCTATAAGTCATATACTGAGTTACGCTTTCAGGTACTTTTCATGCTCAGGTGAATTTTCAAAGCTTAAAAAACTCAGACTTGTAGAACTATGCTCAATGCTCATATAAAGCACAAGAAGCTTGAGAGATTGACCCATGTGAACCTCATGATCTTCAACAAGGCCAAGTGCAAGATGATGTGTTTGGGTCAGGGCAATACCAGCTACGTATACAGACCAGGAGAAGAACACTGAGAGCTGCACTGCTGAGAAGGACTGGGGGGTTCTGGTGGATGAGGAGCTGGATGTGAGCCAGCAGTGTGTGCTTGCAGTCCGGAATGCCAACTGCACCCTGGGCTGCACCAACGGATGGCATGGAGGGGAATGCCCTCCTCTGCTCTGCCCTTGTGAGGCCCCACCTGCAGTGCTGTGTCCAGGCCTGGGGCCAGCACAGAGAGATGTGGGGTTGCTGGAGTGGGTCCAGAGGAGGGCATGAAGGTACTCAGAGGTTGGAGCACCTCTCCTATGGAGACAGGCTGAGGGCTGGGGGTGTTCAGCCTGGAGAGGAGAAGCTCCGAGGAGGCCTCACTGCGGCCTTGCACCACCTAAAGGGAGCTCGTAAGAAAGCTGGGGAGAGACTCTTAATCAGGGAGCGTAGCAACATGAACAAGGGTTAACAGCTTTAAACTAATATAAAATAGGTTTAGATTAGATGTAAGGAAGAAATTCTTCACTCAGAGGCAGTGAGGCCCTGCCCAGAGCTGTGGGTGCCCCATTCCTGGTGGTGCCCGAGGCCTGGATGGGCCCTAGGCAGCCTGAGCTGAGGGGCACCCAGCCCATGACAGGGGTGGGGCTGAATGGGTTTTAAAGTCCCTCCCAACACAACCATTCTCTGTAATTCTATGAAAGCAGCAAGAATTTATAAAAGATGCCTCAAAGGAAGGCTAGAATCTGAAACAAACAGATGAGGAGTAACCTGCTCTGCAAATGAGATTTTACCTTTATAGCTAGGAATTGCTTTATTGCTGGGAATTTTCATCTTTTACACAGCATTTTTGTTACAACTAATTGCAGTCACTCTGGATATTCCTAATATTCATCCTAGCCACTAATTCTCAGTTTTGCCATTTTCTTACCTTCATTGACTCACTTAAGTGGTGAGTTCTATAGGGAAATCACTGTTTTGCATATAAAAACATTTTTCCTTCTAATTCCTCTGAATGCCCCAGTGTTCAGACAGAGGAGTAAGAAGTTCCCAAGCTGCCTACTGCAGGCCATTTGTTGTCTGCTAAATGCTGATATTCCCATGCCATTGTCTTCTTCCAAGTAACCTCTCTTCATCTCCTCGCTCACCAAATCTGTTCTTTTCAAGCCAGAAAACAAAACATTATTTACCCCTTTCCTTGAATTCCTGCTGTTTTTGCATTTTCCTTGTGCAGTGAGATTGGCCACGGACATTACAGGTGCCATGGTTAAAAGCCTTCAGTGTTTTGCCTGATCCACCTTCCTGACCATTACACATTTCCATAAATCTGTTCTACAGACCACAGACAGACACCAACCAGAGTTTTTGATTATACCTCAGAGCAAATTACTCTATTTTTATACGTTTCTCCAGTAATATACAGATGCCAGTTTTTAAGTGCTTTCTAAATGAATGAAGTATGATTTCCCTGATTCTTTTACAATCCATGTTGAATGAAGAAATTGCAGTCTTCCTCCAAAAGAGTTGCCTGTATTGTAGCAACACATTTTGTAGGCGTTTGGCATGCCCTTTCAGCTTGTACAAGTTACAGGGCTTGTGGAGAAGTGGAGACTGGTGTTCAGGCATAAATGACCATATTCAAACATAATAGCTACATTAAATATTCTCAATACTTTTTCCTTTCAAGTTATTAATCTCTTTGAGATGTCCTTCTGACACCATAGTAAAATGCTGTGAAGAATAACTATAGTTAGGTCTCTCCTTTGCATATTTTGAAAAGTTTTGTCCATTAGGAAATACTACTTTTCCAAAAGAGTGGTCAGGCACTGGAATGGGCTGCCCAGAATGGTGGTGGAGTCACCGACCCTGGAGGTGTTCAAGGAAGGTTTAGATGTTGTACTGAGGGACATGATTTAGTGAGAACTATTGGTGATGGGTGAATGGTTGGACTGGGTGATCTTGGAGGTCTTTTTCAACCTTGGTGATTCTAGGATTCTGCGTCTCAGAATATTTCAGGCAGGGCTATGCTAGATGTTAACTCTTATCTTTTTTGGTACTGGTGTTCACATCCCTCTATATTAAATTTTAAAAGGCCAGAATGAAAACTGGAAATTAGAATCAAGAGAGGGGAGTGCTGGTTGTTTTTTTTTTTTAAGCAAATAAATGAGGGCATGAATGTCTCTAGGGATAGAGTAGCTCTCAGTATGCCCTCAGAGCTTTTTATGTGATACTCAGTGCTAGAAGCAGAGTAAAGGACATATTAAAATCAGATGAGAAAGTTCCTAAAGAAAAACATGAGGCAGGGATAGCAATGTTTTGGAGCACAGCATTTGCTTACAGGGATGCAGATGAAGTTTCAATCTTCATGAACCTACTCGCTTCATGAAGAAGACAAACAAGAGAGATATATACCCACCAACTGATCCACTGGTCATCATCCCAACTCCTCTGTGAGTGCAGCTTCTCACATCCTCCAGCCAGGAGCACCCACCCCACATGGTCATGGCACCTCAGTGGAGAGAGGACAGGTGCTGCTCCTGACTGACAGCTACAGTAGATGCTTCACAGAATCATCATTACTTTGGATTACAGCAAGACAAATTTGGGCTTAGTTAGAAAAAAAAAAAAAACATCTTAATTGTTCTGCAGACATAGTAAATGTATTTAAAGAAGAGAAAAAATGAGTGATGTCATTATTCACAAACAAACTAAGCTGAAATGCAAAACTCAGCGTGTGATGCAAGACACAATTCTTTCATTAGCTAGTAGGACCTGTTGGCTATTTACATTTAATGTGTTCTTTTTCTGGTAGAGGGTAATTAACCCCAGCAGCCTTGCCAGCCGAGTAGTGAGGACTTTGTACTGCAGCAGAGCAAATTAAACTTTGATGTGACAATGATGACTGCCAGCTACTTAAAGGTGATTCAAAAAGACTTCTAAAATCCTGCTTGCAAGATTCTCAAATGTGAACAGAAGCCTTTGGCTTTAAATGGTAATTAGTACTGTAGTTAAACAGAATCTGAAATTATAATGAGGACCCACACATTTTCCTGGAAGTTGATCTTCACTTCTCCAGCCAAGATGTCTATTTCATAATAAAGCTGCTGGAGTTTGAAATAACAGTTAATTTCCAACCCAATGCTTTCTGTGTCTGGGGATTAAACTTTTTGGTGTCATTCATCTTTGGTCTTTTAGGACAGCTGCTTGCTTTGTTCAAGTGGCTCCTTACTTTGTGTTAACAGGCCCTGAAGAACTGGACCCAGTCTGGTGGAATTCCAAGACGAATCCAAGAGCCATGTCTGCACTGCCAAGCATCCCACAAACCCACAGCCTACAACTCTCAGGATGCAGCCTTTCAACTCAAAACACGTATTGCACAGAAATGACATTTCACTGGAAAGATTGATGGCCTTATGTCTGTGCTTCAGTCCCCATAGATGCCCTCAAATAGCTGATCACCAATGTGCGTGCACTGGGGCCCCTGCTGCAACAAAGAGGCCATCAATTTTCACAGAGTTGCCACAAAAAGATTTTTTTTCTATCTGGAGTGTTCCCATTTTGGCTCTTTGAAGAGCAGCACTGCAATTAGGACTTGCTGCTGGTGTCAGGCAGGCTGTTTGTCCATCCCCACACAGGGCTTGTAGATTTCTGGGTGGAAACCTCACCTCCTGCTCACGCAGCCTGGCTGAGCAGCCAAGCAGGTAATCCAAGGAGACATTCTCACCAACAAGGCTATGCATAAAGTGACAGTTTGCACACTCTGCGAGTCTTCTTATGAATACTGCTGCCTTTGCTATACACCAAATATATACTTCACATCTTAATGAGTGATAGCTGAGCGTGGTGGAGCAGACAGCACCATCAGCTGGGAGATGGCTTGCTTAATCTCCAGTGTGTGCTGTAATTTCCTTTGGGCTTTGCAGTTGGTTATATCATTTGGGATGGCGATAGCACTGGAGAATGTTTTTAGTGTTCCTCTTGTATATTCTTCTAGCATTAGGACTACAATGCTTTTTCTCATTCGCCTCTCCCCATCAAAACCTGCACAGTTTAGTATTAATGATCTGTTTGATCGTTGAAATTTTCACTAGGACTGTGTCAGAATCTGCTCGAGTTCTTCCAGTGTATTTATCAACTGAAGACCGAGTCCTGAATGTGTTTCTGCATGCACTGAGATGTGCTTTGGCACTTGGAGACCAAACACTAGAGCTCCAGCCCTAAATGTGAAAGCAATGATGCCCTGTGGCAGAGTCTCAGATCCAAAGGGAACTCAATGATCAAAATATCTTCCAAAGCAATTTGGAGTCAATAAAGAAAACTGAAACTGGGGTCTCGGATTAAAAAGAAGTCAGCTTCAGGAACAGCAGTTTACAAAGGTTTAAGGGGCAGATGAAAAAGCAGATGAATGAGAAATGATTAGATGCTATAAGAAATGTTTAGACATTGTACATGAGACATGGTTTAGTGGGGAGCAATCGGTGGTAAGTTGATGGTTGGACTGGATCATCTTTGGAGGTCTTTTCCAGCCTTGGTGATTCTATGGACATCTTGCTTATACTTTCCTGCACCAGAGCTTTCCAGAAATTTGGGCAGGTGAGTCAGGCTGCACCACAAGCCTTTCAACTCTGCTTGCAAGTGAAGCTCTGCTGAAGCAACTCCTGATTTCAAGTCAGAAACAAAGTGTTTCAGAGTTAGGTCCCTAAAGGATAGCAAGAAGGAAAAGAAAAGCTCTGGAAGCCTCTTTGAAAAACAGCAATTTTCCTGTGCCAGCCAGGCAGATCTAGATTTCTGTAGGAGGTCCTCTTGTGCATCACATCTGCATTTTGATCTGCTCCTCAGTGCCACACAACAGCTCCAAGACTCAGACAGCTGAAGGGACCTTTGCTGTGTGTCAGGGCTGCCTGTGCATCTACATCAAGCGCTTCACATGAGCCCCTTTGCATTTTTTCAGTGTACTTGGTAAAGCAGACTTTCTACAGAAGTTAATCCCCGGAATTTTTCTCCAGCTTTCCAAAAACAGATTCTAAATCTGACAGGTGAAATATGCCTAGGGTTACATACTATAATTTTCAGTGATTTACAACTTGTGCTCTGAACTGGCTGGGCTCCAAGTACATTTGAAGAAGATTAAGGAATAGAGAAGAATTAACAGCATTAGAAGACATAATAGCTTACCCTTCCCTCGAAGCTGAGGTTTGACACACATCACTACTGGGTGTTTTTCTTCTTCTTTGCAGTTCTTGACAGCCAGCAGGGTTCCTACATAATTTACATTTCCAGAAACAGCACTAGCAGGAGCAACCCAAACCTCAGCATTTAAGAGTGCCTGGGATTTCTTTGGTGCTTGCTTCACTCAGAGCTCAAACTCAGATGAAGTCCTCTTCTTTGCAGCTTTGACTATGGAACAAAACTTTTCATTCCCTTGTTCCTCTCTGGGTGATAGCATGCTCACACCAGAGTGTTGCTGAGGGGAGTAAGCATTAGCTCCCAGCTAATGACTTTTTTTTTCCCTTGAAAGAGCAGAGCTTATTAGTTGGTAGGAAGGAGACTGCTGGAACCTGAGCACTGAGCCTGCTGCAAGCTGAGAGCTTTTTTAGGTGCTGAGTGTTTGAGAGATGCTCCCACAGGGCATCATCTGTGGGATCTGCTCTGCAGAGGCTGTGAAAGGGACAGGTGTGCTAATCCAGGAGAAAACATCACAGCACTCAGTTGCTGTCACATTCTTTAGTTGTTATGGTATTAGCTGTATAAATCTAACTGCAACAACCAAGATGAAAGCTTCACCCACCATGTCACCAAGGAAGATGTTAATCAATGTGAATCATAGAATCATAGAACGGCCTGGGTTGAAAAGGACCACAATGCTCATCCAGTTCCAACCCCCTGCTATGTGCAGGGTCGCCAACCAGCAGCCCAGGCTGCCCAGAGCCACATCCAGCCTGGCCTTGAATGCCTGCAGGGATGGGGCATCCACAACCTCCTTGGGCAACCTGTTCCAGTGTGTCACCACCCTCTGGGTGAAAAACTTCCTCCTAATATCCAACTTAAACCTCCTCTGTCTCAGTTTAAAACCATTCCCCCTTGTCCTATCACCGTCTACCCTCACAAACAGCCATTCCCCCTCCTGTTTATACGCTCCCTCCAAGTACTGGAAGGCCACAATGAGGTCTCCCCGTAGCCTTCTCTTTTCCAAGCTAAACAAGCCCAGTTCCCTCAAACTTTCTTCATAGGAGAGGTGCTCCAGCCCTCTGATCATATTAGTGGCCTTCCTCTGGACTCATTCCAAGAGCTCAGTGTGCTCTATTACACCCATCCTTGTGCCTCTTGCCCAGATATTCTGTCTGCTAATGCACACCAGCAGCTCCTTACCAAAGCAGGTTGCCCTTCAGCATTAAACATCCATCAACATGTTCCTCCGAAGTCCAGGTAAAGCCTTGTTCAGTAGCAACTAGACTGCAACCAAAAGTTTTTCTGAGGTTATCCACTACCCATGAGTACTTCAGCTGAATGCTTTGATAATGTGCACTGCAGCTAGAGACCCAGACATTAGAAATAAAACTCTCTCCCTTTACCGTCTCCTCTGAGCTAACATCTTATGATGTCTGCTCTAAGGTCAGTATTTAGTGTTCATCGCTGTAGTCCAGTGATATCCTCAATTATCTTTTATTTTCACACTAACGATCTTTGGAACTGGCTCTCGGGAAATAAAATACCAATTTAAATACTTTATTTTTGTCTGCAGCTTTCTGAAACAAAAGCTGCCTTGCTGTTTTCCTCTCTTGTCCTCTCCTTTCGCCACAACTCATTTTATAGATTATTATTTTTTAAATCTCAAGAGCTCATAAAATTTGTAATTCTTGCTTTTAAATACAGAATTCCTTACAGATGAAGATAATTCTAAATCACAGAATCATAAAATCCTAGAATGGCCTGGGTTGAGAAGGACCACAGTGCTCATCCAGTTCCAACCCCCTGCTATGTGCAGGGTCGCCAAGCAGCAGCCCAGGCTGCCCAGAGCCACATCCAGCCTGGCCTTGAATGCCTGCAGGGATGGGGCATCCACAGCCTCCTTGGGCAACCTGTTCAGTGCGTCACCACCCACCCTCTGGGGGAAAAACTTCCTTCTCATATCCAACCTAAACCTCCCCTGTCTCGGTTTAAAACCATTCCCCCTTGTCCTATCACTATCCACCCTCATAAAGAGCCGTCTGTTCAAGGTCCATGGTGTGAAATTACTTGCAAACCAACAAGAAGTGAGAACAGTGTGTACCTCAGGATATCTGAGAGTGGTGATTACCTCCCATACACATGGCTTCTGTACAATCTCAAGAGTTGCTTTTGATTGGGAACGATGGGGCTGCAATTTTAATTACTCACTGATCCATTTTTGTCCTCATCTTTTGCTGTAAGTATAACAGCTTAGCTAACAAAGTTCTTTAGGTATATTTCAAAGCTCTTTCCCATGTTTTCAGGAGTTAAATCACGCTACCAAAAAATGAACTGCAATGTTATTTTATAGTTTTGATCTAATTTTCACTTGAGCCAGTGGACTCAGTAATACAATAACTAATTTATTATAGCATTTTTGGTGGTAGATTGAACAGTGTTTTCCCACTTTGACAGTAACTTTGGTTTGTCTAATTGTTGTTCATTGCTTTTTTTGAAAACAGAACAGGAACATAAAATAAGAAGTAAAAATGTTTTATTAACTACCTGTTCTAATAGGAGGAGCATTTACTATTCATAGCAGTATTCATAAAATTACTTATCTTCAATCCTCAATCAACCCCTGTGCAAACACTTGGAAAATGAATGAGCTAATTAGAGTCGATGTTAGTGGAGCAAGGACATTGGGGCTCACTTTGAACACAGGAAAGCTTCATGCAGCTCACTAAAGTTCTGAGGTTTAAATATGTCTGGTGGAGCTATGTGCTCCCATAGAGCTTCTGCAATGCCTATTCCTCAGGTATTTTCTCCACATCAGGAGCGCATCAGTGGCACCTGCAGAAGCTGATTCACTCAGAGTGACAGAGAGCTGCCTTGCATCTTCTGTGTGCCTGCCTGGAAGAGAGGTTTGATCCCAATGATGATTACTGGCCATTTTGCAACCAGTGTCGCAGCTCAAGCTAAAGCTAGCACCAGCAGCACTGGGAAAACTCAAGCTTCAAGCTGGAGCCAAGGAGATTTAGAACTCAAAAGGACAGCAGGCTACCTGGGTTTGCTTTCTACATTTCTGGAATTAAAAAGAGCCAAGGGGGAAGAAGCATGACAGATGGTGGGTTGGCACATGTACCCAGGTCTGTTCCTTTTGCAGATGACATATATGGGAGAAGGAGTGTGACAGGTCACCCACCCCCATGCCTGCACTGCACCCATCACAGAAGCAGCCTGATCCCCCTGGACACCCACCTCTGGGCTGCCACGGGCTGCAAGGATAGGGGGAGTCTCCTAGAAGTGACTCAGGGAGAAACTGAAATTTAGCTAGCTTCCACCATCAGAAAGCTCCGTAGATCGTACCTCACCAACAGCCCTTGCACAGTCAAACAGAATTTAGAGAGAATCACAGAATCCTAGAACGGCCTGGGTTGCCAGTCAGCCTCAATTCTCCCCTTAGTGGAGAGAAAGCACATTGAAAGTGCTCTTTCACTTCCGGTGTCTGCATTGGAATGAAAAACGTTTTCTGATGGGATTCCTCAGTCTACCAATTCTAAGGGAAATGTAGATCAAAAGGTGTGATGTGTATATATATGCATATATATATTTGATACCATATGTGGGTATATGTAGGCGTCTGCTTTTGATCAGAAGAATCCCACGTCATGTGTTTGATAGTGGTACTTTAGTAACATAACTCTTCAGAAAATAGCCCTTGATAGGAATACAGTTTAATAGAGGATCAGGAGATCTTTAGAGGTAAAAGCGTCTCTGAAAATTGAACATGAAGAGACTTGTAGCTCACCATAACCACAACATAATAACTCTTTGGCATAACTCACTTACTTGTACTCAACATTAATACAAACAAAGATGAGTTCTTATTTCTTTCCAGCCTATAGATCACAATGAAGAAAATAGAGTAGATACTGGGAAGCAGTAAAACAGACATTAAAGCAACCCTGAGCTATAGAGCTGTGAAGACAAGTCAAACAAAGAGTGACCTTCATATAGCTGCTGCTCTTCGAAGTGCCTGGGTAACACAGGCTGGAGGGGACAGCTTCCAGCATCCTTCTGATAGATGGCTCAGCTCCTGCCAGGGGATGCTGTCATAGCAGAGGGGAAGGAGTGAGCTGAATGATAAAATACTCAAAATGCCATGGATAATTGAATAGTTAATTTGCTCATTTATTCAAGTTCTGTAAACCTCAAAATAGCATTTTCAAGTGTTTTAATTTTTTCTTCATCAGTTCCACGTAGACTCCTCCTGGGCTCAAATATCTGCTAAAATGAGAGAATTTAAGGGGAACAAGTGGGCTGGTGTGCCCTGCAGCCCTTGTACATGAAGCCATGATGGCACTTCTTTTATCTCACATGCATGTTTATAGTGACATAAAGCACAAATGGAATATATTTAGCCCTTTGTCATATACAGTGATCCTCTTAAGCTATCTGAGGTTCTGGTCGCTTGTTTTACTTAAAACTTTCTACACAATTGAATGGTCAAAAGCTCTGACCTGCAGCATCTCCTGCGTTGTGGAGCAGGCTGAGAAGTGTTGTGCATGCAGTCGCAGTAGGAGTGTGACCTTGCATCATGTCCAGCACGCCTGTGACTCTCTTCTGCTGCTGGCTGAGGGTTCAACCCTTTGGAAAAAGGAAATTTTGCTTTAAAACTCAGGATACTGAATCTTTCTGCAGTCAGTCCTTTGGGGAGCAGCTGAGGGAGCTGGAGTGGGTCAGTCTGGAGAAGAGGAGGCTCAGGGGAGACCTCATTGCTTTCTACAGCTCCCTGACAGGAGGTGGGGATGAAAGGGGGGTCAGCCTCTGAAACCAGGTAACAGCAATAGAGTGAGAGGGAATGGCCTCAAGTAGTGCCAGGAGAGGGTCAGGTTGGATATTGGAAAAGTTTTTTCTCTGCAACTGCAGTCAGGCTTTGGAACCAGGAAGGTGGTGGGGTCATTGTCCCAGGAGATGTTCAAGAACTGTGGAGATGTGGCACTGAGGGTCAGTGGGCATGGTGGGGGTGAGCTGGGGTTGGACTTGGTGATCTTGGAGGTCTTTTGAACCTGAATGTTTCTATGATTCAGTGAAAAGCAGAGGCTCAGGTGATAATGTGCCTCCTGACTCCAGAGCTCTGAGGAAGAAAACCAACCGTCTCTATCCTAGGAGCCTTCCAGCTTCATGAGCACACATGGAGTGGTTCCTGTACGTGTTCATGGAAATTGGTATGATTGGAGATTATTGGTAAGGCAGGCTGAGAACTGCTAGCTTCATCTTGCACAAATTCACAGTGGATTTAAGGCTTTATACCAGACAGAGCTAATGAATGACCCTCGCCTGGACCCTTCACGTGGGGAATATTTTCCACTCCAAACCCAATGCCTCTAAAGTTAAGTTTAGATTAATTACTAATCTGAATCACATTAATGTTTTCTGTTCTGACTCTCTGGTTCAAAGGGAAGGAGATGTTTTCCATCAGACATCTATAAGCGATTTCCTTCTACCCTGAAGACATAAAGATGTGTAGAGGACCATTAATAGGAATGGATGTGCTCGAGCAGAAGGTAAGTGCAGCAGAAGGCTGTCTGTAACCCCTGCTCTTTGTGCCCCTGTCTTCCTCTTACATCGATTGCTGACGATTGCTGGCTACAGTTTAATGCCCTGTTAAGAGCTAAAGAACACTGACTCTGCAGGCAATGGTCCTCTCCTGAGCTTTGAATTCCTGAAACAGTTCAGTGCAAGAGAATTTTCTGTGTGCAAATATTTACCTGTCTATTCTCCTGCTTGGCAGGTGAAAATTGAACCAGCAGCCTGGGTGTATGCCACGGGTCTCATGGGGCCTTTACTGTTCGTACAAGGCTTGTCTGTGAAACAAGTGGCTTGTATAAAGGCATTATACCCCCAACATGAATGAAGGATGGGTTAACCGGGCAGAAAAGCCTCTCAGAAGCCAGGGGAGCACCAATGACGTTGTGAATCTCCTCTGCAGTAAATACTATGGGTAGCCTAGGATTTGTTCAGTGCTTGGAGAAGGGTATCACTTTGTGGCTGGGATGAGACCAGATCTTTGTCATCAAATATGTGAATATAGGCAATAATCTCCTTGCTTCAGCTTCCCTGCCTCTATGTGTGTGCTTGTATGAGACACCAAATGCAACAGAAGAAGCTTGTGCATCTTGCTCAGGGTAAGACAAGCCCTTTCCATGCTCCCTCTCTAGAGATAAGTGGGAATAATTTGAAGAAAGAAACTCAAATCTGGCAGGAATGGATTTTTTCACATTACTATCTTCTGGGGTATGAAGGAGGAACTCTTCTGCTGTGTAATGAATTATGCCAAAATGATAACATAAAAATTGTAAAATAATGAAAATATTTAATCGTAGCAGTGACAAACTGAGCTACGTTCTCGCATCTGGGATTCATGTTCATGTTTTGCATGGGTGAAGCTGTTTGCTGAATTCAGCTTGAATTTGCAAATAGCTGTGGCCACTCTGTGATTGCATTCTTGAGAGATTAAGTGATAAATGAGGAAATAAAAACCATCCAACCACATAAGGAGTGAGGTTCATGCTCCAGGTCTGAGCACAGGGCTACTCTGTGGCTCCTCGGTAGTGACAGGATTAGAGGGAATGGCCTCAGGTTGCGCCAGGAGAGGTTTAGGTTGGATATTAGGAAAGATTTCTTCTCTGAAAGAGCTGTCAGGCACTGGAATGGGCTGCCCAGGGTGTGTTGTGGTCACCGTCCCTAGAAGTGTTCAAGAAATGTTTAGATGTGGTACTAAGGGACATGGGAAATGCTCATGGCAGGTAGATGGTTGGACTAGATGGTCTTGGAGGTCTTTTCCATCCCTGGTGATTCTATGATTCCTCAGAGTCAGCAGCATCACTGCAGCAAGTGTTGGATGGCAAACCCTTCTGTCAGAGTGCCCCTCTTCTGCCATCTGTCACATGACAACAACATGTCATGGAATATCGGTGGAAAGGTTGAACTTCTACTGCTATCCCACCAACATCTGCCTCTGATGTTGTGGACCACAACAATAAAATAGGAGGCGTTACTTTTGGAGCAGCCTCCATAGTTCAACATATTGTGCATAGCATTGGATATCTGTAGTGCTTAGGTATCTCTGTTAGAATTCCTATTTGGCACAAGTATTTTACCTAGGAACAAGCAGCTGGAGAAGGAGATGTGAACAACCTGATCAGCATTGACCTGCTTCAGACTTGTCATCGTGCTGCTCGTTCTGGTCATTATGACTGTCACAGGGGATACAAGACCATGGATGGCCATGGCTGTATGGGACTGGGATAGTCATATAGGAAATCTACCTTTGCAAACTCCTGTCACAGATGATGATGATTGTTATTAGTAATCATCGTCCTGTTTTGCTTTTATTCCTCTAAGAAGAGCAGAAGAATACCACTTTTCTCCTGTATTTCTTACAATCTTAACATACAGTGAAAAAAAAAAAAAGAAAAGTTGGGAAAAGGTAAAGACAGGTCATTAGCAACATTAATAAACTGGGACTAGATGTGTGTTCCAAAGCTTATGCTGATGTACTACAATGCTTCCTTTTGACTTCAGTGGTATTTTTTCTTCAGAGCCTTATATCCCTAGGTAGATCCAGGCACATGTCTGAGTATCTGAATGATAATAGCTAATAATAGCCAAAAAGAATGTCTACAGAAAAAGGAAAAGCAGTTCATTGTGTGCACTCCTCATCAGGTATTATTAGAATATGTCATTGATAATGCAAGAAAAGATCTTCAACTGCAGAAGAGATGAAAAACTGTGGATGTGAAAAGGATAAGCATAATAGCAGTGTGCTGGAGCCTGGTACCACACCACAGTAGCACCTGGAAACTGGCTCTGCTGTAAGAATACAGAAAGCAGCAGTGGTGCCACCTCCAGTGCACTGAAGGGATTCACTTGTCCCTTGACCTTGTAAGACTTTCTTTGTCATTTGCTTTTTGTGAAAGTAAGTACCAGCTGTGATAGGACCCAGGGCTGAGAAACAGACATTTCTGGAGCCATCTCCAGCAATGTTTGGTGGGACAGTAGCTCTACTGACCTTCATTCAGCAGAAGGGGAGGAGGCTGTTGGCAGATCACTTGGCAGACACCGGTAGTTACCACGCAGCAGCACCAAGCAGGCAACCACTGAGCAGATGCACCACTGAATCATTATGTTTGGAAAAGACCATTAAGATCATCTAGTCCAACCATCAACCCATCACCACCATGCCCACTAAACCATGTCCCTCATCATAACACACCCAGTCTCAAGAAATGGATAGTTCTTAATACCTTCCATCAGATTGACAACTGGGGTCATGCAAAGCAGGGATTTACAGTCTGTAAGTGCTCACACATCATTCCAAAACACAGGCAAAAGCCTGACATTTCCTCAGTCCCCATGGTTTTTATCCAGATCGTGGGAAGCCACCCTTCAGATTGCTGTGCTACATGCTGATGAGTCAATCTGTTGCACTGGATGTCTTCGGAGAAGGACAGAAATAACGATCCTACTGTCCTGTGAAGAGCTGGAGAGGAAATGTCAGCCAACAGCATATGCAAGGTATGGAGCATGCGGACACTGCAGCCACGTAGGGATCAGCTGAGCCCAGCATCTGCTTGCAAAGATGCGTCCAAGCAGAAATGAAGGCTGACAGATGGCTGGATGGGGTCCTCCATCCTTGCCTTGCATGCCAGCCATGCCAGCAATGCAGGAGCACAGAGCCAGTCCCTGGGAGACCAAGAAATGAAGCAGCTCAGTACTAGGAGCACATTGCTCCTGCCACTGGCAGAATGGGTCAGTTATATATTGCTCATGGTGTACAGCTGAGTACAAACCTGTGCTACAGCTTTCTTTAGCTCAGAAAAAATTATTTTTATGAGTGACACATTGAAGATCATGGTTTATCAATCATGAAAAAGGTAGAGACATTACAGCTTCCTCCCGTAAAACACATTCCAGGGGAAAATGGCTATTCTTGCCATATTCTGTGGGAAAAGTCTTAGACTACGATCACTCTGCTCCTTTGAGTTGTGCTTTTAGCTCCTCACTCTCTTTCCAGGTTCAATTGTTCAATTCATGCTTTCTGTGTCTGGTGCTCTTGTACCTAAAGCAGCATGCTGTAAAGATTTGAAAATATTTACTCACATATTCTTCTGCATTTATTTTTAAAGATCTTTTTAGTAACTTGCCTAGCAGCAATCTAAGCGACTGTGCAAACCTCTCCCTCTTACAACAGTTCCCCAAAGCAGCATCTCTGGAGCAGTCAGTAATGGAGATGGAGGAAACGTGAAGCTTGGAGAGAAAAGTCTCTCTGAATAACTACTACTAACATGGAAGATAAAGAAATCAGAGTGATCCATGTTCAGGGAAGGACCAATGTGAGAGGTGTGTATGGTGGTGGAAAAGTATGAGTGTTACAGGAAGGACAGAGAAATCTGAACATCTGCTTGCACTGATAATGCTGAAAGACAACAAGTTGTCTCTTGAATTTTCTCAAGGGAGTTTTCTTTGTATTCTGTGTATTCTTGTGTGCAGATAAAAGAATAAACAAGGTCAAGAAGATGATGAACTTATTCTAAGCGTATCTTGCATCCCAACAGGTTCTTATTTCTTCCATACTGTGCCTAACAGGAGAACACACTGATTTTCTGGCTTTCACAAACTTCTTTTCCAAGGCTGACCGTACTTTGGATAATGTCAGCAGGGGAAGTTTATATTCCCTGGGGAGCTTATATCAAATTCTGTGCTGGCAGTCACTGGGAGGAGGTTCAAGGAGAGCAAACACACCACACATATAGCACTATTACTGAGCCTATCTAGGCACTTAAATGGCTTCTTCTGTGCGAGGACCCTTCCAGTGCAGATAGATTCTTATCTCACAGCACTCTGATATATGTCTCTGTGCTATTAACACCAGTCTACACCTAGAAGGAATAACAGAAATTGCTGCAACTCTCTGTCTTTGTGAATAAAGCCAGTGGGTCTACCTTGCTTTATTTCCTATTGAAAAGTAGTGTATTACTCACATAAGGCTTTAGTCTTATTTTAGAAATTTACAGTGAAGGGGAATGCAAAATGAAATAGTTCCAGGATTAATCACCTTGCTGCTTAAAAGCTGTGCTGCGTATCTAAATCTGCCTTATTTATTTTCTAGCTATTGGAATAAAGAAAACAACTCCTCCACAGAAATTCAACAAATATCCAATCTGAAAGGATGGCATACAGTCTTTGTTCCTCGATGTCTGAGTATTAGCCTGTGTTCAGTTGCTTAATGCTTGTAGTTACCTTTTTAAACCACCTTTGCAAGAGCTACCCATTAGTGCTCCAATCTATTGATAATTTACTGGTCTCCTAATTAATGTCATCTGCTATCTTAATTAGTAAGGATCTGGGGCTATTGATTCAAATATTACCATGGTCAAGATGTAATTTTAGGGATATTAGTGAGATAATAACTTCCTGACTGCTAGAAAGGCTTCAGTTCACTAATAACTGCCATGCTGATTGTGTACTGTTCTATTGATCTGAAGGTCAGACGGTACCAAATGTTTTATGGAAATCTAAGGATACATCAATACAAACAGTTGTATGGACCCAGATAGCTCAGATATTTCTTGCAGGGTAACTGCAGAAGTAATCAAAATTATCAAGTTGGATGAGTCCACGCTGAGGTCATTATCCACTCAAGCCTGTCCTGCCCCACAGCACTGAGGCCATCACTGTTGTTTTTCTTCTTTTCATCATAGAGTTAGTGAAGTTGTGGGCATTTTCTAATCTATTCGATAAAGAAAGCCCTACTGTACAACTCAGACACCAGGTTTCACCACTGTGCACGGCAGCTTGTGTCCTTTACAAGGGAATATCCTACCATCTGACCAGTTTGTGCTTTCTTTTATAGCTCCTCCACTTGTGTTTTCAAACTGACCAATTCTGTCCTGTTAAGACTCTATTGTCAGTAATACGGGCACCCAGTGGTATTTCCTTAGTAGGTGCTGTCTTCTGCTTGTAGTAACAAGTGGTTACTACAGGGTCACCAACCAGCAGACCAGGCTGCCCAGAGCCACATCCAGCCTGGCCTTGAATGCCTCCAGGGATGGGGCATCCACAACTTCTCTGGACAACCTCATCCATTGAGTCAAAGGAGGGAATGTGATCTCCTGTAAGACAGTCTTCACAGTGGTGAAATGGTTAGATTTGGAGTCAAAAGCACCTTAAAAAAACCACATCTCTCATCTTGACTGTATATTGCAGAGTCTACAGGGCAGGGACCAGCTGAGGCTGAATGTCTGTATTGTGCTAAACTCAGCTGGGTACTTGCTTCTGGATGTTATTAATATACAAGGATGAACTAGTAATCACTTTAACAAGACAGAATGGAAAATATGCCCGTTTTCCTCTAAAAACCACAAGAGCCTCCTACCTGTGTTCAGGTTAAAAAACCTACTTATGATTTTTATTTTTTTCAACAGCCTAGTTTAATCTTTATTGAAATTCTTTCCAAAAAGTTGAAGGTATTAATTTCCTTTCCCCCCCTGCCAGATATGACATTTATCCCTCGGTAAGTCTGAGAACCTCGGGCACTTCTAACGAGAGAGACATTTTAGTTTCCCGCAATGAGAGAAGCATAATGATGTGGTCCATTCCAAGATGGACTTGTTTTCAGGCTTTCTAAAGCAGAATTAATCAATAATTACAGCCATCATCCGCATGTGAGCCCCTGGAGTTTTATTTATACTCCAGTCACATTGCTCTGTGACCTAGAGCGATATACAGTAGTTTCGCCTGTTGGAAAATAAATCATATTACATTTTTGCATGCACATATAGTTAAGGCTTATCTTCTTTAGTTGTAAAGGAACAGAAATTTCTTCTGGAATTGCCTCTTTCATCTGCATTTAGTAATCTTAATATTTGGGACACAAAATGATTTCCAAGCCATGTTTGCCAGTTGGGTTTAATCCTTTGAGTTTTTAATTTTGAAAACTACATGACTGTGTTAATTTGCAGGAGTGAGATTAAAATAAAAACATCTTTGTGTTTGTACTTAAAGTGAGGAGATTTTCATGCCTGAGTATCCGAATTAATAAATAGACGTTCATTTGGATTTAGAATGGCTTGGGTTGAAAAGGACCTCAAAGATCATTTCTGATCAGGAAGTTTTCCGCGGTGGGGAAACTCTCTTTTCTGATTAACTTTCTTAACTAAGTTGAAATGTATGCTCAGGTTAGGCAGTTGGAAGTCTTAAAACTCCATTTCGAAGCACTGGGGATTGAGGATGGGTGGGAAAAAGAAAGAAAAGTAATTGTAACTGACACAGAAAGCACCTTTGTGCTGAAAGATCATAGGAGGAACTGTAAAAGGCAACAAAGTCAGAAGTGAGTGAGAGGTTTAAATGCCATACCTCTTTCAAATAAAGAAAATTAATACGTAGTGAAGGTCATTAGAAAGCCCATCTCATTCCATTGCCAGGGATGAAACTCAGTACTATGTACCATGAGACATGATGTAGGAGCCTTTCCAAGTATGTGTTATCTAGATTGATAAATGAGAGATAGTAGCAGAGAAAGAATGAGACAGCATTGACCTTAGGACCTAGTACCTGTAAAAAACTCTGCATACTAAAGTGTATTACAGGGGCTAGCCCTACTCCAGCAAATTCAGAAATGTTAGCAAGACAAAGACCCAAAATTCATGCTGTAAGGATTAACAGTGTCTTTCTTGGTCTAAGTTGCCTTAATGACCTGAGGAGGGCAAACCACGTTTGCAACACCATCTGCAATATTGCAGATAGAGCTGAAGGATAAGATGGGACCATCAGGGAGCTGTTTCCTAAACACTGAACATATTAGACTAAAAATAAAAGTGTTTGGAAGCAACTACTCCAGGTATCTTCTTAATAGCACAACAAACCATGCTGACGCTTTCTTTCCTTTTGTGAAAGCATCGTGTTCTTGTTTTCTGTTTGATGACTTGGGCATTCTTCATAGATTTGGAATTTTAGGAAGCATACTTTTCCTGTAGTGTGAATGAAATGGGGTGGGCCAGGGGAAGGACTGTGGTCTCCATGCTACACTAGTAATATTTCAGGATCCTGTGTCATGACCAGGTAGTACGGGCTCCTTGCTCCATCTCAGCCTTGGAGCTCTAAAGAGTTACCAGAGTATCACTACTACGACTACCTGGGAGTAATCAAAGCCTCTGATGTTGAATTTTTTTTTTCACACTGTACTTAAAGTTTTCAAAATACCATGGCATGGGAGTTCTGGTAGATGTGTCCGTGTAATTCTCCTGGTCACTCATTCAGGACTCACTTGTCCAGAGTACCCACTGATTCCTGGCGGGTAGGACTTGTTTTTCAGGGCAGAGCAGCTGGAGGAGAGAGGGAATTTTTGCCAAGCATAAGTGCTGTTGAGGAAGACACGCGGGTAGACAGACAAGCTTCCAAAACCAAGTAAGACTGAACAAGGAGAGATAGAAATTACTGCATCTGAAGAGATAGTCCCCAACAGAGATAGCTGGTGAGAAGTCATTTACAGAGCACTGTTTTCCTTTAAAGAGTCTCAGGTTGACATTGGTTAGCAAAAAACATTCAGCATCACAGCAAGAAATATGACATCCTGATGGCTTAAATGGACTATGAATAAACTCTGGCTGCAGTTCTGAGGAGGTATGTAGCCCCCAGAGCAGCAGTTTTGGAGCAGCTTCTCAGTGACACCACCAGTGAAAGCAAATTTGTAGCATGCAATGGGACTTATTCGTGACCTTGGTGACACACAGGTTCAAGGGACCTTATGTGGTCCCTGAAGGTGTCCTTGCACTCTGCCTCAACCAGATGAAAGTGAGGACTTCAAGTTCCCAGGACAAAATATATCTGTTCTACTCCTGCATAACCCACTGGTGCCATTGAAATGATGTCCTCGTCCTGCTATGGCCAATGGAGAGGCGAGCAGCCTTGCTTGTCTGCCTTTGTCCTCCTTCTGGAGGGGATCCCACAGCACAGCCTGCAAAGGGCTGGTGAGCATTCCAGTGGAAGAGCAGCAGCCTTGCAGACAGCACTGCAGCAGTGGATGGAAATGTAATATACGGGTCTAATTAGACAAGCTTGACTGAGCTGAGACAATTCTGCACTACTCCTGTGATCAGAGCTGCTCAAGGCATGTTGCAGCAGAGAAAAAAATCTCCCAGAAAATGGTTTCACCCCCACCCCTCACACTTGCAACCTTCTGCCAGTTCACCCTTCCGCGGTCAAATTGCTGCATCAAATTTAATACTTCATCATCACTCCTTGCTAACAAAGAGAAAGCAGACACTGATTTCCCACACTATAAGCACTTCGGGGCAGAATACATCTTTCCCAGTAATTTATTCAGTGCTAGCTTGAGTTCAGTAAGTTAGGTGCCAAACAAACTGGCAGTATTCAGGAAAAAATAGAAGAGACCAGTCATGAAAAAAAAAAAAAAGAAAGGCAGGAAGGAACATATATTTTGTCAGGTTATGTGGTAAAAAGCTCATCTACACACCCGCCGAGGAGAAGAGAAAGACAGTGGGGGTACCCCAACCAACTGCCACCCTGCCCAGCTGCCCTCAGGCCCACCAGCACACCGGGCCCATCGCCACAGGCCCAGAGCAGCACAGGAGCACCAAGACAGGGGACAGGGACCCAAATGAAGGACCTAGAAGATGAACCACCCCATCTGCTGCCATCTCAGAGGCTGTCCCAAGGGGCCCTCAACCCCATGGGCCTGTGGTACCCATGAAGAGCAGCCAATGCTGGATCAAACTCTGGGACTCAGGGATCATTACCTTGGCATGTGGGACTTGTTCTGGGATGCAAAGATCTAGCTCTTGCCCTGAGTGAGGGACTCCCTCATCTGCATCAGGCAATTTGACTCGGATGTGTGAACACTGGGGTGTGTGGCCCACACACTGCATTCTAGTGCAGAGCCTGAATCTCCTAGGTGAGAGGCCACGCATCATGGAAGGCTCCCTCTGAGGCCATCAGCACTGTGCATTAGTGCAGTCACAGATACCAAGAGGAAAACATAATAAAACGCCTTGCTTTAACTGATAATTACTATTGTTGTTATTATTATTTATTTGGATATTCAGTCCCCCAGCAAACAACCTTGCCCCCTGCCCCCAAACCCAGACTGCTATCCCTTTGAAAATGAAATACAGTGCAATGGTTTTTGAATGAAATATGTGAAATCTAGCCCTAAAGCAATCAGCATGCACAAGGGCAGTTAAGATACCCTGATATGAAGACAACGAAGCTTGACAGGAAGGCCACAGACCTTCCTCTACACACGTCTTAGATTGATGTGTTAGAAAGTCTGGGTCTCCCTGGCATCTCTCTTCAGAGGTGACCCACCGGTCCATAACAAACCTGCTGCAAAGTAGTTTTTAGCTTACTTATAAAACAGTATAATACAATCAGAGGATGGTTGGGATTGGAAGAGACCTTAAAGCCCATCTGATTCTGACCCCTGCCATGGTCAGGGACACCTCCCACCAGCTCAGCCTGCCCACGGCCCCATCCAGCCTGGCCCTGAGCACCTCCAGATACATAGAAGTGAAAGTTACAGTCCTGGGAATTGTTATTTTCCTTCGTTGTTTTTGAGAGGGAGATATAAAGAAGGGTGAGTAAATTCTCACATTTGACAATATGAATAGCAGGATTTGCTATAATTCTCACCTAATCTGGGCTAGGCACAATCATTAATGCTGTCACCAAATGCCTTTGATTTAATATAACTTATGAAAAGAAGCTTAGTTATCAATGTATATATATATTTTTTTAGATGAAAGCCTTCTGTGCTTCAGGAATATTGCTACATAAAAGTTAATGTGGAATAGATGATTCAGTATCCTACAGCAAGTATAGAAGCAAACAATGCCTAAATATTTAAACAGCAAGAAGATAAGAATACCACAGCATACTAATATGGCATGCACATATCCCACATCTCTGATCCATATTCTTTAAGCCTATAAAAATAGTTATGAATTCTTTTATTTACCATTTTAAAAGAGAGCTTCATAAAACCTGATTTAACTGCTAAATGCTGAATGAAAATCTCTGTAGGGGTTATATTTAGAAACTCATATTTATATTCGAGCAAAGACCAAAATTTCTCTTCTCGGTGATCTCCAAAAGCTTTACAAGAGTGAAATCTGTGCTCAGCATTTTCAAGTGCCTGGAGAGCAATTGGAGGGAGGTGACAGAGGGTCTTCCCCACAGGGTCTCTGCTTCCACCGGTGGCACTTATTCATCTGATACCCTTGTCACCACCCTATTGCTCACTGTCTTCCAAGTCACTGTAATTTGGCACGACGGTGAGATGGAGCACAAACGAAAGGGAGATTTCTTATGCTGCATTGATCCTGCCCTCACGCCAGGCAAGACAAAAAACAAGGTTCTCAGTCAAAGAACGAGCTTTTGCTATGGCACTAACCTGAGAAACAAAGCACTAAGCAAGTGCAATAAGTTTGCCACCCATGTGACCTCTAGCAAGTCACTTATTTTCTGTCTGCCTTCATTACCTGTCAGCAAATGGAGGTGACATTAATTCCTACCTCTCTTCTGCGGAGATGTCTACTAATACTGCACTGCTGAGTTATTTGTTCAGCACGCAGCACTGTTGGGAATGGCTCTGCATTTAACCCCAATTCCTGCCATGGCACTCAAGAAACAATTTGTAACAGCACCCTGCTTATCGCAGGTGGCCAAGCTGTTACACAAGTGGGACTATGTCTAAGACAAGACCTGGGGATAAAAGTTCTGCCAATGGATGAAGCTGCATCTTTTGTAACTGCTGAAATGGTGCTTTGGCTGGATTTAATGGGTGCACAATGAAACCATCCCTTAGACTGCAGAGCAGATCCTGCTCAGGCAGGCAGTGGTAGGGCATAGGCAGCCGCATGACTGAGCAGTGTGTTCTCCCTATGGACAGAAGCTAATTCTGTATGGGAAGGAAGACTGGGGACCACTTGGCTGACTTTAGGTAGCATGCAGGACCCGTTGAATCAATGCATTTTTTAAATATCATCTTCCCTTCACAGCCAGGAGAGGTGGAATGCCATTGCAGCTGTAAGAAAGAGCTGTAATAAATCAAAATCTGGTCCATTCTTAGAAAGCAAAGTTATGGAGCAATGAGCTGAGCATCTGCCCTCAAACGCACCTGTATTTCTGCTGTGGCTATTTGCAAGGAGGAGGGAGGAAGCAGCTGACTCAGCACCCCTCAGGCAGGGCCAGCAGCTCACAGCTCCCCCCCCTAAAGGCAGGGAACTCAGCTCAGGGAGGACTTTGTGCCCTCTCACAGCTTTGCTCAGACTTTGGTCATTTAAATTGCATCAGCAGTCAGGAGCAAATCTGCAACGTTGCTACTGCAGTTAATAGCAGGAAAATCTTAGCTCTGCTTTACGCAGGTGCTTCTTGTAAGGCTTTCCCATAATGCAGATGCACATAGCACCCTAATCAGTGTGAAAGTTGTGTATTTCATGAAGCCGATTGGTAAAAAGCTTCTAAAGGAAAAAAAAAAAAAAAAAAAAAGAGTGCTAAATAAAGCTTTTGAGAAGGGCAATTCTCACGTTTCCTCCAAAACACTGACTTAGTGAACAGAATACCTTTGGAAACGCCTGAATGTTCATTGCTTCCACCTAAATCACTGGTTCCTTGAATCTTTGAGAGACAGCAAGTCCCACTTTGGAAAATGAGCCCACATCACTTAAAAAGCGGATGCCTGTCAGCAATACTAAGCATTTCTACTTTGCTTCTCTGCACTGTAAATTGATAGCAAGGTCTGGTAACTAAACTGCATGCTGGATATGACACATTTCATCTCAGAAATTTTCTAAAGAATGAAGGTACAAAGATGTAAATAAGAGCTATTTATTAGAAAATAGTGCTGCTTCTAATATGGGCTGAATGGAATGAAAAGAGTTTCGAAGAAAGGAAACACTGCCAATATACCCAGATTTGATTTTATCTTTCCAGTGCATTTGGTTTGGTATTTTAGCTTCTTGTGACCCCATAAGTCATTGCCCCACGTCCTGGTGCAGGGACAGCACCAGCACAGGCTGCAGGGCAACTTATAGACGTGCCAGGTACAGCAGTCACACTTGTGTACATGTTACTCCAACACGCAGAGTTGCTGAAGCTCCTTGAGCCTGGCCTCAATCTGACTGAAGTTTGGTATAGCTCCGTGATTAAAAAAAGACAACTGTAGAGAAAAAGGAGTGTTCACCTCAGGTTGGGTATCAGGGCAAGGCTGTGCCCTGGAGGGCGGTGGGCACGGCACAGCTCCCAGGGCAGTGGGCACAGCCCCGAGTGCCGGAGCTCAGACAGCGCTGGGACATCATTCTGACATAGGATTTGGGTTTGGGTGGTGCTGTGTGGTGCCAGGGGTTGGACTCAGTAATCCTTGTGGGTCCCTTCCAACTCAGGATATTCTATGCTTCTGTGATTCTATGACTTCTCCATTCCCAAGAAGATTTTAGCAAGATTAAATGGTTTCCTGATGTTGCAAAGATGATTTGGGCTATGTGCTGAGAGAAATTTCTTGGTGTAAAGGGTCGTGGAGCGATGGGATGGGCTGCTGGATGTTCTCACATCTCTGCTCTGAAGGTCTTGGAGCACCAGTTATCTGCACATCTGTCAGAAAATGGCTAAGGATGGTTCTTTCCTGAACCAAAGAAACAGATTACATGGCTTATATTCAGTACCTGCAGGATAACATTGTAAGATCACTGCTTTCTGGGTCCCCCCTTGGTGATTGATCTGAAGATTTTCCTCGAATGTCAAGTCTTTAGGTATGATTTGGGATTTCAGAGACTTTTGAAAGTGACTGAGCAAAAAGTGGCATATTCTTCCTTTGATCAAAGCAGAGAAAAAGATTTCATCATTAATAATTCTTACACCAAAACTGCCACCACATATTGTTTTCAAAACGAACCGAGAAGCCTGGAGACCTTACAAAAGACGTTTCCAAAATGCCTCTCGGTGCGTAGAACTATTCCACCTGAGCCCTTGCATGAGCTAATATCAACCATGTGGTTTGAGCCCTTGGAGCACATATTCCAATTGCTTTTTGCTTTGACAGTGAGCCGATAAAACCCCCCGATTGTTGCTTAGAAGTCCTCTCGTATTAATAGAAACATTGTCACCGGGCTCTGTTCATTGTGCTCTGCCGTGCAAATGCAGCGCCCTGTTTCAGATCCGAGTGATTTTGTGTGTTGTGTGCTCGCATTTTAACAATGCTATCACTCTGCTCGTTCGTTTCAGGTGTCACCAGAGACTGTAACTCATCTTTATGGAACCTTCATCCTTGTATTCTTTTTCCTGAAAACATTATCCTTCTTTTTTGGCTCAAAGGCTACATTGCTTTACAGTTTTTGATGCCAGCTGGAGCAGATATTCATTCCAAAACATCTGACAACTATGCTTTACTGTCAGAATATATTATTCAGAAGTTGAAACAGGTCTGTTCAATGTGGATTAAAGCAGAGACATCCCAGGTAGTTGGAGAAGGGTTCTTCACCCACCACTGCACATCTCCGTGGCAGTTGCACTCAGCTCTCCTCGTGCTCAGAGCAGTGACAGAACTGCCCTGGGGAGGCCATTCACCACACCTTTGGATGATGAGAGACCACCAAAAATGCCCATGGCTTTTGAAGGGATCCACATTATTTTACAGGTGAGTCCCATCCCAGATATCCATGTTAACAATACAGTTACAGGTTAAATAATAGCAGATGGCACCATTTTGATGCATGCGGGGCTATAAAGTGGCTGGTGATGAGGAAGTGGAGGAAGGGGATGGAGTCAGCAATCTGCTTGTGATCCTAGTGGTGGCTTGACTTTGGTTGATGCATCCGAGACATTTTAGGCTATTTAAATCGGTGCCTCTTCTCTGGAGAAAACAGGTGTACTCTGATGTCAATGGATGAAAAGGTCCCATATGTGTAATGAAAACGGACAGCAAACTTCATCCATCAAATCTTCTGGAAGCTTTAAAGCATTTGTTTCCCTGGCCAAACTCATGATGCTGACCAGTGCTCCCCATCCGAAGACCAGTGCTGGCTCCTTCCAGGTGGGCAGGCAGTTCTCTCCTGAGGACAGGATAGGAACTATGAGCCCTTTTTTTTGTTGCTTTTGTTGTTGTTGCTGCTGCTGTTTTAATTAAGATTCAGAAATTGAGCTTCCTATGTGAAAGGGCATTTTTGCTTTGGTTTTTGTGTTTTTTCTCTCTTTGAAAGCATTAGCTGGTGGATCACCAGTAAGCACTACGTGGTATGCACTGTCTGAACTGCATGTACCCAAATAAATGGGTGCAGTCAAACCACAATGGGACTAGGGATGCACTTAGAATCGCAGAATTGCCAAGGTTGGAAAAGACCTCCAAGATCATCCATCCCAACCATCCACCTACCACCAATATTACCCCAATAAACCACATCGCTTTGCACAACATCTAAACGGTCCTTGCACCCCTCCAGGAATGGTGACTCAACCACCTCCCTGGGCAGCCTGTGCCAGTGCCTGACCACTCTTTTGGAGAATAAATCTTTCCTAATATCCAACCTGACCCTCCCCCAGCACAACACGAGGCCATTCCCTCTACTCCTATTTCTTAAAGCTGGGCATTAATTCAAAGGCTTATTCTAAGCAGTTGTTAAAGCATCTCACCAAATTTTGACCTTGATAGTAAAAAAGAGATGCAACATATGAATGTGTGTGCGTGTTTATGCACATTTGCATACGTGCTCACTTTATTTACCAATCACATTATATAAACTCTATAAATAACCAAGTCACGCAGATGGCAATGTTCACTGAATGGAAATGGCTTATTTGATTTTCCATTTAATAAAGAATTAATAATATTGCAACTGCTTGTATTTGAAGAGTAATGCAGATCAGGTGTCACCCATATATTACTCGTTTAGGTTTTGAGTAGGCTAGGCAGCTTAAATTAGACTCCAGTTTCACATGCAGACTATTTCAATTAGAGTAATCTCTTGTGATCTAATATTCTTAGCTTTAAAGTCATACTGCGTAAATATTTTATTACATATTTAATAACACTTTTTCATAATCAAGAAACTAATGCACATATATAAAATATGTGCATTTAGAGAGCTGCTGACATGACATGGAAAACTTTGAAAAATATTCTATTTGGGAATTAATTCAGCTCGGGGCAAAATTCAGAAATAATATTTAAGTGAGGGCAGCTGAATACATTACACATTGCTGCACAAATCTGAAACAAAAGCTTAGTTTTGCTCCACCATTTATTTTACATGTAAGAGTGTAGTCAATTCATATCCATACTATTACGGAATGATCCTAAGTACCTTACTGAATCAATACTAAAGTGGAATTTAAAAGAAAAGACCAAGCCCAAACAATACAACTAAGGATAAATGTTGAATAAAAACATTAATTAATAGTGGATTTTTGTTTAAGTCCCACCGAAGGACACATTTGGGAGAAGCAGTGGGGAAGTCGATGTGTAATTTGCCACTACAAAAACAATGTTGAGACTCAGCCAGCTGAACAGTGGCAGTCATGAAAGATAAAGGTGTACTTTTTTTTGAACCATAGCCATCATCACTGTTCTTGTTCTTAATAATAAGTGGGTGTTTGTGACCTCGTTTGCTACATCAGTGGCAGCAGAAAAAAAGATCACTGAGTACAAGATGCCCTGGAGATGAAAGGCCCCAAATCCCGCAGGACAGGAAAATATAAAGGTTTGGTCCAGCTTGAATGCCAACACCAAACTTCTTCTAGTGTCCTTGCTGGTGAACTTGGAGATGCAATGATGCTTCGCTAAACCACAACAGTTCATGAGACCAGCCAAGGACAGTGAGAGACACAGTGGGGAGAATGTAGCACCCTCTGTTCCTCATCAGTCTCCATCACTGAGCACACAGATCCCTGGAAATACAGGCAGGTTTTTATACTGCAGAATTCATACTTATTTTGTGTGGCTCTGGGCAGCCTGGTCTGGTGGTTGGTGACCCTGCACATAGCAGGGGGGTTGAAACTAGATGATCATTGTGGTCCTTTTCAACCCAGATCATTGATTCTATGATTCTATGAAGCACGTTCCTTCCTGTTGTCTCTATTTCCAAGTATCTATCAATTCATGCCCCTTTTTTTAAACACAGACAGTAAGAGTAGGCAATGAGAGAGTTTCATCTTGATTCTCATCAGATGAATCAGACTTTTATCCTTTTGAGCAGCATTTTAAGAAAATATATCTAATATTACAGAGAGGTTTTCAACTGAAAAGAAAATGAAAGATCATTAATTTATTTTTTTAATGGATGCTATACATATTCTAAGGAGACATAAGGTACATAAATTTGATTAAGTGGATGATCGCCTTTTAGAAAAAAATACGGGATGATGTGATCAGTAGATTAAAATCAAGAAAGAATTTCTGTCAGTAAATGACACTGATTTCACCTCAAAGCTATTAGGGCACATGGAAAATCTGGAGGGATGCTCACTGTCTCCTGCAGGAAACCAGGCTGTAGGATGATGGCAGCTCCACAGCCACAACAGAGTCATAGAATCATAATCATAGAACCACAGAATGGCTTCAGTTGGAAGGGACCTCCAAAATCATCCTACCATGGGCTGGGGCACATCCACGGCCTTGGGCACTTCCATGGATGGGGAACCCATAGCTCTGGGCACTGCCCAGAGGCACTTAGAGGCCTCACCGCCTCTAAGTGAAGAATTTCTGCCTAACGAAAGCTTACAAGAGGAGAATTAAAACATACTCAAAGCTGGCATCCAAGTTCTGAATTAGGAGCATCATATCATTTATCAAGAACAATACATCACAGTGTAACAGTGTTTTGTTTGTCTTTGTTTAAACAAGCTGTTATGATAAATCTAAAGACAAACAGCGGATACATAATTGGGATAAGAATCTCCCATCGTACACAGATTGAGTAAACAACCTGGCGTGTTGGCATAGGCAAACAGTAATCCATCATTGACCCTGTGACTCAGGTGCCATTTTTTCTCACAGCAGAATGGGATCCAGAATCCCCCTGTAGTCCCGATGCAGCAAGCCCTTGACTCTAAAACACAATCGGAGAATAAATTAAATGATTATGTTGACGTAATTATGAAATCATAGAATCATTTGAGTGGGAAGGGACCTTTAAGGGTCATCTAGTCCAACTCCCCTGCAATGAACCAGAATGCCCACAGCTCCATCAGGTTCTCAGAGCTCCCTCCAGCCTGACCTTGAGTGTCAGGCTTGTCTTTCATGTCAGTATTGCCTCTGCTGAAATGCACTACCTGTTGCCTCAGTGTGCTCACATCCACTTTTTGGTATCCACAAACATTTAGCAAGCATCAATGAATGTCAGTTGTGCAGTGGTTTTCTGCATGAAGTAAATCATTTCCACACCTTTCCTCCATCTACACTTCCACGTCAGATGCCATTCTGTCAGAGTGCCCCTCTGCAGCCATCTGCCACGCAGCAGCAATGTCACTCAATATTGGTGGGAAGGTTCAACCTCTGCTGTCATTCCACCAACATCTGTCTCTGGTGTCACGGACCGACATACCAAAATAGGAGGCATTACTTTCGGAGCCCTCGTGAAAATTTCTGTCCATCCTGAAACAGACTACTGAATTTAGACAGTCTTTTTCAAAAGTTGGACTTCTAATGGGTATGAGTGGCCCTAGCATGTGTCCTCAGCTGCACACCTGCATGCAACTTTCATAGAATCATAGAATCACAGAGTCACAGAGTGGCCTGGGCTGGAAGGAACCTCAAGGATCATGAAGCTCCAACCCCCCACCACAGGCAGGGCCACCAACCTCCACATGTAATACCAGCCCAGGCTGCCCAGGGCCCCATCCAACCTGGCCTTGAACACCTCCAGGGATGGACGGGGCATCCACAGCCTCTCTGGGCAGCCGTTCCAGAACCTCACCACTCTCATAGCAAAGAACTTCCCCCTGACATCCAACCTAAATCTTCCCTCCTTCAATTTAAAACCATTTCCCCTTGTCCTGCTGTTATCTACCCTTCTAAACAGTTGAGATCACCCCGCAGCCTTCTCTTCTCCAGGCTGAACAAGCCCAGCTCCCTCAGCCTGTCTCTGTAGGGGAGGTGCTGCAGCCCTCTGATAATCCTTGTGGCCCTCCTCTGGACCCTCTCCAACAGCTCCCGGTCTTATCTGTATTGGGGGCTCCAGATCTGGATGCAGTACTCCAGGTGGGGCCTCATGAGGGCAGTGTAGTGAGGGACAATCACCTCCCTGTCCTTGCTGGCCACCCTTCTTCTGATGGAGCCCAGAATGCTCATTTATGCTATTAACTATCAAAAGATAACCAGCACCCAGTTGTGGCAATTAGCTGCTAGCAATCCCCTCCTAGCCTGTAGCGCTTTACTCATTCCACACACGATATCTGTGGCTAACTATCATTCTTATTTTGCTGCTATTTTATCAGTGCCAGCGTATCATTGTATCATTTTTTTTGACAAGTCCGTATCCAGGCGGAGATGCAAACAGGGGAAAAGAAAAGTGCCAAAAAAAAAATGGAAAAGATAAAAATCTGTTGGAGTCAAATTGAGTTTTTTTATTAGAACTGACTTAATCAGGTACATCGTCTGTGAGCACTGGAGGAGGAAAAAATCTGGTGAAATAAAGAATGCACCTGTAGCTATGTATGCATGGTCACCGTGTTCAGAATTTAGGAAAAGGTCAGAAATTACTGAGAGCTGTTCTGAATGGGGGAAGTATACTGCACATCACAGCTGCGAATGGTGGAGGAATTCAGCACTGCATTGTGTACACAAAGGTTTCTCACTCCCTACAAATGGTTTTACCGTCACAAACAATATACTTAAACACCTTTGTAAGCTAAGGCGTATCTTGAATTTCAGAATAATGTGCTCAGATGCAGAGGTGGGCGATAATAAATAGGTGATTAGCAAAAAAAAATAATCATGGACAGCAATATTTGTAACAGCTTAAAATTATTATGGATGGATGGATTGCTTTGGCTTTAGAGATACTGGACTTAGAGGAGACAACCAGAAGAAGGATCACAATGCAGTACAGATTACATAAAAATCTGGTTTTGCTTCCCAGGTACTTAATTATCTAATTGCTTCCAAACAACAGAATAATGGGCACAGAGAAATGGGCTCCTCTCAAGAGAATTGAGCATCCAAGCAGGAAGAAGCATCTTGCATTAACCAGAAAAGAGTGTTATCCTTTTCATATGGGCTCCACAGAAGTTGCACATCACCTGATTTCAGTTTGCAGCAGATCATTTTATTATCTCACATTATCATTCTTTGATTTTGTTAATCATCGGTCATGGCCTTTGAGTTGAGTATATTTTAAAATGATGGTGGAATTCCTCATAAAGACAGAAAATCTCTCTTTATCTAATTGCCAGGATCAATTGGATGACCCTCTTATCAAACATGTCGGGACTCTTGTCAGGTCCAGACGCACAGCACATGCTGAGTGGCTTTGAATGGCGTATCCTCTGGGGAGCGTGTGCTCCGCGGGGTGCAGTATTTTGACTGTGAAAAACATGTGCTAAAGCTTTTCCTTTTGCTTTCTGTGCTAGGACATGCTGGTTTCCTTTCTTTGCATGAGTCGCGTATTTGTGGAGCTGTTTCTAACAGCTGATGGCTGGCTCACGCTGGGTTATGAAATGATTAAAGCAGCCTGGATTCTTTGGGCAATGATCAACTTCAGCAGAAAAGCACACAACTCATGGAGCTTGCCTTAAATTGCGGCTATAAAAATGATAAGACATTGGAATCGGTACTTTAAAGAATTCTTTGGAATGAAATACGAATCTGTTCCAATGAAATAGAAGGGCTGTTTGAAGATGATGTGGACCTGTGTATTTTCGTTAACGCCGTCATCAACTCTTTCAAGTCATATGAGCAAGGCTTGAGAGACCAGTTCAGTATAATTGAATTTAAGGGAAGCCTACACGCTGATTACAGGCACAGCAATAGAAGAGTAAAGCTACGGAGTATTTGTCTAATGGGTTTTCAAGGAATTGCTGGTGAAGCTGTTCTTCAAGGATGGCAGAAGACTGAAAGGAAAACGTATGTGCCCAGTATTGAGTGTTTGACTGATGGCTCAGCATGAAGAATCAAAGCCCATTAAAACAGCTACAAAACCGAGGGAAATAACAGAGAAGTGTGAGGTGTTTCTTTATTATAGCTGTAGAAAAGTGTACTTGTTTCTGAGTGTAATTAGTTCAACAGATTACGTCTTAGCAGCAGAAGAATCAATGCCTGGGTCTGGCCTTCATTTAGGGAGAAAAACAGATAAGCTGCGTTCCACCTTCCCACTTATCAATATGGTTTTATTTATTTTCTTGAGTATGACGGTCTGCAGAGGCAAACATCCTTTTTGAAGTTAAAAATGACTCTAAAAGAGCAATCCAGTTTTACACTACTGGATAATGCTAAATTCCCAGTGAAGAATATTGTACCCAATTTATTCTTCTTTTTTTTTTTTTTAAAGACAACTACATTTTTTCATTCTTTGTAATATTCTTCACTAAAAACCTCACAGATTATCTTCCGAATTTTCCTCTCTGTGTTTTTATCTATAAATAGATAGAAAAGATTTCTCAGCCATCAAATAAAAGGGTGCGTTGCTATGGTATGCTAAATATACGTTTCAACCACTAAGCTGTGCTCCTGGTAACTTAAGCACCAGGCAAACTTCTAGCAGTTTGTGTGGCTGACTGGACAGGAAGGGATGACTGGATGCATGGAGACTAACACCCTGGTTTAATTAAAACCCAAGCAAGTAATTTGGTCTGGGGTATCTGAGAGAAGTATACTTGGCTGGAGAGAGGCCCTGAGTGGACCGAGGGAGGAACTGAACTTCCATCCCTGTGCTATTCCCTCCATGCAGAGGTCAGTGGGAAGTGAGCACAGCCTGCAATGTGTGCTTTGTAGCATGATTTTGGTCTTTCCCGTCAGTGGGGCCCTCACTTGTTTAATTGCCTAGTTTGCACTAATAAGGAAGAAGTTTTATAATGAACAGCAGTGCAAAGACAGAGCCTGGGAAACCTTCGTGCTGCAGAGATGCAGAGAATGAACATAGCCCCGTGGCCAGGGAACTTACTTGGTTTTGAGTTTCCTTCTGAGGAGCAAGAAAAGGGTAAGCAAGCAAACAAACAAACGATGGAATGCTTTTGCTGATATAAATTCTGATCCAGGGCTGCACCATAACTGTTATAATTTGCACAATGCAATCTGCTGTTTTGGATCATTTTAGTAGAAGGACTTGGGAAGATGGCAGACCAGACATCCATCTAGACTACGGTTAATACAGAGCAATGCACACTTCAGCTGATTTATTGCTGGTAAGAGCATGTGCAGTGGAAAGAAAGATGCTCTGCTTGCTCATTATATAAAATACTGCACTTTTATTGTACATAAAATAGCTTTTAAAGGTATTGCCTGAGAAAGGAGTAGCACACAGGACATTAGGCTAAACCTGTTTTGTTCTTTATTATTCATTTTGCAGTTGTGGGTGGGAATCTCAACACGGCACACGACCAAACGCATGTAGAAGGTAGATCAGAGGGTTGTCTGGTCCATCTGGTCCATTGAGGCTGCCAGTGGGAGGCTGGTCTTTATCCCTCAGGTGAAGTCCCCTGGACAGGGTATTAGCTTGCCCCTAAAACTTGGGTCTGTGAGATGACCTTGAGGATCTTTTCCTCCTTTTCCAGGGTGGAGCCTCTAGACCCACTGGGAATCCTCAGTAGGTACTTCACAAACATCTTGATTTCAAGTGTATCAGGCATCCTTGTTGCCAGGGATGCTGATAAAGGTTTGCAAGTTTAATCAGCTGGAGATCTGGCACAGATCCTGCAAGATTTGATGCCAACTCACATTTCTCCACCTGCCTTTGGGTTTATAGCACCTTGGTGGCTCTTTTGGTAACTGTCTCTCAGTGATTGCAGGCACCCCCCTGCAACAGAACTGAATGTTATCAGATTGAAGAATTTCAGCCATGCAGTGTGAGTTACTCCTTTAATTCTCCCACAGACCAAAGATTTTCTGCTATATTTGGAAAAAAGGGGAAAAAAAAAAAGAATCAATTTTTTTTTCCAATGAGCAAGTGTAACAGAAGGGCTGTAGTTCTAGTTGAAAAGCTGTAGAAACTGCCAGTATGAGTAAGCACTGTCCAAAGCAAATGTAAGACTCTGTCAGGAGGATTTGTACATCCAAAACCTAGATATTTCCATGTCATAGAGTATATCCTAAGAGATCCTTTTTAGCTGCCCTTCCCTGGCTGGGAAGAGAGCATTCCTTGTGAATCTATGGTTTTCATAGAATTGTAGAAGCACAGAATGGTTTGACTTGGAAGAGACCCTTAGAGGCCATCTGGTCCCACTCCCTGCAATCAACAGAGACACCCACAGCTCCATGAGGTGCTCAGAGCCCATCCCCTGACCTTGGGTGCCTCCAGTGACAGGAGACATTATAATTTCTTTATTATTATTATCATGAGTAATAACATGGGATAAATACCCAGTATGCACGGTCACTTGGTTGGGTGGGTAGCGTTTCCTTGGTAAAAAGCACTATCAAACTTCCCAAGAACTTCCCCAGTTCATTATCTGATCTCTTACTGCAACGATCCAAGCAGCTGTCAAAATCAAACATAAAGGGGTTTCATACCACCTTTTTAAAACTGAAAAGCATTTTCATAGATTTGAGAGTCCTTCAAACCCAATTATCGAATCAAAATGCAGTTGCAGCCACTCTCTAACATCTCTTCAGAAGTATAAAAACATCCATGTATAACTAATCACTCATCAGCTTGCACAGTAAACCCTTTCCCTTGCATGTGTTTTATAAGAGCCTATAGGAATTAAAAGAGAAATGTGGCCCTTAGCATTCACCTACAGCCACAAAGAAGGCTATAATGTTCCTCCAGCTGCACAAACAGTGGCCCTGATCTGACGTGCCATGCAGGAAGCTCTCAGCAGATGAAGTCAAATGAGAGCTCATCTGCACACCCACCACAAGCCACAGCCCCATCAGCTGGTGTGGGGGTTAAGATATGAATGCGTACCTATATAAGGTGGAGTATGCACACATATATTTATGTATGTGTGTGTGTACATGTATATAAATAGGAAGGCAGAATCATAGAATAAAATCACAGAATCACTCAGGTTGAAAAAGACTTCCAAGACCCCCAAGCCCAACCCCAAACCCCACCCCACTGTGCCCACTGCCCACATCCCTCAGTGCCACATCTCCACGGATCTGGAACACCTCCAGGGATGGTGACCCCACCACTCCCTGGGCAGCTGTGCCACTGCAGCACTGCTCTTCATGAGAAGTTTTTCCTAATATCCATCCTGTAGGTTACAGGATAATGTGGTGAGCATACATGACAGTACATACTAAGAAATCTCATGTTTTTTTGATGCGATATTCCCACCTCAGAGAGGCCAGACAGGTCCCACCTCACAGACCTGGAAACCTAGTTTAAAAGCAAGAACAAGCTGCAACTAATAACATTTCTTAATAGCCTAGCTTCCCTGCTGTCAGTAGAGCTCCATGGATTTACACCGTTGGATGCTGCCATGCCCTAAATGCTTACTCTAGGGAAAAGCCGTAGCATATTTCACATGTTTATTACTGTCATATATTACCACAAGCAGATTCACAGCTGGTGTGAATTGTCATCACTCTGTGAAGTTAACATCCAGGTCTTTTCATAAATGCATAGACATGGCATTATACATCACCTCTGTCCTCGCGTATGCATATTTATATACAGCATGAAGGAATAAAGATTCGAGCCCCAAATGCTCAGCTAATATTGCTTGGTGTGATTCCCTCAATCCGTATCATGAAACTTGCTAATAAATATATTTCACCCTACTGCTGCTTTCCTTATGTTTCTGTCCTGGTGTTGATGGAAGTAAAAATACTGTGGTACATAAAGGGCCAGATGCTTGAAAAACAAGATACCAGTGATCATAGAATCATAGAATCACAGAATGGCTTGGGTTGGAAGGGATCTCAAGGATCATGAAGCTCCAACCCCCCCGCCACAGGCAGGGCCACCAACCTCCACATGTAATACCAGCCCAGGCTGCCCAGGGCCCCATCCAACCTGGCCTTGAACACCTCCAGGGATGGACGGGGCATCCACAGCCTCTCTGGGATCCTAAAAGCACACTCTGGCATCATCCCCCAGAATTATAAGACACTTTGATTAATTTGTCAGCAAGATCCTTTTTGGTTTATTCGCTTATTTATGTTATTACATATAAGCGTATTCTAACATATTAAAAACAAAATAAGAAAGCAATGTCTTCTCTTATTCTTGCTTCTAATTGCTTGTGCCAGCAAATAATAATTTAGGCTTTTATGTACATTTCCAGGCAGCTTTCTTATGTGTTTCATTTTCTTCCTTCACTTTGCCTCACTCTCATGGATTTTGCCTTTTTGCATTTTTTATGCCTTTATGTTCCTGGACTACAACCACAGCAAGAAAACGAAGTTCCTATTAAAAACTATGCAACTTACTTTGCTTACTGATTTAACCTTCATGAAAAATCAATAAGGATTTAATTCTGAACATAAAAATATTATTAGAGTTTTATAGGGTTTCTTTAAGGCCATGTTTAATTAATAATGCCAGAGTGGGGCTGGTTTCCTGTTTCTTTGGTGGGTGTTTTTGGTCACTCAATAAAAATGGGGGAAAAAAGGGGTTTAATAAAGTAATTATTGGAAGAGCAAATGCTGTAAGAAGGGACAGCTGTTTTGCAAGCATAAGGTATTTTTTCCCGTGGAAAGAAATAACATAAGGTTAATTGAGGAGGGAAAAGAGCTACTGGCAATGCACAGGCCTGGAAAGGTGAGGAAGGAAGAAACCAGAGTAAGAAGTGATTAAATTCAGTGCAAAGGACAGCATGCAAAATAGGCAGCAGCAAGTGGTTACCAAAGACGACCTGCGTGTTCAGAAATTGTGCTGAGAGGAGCTTCAATGAGGACATAGTCAGAGTCAAAGCAGAAGAGATTTCCTTGGAAATGGGTGGGTTTTGTTTGGGGAGTTGTATTTCCCTGGAAAGTATGGATATTTTCCTAACAGCAATGTCCTTAATTTGCCTGGAAAGATATAAGAGATCTTTGAATGGTTCCTGCCAGGGGAGCATTTGCTGTCATGACAGAGCTGAGGAGAGATGAACCAAAGGGATGGCCAGGACTGAGGGCAACCAACCCCTGTGTGGAGGGATGGAATAGTTGGTCTCTTCCCTTTAGGGACAGACTGACCTTCAGGAGAAGGATGGACAAAAACAAAAGGAGTTGTAACTATCTCCATAAAACACAACTTTTAGGGGCTCTGAATCAATTACGATGCTTCAGAAGGACATAGGATTTGGATTGCTTCCAGGCTTTGCAGGATTTCATTCTCATTAACACCAACTCTGCCCTGGTCTAAGTCCAGTGATTTCTGCAGAAATACTGCTGATCTTCATAACTTCCCCTGACATCCAACCTAAATCTTCCCTCCTTCAACTTTAAACCATTTCTCCTTGTCCTGATATTATCTACTCTTGTAAAGAGCTGACTCCCCTCTTGTTTGTAGGCTCCCATTAGGTACTGGAAAGCTGCAGTGAGGTCACCCTGCAGCCTTCTCTTCTCCAGGAAGGTTTCATTCTACCTGCCTCTGCCTCTTCCTTATCACACACCCTTCCTCTCAGGTCAGTGGAGTTAGAGACCTAAACATACCATAGCACTCAGATTATATTTCTCCCATTACCAATAATTTAATCATTCATAAGCCACAATTCTCGAAGTATATATATGTATAAATGTCTTACCTTTCTTTAACATCCTGTATATGACTCCCGTTCCCTTATTTTGAATATTGTAAACAATAGTTTCCTGCTGTTTAACTGTGCTGCTTTTATTACACATTCTGTGATGGGGCGGGGGGGGGGGGGGGGGGGGAAGGGCTACTCAAAGGAGATGTGTATTTCATATATTTCCATTGTTTATAAAATTGGGCAGAAAAATAAATTCTAATGAGCATTTTTAAGCCATAATTACACAGATAGTAGAGAAGCCATCATCTTCACTGTAACAAACACTTTGCAGTGAGTTGCTGTAATATTTTTGGTCCTAAGTGTGGAAGAGACCCTCTGGTGCGATGGTTCATCCCTAAAAAGAAAGGCATATGAATTTGAACAGCTTGCACAGCAAAATTCCTTCTGTACCACGGATAGAGGGAGCGATTTGAACTAGACAACTCTAAAACGAGAGCTGTGAGACAGTATTTTGAGAAACTGCCTTCCAAACAGCTTTTCTCATGGTTGGACTTATAGAATCATAGAACAGCCTGGCTTGAAAAGGACCACAGTGCTCATCCAGTTCCAACCCCCTGCTATGTGCAGGGTCGCCAACCAGCAGCCCAGGCTGCCCAGAGCCACATCCAGCCTGGCCTTGAATGCCTGCAGGGATGGGGCATCCACAGCCTCCTTGGGCAACCTGTTCAGTGCGTCACCACCCTCTGGGGGAAAAACTTCCTCCTCATCTCCAACCTAAACCTCCCCTGTCTCAGTTTAAAACCATTCCCCCTTGTCCTATCACTATCCACCCTCGTAAACAGCCATCCCCCCTCCTGTTTATACACTCCCTCCAAGTACTGGAAGGAAAGTTATGAAATCTGCTGTGCTGGGGAACTCAAGCAAAGGTTGTAAAGTGGGATTTAACTTGGATCCATCTGTGTCTGCTGCCGAATCTCAGCTCAGTGAGGAACAGAACACCAGACGTGCAGCTGGGCACTCAGCTCCGACAGGTAATGCCAGCACAGCAGCAGTTTCAAATCCTGGCGTGGATAACCGTGCTCAGCAGTGGCACCAAGCACAGCACGGCCGTGATCGTATAGTGGTCAGTACTCTGCGTTGTGGCCGCAGCAACCTCGGTTCGAATCCGAGTCACGGCAGGAACACTCCCCATAAGCGTGGCTTGAATTTTGGGTGGTGGGTCCCTTCTGATTTAACTCTGTCACACTCTGGCATCTGCTATTTCACAGCTGCTGCAGGGAGGAGATTATTGCACGAGCCCTCAAACCGAGCAGAGGGAGCAAAAAAGTTGTTGTGAGAAGAGTTTGCGCTCCAATGTAAACGATTTGAGAAAGCACAGAGGCATCGAGGAAGGACTTACAACAGCTCAGCCAACACACACACAGATATCTCAGAATACAGTCCTGGAAGTGGGGGACAACAGAGCTGTTCTGCTGTCAGGGAATCACTGCGCAGCCCTAATCCAGCATCTGTTATCTCTGAGAACACACCGCAATGAATTCCCTGCGCTCCGGAGGCAGCCGTGATTTGAAAACTGCCTCTATTAATTGATTCCCCAAATTAACTGTTAATCCAAGAGTCCTGATTATGATTAGTGTGCTAATCAATTTATTTGATAGAAAGCTTTTTAAATTTTCCAAATTACAGTTCAGCTCTTCTCTCTCTCTTTTTAGCTTGTTTCGTCTAATTAACTGTTTTTCCTAGCAGTGAAAAGCAAGATCTTCCTTTCTTAATTGCCTCTTGACCCTTTCTCCCTCTCCAATGCAGTTGCCTTTAGAGGTTCTTCATCATGAGAAAATTAAAATGCTATCAACGAATTAAAAATATTGTTTGGCTCAGAGGAAACTTCCCAGCACGTCTGTGAATGCTTCGGAGTTATATTTACACAGCTTTGCTGGGGAAAATCTGACTCCCGAGCAGACTGGATTGCCCTTCAGTTAATGCATGCAGATGAACAACCTCCCTGGCGACTTTGCAGGATCGGCTTTGGTAATTGCTGATTGCAACACCAGGCATGGAATGTCTGCAGTGTGTGAGAGAGCTGTGCAGGGAGTGGGGACATGTGGATGTCCCCTGATAGGCCAGGGGTTGGTGGGATGGCCCCGAACCTCAGGGTGCTCTCTGACCTCAGGGTGGTTCTAACTGTGCCAGCCTAAGACGTCATGGTGTTTGTGTGGTGCCTTGGGAAAGCACATGGAAAGTTACCGTGCTTCCTGGAGAGGGAAAACAAAGCCCAGAGCTTGGCTGTCACAGCCACATCTGATGGCTGATGGCTGTTCTGATCTCCAACCTCCCCACATCAGTGGGTTTGCAGAGGCTCTCCACGCTGCTCGTCACGGTCAGACCCCACAGCTGAGATTTCTGAAGCAGCCCATTCTGAAACGGGAAAAAATAGCTCTCGTTAGTGACAATGTTTATACTGCAGCATCCTTTCCTCATATATATAAAGGTCAGCTCTAAATCAGAAACTCAGTTTAAAGAAAGAGCAAACCACTTGCTGGGCTGCTAGTGCTTGGGGCAAGAGGACAGGGCTGGATAACTCCCTTTCCCTCTTCTTCCCAGCCCCTGCTCCCAGCATCAACAGTCTCCATCTCTCAGTGCCATGACTTTACCCATTGGCTTGTCGTGCATTTGTACCACCTGAGTGCGTAGCGCTATGCCTAGAGAATGCATACTGCCTTCTCAAATGTCTTTCCTCATTTCTTCACTGAATTTTTTTTTTTTTTTCACAGCAGAACCCAGAATAGCTACTGCTCAGCATGTTCTCACAGAGGGATCCTTCCTTGTCTGTGAGCGCTGTTTGCTGCTGAAATGTCTCACTGCTTTCATGCAGCGTTACTGTATGATCAGGGTGCTTCTCCTCCTTCACCTCCATCCTCCTTCCCTGAAAGCTGGGAGATTTCCATTCTAGTTCCCCCAAACACTGAAATCTTCAGGAACTCTCCCAGCTCTGCTCAGCTCTTGCACCAGCACAAGAGCCCTTACTCAGAATCCCCTCCTTGACGCCTGCAGGTTGTACTCCCCCACAGCTGGCAGAGCTTTTTTGTCGGGACCAGATAACCAATAGGCTGCAATGTTTGGTGCCAGTGTGCAAGTACTCTGAGATCAATTGCAGCTGAATGGAAGCTGAATCATCTGACAGCTGTACAAACCATGCATTGCAGCAAAGTGCTTAAAGGGTTTCTTCCTGAAGCGCACAAGCCAAGGAACCATGATGTACAGGTGAGTAAGCTGCAGGCCACTCTGTGTTAATGCCTGCTGATCTGATCCAGATCTGATAGCAAAGGAAGAAAAGGAAGTTTTACAAAAGAACTTTCCAGCACAGATTTGCAAGCAAGGAGCTTGGGGAAGTGATTGCCATTGAGACACAGTTATCAGATAGATCTCATATCTGTAGCATCTTCCTGTCCTTTGGTCTCAACTTGTGGCAACACTGCTGCTGGTGGTGGCCAGGATGACTTCTCTGAGGCATTTCTTCCTCACCCTCCAGGGTCTGCCTCTATCAGCCTTCAGGCTGCCTCAGGTTGCTGCAGTGCCCGTTTTCATTACCACTTTTTGGACAGTTGACTTTGTCCTAGGACTTTCCTCTCTTTGCTTCTTTCTCAGAGCAGGATTTAGCTGGCTTCTCCCAGAGAAAAATGACAACAGGAAGATCAACATTTACCTTGTTTTGTTTTGTTTTTCCCTTCAGCCTCTGGTATTCAAATGCTTCTCCCTGTCTCATCCGTTTTTCCCTATTCTCTTCCTTCCCATTGCTTCATCACTTTCCCATACCTCTCTGACATCTCCAGTGTCTCTCCTGGCTCTTCCCTCAGCCATACAAACATTTTCTTTCTCCTCTCTTAAAGCAAAGTGAGAACACACCTCTCTCTCTGCTTGGTTTTGCAGCCACTTTTATTTCTCCCATTTTTCCACTGCTTACTTTCTTCAGCACTTTGCCTGCTTGGACTATCATTTCTTCAGGACATATACTGGCCTTAATTGGTATTTGCATAGATCCAAGTACGGCATCATTGATAGCTTTCTTGAGGCAAAGAGGGCTAATACTAATAGCATGGAAAAAGCTTGAACAGTGACTGATGAACTTCTGTTTTTGCCAGTTAAACTTTGGGAATCATTACTTTCAGCATGATAAGTTAAAAAATAAAAATAAAAAAAATCTGGAATACATCGGTTGCATTAACTTTTAGGGCACAACTGACCAATTTCTCATTTAAGATCAGCCTGTATATACAACTGTGTTTCAAAATCTGATGTGATAATCACGATTTTAAATTCCTCCTTGGCAACTGGGAATGCCCTCTTTCCACTCACCTACTCATTTTCACCCCACCTTTGTTTCAGCTTCTGTTTGCTGCTGCAAAGTACTCATCTTAGCTAATGCTCAGGCAAGGTATTGGGTTTCCCATTAACATTAGGATTGAAAAGTCATTCATTGATTTACCTTCATTACACAGATAATGAGAGGTATTTTTCATTCAGGGATGTGTGATGAAAAATGGCTTTCTCATTCATTAAGTTGTCAAATTGTAATGGGTCTCTATTTACAGGAATCTCACATACTAAGAGATCAGAAAATTATTTAGCAACAACAGAAGGCTGTGAGGTCCAAACACATCCATGCCCTGCATTCCCTTGGATGAAAGGACTGTGGGCTGAGAAGCTGACCCTGTGGGATGGCTACCATTGGTGATGTTGATCAAAGGTATTTGATCTCACCACCTAGACTGAAATGGGATGGCAGCTGGGGAATCAGGTACAATTTTGCTCCACCATTTCTCTACCACCATTTATTTCATGGAAAAAGAATCTCATGTAACTCCGCCACAAAAAAAAACAACAGCATAAACAACTTTCTTCTGTTCTCTACTAGACAAAGAGCTACTCATCCAACATAATCACAGCCTACCACGAGGTCTGGTCTCAGTTCAACCAGCGTTCCCTGGAAGAAGTGCTCAGGGTAATGGTTGTAATCTTTCGGGCATTCTGAAGCTGTAAACCCAAGATCAGCTCCTGCGCTACCTGGAGCAGAAAGTAATTTGATTTTCCATTTCTGGCCTTTGCAGTGAGTTGACTAAAGAACTGTTTTCTGGGAGGAAATCTGTGAGTGTACATACAGGCCCAGACTTTTATGAAGATCAGCAGTATTTCTGCAGAAATCACTGGACTTAGACCAGGGCAGAGTTGGTGTTAATGAGAATGAAATCCTGCAAAGCCTGGAAGCAATCCAAATCCTATGTCCTTCTGAAGCATCGTAATTGATTCAGAGCCCCTAAAAGTTGTGTTTTATGGAGATAGTTACAACTCCTTTTGTTTTTGTCCATCCTTCTCCTGAAGGTCAGTCTGTCCCTAAAGGGAAGAGACCAACTATTCCATCCCTCCACACAGGGGTTGGTTGCCCTCAGTCCTGGCCATCCCTTTGGTTCATCTCTCCTCAGCTCTGTCATGACAGCAAATGCTCCCCTGGCAGGAACCATTCAAAGATCTCTTATATCTTTCCAGGCAAATTAAGGACATTGCTGTTAGGAAAATATCCATACTTTCCAGGGAAATACAACTCCCCAAACAAAACCCACCCATTTCCAAGGAAATCTCTTCTGCTTTGACTCTGACTATGTCCTCATTGAAGCTCCTCTCAGCACAATTTCTGAACACGCAGGTCGTCTTTGGTAACCACTTGCTGCTGCCTATTTTGCATGCTGTCCTTTGCACTGAATTTAATCACTTCTTACTCTGGTTTCTTCCTTCCTCACCTTTCCAGGCCTGTGCATTGCCAGTAGCTCTTTTCCCTCCTCAATTAACCTTATGTTATTTCTTTCCACGGGAAAAAATACCTTATGCTTGCAAAACAGCTGTCCCTTCTTACAGCATTTGCTCTTCCAATAATTACTTTATTAAACCCCTTTTTTCCCCCATTTTTATTGAGTGACCAAAAACACCCACCAAAGAAACAGGAAACCAGCCCCACTCTGGCATTATTAATTAAACATGGCCTTAAAGAAACCCTATAAAACTCTAATAATATTTTTATGTTCAGAATTAAATCCTTATTGATTTTTCATGAAGGTTAAATCAGTAAGCAAAGTAAGTTGCATAGTTTTTAATAGGAACTTCGTTTTCTTGCTGTGGTTGTAGTCCAGGAACATAAAGGCATAAAAAATGCAAAAAGGCAAAATCCATGAGAGTGAGGCAAAGTGAAGGAAGAAAATGAAACACATAAGAAAGCTGCCTGGAAATGTACATAAAAGCCTAAATTATTATTTGCTGGCACAAGCAATTAGAAGCAAGAATAAGAGAAGACATTGCTTTCTTATTTTGTTTTTAATATGTTAGAATACGCTTATATGTAATAACATAAATAAGCGAATAAACCAAAAAGGATCTTGCTGACAAATTAATCAAAGTGTCTTATAATTCTGGGGGATGATGCCAGAGTGTGCTTTTAGGATCCCAGAGAGGCTGTGGATGCCCCGTCCATCCCTGGAGGTGTTCAAGGCCAGGTTGGATGGGGCCCTGGGCAGCCTGGGCTGGTATTACATGTGGAGGTTGGTGGCCCTGCCTGTGGCGGGGGGGTTGGAGCTTCATGATCCTTGAGATCCCTTCCAACCCAAGCCATTCTGTGATTCTATGATTCTATGATCACTGGTATCTTGTTTTTCAAGCATCTGGCCCTTTATGTACCACAGTATTTTTACTTCCATCAACACCAGGACAGAAACATAAGGAAAGCAGCAGTAGGGTGAAATATATTTATTAGCAAGTTTCATGATACGGATTGAGGGAATCACACCAAGCAATATTAGCTGAGCATTTGGGGCTCGAATCTTTATTCCTTCATGCTGTATATAAATATGCATACGCGAGGACAGAGGTGATGTATAATGCCATGTCTATGCATTTATGAAAAGACCTGGATGTTAACTTCACAGAGTGATGACAATTCACACCAGCTGTGAATCTGCTTGTGGTAATATATGACAGTAATAAACATGTGAAATATGCTACGGCTTTTCCCTAGAGTAAGCATTTAGGGCATGGCAGCATCCAACGGTGTAAATCCATGGAGCTCTACTGACAGCAGGGAAGCTAGGCTATTAAGAAATGTTATTAGTTGCAGCTTGTTCTTGCTTTTAAACTAGGTTTCCAGGTCTGTGAGGTGGGACCTGTCTGGCCTCTCTGAGGTGGGAATATCGCATCAAAAAAACATGAGATTTCTTAGTATGTACTGTCATGTATGCTCACCACATTATCCTGTAACCTACAGGATGGATATTAGGAAAAACTTCTCATGAAGAGCAGTGCTGCAGTGGCACAGCTGCCCAGGGAGTGGTGGGGTCACCATCCCTGGAGGTGTTCCAGATCCGTGGAGATGTGGCACTGAGGGATGTGGGCAGTGGGCACAGTGGGGTGGGGTTTGGGGTTGGGCTTGGGGGTCTTGGAAGTCTTTTTCAACCTGAGTGATTCTGTGATTTTATTCTATGATTCTGCCTTCCTATTTATATACATGTACACACACACATACATAAATATATGTGTGCATACTCCACCTTATATAGGTACGCATTCATATCTTAACCCCCACACCAGCTGATGGGGCTGTGGCTTGTGGTGGGTGTGCAGATGAGCTCTCATTTGACTTCATCTGCTGAGAGCTTCCTGCATGGCACGTCAGATCAGGGCCACTGTTTGTGCAGCTGGAGGAACATTATAGCCTTCTTTGTGGCTGTAGGTGAATGCTAAGGGCCACATTTCTCTTTTAATTCCTATAGGCTCTTATAAAACACATGCAAGGGAAAGGGTTTACTGTGCAAGCTGATGAGTGATTAGTTATACATGGATGTTTTTATACTTCTGAAGAGATGTTAGAGAGTGGCTGCAACTGCATTTTGATTCGATAATTGGGTTTGAAGGACTCTCAAATCTATGAAAATGCTTTTCAGTTTTAAAAAGGTGGTATGAAACCCCTTTATGTTTGATTTTGACAGCTGCTTGGATCGTTGCAGTAAGAGATCAGATAATGAACTGGGGAAGTTCTTGGGAAGTTTGATAGTGCTTTTTACCAAGGAAACGCTACCCACCCAACCAAGTGACCGTGCATACTGGGTATTTATCCCATGTTATTACTCATGATAATAATAATAAAGAAATTATAATGTCTCCTGTCACTGGAGGCACCCAAGGTCAGGGGATGGGCTCTGAGCACCTCATGGAGCTGTGGGTGTCTCTGTTGATTGCAGGGAGTGGGACCAGATGGCCTCTAAGGGTCTCTTCCAAGTCAAACCATTCTGTGCTTCTACAATTCTATGAAAACCATAGATTCACAAGGAATGCTCTCTTCCCAGCCAGGGAAGGGCAGCTAAAAAGGATCTCTTAGGATATACTCTATGACATGGAAATATCTAGGTTTTGGATGTACAAATCCTCCTGACAGAGTCTTACATTTGCTTTGGACAGTGCTTACTCATACTGGCAGTTTCTACAGCTTTTCAACTAGAACTACAGCCCTTCTGTTACACTTGCTCATTGGAAAAAAAAATTGATTCTTTTTTTTTTTCCCCTTTTTTCCAAATATAGCAGAAAATCTTTGGTCTGTGGGAGAATTAAAGGAGTAACTCACACTGCATGGCTGAAATTCTTCAATCTGATAACATTCAGTTCTGTTGCAGGGGGGTGCCTGCAATCACTGAGAGACAGTTACCAAAAGAGCCACCAAGGTGCTATAAACCCAAAGGCAGGTGGAGAAATGTGAGTTGGCATCAAATCTTGCAGGATCTGTGCCAGATCTCCAGCTGATTAAACTTGCAAACCTTTATCAGCATCCCTGGCAACAAGGATGCCTGATACACTTGAAATCAAGATGTTTGTGAAGTACCTACTGAGGATTCCCAGTGGGTCTAGAGGCTCCACCCTGGAAAAGGAGGAAAAGATCCTCAAGGTCATCTCACAGACCCAAGTTTTAGGGGCAAGCTAATACCCTGTCCAGGGGACTTCACCTGAGGGATAAAGACCAGCCTCCCACTGGCAGCCTCAATGGACCAGATGGACCAGACAACCCTCTGATCTACCTTCTACATGCGTTTGGTCGTGTGCCGTGTTGAGATTCCCACCCACAACTGCAAAATGAATAATAAAGAACAAAACAGGTTTAGCCTAATGTCCTGTGTGCTACTCCTTTCTCAGGCAATACCTTTAAAAGCTATTTTATGTACAATAAAAGTGCAGTATTTTATATAATGAGCAAGCAGAGCATCTTTCTTTCCACTGCACATGCTCTTACCAGCAATAAATCAGCTGAAGTGTGCATTGCTCTGTATTAACCGTAGTCTAGATGGATGTCTGGTCTGCCATCTTCCCAAGTCCTTCTACTAAAATGATCCAAAACAGCAGATTGCATTGTGCAAATTATAACAGTTATGGTGCAGCCCTGGATCAGAATTTATATCAGCAAAAGCATTCCATCGTTTGTTTGTTTGCTTGCTTACCCTTTTCTTGCTCCTCAGAAGGAAACTCAAAACCAAGTAAGTTCCCTGGCCACGGGGCTATGTTCATTCTCTGCATCTCTGCAGCACGAAGGTTTCCCAGGCTCTGTCTTTGCACTGCTGTTCATTATAAAACTTCTTCCTTATTAGTGCAAACTAGGCAATTAAACAAGTGAGGGCCCCACTGACGGGAAAGACCAAAATCATGCTACAAAGCACACATTGCAGGCTGTGCTCACTTCCCACTGACCTCTGCATGGAGGGAATAGCACAGGGATGGAAGTTCAGTTCCTCCCTCGGTCCACTCAGGGCCTCTCTCCAGCCAAGTATACTTCTCTCAGATACCCCAGACCAAATTACTTGCTTGGGTTTTAATTAAACCAGGGTGTTAGTCTCCATGCATCCAGTCATCCCTTCCTGTCCAGTCAGCCACACAAACTGCTAGAAGTTTGCCTGGTGCTTAAGTTACCAGGAGCACAGCTTAGTGGTTGAAACGTATATTTAGCATACCATAGCAACGCACCCTTTTATTTGATGGCTGAGAAATCTTTTCTATCTATTTATAGATAAAAACACAGAGAGGAAAATTCGGAAGATAATCTGTGAGGTTTTTAGTGAAGAATATTACAAAGAATGAAAAAATGTAGTTGTCTTTAAAAAAAAAAAAAAGAAGAATAAATTGGGTACAATATTCTTCACTGGGAATTTAGCATTATCCAGTAGTGTAAAACTGGATTGCTCTTTTAGAGTCATTTTTAACTTCAAAAAGGATGTTTGCCTCTGCAGACCGTCATACTCAAGAAAATAAATAAAACCATATTGATAAGTGGGAAGGTGGAACGCAGCTTATCTGTTTTTCTCCCTAAATGAAGGCCAGACCCAGGCATTGATTCTTCTGCTGCTAAGACGTAATCTGTTGAACTAATTACACTCAGAAACAAGTACACTTTTCTACAGCTATAATAAAGAAACACCTCACACTTCTCTGTTATTTCCCTCGGTTTTGTAGCTGTTTTAATGGGCTTTGATTCTTCATGCTGAGCCATCAGTCAAACACTCAATACTGGGCACATACGTTTTCCTTTCAGTCTTCTGCCATCCTTGAAGAACAGCTTCACCAGCAATTCCTTGAAAACCCATTAGACAAATACTCCGTAGCTTTACTCTTCTATTGCTGTGCCTGTAATCAGCGTGTAGGCTTCCCTTAAATTCAATTATACTGAACTGGTCTCTCAAGCCTTGCTCATATGACTTGAAAGAGTTGATGACGGCGTTAACGAAAATACACAGGTCCACATCATCTTCAAACAGCCCTTCTATTTCATTGGAACAGATTCGTATTTCATTCCAAAGAATTCTTTAAAGTACCGATTCCAATGTCTTATCATTTTTATAGCCGCAATTTAAGGCAAGCTCCATGAGTTGTGTGCTTTTCTGCTGAAGTTGATCATTGCCCAAAGAATCCAGGCTGCTTTAATCATTTCATAACCCAGCGTGAGCCAGCCATCAGCTGTTAGAAACAGCTCCACAAATACGCGACTCATGCAAAGAAAGGAAACCAGCATGTCCTAGCACAGAAAGCAAAAGGAAAAGCTTTAGCACATGTTTTTCACAGTCAAAATACTGCACCCCGCGGAGCACACGCTCCCCAGAGGATACGCCATTCAAAGCCACTCAGCATGTGCTGTGCGTCTGGACCTGACAAGAGTCCCGACATGTTTGATAAGAGGGTCATCCAATTGATCCTGGCAATTAGATAAAGAGAGATTTTCTGTCTTTATGAGGAATTCCACCATCATTTTAAAATATACTCAACTCAAAGGCCATGACCGATGATTAACAAAATCAAAGAATGATAATGTGAGATAATAAAATGATCTGCTGCAAACTGAAATCAGGTGATGTGCAACTTCTGTGGAGCCCATATGAAAAGGATAACACTCTTTTCTGGTTAATGCAAGATGCTTCTTCCTGCTTGGATGCTCAATTCTCTTGAGAGGAGCCCATTTCTCTGTGCCCATTATTCTGTTGTTTGGAAGCAATTAGATAATTAAGTACCTGGGAAGCAAAACCAGATTTTTATGTAATCTGTACTGCATTGTGATCCTTCTTCTGGTTGTCTCCTCTAAGTCCAGTATCTCTAAAGCCAAAGCAATCCATCCATCCATAATAATTTTAAGCTGTTACAAATATTGCTGTCCATGATTATTTTTTTTTGCTAATCACCTATTTATTATCGCCCACCTCTGCATCTGAGCACATTATTCTGAAATTCAAGATACGCCTTAGCTTACAAAGGTGTTTAAGTATATTGTTTGTGACGGTAAAACCATTTGTAGGGAGTGAGAAACCTTTGTGTACACAATGCAGTGCTGAATTCCTCCACCATTCGCAGCTGTGATGTGCAGTATACTTCCCCCATTCAGAACAGCTCTCAGTAATTTCTGACCTTTTCCTAAATTCTGAACACGGTGACCATGCATACATAGCTACAGGTGCATTCTTTATTTCACCAGATTTTTTCCTCCTCCAGTGCTCACAGACGATGTACCTGATTAAGTCAGTTCTAATAAAAAAACTCAATTTGACTCCAACAGATTTTTATCTTTTCCATTTTTTTTTGGCACTTTTCTTTTCCCCTGTTTGCATCTCCGCCTGGATACGGACTTGTCAAAAAAAATGATACAATGATACGCTGGCACTGATAAAATAGCAGCAAAATAAGAATGATAGTTAGCCACAGATATCGTGTGTGGAATGAGTAAAGCGCTACAGGCTAGGAGGGGATTGCTAGCAGCTAATTGCCACAACTGGGTGCTGGTTATCTTTTGATAGTTAATAGCATAAATGAGCATTCTGGGCTCCATCAGAAGAAGGGTGGCCAGCAAGGACAGGGAGGTGATTGTCCCTCACTACACTGCCCTCATGAGGCCCCACCTGGAGTACTGCATCCAGATCTGGAGCCCCCAATACAGATAAGACCGGGAGCTGTTGGAGAGGGTCCAGAGGAGGGCCACAAGGATTATCAGAGGGCTGCAGCACCTCCCCTACAGAGACAGGCTGAGGGAGCTGGGCTTGTTCAGCCTGGAGAAGAGAAGGCTGCGGGGTGATCTCAACTGTTTAGAAGGGTAGATAACAGCAGGACAAGGGGAAATGGTTTTAAATTGAAGGAGGGAAGATTTAGGTTGGATGTCAGGGGGAAGTTCTTTGCTATGAGAGTGGTGAGGTGCTGGAACAGCTGCCCAGAGAGGCTGTGGATGCCCCGTCCACCCCTGGAGGTGTTCAAGGCCAGGTTGGATGGGGCCCTGGGCAGCCTGGGCTGGTATTACATGTGGAGGTTGGTGGCCCTGCCTGTGGTGGGGGGTTGGAGCTTCATGATCTTTGAGGTTCCTTCCAACCTGGGCCATTCTGTGATTCTGTGATTCTGTGATAAGCATGAGCACACACATTTTTAGCAGTTTGGGTGCTTTTGTAACTGTCCTCATTGAACGGTGGTGTGCTCTGAGGTTCAAGGGCTGCTGCTTCTGCTCTGCCCCTATGTGGTGGGCATGGATGAGGGCACATCCTGCACACTGCCAACCTGCCCCAGGGCCTGGCAGCCTTGGCTGGGACTGCTGGTGGCATCATCCTAAAGGCAGGTGGTGATGGACAGGTTGGCACACAGTGCTGCTTTTGTGATTTGTGTCACTGAACTGTGATACTTTGGGAAAAAAAAAATACATTGTACTGTACTCCCAGAGAGCTCCTATCCTTTTGTACATCCCCTTGTAAGAGATGGAAAAATTCTTCTGGTCTTTAGAGCCCTTACTGCTTTGACAGTGTAGTTACTTCTGCTACAGAAATGCATATGTTTCAATATAGATATATTTATCAAGCAAATCTTTAAGCAGTGAGAAGTAAAACCTGCAGGTTTTATCTCAGAATGATGCCCAGAACACATTTATTGAAGAGCTGATTGTTCCTGCATTCTAATCCACAACAGTGAATGAGGTCCACATTCACCAGTGCTTTGTATTGGTATTTCATGGCTGTCCAGTAGTTCAATTCACTTACGGGTTCATTCGTGATCTATGAAGTTAAATATATGGTTAAATCCCAATGAATGGGTGTTTGACTTTGAAGTAAGAGGGATCTTACTCCATAAATAATGTAATGCTAGTGAAATGAAACACAAGTTTTGGCTCTTTTTGCTCATGCTAAATGAGTATGGATGTGAATATGGCTTCAACATCAGAATCTGAAAAGGAATTTGGTGGTCAGCAGCTGAAAAATAGCAGGAAAAACCTGACAATTTTCAGCAATCCTCTGAATATCAGTAATATCCCAAATAGGCTTGTAAATAGAATAAGAACAAAATTAATAGCTTCCAGTTCCCTATACATCTGTGGGTTTTTTTTCCACAAGTTTAGCCATTTGTAATTATTATTTTCTATGAGATACCCAGGGCAGCACAAATCCCTGGGTTCCCATGTTTATCCCTTCTCTCTCTTCCTTTGCCAGGACACTTTTTCATTTCATTCAGTGGTTGCATACAATGGCCACATTCTCTGGCATGGGGTTACTACAACAAACAGCCCATGATTTCTTTCTATTCATTTCTCATGTTGCATTGTTTCCTCTCAGTCTGTCTACTTCAGAAATCCTACAGCTTGAAGATCTCCTTCCCTTCCTATCCTCCAAGTATTTTCCTCTATAAGAGATTTTTGCAGAATAGAGGGAAGAATACAGTGTGCAAATTGTGAGTAAATGGCATTTTCTAGCTAAATGTAAAACAATTATATTCTTGCTGCCTTCTCTTCACCAGGCTGCCCCACCTCTCTCAGTCTATCCTTGCATGAGAGGTGCCCCATCCCTGGGACCATTTTTATGATTCTCCTCTGGACGCACTCCAACAGCTCCATGTCTCTCCTGTATTGAGGACTCCCCATCTGGACGCAGTGCTCCAGGTGAGGTCTCAAAGCACAGAGCAGAGGGGCAGGATCACCTCCCTCGCCCTGTTGGCCATGTGCTCTGGATGCAGCCCAGGGTATGACTGGCTGTCTGGGCTATCATCCACCAGAACCCCCAGTCCTTCTCAGCAGGGCTGCTCTCCAGGAGTTCTTTGCCCCGTCTGTGCACTTCTGGGATTGCCCTGACCCAAGGGCAACACCTTGCACTTGGCCTTATTGAGCCTCATTAGGTTCACCTGAGTCCACTTCTCAGTGCTATCTGGGTCCCTTTGGATGGCATCCATTCCTTCTGTCACATCAGCCTCACCACTCAGCTTGGTTCCATCCACATACATTCCTATGTGTGCATGGGTGCGTTCATACACCTACAGCACAGAGCGATCTCAGTCCTGTTCTGCATTCCCTCCATGCAGGCCTTGCTGAACAACTGTGGGAGCCTTTAGGTTTCAAGAGCCACGCCAAGCAGACAATATCTCACCACATATTTGGAAATATTACACGTTTCCAAGGAGTTTTAATTCTTTATTCCCTGATGCAGATACGGATCAGAATTTCGCTTTTCTTGTGTTTGTTTTCCAGTCAGTCTGAATGATTTTTCTCCCTCTGCTCTTGTGATGGTTGAATAAGAGAGAAGATTAATACTGAAAAGAAAATGAGATTGCTTCTGTTTCCAATTCTGTGTCTTATTTATATTAATAATTGAATACATCTAAGATTACTTTTATTGAGGAAACAATAAATGTTTAATAAGTGAATGAGCAATCCGTCATAAAAGTAAGTGCCAGTTAGAAGGCTTTTGGGGTGGAGGGAGGTTGTTTTTGCTTTAAATCATCATAGGGCCATTTTATTACCATTGCCATGTCATTAACACTGCACATTATTCCATAGTGGGATGAGGTAACTACCAAGATAGAATGAGATTTTAGTAGCGACAATATGCAGTATCATAAAACGTATGAGCTTTGGTGCTCAGATAGAGCTCGGAGGCTGATGTACAGTAATAAAGCTTATTCCAGGCTGCAAACACTCCAGCCTTAGCATGTGGATGGGAGGCTCAACCCTACCGCCCCACCTGATATTTAGGCCAGAATTAAGCAGATGTTTGTTGTCATAACATCTCACGAAAGGTCTGAGACCTTGATTCGGTGCAACAGTGACAGTGGTTAACAATTGAAGAGGTGAGGAAAACATCAGTATCTGGCTGAGGTCGAAGCAGGCATTGGAGTTCAGAACCAACATAATTGTCACTGAACAAAAGGATGAGCTGCAGCCAAACAAGCAAGCAAAATAAATTAAAAGCACATTAGCAGTGTAAAGGAATCAGAAACACACAGATAAGAGGTAAGCAAACATATTCGTGTTAAGTCCCTTGCTAATGCCTTTGAATACATTCTAGAAGGATTTGTACTGGAGATTTATACAAATATAAAGAGAATATGTGCACTTCAAACAAAACATTGGTAAGAAACAGATTTAGAAGGAAGAGGATGCGGTTGCCATTAACTCATCCCTCTGGTTAATGAAGTATCATAGAATCATAGAATGGCTTAAATTGGAAGGGACCTCAAAGATCATCTAGATCCAACCCCCTGCCATGGGCAGGGCTGCCACCCACTAGATCAAACTGCCCAGCAACCCATCAAGCCTGGCCTTAAGTCACTCAGGGATGGGCATTGACAAGTTGTGTGGGCAGCCTGCGCCCTCTCACCGCCCTCTGAGCGAAGAAGTGGTTGTGGTTGGACTTGATGGTTGCAGTTGGACTTGATGATCTTGAAGGTCTTCTCCAACCTGAGCAATTCTATGATTCTATGATTCTATGAAGAACTGGAAGCATCCAGTCCAGGGGCAAGTAAAGGACCCACACCACAGGATTCAGTCATCGTAGTCACTGATTTGCAGACTTTCACACAGTCTATGTAGCGCACAAACCCACTTCTGGCACTGCTGGGAGTGGGCTTTGCTCAGCATGTAATTTGGGAAGGGTGAGATTTGGAGTGCTCCTGCCCAAATGAAAGCCTTTGGTGCTACTCATTTCCATAAGGCCAAGAGAGTAATGAAGTTGATGTCCAGCATCCTCTGGCAGCTTACACCATGACAGAGCCAGCATCCTGCGGCCAGGAGCGAAGACATGTGGTGTCCAGAATGGCCTTACATGGGGTCAGCATCTGGTGCCACTAAAAACACTTCGTACATGCTTTGAAAACCTTTTCTGACTTTACCCTGGGCAAGCAAGTAAAATGTTTGCTAAGAGCTAATAACTCAAGAAATTGTTGCCTAGGGTTGGATAGCTTAGAAAGCCAGCAACGTCCCAGCTAGAGAGAAAGGGGATAAGAGCAGTGATTACAATAAAACAGAAACTTCTCCCTGCTGTGGCCCCTCACTGAAGTGCTGAAAAGAATCAGGTCATAGAGCCATTTGCTTTGTGCCATCAGGGGAATGTGAGCCCATCAGGAGGGGACCTGCTGTGAGCCTCCGTGGCAGACATCAGAAGGTTTCCTTCCTTTGCACTTTTGTTAAAAGTTTTGTTTTCGTTCTCCTACAAAAAGATATCTCTTATTATTCCCAGGTCGGAAAGTGGGCTCATAGATTTTGAAGGGATGGTTCACCCTCTGGCTTTCCAAGATGTTCGGAGTGCAGTGGTCTAGGAATGACCTCCAAGAGGCAACAAAACAACATACTAGAGGGCAAGCTTCTGATCATTAAGCTTAAATTCATTCTGTGGGGGCCTCTAGCTCCCAGGAGGCAGAGAATAAGGTAGTAAGCTTTTGTGTTAGTGCTGTTGGTGTTCTGATTCACTGAGAAATCACTAAAACAGAAGCTTTAGGAGAGAAAAATGTGCTTACTCCATATTTAAAGTGACTGCTGCAGCTGACTGCAGATCAATACTTGCAGTGCTTCCTTCTTGATCTGATCAACACCATCATCTATTGGAAGCAGCTTCTCTTCTGGCTTGGAAAGAATGTTCTGACTTGCAGTATGGTTTCTACATCATATTCAAGTCAAAGTCTGCTGGTATAGTGGGAATACAACCATCATTTAAAAGCCCATTTTTGCACACACTTTCTTGGATGTGCCTTGGATCCTCAATGCTAATGTCAGCTTAGATCTGCTTGGGAGAGCTGAAATTTGTGACAGATGCTTCCTGATGCTATGAGCATAGCCCACATATGCTACTCCACAGGGAGTTCTCCAATATTCTTTCATCACTTATGTCAGGTTCCAGATTTAACTACCAGTGCGGTGTTTTTAATGGATCCCATAAATATGATTTCACGGCCATCAAATGTTGCTATTGGTTTCTACAGCTTTGGAAAGTAGTATAAGAATGTTATGAAGATGATAAATCTGGAAATCTGCTGAACCATCTAAAAATGCTGGAAAATATAACCAGGTGTGATATATGCATAAGAATCCACTGCCCAGAATAGATGCAGGTGCCGTTGGTGGCTCTTCTTATTACTGGAGACTATGGGAGCCATGCAGAAAAACTTCTCTTTTGTTCTTCTGAGTTCGGAAGAGAGAAAGGGAGGTTTTACTGCAAGATCCCTCCCTCCACCCTGTCCCTCTTCCCCAGGGTACTTCATTTTAGTCATCCTCAGGTGCTGCATTGGTAGAACAGCAATATAGAAACCTTTACCCTCAAAGTCCTGAGCAACATTTTTGGGATAAATAGTAAGATAGTGGGGATAAATAGTAAATAGTAAGAATGGGATATAACAGGGAATTGTAAGAAATCACCACTTTAATGATGCTTTGTACGTCTCTTTGAAAAAAGAAATTAATTCTTTGTTTGCTAGACCACTGGAACAGCTGGCTTCTACCACCACCCCTCTGGAAAAGCCATTAAAAGGACCAAAACTGATAGCATTTGGAAGGGTACACACTCTGGCACATATGTCTCAGCTTTATGCTTTGACAAACAGCAGCCTCTTGCTGTTGTGTGAGACACACAGGTATCCCCACTGACTTAGACGTTACTACATTGCTGATTTTCACTTTGTTTTTTCCTCTCCAACCACTGGTCCCGATTCCCTTTAGAGACGGGTTGAGCTACAGCTTGAATTCAGATAAAATCCCGTCTGGTCCTAAGGCACCAAAGCAGCTCCTGCCTGTCCTTGTTCACTCACAGAGCTAGTTTATAGCACTGGAGGACCAAGCAACTGTCTCTAACCTCATCTGGAGAGTTCTTTGTAGTCTAAGACTACACATCTTTCCAGGATCTGTGTTTCATAGATTATTTTCTGTCACTCCACTGTATTTTCTTGCAGCATCCACGATGTTCAGAACGTGGAGCCATCATCCCTGGAGGTTTTCAAGAGACATGTAGAGGTGTAGGGATATGGTTTAGTGGGCACGGTGGTGATGGGTTGATGGTTGGACTAGATGATCTTAGAGGTATTTTCTAACTGTAACAATTCTATGATTCTGTGATGCTCAGCAACCCAGAAGGTGCCCAGTCAGAGTGTTTGTGGACTTGAATACTTGCAAATGCTTTGATATTTGCACTTGGCAGTAGAGACATTATAAAAAGGTACATTGTGATGGAGGTCAGCCCGCACAAGGGTGATGACTTAACAGTGGATGCAACCTGGAAATGAAAGTAGGAAATGGATTCTAAAAGATAATAAATTGAGATGAAAGTCATGAACAGGTGGAAGCACAGTTTGTGGTGGGAGGAGATAGTGAATGTACATAATTAAGACAGGCTGGAAATGTCTTTCAGTGCAATAACTCCTAGTCTACAAAGGGATGCTCTTGTTTTAGGATAGAAGGATGGGCTGGATGATCTGCTCATATCTCTTCTGACTCTGTTTTCTACAATTCTGTGGATGCAGCCTCTAAAGGCTGAAGTTTTTGCTATCTCTTCTTCCATTGTAAGCCTGTTATTCTAAATAGGAAAGTACAGTAAAGTGTTGTTTTGATCTAATGCTCTGACCCACAGCGTCTTTTTCCATAAGCTGTAGTAAGAACCTGTAATACCTAATAAAAATTAGTTACTAGAGAGGAAACTACTTCAGTGGATTATAATGCCTGACTACTCTTTCAGAGAAGAAACACTTCCTAATATCTAACCTGCACCTCTCCTGGCACAACTTAAGGGCTTTACCTTGTCCTTCCCCAGAGCTAGTGCAGATAAGCAAGAACTAAGATGAGGTTCAGCTCTTCCTCTGACTACAGTGAACTAATACCAACTCATGCCATAGGTGGACATTTTCAAGCTGTCCTCACAAGTCTGTGTTTTAAGACATATTGTCCAGTTCCTGTGCTGAAGTTATTCCTGGGATACTTCAAGATGACACTCCTTGGGTGTGTCTTTATGTCAAGAGCATTTCCCAAACGTGATGGAATCATAGAGTGTCCTGGGTTGAAAAGGACCACAGTGCTCATCCAGTTCCAACCCCCTGCTATGTGCAGGGTCGCCAACCAGCAGCCCAGGCTGCCCAGAGCCACATCCAGCCTGGCCTTGAATGCCTGCAGGGATGGGGCATCCACAGCCTCCTTGGGCAACCTGTTCAGTGCGTCACCACCCTCTGTGTAAAAATCTTCCTCCTAATATCCAACCTAAACCTCCTGTCTGAGTTTGAAACCATTCCCCATTGTGCCATCACTGTCCAAGGTGTGGCCTTTCCTTGTGTCTTGCTGAGACACAGAATTTCAGTGGCTGCGATGAACAAGAGGAGATATTTGTTTATCTTGTCATTCTATTTGGCAAATAGGTTTGTAGCTGCTTGTACACGGCAAACAATCAATTGTTGTATAATTAGTTACATTTTGCACCATTGGCATTAAAGTTCATCGGGTCTGAACTTCTTCTCCATCCTTCCCTGTTCATTAGAGCTTCATTCACATTCCTCACAGAACAGCTTAGTTTGCTTTTTACTTTTAATTAAAAAGGCAAACTTTTGGCATCTGCATGCACTGAAAATGCAAACAGTTCTTAATTAAAGTGAAATATAGTGCCAAAAATAAGCATAATTACTTGGGCAGCCCAGCGGTTAATAACGTACTTCAGTCTGTGTATACAAAACCACAAGAAATTGCAAAAAAAAGAGCAGAGTTTAGTAAAAGGAACAAAATAGCCACAACAAATCAGTTCTATACAGTTTTAAAACCTTTATTTCCCTCATCACAATTATTCCTTTGAGAATCATATCCATTCTCTTACAGTGTTACAGTAAAATCTTGATAGTGTGTCTTCATATTCAGTGTTCCTAATAATCATGCAACAGCATATTTATCATTGCTTATTCATTCACATCTAATAGAGAACTTGGATGCTGACTGTATTAGAGTGCTATATTACATTGCATTACAGCAATAATTATGTCTGTAATTTCAGCTGTAGTTGATGGATCCAAGTTGCAAAACTGAGATCCAGGAACTGAATTTCCGAAGCCCTTGGTAGATGGAGCCAGGGCTTCACTTGTTGCTGCAATTTAAACATCTCCTTTACATGTTAAAGCCTTTGGATAATCGCTCAGCTCCTTAAATGGCAAAATCCTGATGGAAACTACATTATCTACGAGCCTCTAAATACGCAGTTTCATTTCTAGGATCTTCCATCTCCAAACTCAAATACAAGGCTAAAGAATCTGAGATTTTTCAAATGCTGTTAAGCAAACATTCCCCTTGCTGGTAAAGAATTCAGTATCCTGTGCAGCAGAGACCCATTTCTTCAGAGTAAAATTCTGAGAAACTCCATATCCTTTGCATGTGCTTGTTCCTCCATATTATGTCTTTTTAGGGGTATTGGTGGTTTTTTATTTGATTGCTAGCCAGTGTACAGGAACATAACTCAGTAAACCTAAACAGGATTAATCCAAACCTGGAAAAGACTCTATTTCAAAGAGCTGTAATTCTTTCTGTAAGCCCAGAGATCAGAACCCAGGCTGCTCTCAGGAGGGCTTCCAAACAGCCTTCAAGGATCATAGAATCATAGAATCACCAAGGTTGGAAAAGATCCACAGGATCACCCAGTCCAACCATCCACCCATCACCAACAGTTCTCACTAAACCATGTCCCTCAACACAACGTCCAAACGTTCCTTGAACACCTCCAGGGTCAGTGACTCTACCACCTCTCTGGGCAGCCCATTCCAGTGCCTGACCACTCTATTTTCCCAGGGTTTACTCCCAGATATCTACTCCCTGTTGTGGTCTTATTTTCAGATGGGTGTCCCACTGATGTCCAGGGTGCTCTGTACAGGGATTCAGTATGAGGTCAGTGTGCTCCAGATACCCTCAGTGCAGTTTGAACAGTACTCACTGCCAGATCCAAGGCTTGTGAAGGGCTTGGACAATATGCCCTACGAGGAGAGACTGAAGGAACTGGGGCTGTTTAGTCTGGGGAAAAGGAGGCTGAGGGGAGACCTTATTGCTCTCTTCCAGTATCTGAAAGGTGCTCACAGCGAGAGTGGGGTTGGTCTCTTCTCACTGGTGACAGGTGACAGGATGAGAAGAAATGGCCTCAAGTTGTGCCAGGGTAAGTTTAGGTTGAATATCCAGAAAAACTTCTTTACAGAAGGGGTTGTTAAGCACTGGAATGGGCTGCCCAGGGAGGTGGCTGAGTCACCATCCTGGATGTGTTTAACAACCGTTTGGATGTGGTGCTCAGGGACATGATTGAGCAGAGGGCTGTTAGTTAGGGCAGTACGGTTGGGTTGTGGTTGGACTCGATGATCTTGAAGGTCTTTTCCAACCTGAACAATTCTATGATTCTATGATCCCGTTGTTCTTTGTTTTGTCTTGGAGATAATCACACAATCTAATATCTACCAAAGATGATGTAAAGGATTTTTCTGAGAATTCAAACCAGGCTCTCAAACATCCCATGATGCTGAAAAATCTTGCCTGTTACCATCCTTCCTTCCCATGGATGTGAAACCAAATGAAGTATGTGAAAAATTCCTGCAGGGATAAGCATACACCTTCTCCCAAATGATGTGGTTTGCATCCTTCATCATCCACACATTACTTGCCTAAATCCCGCTACCCCCAGAATAAACCAATTTGTAAAGCAGCATTCTGCTGCTGGGTCCTGTGCTTCAGGAGTAGTGATGGCAGTAGAATTGCACTTGAAATCCTGTGGTATATTTGGTCACTTTCGGCCAAGGGAAGTGGTGGGGTCACCGACCCTGGAGTGTTTGAGAGCCATGGAGATGTGGCACTGAGAGACCGATCCAGCAGCTATTAATTATTTAATTGATAAGGACACAAAGGTCATAACCATGATTTCAGAGGCAATTTATTAATTCTTCTGGTGCTGAAGGAAGCAAAATGGAACAAGTGAGCGTAACCTGCAGAGTTGTGCTTATGCCCCACTTCTTGCCTTTTAACGCCAATGGCTCTGCAGCTAGCTTTGGTCTGCTTATTTTAAAGCAAACAGAAAAGAACAGTAAAGGTCCCTGCATGAATATTGCCACTTGGCAGCTTGGAAAGTGGGGAAAAAAAATGCCCAAGGACAAACAAAGCATCTCTGTCTGGCACAAAAGAAATAACATTCCACGAGAACGTTTAAAATATACTTTGCAATTCCACTGCTATGCAGTGTTTAGCTGAGACTCTTACTACAAGCACTTCAGCATTATGGGAGGCTGGTTTACAATTTAGCAGAACACAGAAATTGTCATCAGCCCCAATAAAAACGCAAGGTAAAATAACAACCTAAACATATATTACTGCTTAGCATAAGACAACCTGAGACATAAAAGGCCTCTCTAGCAGCACTACCTTCTCAGTTTTTAAAAGAGCATCTAAAAATGCAATAAAGTATTTCAGATGGGAGACAGATTAAAAATATCTGCAGCGCAGACACTCCAGTCCTATAGTATATCTCAACAGGGATATTGCTAGGTTTTTTGGGTATCTTCCTCTGGATGAGTGGCATTTTCATTAGAGGGTCTGGAAACGCCCATGATTTCCTCCACTCTGAAACTCCTGCAGCTCTAAGAGAAACTGCAGTTTGGGCTTAGAGGTGACAATGCCTCTCTTTCATCTTGCCTTTCCTTTCACAATTACATTTTTCCCTTGGACCTAGGGAGAGGGCACGCAACTCTGAGTGCTCCCATTAATTTCTCCACGGCGTCGGTCAGCAGCACCAGGACATCACGTCGCTCCTCGGGGCTCGCAGGCAGAGCAGCAAATCTGCTGATGGATGCACCTGCCTAATGCAGGCTGATAAATCTCCTGTCCTTCCACGTGTCCTGGCCCGGCTTGGGCAAACGCTCCGGCCAAAGGCTGTTATCAGCTGCAAGCATGCAGCAAGCAGGGAGGGAAAGAGAAAAGTCAGCATTGCCAAAGGGACTGGAACCAGGAGAAGGTGCTGCAAACAGAGGTAGAATCATAGAGTCATAGAATCACAGAATTACCAAGGTTGGAAAAGACCTCCAAGATAATCCAAGGCCAACCATCCACCTACCACCAGGATCTCCCCACTAAACCGTGTCCCTCAGTGCCACATCTAAACGATCCTTGAGCAGCACCAAAGAAGTTACCTTCAGGGTCCTGGACAAGTCACACCTGGTGCTGATCTGTCTGTGTGTTTGCTGTTGTGCTCCCATACCATAAGAGTCATGCCCAGCAATATAAGCCCAGTGATGAAAGGCAAGTCTGATTCTGTTTCCTCTTAGCAAAAAATCACAAACTGGTGGTTTGCTCATGATGCAGCCCTAATGCAAAGACCAAACTCTGGCCCTTAGCCCTTTGAAAATGCAAAGATCTTGGCAAGATCATTGCCAGCCCTTGTTGCTGCTGCTGTAATGCAGAGCTGCAAGGACTTTAATGTCTGTCTCAAATGTTGAAACTCTCTGGATCGAATGAATTGTGCCAAAAGGGATGTGTCACTTCTCATTGCTATTAATCAAAGGCTTCTTCTCACTTAGCATGTCGCTAAAATCTACTCTGATATCTATCTCACCCTTGAAAATTTCTTCTTTCATTAATTACACTGTTAGCCTAGGGACGAGTTCAGCTCCTAAGATTTTCACCATCTGACAGGTCTGTGAGGCTCCTTCTGTAGTCAGTGGAGAAATACCACAGATCACCCAAAAGCCAGTAAGACCCAGCAGAAATTAAAAAGATTTAAAAAAGAAAAAGAAGTCATAAATCTCCTTTGTCCAACCCATGGCTCTTTCTCAAGATCCTTCTGAATGAGTGAAGCCAAAGCTTCAGCCCTAGAGTGCAGACAGAATTTTCTCACCATGCCTGTGCATCCAATTCCTCCCTAAAATGTCAGCCTTCAAGGTACTTTTATTTCATTTTCCACTTCAGTAATATTGCAAAAGTCTTCACCAGGTCATTTTTGTGACTAGTCCTTGACATTTGCCACTTTATAAGACATTCACCATAGAATCATAGAATGGCTTGGGTTGGAAGGGACCTCAAGGACCATGAAGCTCCAACCCTCCCGCCACAGGCAGGGCCAACAACCTCCACATGTAATACCAGCCCAGGCTGCCCAGGGCCCCATCCAACCTGGCCTTGAACACCTCCAGGGGTGGACGGGGCATCCACAGCCTCTCTGGGCAGCTGTTCCAGCACCTCACCACTCTCACAGTAAAGAACTTCCCCTGACATCCAACCTAAATCTTCCCTCCTTCAACATGAAATCATTTCTCCTTGTCCTGCCATTATCTACCCTTTCAACATAGCTGTTTGCTTTTCAAAATCAATACATAAGGTGAGTTGAAAATTTATGATTTGTCACCTCTGCCATGTGGTGTGACCAAATATCTGTAGTGCTTTGAATTCAGTTCCTACTGGGAGGGTTTGCATGGGCAGTGCACAAGTAGGTAATATTGAAAAGACTCAGTGGCTGCAAAGCCTATTTACATCACATTGAACTTCTCTAAAAAGGGTCTTTCTGCTCTATTTGCCATTTCTATAGATTTTCAACAAGTAGAACTCGCTAGGCTCCCTCTGGAACATGACCTCAAGGATCAAGCTGAATACAGTTCATTTAGTTGTATGTTTGGGAATACTTTCATACCATTTTCTATGTATTATTTCTATTACCCTAATCTCTTATCTGATGCATATAATGTGCAATATTTATTAGGTAAGACAGTATTCCGCTGGGATGGAATGGGAAAGGATGGAGCATCCCTGGGCTATCGCATAACTACTTGCTTCAAGGACAACTGAAAGTGTTTTTGAAATACCACTACCAGCAAAGTGAATGAAGAATATAAAACAGTGGATTTAGAGATTGTGTCTCTCTTTGTATGGGTAAGGCTTGTGGAATCTTAATCCATATGGTGCTGGACTAATTCGTTATACGCCTTTATCCCCAGTTTGGCCTTCTTGCAAATAATGTTATTACTATAAAGTAATAAAAAGACACAAACTTTCCATTCTGCTACTGCTATTTGGAGCTGAAAGTATTTCGTATTTTGCTGACTCCTGCAATATGCAGAGGTGAGAGCACAGGAAAAACACTGGCGAGGCAGAGGTTTGGGAGACAAGGTCAGCCCAGGTTTAAGCAGTTCATGTTCTGCCTTTTTAAAGACTCCTGTTCAAACCTCAGTAACGCACAAGCCCCAGTTTGTTGAGCACATTTTCAGTTGACTCTTTTGTAGACAACTCTGTGTGTCACAAAGCCATTGATCTCGGGTATTCTTTACTCGGCAAATTCCTGAGATTGCTACCTCAACAACGAAGTTAATTAGGATTGAGTTATCAGTAGACGTGGTGACCTTGAAGTGTCTCTGAGCACAAAAGCCAGGAATAAGGAAGCACAGAGCGTACTGTGTAATCACAGCTCTGCCTGGTGCTAACATTTACCCAACTGAATCGCATAACTGGTACTTTGGGAGGAAAAAGTAGGATGCTTTTGAGGTTAGTTCTCTTCTTACACTTCTTTGCAGCAAAGGATAATTAGGACATATATTCAATGCACATCCTGTGCGTACAACATTACTTAGTCCTTAAAAAGTACAATTTGGACCTGAAATCATAGAATGGCCTGGGTTGAAAAGGACCACAGTGCTCATCCAGTTCCAACCCCCTGTTATGTGCAGGGTCGCCAACCAGCAGACCGGGCTGCCCAGAGCCACATCCAGCCTGGCCTTGAATGCCTGCAGGGATGGGGCATCCACAGCCTCCTTGGGCAACCTGCTCCAGTGTTTCACCAACAGAAATCAGAGATCTGGTACAGACCAGTGTGATGTTTTAGTATTAAGTCTTATTGCTGGGCCTCCTTTTGCCTATTGCAGTCTTCTTGAGATGTCTGTCAGGCGCTTTCAATAAAGGTCAATATCAAGGCCATGGACAACCTGCTCTTATCCCATGTGCATGGCCTTGTCCCATTTGTAGATGGAATTTGTCTCCCTTGAGCAGGAAGGAGGGGGACGGGGCAGGCTTGTGCCACATTACTGGCTTTGGAAGAGAAAGCTGGGCTGAGAAATACTGGACAGAAACTCCCACCTGAAGTCACTCTGAGCATCAAGCCCTGTGTCACTCCCTGGTGCTTTCAGCTGTAGGCCGAGCAGCTACTCATGTTCACTGTTACAAATAACATGGCTTCTAAAAGCAAAACAGATAAAGAGAAGGAAAATATGTCTTATGCATATCCTAAATGTATACATTTTGTATAATTTGGTAGGTTATCCTATGCGGAGTAATCGGCTGGTGCAAGAAATAAACAAATACACTCTTAAATCTCACAAATGATATAAGGATATTTCTGGTGCGTCTCAATTCTGAGATGAAATGCCTGTGGGAAGGGAGTGTTTAGGTAAAAGCCTTGCAAGAGAAAAATCCTTCTGGGAGACGATGCTGCTTCTCTGTAGGAAACAACTTGCAGCAAAGTGGTTTTTAGTGAAATGTTTCTGTTGGTTACCTGAGGAGGGATCTTTCTGAAATGCAGTTCCTTTTTTGGTTTCTTGGGGACTTTACAGGGCACGTTTTCAGAGACTTTGAGTGACTGGGGGAAAGCTATCAGTTGTCTCAATAGTGCTTAATGCTGGGACAACCCCCCTGCTGCTGAAAATGGGTCACTGAGATAAATGTTAGCACACGTTTCCCCTTTGGGAGTCTGCATCTATAGCTGCCCCACAAAAGGAATTGCATCACTGAAGTGGTGCAGTAAAATGCAGGAATGCAGAGAGATGACCGTGCCATTGGTCAACACAAAAACCACAGTGCCATCCAATCACCACACACAGGCAAACAACAGTGGCAATTCATTTTACATTTTACACAATAATTTGGCAAGCCCAATGCCTCATTTATTCATAATCCTCCCCAGCCTGGGCCTTGCCAGGGGTAGTACTAATCAATATATGCATTATGGCACAAGGTCTTCACAAAGAGAATTGTTTGAGAAATTATCAAATAAAATCAGCCAGCCTATTCCTTTCTGTTCTTTTATATTCATGCACTCCCTTCTATCCTATATGTCTTCTTACTTTCTAGACATCTGCTGAAGGAAGAAAAAAAAACCTGCTAGATTATTAATTCAGAAGCATCCTTCAGGAAAAAAAAAAAAGAAGAAGAAGAAGAAGCAGCAAAATAAAATTGAAGCATATCCAGGATGCTTTGGCACAACTCCCAAACTCTCATTCCACTTCTAGCTGATGATAGGATGCCACTTAGCTGAAATGATTAATCAGTGGCAAAAGGGCTCTTACCACCTAACCCTCCATCCAGACTCTGCAGCCTATGCACAAGAGTTTGCTCAGCCTGTGAACCTCATCCTCCCCGCTCTGCCAAGGGATGAGGACACCTGTTTGTTAACCTCACGGGTCTCATTCCTTCTTCCACGTACACAGTGCAGTCCTGAACACAGTGGACCAGGCCTATTCAGTAAGATCTCACTGTTCCTCCAAAGTAGCAAATAACACATTTGTTTTAATCATGACTGATGCGAGATGCAAGCGCAGTGCAAAGACTTTAGATCCTGAAGGAAGAAGTTCCTTCCAACCCCAAAATCCAGACACCAGTCATTTCCAAAGCTGCACTGGGCGGCCTGATCTGGTAGGGGGCAACAAACCCACAGCAGGGGTTGGGGCTGGATGGTCTTAAAGGTCCCTTCCAGCCCAAACATTCAATGATTCTATGAAAGAGGAGCAGGGTTAACAAGGCCCAAGTCCCAGTGCCACAGCTGTGTTCTGCAGGGAGATGAGAGGATTGCATCCAGCAGCACAACCGTGGGATGGGAGGATGTAGGTTGTTCCTGCCACACTCCACCTCTGTTTAATTGCAGGAAAGCTCTGGCAGGGGCAGCCTGAGCAACTCTGAGCAGGTGGGGAAAACCACTCTGTCAAATATAGCAAATACACAAAACCACGTATGGGGGTTAAAAGTAAGTTCTTCCCCACCTTTTCTCTCTGCTCTAAATGAGTTATAAGCATGAATGCTCACTGACTGCCAAATTTGCTGCATTTTGCTGTTCATCATCTCAGAACAGAAATATGTAAGTCCAGTGCAAGAATGAATGAATTCAGCCCACAGATTTATCAATTAGTTTTCTAGTCACTATCCGGGTGCAGTTACTGTTAGTAGCTGAGTGACAGACAAAGCCGTCTCTGTCCATAAGATTCTGAAATGTAATCCATAATAACTACTGTATTTCCTCTTCCCCTCCATTTCAAATGTGATGACCAGGATCTGCACGTTATGCTCAGCAGGACTCCCATGTGCATGCTAAACACGGTTTGTTATCCCTCTCAGCTGATCACAGCGAGCTGCTTACAGCGAACCCCGCTGAGTGCCGTGCTATCACTTTGTCCTGTGCCTTTCATTTATGCACTCACTGTTCTAGGAAGGTAAATATTTAGCATTCAATCTGTGAAGAAAATTCTCTGTTTATGTCATGGGACAAGAAGGAGGTCTTTGCTTGTGCAGGGTTGTTATTAAACGGTTCAGAGCAGTAGCTGGAGTCCTTTGCATAGGTCTTGTTAACACACTTGAGGTACGTTTTCAGTTGAGTTCTTCTAAGCAATTTATTTTTTAAACTCAGCAGTGAATCTTTCAAGAGTGACTTATGCTTATGATTTCCAGCAGGAGGACTCTGCAGCCAACATGATATTAAGAGCTCCTAAGAGAGTTGCCAACCTAGGTGTAAAAAGGGTGAAAACACCATTGTTGGATGGCCTCTGCAGTGTCTATCTACAGCATATGAGAAGCATACAGCTGTAGAATGGCTTAGGTTGGAAGAGTCCTTAAAGATCATCGAGCTCCAACCCCCATGCCATGGGCAGTGTTGCCACTCACCTGATCAGGCTGCACAGGGCCCCATCCAGCGTGGTCTTAAACACCTCCAGGGATGGACCACAGCTTCTCTGGGCAGCCTGTTCCATTAGTACCAAGATCCTCAAGTCATGTTACCCACTACTGTGCATTGGCACAGCTCTCTGGATGTGAGCAGAGCAGAGTGTGCCGAATTATAGTAGGCTGCCTCAAGGTGTGACGCTTACTGTCACTGCTTATGTCAAGGTTGGGAATTGCCTTCTTCTCTACCATCACATCAGATCTGTGAGTCCTTAACCCCTCTTCAGATTCAGTATTAGGAAAAATTGCTTCTCTGAATGAATGAGAATGCACCGTCACAGACTGCCCAGAGAAGTGATGGAGTCCTGACGGTGAAGGTGTTCCAGAACTGTGGAGGTGTGACACTGAGGGGTACGGTCAGTGAGCATGGTGGGGGTCAGGTGGGGTTGGGGCTGGACATACTGGAGGTCTTTCCCAACCTTAGAAGATCTATGATTCTATCATTTAATCTGCCTTCCTGGAGGAAGTGGCATTACAAAATGTCACACCACGTGGTGGAGATATGAGTGTCTACGGTGTGGTACAGCAGACCTGGCATGTATTTATAGACAAACCACTTGGCAGAGTAAGTTCTCACACGAGGGCACTCTTCCTGCAGAGGACACTTCTCTGAGTATGGACAGATCTGGGTGTGCAAGAAGTTTTGTTGCTGCCCCTGCCCTAACCCCTAATGAACATTTGAAACATTTTGAGGAGTGCAGATGGATATGGAATGCTATCACAATGCAGAGAGGCCTTTGTGATAATTTTCAACTTGTATCCCTAACAGTGCCTGTGTCCTCACCTTGTTTGCTAGGCTATACATTTTAGGCATTTCATTGCCAGTCCAATAAATTAGGTAAGCTGGTTTACAAATTTGTTCTGACCTTGCACGCAAACTAGCACTATGGTAGTAGAGCTCTTGCAAATAAGGCCATTGAAGGTTTCGTTGTCATTCCAAGATAGATGCTTTTTGACCTTAATTTTTGCCAGCACTTGACACTCATTGCCAAAACATAGACATGCTCGTGTCTAAGAAACCCTTTAGGGCTGAGCACAAAGCTGCACCACATGAGGTACAGAATAGGCATTAGGAAAAAATTCTTTACCATAAGAGTGTTCAGACATTGGAACAGGCTTCCAAGAGAGGTAAGAGAGGTGGTTGGTGTCCCATGGCTGTCAGAATTCAGGAGGCATTTGGACAATGCCCTCAATGATGTGCTTCAAATTTTGGTTAGCCCTGCAGTGGTCAGGCACTTGGATTTTATGATGGTTGTGGGTCCCTTCCCTCCCCTCCCCTTCCCTCCCCTTCCCTCCCCTCCCCTTCCCTTCCCTTCCCTCCCCTTCCTTTCCCTTCCCTTCCCTTCCCTTCCCTTCCCTTCCCTTCCCTTCCCTTCCCTTCCCTTCCCTTCCCTTCCCTTCCCATCTCATCATCCCTCCTGTTTTTGTGCTCTTACACAGCAGCTTGCCTTTCACTTTTCCTTTGCTCTACACAACTACCTATGTTTTACAGCCACTTGGAATGTTGCATATTCAACTGTTTCTCCTGATGGATTCGGATGAAATGGTCAACAAACTTCAGAAGTAATGGGGGGAAACCAATGTATGGACTGATGGCTATGGGATTTGATTACTTCAGCTTTGCCACCTGAGTGAATCAGATGAAAGAGTCACCCAGGTGTCCCATGCCTAAAAACCTCACCAGGAGTAATCACCTGCTTCACCAGCAAGACCAATGTTAGGCCACTGTTATCTTTAAATGGAAACAGAGGAGGTGCTGCTAACTCTCAACCCTTCTCACTTTGAAGATCACAGTGCAGGAGTTGTGGTGTTCATAACAAGAACGCTCATCTCTGATCAATGTTGACTTGGGTGAGTGCCTTGTCCTGGGGCTAAAGGGCATCAGGGAGACGAGACTTTTTCAACCCTTTTTAAGGGAAGGAGCAGAAGGTGGGAAAAGAAAGAATTCAGCATTGTAACTGGATGGTTTGCCTGAAAGGGAGGAGATATGAGGTTTTGTTTCTTATTGTATGAAATTATATTTAATTTCTGCTTGGTAGCTGCTTCTAAACCAGGGAAAGCAATTCTGAAGGCACTTCAGGGTCTTCAGGATACAATTTCTAATGAGGAAAGTGCTTTAAAAGTAAAGAATAAGAGCTGAAATGTCTCCACTTATGAAAACCTCATATTTTATTGAAATATTTCAGTTTCCAGATGTTCCTTCTAAGTAATATGCTTTTACTACTATGTCTCATTTATCACAGAAAAGATTGAAAATATTTGTTCAGATGGACAAATTGCATTTGGTTTCAATAAATAATTGATAACTTTAAACTCGCTATAATTAGTTAAATGTTAATTCAAGAATGTGCTCTAGGAGAGAAGAAACTCTCATAACAAAGAGGTTTGTGCAGTAGCTGTTACTGCACTATAGGATAAATTAGCTAATGAGAAAATAATGTTTTATATCGATCCTTTTCTACAATCTTCTACATGTTTCTGAGGGGAATCTGAATTGTACAGACCCACCTCATCCATTACTGTTTGTGAAAACACAGAGAGAAGTCTAAACTCATTAAAACCAATAGGTGCTTAATTGGCACTATTACTAGAGTCCTTGTTTTTAACCAGAAACTAGTTGAAAGCATGTCTGTTGAGCCCAGATTCCCCAGATAATTCAAATACCAGCGGGGGGCAGAGGGGGGTTGAATCTTATTTGATGTATATCAAAACAGCACACTCTCCCATTGTGCTTCAGGTCAATTGGCATCTTTTGTACTGCTTGTTCCATTCCAGTTTTCCTTTGTAATTTCTTCCAAATGTAGAAGAATGGCTGGCAGTGTTGGAAGGGCTGCTCAAAGAGCTCCCTTTGCAAAAACAGTTTGCTAATTTTTTTTCTGAACTCTTGGAAACACTTTTTCTCTCCAATTCCAGTTTCAAACAGCGTTTATTTTTCCTTTAGATATGTGACACACTTCCATGCAATGGATTTTGATGGAGAGGCTTTTTGACTCCTGAACGTTTTGCTGGAGATCTTCTAGGCAGTTCAGGAGTTGGCTTGATGATCCTAATGGGTCACTTTCAACTCAGGATATTCTATGGTGGTCCCTCTTCCACTGATGCAGCCATATCTGCTCAGGCCTTGCATTATCCTGTCCAAGGACTTTCTGAAAAGTTCATCAGCCTGATCATATTTTCTTGAGTTTGTTCTTCATCCCTTTTTCATTTATAATACACTGCAAGCTGAATCTGAGTCCTAAAAGGCAGAACAACCTAAGTAGGCATAGCACAGGGAATGCAGCTCTTGCAGCCATGAGCACCACGGCCATTCTGCCTGTCCATTCCTCTCTCCTGCTTGCTTTCTTTCTCTCAAGCAGTAAAACCCTGTGGCAGAAGCAAAGCAGTGTCTGTTCCATTCACAAAGCAGTGAATGACCCTGATTCTCTGTGATTTATGTAGAAACTCTTTATTCCACCTGGCTCTTCCTCCAGAAGTGTTGGCTCTATCTCTCAGATTATAATAAGGATTTATTTTTAAATCCTGTTTATTCTTACCCTGCAGGACACAGCTGTAATCTCTCCCAGTTTTGTGTTCTGTGTTCAGGGTAGTAACTCGAAGACTTCCAGGATTCTGTAACTAAACAGTTTTTTTTATTTAGCAAATTATTTACTGAGATGTTTCAATGAGATTTGCTTTCTAACTGCATTCTTGCAGCCTCCTGCCCGCCCTTCCTCTGCCATCTGTGCTTCTCCCTCCATGCTCTGTATGGGCTGCTCCATCTTGTCATTGAGCAACTGTTGTTGTGTCTTTTGTGCCAGCTTTTCTTACCTTTCTGGGGCAGTAGTTGGTGATATATTGCTGAACTTCAAGCAGAGGTTTTCTGCCTTCTCTCTGTGAATACCTGCTTCAGAGAGCTTTGTGGAGGCTCTGAGGAGGCAGTGTGAATGTTTCCACACAATCTGTGCAAGCAAGGACATGTGCCTTCACCAGAAACTGACAAAGTAGGAAAAAGGCTGAAATTCATTTCTGGGAAACAAGGCTTTTCCAAACGCTTGCAGCACAGAAGGCTCCCAGTGCAGGTTTGCATTGCAGTCAAAGGTATCTCTGCAATGGACATCAATGCACCAATCTGAGTTAGCAACCCCATTAGCATTCACAACATCACTCCTCCCATGGATTTATACAGTCCAGTTTCCATTCTTCAGCTTCTTGGACCATGCTGTATTACAGCTGACTGTGACAGTAAAGTAGGCATTTTCTCTTCTGTGCTGTAGCCCAACATGGGAGGTCTGCTCTTGTCACAAATACCATATGCCCCCAAAGCTGCCATTTATCATGCATCGTGGAATATTTTAACAAAATCTGTAGAATCATTAAGGTTGGAGAAAACTGCTAGGGTTGTCTACTCCAACCATCAGCCCATCCCCATCATGCCCACCAACCATGTCCATATGTTTCAGGAAAGTATGGATACCATGGCTTCTCTTGGAACACAACACCTAGATGTATTTGTTCTTTTTGCTCTTGTCTTGCTCTTATCCACAGACGTGTTGGGTATTTGTTTAACAGATAAGCTTCATGCTTCATCTCAGCCTTTCTTCTGTTCCCGGGTACAAATTATGTATCACTCTCATGATATAAATCCCTATCTCTTCTGGGATTATTCATAGAGTATCCTGAAATGGAAGGGGCCGGAAGGGATCATTGAGCCCTCAGTCCTCTTTATATAAAACCCCATTTTGTATACTTGATTTCTCCCTGCAAGAAAATGGAACGGGCTCCTGTTTTAGCATTGCTGCTCTAATAATGCTTCCTTCTGTGGTGACAGCTTCCTTCTGGTGACACCTTCCCCATCCCCTGGCCTTGGGCCAGCCTGCTGACAAGGCTCACTGCTGAGGAATCAGCACTTGTTTTCACAACCCTTTAAATGAGTCATCTTATTGTCCTGTCCCAGCAGCCATGGTTCACTCTACCTGCCCACAGGATGAGGCCTCATTAACCCTAGTGCTGTAGAAGATCCGATAAGATGTTCTCTTTGCAAAGATGAATACACAATTACTTTCTTTTAATAAGCCTGGATAGCCCTGACCTTCTTAATCTTCCAGAATTGGGCTTTGCAAAACTTCAGAGCATTCCTTTAGATAATGTCCACAATCAGTGTTGGGCTCTTCTATTGGCCTTTCCCTTTAGCTACATGCAGTCAATCACAGGAGTAGCTAAGCTAGGATCAAAATAATGTTTTCTGGAATTATTTTCATTCTAAAACACAGGATGTGGCTTAGCAGGTGTGACAGTGATGGGTTGGCAGTTCGACTAGATGATCTTAATGATCTTTTCCAACCTTAATGATTCTGTGACAGTAGTTGTGAACCACAAATCGGTTGACAGATCATAGTCAGCTTGACCTTTTCTTAACAGAAGGATTGCACTCTTGCCATTTATATCCCTCTTCTCCTTGCTGCATGCTATCAGAAATATTCCACTTACTTTTCTAGATGTGTATGATCCTTTCTTGTTTTCACTGTAGTATATGTTAATTGAGAGTATTGCAATTAAGTGATATAGCAGCAGATACCAGAATAAAGGTTATCTCTTCTTGCACAGTTATGGTAAGAGAAATTAACAGAGGTACAAAATCTGGGCCTTATCTCACACTATGATAATAGAGAATTGGAGATTTCACAAACAGCAGTGAATGCCTAAACACATCATCTACAATCATCATAGTATCTTATCTTTCTCAAGTGTTGTTTGGAAAATGAAAACTGCCATGAAAAGCGATTCGGACTCTGTTAACATGCTAAAAACCTTTGAGACACATTACCTAAAACATAGAAGCAAAAGTAGAGGTCTAATTGCTATCACCAGTATGGTTAATTTGTGCAGAGGGAGGGATTTGTTAGTCTTAATAATGACGAGGCTTTTACACTAGTAGGTAGTAGCCATTCTTGTGCTATTTAGGATAAAGACTTGCGTTGTTATTATTTTGTACCATGCCCAAGATGATGGGTTACTGGTCAGCAAGGACTGGCTGTGGTGGACAAGTGTCTCTGGCAGGACAGTCCACATAGGGGTCACTTCCCATGAGGTTGGTTTCCAGCTGCAACAGCCATGTCCTCCTTCTCCGCCGTACTTGGCATAGTTAGATATGATCACCAAGGACTACATGCACAAAATTCTCTGAACATGCTCTTGCATTCATCTTTATCCATAAACACAAATTATCTTCTGTACTACAATGCCTGGAGTCTAACACTTAACCCCTAGAAAGAAGAAAGACGTGTAGTAAAGGCTGACAATTCTGCCAGGCTGCCTCTATTTTGTAAGCTCTTTTCAAATGATATTGACCTTTCATTTGTCCCATTCTTCTTCCAACTTGTCCAAAAAGGTCAAGGCAGGATGGAGAAGCCAACAAACTGAATGAAGCTAATTTCATCTGCAAATTAAATTAAAATCTATTTTGATGATCGGATTTTACCCTACTGCTTGTGTAGAATTCAGATTCAATACAAATCATATCCACATCTAGTGTAATCCCAATCCACTATAACTGATGGCCCAAAGGAAATCCATTAACAATACAACAAGCAATTCATTTATAGTTGGATTCTGGTCAGAATGTCAAGCTAACTGCAGAAAATGGATAGGTGAAATGGAAAAGAGGGTTGTAGGCAGACACTTATCTCCAAATAAGCAATGCTTGGACCTATGTATTGATTGGAATTGCCAATGGCTTAAATATCTCACAAATATGTTTAGAAGAGTAATGTAGAGCAAGAAGATTGCTATCAAGAGCTATCTGCAGGCAAATGGAAAATGTAATGGAGATGTCGATTAGTATATCTGTTAGTATCCTAAAACAGTACTTAGGTATGCAAGACAGGAAAAGAGTCTGAATGTGAACCTCAAGACTCTAGAGTCAACCACTGCCAATACAGGTCAGCACTGGAATTGCTTCTGGTAGCTGTGCACAGCACTTCAGGAATATTCAGTGCTTTGTGCTTGCCTGGGTTATTTGCATGTTTTGGATCACTAAAGATTCCATATGAGAAAGTGTATGCGAGGCTGGTCCTTCAAAATGTTAATTTAAGCCCTTATTTTCCCTCTCTGCCAAAGAAACAACAACCTGTAAGTCCCTGCAGCCAGCAAATAGGCCTTCTGCCAATATGACAGAGGTAAAGCCCAGGCTCGTTAATTCATTCACCGGAAAACAGAGTGGCTGATGTCCTTACTGTCTTACTGGAAGCAAGCTAACTATTAAAACTCTCACTGAAGAAATAAAAGATCTTGTATAATAGGCCATTCTCCTTCATTTCTGCTTCTTGAAACCTTGAGCCAAGTTGCTCAGGCTGGAGCCATTTGGGCAATGCACCAAGGCAGGTTTACTTTAGCTGGAGAGTTTTTCAAATGTACACAGGAACCTCAGATGGAGGTAAGATGCATAGAGAATTTTTGGCATACATACTTGAATTCAAAAACTAAAATCCATTTAAATCATGGTTTAGGAAACTGTGGCCTCAGTCTCAGTCATGATTCATGAGGATCCTACTGGAAGGAACCTCTATACAAGCACAGAGATGCATCTCCTTCATCGTGGCAACTATCACTGTATAGGAACAGTTATAGCAAAGTTTTGATATTGCCTCCTACCTTCTAGCGTAGAGCAAGAGGGAAGGCAAGGGACCAAAAGATACTTTAAGTGCACATCCCAAAAATAGACATTGGGTTTGAACTGGCCATACTCTACGTGTGAGAGGGTTGTGTTTGCTGTTCTCCATGCCTGTTATTTTCCAAATATGTTTTTGGTCTAAAATCAGCAGCTTCCATGTTTTTCATTTAGCTTGCAAAATGTCATTAGGAGAGTGTAGTGGAAATGCTAAGTCATGGCCTGAAGCAGTGACTGAGCACCTGGTGGGAAGGCAGGGCCAAACCAGAAGAGCTCAGGTGCATGCAATGCACCTGAGTGACCAGAAGGGGTGGAGCCAGGATCCACCCCTCCCCAGGCCTCATTTAAGGGTTGGCATTGGGAGCAAGGGTATCTTGCTGGGGATCCCTGCCTACCTGAGGCTGTCCAAAGGTAAGCAGCTTTTTCCTTTGTTTCTGCATCCATGGCTGTTGTGCTTGGGTTTATCCTCACTTGCTGCAGCATGGGACTCTGCTACCTTGCTGTCACTGCTGTATTTTCCATCACATTATAACATTACAGGAGAGCTAATCAGCAAGGGTTCTCGGGGGATTTGGACTTACAGAAGGAGTGTACCATTTCAGTAGTGAGGAAGAATGCCTCATTTCTTGAGTGGCGTGAAATTTTCCTTTGCAGTTGGCTGCAGGGAAGTGAGCCTAGGCAGGCTTTTCCTGCAGTGTTTCTCCATCTGCCAGAATGACTCTGAGGTTGATGGAGTCAAACATGCTAAACAGTGCTCTTGTGGTTGCTCACCTTGTACATGCAAAACACACAAAGCATAAATGGCTGAGCAGTGGCACCTCCTGTATGGCCCTCCTGGCCTCTGTTTGAGGTCAGAACCATAGATATTAAATGCCACCCTTCTCCCTGCCAGGACCTGCTCCAGCATTAAGGGATGAGGAGAATGTCCATGAGTTCTTGAGGTGCATTCCTATTTCTTATTATTCTCTCAATATTTTTAAGACAGGACGTTATTCTCATCCTCTTACAGATAGGACAGCATGACTGACACAACAGTATTTGATTTCTTCTTGTCGTGCACAGGGAATGAAACCTGTTATTCAGAGATCATCTATTGCTAGATATCTAGTTCTCTTCCTTTGGGATAAATGTGGTAGTCTTGGAGAAACCCCCAATATGATGAAATAGAGAGAAATTACGCAGTTGAATAAACAATTTTCAGCATAAAAAATTTTCTTTGGTAGGAGTGGAGGGAAGAAGGGACTCAACTGAATAAAGCCATAAGGTATAGTGCTGGGACGGACAGAAAAACGTGAGAACCTCCATGTTCAGCTCCCACAAATCACCAGAGGGGCCATCAGGACTGTACAGATGTGCTTTTGTGTGCCACAGGCTGCAGGACTTCCCTCAGGTAATTCCATTTTGAATTGCAGTACATCATTTACAAAATCATTATCCACTCCCAATTTAAGATTTCCAATGACAGAGGAACCGCAACATCCTCTGAGGGGCTGCTCCAGCAGTTAATTGCCTTCATTATTAACTATGTTCTCCTTATTTCTGGCCTGAAATTGTCTTTAGCTCTGAGCTGAATCCACTGGAGTGCCTCACACCTTCCGTCCTTGGATTAAGTTGCCCACTAGTACCTCTCGTTCCACTTGCAGAGAACCTGATTCTTTTACTGTTTCTCAGTGAAGTGGCTTTAACTCAGTGAGTTTCAGCTGGAGATGAGTATTCAAGCCTCCTGTAGGGCTCTTTCCCATTTATCAATGTTGTAAATTTGCAAAGCACAGAGCAGGATGCAGCAAGCCAGAAAAGCTTCTACGCTTGTATTTCCAGAGATATTCTGCTGATGCTATGATATTTTATATATAGTTTTCCTTCTGTGTAGCTCATTTTTTTTCACCCTGGAATTAAATATTGGGCTGAGTGAAGAAAGTGTGACTTTCCTCTGGTTTCAACAGATTGTATTTTCACCTGTTTTTAGAGAACTGAGAGAGAAGGAATGCCAGGGGTTACAGTGAGTCTGGTCCTTACACCCAACATAATCCTCTGTTCCTACTGAAGTTTTGGGTGAATTGCCTGCCTTTTAGACCAGCCATGCATTACTTGGAAATGACAAAGACAGAGAGGACAGACAAATCCACTACATGACTGTAGTGCATTGGAAAAGAATCAAGGCAAGACTTAAAGATTGTTTACTGATTACTGCTGGGGGTCCAAAATATTTTCAGTACCTATTTGAGAGTCTATTATCAGACCTGCGAGGTGGATTTCTACATTATTTAAAATCTGTATCTTCAGAGAGCTAATAAATAACTAATATCTGATGTCATCCTCCCAGGAAACCTCGTGCCCCTTTTTATAATGGGGATCTCCCTCTCCAGAAGAGACATCAAGTAGGGAGAAACACTTGAAAGACTATTCAATATTTGATAACCTTCTTGCTGCAGCATGGTGCAGAGCACTGAGTTGGACTCTAAAACAGTCCAGTTTAAGAGAGTGAGAAAGACAGGGTGTGGGGGATCCAAAGAAACCTAATGAGCTAAAGAATAGCTCATTCTTCAAAAGACACGTATGTACATAGGGGTGGGCTGGGGAGGTTCCTTCCAACCCCTACAGTTCTGTGATTCTATGCGGAATATCCCAAACAGAGCAAGAATGCCCTGCCAGAGTGTTTTGTACTATTCCCAGTCAAGGAAGAAAAGGTCTAATCAACAAGAGAGAATACCTGCAAGCTACTTTCTCTCCTCACGATACAGTTAGGAGGTTGGCACTGCTCCCTTGTTTTTCCTCCTCTGCATATGCAGTGCTTCTGCTGCTGCTAGCCTCCGAAAGCATCCCCCACATCCCAAGTATCTGTGCCAGGCCATGTGGTGTCATGTCATGCCATCCTATTCCATTCCTGTTCTCTGTGTCCCCGTGGTTGAACAACAAGCCATGGGAAAAGGCTTAGGATCTGCTGGGTCACCATGAGAAAGCAGGAGTGTGTGCAGTGCTTCTTCTGTTTCCCACAGCTATAATAAGTGAGGGTATTCAGAGACGCAGAGCACAAAGGAGCCTCTAAATAAACTCCCGTGCTTACATACAGTACATAAATCAAAACAGATGCACTGACATGACCACCTCAGTGAGGACTTCTAAAAGATTTCTGATAAGAAATGGTGTTCCACCCCATGGAAGAAAAAGGGTTTGGAAAAACTTTGCCTCAGACCACGCAAAATCCATTTTAACGTCAGGGCTAACAATTTGGAGAGGGAGGAGTCGGGGTGAAATGTGATTATCAAGCTGCCAGTGGTGATCAAGCAAACACTAAAGAAGGATTTCATACAGAGCCTCCTCTCTTTGGCCAAGCTATGGTTTTACACAGCCCCATGTGGAAGGATGAACTCCTGGGTGGATAAAGAGAGGCCAGCAGCTTCCAGTGATGTTATTACAATCCTTGGCAGGTGGGAGGCAGATTTCTCTGCCTCAGCAATTGGGATTATTATGTAGTAAATTACACCTCGGTCCACCTTCTGATCTCTCTTATTGTATTCTGATCTCTCTGTCAGGCGATGCTTTAATGGATTTCCATCATTTTTCCCCCCATTGTATATGACCTTATTCTGCTTTCCATATCGTATTGAAGAGCCCACCTGAATTTCATGAAGGTCCTTTAAAACCTCCTTTCATATTCCACATTTCACAAAATTAAACAGTTCATTTTGGCCTTCGCTAGAATTCATCTTGATAATGTTTAGTAACAAGTCAAGGCTTGTGGGAAGAATAAAGTGCAAGGTATTTTTTGTTGTTTAATAAAGCTTCTGATGAGGAGAGGAAAACAGAGAAGTTTTTAGGCACTTCAATCCTTCTTTATGTCTAAACTAGAAGCATAATTTCCAAAGCTAAATGCAGGTTGAGAGGAATTGTTCTGAATTTGATGAGATCCATTGACAGCAGCCTTGACTTCGGGCATGCAGCCTCGCTGGGCGGACCAACCAGCTTATCAGTGTGAAAGTATTAATGGAGTCAGCCCTGCAAAGGGGCTGAAAGCAGAAGCAAAGGCTGCGTGCTGCAATGTTCACACCTGGGGTGATGTGCCATCCATAAAGCACTCTATGTTTGAATCAATCTATGCTTAACTCAGAAAGGGTTCAGGAAGATCTGATCTGTGCTTAAATGAAGGCAGAAGCTTAAGTGTGTAGTTAGATGATGCGTGTTCACAGAACTAAAGATTTTAGGCCTCAAGTGGGGAAAAAAATAATTAAAAAAATTAAGTACTTAAGCACATATTCAATTCCCAGATCAGACCTTGACATTTACAAGCTGGCACATAGGACATATTCAGTGCCGAGTTTCTAATTGCAAATATCAAAATAGTCATGAAGGCAGAACAGTGAGAGCAATAACCTTTCCCGGGGTAAGTGTAGATGCTCTACTTGCGTTCACTCTTTCAGTGCCCTATTATGAAGCATCATTTAGAGTATTATGGGACAATCACTATGGGACCTTCTTCTGATGAAATTAAAACCGAAGGTAAAACAGATTCTCATCTCAACAACCTCATTTTTGTATGGACACATGCTGGTGTGACTTTTTGCCTTTTACCAATATTGATTTTTTTTTTTTTAAGTCAACTTTTTTTGCTTTCAGGTCAAAAAACGTGCTTGATACTTAGGCCATTCTGGGGTCAGAAGAGAGACAACATCTGGTATAAAATAATGGAAATACCTCATCTACTGGGTTGTACTCCTTTTCCCTTAGTGGTTACTTCTGAGAGCAGGAGATGGCTATAATTTCAGGGTTAGTGTTTCAATTAATCTTTCAAGCAGTATCTTCAAGAGCAAAAAGATGTTAGTGTGTACCTTTCCCATCCTGCTCACCCATCATTGAGCACAATTATTATTGCAGGGACATGGACAAGGGTCCTGATCTTGCAGGGAAAGGCTGACATACATTTAACTAGGTAAAGAGATGGCAAATGAGCAGGTCAACATTGCAGGTGGAATACCAAAGAGAAAGTTACAATGGTGACTTTAATTCAGGGCTTTGTATGGTATGCGTAGTCCCTCACTTTCCATCTCTCATATTTGTCGCAAGTGCCTTCACTTTGGGATAAACTGTTGCACGACCATTCATGTTAATTTTGCATGGATTCTGCCAAGCAGCAGGTGCACAGTACCTTGTTTGTGCTTCAAAACCTAAGTATCTGGCAATAGTCACAGCAGTTGTGGGTTTTTTTGGTCATGCCTTTTAGGCAGAGCAGAGCAGCACCCGTGGGCACAGAGGGACAGACTGCTACCATTTCACCCAGAGCTGGTGCTGACAGAGTGAAAGGATTTGAGTTGCTCTAACCTGGCATCCAGCTCTTCTTTTAATCCACGCAGGGTTTATTCCCTTACAGCTGGGTAAACTGACCCATCCCTCAAAAAAGCCAGATCCCTGGAATGGAGACAGTCTGTGTATTCGGATGAAAATGATGCTACAGAACCCACCTTTACACCAGGAACCATTTTTTTCCCAAATGTTGCCATAGTTACCCTGAGATGCAGACCCATAAAAGTGACGGTGCCTTTAATCAATCAAAATCAGAAGATCCCTTGAGGACTTAATTATATGTTTAGGTTGACTGAACCTGTCATTTTTCAGATTATTCTCCTCAGTGCTGTCACTTGGAATAGCCTGCGTTTCCAAACGTCGTTCTCAGATTGAAGTGATGCACAGGAGACAGAGGGAGGCCAGATTATCATAACATTGGCTTCCAGCAAAGCTTCAACAGCACAGCCTCCTCCTGTCCCACCGGCTGGCTTGGCCACAGAAGAGTCAACCTTGAGTGGACCTGAATGTGAAGAGCCTGTGTATTCCTTCTCCTATTCACAGATAAACTGAAAGTTTGACCCAACTCATTGGAAGAGAAGTGGCAGATGGATGATGCACGTACAGGCAATTACTATAACGACAGCCATTACCCTATCAGTGATGGAAAGATGTATTCCTAGGGAGAAAAAGGGAGAGATGTGAAGTGAGTTGTTGAGACGAGGGTGTATATTTGGATAATGTTTTGTCAGGATGAATTCAGAGTCATACAAGTGCACGCAGCATCTTAAAGCTGGAACTTTGTCTAAAGACTAGGCATGCTGATTTGCTGCATTTTAGCAGTGGTATCAAGATAAAATGCAATTTAAGTAATATAATGTATTGAATCCAAGCAGCGTTATTTTACTAATTCAAAGACAAGGTTGATTTCAGGTCTCCTACCAGTCATCTTTTCTCACATCAGGACACTGTGTTATTCTTAACCAATCAACAACTTATTCATTCATCTAGAAACACATGTATGTATAATCAACCTTTCATCAGGATCCAATTACACTCCACGAAATATTTTCAGTGAATACTAAATTTACTGGCAAAAAAAAAAATAAAAAGAAAAAAAAAATCCCCGTGGAATTCTTCAAACAGGATGCCAGAAGTCCTGGCCTGGTTTAACCAACAGCTCCTTCTGAAGTTAACAGGGAGATCACCATCCACTTGGACAGTTCATTTATTAGTCATCTATACATGCCCCAATGGGTCATGAATGTTATCACCTGTGGGAGGTGTTTGCTTCTTTCTGGTCTGTATAAAGATAGAGTAAATGATGATTTAAACTAGATATCTGTTTTGTAGGTAGCTAAAATTGCATGAAATACCTCTTTTCTCTCTCTCTTTTTCCTTTCTTTTCTATTATTATTATTATCATTTTCTTTTTAACTGCTCTTAAATATGACTAAATTCCACACAGTAATTTATTTGGAAACATATTTATGGAGGAGGGGGAGAAAAGAACATCCATAGGATATCCCAGAGCCTGGAAGATGTTGGTTCACATCCCCACCTCGTAAGTAGAGACTAGACTTGAAAATGAGCTTAACTCTAATTAGGCAACTAATTACTTAGCTAGAGGGGCTTTTCAAGATGAGCAGTCACTTTTGTTGACATTGCTTCAGATTGTATGAAATATTTAATACCTGACCATCAGGACAAAGTGAGCACTGCTGCTCTCCAAGACGTAGGTTCAACCACTGCTCCAGGAAGGGGCTTCCCACGCCAGTTTGCCTATTCTAATGGATTAGAAGGATTTACTGTTGAGTGAATGAGAGTATTCATGCTCACAAACACCATCTAGATTGACAGCTCATGTGCTTTCATGGGGGTAAGGGCTCAGTTCTGAACAGACAGGAGAGGAACCTGTGGAATCTCCATTACTGTGCTGTGGGTGAAGCCAACGCTCCTTTTTCGAGCGTGCCTCTGCACTTCTCATATCTCGAGGCAAAGAAAGCTCAGAGTTTTTAGAAAATAAAAAATAAAGTAGAAAACTCTGATTGGTCTAAGTGGAATTTTTGATTCCCATTCTCAGTTTAACTGCTAGAAGTAGAAACTCCAGAGGTGTTTGCAGGGGAGACAGCAGTGATGTCCCACTCACCAAGCCTGTGGTCCTCTGAGAGCCACCAGCACAGTGATGTCATGTTCTGACACGAAAACTCATCCTTCCCCAGATCTCCTTGAGTCACCTTGGGTGCCCATTGGTGACAACTGTCCACTGTTAGAGAAATTCAGCCATGAACATTCGTTTTGTGCCTGGGATGGCAGTGGATGTGGCAGCAGCTCACAGTGCTCAGACAACCTGATTGTCACGTTGGCTTTGGTGGCCTGAGGACTGTCGCCTGCTGTATGCAGCCTCACTTTCCACAGTGCCTCCAAAGCCTCCTCACTCCACTCTCCATCGTCCTCCTGCTGCAGCTCGCATCCAGTAGATGGCGACGAGATACAAAGCATGTTGGTTATTCTTCCCTGAATTGGTGGGACCTTTTTAGGTTTAATGCATTTTAAAGATCCCTATTTTGTATCCTGTCTTTTACATACATTTATCTTTGTATTTCAAATTCATGACTTCTTTTGAGCTCATTTAACTTTTGATATTCTCTTTGTTTCTCGTGGCGTATAATTCTTTTCAACCAGAGAGTCGCATCCAACCTCCTATTGCTCAACCAATTCTGGAGGAACTTCTCCAGTTCTTCTCTGATTCTGCAGTGTTCTCACACCCTGAGAACATGGGGTGCCTTCTCAGCACTATCATTGTTTAGGGGTTTTAATCCATCTGCTTTGATCTGTAGGTCCAGGACATTACTTAGAGCTGCCATTGGTTTTCATAATCTCCTGCAAGATTGCTAAAGCTGTATGTAAGGTCAGCCACTACCTTAGTAGGGCTCAGAACAAAATGGGTAGCATTATCTTGAAAAGGTGATATTTTTCATGTTAGGCACCTAAGAAGTATTATTTACCTACAAGAAATTGGAGTCTTCAATTTGAGAGTTGCCAACAGAATGGAGAGGTGGGGAAAATCTAGCAAATTTGCAAGATTTGCTAGATAAAATGGTCTGGTGGTTGGCGACCCTGCACATAGCAGGGGGTTGGAACTGGATTATCATTGTGGTCCTTTACAACACAGGCCATTCTGTGATTCTATGAAATTTGGATTTTGTAGATGCTACAAAATTTCAACTTTGAAATTATAACATATTAAAAATACAACTCAGTCCTATACCTGCAACCTTAATTCCCTCCAAGGATATCCATCCAATGGTATAATATCCATCCAATGGTATGTCGTGAGTATTTCAGTCTGAGTCACCTGGAAGACACTCTCAAGGAATGTAATTTTCAATGCAGCTCGCTTACATCTTTTTAGTCAGTGGACATCCTAAGCTTGGATATGCACATAGCCTGCCATTGCCTCTCTCTGCTCTATGCGGAAGCTTCATCTGAAAGAGGCACTGAGGTGATTTCTAAAATCCTGGTTGTCATGGAGATAGGAACAGGTTGACCACCTCCTGGCTGCGTAAGGAAAGAGTGGCTACAGCAGCTTCTTACCAAGAGATATTTCAAAGACTTTTTAAAACTGTATGCTTGACATAGAGATACTCTTTATCATGGAGGGTAGTAAAACCATAACTGACTCATTTGCTCCAGCAGTGCAAAAGCACTCTCTAAAAAAAAAGAAAAAGAATGCTTCTTTTCCGTCATTCAGCACTCTCAACAAGTTAGATTATTTCAGAGGAATGAGGTAACCCCAACATATTTATCTACTTGATAATGAAAGTTTAGTCAAGCCACAAAGACTTTGATCAGGAAGCCTGCATTCCTCACGGTCACATAGAGAAGCAGCAGAGATGTCCATGTAAAACCCAAACTCCTCCCTCTATACTAAACGCCACCTCATGTGTTCCAGGAAATCTAATGGAAGGAGCCAATAGAATTAAGGATCATTAAAGGCTGGAAACAATCTCTAAGTCCAACTGCAGCCCATCCCCACCATGCCCACTGACCATGTCCTCAGTGCCACGACAAGCAAATCTCCTGAGCACAGCAGGGCATGTCAGGCCACTAGCCAGCTAATTCTGGTAACTGATACACCAGTGAGTACAGTTTTTTCCACCATTAGTATGGACAGTGGCCAGAAAGATTTATTGATTTCTTTATTTTTTTTCCTTTGAAGCAAAATAAAAGCTGTTATGAAAAGCTTTATTGAAAACTTACTTAACATCTGGAAGTAGAGAAGCCATTTAACTTTTCCCTAAATTGAAAAACAAACAAACAAACAAACAATTTTTACTTGTTGTTTTCCATCCCTGCTTTGCCATGGGACTGCCTTGGGTGTCACAAGGCAAAGCACTGCCACCCATCTGGCAGAGCCCAACGGTTCCCATTGACAGGTACCATCCCAGGTGTCCCAAGGTTGGAGACTGTGACCTTAGGCTGAAATCAACTCCACGGCACTTCAAGAAAGGACCTTTCTGAGCATGGGACTTTAGGATGCTTCTCGTTTCTGATAGCAGCTTGCACTGCAGTTGAGCCTGTGTGAAGCCAGCAGAGCCAGAGGTGTGTGAGTGCTGATCTCCTGAGCACCTCATGTCAGTCCCAGCAGACACAGCTCCTTAGCAGTGTGAGTGCAAGCCCCAGATCGCTACCTGTGAGGTTTTGATGTTACCAGCACTGCACTTTCTTTGATCAACTGCAAAAGAAAATGTTCCTGCCTTCCACAGCAGCCAGGAGGATCCATACTTTAACAGCTGAAAGCAACCTATACTTTGCTAACTGAAAGCAACCCATACTTTAATGAGTCAAAGCAACCCATACTTTAAAATGTGAAAGCAACTCCTGAACAAATGCGCAGTTCTTCCATATGGATGAAAAGATGTGCACTGAATACCAGGCACCTACTGATAAATTACTGTGCTAGTTACAGCATAGTAGCAGCCTCTTGCCAGCTGCCGAACCACTTGAGCCTTAACTGCTCTCAGTTATTATCCCCAAACCCTCGTTTCCCAGCAAAGATCCTGCTCTGCTCTCCCTCCTGCCATCATTATTATTAGTGACTCATCCTAGTGAAGACTGATCCTTCCTGGCTGATGTGAGAGCCTCAGCTGCAAGGGCCAAGGGAACTTCAGTACAAGAACTCGAGGCAGCTTCGAAATACCACAGCAGGGAACGCAGCCAGAGATATGTAAGGAGAAATAGAAAAGAGAAATAGAAAAGAGCCAGGGAGAGATGGAGCTTCAATGCGCCGCAATTGGAAATATGGATCAACTGGTGTACAGTTCACACACCTCAGCGGTACTGTTGGTCTGACAGGGTGTGTGCTGAGGTTCCAATGACATTTTTGAGATGCAGATAGCTTTTCTGGCACTGTGTGTGCTAATTGCACGTTGCATTTGGTATGGCGCCTCTCCTTTTGCTTGGTCACCTCAGCTACAGCAACCACCTCTGTTGCAGAGGCCTGGGGAGAGGAGGGGAATTTCTCTGCTAATTTCAGGGGAAAGGCTTTTCCCAGGTGAAGCAGAATCTCATGTTTCCAAAAGTTTGGAATCTGTGGTGAAAAAGAGATGTTTTCATGTTTATAGGATTGAGTTAATGTGACTATCTCTCTGCATAAAATTGCAGAATGATATACTGGAGAAATGAAAGGAACAATAAAAGTGGAACAAAAGCAGATGGAGAAATGGTTGAAGTGATTAATTGTGAATCAAGGAGTGGCAATTCATTTGCTCATGCAATCTGCAATTTGCATAATCCTATACTGAGAGCCAAATTGTTCAACTATTATGCATATTCATGCTTGATTCAGGCAAACACTCAACTTCTTTGGGATCTGAGCACCTGCTTATGAGATTTTGCTGAATAGAGCTGGGATAATTTATGTGCCTAAAGTAAAGCATATCAGTTGCTGAAAGAACAGTGATTCGTGGTGGTATTTGGAGGAAGAAGCATCTGATCTGACCGTCTGCATGGTGAATCAAGAGAACACGTCCCAGTTTCTCTCTTCATAGAATCACTGAATCACCAAGGTTGGAAAAGATCTCCAAGATCATCCAGACCAACCGTCCACCTATCACCAATAGTTCCCCACTAACCCACGTCCCTCGGTACAACATCTAAATGTTTCTTCCACACCTCCAGGGTCAGTGACCCCACCACTCCCTATGCAGCCCATTCAGGCACATGACCACTCTTTCAGAGATGAAGTTTCTCCTAATGTCCAACCTGAATCTCCCCTGGAGCAACGTAAGGCCATTCCCTCTCATTCTATTTCTGGTTACACGGGAGAAGAGGCCAACCCCCACCTCACCACAGCCTCCCTTCAGGTAGTTGCTTGTCACAGGTAGAGGAGTGAGGAAAGGAGGATGAAGCAGGATAGCTTCACTTCTTTCTCTAAAGCACAGTCAATCACTGCTGAGTGCGAGGTAGGAATACACTTCCCAAATCAAAACCTCTATTCATCCTGCAAACCCTCTCTTAGCCATGAAGCAACAACCTTCATGCAACAGTGCTTGCTAAATCTCACCATAGTCCATGCTTGCAAAAGCACTTTTGACTTTAAATAAGAGAGAAGATGAACTGAAAGCAGTATTTGAGTTTTAAGATGCACTTCATCCAGGAACCAAAGTATGGTTCCCAATTTCATCATCATATTTCAGTGCAATTAGGGAAAAAATGATGCATAACAGTCAGTTACTGTGCTGTAAAGTAGAAGGCTATGGGAATAGCAGAATACAATAAGGGCAAATTTGCATCATCTGGGGGTAAAAATAAACACTCTTGTTAACCCCTTGCACAACAAGCTATATTCAATTAAAATATGATTGCAAAACCAAAAATACCCCCTTGCTTTCAAATAAGATGACCACTTGCTAGCCACTTGTTAGAAAGCATGCACGCCCATCACATGGGAGAGATGTACCAAAGCACCTCTGCTTCAGTTCTTGAGGGCTTCTTTTACTGAAGGGAATGATGTTCTGGAAATCCTATTCCACTGACCTAGATGTACCACACAGCATGGCTTACCTCTGCTGTTGATTGCTTTGTCTTGTAATATTGTTCTTGTTGACAATATTAGAACACAGCACTACAGAATGCTGTTGTTTTTTTTAACACAAATGAGATGTGTGTAGCACTGTTTAGACTTCTGAAAGGTTGAGTGCATCTGAAAGATTCTGAGTTGGAAATCGTGTCATCAGTCCACGTGCAGGTACAAAGCAGGTACAAACAAGAGGCAGCTGCAAATGGCCGTGCCCAGTATTCAACATAGGACAGAGGGAGAAGATGCTACCACCTCTTAATCCTCTGTTCAGATCTAACACAGTAAGCTGACCACAAAGTTTGCAGCAGGGCACAACGGCCTCATCTCTGTCTTGCAGCGTCGCTAGCTGATGAAACCGTGCCATGAGACCTTGGCTGATTTCAAGGAGTCAAATGAGGGATTTAGAGCTTCTGAGTGCCAAGAAAAAAGCAACCAGAGAAAAAACTGCCCTGTAGTTCATTTCCATGCCAGTGCATAATTATTCCCTATGTATTCTCCATGATACATTGACTAGCCAGCACTGTCATATGGTATTTCTTTTCCCCATTTATCTTGAGCATCTTCTCACCATTTCTCTTCTGCATGTTTTTCGCAGTCTGCTTGTCAGAAAGTAGTTTCTGTCCACCTTGACTGTTCCCTGTCAGGTCTCATTGCTTAAACCTGTTTTGAGCAGATGACTGCTTCTGCAGCCCACTTTCACATGTTCCTTTGTACATCCCTCCACCAGTCCTGAAGAAAAACATCCATAAAGTCATTTTCCTTTTCACTGGAAAATAATGCAGAGAGTCGTGTATTACCTGTGCTTATATAAGACTGACAAAGCACTCTGGTGACAGAGTGACAAAAACTTTTCTCGGTTTCATATTTTCTTAAAGCCTTCTAAAACCAGGTTGCTAATGGAAAAGTTTCTAGAAGAATGTCCAACAGAAGACCAAAGACTTTTTACTTCAGCTTATTCTTTGACCAAGGGACCACCCAGTCCTTCAGAGTGCTCAACTCCTGCCCAGGTTTCTTCATGTCTCAGCCCTTTGGCATTTCTCTCTCCAGTGCGTCTGGGAGTGACAGAATTCAAAACACAACAGGACCTGAGATAAATGGAAAGATTCCTCCCCACAACTCTTGTTTTTCCCTCTCCTTCTTAAGACTTAGGCTTTGAATGAATATAGAATCATAGAATGGCCTGGGTTGAAAAGGACCACAATGCTCATCCAGTTCCAACCCCCTGCTATGTGCAGGGTCGCCAACCAGCAGACCAGGCTGCCCAGAGCCACATCCAGCCTGGCCTTGAATGCCTGCAGGGATGGGGCATCCACAGCCTCCTTGGGCAATCTGTTCAGTGCATCACCACCCTCTGGGGGAAAAACTTCCTCATCGTATCCAACCTAAACCTCCCCTGTCTCAGTGTAAAACCATTCCCCCTTGTCCTATCACTGTCCACCCTCACAAACAACCATTCCCCCTCCTGTTTATACGCTCTCTTCAAGTACTGGAAGGCCACAATGAGGTCTCCCCAGAGCCAAACTAAACAAGCCCAGTTCCCTGACTGATGCACAGCCTCAATGGCATTGACACCCAAGAGTGGGGAGCTCTGTGAAAGGAAGAACTTGATGGTCACTGCTAGAATATTCCCGGGAAGCTGCTAGCCTGGTTAACAACACACCTTGCTATCGGAGTGCATGGAAATGGCAGCACTGATTGTCTGGCACTTATTTTAAAGTGTTTATTCTGAGCTGATTCTGGTTTTGTCCTTTATTTTACATTTGTCTGAAACTTTTGCAAATTAGGTAATGGAGGTTTTCTAGCATCTTATCTATTTATAAGACATTAGCAACACTGGACTGTGATCTTTTCAGTATTATCTTTACAAACATTGTGATTCTGGTGATATCATAATGTTACTGCAACATTAATCAATAGAACAAGTCATACAATAAGCATTATCATGAAGTTACCAATCAATTACAGTTGCTTAAACAACATGTGCGTGTTATGTAGTTTATGGATTAAACAGGAGCAAGGTAATGCTTCTGGATAAGCTGTCCCTGACATTTGAGCTTTATCTTGTTTCAAAACCAGAAAGATCAGCTGTAAATAAAAGAACAGCACAAGATTTGGCTTTTGTTAGAAAATGTAATCCTCTATTCCTAACAAAGGATGCTGAATGGATATTCTGCCAATATTTGGCATTTTCTGTAATCTTAATAATTCTATGAGGCTGTTGAAAAGACGAAGCCAGTTAAAGAATCTGTATGTAAATGGCTTTGGAATGTAACTGGATCTAGCTGTTGATACAGCCATGCGGAGTTGGGGAGCCTGTGTCTAACTGACACCAGGCTGCCACGAGACCCAGAGTTGTCTCTGGTGTTGCCTTGGAAGACTCTTCCAACACACAAGGCTTTGGTTGGATACTAGGAGGAAGTTTTTCACTCCCAGGGTGGTGACGCACTGAACAGGTTGCCCAAGGAGGCTGTGGATGCCCCATCCCTGCAGGCATTCAAGGCCAGGCTGGATGTGGCTCTGGGCAGCCTGGTCTGCTGGTTGGCGACCCTGCACATGGCAGGGGGTTGGAACTGGATGAGCATTGTGGTCCTTTTCAACCCAGGCCATTCTAGGATTCTAGGATTCTATGATTCTGCCACCAACAGCCTTTTGCCTCCCATCCCCAGAACGTGCAGAAAACAGTAAATTAGGGGTGTGGGTAGATGCAGTGTGCTAAACACAAGAAAGTCCAAAGGAAGGTGGGATTCAGCAGGTCAGCCTCGGTCCCATGTTTCTCCACCCAAGAAAGTGAGGGAGTCCCCATCCCAGGATGTGTCCCAGAACCATGGAGATGTGGCACTGAGGGACATGGGCAGCAGGCATGATGCAGGCAGACGGGGTTGGCTTGGGGATCCTGGAGGTCTTTTCCAACTTGAATGATCCTAGGATTCTATGACTATCTTGGTTTTGCTGTGACTATGGGCTGCTGAGGCCCTATTTCAATCCAGGCATTCAGGAGAAGATGTAAGCGCTGGGTTTTCTGGTTCAGCTTTCTCTCCTCACAGCAGGTACCCAAAATTAGTCGCTGTGATGCTCTTTCATCAAATGAGCTCTGCTCCCATGCCACTTCCAGGTGGTCACTGTTCATTCCTTGCTTTCCAGGTACCTGGGTGGGACCCTGGTGACTGGTTTGTAAATATGCTGAGTGCTCACAGCTGCAGCTGAAGTTGGAGGAAAATGCACTTTCAATAGGAAGTGCTCAATCCAGCTATGCACCCTGAAGCGTCGGATTCATACCTGGGTATCCAAAATGAGTGTGTAACTGCAAATGAAATCTCCTCGTGCCTCGCTTCCCTGCCAGAAGACAAGAGTTAACAACGATCTGTTATCTCACTGTGGTGGCAAGAAAATAGCCGGACTGAATTTGTGAACTGCTCAGCCACTGCAGCGAGATGCACTAAGAGAGAAAGCCTGCAGGAAATTAATAATTCTGTCCTCTGAGAAAGCTTTGAAATGTGTGGAGCAAATCGAGCCTGGCTGACACACTGAGAGACAAGGAAAAACAAAGCACGGGACAACGGCTCAGCCTGCGGAGAGCAGTCTGTCCTGAGAGAGAAATGCTGTGTGATTGTATGGGGATGAACAAATGATGGCTGCCCCAAGGAGCCTGAGATGGGATCTTTCTTTTTCCCAGCCTTAATAGGAAGGGGTCTATTTTGTAGCTTTAAAAGACATTCTGGAAATGTAGGGACAGTTATGTGTATGTGAGCTGTGTCATAGCTGTATCTATGCTCTCTAGGGAGCACAGAGATGGGGGGTTTTACAGTTGGACGAAATGATCTCAGAGGTCTTTTCCAACCTTTGTGATTCTGCGATTCTACCATTCTATGATCCTCTGTATTGCCCTACAGCAACTTGTTCTGCTCCGAGATCACTGGTGAGGACATGCTCTCACCTGCAGAGTGGGATGGCTCCTCCGGAGGTCCATGGCTCTGCTGCTTGTTGCTAAGGGAGGTCAAACTATCTGGGGAAAACTACTTAGCTTTCTTCAGTCAGAGCTGTGGGAGATGAACTACAAGCTGTCTGGTTTTATAAATCATTTTCAATTTAATATAAGTGTCAAGGTTTGGTGAATGTTTAAATTAACTCAGCAATGAACAAGTGTAGAAGTATACTCACAGCAGCAAAATGAAATCTTTGACATTTAGATGGACATAAACCATGATTTGATTGGTGATTTCACAGAGTCATAGAATATCCCCAATGGGGAGGGACCCACAAGGACCACAAAGTCCAACCCCTGGCCCCACACAGCACCACCCGAACCCAATGTCAGAGCAGTGCCCAGCACTCCCTGAGCTCCAGCACTCGGGGCTGTGCCCACCGCCCTCTGGGGCACAGCCTTGTCCTGATACCCAACCTGAACCTCACAAGATTGGATGTCTTTCTGAAGTCAAAGATAGACAATATAAGCCCTTCAAAATGTTTTCTAGCTTTGCAAAATACTGCAGACTTTGAAGGCTGTTTATGAAGATGTGTATTCCTGTGTATTCCTGAGATGCCAGCAGCAAAGACAAATGGGCTTTGACAGCTGCCCAGAGGGAGAAACATCCTCACAAACCACAGTGGTCTCCTTTCAATGGGGATTCTGGCAACAAAAGACCACATTCCCTCCAGGCTACCTGTGCGCTTCCTTCTCCTAAGCAAATGTTATCATACCCTCCAACGCATTCCAACTCTGTTTTTCAGTACTTTGCACATGGATCCTGTCACAATGAGTAATTGACACCTGCTGCTAAGCCTTCCAGGTTGGTTAGGAATGGTCTGCATCCCTGTAAGGGATTTTTCTTCTGGCTGTTGGAAAGCTACAGCATGGGCTGACTTTCTCTTTAGATAAGGGCAAATTTTGAAATAGAGCCTCAGTATCTGTCCTGAAATGACACAGAGACAGAAGGTGGGGGTGAGGTTTGCTGCTTGTCTTGTACTGAAGCCAAACTGTGCATCATAGAGCTAGCAATGTCCAGAGGAATAACGCTGCACAGTGACTGAGTCCTACTCAAAGTTCCCATAGTTACACCAAGAAATCTATTTGTCTAAGCGGACAATAAATAAAGTGTTTTACACCATTTCCTGATACCTTGTTTGATTCATTATATAAGATTTTAATGGCAGTGCTACAGCCAGTTTCTCCCTTCCTGACAGTACTTATGCCCAAACGATGAAAATTATACACCAGTGATTTGATTCAGTTATAAATCACAGGGCAATTTATCAATTTTTATTTTTTCCTTTTAAAAAGAGTGAATAGTTTACATCTCCATTGCAAAACAGAAAAGCACATGCACGTCTCCAGTACAGAGAGCAAACATCCCTCTGCTATGAAAGCTTCAGTGACAGATCCTCTCATCCCACAGTTTCAGACCTCCCAGCTGCACATTTTTAGACTCTGCAGGATCTTTGTGCTTCAATCATTAGAGCCAGCTGTAGTACATGCTGCGGGAAGGTGCAGGTTTGCATTTCTGCAGCCCTGCTGGGCACACAGGAGTGGCTGTTGGCCACGTGTGATAATTATCCACGTGGATCCACGTGTCCTGAGAAGCTATGTGTAGTATGCCCTATAAAGCTGATTTCTCTGCTGCAAGAATAGTTTTCACTTCTATAGCAAAAGTTCACCATGATCTGCTCTCACACAGTCTTCTCCTAAACCATCACCTGGGACCACAGAAGACTTGATAAGGAGCAGCTGTACATTAAGTGCATGGACATCGCCTTCCCATGATGGGCAACCTGCAGGCCATGCTGCCAGGGAGTGAAATTAGAATCATAGAAGCATTTAGGTTGGAAAAGGCCTCTAAAATCACCAATCCCGATGTATCAGCATTAAACTCATCACTAAGCCTTGTCCCTCAGTGCCACATCTCCATGGCTCCCCTTCAGGAACCGCAGCATCTTCCTGGGTGCAGAGACCACTGCTTTGTGCAACATTTCTACACAGCTGAAGAGTGTAATGTCCAACAGATGGCCAAAAACCAACAACAGAAAAGCACTGCTGTTAGACTAGGAAAGGAGGACTAAAAGGACCTCAAGAGTCAGCAAGCCCACCCCATGTTATTACAAGTGACCACACAATATTGCTTACTTCATAATTGTTCAGGTGCTCAAATATTGTTGCAGTGAAAGAGCATCAATAAATATATATCTGTGATTCCCTAAGGCTGTAAGATAATAGCCATACACTGAATTTATTATTGGATGTTTCAAAGTTATCTGTCTCTGATATAGTTTAGAGTTCATGTCAATGTTCATTCATGCACCGAAAGTTTGGGCCAAAACTCTAGTGGAACTGAGTTTAATGATGAAACTCCATATATACCCAGCTAAGTCATGCTACAGATCCTACAGAAACAGTGACTCCATCCATGGGTGTTGTGATGTCTCTGTACTGGCAGAACAATGCATAACATACATTTCTCCAACCAGACTTTGAGGCAAGTGCAAGATTAAATGATTGTGGGTTATAACTTGGGGCAGTAAAGGCTCAGAAGTACACATACCTCTATTTGCCAGCAGAACTGCATTATACCACGCAGTGTCTCATATGGAGTAGAGCTCAAATATTTGTCTCTCGTCCCATTAATGTAATGGAAAAATGCACTAAATTAATAGAAATCTGTTGATTCTAGACTGAATGTAAGTGGTCACACTAATCCTTCCCATCATTTAAAATAATAGCTGCAGATCAAATTAAACCTGGATTTGGTTTTAGGTTTTTTTAATAAGTAAGATACTCTTTTCCTATGCCAAATTTCATAACTTATGACACACTCCATCTATCATTTGATTCAACTTGCTGTTGAGAGAATGATACAGACTTAAACTAACAATTTTAGCATCATTCCTTTCTACGGCATATTCATTGTTTGGATTTGTAAGAAATTATAAAATGAAGCCTCCAAGCCCTCAAGAGGGTTGATCTCAACGTGCTCTGAGTTGTGATTTTCTAATAGAGCAAAACAGAAGGACAAGAAAAAAAGACTGTCCAAAAGCAGAGCTCATTCCAATGGAGTCAGGTAAGGAGTTATGACATTTTTCCTGCTTGTTTTTAGAGTATAATTGGATTCAACCACCAACAAAATAGCAAATGTGGTAAAAAGTCTTCATCACGAGGCCATGGGTTATAAAACCTGTGATCGAAGACGTTTGAGCTATGGCTCTTGAGATTCATTAAATGCTCTTCTAATTATCCTCTTTATAATCAGCATGTCATTCTGCACACCAGAGTTTGTGCACACCCTCCAGCTAAGGTTTACCTTCACATGCAAGAAGCCTTCTGACACAAAGGAAATGGAGACTATAACTTTGAAATTAAACTAGCATTTTAATCACCTATTGATCTGTGGTAATGATGCGGAACTACATCTTAGACCACGCTCATCTGTAGCTTGCAGTTGAGAAATCCCAAATAATTTTGACTGCTATTTGTTTGGAAAAGATAACTACAGAGGAAACAAGGTTTTTTTTAGAGTTTTTTTGTTTAATAATAAGAAAAAACAGATGTAGAACTCATGGTGGACAAGGTTAGGCCACATGACCAAAGCAATTAATCTGGTGTTTGGGACAGGGACCCATCATTCTTCTCAGTGCTGTGCCAGACACATGGTTACCCGGAGGAGAAGGTTTTGAGGCTTTCCAATGCTCCTGCTACCCATTTACAATCCAGCAGGTAACATCAAAGCAATTCAGATGATCCGCAGAAGGGTGCTACCACAGATGTGTTGATGATATGAGGATCATGATGAACTTTTATGCTGAAAAGCAGTCACTTTTTTATGTGATCGAATTCAAGTGAATCAGCAAAACCAGGGATGGGTCCCATGCATCTGCTCATGTGTATAGGATCTGGTGGGAATATTGCATCTTGATCTACCGAGGGGCTTCCTGGCAGCAATTAGACATCACAAGAAGAGCAGTGGGCTGTGAATCACGAAATCTGGTATCTTGTCTTCATTCTGTCATCTATTTTATATAAACCTGTATTACCGTCTTCAGGAGGATCAGTATTACAGAAATTACCAAGAGGTGACTTTGACCTGAGACGCACTGAAGGCAGACCAAAGATAAAACATCACACGTGGAAACAATAGAGTGGAAGAGCTCAGGTCTGGATGGTTGAACTAGATGATCTTAGTGGCCTTCTCCAAGCCTTATGACTCTATGACTCGAGATCAAGACAAGGACAATGCTCATCCACTTAAGCAGCTATCACTGTGAGTAGGAAAATCTTTTGGTTTCTTCCAGGTATGGCAGTGCTCTTTGGCTTACCCATGGCATATCCAGCCTGAACGTTAGCACAGTAAGGCACAAAATTTTAAATACTGCATTTATTGGCACATTATTTCATTTTATGGTAGGAAATGGGCTGGAAAATGTACAGAAAATGAGTATAAAAATGTTTTATATTTTCAGATATCAAGGGATCTCATTGTAAAGCTGACAGGGTAGCTTCATTACCTTCCCTCTCTCACAAGGGTTATTTTACTGACTGCTAGGAGTTAGTTAATTGGTTACTGAGTCCTTCTGCAGACTGATTAGTTCTGCCTCTCATTTTGGAAGAACGAGACACAATCTGTTTGAGGCCTGTGGCTTCTTCCCATTCTGCTGTTGCTGTGCAATTAGGTGCAGTCTATAAAAATACCTTGTTGTCTTGGGCAGAAAAATAATTTGTTCAGTCACAAAAATCCAAGAAAAGAAGACTATCCTGCGACCATAATTACCGTATTTAGCAGCAAGTTCTTGTTCTGAAAGTGAAGAGTTCTTCCCAAGTTTTTAAAAGTTGGCAGAGATGACCATTGCATCACCTGCTTCTGCCCTGGAGCCCTTGATGCCAGCGGGAAGAGGATGCTCTGAAGAGCCAGGTGTGGGAAGGGCCACAAACTCTGTTCTTCCTTCTGTTTTCATTTCATTCCAGTTTTCAAAGGAGAGTCTCTCCACTTTATTTCAATAACTCCTTTTCTTTCTCTTTCCTGCGATGCTCACAGACCAGTGCCAATTACCCTGGGCCTCTCTTGCATTGAAAACTCAGCAGCTCTGTGTGGGACAGATCCAGCTCTGGCTTAAGCTGCGTGATTCAAATGATATGGCAACTTCATTTACACCAGGGCTGAAAGCAGCTTTCAGTGTCTGGAGGTGATGAATAGGGGGCACCATGCTGTGGCAATGCAGGTTGTGTTTTGGAAGATGGATAATTCTTTCAATCTAATAGCTCAAGTACAGCAGTTTAACCCTGGAGTGCATTCTCCAATTGTTATATGTTACTTTAGCCACATGATCCAATTGACTTTAATGGTAGTTGAGCAGCTAAAACTTCTGCAAAGCTCAGAAACTGTATCCTCTGATGTCGAAAGTGGATATGCGATGCTGAAAGCAAATTAGGTATCCATCCAGACCACTTGAAATATGAAAAAATATAGAAAAGATAGGATAATTTTGATCTTTTTTTCCCTGCAGGAAAGTACAGAGTAAAGCAAAAGAATAGACTTTGCTTTCATCAGCAAAGCCATTGTAACTTTTCATAAATAAGAGATGTATTAATGAGTTCATCAAAATCCCAACCCTCCACTATATATAAACATCATATATATTTGGGCGGCTCTTAATTAGACATTTAATCAACGACTTCTAATGGAATTGGATTGCAATTGTGCAGCATTAAGAGATAGCTCAGCATATCAGATTTTTCCTATAAGTGGTACAACAAGATGGTTTGAATCAATCTTTATTTTCTGGATTTAATATTTATTTATAAAAATGGGCCATCTGAAATGCTAGTTTGTCCTTTGGATAAGTGACACTGTCCCCAAAAGCTGTAATTGTGTGCCTAATGTGAGCCAGAACCTTTGCAGGAGGTAGGGCACATCTATTGCCCATTGAAGTCAATAGGAGAGGCATTACCTGCGGAGATCGTGATGAAAGGCCTGAGAGAGCAAGAAGAGGGGGCAGAGATGATAGGAAAGGGCATAGCAGAGGGGACAGAAATAATGGGGTTGAACTCAGTGGGAAAGATAGGCAGGAAGGGCGATCAAAGCCAAGGACAGCTGCTTTGCATGCCAAGTAAAAAAGAGCAGAATGTAGAGCTGAGGCTACAGAAAAGAAAGCAATAGCTCTAAGGCATCCGTGTGAGAGGCCTGGATCTCTGTAGGAAAGTCTTTATAGCCAACAATGTAATACACTGCAAACAGGTCTTCCTTGACACACCTGTGCGAACCAAGTGGCTTTCAGAGGCACCATGGACCACATCTATCACACCACCTCTCAAGGCTGTCAACCTGTCCACAGTGAATTTGTATACATACACCATATAACAAAGGAACTTTAGCAGTCTGAAAGCAGCACAGTTCTGCTTAAGCCAGCCCCAGCTCTGACAGCTGATGGCTTGATTCTTTACATATGCAGTCGTACAAAACCAATAAACTTCATAATTTCTCTGCAATACATTTCACCTCAGCTGTGTTTGACTTGGAATAGTTTCTTCCACAAAAGTAATCACATTTTGGACTGTTTGAGAAATATTCTGACAAACTGCACCAACTTCAGTATCATGTATAGGAAGAACGGCTCTTTTTTTGACAATCCTTACTCTCAGAGAGATGGAGCCTCTCTGATGCACCTTTTGGTTTGCTATTAGACACTCTTGCTTAACAGATCATCATTCCCCAGGGAAGTGTATTGTTTTGACTAAATGAAATGAGTTTTCTTGGAATGTCAGAGATGGAAACAAAAGGAACTGTGTATTTATGTGCGTGCTTTGAGTTTAAGAACTTTAGACAATGTCCTAGACCTGTAAAATTAAAGAACGAAGTGAGCCCTAGTTCCTACCTTTTCATTCACCTGCCCAAAATACCTATTTATGGCAACTCTTTTGGAGTTTTATGAAATTTGAAACAATTTATGGAAAAAAAGCCATGCTGACATCACTATCCCCCTGGTGAGACACTGGAATGGAGTGCTCTGCTCTGCGCCCCATCAGCCCAGGGCTGACTCCTTCCTATGCAGGTAACACATTTTGCAGGGAGATTAGACATGGCCATGCATGGGATGCAGTTGCCTTTTCCCCTGTGCAGGGTGGCAGGTAGGACAGTACCTTCCAGTCTTTATGTGTTTCTGAAAAGAATAGCTGCACAGTCTCTTCATGTGTTACAGAAGCCAGGAAGGACTTCTCCAGCCATTGGGAAAAGTTTCATCATTTTAGGACAAGAGGTAACAGCCTTAATGTTGAACCAGGCGATGTTCAGGTTGGATACTGGGAAACGTTTCTTCTCCCAGAGAACAGTCAGGCATTGGGCACAGCTGCCCACGGAGTGGTGGGGTGACTTTCCCTGATGGTGTCCAAGAGCTTTGGAGATGCGGCACTGAGGGACGTGGGCAGTGGGCATGGTGAGGGTGGGCTGGAGTTGGGCTTGGGGATCTTAAAGGTCTTTTCCAACCTGAATGATTCTAGGATTCTATGATCAGAGTCCACAGTCAACTACAAGATACAAATTAGTAGAATACTGGCTTTCAATTGTGCTGTGTGGTGCATGGATGCTGTTATTTTTTCCCATTTGACATCTTGTCATCGTACATTACGTAATTGTTTACTTTCTACTGCCACACTTTCTTATTAATCACGTATCTGATAATGCAATCCTGGCTGGTGAGATTGCTGGAGTAAAGCCTACCTTCATCTTTCAAAGAGTGTCAAATCTTAAGCAGCAATTGTTCAGAATGAGCTAATTAGCGTCTCAATAGAAAGCAATGGGAAATCTTAGTGAGTTCACAAGTCTGATTTTGTTGGATCCTCTGGGGAGCTTTGATTACTTGCATAGCCTGACAATGCATCAGCAGCAGCATGGCTGGTACTGGAGACTGTCTGTGCGCTGGACGCTCCTCCTCCAGGCTGGATGTGGCTTTGGGTAGCCTGGTCTGGTGGTTGGTAACCCTGCACATAGCAGGGGGTTGAAACTGGATGAGCACTGTGGTCCCTTTCAACGCAGGCCGTTCTATGATTCCATGATTCTCTTATGGTCACTGGGTGCTGCATGAAGACTACAGCAGTCTTTTGATTCCTGCAGTAAAATGATCCAGTCTTGAATCAGAAACCATAGAGCAGCTGTGAAGAATTTAGGAAAGGAACGTTAAGAACCTGAACCTTTTGTCCCAGCCAAGGGGAAAGAAGGCAACGTGCAGTTAGGATGGCAGTGGAGAATCAGAGTGTTTCTCCATGCAGTCCATAGATCTGTGTTGGCTCCCTTAGTCTAGTAGCAGAATACCTGCCAAGCCAGGAGGCCAGCAGCAAAGCCCTGCTCTGTACAGTGCACTGTATGGGAACTGTTGAGTCACTGCCTGAACCACTGATTGAGCACCTGGGGAAAGGACCCGGTCAGCCCTGGGAGCACAGGTGAATGCAATTCAGCTGTGCAACTGGAAGGGGTGGATCCTGGCTGCACCTCTCTTAGACCTCATTTAAGGTCTGACTGTTACTGGGGAAGGCTTTCTTTCTGGAGATCTCTCCCTGATGAAGCTTTTCCCTGTAAACCTGGAATCTTTAGATACAGGTGAGCAATCTTCTTCATTTTATAGCACGTTTCTATTGAACTAGTCCTTCTGTTATCACACCTCTATTGTAATGCCTTTCCCATTGTACTGCTCTGTCCAGTTGCTACAGGCACATACTGCTGGGAGTGTCAGCATGTTCCCTAGTTCCATCTGCCATTACATCATCTTTGTCTTTTTGCATACACCCATACTTCAACACGGATATTGCTCAGCCATATCTCACTTGCAGCTTGTCTTGTGGCTTGCAGTTTCCCTCTCCGTGCCCCCAGGCATGATTATAGCATCAGTGAAAGCTGGGCTTCATTTTTGTTTTATTGCACTTTGTCACTTCAAAATTTGCTGGTGTTCTGCATTGGCCAGAGGTGGGGCAGAGTACCAGGTTTATGTGTACCGACCCACATCTTTCAGGGAAAGCCACAGAATTGAATGAGAGCAATTGTCACTAAGCACAGACAGGGGCAAACCAGAACACACACTTCTGAGATGGTATTTAAGCTGTGGGATGTGTGTGAGGATGTGAGAGAGCAGCACTGGGCAGTGTCAAAGTGGAGGAAAAAGGCAGGTCAACTACTGAGATAAAGAGCTGCTTTGTGATGGCTGAAAAAGAGCAGAATAAAGCTTTAAGGGAGGTATAAAACACTTAATTACTTCGTATTCTTATTTGAGCCAGTGAAGAGTTATGTTTTCAAGTCCATCTGCCTACATTTCCATTAATAAAATAATTCTAAAATTCATTTGAGAGAGAAACGCCAGCGCAAAGCAGAAACCAAAGAACAGCTCCGCAGTGACCCAATAATTAATTTCTTTCCTCCCACTTTTCCTTAAATAAACTCTAGCTAAAAACCAACATGCTTCTGGCTGAGCTGTGGTGCTGCAAAGGATTGCAGCAGAAAAATGAACGTGCTGTTCAGAAGCACCTTTAGAAAGTGCCACGCTTGATGTGTCCACACAACAGTAGGAGCCACTGAACAGCTATTTTACACCAAATGGCTGGGACCTTGTGGATGCTTCTCTTTGTGGCACTGAATGTCTTCTACGGTCATTGAAATGAAGAATACAAAACTGAACGTGGGTGGCTTACTATTCATAGAACAATAGATTCACAGAAGCATTCTGGTTGGAAAAGCCCTCTGAAACTCCCATGTCTAAAGCCAACCCACCCCCACCGTGTCCATCAGTGCCACATCTCCACAGTTCTTGGACACCCCCAGGGATGATGACCCCACCACCCCCTGGGCAGCCATGCCTGTCCATTACTGCTCTTCCAGGGAATGAATGAATGGTTGTTTCCTAATAGCCAACCTGACCCTCACTCTGGGAGATGAAAAAAAAAAAAAAAATCTATATTAAAGTTCCATTTTGTAAGGAGCTTTGCAATTTGAATTTCTTCTTCTCTTCCCTTTTCTTTAAGGATTTTTATTTTTCACCTTCAAGTCAAATCATGAAAACCCTGTGTGGTCGCATTATTAGCAATGACTTATGACTGCTGGCAAATTCCTTAGGAACGTTTCTGTGCTGCAGCTGTCTGATGGCTATAGGTTTGGAAGGGCTCAGCTTTAGGAGAAATGTTCACCATACTTGGAAACACAATGCATTGGAGAGAGCATTGGTTGAGTCACCAGGAATTGGTGTTTGCAAAGCCAGTAGATCTACCATCACGGGTCTTCAATGTCATGGGAGGCAAGGAGCATTTCCTGGTGGTTTTGAATAAACAAAACACTCAGTGTCTTCAGCAGTCCAGGTCACTGCACTACAGCGGTTCCTGTGAGGCAAGGGAGGAAACCTGGGCAAGGTTAATGCCTGCTTTCAGCATTGTTGTCATTAGAATTGACATTCCAAGTGTCAGAAAAGTCAGTTCCCGATGAGTTGAGACATACAGTAATTAATTTCAAGTACAATTTTGTATTATAATGAAAATTCACACTAGGAAGGCTGGCAGCAGAGTATTTTAATTACAATTAAGTGATCTACAAAACTGCAGCAAAAGAGTTACTTTCCTCCAACACTTATCCATCTCGATGCTCTTCACAAATGCTGTGAGCTTTTAAACTTTATCAGTGTCATTTATCCTTCCCCTTAATCGTTAAGACTGCTTTTATGCAGTTCCACGTGACCAAGGTGAAATAAATCATCCTGATTATAAACATATTTACTTTTCAATTGTTCTTTAAACTGCACATCCCCAAGTCATCATGCCTACCTGCAAATATACCTTGAATGCTGCTCTAAGTCTTGCAATGGTTGCACTACTGACACTTTCCTTTGCAGGTCATGCTTTCACCTCACCTCATTGTGCCAGTGAAAGATTGTTTAACTGAGTGGAGGGTTATACTATTCATCAGCAAGCACTGGGGGGTTTGCTTAATATTGCTTATTTTATTCGCTAAAAGCATCATTACAAGTAGCTTTTATTTTTCTAAGAGCTGTTTGACTTTCTGAATGATACCTCAAGTGTTACTTTTATGTGTGAGGTTTTAAGAAAAGCCGATGGATGTTTTAGATTTGCATTTGAAACATGTTTCAAAAGTTTCAGAATTGTGAAAATATAAGATGATGACCCTTTATTGGTCTCAGAAAGGAAAGGAATTGGCTACATTTGCGATAAAGTCCTCTCTCATTTTTAGATCAGCTATCTGTGCACTGAGTTTTCATTTAAAGCTGAAACTTCCAACAAAAATCTTATTTAACAAGCAGAAATAACGATGCAAAATGTCTGTTTTCATCCAAATCAGTGGCAATAAAAGTACAGGAGTCAAATGAGGAAAATAAAAAGGTGGCTATTTCATATCACAATATTCAGGCCTGTTCCTTTTAGTGCTTTCCAAAAGGTTCTATGTCCTGGGGGAAAAAGCTTTATGAATTCATTAATCTGTAATATTTATTCTTTTAGCTTTTGGCATGTGTTATTATATAAAAAGTTTAAGGCTTTGAAGGCCATAAAATGCATTCTATTTTTGTCAAAAATAGGATGTGTGCTGCAACTGGCTGAAATGCCACGCACAGCATCACTTGGCACTCTGGTGAAATAAGGATGAGCAGAGGCTTCTGTAATGATGTCTTTGCAGACGGTTTGTACCAACTATGGAAAATATCTGGCAAGATTATTTGCAGGCAAGATTATTTGTGCTGAAGGGGCACAAATTATTGCTAAATAATTGACTAAATTCCTGACCTTCCCTTAAATTTTAGTGTAACTATGAGTTTGTTCAATAGCGTGTAACACTGTGTACATATACGTGATTGGTAGAATAAGATTAAATGCAAGCTTTAATTGAGGAAATTATTTTTAATTCATTAGAGTGAAATCCAATCACCACAACTGGGTGCTTGAATCAATATGAAGGACAGGTGCAATAGTGTAGGACTCACAGGCAAGAGAGGGGAATGGGATGGAGTACAGTATGATAGAATAGAATGGAATAGAATAGGGTAGGGTGGAGTAGAATGGAATAGCTGAAGTTCCCTCATTCATATTAAAAAATGGGGGGGGAAAAAAAACCATTAAATGCCTCTTCCTTTCCCATTTGGTGACCATCTGCACCAACTACCAGCCCAGTGTTTTCCTTAGACCTTCTCTTGCTGTTATTATAATTGTAGAAGCCTGTTCATTATCTGGCACCACACTGAACAGCATCAACTCAGGTTGGGCTTTTTTTTTTCTTTATTTACCTGCAGATGCAAACTGCAGCTCTGTATTCTCCCTATGAAGGCAGACCTTGCTTCCATGGATCACACATTTTCTTTTTCTGCCCTAGTTCCAAAAGGAGTTCCCTGTTCAGCCTCGAAGGCTGCTACACCAAAGCCTGAATGATCTCAAATGACGGAAACAGAATGAATTCCAGAAGAGATTAAGGCTGCAGAAACACAAGGAGTAGTGATATCTGAAGTGCTGGACTGGCTTGAGATAGCAAGGCTGATGCTTTGAGATGCATGTATTTCAGAAAATGAGGTTTTTCAAATGATGGCCTGTTGGTAGGGGAAATAATTTTTTTATTAGGCTTTATCAGACTTTTTTTAGTTGTTTCCAAGTCTGAAGAAAAGCAGTGTGAAAACAGGGATGTTTTGGAATCACAGATTAGTCTTAAAGCATTTTCAATGCTTGGAAACCCAACTGCCCTTCTGTTGCACCACATAGCTACCCACAGAAATAACGTTTCCTTTCTGAGGTAGAACAGCCTGTCTCAAATACCAAACAGTGCCTGGATGTGCTGCTTTGAAATTAGTTCTTCAATCACTGTGTAGACCCTGCCCTAGGCACAACTAAAAATCCACTCCAAAATATTTGCCTGCTCCCACATTCTTAATTACTGGACCTGTCAAATTTTAGCCTTACCAGGTTACCTCTTCAATCTGTAGTCTCCAAAGAGTGGATCTATGGTAAACTGCATCCATTTAGTGGATTTTTAAACACAGCACATTCTTCAGTTAATAATCTTTTCAAAATAAAGAAGTGGAATATGGGCATAATTTTTTAATATTAGTTAACAGACTAAACTATTCTCTCAGATGTCTGGAGGAGATACGTCTGTTCCCTCCTTGTCTTGAATTATTAGTATAATAGAGAGATTTGCATTTCCACAACTCCTTTAATGACTTCCTTTTGTAGAGGGAAAAAAAAAAATCATGTTTACCATAGACTTGCATAGAATTGTAGAATCATGGAATTACTAAGGTTGGAAAAGACCTCTGAGATCCCCAAGCCCAACTCCATCCCACCCCACCATGCCCACCGACCACATCCCTCAGTACCACCCCTCCATGGCTCTTGGACACCAACAGGGATGGTGACCCCACCGCTCACTGGGCAAGGAGTATGACATAGCACTGAATGCATGCTGCAATAAGGATTCTAATCTGTTTTGTTAGCATCACCCTCCTCCTTATTATAAGATCTCATGGATTTAGGAGGGTAAGTCAGTCTATCACTGATAGATTTCAACAGAATGAAAACCTACAATAAAAAGCTGAGGGGAGAGTTCACACTGCAGATTCTCACCAGCATCAGGCACTGCTGGAGCTGTTATTTATGGCCTTTTTCTGCAGTAACTGAAAGCCAGGATTTTCACTATGGATGTTTCTGAGAAACTGAAAAGAAGAGGAAAGGAAAAAAATCCTCTGAAATGCTTTATGAAGGGTCAAAGAAGAGTGTCTAAAAGAAAAGCAACCAGTAAAGAGTGCTTTAAGTGCTTCTGAAAGGTAATAAAGGTTTGTAGTAAAACAGCTATCATTTTGAACTGTATGTGTGCTGCTCCATGGAAAAATTACCTGGGAGGCTGTGCAGGGGGTTTACAGCCCAAGCAACATAAATTCAGGTCCTGCAGGAGCAGGCTGATGGGGTGAAAGATGCACAAATATCCTCTGGGTGTTTGAGCAGACAGCTGGCCATCCTGGAAAACACAGAGGGAATGAATTCAAACCACTGCAAGGATAAGAAACAGTTGTTTCCCAAAGCATGGGAGAGAAGCAATCACCAAGAGATGAGCCCTAAGGCCAAGTGTGTTCATGAGGGGTGTGCTGTCCCTGGCATAGTCCTGCATATTGCAGATGGCATGAATTTGCATTTCCCAGTGAACCTGCGCTTGGAAATCAGGGCTCATTTCCCATCACAGCCACCCAGTCCTGGGGATGAGGATGATCCAAGTGGGCTACAATGATTCAGATACATGCCTTCCCACTTCAGCTGGTCTCAGGCCTGGGAACACCCCTGGACACAGGTAGGGTTGCTGTGAGATTCAGGCATAGGAGTTGAGCCATCCTAGAGTCTGGCTTCATCTGTGGTCAAGATAAAAATGGAAAATTACTTTGCAAAATTGTTAGCTAACTTGGTGTTGAGAGTTTTCTTGGAAGAGGAGAGGAAAGGGAAGATCTGCAAGACCAGAAGAAGCAGTGTAGTTCATCAACTTCTGATGCTCTTTTCATCGCTCAGACAGAAATAGGCAGCAATATGTATTAGTTTTTGTGACACTGGCTCATGGGAGATGTTTTCATGTGCAGTCAAGATACCATGACCTAATGAATCATGATGGCATTAAAAAGAAAATAAGCCCCAGCCCTAAAATGTATAAACAAACAAAAAAATAACCTAGCCATGGTTTATTTCAATAGTCTAGGTAAAATAGAAGAAATTCAATTACTGTCTGAATTATCACATCCTGATAGTTGCTGCTTCTATTTCTTAGTCCACCTCAGCCAATATTAAGCTGTATTAAGGATATTCTTCTCTTCTACAGCTTCACAGGAGAGTGTCCCACTGATAAAAATGCACGGTGAATTCTCAGAGCTGGAGCTGAAGAAGCCCAGTCTGCAATGCATGCTTTGACCTCACTTCAATAAGGATTAGCAGAGATTTTTTTGGAATTGTTCTCTCAAGCCATTAAAATCCACAAATCTTCCTAAGTATAGCAAAATTAGCCCCAAAATAGCTTCTGGCAATAATCACAGATGAGGTGAGGTTTTCTTTTTTGTGTTTGAGTGGAGGGGGGTGTATTTTAATCTATGCCGCTCACATGCAAGTACGTGACAAGGCACATGTAAGTTATGTTACTCCATATGTTCTTCAGCTGAATATAACCTTGTGTATGCATACATGTGTGCTTACGTGATGAGCAAAGAAGGGGATTTCAGATCTATGCACTGGGCAAAATATGTTTCGCTCATGTTTCTTTCCAGCGTTTTGGATGACAGCAATGCCAGCCTTAGGTGGAGCCAACCAATGTTAGACAGCTTGTTCACCACCACGTGGTTTGTGTCCTATAAAGTCCTCTGCAAGAACACCCTCCCGAAAGCTGGGGGATCAGAACTACTTTGTAAGAAAAAAAGTTGGCTGCTCCATAAGGTTCAAACAGAGGAATATAATAAAGCAAAGGATAACGTAAAGAAAATGCTGACTTGGCAATAATGTGGCTGTTAGCGCTCCATCTCCACGACGTGGACCCTTCTGCTTTGGCACAGGGAATTACAGCCTGATTCTGAACTCCATGTCAAGCAATTCTCCTCTCTGTGACAGAGCATTTTCAATGCATTGAGCACATTCAGCAAGCCAGGGCTGGAATAAAAAGTGTGTTTGCAAAGAACATTCAGCTGAATCCTCAATATTTAATACTGAGGTTAAAGTTAGCCTCTGATTTTAAGGCTTCTTGATGATGTGGGTACTTAACCTCTACGTTTTCATTCTGTGAGCTGTGTACAGGAAGGGCTGAGGAAAAGCTTCATATTGCTGCCTTATTATTTTGATATTCCTCCATCCATTCTTACAGCTGTTACTATGCAGGGGAGTCCTCAGGGAAGACATCATGAGTGGTGATTTCCTTTCCCTCTACAAGCTGGTTTCTGAACTCACATTATCAAATGCCAACTGAGCTCTGGTTGCTATACATTATCACTCAAAGTTTGTGAGGGAAAAGGTTTCTAACAGTTATTTCTATCTGGGCATACAGCAGCTTCTGGATAGACTGACTATATTCCTAGAGCTTGGGGGGTGGGCTTGAAAACACATTTCAATATCAACCCCAACTTTGGTCCGTCAGACTTTCAGACTGCTTCTCACGACTGCCTTTTCCTCCACCTCCACAGATCCTCCTCCTCTCCTCAATTCCCTTCCCACTTTTGCCTTCACCATCACACCGCCTTCCCACCTGAATGGTAATTTCCCTCTTGTGTTGGCTCATCCCTAGTCTTTTTTTAGAGCTGCAAGAGAAGAAGGAGTAGAGCAACACCAATCAGGCCCACGAGTTCTTCAAGGATTATCATTCAGCGTGGTAAAAAAAAGCTTCTAATTAAACATTTGTATGCAATTTCCCTCCTATTGTAACATTTCCTCAGAACTTTTCCAGCTTAAAATAAACTATCTGGTGACTAATAGGGAGAGGGAGAGATTCAGCTTTAATTTGCCTCGCTTTGTTTTCAGGGTTAGCTCTCTAGAAGACACTGCTGTACTCCAACTTTCATTATAAAATGTGGACAGAGAAAGTCCACAACTCACCTTACCTGCTGTAATTGAGGAGGGGGTAACATCTATTGAATGCTGGACCTGCGGTAGCTTAAGTATGGTTTCAAATAATTCATGAGCCAACATGTCCAAATATATAACTTGCAATAAGCATTATGTAAAGAAAGATATGAAAAGGAGTTGGGGCAAAGGTAAAGAATTGGGGGAAAGAAGCTCAGTGCTAAGTTGTGAGTTGTGAGGGATGTTTTTTGCTCTCAGCTCAAGGCAGTTAATGCTCTGCAGTTTTGCTCAAGGGAAACCCAGTATAAGACCAGCTCAATATATTATATACCACATAGGAAAAAGATTAGACATATATAATAGCATTTTCTTTTTGTGGTCTCCTGTGTCTAAGACATGACTGTTCTCAAGACAGGAGAAAGACTTTTTCTGGGACAGTGCCATCTCCAAGGTGTGTCTGGGAGATGCTGTTCCTGGAAATTCAGCTCATGGGTGACAGAAGCACCAACAGACCCCAACATCACAGTGTCTGCAAAGGCCCTGACCCTCAGACACCTTCCAGCTGTTCACATCACCACGTGTTTGCTATAGGACTAAGTGTACTTTAGTAGGCAACTTTAAAAAGAAACTGTTGAATTTTCACCTCATTTTCAACAGTGTAAGACTGGCTGAAAGCCCGAAGCAAGATGATTAATAGCTCTAGAAAAAACTTGCCTCATTCTAATTCTGGATATTTCTGCTATACAATCTATTTGCGTAGGAAATTCATTCACAGTGCAGTTGGTAGTCCTTCCTCCATGTCTTATCTCTGCCTTTTCAGCAGGAGCTCTGTGCTGTAACGTGGCTCTTTTTCTGCAGTGCACAGCTCTGACCCTGGGTAAGAACAGGGTTGAGATGGAGATATCCCAGCTGTCGTGATACCAGAAGAGTGAGTCCCTCCTTCTGAAATCACCACCTACCTGATGGAGTTGTTTTCTCCCGATGACCGTACTGTAGCTCCATTTTCCTCTAAAGATGATGTTTCCCTCAGCATTCTCTCATGTTCCACTCCAGTCCTAACAAAGCCCCATTCAAATTGCTATTGTTATCACAGACAGAACTCCTGATCCATCATAAAACATTTGCTTTGTCAAGAAACAGCAATCCTTCTGACCACAAGACTTACAGCCAAGCTAAGCCTGGCATACAAGCCCAGGAGCTGAACTGAACTCCCTTCTGCTTTCATACAACTGTATAATCATTCAGAGTGGAAAAGACCTCCGTGATCCCCAAGCCCAACCCCAACCACCCCACCATACGCACTGCCCACGTCCCTCAGTGCCACATCCCCACAGCTCTGGGACACCTCAGGGATGGTGACCCCACCACTCCCTGGGCAGCTGTGCTACTGCATCACTGCTCTTTTGGAGAATTAATGTTCCTTAATACCCCATCTGAACCTCCCCTCTTTAAACCCATGTGTGGTGCTAAGCAGTGATCCTCAGGTCCACCAAGATGAGGGATGCTGGCTGCTTTCCCCTTCTTCAGCACCAGACCCATCAGGAGGGGAGAACTGGTGAGCACTGCCTGGTGCTGGAGCCACCTCACCTGGCGGTGGTGCTGGGTGGGATCTGCAGAGCCCCTGTCACACAGGATCCACCTGGGGTATGGGTAATTCATGGAAATATTAAGCAGATGACCCAGTTCCTATCTGGATTCACCCTCATCAATAATCACAAACCTTAACCCCTGTATATTCCCCAAAAAAGGAAAGGGAAACTTTAAAACTTTCAAGAGCACTTTTTGTGTCACTCCACTTTTAATAAACTGTAAAGTAAACTCTAATTCTGTAATTCACTTCCTTCGGAGCTTTAGAAATAAAGCAAAAAGGTATAATCCCCATGGACAGTCTTCACACATATCGAAACACAATTTATTTCCCTCTCCAATTTAAGAATACACTGCTGCACAATCCACCTTCCGAGGGGAGGTACTTCTAGAAGTGATGCTTTCGGAAATCTTAAAGTAAACTGTCCTGTAAAAGAAACCAAAAATAAAAGGAGTTGGACTAGGGGAAAGAGAGGCCAATATCTCAGTTCTCCTCGGCAGCGAACATGGTAGCAAACTGTAGTGCTCTACTGCTAGCTCTGTAGTGCTCGCCGTCCCCATGCTGTTGTGAGCTTTGGTCCCCAGTACAATCTCCGAGCCACGGATGCTCCAGCTGGTACTGAGCTCTGAGCACCAGGTGCACTGCAAATTATTCATCCCCTCGCTCCTCTGAATGTTAAACCCCTCACAGCGCCTTTGCCATTGTTGAGGCTTAAGTCTGCTGTAAGTGAATGTTTTGCTAAGAAGAGCTATTTCTTTTCCCAGAGATTGCCTTGACTGCTTGTCCCTCTTTTGTCTGTTTGCTTTCAGCTCTTGACCGAGCAAACACATTTACAGGCAGAGATGTCTTTCCTAACAATGAGCATGAAATGAATATCGTTTCAAATTGCTCCAGTAATCACCAGCATTTGTAGGGGAAACTTCAGCCTGAGACTCATTCGGTCAGTGGACAAGAATAATATCATGCCACAGAAAGGCCCTGTGAAACACCTCCTGTTCCAGAAGGCAAATATTGAATTCCCAGCATTGTATTTGCAGTAAATGGTGTGTGAGCTGAAACATGTTTGATTTATACATTGAAGCTTTGAGCTCTGGATGCTTTAGAGTTTCTTTGTACTGCTTCAGCAAACACAGACGTCTCTTGTTCTCTCTCTTTTTTTTTTTTTTTTTGCTAAATAGACAGTGAGGCAAAGATCATCCACTGCAAGAGAAACCTTGGCTCCTGCATCCCCTACTAGAAAGCTTTGTGACTTTTCTCATTCATCTCCTCCTGTCTGGCAATTCTGAGGAGCCCTCCTGCAGTGGGAACCAGAATGTCCCAGCTACATATCAGGTGCTGGTAACCCAATCTCAAACGCATGCGAGGAGGCACCAGGTGTATCGCAGATGGTGGAGATGATTCAGAGGTGCCTCATCCCTGGAGGTGCCCAAGGCCAGGCTGGATGGGGCCCTGGGCAGCCTGTGCTGGTGGGGGCAACCAGCCCACAGCGGGGGGTTGGAAATGGATAATCTTTCATGTCCCCTCCAACCTAAGCCATTCTACTATTTCAGGCCCTCACCTACCCACCACCCCACACTATCACCTGTGTAACACCAAGGCTGGATGGGGCCCAGCACGGGACAGCTGTCATGATTCACATTGTCAAGAAGAGTACACCAATCCACTTCTTTGGACAAAATAAGGATATGTCCTGGATTTTGATGGCAGGATATTTTACTTGGTGGATGGCATTGGTTCTGCTGGATGGCATTCAACAGACTCCCCCTTGGCCCCCTGCAGCACTCAGCACTTGTACAATCTATTTTCTTAGGAATGGGCAGAGCCATCTGCATCTGCAGTAATAAATTCTTGGCAACCAGAAATACACTCTGGAGCCATTTTTCTTGGTTATGGTCTAGCTTTCTATTCAACAATATAGAACTGGTTCCTGGGGAAGGATGAATCCCACTGTTTCAGAGAGGTTTTGTTTTGATTTGATTTTCTCTGAAAGGTCTCCTAAAAAATGTCTGCATATATTTGCATTGAAAAAAAAAGTGCTTATAGAGCTGGTAAGGTCTCCAGGGCTCACAAAGCCCAGGATCTACCTGGTACCCAGTGAACCTCCACCTGTATGAGGGAGTGGTGCCTGACATGTGTTGTCCCTCAGATCCCTCAGCTTTTTCTGGATATATTGCTGTCAAATGCTTGCCTCAGACTAGAGGGGGGTTACAGCACCAGGGGTGCACCCACACAAGACTGGCTCTAAGAGAAGGCTGTAAGCAGCTACGTGACAGTGTTAGCCATCAGTTCAGTTGTGCATTGCCTCCTCGGATCTGGAAGCAGGCCACCCATCTTTGCATGCTGTTGCTAATAAGCCCTGCTTCCTCATCTGAGCTATAGATTTACAAGTCACCTGAGTAGTAAATCTGGTTTGCTTAGATTTAATCCTGGCTCAGCTTCATGAAGGCTTTAGATCCATACCCCACTGAATGGTGCTGTCGGCTCCCATAGCCTTGAAGTGCTGATTGTTTCCTTTATAGCCACAAACACCAGAACAAGTCACAGAAAATGCTTCCTTTACCTTATCTGTGATACCGAAAAATGAAAAATACAGACTGAAAATGCTCAGTCTGTATCCTTATACTGAGTAATATTTATCAACAAGGATGCTATTTCTCATCAGCTAGCCTTCCTTGCCATTTATAGTGCTAGCACAGGCTCCCCAGAGCTGTGGGTGTCCCATCCCTTGGGGTGCCCAAAGCCATGGATGGGGCCATGGGCAGCTTGAGCTGGGGGGGCACCATCATTGAGGCTGGAATTAGATGAGCTTTGAGGACCCTTCCATCCCAACCCATTCCATGATTCTATGATAAATGCAGCCATTATTAAATCAACAAGGGCTGCATTCAGGAATGGTCAGCTCACGTTGCTTATGGCTCTTCCATAAGACAAAGGCATGCTCGAGAACCTGCAGTCCTAACTTTCAGGTGCTTGGGAGCAGAACAGGTAAGTAACCATATAACAGACAGCCAAGCAAGGTATCCAAAGTCCATTAAGGGAATTATGGAAAATTTAAGGAGACACCTGTAGTATTGTGGATTTTGACGTGCAGACTACAAATGCCTAAATTAGCTTTCAAAGTTTTATCATTAGTAAGGATTGAATTATGTATATTTAAAGGGAGAGGCAAATTATTGTATTATTTGGATTCAAGCTGCACTGCTTGATCAAGAGTACATAGGAACCTCCTGCTACCTGTACTGTTCTCTGAACAAAGGAACTCAGATGATTAATGTGTTTTGAAACAACTCTGTTGTTTGCTGTTGGTCAGGATCTCTGGCTTATTGTGCAGGCCCTCTCTGGAGCATTTGCTATTAGTATTGGCCAGCGGAGTGCTCAAGAGTTCATCAGGATGAACAGAAAAAATCAATGGGAAATTCAGACGTGGGATATAGAAATCTGGAGAGATCTTTTTTTGTGCTGGTAGAAATAAGAATCATCTTTTCCCTGCTCTCAGCTGGTTTGCATTCAGTGGTGCTCCCTGATAGAGCGCAGAGATGCAGGTAACCATGGTAATTAAAGCTAGATGCAGTTTTGAGAAGAACGAGACAAACTTGGGTAGGACTTAATTCCCATCACAACCCATATGGAAAAGATGAATCATCCAGGAGAAGAAAAGAATCCCAGGAAAAAAAAAAAGACCAAACAAGGGGAGGGCAACAACATGCAGGAGGAAAACCCGATCCTTCAGCCATGGGGACTCTTACCACTGCCCTGAATCCAAATCTCTGGCTCTCATAGGCACTCACAGCTCATCTCAAAGCCAAGAAGAATACAGCAGGTTAATGCTTGCAGTTGTTCCTGATAAGCTGTTGAGGAGTGGCTGATTAGAGCACAACAAGCTTTTGATGGAACAGTCAAGGGAAATTTTCCCAATTAGCTCATTAGGACAAATCCCATCAGTCTGCCAGTTCTGGCATTGTAAACAGAGCCAGAAATGAAGTCTGTGGCTCTACTTGTTTATATGCATTTACATCTATCTTATATAACTTTGTGATCTCTTTTTACAAATAAAAATTGCTTAAAAGAGCCCAGTGCCTGAAAACTTTGAACAGCCTGCTGGCTCGATGGGTCCAAACCCTGGGGCTGCTTTGATCCTTTGGAAACTTCTTGGAAACTTGGATGGATCCAAGCAGGTCCTTATGATGAGATGAGTCTTTCTTGTGATCCCAGCTCAGACTATTGTCTAGGTTTTGTTGTTACAGGACCTTTCTCTTGGTGTGATTGTTTTAAGAGGAGCCATGATACACACCTTAGGTCTCCACTGGTATCACTCATTATAGCAAGGGTTGCCAGGTTATTTGATGCGAAGTTCAAGCAGCCCTGTCATCCCATCTCATGTACAGTGTGCCCAAACATGGTTCTGAACCTTTCCCACCTCACACCACAGTGTCTGCAGATCACACATCTAAAAGCCAACCTATATTTCATTACATGTTGCCCTTCAGCTGACAAGTCTGTTGCATTTTGTGACCGTTGTCAGAAATGTGTCTCCAACCATGCCCTTTCCACAGCAGAGCAACCACCCTGATCCTCCGCACTCATGGTCTGCTGTAATTGGCATTAACAGAGCGTTAACAAGCTGCCACGGGGCATCCAAACACTCTCCATTAACCAGCATGAGGACTTAAGGCTGCATGTACAAAACAGAATTAAAAGGATTTCAAACAAAATTGGTTCCTAGCGTGGCAGTCTGATTAGGCAAATATTCGTGTCAGTAGCCACTTTGCCTTGGGGGCAAAGGCAGTGCAGTGCCCTGGAAATGTCAGAAGAATAGAGATGAGCTGCACTTTCCTGCAGACTCTGCACCAGCTGCAGCTGCTCCTGCAGTAGAGCAGTCCCCAGTCCTGGGGGAGGGTTGGCTCTCTGCTCCCAGAAGCATTCTCATCAGCTGAAAATCTGCCCAGAGATGGCCATGTGGGAACAGGTTCTGTTTTTCCTTGGACATGCACAACCCGGGTAGGAAGTCTTGAATTCAGCAAACAAATTAATGCATCTCTGTTGAAGGATATCTAAAAGGGGGCTGTAAGAAAGGAGGGGATGGCCTCTTTAGCAAGGCCTGTTGTGACAGAAAAAGGGGAAATGGTTTCAAGCTGAAGGAGGGGAGATTTAGACTGGATGTAAAGAAAAAGGTTTCGACAATGAGGACAGTGAGGCAGTGGCACAGGATCCCAGAGAGCTGTTGGTGCCCCAACCCTGCAGACAACCAAGGTCAGGGGATGGGCTCTGAGCACTGATGGAGCTGTGGGTGTCCCTGTGCATTGCAGGGAGTGAAACCAGACAGCGTTTAAAGGTCCCATCAAAGTCAGATGATTCTGTAAGGTGTTTTTAGGAGGAGCATTGTTTTTGACAGCCAAAGATATCCTTAATACAGAAGCAAGGAGGCCTCCATTGTGCCCCCTACATTTTGACTTCATCCCAGGGCCCTTTCTTTTAAATCTTATTTCCCTTAACAAGGGTGCCCGTCAAGTTCTTCTCTCTGCAATCAATCATTTATAATTGCCATCTTTGTCACAGGTGCTGCGTGTAACCTCAGGTCACTTCATGTGCCTGCACAGCTTCTGCACAGCGAGGATAATAACATCCAACTTGCTGGGGTCTGCAGTGCCTCTTACTCTGTGTGTCTCTGCAGTGTGGGCATGTGCATGAACTCTAACAGTACAGCTCTTTTGTGGGGTCTCTGGAAGTGGTACAATAGTGCTTTCAACAATAATGATGATCTTGCAACCACTATAGCATCACTGCAAAGCAGTAGCTCAACTGTTGTGCTTTAAGACCTTCTGCTGGGAGCAACCCTTAGACAATGATCTCAGACATACGGTCTGATTTTTGGGTCCTGCGTAGAGCCAGCAGTTGGACTCAGCAATCCTTTATGGGTCCCTTCCAACTCAGGGTGTTGTATGATTCCATGATTCCATGATTCAAATTGTACTGCTGCTGCACACGAACGACAGCCAGGCCAGATGCATGTTTGCAGCAAGGGACCTTTTTCTACATGATATATATATGGGCTAGCTCAGCCCAAGTGTCACTACAAAACTGCTCTCTCAACATCTCCTTGACACCACCCGAGAAAGAAATCACGAGGCTCCTCCTGCACAACACGTGAGCACTGTGCAGGGTTTTGTGTGCCAAAAGCAATCACCAACAAACCCTTGGGTATATTAGCCCCTTGCAGAGCTCTTATGCACAGTTACAGATGCCTTGCTTGGTATTACTGCATGCATGGCCCAGCTGCTGTAGGCGCTGAGCTCCCCATGTGCACAGCTGTGCCTTCTTGGGCAGCCTCCAGAAGTCCTGCTGGGTGCTGCAGCTCCAAGCACAGCGAGCCTTTCTGAACAAGGCTTGGAATGCTCTAATTAAATGCCTGACTTTGCTCCCTGGAGACGCTAACTAGGCTTTCAGGTTCCATGTTCGATTTGAGCTCAGTGGCTGGGCCCTGGGAACAGAAGGCATGCATGCAGGGACAGCAGTTTGTCACACACATTTCAGCCAGTCCCTGAACATCTTAATTTCTAGCAGAGATGCACAGTGTTGTCTAGCATGTTTCCCAAATGATCTGACCTTCAGCAACCTTTCAAAACTCCTTACTAAGTTGTACTCCTGCATTCCTGTGCACTTACAGCACTCGATCAATTGGGAAAAGAGCTCTTCGAACACAAAGATGGATTTTTAACCTGTGTCCTGGGACAGAATAAAACCCAGTGCAAGCAGGCAAACAATGAAAACATTAACTTTCTATGCTGCATAAAAAACATTTTGCATTCCTATCAAAATTACTAGGGTATTTCATTTAAAAAAATGATCAGAAATGCCATACTTATGCTATTATCACATGTAGATTCTTACATACACACTTCATGTTGGCCACTTGAGTATAAATTATTACAACATTAGCAGACTGCTAGCTGATCTTTTCTTTATGTCTGAATATCAATACAAACTGATGGAGCATTTGAGAAAGCTGTGGTTTGTAAATGCGTGATTTCTCCTGGCATTAGAAAGAAAGGAAAGAGACACAGTGATTTTGCTATTTAACTTTCCCTTATTTCCCTTTTCCTTGGGATATCTAACTAAGCTGGCAAACTGTCAGAATTAGTGCACTGCCAATTCACCAAGGGCAAAAGCACACACACATACATATATATATATATATAGGTATGAAAGTACTGATTTTGACATTAATTGTACGCTGAGAGATTATGAACACTACAATACTTTCTTAGATTTGACCTTACTGTCTGCAAACTTATCAACTTGTAGAGCTGAAGCAGAAGTAGCCGTGTCACGAAATTACAGGCTGCTTACACTCATCCTGTGATTTGAATAAATGCTCAGGTCCCCCAGACCTGATATTTTTACTTTTAAAGAGTAGATAGCACTTTCAGGAACATGGTCAATACCATGGTCAGGCTGGACAGGGCTCTGATGGAGCTGTGGGTGTCTCAGTTCATTGCAGGGGAGTGGGACCAGATGGTCATTAGAGGTCCATGCCAACTCAAACCATTCTATGATTCTGTCAGTCCAACCATCCTTGCTCTTCTCCCTGGACCACAAAGAAAGCCAGAACAACTTCCTTTGCTGTTGAAGATTTTCTAGTCACCAGGTCTATAGGTGACATTACCAAAAACCTGCGTTGAGAAGCTATGATGGTGGATACGGGGAAGGAGGAGAATAGGAGAGGTCAAACAGGAGGTTTTTGAGAGGACAGGAAACATGTGAGACCAACTGTTGTTATAACACAGTCTGTTCATGCTGAGAATTTACTTCTGAGCACCTGCTGATGGCATGGGGCACCGCTCTGTACCTCTTTGTGCCAGTTGGCTTTTCTCAGCTTTGGAAAATTCTTTCTAAATAAAGAACTTGAGCATGCTGCCATGCAAGCCAAAACGTTCTGCAGTGAAAACACAATAAAAACATGGGCAAGAGTTCATTTCAGCAGGCTGGATGAGCAAAAGAAGAAGGTTAGCAGGCAGTTTGGAGAGGGTTGGGTTCTTTCCTCCACTTCAGAGCTGCACCCTGGTTTATCATGTTGACCAGTGAATCTCCTGCAGCCTTGACCCTCTCCACAACCCACCCTTTGAGTGCAGTTTTTGTGTCCAAGCTGTGAAGTCTGCATGTTTTCTCCTCATTGGAACCGACCAGCACCTACGTCTGACCTCTTGCTCAGCCCTCCTATGCTCTTTCCTGCTCTGATCCCAGTGTACAGAAGAGCTACTGATGGTGGAGGGTGAATGCACCATTTCATAAGGAGATGGTGCCATTATCACCCTGTAGAATGCTTTGAAGACTTTCTCAGTGAGATTATCAATGGCAGTGTCAAACATGAGGCAAGGATTGCTGCAAGGTTCCCTTCCAAAGGTCAGGTGGGTCCCAGAGGCAGCAAGCTGGCCTCTGTAATGTCTTTGCCTCCCTTACCTCTTTAAGTAAAGCAGAAAGAGAGGTGGCCAGGCTCAGGCACTGCTGAAAGGCACAACTTACAACAGCCTCTGAGCTACTCAAACTTCTCTGCCTTTTAGCTGAAAGTCAGACACTGCTTCCCCACTTTGCTTGTAAGCCCAATTTACACTAAATGTAGGCTGAGAAAGGTAGGAATTCATCACCTGATCTGCACTTTCGACAACCATCTGATAACTTCAACTTGCCCTTTGCCATAAGCACACTCCCAGCAGCACATGCTCTCCTGCCCACTGCCAGCCCCACTGATGGTGGGGAGAGGCAGACTCTGCTTTCCTCATCCAGATGAGTTTCTACAGGCACTGATCTGCTTTGATGCTCAGAGCTGGAGATGTTATGATCTCTTAAAAATTTTATCTATACTTTCACACAACACCCTAATTGTTTGCCTTCTAAAAACATGGTTTCATTAATTTAATCTTGTACTGCAGAACATTTTATGAGATCTTAAAGAAACTTCATACTGCGCATTAATTTCTTTCCACATAATTGTATTTATATTTCAACAAATAGACTTGAAGTACATTATTATTCTAAAATGAGTGCTAATGGGTTTCAGCACTTTCATGCAGCTAATCGTGCATTTATTTCACAGCTTTGATGGCTCACAAAGACTTCCATTTCTTCATTTACATGAAACAACTGTGAAGGATAAATTAAATGGCTGCTTATTTCATCTACAGATTTTTTTTTCCTGAAAACTCTGCACAAACAGGCCACTGTTGGTGTACAAAAAAGTAATTCCTTTAAATAGGTGGTCCTCTGACAAATAGACAGATACATAAACGAAAAACACAAACCTTCATCCACTCCCCAACCTGAAGAAAAAAAAGGACAAATACTGCTCCTTTTTGCACCATGCCAGCACATACAAATTACTAACGTGGTTGTTTCCTGTATCATGGCAGACACCAATTTGCTGCAATTTGTTTTCAAGTCAAGTCTCAGAGGACTGCAGGAGAATGGACAAATACAGATGCTGAAGAAGAGGTTGTACACTATCCACGATGGGGAGCAGAGATTTTGTGCTCCAGATCTCACGTTAGATGCCTATTGCGCTTAATCCTAATGCCTATAGGCTGTCTGGTTCCTTGTGGACCCATGCTAGGCATCCTGAGCATTATCATCCTATGGGGCAAGCCTGGGAATGATGGCCTTAAATAAACAATTGCCTATTAAGACAAGAAAATACCACATGAGCAAGTCTTGACTCCCATTTTGCAAATGCTTAAATACAGAGGCATGAGATGTGCGGAAGGATATGCTTGCCAGGCCCAGTGCAGACAACATCCTGTAGTAATAAACACAAGCATGTCATTTGCCAGCTGGGATTTCCAAGGAGAAAAGAGGTATAGAAAAAGTTGAGGTCCTTGCTCTATTTGTCCATCCCAGAAACCTCCTGAGTATCCATCCCTTGCACCCGTGTCCCTTTGCTCTGCCATCCATTAGTGATGATAAATTTTGTCCAGCTCAGGGCTTTCTATCTGTGTCCTTGTGCAGTGCCCATGCCCAGCTGTCCAATTGACAAAAATCCAAATCCAGTTGACACGATGGGCTATGATCAGGCAAGTGGAGCTTTTCCAAGTAGTAATCACTACTCTAGGAACCTCAGGATCATCAAGCTCCAACCCCCCTGCCACATGCAGGGCCACCAACCTCCATAGGCATGTGTGAGCCTAAGACTCTTCTTGTTCACAGGGCTCACCAATGCTATGACTTTGAAAGGCATTCAAGGGAGGTTTCTTCTTTGAGCAGGAAACTGGAAAATTGTCCAACGCTGGTAGCAGCAAAATAGTTTTACTTGTGCTCATCCCATAATTAACAAAGTGGTTCTTCTATCCTTGTGCTGGTGGACTTGTGACAACATATCAGGAGACACGAATGAACCACTGAAATGACCTGGTGACCCCATTAACAGCTTTGTTGCCCTATAGGGGAAGGGAAGTGCCCAGCCTGCAGACTGGTTCTTCGCACAGCCCTCCTGAGTAGCTCCTTGAGGGCCAAGTTTGGGTTATTTCTAGAGTTTCCTTGAGCCACTGAATCATCTGGCTTCCTAAGAGATAGTTGATCGGCTGCTCTCATGACTGGTTATTAAAATAGTCAAGCCTGGTAACACAGTTGTACCTCGTTTGAGTTTTCATTTTCATAGAGTTTTCTTCCACAGAAATGAAATATTTCATATCAGATAATGATTTTTTTTCCCCAAGAAAAATGAAGAGAATGAATTAATCCACAACCACATTGATGAGGGGAAGAAAAGTTAATTGAAAAATATAATGAAAACACAGAGCTCATTCCACCCTGTGTAGGCAATGGAAACATTGATATTGACAAAGAAAAATTAAAATTTGCTACAGAGTTCAAACACACTGTTAATATATGTATGATGATAATGCATAGAATCCTTGGTAAGGAGCCTTAAGGCACACACATGACACTTATGCAAATTTTATGGAAAACTACAATATTAAATACTAAACAATCTACTTTCTTTTTTCCTTTTTTTTTTTTTTAAGCAAATGAAGTCTAGTAAATGCTTTGGCCCAAGTTCCAGTTACATTAAGGGCTTTTTCCATGCTATCAGGAGAAACAACATGTACTGAAAATTGAAGCCTATTGGGAAAGAAGAGATTATTCCTTGTGGAGATTAGCCAGACACCATTCCACTTAACCCATCTTCCTGTGGCCAACACAGCTGTGCCAGGATGTTCTTCTATTTGCAGAATGATGAACATGGACCCTTAGGCCACTATCTAATAACACAATGAAGCAGTGCCTTTGGAGTGCAGTAAAATATCATGGGATCCGTTGACGTGGCAAAGAAATAACCCTTTCCAACCCAACCAAGGGAATGCTCCTGGCCAGAGCTAAGAAAAGTAAAGATCAGAATTTAAAAACATTGCCAGGCTCACCCAGAGATTTTCCTCAGCTTTGGTTTGCTTGTGAAGTCACTTGTGCGCTGAAGGGCTCTGTGTGGGTGCTGGGATTTGGATTCATTCAGACTCTTTATGCTCCTTATTGAGATGCCAAAGTAGGCGATGTATCTTTCTGGCTTCCTCTGTGGTCCAGGGAGAGAAGCAAGGGTGGTTGGAATGACTGAATCATAGAATGATTTGAGTTGGAAGGGAACCTTAAAGGCCATCTGGTCCAAGTCCCCTCCAATGAACAGGAACACCCACAGCTCCACCAGGTGCTCAGAGCCCCATCCAGCCAGACCTTGGGGGTCTGCAAGGACAGGGCATTGTGATGCTTAAGGGTCTTGTCTTTTGCCCCTCAATTTGCTATGATGATGAACATAACTCAGGGGACTAAGACTAACTTAAAGCTTTAATGTTAGGTCACACTGATTAGGATCCTCACATGAAAGGGGCTTTCTTCTCCAAGACTCCAGCAGGCACTCTGATATTTTTGTCCCAACACGCAAAGATGGTGAACGAACCATCTCAACACCAGCAGAAGGTAGAGACGTAAACCAGTCCGAGCATAAAATGCAGACAGAAGCATCAGAGTTGCTGCAGAGTGAGTCCCAGGGCAAAGCACCTCTGTCCCCATGGGGAAATCCAAGACCACATGCGCCCTGTGCTCGCTGTATGCTCTGACCTGTGCAAAAACTCCAGATCAGGTCAGCAGACGCCTGCCAGCAGCGAGCCCTGGGGCTGTGCTGCAGTGATAAGTCACAATTCCCACCAAGTTTAGTCCCGCAACAACAGTTTTTCCTTTCTCATTCTAAATTGGCTTTGAAGCACTCCTTTAATTTTCAATACAAAGCATCATCATCGCTGGCTGGATGACTGTGACACGCGGGGAGATAAAAGCAATAAGCCTTTCTCCACACAACCTCCCTCATTGACTCCTATAATGTCTGAGTTGGATATTTTGTAAGCCTGCCCAATTAATTTTGTGCTCGGTGGCTCTTTCTGAACAAAACGTCTTAAAAAAAAAAAAGATCTGCTAAGAAATTCATTAACGTTACAGTGCGGTTGGACTTAGTCCAGCCAAATTATTACATTTCTATAGCACTAAAAATAAAGAAAAGCACTGTATAATTGAAACAACCCTCACACACACGGCAAGATTCCTCTCTAAGACTGAATGGAAACCAAACCCTGGTTAATCTGCACCATGCAACATAGCGTTTCACGCGATTAATACATAATAGAAAATGTTACACGTTTTCAAATAGACTCCCTGCAGGTAATAAATTACATGGCACAACCTCACGTTTGACAGTTGACATTATTACGCACTTCATCAGTGAATGCAAAATGACCATTTTGGAGATGCAGCACAACTGCAGCTTTTTTGATGCTGCTTTGGCCAGCGTTTTCTCTCCAGTCTGTCTGTGCCTTTTGCCTATAAGTGACAAAATACATAAATGCAGAGACTCTGTTTGCAGCATGTGTACTTCATTTGGTGTGTGCAAAGATCTTTCTCACCCTTGAATGCCCTCATGTCAGATGGCACAGCACGCAATTATGCCCTCTGTGGTAGAGTAACTCTGTCCCCTGACAGAGCTCCTCAAAGCCAATACCTCTCCTGCCCAGCGTGCCCCTGCAGCACAGCCCTCACACAGTCAATCTCTTCAGCTTAGTCAAATTATTTCACAAAATAATAGCATTTCTGGCTCAGATTTCCAGGGGAGTTTAAAGGAGTAAGAATCTCATATCCTATTAAAGAGAAATGCCTGATGTCCATTAGGGCATTCACTCTGCCACACAGCATGTCAGAGATGCCATTTCGCTGAACAGATAATTAGCGTAATGACAGATTGCACTCTATCAGAGGATTCATTGTAAGGAGATATAACATGAAAGAAAGATCATTCTCTCTGGGCTGCTATTCTTTTTGCCAGGCAGATAGGTGACAATTGAGAAAGTCAGCCCAATATATGGGTGAACTGCTCATTTCTGACCCCAGCCAAATACTACCTGATATAAAACAGAACTATTTGCTTTGCATCTCTGGTTTTCCTGCTTCATCACCTCCTGCTTGGCTGTGATGTGGACACAGTGAACCTGTAACTGATTGGCTTTTCTCCTCTTCTAACTCCATTTCCTAAGGAGTGTACTTCTCATCTAATGCTCTGTATGATTGCTACCTCATTAATTCCCGCATCTTCTCTTATTAATTACTCACAATTCATATGAAAGATATTTACAACTCTTTTTTATTCAGAGAACCCTTCTCTGTGTCTTCTGTCACCACTTCCTCATCTTTTCTCAGCTGTAATAGTTTCTAGCTTTCCTTCATTACTCTTCCTGACCATGGGAAATCTAGTAGCTGAGCAATTCCCAGGTTTTGTTCACATTTCCTGTTCCAGGTTCCTTTTCCCAGCAACTTTCATTGGTTACTGCTATAAGCTCTGGGGAAACCACCCTCCAGCTGTACTGAGCACTCACGCTAATGCTCAGTGCCATTCTCGGTTTGCATAAAGCAAATGCAGCAAGACCACAACCATCAGTTCCAAAGCTTTCAAGTCAGTGATAGACTTTTTCCACCCCACCAGCAGCAATGTATTTCCAGCCTAGATGAAACCAACTCAGCACAGAATTGTGATTATTTTTAAAATACCTTTTATTTTCTACATAGAACACAGTGAGTTGTTCCATGTCAGAGGCTCTACATGCCAGCTGTGTTTTTCTTCTGCAATATGTTGGAGGACAATGCTTAGAAAGTCACCCTTGCTTCTGTAACAAACACAAATGCTAGGCAAGCCATCAGATATACCTGTTTACTTCTCAGTCTCTACATTTCTACATGCTGTGATTATGAATGATTTGGAACAGTGAAGATGTTTCTGGATTCCCAACCCAGAAAGCCTTCCTCTTGATACATGAGATGCCCAGAGTGCTATAAAATCTCTCCTTTCATATATTACCTTGTCTCCATGTTTATCTACAGTATTTTCTGGCCTCTTGCTAAAGAATCAGCTTGGATTTCTAAGGTATGAGTGCTTCCCTTCTGCATTTAGAAAGCCTCGCAGGTGAGTGGATCTGTGCTGAATGGATTACAAGTAATCCAGTACAAATTGCCAAATGTTTCATGATGTTTCACAAAGTGCCCATTCATTTCTCAGAACTTTGGAGCTTCATAGCCTACATGCATCCAGAGAGACTTAACACAGGCTGAGCAGTGGGCCCAAAAGAGCCTCATGAGGTTCAACAATGCCAAGTGCAAGGTCTGCACCTGGGTCACCACAACCTTCACTACCAATACAAGCTGGAGGATGAAAGGACTGAGCAAAGCCCTGCTGAAAAGGACCTGGGGGGTGGACGGTATTTCTTATGCTCAAGATCTTTCTTATTTTTCAGTGATGCCCTCTGTTCCAGGAAGTATCTGTTTGTCCTTTTGTCTTTAGCCCACCGGTGCACATCACACCTCCTTTTCCAAAGGAATCTGAGAACATCATTTTCCCAAATGAGCTCTGGTTGCTTTTCTGAGCTCATCTGTGTTCAGCTGAGCAACAGCCTTCACGTGCTTTTTATGCTCTCTGCAGGACCTTTTGTCCAGTTACTCTTCCATTATGCTGCTTTCAGCAATCTCACTCAGCATATAACAGCCATTTGGATCATTCACCTTCCAGTTTATCCTTGGTGTTCTGCTGATTCTGGTGGTCTGCATTTTGCTGTCCTTCTTTCTCAATGTCACTAGTCTTTAGTGCTCCTCATATGCCATCAGGGACCATAGTAAATGATCAGGGAATGTTTTGTGACATTTCACAAGGCAGTCATTTGTTCCTCAGAACTTTGGAACTTATTCCTTTAGAGGGTGGTGACGCACTGAACAGGTTGCCCAAGGAGGCTGTGGATGCCCCATCCCTGCAGGCATTCAAGGCCAGGCTGGATGTGGCTCTGGGCAGCCTGGGCTGCTGGTTGGCGACCCTGCAATAGCAGGGGGTTGGAACTGGATGGGCATTGTGGTTCTTTTCAACCCAGACCATTCTATGATTCTGTGATTATCCTACATGTGTTGGAGAGTTACTGAAACAAATAAAAAGCCTCACAGAGTGAAGTCTTTGGATTTCCTCTGTGATCATTTCTGATGTTTGCTGTTTGCTCCTGTGGCTCAAATGACCTCTGCTTAGCTGGACTTAACGATGGGCCTTCCCTTTCTCTTCATTAAAGGTCATCCAAAACACACACGGATGGAGCTCAAACACGGCATACAACAAAGCATTCAAGGATCAAAGACACTTTCCAAAGCCAACAATAAGAGACCCAGCAAACTGCTACCTCAGTAACCTCAAAGACCTGAGATCAGCACGTGCTCCTGAGAGCAAACCCTGAAAGAAGTTGATCACCACCACACCACTGCCATCTCTGAGGGTTGTTGGGCAATCCTTCCCTCCCCATCTCTCTCAGCATTACTCCTAGATAAACACGATGTCTGTCTTTTGTGACACACCTTTCATGAATGAACTTCATTTCATCAAGTTTCTGTTTGTTTTCTGTTTTCACTGCTGTCTTGGAAATGAGTATCAAAACAAGGTCTGGCTTGTGTACAGAGTATACATTAAATACTGGCCAAGTCCTGTCAGAAAAACTGTTAGAAGCACTGTAGAAGGGGAAAGTTAAGCATCCATTGAAGAGCTGAATATACTGTAGAGAGAGCTTTAACACCATAGAATTTATGGTGGTGTTGTGATGATGTTTGGACCTGAGGATCTTGTGAGCTTTTCCAACCTTACTGGTTCTGTAATCCTACAGAAAAAAGAGCTAAACTCATGCTGAATTAGAGTTCTCTGAACTTCTAGAAACTGCCATCTCTGGATGCTAGAAGGACCACTGATGGCCTATGTGTCACTGAAGACTATGGGACTCTCTGCTACATAATCCTGCCAAATCTTTGAGTTTTGTACCAATATGTCCTTAATGCACAATCACCATTGTCAGCTCTTAGAAGCAATGAAAATGCTTCTAATAAGTTGTTTGCAATACCAGACAAAGCATTGTTAAAAATATCTCTACTCATATACAGGAAATGGTTGTCTTACTCCACTGGTGATAGGGTCCCTGGCTATATACAACACTCCTGAGGAAACAGCCTTCATCCAGGAAGTGTTTCCCCTTTAGAGGCTAGCCCTGAAATGAGCCCAGGGAAGCACAGGTGAATGGCTTGCACCTGTGTTTCCTGAAGCAGCCACCCCCCCCCCCCCCTTCACCAGGTGCTCAATCATCAGGTTAGGCCATTGACATAACAGTTCCCCTACAACTGTGCATAACTTGCAAGTGATTAACACAGAATTCGAGGAAACAGATTCTCACAGAAGCTACTTATTTCATGCTGAAGTAAAAGAAAGCTGCTTGATACTACTGCATCTATTAGCATCTGCAAATAAACTATTAAAACAGTGGAAGAATTGAAATGTGATCTTGCAACAAGTTTTACAATACAAAAAATAACATCCAGATGGCTGGACTGCAGCAAGTTCCCCTGGCTATTAAAGGAGGCTGGAACAGAAAATTAAAACAATGATGATGGAGAATGGACAAATGCTGAAAGAGGTAAAAAAAAAATGGTAAATTTTGAAGAAAATGTGTCAAGGGATTCTGAGAGCAGCTCAGGAGGGACAGTGTGTACTGCAGCCCAACAGCCAACACACCTCTTTGAGCACATGGGCAACCACAAGTCTGCTGAGAGCTTGTTATTAGACGTGCTGTTTCCAAATGACTCAGTAGGCAACGCATCAGCCAGAGATCTGCCTTCCAAGTGAAAAGTAATGTCCAAGGCACAAATATTTTCAGTGAGCTCATTTGAATTCATTTGACCACAGCTCCATTCTGGGGAATTTTAAGCATTTGCAAAGGTGGTGCTTAACACAAAGAATGAGAAAAGTCTACACGAAAAAATACTTCCAAAAGACAAGAAGATATCAAAGAATATGGCCAAGGGTCTTTATGTTACCCCACAGCCTCATGAATACTTTCCAAAAGAGGTCTCATCAGTTTTTTAACAAATGGAGTTAAATGACCAGAGCTGTGAATTGCAACAAAGTCAATCCACATTTGGTGCATAAAGGAAAAAAGAAACAAAACAGTTATAATGATTCAGAAGGTGCTCTGATCTAGTCTAAATCTCTAATCTGGTCTAAATGGTAAAGTTCCAAGTAGCTGGTGGTAGTCTGATTGGTACAGAAACCACCTTGGAAAAGGGCAAAATGGAAATGGACAGAAACTGGCAGTAAATTTAGGGAAAATCTTGAGCATCTGCAAATATAAAAGTATGCATAAAGGAAGAGGGGAGGGAAGGGTTAAAATCACAGTGTCTGAGAATGGTTGAGGCTGGAAGGAACCTCTGGATGTCATCTGGTCCAATTCCCCTTGTTCAAGCTGACACCCAGAGCTGGTGCCCAGGGCATGTGGGGCTTTTGGAGATCTCCAAAGAGAAGACCCCACAGACTCTCTGGTCCCTGTTCAGGGCTACAGCACCAGCACAGCAAAGAAATACTTCTGACAGTCAGAGAAAGCCTCATGGGCTCCAGTTTGTGCCCAGTGCCTCTCATTCTGGCTCTGGACACAACCGTAAAGAGCACGGCTCCATCTCCTTTAGACTCTCCCTTCAAGTGGCTCTTCAATTGCTTTCAGATATCTATTCTCATAGATATTTTTGTCATTTAAGATAGGGTTTGGCCACCAATTGCACGAGGCAGAGAAGGAAATTGTCTCAACGTCTCCATCCCCCAGAACGTTGCAAGAAAATGAGATGTTACTCCATTCTTTGTCCTGCTCCTATTGCTTGCTCTCCACCTGAGACATGCTTCTAAGCAAATCTCTGTTTAGAACAGCGTTTATCAGCTTTAATTAAGAAAATGTTGGGGAAAAGAAAGAAAAATTGTTCAAAAGACATCTTTAGTGCTCTCTCTCCATCTCTCAGCAGCTCATAGCATTTATGAAGAGAGCAGGAAAAAAAGACATCTTTAGTGCTTTCTCTCTGTTTCTCAGCAGCTTTCAGCATTTATGAGGAGAGCAGAAGTTGGGTTTTTGGTCTTTTGTATTTGAAGGGTATATTCTTTACAGTCCAAGGACAGCTCACAATGCCACTAAAGAAAATGCTTTATACAAGCAATCCATGAGCAGAGACCAACTGCTGAATAAAAACATGAAATGGAGCGCTCACCAGTAAATCCCTATGAGAAAAATAGAGGAATTGTTGAAATTCAGTACCTTGGAGTACTATGGATTTCTTCTTGTCTTTTTCAACTGTTTGGTTGGGTGCTTTGGGGTGTTCTTTGGTTGGTTGCTTTTTCTTTCCCCTTACAAATGGTTTGACCAGCTCTATTTTAAAATCAGATCTGTCAGCAGCTCCCTGGGGTATTTCCGTTTCTTTGGATATGCAATGGGAAATATCAACATGTGGAGGAAACTTCAGTATACTGCTTATTATACACAGCCCTGAGTATAATGAGCAAACAGCTACTGCAATGCTGGGCTGCTGTTCAGGCAAACTACCTACAAACTGGCAAGCAATTTGTCGGACTGTCAAAAGACAAAGACGTCACGCTGATCAAAGCTCCTCTGTTAAGCTTATAAATATCTCTTATTCTAAGCAATCAGAAAAAAATCCTGGGAATGAATGTGCAATACAGCAAAAAGATGCATATAAGCCAGGCTGCCCCCAAACTACAAAAATTCAGATGCACATTCTTGCAAATATTCTGCTTCTTACACAGAAAGAAGAAAACAAGGGAAAGAAAGACTAAAAATAAACCAGCAATGAGGGCCAGTGAGATGCACAATCGTTTTATTGCAATACACCAAACTAGTCAGATAAATATACTTAATTAGCTTCACCAGAGTTGAGGAGAAAAAGAACAAGCTTTGTTGCCTATTTATTTTCTGAAAGGATTTTATTATTGCCATATTTTATTTTGCAGAAAATTTCCATTGTGTGTGCATTTTTAAGTCTGATTCTCGAGAGGTAGGAGTCAATGCATGAATTTCAATGCAAGTTATGAGAATATCACCAGCTGAGTGTCTTGTACACAACTTCCAAGTGCGCTGAAATATAGAAATACTTAGGGAAAAACAATTTTATTTCTAAAGCAGTTCCAGCTTTTGCTTATCTTGACTTGGAATCAAAGGTTTTGTAAAGTTTTGGGTTGCAATGATTCGCATGACATGTTTGCCCAGGCCAATCATTCCATTATCTTTCACCCACATGTCCTGTGATGTGATACCATTTCTCTATTATCATTTAAAAATATCAGTGATGCAAGATCAGTGGACACTGAAACAGACCTACAAAGATCATCCATAATCATGTGAAAAGGCTTCAATACTATTAAAAATCATCTCAAGACATGGGATGCAGAAAGAATCAGAGCACAGCTGCTGTTATGCCACAGGTCAAGACTGACCTTTGCAGAGATGCACAAAAGAGACTAGGAAAGGCCATGAATGCAGAGAGAAGCTGGTAGGATCCGCACAGAGAAAAGAAATGAAAAAGAGATGTGACTGCCTTGTGCTGACATAGGCTAACTCTCTAATAAATTCAAAGCACTTACACAAAAGTTGATCTTCAGCCTTCCCTTTTAAAGCTCATTCTAAATAAGCTGCTCCTAAGAATAAGACTTAAGCACTTTTGGATCAGAAAAAAAAAAGTAAAGGGAAAGGATAAAAGAGCAAATGGGAAATAGAAGGAGAGGTTAAGGACCTACCGTGAAACTTCAGCAGGGCACAGTTAGGATTCCAATGGGAAGCAACACAATGATCTGGACATCCAGAGCTCAGAAAGATGAGCACTACCCTCAGGACATGTTTCTTGAAGCCGCTTGTGTCATGCAGCCCTGTTACTGCAACATAACAGACAACAGAGCCCTCAATTTTCCTCCCCAGCTTTTTCCTCCAGTGCTTTTCCCCCTACCTGTTGTGTAATTAAAGATGATTCAGAATTAGTGGTGCCAAGGATCTTGTTCATCATCACCAACAACATGGCAGAAACAAGGAAGGAAGGTGATCCAACCACATTCCTACTGGGACAGAGTTTTGTCTCTCTCCCAGAGCAGCAGGTATTCTTCCAGTGAGCAATAAAAGCATAAAAATAGGGATGGGAAGCAGATCATGATAAAATGAAGATAGAGCATGTTCAGCACTTTGGGATTCCTCTTCAAATCCAGTGATTTTGTGACATCAGCAAGGTAGCACTTGCCTACACCACAACACATGCCCACCAAATTGCTCTTAACAAATGCTAAATCCCAGCTAAATTCAAGGAGGTGGGAGAAGGACTGCACAGATCTTTTTCTTTTTGGTGCACCACAGAAAAGATGCTACAAAAGTAGTGTTGGATTTACCCTTTAGGAAGTACTTTCTGGCAGTGATATTACCAGGACAGATGTAATGAGAGAAATGGGACCTTGCCAGCATGTGTATTGCTCCCATCAAGTCCAGGAGAACTCCTCAGTAGTTCTCATCATCTTGATTTCCATCATCTCCTCTTGACCTCAAATTGGCAAGAATGAGCCGAGGATGCTCCTCATTTTATTCTCCCTGCACCAGTCTAAGCCTGATGCTGAATCTGGTTCCAGATTGGCTTCAAGCTCTCAAAGAGATGACTGGAAAGGTTCTGAGGTTTAAGTATTCTGTAGGTATGACATTTTCAAAGGCTCATTCTCTGAAACAGCTGTGCCTTTTCTTTTGTTGTTTCTTGCCTTTAATCTCACTAAGTGACTACACTCATACAGCAATTACCTCCAGCAAGCAGGACACTCCAATTTGCTTTGGTTTTGCCTGGGCAGGCAGTTATCCAGACTACATCTGTCAAAGTAATGACAGCCAAGAAGATTAAAAAAGAAAGTGTGAGGAGGAGGATGACATTCCAGAGAATGATAATTGAGGAACTATGAGAATGTTCATTGAGTTTGACAATTTCAGGCTGGAAGGCTTCTGCCCTGGCAGGTGTTTAATCTCCCACTTAACCCTTCACATCTGCCTGTCCATTACTGATCCAGGTGAGTACTTCCAGGTGAGCAATTGCCAGTGACCCAAGCATAGGAATTTCCCCTTTCTTCTAATTTCTGATCCATCCCAAGACACCTAAAGGCGGCTCATTGACCAGACCCCAAGCACACTTATCCTACAAGGGTGATCTGGTTGGATGGAGCCCTGGGCAATCTGATCTGGCAATTGGCAACCCTGTCCACTGCAGTGTTTGAAACTGGATGCACTTTAAGGTCTCTTCCAACCCAATTGTTCAGAGCCTGAGGTGGACTGGTCAAGCACCAGCAATTGAGCATACAATTTGTGGCAAAACTTGGTGTGAAGGTATGTGCAGGGCATTTAATGCCTAATTTGAGTTCTTGTTGTCCTGGTCTTAATTATTCTGTAATTAGAGGTTTTCTGAGGAATAGGTGTGATAACTGTTCCCACAACATGTACAAGTTAAATCCTTCCCTGGTTGCTGACTTCTTTTCTTGTTGCTTCTGCCCTGTACGTGCTCCTATGTGATGTAATCTTTGCTGTTTGTTTTTTTTTTTACCTTTCTCCTTATTTTTCACCTGAGGATGGCGCCTGCTAAGTCTTAATCAAACCCACCCCAATATTTGGGATGGGTTTCTGCAGTTAAAGTGATTTCATTTCTCTTCCATACCTACAGAGATAGTCAGAATTAGTTTCCACTCCCTCTTTAAAAAACCTTCCTCTCTCTCTGTTTTATTTTGATGTATTGCTACGCTGCTCTATCGCTAGATGTATTCAATAGCAGAACGTTTCAGATTGTACCGATGAACTGCAAATGCATCTGGGGTAGGATCTGATACATATAATGATTAACAGCTCTACTATATTCTGGAACAGTCTGTGCTGCACACCCATCATGCAGCTCTACACGCATATACATCACCAAGTCAGCTGGAGGGGTTGGTATTCACAGCAAATCACTCAAGCCTGTGCTTCTTGGTTCTCTGCTGCTCTTGCAGTGCTGCAGAAGCACAGATTTCAAAGCCATGGGGAGGTCCGGTGATCTGAGCTGTGCACTGACTTTAATTCCTAAGCTGAAGAAGTAACAGAGAAACAAAAACTGACTTTTATCTTATGCAAAAGAGTCCTAATTACATGGGTTAGTTCATGCTCCAGTCTGCAGCAGGGAAGAGATGTTATTGTTGTACATGTAGCCTGGGCTCCACACTGGCTTTTGCCAGGTGTTGGACTGCTCATACAGCAAAGCTCCAGGATTAGTCCCTCACCCAACTTTTGGGTTTATACAGAAAAGAGTAGAAGTGGTGACTTGTCCTGAAGAAATGCTGTGAATTACATGAGGAAAATAAGTCAAATATAGAGACAGCATCCTCTACCACAAGTGGAAGTCTCAACAATTTCTGTGTGCTTGATGACAAATCTCAGCTCCCAGACAAGCCCTGGAAATACACTGGCACACAGTCATTATTTAGGGCCTGAGACAGCACTACTGGAATTTGATGGCACACATCTCATGGCACAATTTAGGAATCAGGCTGTTTGTGCTAGGCTATGATACAGCTCAATGACTTTAAAATCCAGGAGTCTGGCATAGTGAAGTCTGAGGAAACTTTATTACCCAAAGAACCCTTCTATCCTCATGTTGTTATCATCCTTTCCATTCAGGATCCATGGACTTTCCAAACAAGTTTCCCTGCCCTAGGAGAAGTTCTGACCCGAGCCAGCTTTAGCAAGTAATAGTTAAACTGAGCAAGTGGTTGACTTCCTAAATTCAAGGTTAACTTCTCTACATCAATTATTTTAAAGATCACTATCTTCAAATTCCACTTCCATTGCTACCTCTTTAATATCATTCTCCTGCAGAAAAAAAAACAAACGTCAGCAAATGGAATCTGGCAAGAAATGAATCAAATAAACTTAAAATAGTGTCATGTTGCCTACATTCAATTTTATTTGACTGAAGTTATGCTTCTGAGAGCCCCATTGTTCATAGCTAAAAGAGAAAAAAAAAAAGATGACATCAGCAATTTACTTCATTATATCACTATAAGATGATAAATAATATTTTCTCCCTTTGTGTTCATCTGAAGTGGTTTTAAAGAGTGCATACAGTGCATTTGTACTTAAACTATTACATTTTCAAAATCTTGGAGAGCTGAGACAGCAGGAGATAATTTGCAGGGCAGGTTGAGACACTTCAACAGTTTTAATATTGCCCCAACTGCCTTCTTGCTTCCTACACAGCACAGAACTACTGATGCATTGGTAGCCTTTTTACAAAGCATATTTCTCCTCCTCCTCAGGATGGAGATTTTTGGAAAAAAAGAAAGTTTTTCCTAAATATAGGAGGATTTTGTCATTGCTTTCAGCAACAACAGCACCAGGAATACCAGGTCTTGCTCTTCCTCTCAGTCCTGTTTAGACACTACTTCTGTTCCTGACCAACCCTAGTTTAGTTGTATGCTTGAGTTCTGATGTTTTGTTTCTGTTTTGCTTGACTCTGGTCTGTTCCCCTTTGTTGGTTTTCCTCACATGCTCCAGATCTGCTGGCTTTTGCTGCAGGGCACAGGTAGGCTCACACTCTGTACCAGTGTCTGAGTTACTGTCATGGACCGCTGCAGCAAAGATGAAAGATTTACTACTATTGTACCTGTACCTTCAAGCACTGTGCAGGATTCATGGTAAGGATCATTCCTGTGTAACCAACTGTTAAAAGAACCAAGCTGAGGAAAAAGGGGGTGGATGACACAGTGCCGTGCTGAGGGCTCTCCATCTCTTCATATACTGTTGCTGTTATCCTGATCCAAATCATGTCAAAAAGCAACTGGAATAAAAAGTAGCTTTGATAGATAGCCTCACAGTGAACCATAACACCTCAGACTTTGCTGAAAATTGCCTAGGAACTTAAATTCATCACAGAAATTTCTCCCAATTAAATATTATGTAACCTTTCAATTGCCTTCATCCAAATCTTCATCTCAAATTATCAGGAATTGTTCATTTAAATTACCGGTTTAAAGCACTCATATTGTCTCTTTTTTCAATTTCAGTCCTCTGAAATTCCTGAAGTGGTTAAGGAAGCAACACATCCAACTCACACTATCTTTGTTTCTTTCTTTTCCCCTTTATTAGTCCCTCAAGTTTTTACGTGGGCTAGAGGGGTGAGCTGGGCTGCAAAAATGAGCAAATTTTAGAGATGGGTGAATATTTTTGGAAGGTGTTTTCTGATTGCCATGAGAGACACAACCAAACAAACTTCTCCCCATTGTCTGGAAGGAGTACACAATCCTTGGGTGTTGTAGAGCTGAGGCTCTTTGTGGCAGACAGATTTCCATGTGTTCTGAAAAACAGTGGGAGATTTCCCAGACTCTGTGGTGGTTCCCTTTGCATGTAGTGAGGCACTTCAGTGTGAAGATCTTAACCCTGTGCTTGAATCTTTCCTTCTCTCCTTTCTCACCACCATTAGGACAGCCCATCTCCCACTTTCTAGAGGTTGAACCCACAGTGGAGGCAGTTTGGTTGCTAGCTTTTGGGGCTGTTTTGCCAGAGCCAGCAATGTTTTGTGTTAACAAGCACTGCCATCTCATAAGTAACAGAGTGGTAAACTCATCTGCTGTGCTGTGGGATTTCCCAGCCCAAATCAGCAGCTCCATCACTGGTGAGTTCCTGACCTTACTGCACTCCATCAATCGGGGGTGCGAAGGAGGTTTCATCTTTGCTACAATACACAGGTGAGCACATTCACAGTAGGTGGTATTGTTCTGGAAAGGATGCTAATTCTAGCAGAACCCTCCATGCTTTGAGACGGGAACAATTCAGGAATCAATGGTTTCCCACACCAGACTTAAACATACGCTCTATGTTTCTTCACAGTTTGCAGGTAATGCTTCACTGAATCCGTAACAATGGCCACTGCTCCTTGGTTTCTTGGAACTAATTTCTAAAAATACTCCAGTGTTCCTACTAGATGCTTCCCGTGATGTTCCTTTTATCTGAATCAAATCAGACTTGCCTTACAGCAGAAAGGCAAAGTGAAAGACCACCAGAGGCTGTAACGCTTCTACAAGACCACATGTTAATATAGCTATTTCAGACTTCAAACAAGTATTTTTTTTCTCTCTGTAGTCTAAACAATTGCAGAAAACATGAAACAGACTGTTTTTTTTTCTAACAACACGGAGTACAGTGAGCTTTTACATTTTCTTTTCAAGCAAAACTAAAGAGTGGAAGCAGAAGCTTCACACTGCTGAGACACTTTCATTTCTGTTAAAGAAACTGGCAGTTTGTTTTCCTTAGCAAGTGTTTTATCAAGCTTGCACAGGAGCAATGAAAGCCAGGAGAAAAATCCCAAGCCGCTGATGAAAGTGGCTTTCAATTCCTGATGAAAATGCAAGGGGGAACTTCAAAACAGTTTCACCATCTCGAAGTGAAAAGGGAAGCACTTTTATAAGAAAATGTGAAAATGAGAGGTTTTCTGCGATGGAAAGCTCTGTTTGCTAGTGAAAAGTGTGAAAAACAGTGCTCGGCCACTCATTAAAATGTCAGTTTTGATGTAATATGTAAAAAATTACTGGTTTTATCAGAAATCCCATCTGTGTAGTTTAATTTCCATCATTTAGGAGATACAAACACACGTACACCCCTACATATATGTTTGTAGATATACATAATTTATGTTGAGAAAATGAGTTTTGTGGTTTTTCCCATTAACTTGGAATATATTCACCTTCATTAGTGTTCTCTTACTGGTTTCCAAGCTACACGTTTCTCTCTTCCATAATTTAACTTACTGTGAATTTGAATTTCTTTAGACTGCAATTCTTGTTGCAAGTCAAGCTATTTGTCAATAAAAAACGTCTCTCGCTTTCCTTCTTTCATTAATGTGAAAAAGATGTCTTTTCACTCACCTATCAGGGGTTCAAGTCCTGACCAGTGCCTGTAAGCAAGGACTTCTCTTAAGTACGCTACTTTTTACCCAACTGGTGCAGAACCTTTCTTAAGCCAGACAAAATATGGTATCATAGAATCACAAAATGGTTTGGGTTGGAACACCATCCTGTTCCAGCCCACTGCTGCAGGCACGGACACATCCCACTACATCTCACTGTCCAAAGCTACCTATTTGCTACAATTAACGATTTCAGCTGTATGTACAGGTGTTTTAAAATGCCTGAAGGTGTCAAGTATCCCTGCAAGGAGTCCTCATATAGGGAAGTGTAGCTGAAGTGCAAAAGCCACTGTGGTTACAGCATGCCAAGTCTCCCACAGAAAGCAGGACAACCAGAAGTACACAACAGCAGTGTCATATTGTAGGGGAGAAAGTCTGAACTGTCTTGAATTTTAGCTCCTTATACAGAATGGGTAGAATTAGCTACCTTTACACTATCAACACCAGGCACAGAACACGAGACGTCTTCCTTGTGCCTTACAGGAGGCAGACCATGGACCATGTCCTGACATGCCCCTGAGACCAGACAAGACCTTGGGTTTAACCAGTCACCACAGTTCAGCAAACCTCAGTCAATGACTGACAACCATACTGAAGCTGTATTGTAATTATGCAGCCTTCAGCTTACTTGACAAACTGGCACAAAATCTTGTGCCTTTTTTTACTTCTTTTCTTTTCCCCTAGACCAACCATGCCTCTTTACTTTTGCAAAGTGACTTGTGGGTAGAATCTCACCATGCAACAGCTGAGCTGTGATCATTTTCTACACACATTCCATCAGCCTGCAGCAAATGAAAGATAAATGAGCTAGCTTAGTCCTCTTTCATGAGCTCACAGCAGAGCAGTTACTGCAGATGAGGCTGTGCACAGTACCTCCTGATGGAAAAATAAGGCAGCTCAGTAACAGAGTTTTGCGTAACCAAATCCCTTAGTGAAAGAACGCATCGCATTCTGAGGATAGTTTGGTGCACTGTGCTATTTATGTCACTAAATCTAGGCATAGCTTCAGTTTCTGTATGTGAGAGAGGGAAAAGTTAAATTATTAAAACTCCAGAAGCGTGGGCGATTGACCATACCAGGCGGATCATGGCAGAGGCGTCTGCTCTGCAGCAATTTGAGCTCAGCATCTTTCAAGATCACAGAGGCGAAACCATGTTTTTCAGGCTTCTCTGCCACATTGTCAACAGCATTTGTGTATGCTCTCAATTTCAATATCAGCAACTGAGTGTAGAGAGAATATCTCCTCATATTATCAGGTCTTTCATGTACAAGTGGTTTTTGTTTTATCTTCATCCTGCTCTTCCAATCTAAAGCAGTCTTGCATTAACTTTCCAAAGCTCGCATTGTAGAATGCTGAGTCAGTGAATCTTATGAAGCATCAGTCTATGTTTTTATTGAATTCTGAGCCGTGGTTATACTCTGTTTGTTCTGCCTGAGATCAATAAGGCAGCTGGAAAATCGTCCTCACAGGGCAGCTGACAATTCCCCAGAAATACCATAAAGAGAAACAACATCTGCACGTAGATTTTCCCTCAGCATTGAGGAGAAAGGACATGTTATGTGGGTCAGTACAGCTGAGTGGCACTGTCAAACCAAGCTTTATCACCATGTGGCCTAGGGCTGTAAGTGCCCCAGGGCATGGCCTGGCCTGCACCCAAGGCCTGCACCTCCAGAGAGCCTGGAGCTGTCCCAGGTGCCACAGAGAGACTGGTTGGTTGGTTGGAAGACTTGCACATGCAATTCAAATTGATGTAATATCTATCTTTGGGTTTGGGGGCTTTTTTCCCCCATTTATTCTACTCTGTGCCACCTTAGTGGGGCAAATGCAAAGGTAGAAGGTGAAGCAGCTCCTCAAAATTGATCTGGGAAATGAAAAAGTACACAGGATGCTCAAGATAAGGGCAACAAGATGCTTTTCCTCCCTCTAATCCCCTGCTACAATGCAAATGCAGTATTGAAAGTCTTTTGTATCCCCATAGAACCCTTCCTGACTCTGAGATAGGTTTCAGCATCTCCCACCTGCATCAACTGACAAAATAATTGTGGTGCAGATCAAAACAAAAACAGATACAACTAGATGCTTGAGACTCTTCCTACAGAAGCCCTGCCAGGAGTCTGCAGTATGGAGTAAGAAATACTACAGCTCAAGTCAGAAGGCTTGGGCTGTGCTGAAGGCTTCTCCAGTCACCTCTGGTCTGCACTGTGCCTGCCTGTTGTGGCTGGGAATCCACTGATGACTGGATATGCTGTGGTCTACACCATTACATTTACATCATCATATATGTCACTCAGTGCACCTAAAGCATGATGGCTGTATCATCCTGAGTTGGACCGTGAACTATACAAGTGATATGCAACTTTCCACACCAGGTGCTTGTGCTGTCCATCACCCTCTTTGCAATAACAGCTTAGTATTTCAAACCAAGCCTGAAATAGCTGGGGTTTACAGGTATATAGCTGAAGTACCTCTACTAGAAACCATTCTATCTTTAAGAATTATTATGTCCATCCTCTTTACAATATGTGTATCTATAAAATGGAAATGCACTGTCTACCTGCACATGAGCACCTCATTTTCATCTTTATAATATCCAAAGCACGACAAGTTGTTAGGAATGACAAGCCAGTTGCTCTGGCTCTTGCTATGCATACAAAAAGAAGTGAAGAATTAAGACCTTCATCATTTGGCAAGCCCAAGGTGCACTTTAGAGGGTCATACAACTAAATCTGTTTTACTCAGTCTGCATCATCAGCTGCATTCAGCCCATAGAAGCTTGAGATTCATCTGTCTACTCTCAAAAATAAGTGGGAGCTCGATTCCTACGCCAGCATAAATCAGGTATGAAGCCAGAGCAAAGCCAACTTGCATTGCTGTACTAAATGGATGTTCAAGCCTGCATCTTATCCTTACTTTTTCTTATCTCACACTGGGATAAATTTTCTTTTTCAAAGTCTGGCCCAACACTCACTATATTATCTGAGAAAGCAAATAGCATACTTCTCAAAACATAACTAAATCCAGCATCTATATGAAAAAAAAAACCAAGACATCTTGATTCTTTCTTTATGCTATGCAAGATATTTTACAATGCTCTTCAGTAATACATGTAGTTTTTTATAAACTGTGAGTTTAAAAGTGAGACTCTAATGCTGTTTCCACAAACTGGGAACAGGAAAGCAGCATAAATCTCAAGATCCTCTTCTATTCAGACAAAGTGTAAGGTCATTTTTTCCTCCACATTTCTGTGTAAGCAGAATTGCCAAGAGAAGCCAATTCTAATAACACTTTATAGGAGTAATAGAAGAGAAAGAAAATAGAAAGCGAAAATAGAGAATAACAAAGGAAACTATTTGAGATGTAGCCTTATCTAAAGAAACCCAGCAATTGGAGGAATTTTCTGTTCTATTAAACACTTGTTAATTAAAACAACTCCAATAAACCCCATACTGGCCTTCGACAAGACTCTCTGAGCATTATATCATTGCAGCACAAATTAAGCACTCTAAAAGGCTGTGCTCTGACTTTGATTTGGGGATAATACAGGAGGGCTAGTCTCTATCCAAAGACACATTACTGTGATGAATCTTTCATGGATTCTGGCTCTGTTGTATGAATTTAGGCCCTTTAAATTGTTCTGTGTATTTGCTGACCTTAAAAGGGAATTTTAATGCAAATTATGACCTACTCTTCGTCATGGGAAGGAGTCCATTGCTGGCCAAATGTTAGAGCAGCTAGGCTGTATCTTGGGTGATTTCACCTCAATGGCTTGGATACCAAATGAGATAATCTTTGGGGAAAGGGTTTCTGATCTAAAGCCATTTGGCAGCTCATGGCTTTCTAAAAGGTTTGCTGCCTTGGGTGTGCAGAGCTTGCACAAATTTACCATCTCTTCGGGACAACGCTTGCCCTCCCATTCAGAGCACCTGCAGCTCACTTAAGAAATACACAGCAATCCACTCCTTCCACATGTCATCTCCCCTGCCCTGACCAAGGAAATATATTTTCTTTTTCTGGCGACTTTGCTCTTCCAACCCAGTGGGTCATGTTGACCTTGATTTCTGTAATCAGTTTCTGTAACGAGCACACTTTAAGCACATAGACACACGGAGAAAATTAAGTGAAGCCTATGCTGTTACGTTTATATTTAGACATCCCAGAGGCACAAAACAGGTTGCTGATTTTCTGTGAAAATCCTCTTTGTAGACAAATGTATCTACAGCTGTTGCTCAGTGAAGGATGAAAACCGCGCTCCTGTGAGCAATGCCCACCCCTGCCCGTTACCGCAGCTCGCTCAAAGCCCAGCTCATAGCAATGGCTCCAGCCCACTCAAAAGAAATAGCCTTTCTGCTTTCCACGTGCTTTCTCACTGAGGGAAAGTATAAAAGGAAAAGGAATGCAGGCAGCGTTCCCTGCAATGTCTTCATTTGTTAGAAAATAGGCGTCTTTAGCCAGCACCCCGTGAAAAATCTCTATGAGAGCATAAAAGCATGAGGTTTCTAGGACTCCTCTTTCAACATGAAAGCAAAGATTTTAAGGAAGAGTTTCTTCAAGAAGCAGTTCTCCTTTGCAGAAGCTGAGAGCCGGTGCAGAGCTGATTACAGCTCCCCAGCTCTGCTATCTTTAGGCTAAAGTTGAGCTTTATCAGACATCAGAAGCTGCTCTTACTGCTTGTCGTCTGCTGTTTCTGGTTTTGAGAGTGTGAGGTTTCAGCCATATCTGAATCAAATTGAAAAACACCCACACATTTCTCTTTTTTTTTAATGGGGATTTAGATGCCATGAGTGAACTGGAAATCCAGCGGGCTAATATCAATGTGCAACTTGAATGTAATGCCCCTTGTCTATGGCTTCAGATGCCAAACTCCCCTGTGTGCATCAGATGATTACTGATCCAACCAGACCTTTAACCAAGCTGAGCAGCATGTCAAGACAAGTGTGTTTTAGGCTTCCTGGCTTCAGAGGGACAAACTGCATCCAATTATACACAGAAAATCAGATAAATTCATAATCACCTCAATGGAAACAGGAGCACAGATTTCCACCCACGAGACCGTTCAGACTCACACTTGAAATTGCTCACTTACAATGCAGTTCATCTCACCCAATTTAGCAACCTCAAAGTTAGTACTTCTCCAGGATATTCACACTGGCTGTCCCCCCTGACCCTCTGTCAAGGGCACATCCCACACAAGGGGATGGATATCCTCTCAGAAGCATCTTTCTTCTTTTTTGACCACACACCCAGTTGTAGATGGGAACTGTGGAGCCCATGTGAAGTCACTTTGAGCATTAACACCATTCTGGCACGTTGTGCATCCAGCACTGCTGGGAGTGGGACACATTTGTTGGAGATGGCGCTCATGAAAAATGATCTCACTGGCAAATGAAAATCAATGCTGGAATTATTTTTAAATGACATATTTTCCAGTCATATATGTAAAGCTGTTTTGCAGATTCGTAGCATCTGCACCACAAAAGAAAGATTTTATTTTGACAAACTAAATGAAACATTTGGTTCTCTCTGCTTTGCCTTGTGGTTTTGTTTTGAAATCGCTTTTCCATTTATCTGGGAAGAAAACATTAACATTTTCTCTAGATCAAAAGGAAACCCATGCAGGGGGGTTGAAACTAGATGATCTTTGATGTCCTTTTCAACCCAGGCCATTCTATGATTATACTGGATCCAGATAAACCCAATAGTTCAATGTATAGTTTGGAATGATTTTAGAGGTGGATTTTAATTCAATAATTTAAAACCTTTTCAATCGATCTCAATGCGTGAGATACTGAAAAGCGAGTCAGCCAAACAAACAGAAAAATCCAAGGTCTTCACAATTCTATTGTCTCGCAGTTTTAGTTAAATATTCTAATTCTAATATTAATTCTAATATTTCTATGATTCTACATGCATTGTTTTGATTTCATGTTCCTAGATAAATATTTGTAGTACCACCTGCATACTGTGTACACAAATTGCAACCGCTTCCAACAACAATAGGCACCTGAACGTGATTCATGTACCATATGTTCCAAGGTGTTGCAGGGAATAAAACCACTAAAACACATTTGTCTGTAATTACTGTTTCTAGTTTGGAGAGGGTTTTGTATGACATAGTGTAACTGGGATTCCTGGCAACAGGGTGTGAAAAGTGGAACTGCCTCTCCTGCTCTTAAGCACTCATTTCAAGGGACAGGTGCTTTTTCTCATCTTTAAGAGGCATTCACCTGAAATTCCAAACTCACCAAAACCACAGCACTAGGAAATTAAAGAGTACAATTGTACAGTTGTTTCCATTTTTTTCTTGCTTTGGGTGTGCCTTTTAAAAACAATGTTGTTCTGTTGCAAAGGAATAGTACTAGTCACTGCCATTTGGGTGCGAGGTGGTATTCTTTTCTATTGGAGGAAAACAATATTTAAAGATCAATCAGCCAAAATAGAAATTTTCCCTTTTTCTTTTATATTTTTTTAAAGGGCTAAGTCAATATGAGAAATTAAGAGGCTTTGAAAGCAACCACTTCCTACAGTTTGTTCTCACAATAACTTAGCTTAGCCTATTTTTCCCCATAAACAGAGCTAAGAAAACACCAACTTGGGGCAGGAGGAGTGTGGTTGAAAAAAGAATTCTTGTAAGATACACTTCATTTTTCAACCATTAGGACAGTCCTCCCCAAATTCCTCTGCTAACCTCAGTTTAACAGGGTTTGGTGAGTGATAGAAGAATACTGATAAAAGTCAAATAGAGCACAGTGGTCATAAGGTGTCCAACCTCTTTTTTTTTTCAGCCATTACAAAAAAGGAGGGGACTTCCATTTGCCTTTCTGTTGTGCCTTAGCAAGAGCACACCGCTGTGCCCTGCATTCACACCGTCAAAGCCCAGCAGCTTTCTCAAAGGCCAGGGAAACACTGAAGCTATGCACAAGGTCATCTATCAGAAATCAATTCCATGGGCTATGAGTAATTTATCATCACTTATCGCGCAACAGTTCTGTTTGCTGATTGAATTAAAATGAAACTAACGTGATCTTAAGTGAAACTGAGCAAGCAGGATCATTAGGTAGCTGAAGAGATAATCAGATACTCCTTTTGCATTGCTAAAGATAGTGAATGGGGATTATTAAAACTGGCAAAATCTGATCCTTTCTCAGGCTGGGCCGTCAGCAGACTCTCAACACTCATTCACACACTGAGGCACACAGCAACTTTAAAGTGAAAAGGCAATGGGTTTTATCTACTCCTTCTCATCAACCTTCCTGCCTTTGCAAACTCAGTACTAATGAGGCACTGCAGTGAAAATCATCCCACTTTGCTACCTGGAATCTTTCTGTAGTGAAGATGAAAGAGATGCTTATCCAAAGTCTTTTTGGTTTTGTTTTGCAAACATGAATGAGGTTTTGTTATTTAATATTATTGCAGAGCAGTGATCATATAACACAGAGATAGTTTTCTATTTAATTGCTCTGCAAATCCAGAGCTTTGAAGTTAGTTCGTATAAATATCTCTGAGATTCAACAAATAAAGCTTTTGATTTCCACCCTAGGCAAAACAAACAATTTTATTCTCTGGTGTGGATGGATACAAAGTTGGGCTTCATGCAAGGAAAGCCCAAGAAGCAAAATTCCCATCCAGCTGCTCTCCGTAGTATAGAAATCCAAAAAGAAAATAAAAACAAATTGCAATTCAAAATGCATTGTCAATTTTCCAGCATGCTTATCTGCACCAGCATGAGCAACGTGGGCCATCAGCTCACAGCTCTTTGGTCTGGAGGTCTTCAGGAAAGGATTTTTGAGAACACATGAATACATAGAGGCCACAAACAGAGCCACCAAACCCAAGTAGGAATAGAGCAAAGTTAGCTTGGCAAAAGAAGCAAAGTGGAAGAAACTTTTCCATGCAAGCAAAGCCTCTGGGGCTAGAAGGCTGAGGAGAAACCTGAGAACAGCTGGGGAATAATGGAATTGTATTTTCCTTTCTTTAAAATGAAGCTTCTGTTTTTAAATCAAAGTAAATACCTCATCTATAATTCTTCAAGAAATACTTCTAAAATACAGCTGTGCTCTGAATTTCCCTGACAATGGAACCTCACCACATTATCCTTTTTAAACAGATGTGGTTTATAAATATCCTCACTGTGGCACTTTCACTGCATCGTGGGGGCCGTGGAGATGAGGCCAGCTGTGTCTTCTAACTGGATCTGCTCCCCAAACAGATGTCCTCCATCATCAGAAAGTAGCATCCTGCAAATCACTGCTTTTGAGAGGTGCCACCAGATGATGCTCATGGAGAAACACCAAGACATCCATCATCTTAAAGTTTCCTTTTCTCATGAAAATTATCCGAGGGCCTAAGCATCAGGTTTAGAGATGGATCCTCCCTGGATGTATTTACTGAGATGAGCCTCTCGTAAGGATCAGAGCAAACAACCAATTAATGAGACGCCATGCAACTAACTACTGTGTACAAGGAAGATGTCCTCTGGCAAACCCAGGAATGCTAACAAGACCTGTTACCACAAACACTCCTTTAAGTCTGAATAAAACAAGTCCTTATTATAAACAGGAACAAGCACATGCCAATGTCCTCATCCTGCTGAATGTCCTCCATTTTCTTCTCAGGTGGTTAATGAAGGTAGTACAGAGGTAAAAGAGTCCTGTTAATTTACTGTCTTACTGGCACTGAATTTCCCCTTGCTCACAGGATTTTATTTAAATTAATTATTTAATTATTTTTAATTATTAATTTGGCTTTATTTATTATTTTTAGAAAATCTAAACCTGTTCACATTACAAGCTCTTCCAAATTAACGTGCACAAAGACTCCCTTCTTGGGAGCAAGCACTCCCTCTCCTCCCACAGATACCCACATGGGGATGCGAGTGGAGCAGTAACCTGTGTCCTTCAAATGCCTTTCTTTGCTGGAGCAGGTCCTGTATTCAGTGATATGGGAAAGGAAACTTAATTGTGTTGCTTTCTCCACCTGAGATCTGTTACAGCGCCTGGGTTCTAAGAAAACCTTGAAAAGAAGTAAACTAAAAGCAAAAATATGAATTTCTATATCTGGTTCCAGCTGCCCTCCCACACCAAAGTCTTCTTTGAAGAGGAGTCCATTCAAACTCTTTAAAACCAAGCTTCTGCCACTCTCCCATTAATCTTGAATTCATTCTCACCTTGACAAGTCCTTGCTTTGCAGCACATTTGAACCCCAGCCACAATTAGTTCCACCAGACTCCTCTCCTCTGCCCTTGTCTGCACAGCTTTCTCAGCTGCACTCTGCTTTCTACATCTGTTCAGACTCCTTTGGCATCTCAGCAAACAGGTAGCATCTGGCCCCATGCAGGTTTTCCCAATCAAACACACAATTAGGTTTGCTGTACAAGGATCATTTGGCTCCTCTATAATACTGGCAGGCTTGATAACAATTCAGCTATAACTAACCTCATTTTAGCATGCTAAGAAAAACTTTGCCACCATCGCAAAATGAATAATATCTTTTTGGTTAGGAATATCTTGAATACAAAGGACATTTGCAAACAAAGAACCAAAAGATCAAAAGTGAAGCTGGGCTCATTAGCAAAATGAGTGAACCGAAGTGTGGGCAAGGGCAGAGTTGGTGGCTAATTTATCTCAAAACTGAGCTCAATGTGACATGGCGTCCTGCAGTGCAGAAGATTGGGCTTAGTGACCAGCACCCCTTTTCTCATCCTAACCATTCTCCGTTGGCCCAGGAGAATGTTCAAGCTAGGTTCTCTGCTAGGTTTTGCTCCTGTAAAGGTGAGCAACTATTCTAATCACCAGACTCCTATGATCAGTAAAAAGAGATGGGCATTACCTAAAAGCATCTCAACACCCCTGAACTGGTGAAGACACTTTCATCAAAGATACAAGAGATCTAAAGGGGCTGTAAGAAAGAAGAGGACAGACTCTTTAGTGGGGTCTGTTGTGACAGGACAAGGGGAAATGGTTTCAAACTAAAAGAGGGGAGAGTTAGACTGGATGTAAGAAAAAGTTGTTTTACAGTGGGGTAGTGAGGCAGCGGCACAGGCTACTCAGAGAGGTGGTGCTGCCCCATCCCTCGTCAAAGGACAGGCTGTGAGCACCTGGTAGAGCTGTGGGTGTCCCTGTTCACTGCACAGGAGTGGGACCAGATGGCCTTCATGGGTCCCTTCCAACCTAAACCATTCTGCAGTTCTGAGATTTTATGATTAATACCTGCTGAATGTCCAGCTTTGGTGGGACACCTGATTTTTTAGGCTGATACAGTAGAATTCTTCCAGCTGTGCTTAGTAATAGAAAAGGGAACTTGTTTGTGCATCTGTTTTTTTTTTCATGATAACCATTTAGCACAGAGACATCGATGATTCCCTGTATCTCGAACCACTTGATGCTTCCAAGTGACAGAAAATCCTGCTTGCATCACTGCCACACAAATATGGTGTACCTGGTATTTCCTTCTGCATTAACAACCCAAAGCTTCAAAAGAAAAATCCATATTCTGCATTAGGAGAAGGTAGAATTCTGATAAGCATTTAGCAAAGGGAACAGTGAATCTGTTTCAAAAGTATAATGCAGAGCTTACAATCCAGGCTTCAACTTACACTTGACGCTTATGCAAGCAGTGTGTGTGAAAAGCAGATCCTAAATGCCTGACTGACACATTAAATGTGATGGGTCTGTAACGCAGGCAGCATTACCAGCAGGAAAGGCCCTGTTATTTGTTTGCTTAAGATCCCTTGGTACTTGGTTTTAAAGCCTGCTTGGAGCCAAGTGACAAGAATCTTTAAAACTGCAAAGCCAAAAATAGCTCCAACATCCCAGTTAAAATGAGCTGCAGATAATCTCTCGTGGCAACATGATGGAGTGCAGCCTAGTGAAAGCAAAGCAAATGCTGATGGGGATTCTCGTGCCTCCTGGACACAGGCTCAACATTTTCCCAGGTATCAGTGCACCATTCTATTTCTTTAATTTGAACGCTCTCTCTTCCCAATGATGTTTCCCTCATCTGCACTTTCTGCAAGATTTTTCAATTAAATAACATTATGGTTTATTTCATGCTAGTCCATACACAGAGCACTCTTGTGTTGGCCGTCTGGTCTGTTCTCTCCCTCCCTTCATCCCTTCTTTAATGCTATCTGCTCTATGACAGGATGTTCTTCTAGCTCTGCCTTTTTCTGAAATTCATACGGTAGATTTTGCTCCATGCAACAGATCTTTCAATGCCAGGATATTATGGTCATGTCAGGAGAGTTGACTTATGTGACTCAGTCTTTCAGCAAGATCACAATACAGAAAGATGGATTCTTTTGTGCTCCTGATTTACTGTTTCTCTTGGGGCTGCACAGCTGAAAGCCTAGAAATGGATCAACCAGAAACAAGTAAATGTACTTAATTAGCAGCAGCAGCAGCAGCACCACACCAATGGTGGTAGGTGGATGGTTGGACTAGGTGGTCATAGTGGTCTTTTCCAACCTTAATGATTCTATGATTCTTCACTGTAGGCATTTCCAAAACCTTGTTACTGCAGTGCCATTCTCAATATAATTCTTTCCAACCATATCACAGCTAAATATCAGATTTCATGAGTTTTAGAAAGATCTATGATTCAGGTTTCCAAGAAGAAGTATGTATATCAAAAGACAAGAAGATATCGAAACAATAAAATGAGTTATTAGCGAAGCAAACATCCAGGGCAGGGTATTTTTATACCATTTTCCTAGAAGCTCCCAGGCATTCACCACACAGAGGGTGGTGACGCACTGAACAGGTTGCCCAAGGAGGCTGTGGATGCCCCATCCCTGCAGGCATTCAAGGCCAGGCTGGATGTGGCTCTGGGCAGCCTGGGCTGCTGGTTGGCGACCCTGCACATAGCAGGGGGTTGAAACTGGATGATCATTGTGGTCCTTTTCAACCCAGGCCATTCTAGGATTCTATGATCCACTGCTCCTCCTACCCTCGTTATGCCTGGATCCCCAGGGGGGGCATAGGGCCAAGCTCTGAGCCATGCTGATGGCTCTCACCAGCCAGATAGGTGCTGAGGAGGGAGTTTGCAGGAGAATCTGTGATTTGGAGAATTTTCTCCTAACGAAGGCAGAGCTGGGGGAAGGAATTGTGCTCCCCCATGCAACCTTTTGTGTCAAAGCTGCCTACATGGAGACAGACTCGGCCTGGACAGCCAGTTTTCAGCAGTCATGGGCTGAAATACATGGAATTGCTATTGCAACGCAGAGGGACCTTTTCACTTTGAGAAGTCAGCAAGGTAATGGAAGGGTCTGGCCTTTAATAAAGGTAGAGACAAGCGCAGAAGTAATCACCTTGGCAACCAACGCAGTGTTGATGTCACCAGCTAATGCTGCATCACACACAACAGCTCGGGACTGTGACATGCAAATTTGTGTCACTCATCACAGGGCAGGTCTGTGCTGGGCTTGGCTGAAGGACATCTGAAGAAGAATGACTCCTTCAGCCCAATGGGCCATGATAGTGACCCATTCCCTCATTAAGGCTGCCATTCTGGAAGGAGTTGGGGTGAATTAGATGTTCAAATCTATGAGACCTGAGTGGTATGGCTTCTGCATACAGGGCGTAACTGAATGTGTCTCCAGGTATTTCTCCTGCATTGCCATGCAGATCAGAGCCACCACAGACTCAAGGGAGTTTAATTTGTCTCTATTATGTGCATCTGTGTCTTGCTCACACATCCTTTCTGAGAAGAGCTGTAAATGACTTTTTATGAAAAACAGGCACTCACATACGTATTATTTCTTCTTGTGTCTGAGAAAAATGAGCCTTTTCATTTAATTTGCTCCAATTTCTCCCTTCAGTCCTCCCAATTACAGACCTGCAGACTGCAATTATTGTATGTTTTATCTGCTCTCACAAAAGGGTAGAATAAATCAGTAACATAAGTGTCAGCAATGCTGGTGTGGGGTAAGGTGAAGCTCATCTGTCAGCAATCAGATGCATATCATCAGCTTAAGCCACTTCTAATTCTTTTGGTGGCAGCAAGGAGGACACAGATGCGAACCAGACAACATGCATCACACCTTAGGTCTACTCTGACTCTACTTAGACTCTACTCTGACACCAGCCTGCTGACCAAACATGTGAAATATAGTAACCACCCAGGTTCTCATATCCACTGAATTTCAGTTCTGTGGAAGCTGTTCCTCTTACAGCCCTGAAAATGGCAGTGATGTGAGGCTGTGTAGCCCTGATTCAGTAACTTACAGATCATTCCAGCATTTGCTGGTGTTATTCAAAGGTGCATCCACAGAAAGAGTCAATACATGAGCACTGTTTGTCTTCACAAGTTCTAAGATAATCCAGAAATGCAGCTTTTTACTGTTAGTAAACCTGAAAATAGTTTAGTTTGTACTTAGATTTCAGCAGTTGATCAGACCCGCCAACTCAACACAACAGAGCTATTACAAAGAGCTGAGAAATGCCCCACATTCATCAGCTCTTTGTTCAAATAGTTGCTTTCCTACCACCTGGGGGAAAGCAACTATTTGAACTTCATCCTGGTTTGTTTGGCTTTTTTTAATGCCATAACAGGAATTTATTAGAGTGTTACTGAACCAAGCAGGGCCAAGCATATTGCATGAGCTTAAAGCCTAAGAGCAAGGAACCATGTCTCAGAGTTGTACAATGATGGAATTTTTATGGTAAGAAAAGACCACTAAGATCATCTAGTTTGACCATCAACCCATCACCACCATGGCCACTCACCACATCACTCAGTGCCACATCTTGTCCATTGAACTGCATAGCAGGGTACTTCTGTGCCAGCACAGCCTGGTCATAGCTGCTGGAAATACTTCTAGACCTAGCAGGCACAGAAAGCAAATGCACTAAAAGTAAAGGTTCTGCATGTGTCATTAAAAATAATACAAAACTGGGACTTCTGCTACCAGTTTGGCAGGGAGGATGAAAGGCTTTGTGAAACTGCATTAACATGCCTGCCAAGGTTTCAGGAGTCCTACATCCAGTGCAATTTCCCACTTGAGTTCTCTGGACTTCCATGAAAGGTAAGAGAGGAAAGGATTGAGCAAAGCAGGGGAAGGTGGGCAGGCATGAGAATCTGGGAACAAAAGAAAGCAAAAGAAAATAAATGACTGGTAAGGTTTTCCAGGAATTCATCCTGCTCCAGTCGTGGTACTAATGCACATCAGGTTAGTCAAAAGCAAAGGCATGACAAAAAACTGGCTGAAACCTTCTATTTCAGAATGGCAAAATAAGAGCAATTCTGAGGAAGGGAATTCTTATTCTTTCATGAGAAATTGATAAAAAGCGTACTCATGGATTTTCCTCATTAAGTTTGTGCAGTTTTTTTAACAAAAAATCCCCTGTAGACCAATCCAGTACTTTTTTCAATTTCCCCTTTTCCAATCAGTTCCCATCCTTAACTCCTCTCCACCATTATTTTATTTTTTTAAGGGGTACTGTGTGAAATGACAAAGTGTAAAGAGGAGAGAATATATTCTTTTAAGATGGTTGAACCTTCATCACGCAGACTATATTTTCCACATACATCTCCTATGGACTGTTTGCTGTAACAAACAGATAATCTGGAGTTCATAGAATCATAATTCTAGAATGGCCTGGGTTGAAAAGGAGCACAATGCTCATCCAGTTCCAACCCCCTGCTATGTGCAGGGTCGCCAACCAGCAGCCCAGGCTGCCCAGAGCCACATCCAGCCTGGCCTTGAATGCCTGCAGGGATGGGGCACCCACAGCCTCCTTGGGCAACCTGTTCAGTGCGTCACCACCCTCTGGGGGAAAAACTTCCTCCTAATATTCAACCTAAACCTCCACTGTCCCAGTTTAAAACCATTCCCCCTTGTCCTATCACTGTCCACTCACACAAACAGCCGTTCCCCCTCCTGTTTATACGCTCCCTTCAAGTACCGGAAGGCCACAATGAGGTCTCCCCGGAGCCTTCTCTTCTCCAAGCTAAACAAGCCCAGTTCCCTCAACCTTTCCCCATAGGAGAGGTGCTCCAGCCCTCTGATCATCTTAGCAGCCCTCCTCTGGACCCTCTCCAAGAGTTCCGTGTCTTTCTTGTGCTGGAGGCTCCAGGCCTGGATGCAGTACTGCAGAGAACTCCAGAGTTCTCAGGCACGTCCAGTTCCTAACACAGTCTTGGGCTTTAATGAGAGGGTTAATTTGGACAACAACTTGTGCAGCCCACCAGTAAAAGAAGGCAGAGCAGGGAGCTCACAGAGTCATTCAGTGCAAACGTGACCCATCCACAGGACACACAGAGAGAAACTTGGGTCCAGTTCTTTTAAGAATTCGTTAAAAATGTCTCGCTAGATAAAAGCAGAAAGCCCTGCTGCGATCAGTCTCAGGAGGTAATTTAAGTTAACTAGGCAATTTTGGCCAGTATTCAAGCAGGAAGGGATGTGAACCCTCTCAACCTTTCTTTGAAGTTATAGATATGTATGAACACACTGAGAACGTCTTTGATAGGATCCCAGCTATTGAAAATTGAAGTTTCTGTAATCACACCCAGCAAACGCTTTGAAAATAATCATCCCATCGGAGTGTCCTGATATGGCTTCTCATGTCAGGCTGGGTCAGCAGCACTGAGCTATGGCATGTAGAATGTCATTCAACCAGAGAGCGGTGTACCTTAACGGCAGGGATCAAATACTGAGCTATGGAGAGAAGTACACAGGGCTGACCCTTTTACTCCAGTGTACGTGCTGGTTACTCAGCCTGGTCAGCCCTACCCACTGGACTCCAATGCATTCTTGCTGAGGAACACTGGAGCAAGTGAAAGGCATGGCTTTTAGAGGAAAGCCATCAAAAAAATGGGGAGAAATTTTGCAGAAAACCTCTCGCCCATATTCCTGTACCCACAGCACAGCAAGTACGCCAATGAGCCTTTACCTGTTTCTCAAAGACAAGGAGTGTATGCAGCCTGGTGGCCAGGAGGGACCACAAGGATAGGCCTTGGTGGTGGGCAGGTTCCCACTGGCCCTGGCTTCATGGTACTGACCTCCTCCTGTGTAGCAAGTCAACCTTTTCCTGTGTGTTTCTGTATTTAAGTGGCTTGTTCCTGCTAAAACCAGCAGCATCTTACTCTCTAGAGCAATGACAGTTGTGAGAAGTGTTCATATCCCAATTCTTAAGACCCTCAAAGCTATTTAGACGACCTGTGCTTGGAGTAGTTTGGGAGTGGCAAGTGGCTGCGTGATTATGACAGACTTCAGCAACCACATCCACGCTATCTCAAGCATGCTGAAGCCAAGGAGTCAACCTCAGGTAAAGCCAGGGGCAGCCTCAGCTTTCTTGAATCCTCCCTGTGTGCCCTCTTAAAAGTCCTTTCTTAATCTGTCTGCAGCTCCAGAGAAGGAGAGCAATCCTGAGCTGAACCAGGATCTCAGCAGCAAACAGCACCAACACAAGGCCAGGACAACACATCAGCAGTCCTTAACGAGCATCCCTAAGTGTCTGGAAGTACAGGATTCACCTCTGTCCCGTGGCTGTCCCTTCAGAGAAACCAGATTTCTTATGCATTCAATTTCTCATTTTCTCCCTCTTCATCCCAGATGACATTAATGTATTAATGCTTAAGGCAGGGGAAATTGTTGTTCCCTCCCCACTTGGAGCATGCTGCTTGGACACAGCTGTGTGGAAGATGTATTACACTAATGGAGTTTTCTTGTTGTTGTTTTTTTTTTTCCCTTCTTTTTCTGATTGGGTAAATCCACAGTAGGGCTGCATCTGATTTCTAATCCATTAGTCGCCTCTCACCTCTGCTGGAAAATGCAGAGTTATGTTTTCCACCTCCTCTTGCCATTAACTCTTACTTCCAGCTTAAGCCACTTCCAGCATAGCTGTTTTTAGCCACAGCTGTGCTCTGCCTCACCATTTGTCTGGATTCTAGTTTCTTTGTGCCTGCTGCTAATGGACCAACACCCTGGGGACAGAGGCAAAAGGCCCCTGTAGTCAGATCACATGATATGGCCATCAGTAAGAGCTTTGGGCACCCTCAGTCCCAAGTTTGCTAGTGCAGAATACAACACAAATGCCTGCTTGCAATCCTGTCCATTCAGATCTGGTCCAGAATATTGGAAAGCCTGTCATATCCACAGCCATCTTTTTGGTCTGTGCCTCTAAACAGTGAGCCCTTCAGACTGTCAGCTGTGTCTCACTATCATGAGAATGAAATGGCAGTGACAGAAGGTTTTGTTTTGATTCAGATGGTCAGGAGCTGCTCACCCTCACCTGATAAAAGGGATGGATGTGTCAGCAGACCAGGTTGTCCTGAGGTGTCTGAGTATTTCCTCTCCCTGACTGTGCCATGACATTGGGCAATGTGAGAGCATCACCTCCCCATGACACCCTCTGCTACTTTAATGAGAAGCCCATCCAAAACCGAGCCTGTGCTGCACTGAATTATCCAGCCTTGAGGTAGCCAGACTCTCATTTGTGCTGACCTGGACGTCCCTGCTGACAGCCAAGAGGTTGTTTGCTCACTGCTCAGAGCAGAAATGCACTTCTTACCTATGATTGCTGATACTTCTTCTTACAGTTCAATAGACTTATGTAGTGACAAGGAAGAGATAAAAGCACTGTGCCGGTGCTTCTCCTTTCATTGTTCCTTTTGGGAAAGGTTGAAATGGAGCCTGCTTGTTTCACCACCCTGCATGCGTCTCTTTGGTGCTGTCTGTTCTCTCAGGGATGAGACCATGTTTCACCCCAATGCTCCCACCCCTGGGATCGCTGACTTCAGCCAGGATACCTTCTTGCCTACCAGAGACAACAGCAAGGCCAGAGCAATGATATCAGCCACTGCTGGCTTTGTTTCATACTGCCAATAGTGGCAGGTATCATCAGGAGGAAAGATTTATGCCTATATATACAAACAGCAGAAGGAGACCACATTCACATCATTGCTGCTGCCAAGCCCCACTTGATCGTGCTGGGTGAAGGAGTTTGATTAACTGATGGCCTTTTTGTAATCAGAGACTTTACAAAATTCATCAAGGCCAATGCCTGTTATCCTGACTGCTCCTTGGTCTCACCCAGTGTCCAGACACTATCTCTGCTCTGTCAGGGCACAAGCCAGGTTGCAATTAGTATCTCATCAGCTCATCCTGCCTGACCTTAAGGTCCAGCCTGGAGATGCCAGTAGGGCAGGTCCTGAGGCTATCGATGAAGCAGACTGCAGGGATGGCACCAAGAACCTCCGAACATCAGGCTCTCAGCACATTACAAGATTCCCCCCACTGACAAAGGAGCCCTGGGGCCCCAGTGGTCCCAACTCCAGACATTGCTGAGAAAATTATCACAAAGAACTTCCTCAATAAGCATTTGACCTTCTGAGTCCAACTTCAGCATGAGGAATTTAAGATCTCTATGTGTTCCGTTCGTAAACACACCTAAATGTCAGTGAAATGGCAACTTGATGACAGATTTGCTATTGCTTTACTCTGGCTTTACAGTGATGCAACTTCTTTGAAATCCAGTGGAGTAACTCAGAGGTGAGTGGAATCTGTATTACGTAGGATTGCTTTTAGCAGTAGGGTTACACCTGTGATCCATTCTCAATGTGCTTCTCTCCTACCAGGTACTGCCAAGTGCTAATACAGTCATTGGAGGGGTCATCAGGAGTTCAGTGTTCTCAAGAATCTCATGCTTTGTTTTTGGCACTGGCAACACAACAGCATTTCTTAAATTTAATTCTCTTGAAAAGCAAAAAAACAGCCACGTCTCTTAGTACAAGATTTCAGGCATGTTTGTTAGTCAGTAATTACTCTTAACCCATCATGGCCCTTGCAAAATAATCTTGTTCCTTGCACCTAGCAATCTGTTACAGGAATGATTAGATTACGTTTTCAGTAAGAAAGCTCACAAATTGATTTGTTTTCTATTAACCAAACAAAAACTGTAATGTATCACAAAGCTTGGCTGCAGGAAGGATGAGAAAGTGTTGGGCAAATTCTTGTACCTACTTCTAGCCACTAAAAAATAACTTGCAGTTTTAACAACTAAGCATTGCTCGATTTCTACCATTTTTCCACGTAAGTCCTGCCTACTTTAGGTCTTTTGAGGTCATGCGGTGCTTCAGGAGAAGCTCTGTGCCTGTAGCTAGTGGCAAGACATGCCAAAATATGCATTTTTCCCTTTGGGTCAGTAAAGAGCTCACAGTACCAAAGAAACACAAGCACAGCACCAGCAGGAAGCAAACAGGTATGCATCATTTCCTTACATAGGTACCTCCTCCCTCCACAGAACAGAAAGGCACGTGCATCTGATAGCTCCCAGCAGGAGAGGGATGGAAAGACCTGGAGGGATGCAGCCCTCAAGTCTTGGTTCCCCGTTTGGAAGTACCAGGATCTCTGGCTTTTCCTCCTGCTGCTGCCTTTCGTCTCTCATCTGGGCCCATTGCAAAGCATTGCTGGCTTTTTAGTAAGGTTGGCCCTGAAGCAAGGACCGGATGCCCTCTGCTCCTACCAGCTCTAATTTCTATCATTCTTTTCCATATCATTTTATTTCCCTTGCTCCTTTTCAGCTTTGATATACTGTCCCCACAGTGGTCAACCAACAGTAGTGCTCTGAAGAGGCAGAGGTCCTTTCCATGGTCAGGGGCTCTGTATCCCCTCCAGCCCAGCTGGGCTTCACACTCATCCATGAACTGCATGAGTCCTCTCCCTACACAGCTGCCATGTGAAATGAGCATGTCAGCATGTTATATATCATTGGACCCAGAGAACGAATGCCCTGCTGCTCCTTTTTACAGTAGGCATAGAAATCAAGGCTAGAGGTATGAGCCGAACCATAGCTGAGTATAGGCATTTTCCTGCAGTTCTATAAGGATAAGCCTCAGCCTTGTGCAGGCAGAGTTTAGCCCAGTGGATGCCCCTATGGCTTTCAAAGGCATTTTTCACCCAACATTTTCTCTCTTCTCATATTCTCTCCTGAACAGGGAAGGCACCTGTAGGCCTGGATTCACTGCAGATCATCCACCTTCTCAGAGCCATAGGGCAAGTTTCATCCCTTTCCACCTGTTCTGCAGCAGTTCATAAAGCTGAGTTTCAGATGGGGAGGTAGAAGGATGCAAAAGGGAAGGCAAACCAAGATAAGTAGGCTGCTGAAGTCAAGGGAAAGCCTGCAAACAAGTCAGGACATGATAAATTATCACCTGCAGATGCAGCATGGACATGACAGGATGCAAAAACAGTTGAGGATCAAGGATAGAGGGAGAAGGAAGGATTCATTTCAAAAGTGTTTGGTCAACAGCCCTCACAGCTCTGGAAGTGTCCTTTTGCATGAATAAAAGAAATGCAAAGAGATTTCTGAAAAATTCTTTTGCCTCTTGAAAACAAGATGGGTTTTGCCTCTTGAGAACCTCTTGGATTAAACTAGTCACACAAAAACCTGGACTGACAAAACTCTAAACAATACGTTCCAGCTATTCAGGCTACAAATGTGGTAAGTATCAGATCCTACATTTAGGATATGTGCCATTGGTAGCTGAAGTAGCCAGGAATTATAATCAAAGTACATGGTCAACCATAGTACTGCTTAAGAGCAGTACGGGACTGCATTGATATCCAGATAAAGAGAAAGGCTTGTAAAGACTGATTTGGATACAAACATGTGACTAATTTAAGCTTAGTTATGTGCCAGAATTTAGCTCAGCTCTTTCAGGGAAAAGTAGCTAAAGGCACAATGATAATGGAAATCCAGATAAAATGAAAGAGAATTTTAGAAGTATAATGGACAAGAGTCTTAGAGAAAAAAATACTGCTGGTTGAATTCATGTGGTAGCTTAATCAAAAGTGTATTTCATAAAATACAAGATTACACATAAGAAGGTGAGGCTTAGGTTAACACTGAGCTGGAAAAGGAAGAGGCTAGGAAAAAGAAACGGTGTTAAAAAAGGATATATATCTTCATAACAAGACTTCTAGAGGAGTTCCTCAGAGAATATTAATTTTTATATTGTCACACTGGGTAGTCAATTAACGGCGTTCCCATTCAACCTCCCAGAGCACTGTCAGCTCTGAGGAAAGCAGGAATAGCAAGAGGAAGAACTGGATGGCCTTAAGGCCTAGAGAAAAATGATTTAACATAGCCATTGTGTTGACATAATTCCTTTGTAGAGATATCAGAACACTGGGCAAGAACCATGTTTTGGGAAGAACATCTGTCCTGTGTGACACTCACCAGCTGACAGGAGCAGATAGGCCATGTAGGCACCAATGTGATGGGTGAAAAAAACCCATCAAAGTAATTGCTAGGAAGGACTATGAACAGCCCATAGGGACTGGTGATCTCACAGGAAAGATTGGGCTTGTTAGGCTTAGTGAAGAAATGCTAAGGAAGGATTCCAGTGCTTTTTGTGGGTCTCTGGGGAGGGACAGAAATGCACCTCAAAGGGAGCAGACCAATTTACACTAAAGGAAGATGCTGGAACAAAAATACAGAGGCAGCAAGTGGAACCTGTTTCAGCTGGTTGTCTGAAGATCTGTAGCTGTTAGTACAGTGACACTGAGGATTTGGTCCCCACTGGGAGATGAGTTAAATCATTTTATGGAAGAGGAAACGTGGCTGTGGGGATCAGATGGACGCAGACATTATAGGTTCCCTTGATCCCATCACAGTGCAGAGAGCCCATCGTGGTGGATGTAAAGGCAGAATTCCTTACGGATTATAGCTCAAGTTATCTTGAATCCTTCTTTCTTCACTTCATTTTTTGCTAACATCTCTGTTTGTTTAGTCCAAACAGGCTCATAGTAAATACCTTGATAACTACTAGATCAAGAATCAGCATTCCATAATTCATGACTGTATGAACACTGTATCTTTTCTACATTAGTGAGGCATTTACTCTATGACTATCTCGAGCTGAATCAACAAGGCTGTTAGGAAACAATGCAGGAAGGCAACATGATATAAATTTTTATGAATGATTAGATGTTCATCATTATCAGCAGCTCCAAACCCACAACAATGAATATAACTCTTACCTACAAATAGGCAATTTCTTGATAAGAAATCATGCTGAATAAATTACTGTTTTGCTGCTTCTTCCATGAAAACCTGCTCTCATGCTACCACAGATATCAAATGGATAACCTTCTCTCCATTTTCCATATGTGTTATAGCCTATTGTATTATTCCAAATCCACCATTTAATCAGGAAATTACTCCTGAGGTGTTAAGATTGCTCTTTAATCTCCAAATCCCAGCTAGGCACTACATTAAACACAAAGATGCCTTATTACTCACTCATACCTAGCCCTTCATCAGATACAGAGTCACTGAGCTGAGAACAGTCCTTCCTCACTTCCAACATCTCAATTTAAAGTCCAGATTCTCCACTTAAATGTTCTTGCTGAACAAGTTCACCCTCAGGAGCACAATATGACCTAGAATAAACATTCTCCAAACACAGATTACCCATGTGCATCACCACACTCACCCAGAGGGTGGTGACGCACTGAACAGGTTGCCCAAGGAGGCTGTGGATGCCCCATCCCTGGAGGAGTTCAAGGCCAGGCTGGATGTGGCTCTGGGCAGCCTGGGCTGCTGGTTGGCGACCCTGCACATAGCAGGGGGTTGGAACTGGATGAGCATTGTGGTCCTTTTCAACCCAGGCCATTCTGTGATTCTATGATTCTATGGAGTATGGAGCTTTGCAGGGCAGAGAGAGCCATGTAGGAAAGAACATCTCTTCCAGCTTTATTCCCAGCCTGGAAAACTTGCCCAACAGCAAAAGGCATAAAAAACTCACCTTGTATAGTTTAACTACAGAATAAATAGATCTCATTTTTCAGTAAGTGCATTAAAGAAAGATATCTTTCAGATGGGATCTTTGCAGGCAAAGGCATGTGAGGATCTGTGGCTGAAAGATGATGCAGGAAAAAATCTGGCCAAAAACACAGACTGCACTTCTGAACAACAAAGCAATTAGCTTGTGGCGTAATTTACTCGTTCAGGTAATGAGTTCCCAGCCATGTGAAGTCATTAAATCAAAGAAGGACATTTTCTAAAGGAGATGTTTGAGCTCAGTCAGATCGTTTCCAAGGGATCTGGTCTGCCAGAATTGGTACTGGCAGTAAATGACAGCACTCTGAAAAAACATAGAGATGGAGGAGAATGTTTTGGAGACAGTTAAAACCTCTCCTTGCTGTGAAAGGTTTTGTCTTTGTCTTGGGTCTTTTGTCTCAGTTGCTGATATCTCAGCTCTTCCCTATCCTAACCAGTCATAGAATCCTAGAATGCTATGTGCAAGGTCGTCAACCAGCAGCCCAGGCTGCCCAGAGCCACATCCAGCCTGGCCTTGAATGCCTGCAGGGATGGGGCATCCACAGCCTCCTTGGGCAACCTGTTCAGTGTGTCACCACCCTCTGGGGGAAAAACTTCCTCCTCATCTCCAACCTAAACCTCCCCTGTCTCAGTTTAAAACCATTCCCCCTTGTCCTATCACTGTCCACCATCACCACTGCCCACCAATGTAACACAGCTCAGTTCATCACTGGTTGCTTATTAAAACATGACAACTCCATTGCTCTGTCCACATGCCTAAACTCTGAAGATATTCTTTCTGTTTCTGTGTTACAACCTTTTTTTGTATTTCCTCTTCCTCTGCCTCTCTTATGTGCTAGACCCCAAGTTGCTGCAAGAGAAGTCTGAGTACTTTTAGTAATGAATTCTTTCCAAGAAAACTCAGCATTTGACAACCAAATTTGGACAGTGGTCTCGTGACACCTCTTCAGCATTCCTGCATTTCAGACAATGTGTTTTCAGCCCCAGCTCCCATCTGAGATGGACACCAGTTTGAGCTCCCCTCCCAGCAAGCAATCCTCTCCCTCAGAGCTGGTAGAGCCCAATAGAAAATGGGAACGTGCTGACCTTAAGGGCAGGTTTTTTTTTGCAGGACAGTGTACAGTGAAAGGCAACACTCCTTCATCAGCCACACGGATACTGCCATTGGGCTTCACTGCAAGTTCTGCCCCAGGAATACAAAGATGACAGCTCTTGGTCTAGAGTGGCTTTCTTAAACACTGTCCCTGACATCTTATTCAATAATGCTCCATAAAAAGAAAGAAAATGAGACCCTATTCCCTTCAGGATTCTCAGCACGGCAGCATCTCAGTTTTATCACAACCACTTAAATTACAGATTTAAAGGGCTGCAGATCAACTTCAGGTGCTTGTACATCTCCTTTCCTTTGCTCCTGAAGCATCCAGTCTCCTCATAATCTCTGACAGATTTAAGGTAATCAAGTGGCCCACTATGAACTGCCCTCATTTTGCAGAGAGAAATACAAAAGAGCAAAACTAAGGGCCTCATTTCCCATCCATGATAGAGGTCACCCAGCCTGCCCCTCTCACGGGGAACATTTCAGCTCCTGTCAGAGCACCGTGGCCACTCTGGGTCAGACCCATGGATGGAAGGAGATTCTCCCATGCTCCTGGCAGCCTACTTTCCTCCTCCAGTGCTAAACCACTTGTGGAGGTTTGGGGACCTCCTTTTTGACTGATCCCTCTACCCCTTACTGCATTTCACACCCGTAACTTCTTGCACTGGATATGAAAAATTGGTATTTTCCCTCTGCAGCAATATTTTAAACATTTAAGCTCCCTTATTTCTCCCTGCTGCTTTTTGTTGTGTGAACCAAGCAACCCCAGCCCTTTTGATCAGCATGTTTTTTGGATCCTCGGTCATTTTTCATTGAGTTTTTCTCTGGACTGCCTCCCATTACTTGATGCCCTTTTTGTTTCCTGAGGCCCACACGTGGACAGCTGAGACTTCTCCATAATTGCACAGAAGGAAGAGTTCATTACACATACTCCAGAATACACATTCCAGGGTGACTTTTCAATTCTTTTACAGCAATCTGAGGTTTTTTTGTGGATCCTTCATCCAGCTGTCCCCAGTGCAGAGCCACATATTATTGCAGCAGATAAAATCTCTCTTTCAAGAGCAGAACCCCGGTGCTACACAGACCAGGGACTCTCTCAAACGTCCTATTCTGGCACAGAGGACATTAGATTTATTCAATTTCTTCCCCTTTCATTCTAGTTTCTCTATTACATCTCCAGAAATTCAGATTATCTGATCTGTGGCTCCACTTTTTACATACAGCACTGCTTTTTGATCAAGCCCAGCTCCTTCAGCCTGTCTTTGTAGGGGAGGTGCTGCAGCCCTCTGACATCTTTGTGGCCCTCCTCTGGACCCTCTCCAACAGCTCCCTGTCTTTCTTGTACTGGGGGCCCCAGATCTGGATGCAGCACTCCAGACAGGGCCTCACAAGGGCAGAGCAGAGAGGGACAATCACCTCTCTGTCCCTACTGGCCACCCCTCTCATGATGGAGCCCAGGATACCATTGGCAAATGAATGCTCTCAGATAAATTCATCAAGCCCTCTCAGTATGTGAAACACTTATGAGCCTGATGATTCATTTTGTATTTTCAGAATACAAAGAATACAAACATATGCAGGACAATTTTTAAGGGAATTTAGATGCAGAAGTGATCAATTAAAGATACAAGATACTTTTGGAGACCTAAACATAATCCAGTATCTTCATCTAAGCACCTAAGAAGCCTTGAAAGTCCCATCAGGACCCAAGACATTAAGGATGTTTTGCACCCTACAAGTGCAAGTGAGAGCTTGGAACCTAGGGGATGGACAACAAAAAGAACTACATGCTGTGTGTCCTGCCTCTATATGGACCTAGCCATGGGTGCCTACTTCTAGGTGCCCAAACACCTTGCAGGGCAGGAAGAGCACAGATGGGTGTGGAGTAAAACACCTTTCCCTCAATTCCAGCAGCAACTTGGAAAGCTTTGCACTACTCCTTTCCCTCAATGGATGATCTCAGAGGTCTTTTCCAACCCTACTGAAACTGTGATTGAAGTCCAACCACTGAGCCATCACCACCATGCCCACTAACTATGTCACCATCAGTTGTCTGTGTGGGTGAGTGGATTTGGAACTGACATCACTGAAGAATAAATGAGGGCAGTCAGTGCAGTACCATCAACCACCTTTGTCTGCACACAGTCAGACTTCAGCAGCCACAGATGTAGACTCAATTTGGATGTATCTAAGAGGCAGCAGAAGTGAGATTTCATTTCCCCCTTTCAGAATTTCTTTTAATTCTCTATGCAGTTTACTGTGGGGAGAATAAAACATGTAATTAATGTCAAATCAGTTCATTCAATTTATATATTTTGCATACATTCAACAGAAACTGGCACCGTGTGCACACCCACTTCCTGAGACAGCACAATTTTCTTTCTGCATGAACAGAACCATCATATCTTGTTTATTTTCTTAAGCTAAATGAAATGTGGCATGTTTGAATGCCAGTTATGCTGATATATCTGTCAGTGTGTCAGGTGTACAATCCTAATATTTGAACAGCTTATAGCACTTGTGCTCAGTTATAGCTTACTGTCCCGACAGGAGATGGGGCTGAGAAGCTCTGAGGACCTTCAGTATTAATAATGATAAAAATGCAGGTGGATCTGCATTTAGCTGGATCCGCATTTAGCTGGATCCACACTTGTGGCCAATATTTCATTCAAGTTGAAACAGTGAATGGTCAAATGAAGGTTTGTCCAGCTTCACCTCTGCATCTTAGTAGCTGTCATTGTCAGCATCATGTCAAGTGCCTGGTTTTGTTCCCTATCTTCGAGGACATTTTAGTAGCTGTGCAGGTATTAGTGACCTGTTACTAGTTATTATCAAAAGGTATATCTCACTGGGAGATGCTATCAGGAGAGTGGGGGATAGGATACAGAATTCTTTGATCCTACCTCATCTTCTGAGCACTGTATTTTAAGGAAGGAAGATGTAGGAAAAATGGGGAAAAAATGAATATGGCAAACAGAAATGTTCAGTCATCCAGCAAGATTAAACTGCTCAGATGGGCAGAGGTGTAATTTGCCACAGGGAATACGTATTGAGGGGCTGGAGGGTGTGGGGTAACAATGGAACTTCTAATATTTAGGAGTCGTAAAGGTGAGAACAATCAATTTTTCTTCCACTATTTGGGGAACAGATGGGATTATTTTGTTTCCTTTCTTTTAGAGAAACATCTTTGAATACAGTGCCAATGAAGCTGGGAGCAGAGGAGACCTCACAGTGAACATCTGCTTTAAATCTGGAGGAGAGTGAGCAAAATGTCCCTGGAGGTTTTCAAGGCCAGGTTGGATGGGGCCCTGGGCAGCCTGGGCTGGTATTACATGTGGAGGTTGGTGGCCCTGCCTGTGGTGAGGGGGTTGGAGCTTCGTGATCCTTGAGGTCCCTTCCAACCCAAGCCATTCTGTGATTCTATGGTTCTATGATCTGCAGAGCTCTAAAGGACCACCTCACTAAAGCTTCCCTCCTACGCTTCTGTGAGTTACACTGCTGAATGAACTTGTTGATCTCAAGCTACACAGACAGGCTCCAGAGGATCCAAGTGGACCAGAGATCTCTTTCCAAACCTTGAAATTGTAAAGCAACTAAATAGCCTCAATAGAACCACACGTCACCTAGGTTTTCCTGTACTTTCTCTCTTCCCAAATTTCTTTCTTTGCCCAGAACAGTCATTCTGGAGATAAAAAAAAAAATAAGCAAATGAGAAAGATGTAAAGAAACTTCATTTGTCAGGATTTGCAGTTATCCAGCAGCCTAATGAGAGATCTTTGTGCCCAGAAGAAAACTGAACCTGGAACTAAAAATCCCTCTGTTTACACTGCTGGACCAGTCCCAGTGTGCAGAGCAAGTTCATTTCATCCTAAATTCCTGTGTTATTATCACAGAATCAGAATCGTATGCCAGAGTGACAGAATGGCTTGTGTTGGAAAGGATCTTTAAGACTGTCATGAGATTGCATTGAATAACACAAAGCACCGTGGTCTTGCTCCCCGTCATTGTTTTGGATGAATGCACAAGCTTTTGCGAAAGAAAAAAATTCAGTCTTATGTACTTTCAGTTCAACAGTGTAGAACGTATCTCTCAGAACTGACACTTGGAGTCTCCAAACATTTCCTATGGTTACTTACAGTTAATGAGAATTAGACTCAAACTTCTCTGACACTCATTTTCAAGTAGTGTTCCTGAGATACACAACAGAATATGACACAGTTTGTTTCATGAGACACAGTCCAAAAGGCACAAACAATGTTCAGTGAGTGTCTGTAGTTCTGGAACAACCCTCTCGTATTAAATGTCTGCCACTGTGCAATACACCTAAATCATCCTTTTCAGTCTTCTAAAGCCAGATGAAATAAGTTCCCCGGTTGTCAAGCCAGTGAAAATTTTAGGTTTTGCATCACAAAGTACTGAGACTTCTTCCAGTTTCTGCTTCCCCAAATGGTGTCCCCTGCTGAAGCATAAGAGCTGGCATAATGCCCTCCTTGCCCTATTCCTGAAGCTGGGTTGGAAAAGAAGCAGGGTGTCATGGAGCATGTACATCGCATTTGCACCCACATGAAAGATGTCCTCTAAATGAAGTAGCTAGTGAGTTTCTGTGTGGAAATACAACATTTGAAACAACTTCAGACGAGACATTTTAAGCATGGATCATGCCTAGCAAGCTACCCCAGCTCTACTGAAAACAATCCTTGAAACCCTTGCTTGAGCATCAAGAACACAGCGTACACTTGTCTCAACAGCAAATCCTTAAAGTCAGGTTTTCTTTTGGCCAAAATAAAAGAGAGTAAGGACTTCAAATAATGGAAGAACTTCCAACATCCCTCCAAAAATAATTACTGCAGGGTAGAGGCTGAGCGTGTAAAGCTACGTGAAACTGAAGACAAGGAAATGCCACTTATGGCTCCAACCTTCAACTGTACGTACAATATGCAAGTCCATGAAAGGCCAAGCATTTTCTGAAGGAAAACCACATTCAGGCTTTAGTTAATGTTTTTTGATGTCCTCATGCATGGAGAAGAGGGAAGTCTTGCTTTGACATGCGCTTGGAGCATACTGAATTTGCATGGCAAAGGCAGACAAGTGAGAAGGGTCAAACAAATCCACTGGCTGAAAAATTAATTGCACACCACTCTCCACAAGGTATAAGACACGTTTTGCTCTAGGCTGTTCACACCACTGAAGTTATGTGCACCTTCCCATGCATATAATCATTCTGGGTTTGAACAATTCCCAACTTAGATCACATCGGCACCATTCCTTAAATTAAATTAGAATGAAAAATGAGTATTCAAAATGAGATTTGTACCAGTTTAATGGAATTGTCTGAAATTCACACTTTTAATTAACCTCTGCCAGTCTCCAGGACTAGAATGCCTCATGTTGCACTGACAGCTGCACAATTGCTTTCTTATCTTACCCCCTGCGTTCCTCTTCCTCAGTGCATCCAGGGTGAGTGGTACTTGGGAGCGAGGGGTCACCTCAAAGCTCTCCACCCCGTGTCTGCCTCTCCCAGATGTGTGGCCATGAGGGATGAGCCTGGGGTAAGGATGTGGGGAAATCCCTGCAGCTCTCTGCTGGTTTATAGACAAGGCTGACTCCAACCAGGCCAGGGAGGCAACCATATCGTTCTTCTGTCTCCACACCATAACCACACAGCCAGGAACTCATAGAATGTTTAATCTGTAAGCTCCCTGCTTGTCTGAAAACTAGTCAGCACACATTCCTAAAATAATCAGCACGTTTTCTTAAAAAATATCTAACTGGTTGACACATTTCCAGGGCTGTATGTATTCCAAGTTTCACATTACCCCAGTAATTTTACCAGTTGTCCCACTGGTTATTTACTCTCATCATCAGGCACGTATTTTATATCTACTCTAAATGAGACTGGCTTCAACCTCCAGCCGCTAGATCTTGTTACATGTCAGTCTGCAAGACTCAAGTGCCCATTATGTAATTTCTATTCCCCATGTAGGCACTTACACATTATGATCAAGTCATCTTTCTATCTCTTTCTAAGTTACCCACATTGTACAGCTTGGAGTCTGTTGCTACTAGAGCACATTTTTCATCATTTTCAGCTTGGCTCCAGCATGAATCTTCTTCAACCTATTATTTAGATAACCCAGGACAGGAGCTAATGGCCTCAAGTTGCTCCAGGAGAGTTCAGGCTGGGTATTGGGGAAACATTTTGTCTCTGAAAGAGCAGTGCTGCATTGGCACAGCTGCCCAGGAGTGGTGGGGTCACTGTCCCTGAAGGTGCTCCAGTGCCATGGAGATGTGGCACTGAGGGACGTGGGCAGTGGGCATGGTGGGGTGGGCTGGGGATCTCAGAGGTCTTTAATTACTCATTTAGGCCACAGTATTGCACATAGATGTCCTGTCCATCTGATTATCTACCACAGCAATTTTCAGATCACTGCTTCCCCCACCAAAGTTCTCTGAGGATCATTTTCCATAGTACAGGTTTTGGCAAAGTGTTAATGAAGCACGTGCTATTCCTTTTCCTCTCCCTTACCAGCAGCATTTTGTACAGTGGATTGCCCTTTTTATTTCTGTCAAATAAATTATCTTTAATCATGTGTAGGCGGTAAGTCTGTTTTCCTATGGAGACCTTGGCCTGAGAACCATAACAGATGCTGGGCTAGAAAGAAGAAAATAAGGCCAGCTTTCAGTGCATTGCCTACAAGCCATCCTCACATTATTTTGTTTCCTGTCATTCCCATTTAGCTCTATGAACAGATTTAGCCCTAAACGATGAGCTCAAAGAGAAGAAAACAAATATATGTATTTGCTTTGTTCTTGTTTTAAAGAGGCATTCATTTACTGTAGCTTGAGAACTGGCAAAATCCAGCCACTGCCACACTCTGTCTTCAAAGCTGCTGGCTGAAAACCAGCCTACAGGAGCACGTTGGAAGCAGCAATGGTTAGCATTATTTGCATGACTTTGTGTTTGTAACGTGCTACTGCTGCGTGCTGCAGAAACAAAATGGAAATATTAATTCAGTGCTGAGAATAAACAGGAGTTCAGAGAAAAAATGCCAGGTTTGGCATGTGGAACCTAAAATTGCATGAGAAAAGCACGTTGCTGCTCAGAACCTGAATTTTTAAATGGCATCTCCGTGGCTGCCAACCCACCCTGCCAACACACTAAAAGATTTTTCAAGGTTTCCCTATGAGAATGCATCTCTTTGCCCTCAGAGGTTCTCTTCAATTTCTCTTCTATTGAAGGATCAAACTTCTGCCGCCCTGAATTTCTCCCTCGGCTCAGCTCCTCTGCTTCCCTTACCTCTGCCAAGAGGCAAATCACCTCCTTGACATAAATTATCTGCTCTGCTAAGAGCCTCAGTAGCATGGGGGCAGAAATTTAATTTGCTCCTGTGGGTGGAAATCTTTACAATCTCTTTTTGGACTTTATCACTCCAGGAATACTTCGGGCCTGGACTGACAAGTGAAACAGGGATTTATCACAGCTTAATTAATGTATCGCTGTCAGCCAGGCTGCAGCATTGACCACTGTGCATCTCCATCCACATGCCTGCACGGCTGCTTGGCAGGCTGCAGGAAAGTGGTCTTTTGCCATCATTTGCTCAGGTTGATTTTTGCTTTCTCTCCTGAGTGTACAGACAATGTGCCCCTCCCATTCTCAGCTCTGGAGTTCACTGCAAAAGCACCCTCTCGGCAATCCTGCAGCTTTTTGCTCTGATGTTCCGTTAAAGTACTCTGCAGTACTTAAAGATGTAATGGTTTTGTTTTGAGACTGTTTCTAAAGAGTGATGCTGACCGAGACCATCGTGGTCACTGCTCCCCAGAAACTCTCCTTTCCCCTCTCCCCAGCACTTTTCTGACAGCCCTCCCTTTCCTCAGAGGCTCAGGATCATAGAGTGGGTTGGAAGGGACCTTAAAGGTCACCCAGTTCCACCCCCTGATGTGGGCTGGGTACCACCCCACCAGCTCAGGGCACCTCCAGGGATGGAGCACCCGCAGCTCTGGGCAGTGCCACGGCCTCACTGCCCTCCTAACATCTAATCTAAATCTCCCCTCCTTCAGTGTAAAGCCATCCATTCAATCCATTTATACAAGGAGGCCTTGAATCCCATTCTAAATCTGACCTGGATTTCTTTCCCAGATGCAATCGCAGCAGCAATGCAGGTTATGGGGTGAGCTTTTGTGACCCAGGAGGTACCTGAGGTCACACGAAACCTTTTTGAAGCCTGACTCTGTTAGTCAATCACAGCCAGCCACGTTAATTCCTTCTGTGACCAGCTTCAAGCTCTCCAAACAGTTTTTTTTTCCTCTCTTCTGTTTTGTATTCACCTTAAAGAGAAGCTCAGTGCGTGTGTAACAAGCTTTGTTTATAATGGAGTTCCAGCTACTCTTAGATGGCCACAGATAACTGAAGTGGATGTGTTTGGACAGAGCTGTTTGCTGTGGATCTCTCTTCTCAGACACATTTGCAGTTCTTGTTAGGAGGTCACCGCAGTGGTTAGCCTGGGGGGGATTTCCAGAGGCCCTTTCCAACCCCAATGATTCTATGACTGTGATCTTCAAGGACCTTTGTTACTAATTCCCTACCATCCATGAACCGGGCAGCCCAGACCTGGACACAGCACTCCAGATGTGTCTCACCAGTGCTATCGTAAGATTGGAAATGCACATAAAAATATGTATAAATCAGAGAAGGAGGTGACTTGCTACTCTATGTTGTGCTGCTGCTGCTACTTCTTTTTGTTATTAAGATGCCCTTAATAATTATTTTGGGAATCCAAAAAACTAAGTACTGTAATAAAAGTAGTATTTCAATCTGTTAGACTTACATATATATATATATATTACATATACTTTATATGTATATATATATAAAAGCTTTACTACAAAAGGAATAGCTACAGAAGTTTATATCACAATAAAGAGTCAAAGAAATATCTTCATTCAGTGTAGATCAGACACTACAAGTGATGACTACATAGAATCATAGAACAGCCTGGGTTGAAAAGGACCCCAATGATCACCCAGTTCCAACCCCCTGCTATGTGCAGGGTTGCCAACCAGCAGCCCAGGCTGCCCAGAGCCACATCCAGCCTGGCCTTGAATGCCTCCAGGGATGCTTTGTCCCATAGGATGGAGGAACTCCCATCCCAGGAACCCCAGAATGCAGTGTGAATTTTGCTGCAGGACTGGCTTAAAACACCTCGTGATAATAAATACAAGGGCCTGATTAGAGCACAGATCTGCCTCTGACACAAACTGTCACAGGAGAGAGAAGCAATGCATTCAATGTGAGGACCTGTAGGCCAGGCACCTTAGCAGAAGGTACCTGGGACTGAACACAATGGCAGCAGCAAAAGAAAAAGAGAAAGAAGAAGAAACGTTGCCATTGTGTGATCCCAACTTTTGTTGGAAAGATAAAAGAGATGTGATAACCACGAGGAAAATAAAGAGCTATTGGGGTAAGTGAAGAGGTTACCTTGGATAACGAACTGAATGACCTGAACGTGGTCATGAATGGGCAAACACAGGAATGCTCTTTTTTGCTGATATTCTGTGGTTTGAGCACCTGGATCTCAGTGGACCAGGATGAGCCCTCTCCATGTTCCCAAAGCCCCAGGGTTGTTTGGCCAGCAGGTTGCCCTGCTCCTGTGTTTTCACATCACTGCTTATTTTCCATGATGATGTATGGAATCATTCAATTTTGCATGGAGTGCACATCTCACTTCCAGCTGCTCACGTGTTCGGTTTTGTCACATTAGCTGCAATGTAATGGCTTGGGCCCAATCAGAAAGCAACAACCATCTCTGCACACCAGCCATTCCTCCTTCAGAGGCCCTTAAGCTCAACTCTCCCCCAAAGCTCATCCGAACTGCCCTATTCTCCTTTGCAAAAGATGCTCTGTTGCATTGTTTAAACCCCATGGCCTCCTGCATCTCCTCAAGAGGCCATTCTTCCAGCTGCCAGACCATGAACCATAACACAACCCACCTGTGAGGTCATGGGGGAGCAGCTGCTTTGCTGTCAGCAGCACTACTGCTCCATAGTGTAATTTCACAGCTCCGTTCTGGGTCTCTCATGCCCCACATAGGCACCTGTCACCTGGCCTCTTGCACCTGTGCTGTGAGCTGGAGCACACGGTGTGCTCTTCTGCAGGGGGATTGCAAGGCAGAGGTTTGCACCTACAGCAGTAACTGAACTAATGCACACAAGGTTGAAATGCACTCGGTTTGTTAGGCCTAATGATCTCCTCAGATTAGTTTAACTACACAAAGTACTGAGTGATAATGTCATTGGCTCTTTATTGTGCTATGATCCTCAGAGTCTATTCCTTTTGTAGTAAAGCTCCTTTCCCTTCCCCTTTCCTCCCCTTCCTCTCTCCCTTGAGTAGCACAAACCTATTACCAGAATATCCTGCTGTATGTAACACAAGGGCTAGTTAATAGACTCAGCAGACACACTTTTTAATAAACTTTATGTAAATCTGACAGATTGAAATACTGCTTTTATTACTGTATTTAGTTTTCAGGATTCCCTGAAACTTTACCATAAGTGGTCTTTAACTTTACCATTAAACCCATAATGATTCCTTAAGGATGCCTGTTAGTATCTGAAGGCTTTTGTAATTATTGAGAAGTAAATACTGCAATGTACCTTATAAAGAAGACATAACTCCTAAATAACAGAGCATGATGACTTCTGTAGTAAGCCTAGCTCATATGTGCTGATATAATAACTGCTATCTAAACATCTCTTAAATAAAAGATAAGAAATCATCATACATCCACGCAAACTCCCCTCATCTCCCATGGGCTGTGACTTACAACAGATAGCAGAGGTGTGGTACAGCTGAGAGCAGACAGGAGCTGGTTTGTCCCTGGATGCTCAGCTCAGGTTTCAGAATTGCAGTCATGCCCTTTCCTTTCCATGCATGAACTCCTAGTTCTCCCTTGACCTCTCAGTATCTCTCTGAGAATAATGCAGGTTGTCTGCATAACTGTAAACATCTCTACAGGAAACCACTGCAGCTCAATTCTGGGAAAAGTTTCTCACTGTTCCAAGGAAGTAATCCATTCATTTGTTCAAATGGTGATCTATCAGAAGTGTACAAGCAGTTAGCAGAATCTTGTAAAAAAAAAAAAGTAGTATTTTTTGCTTCACCCTTCATCCACAGCCCATGGTGGTTAATTAATCACAGTGCATAAGAACACAATGCACTATCTGGCTTAACTCTCTTTCATAGAATCACAGAACCATGAACTCCTAGAATTATAGAACCATAGATTCATAGAATCGTCAAGGTAGGAAAAGACCACTAAGATCACCAAGTCCAATCACCAAAGTCCATCACCACCGGAGCTTGATGATCCTTGAGGTCCCTTCCAACCCAAGCCATTCTATGATCAATCTATCACCATCACATCCACTGCAACATCCAACCAAAACAGCTTTCAAATTAACCCATACAGCTCTGCAAAGTACATATTCCTAAAAAAAGAGTCAGTCTGTGCTCTGAGTTAGGAAGCTGCTCAGTTACCGCACGTTACAATGGGCAGTAAGGACTGTTTGATTCATGAACGACCAGATCAAAGACCCATATCCATATGTTTTAATAATAAAACAACAAGAAAAGCAATATAAAAAATTACAATAGTCACACAGAATCATAAAGGTTGGAAAAGACCTCTAAGATCATCTACAGTCCCACTGTCCACCTACCACCAATGGCCTTCAGAGCCACATCTCAATAGTTCCTGAACATCCCCAGGGACGGTCACCCCACCACTCCCTAGGCAGTTGTGCCAATGTCTGACTGCTCTTCTGGAGAGAAAATGTTTTCTAATATCGAGCTAATATCCAGAAAATGTTTTCTAATATCCTGAAAGTGTTCAAACAGAGACAAAGTGTCATCAGCAGCAGTCCAAGCTTAGGCTAAAGGAACACTGATTGGACAAAGACACCCAAAGAGGCCACTGCAGTTATCTAATCTGAAAACACGTAAATGTACAGAAATACTCCAAAACACACAAGGTTCAAACACCCCTGGCCTGGGATGTTTTATTCATTGTTTTCTTTACAACGCCTCCTCTAAGTCATTTTACCTAGCAGGTACCATGACTGCTGGAAGAAAATGGAAACGAGGCTGTTGGATATAACCATGTGGCAAACAAGTGGGATGCAATCTAGTCCAGGAAATGTAGGACCAGGCAGTTCCACCAGATAGCATGGGGGGAAAAAAAAAATGTATCCACGAGGCACTGTGCTTTTACCATGGCCTCAGTGCCCATCACCAAACATCCATCACAGTCATCAACTACTGAAAGCCAGAAGGCTGCTGCTATATTTGCCCTCTCCTTTGCTGCACATTCCCTTCTTTTCCCCTCCAATTTAAAGCAAAAACCAAAAAGCATTTCCAGCATCCCTCTTCCACTGTTGTCTCCCATGCTGCCTACCCAGACACGGCTGCTCACTTCTTACTTCATTCTCAGTTCCCTCCATGCACAGACACAGCCCTCAGTACCTGGGTATGCTTTATGGATAGAGATATAAAATAGATTTAATCATGTCCATTAACTTCTCTAGAAACACACACTGACATACTCTATTAACTGTTCCTCTGCAGACATTTTTCATTTACAGTGTCTAATTCCCAATTCTAAGGCATTTAATTACTCTCACTTTGTTATAAGGTCCTACTAAATCTCTTGACTTATGCAATGCTCCATAAATAAGACCTTTTTTCCACATTGCCTTGTTACTTTACGATTGCACAGGTTTGTTGAAGACATCTGCATAAATTTTTATGGGACTTAATAGTCCACTTCATATCTTTCTTGTGTACTGTTTTCCCCATGAATCAGAACTGGCAATAGCTATCCCAAGTACCACACAATGTAATTACCCAGAATATTAGTCTCCATGTGTATTAATCTCCCTCTTCCTCCCCCCCCCCCCCCCATCTTAATGTTATAAGTGTTCATACATGAGTTATTGGGATTATTTGCAAAATAGGATTAAGACGCAAGGCAAGATTTATTTGGAAAATTACTCACCAGCCTACCGAGGAAGAAGGTCAGGAACTTCATTAAAATAGATTAATGTTGAACAACTGTTATCTAATAAGTCTAGAAGCCTACAGGACCCGCCTGCTTATTGCAGAAATACTCCGCTAACACACGTTACTTGCAAGAGCAACACAACTACTTGAGAAACACCACAGCCTGGAACATGACAGGGGATGCATTCTCTTTAGCCACTACAGCCATTGATAAATTAGTTCTCGCCTGAAATTGGCATTCCGTCAGGAAGCTGTAGGGGACTGCAGCAAGTGCTACAATTAGTGCTCCCCACGGAGCGAAGGCAATGACAGCACGCCTGCCTGCGAAGCTGCTAAGCATTGCTGGGCTGGTTTATGATGCAGCCGTTACAGCTTATCCACTCCACTCCACTCCAGGCTCCAGGGAACAGCCCGGATAATAATTCTGTAACTTGAGTACTTAACCTGCTTGCTTAGTTTGCAAAGCCAAGCCTTCACAAAGGAGTGACTCATGGGGAGGTTGAGAAGCATACGGTGAGCGATACAGGCAGAATTCCTATTGCGGCCATTCCACGTCTTCTTCTCTGCCTTCTTAACCATTAAGGCAGGTTAACCTTTCATTAACCATTTCAGGCAGGTGACTCCCAACATCTCCTCCCCAGGCCCTCAAGTGAACCAAACTTAAACAAAGTGAACAATAAAATGCACAAAAGACCCGAGAAGTATGCTATATTGCTTGTTGAGTATGGTGTGTAACATGATTCACAATCCCTCTTTGCACAGTGCTATCCTCTATGCCAGTGCACTTAATAAATTATAAAAACAGCAGTAATTTCTGAGATTCCTGCTTCATTTTGCCTTTATTTATTGGCTTTTCCCATAAGAGACTGGCTTGTTGAAGCTGGGAGATAAGCTTGTTAGAAACCACAGCACAACACTTTGAGCACATGATTTATGTGTTTTCAGGCCACTACTGTGTAATCAGCTTATTCTGGATTCCACCCAGCCAACTTTGCTTGTACTTAAATCAGACCAGCTGTGATCCACCTGGACCACAGGTTTCTAGAAGCTTGTCTCAGCCCATCACAGCAGATTCTCAGAGGTTTCAATTAACATCCTACCACTGATGACAACAGAGCATTACTGATTTACTCCACCTGAGCAACCTGCCCATAGTTCAGAGGTACAGCAGAGCTAGCTCCATTAATAAACATGGGTATGTAATCATCTGTTTTAATGAACGGAGTTGATGCATGATGTGAATGCTTGAATTCATCAAAAAAATATTTAGAACTTAATGTGAAAATGATGTATAAGGTAAATGAATCTGCTGGTAATCAGTTTACCCCCTGAATCAGGGAAGCACTCAAACACAGATTTTCTGTATGCATGTACACAGTGAAGTGCTCTGCTTAATCCTGGTTTTAAAGCAATAGTTGCTTAGACAGGAACAAAGAAGCAAACCTGTATACATGAGAATTTATTTAGGGACACATGCTCATCACCTGGGAATGAAAAGGAGATTAGAAAGGAGTTACTTATAGCCAGGGCAACTCTATTGTTACACCTCTTCACTCCTTGCCCTCCTTGGATCTCTTCCCACTCCACTGCATTCAGATGCAGTCCAGCTGGCCCAACAGCAGGTGATAAGGAGCCTATGAGGAGGCCCACTACTGCTGCAATGGAGCAACTGGTTCCCTTCGAGCTTATTGGTGAGGACTTTGAGGGATGCCCGCTTTTCTGCAGCAGGAAAAAGGTTAAGCAGGATTTCTTGGGTAGTTGCAGAGAAGGTGGTTGGGTTCAAAACCCTGAAATGGGAGCTCTGCAGCTCAGAGCCAAGCACTAATTGAAGATTTTCCTCACTGAGATGTCAGAAATAGACAAAGCTTCTCTGAAATGTTAAGAATCTATGTTTTCTTTGGGAAATGGGGGCTGTATGGTATCTAGATAAGTGGACTCAGGCTGGGTGCCAAAACTATTACAGAGAATGAAAGGCATCGTATTCTGGTTGATAGAATTGCCATTTTTCCTGGTGGTTTGTTCCCATGGTATGTTTTTCCAAGACAAAGTGCCCATCCATTGCCATCATTACACCCCAGCAGTACCCCCATGCCCACTGAGCTAGAGCCAAGGAGCTTCCAGCCTTTCCATCCTTCTCAACACAGAGCAGGGGCAGCTCTGCTTCTCCTAACCACCCCACAGTGACAGCACAGCTCCCCTTTGGCTGGACTCTGCTCCTTCACATTATCCCATTGCACTGGGTAGTTGATCCGCTTTGATTTCCGCGTGATGCCTCCAGTGCCCCAGAGGGCCTCTCATTGGGCTCATCTTTATTCAGCCTCCACCAGCTCCCTTTGACTGAGATGATCTGAAGATACGGATAAGAGATCAGTTTTTAATGCAGATGACATGCAGATTTATGTGAAGTTCGTTCCTAATTATTCTTTCCCTTCCTCTGTTTTATCAGTTTGTCTTGAGGACATGGAGGCATAGATGTCTTTTTTTTTCCCCCCGGTCTATATTTAATACTCCTAAAACCTCAAACCTTAATTATTGGCTTCAGGCATTGACTTAAATACACTTCTCCTTTCTCAATTTCTGATGCATATGACAGCAGTTATCACAGCTGGCTGGGACAGAGCACAGTTCATACATCCTGAGCACAGCACTTGTGACAGTCATAAATCATGCATCTATACTGATCCCATCGCTGCAGCAGCAGCAAACTTGGACACCCAGGTTGTTTTAGCCCTTGCTTTGGGTACCTGTGTCCTTTCAACAGGAAAATAGTGAACAAATAAAAGCATACACATGTTCTTTCTTTTTCAAGCAAGAAAAGAAGAGATGCTACCCAGTGCTTTAATAGTTATCTATATAGTTTTCAAGTATCCTGCATTTATTGTTATTTTAGCCCATTGCAATAACAACTTGACATCAGAAAAGAGCCTATCAAGCACAGCTCCTTCCAACAGAAGCGCATTCCAACAGCATCCAATTTTGATCTCAGTGTTCAGATCACTCCGAGGCGTTATGAACTAATTCAACAAGTTATATGCCTCATTCAAAAAAAGCACTGCTGAGCAATATCTCAGGTTTCTGACATACGTTACTCTTAAGAGTTGTTAAGAACTAACAGAAAAAGAAAGAAATGGATTAATGATTCTGTTCATGTGCAGCACATTACAGCTACAGAATTTATTTTACAATTCCAAATGCTGAAAGAACAGCAATATACTGTCTGCTTGATCATAGTCACAACTCAGTGCTGAACAGTCCTAAGCCTTGTTTATTTTAAATGGAAAACTGTGCATGCAATAGCAGGAGGAGACTTTTGAGTAAATGAATATAAATACAAAAAAGAAGGCTCTGGGAGGGATCTTATAGTAGCCTTCCAGTACCTGAAGAGGTCTACAGGAAAGCTAGGGAGGGGCTTTTTACAAGGACATGTAGTGACAGGACAAGGGGAAATGGCTTTTAAATTGGAAGAGGGTAGATTTAGACTAGAAATTAGCAAGAAATTCTTTAATGTGAGGGTGGTGAGGCACTGGGACAGGTTGTCCAGTGAGGTGGTGGATGCCCCCTCTCTGGAAGCATTCAAGGCAAGGTTGGATGGGGGCTGTGAGCAATCTGCTCTAGAGGGAGGTGTTCCTGCCTATAGCAGGGGTTGGAGCTAGATTGTCTTAAAGGTGCCTTCCAACCCATTCATTCTATGATTCTGTGGCTATTTCTCTAAGTTGCTAACAACTGACCCTCTCCAAAAGACCAACACACGGCACCTCTGCCAACATTCATAAATGAACAAGCAGCAGTAAGTACTAAAAGCAGCTCCAGGTCTGGTTTCAGAAGCATGACTCACTTCTCCAGGGAACTCTATTATTAAGATGAAATTTTTTTTCCTTTAGAAAGAACACCACAATAATTGTAGAGCATTCATCCACATGCCTTCTTTTGCTATGTAAAACCTACAAGCCATCATCTTTTCCCTTTGCTATCCAGCAACTGTAGCACTTGCAATCAAGAGGGGGTAAATAACATGCTATATGTGAAAGGACTTTGCTGCAAAGAACACAAAAAAGGCCTACATGTACTAAATGCCACAGCAAATAGTCATTATTTGCAGCATTCATGGTCTGCATTTGATTTCTCCAGGAGAGATGCTACCCTACTTCAGTGTGACCAAATTAGTCAACCAGCAAATGAATGGGAAAAACAAGGTTATTAATTGTTCTTTCTTCCCTGTGACTAACATGTTATTATAAGCCAAGGAAGATTGGACAGATGGATGGAGATTCACAAAGCTGCATTAGTCATTTGCCATTTTCAATCTCTGTATATCCCCAGATCACCGAGAATAAATATGCAAGGAGAAAAGCACAAGTAGAGTAAATCAGCATCTTTCCTTGGGCTTAATCGAGCCCTGCTGATTTACTGGTGCACGACATCCTGAGACACTGTTTCCTGTAACAAAATATTTATAGAACAGCTGAGAAATCAACTACCATCAGTGTGAAACGTAATTGAATTTGACAGTATTAGCAGGGAGGGAAATGGCACCAAGTTTAGGCAGACGCCTTGCTGGTACTCACCCTATGTTGAGAGGAGTCTGAAAGCAATCTGAAAACAAATGGAGGGCGGTTCAGACCTGCACTGCCCTTTTCAGATGAGTAAATGAAAATCGTGTCTTCCTTCCCACCGGGTCACTGACTTGGCCACATTCAGCTCCGAACAACAGACGGCACCAAGGCGAAGCTGGGTGACATTTTGATGCTTCTGCTCATCTCCAGCAGTTTACTCATTCAAAAACCTCATTAAAATCAGCATCACTAAGCAGAGCCCAGATGCTTTTCAGCAGTCTGGTGAACTATCAGAGTCAGAGTTATTGGGTACAGGAGCTACCAATGGGAATAAATGAGTATTGTATTTTTTTGAGCAGATAACGTAAGTTGTCTTGGCATAGGGATGCTTCACAGGAACTAAGTTCAGTCATTTTTCTCTGGAGAAAGAGGATCAAAGCAATCTAGATTAAAACAGTTCATTTTTGACTTTTTTTTTTACTTCATCTGTTGGTCTATTAATAGTTGCAATTAATTCTGGCATACTATAATTTAATGTTCAATCTGATATTTTATGCTCCACTGAGGGACAGTTTTCTGATTGATGCTATTGCAGATGAAAATCTTCTTTGCATGTACATCCCACATCTGTTTGTCCACCAAACTCACTTTGAGTACCTCTCCTATCAACCAGCCAGGAATGACTCTACTCATAGGAGTTCTTGGATACAACACATTTGTAAAGCAAATCCTATATGAATTCCCCTGGAAACTCAATCTAAGAATTCACACTTATCCAGCATGCTGTGTCATCTTAAGTCTGTGTCCAGCAACACAACTTTGTTTTGAACACTGAAAGCTCAGAGCATTCACACAATAATTCTGATCAAGATCTAGCTTACAGCCATTTTGTTGGATAAGGCAAGGTGACATAAACAATGTATTTTTAACACAATTTCTATTCTGACTGAAGTATTCTTACGCATTTGAACCTTAACTTCCCGTTTCCTACGTCTCCCACGTTTCACTAATCTCCATCTAATCTCCCATTCACAAATGGGAAGCGATCACAAGGCAGTATCACATCACCACTATCATAATTTTGTTGAAACACTTCTGTGGGAAGCTTATAATTTATTAAAAACCTTTATCTATTCTTTAATCATCTCTTCCTTGTAATTGATCCTCTAGAGCTCACAGAAATTCTTCTAAGAGTCCGAATAAGATTGCTTCAGAACAGTGGAAGGTATGAAGGAGCCCATTGAAATTCCCCTTAGCCTTTTGTCATTATATACAGCTAAGGGATGAGCTTGCCCACTAGGAGAATAATACTGAGCTGTGGTGCGATAACGGGAGTTGGACAAGAGCCATTTCAGGGGGGAGTGCTGGGGATATCCCTGCAACAAGTCCAGACACACAAGGTAACACCTCCACTAAGCAAAGGAACAGAGATGTGAAAGAGGTCTGAAGGCTCACACTGCAAAGGGTTTGGAGGCTGTAAGGAGGTGCAGATTTCCTCTGGTCATGTAGCACCTGCTTGGGAACCCTGGGCATAGATAAGCACAGGTTATAGTGATAGGACAAGGGGGAATGGTTTTAAACTGAGACGGGGAGGTTTAGGTTGGAGATGAGGAGGAAGTTTTTCCCCCAGAGGGTGGTGACGCACTGAACAGGTTGCCCAAGGAGGCTGTGGATGCCCCATCCCTGCAGGCATTCAAGGCCAGGCTGGATGTGGCTCTGGGCAGCCTGGGCTGCTGGTTGGCGACCCTGCACATAGCAGGGGGTTGGAACTGGATGAGCACTGTGCTCCTTTGCAACCCAGGCCATTCTAGGATCCTATGATCATGCCACATTTGAGCTTGGAGCTAAATACCTTGAGCTAATTATCCTTCCCATGAGACTCTTGCTACTGCTAGTTCAGGTGAGCTGTGTGAAAAAATATCTTCTATTTACCATGTTCTTACCATTGCCCAAATATTAAAACAAAAATCTTCAAAAATGATCATAAAGCTGAACGTCACCACTTTTTTAATGTCACCCACATTAGAAAATGTGGCTTCAGTTCTTATTTGCCTCTTGCTCAGAAACATGCTAAGCTACTTCTATGGAAAAGATTTACTTTAAATTTATTTACTTCCTAAATCAAAGCCAAAATTCCTGCCTGTCTCTTGGTTTAAGCAGCATGGAACCCACATGGAACCACCAAGTCAGATTTCATAATATTTTAATCCCTGTCCCAACTTCTCTGACAGCTCCTGAATTTCTGTGTTTTTCTACTTCTCATTCCTGTCTTTGGAGCAATCTGAAAATGCCTGAAAATGAAGATCTGCATTTTATTAGCTTTTGCAGCCATTTAAATAGGGGGGGGGGGGGGGGGGTGGGGGGAAGGCTCAGCGCAGATTCAGTTCTAATAACGTGCTGCACCAGGAGGGGAGTTTTTCCAACTTTATTTAAATCCTCTGCTCTCTCCTTGCAGTGAATACATTAATATCCTGCAGTACAGTGAATTCTCCTGACCTTGAAACAGAGAAACCCAGAGCAGGGATAGAAGAACACAAGCAACAGAGGCCTCAAATTCAATTTAGAGAATTGAGTAAGCTTGGATGGAGAACAGCACTACCTGACCCATGGGGATACTCAGCCCAGCAAAAACACCGAGAGCTAGGACATGGGGAGGAGCTGCCTGCATAACAAATGGGCTCCCATGGCTTATGGAACCAGCACACAACCTCAGGCCACCTATATGAGTCACAGCCTCTGCTTCACAGGGTTTCTAAATGAGCCTGCAACAGGAACATCAGACAGGGAGCATAGTGCATGGACATTTTAGAAAATACCTGGAAAGCTCAAGATTCCCTATTTGTCCAGGCTATTTGTTTGCAAATTTCTTAAGTTAGGAGATGGCATAAGCACCCATAAGATCCTTTGTGTCATGACTTCGTTAAAAATACCAAATTCATTGACAAATATATGCTACGTGAGTCAATGCTGAGGAATCCTATGGATCACCCAAATCCTTGGAATCACCACTTCTCTGAAAGACAGACAATACTCTGCCCAATATGATCTTTTATCAGAGAGGCAGGTGCTACAACGCAATGGCAAGTGCAGCAATAACAGCAGAGTAGCAAGGTCCCAGACTGCAGTGAGGACTTGCTCAAACACAATAGCCACACGCACAGAAACAAAGAAAATCAGCTTACCTTCAGAAGATGTCAGGTACCCAAGGATCTCCAGCAAGACCTCCTTGCTACCACTGCCAGCCCTTAAATGAGGTCAGGGAAGGGGTGGAGCCAGGATCCACCCCTCCTGTTCACTCAGGTGCATTGCATACACCTGAGTTCCCCTGGGTTGGTCCTGCCTTCCCACCAGGTTCTCAATCACTGCTTCAAGCCATGACTTAGCATTTCTGCTACAGGTGCTCAGGGAACAGGCTGCCCCAAGAGGCAGTGATGCCCCCATGCTTGCAAACACCCAAGGTCAGGGGATGGGCTCTGAGCACTGATGGAGCTGTGGGTGTCTCTGTGCACTGCAGGGAGTGGGACCAGAGGGCCCTGATGTACTTCTGCTGGTTTTAAATGTATAAATCAGATGCTCAATTTCTCACCAAAGCTTTAAACCAAATGTCAAATGTGGAGTCTGGGAGAAGTGGCAGAAGGAGGGAGTGCTGCATTGACAAACACAGACGGATGTTAATGAAAGAGCACTTCTGAAAACCAGAGAAATTGAGGCTGCGTTTTTTGTCTTTGCGTGAAAGCTTCTAACAACAGCTTTGATGCTAAAACGAGAGGGAAAACTATTGCCAGATTTGGTGCTATTCATTACAGGTATTACTGAGGCACTTCCAGACTCGCTGCAAACCTTGAGCAGATTGCCTCTTCTGCAGCTGGTTCTCCAGAACTGCTATGACTGGGATGTAACTCTGCAGTTGTCTTTTATTCACATCAGTGTATTGCAGCCAGTGAAGGCCTCGTGCACTTAAAGGTACACACGACATGGCCTTCGTGGGCAAGTATCAGGCAGAAAGCAGAGCACCTGCAAGGTCTAACAGCTGCTTCAGAGAAAGGCAGATGTGTCAGGAATCCAGAAATACGGGAACAATTTCTGTGTATTCATAAAGGACAAAAAAAATGTGAGGCAAAACCTCTGCTCTCTAAAGCTGTGCAGAGTTCAACATTGCCAGCAACGGTCCTGCAAGGGGCCTCTTCTCAACAGACCCTGGAGATCCACAGTGGGCAAATAACACAATAGTGCCCCTGAATTGCAGAGGAGGGCTGGGCTTGATGCCTAAATTCCCTGAGCAGCATAAGACCTTGCAATGCATCTGGAGCGTTTGCTGTAACCAGCTCTACTCATATTTTTCTTTCTTACTCCATCTCGCTCCAATCCAAGTATGAATTCAGTTGCACTTAGGCATCCAAGCATAAGGGCAATATGGCTTCTGCTCCTGGCCTCAGAGAACAAATCATACCATCATTAAGGCTGGAAAAGACCTCCGAGATCATAGAATCATAGGATGGTTTGGAAGGGACCGTTAAGATCATCTAGCTCCAACCCCTGCTATCGGCAGAGACACCTCCCTCTAGACTAAGTTGTTCAAATCACCAAGATCCCCAAACCCAACCCCAACCACCCCACCGTGCCCACTGCCCACATCCCTCAGTGCCACATCTCCATGGCTCTGGAACACCCCCAGGGACGGTGACCCCACCACTCCTGGACAGCTGTGCCACTGCATCACCACTCCTTCTAAGAGCATTTTTTCCTACTATTATCCGACCTGATAAATCTTGGACATTTAAAAATATCCCCCTTTGCAGTGGACCCTGAAAGCTTCCTCTGAGGACAAACTACGAAAGAACAGATACTCGTGCAGCAATTTTAATCAGACAAAACTGAGGCAGAGGGCTGATTACAAAGTATTTAGATGATTCACTTCTGTCTACAGCTTTGCAATCAAATGGCAGCTACCATTCAGCCATGTAATAACCAAATGACTGTACACCTGCCTGGCTATGCATATTTATAAAGAATGCATGGCTAACACTTACATACCTTTACAAGCTAAATTCTCCATAATTAGCTCAACTACTGTGAGTAGTTTCCAATGCCTGGGCTAGCCACAATTATACTTACGTTAAAGTTATCCAATCTTTCAATGTCCACTTGGAAGCAGACAAGGATTTATCAAAAGCAGAAAGTACACATAGGATAATCTCAGAATAAATGGCCACATCAAGGAAGTTCACTTTCTCTGAACACCGGCTTATTGGAGTCAAAAGGCATCTGCAGTCGGAAGCAAGTTTTTCTACGTGCTGTGCTCAAATCTGAAGTGGTCACAGAACAATGCCAACATTCTGGTAGGCATCACAGGTAGACAAAGCAGCCAAAAACTGACAGCAGCCTGAAAATCAGCTTGCAGGGTATACTTGATTTTCCAACTTACACAAAGTAGCCTGAAAGGATGGATGCTGATTTCCTAAGAAGTTAGTGCATTTCCTTTGGTTTGGGATGGTTTTATTCGTTTGTTTTACTGTTAGTGGTGGTGGTGCAAATCCCACCAATAAAAGCTCTGTAGGAGACCAGACACCTTTCAGGACGAAGGAGCCCCTGGCCTTGCTGAAGCCAGGACTTGAGGGTGGTGATGCACTGAACAGGTTGCCCAAGGAGGCTGTGGATGCCCCATCCCTGGAGGCATTCCAGGCCAGGCTGGATGTGGCTCTGGGCAGCCTGGGCTGCTGGTTGGCGACCCTGCACATAGCAGGGGGTTGGAACTGGATGAGCATTGTGGTCCTTTTCAATCCAGGGCATTCTATGATTCTTTGACTTCCCACCCCATGCACAGGTAGGACTAGGTGTGTTGGTTCTGAGTATCTGTTACAGGTTGCTTCACCTGGGTATACACAGGCTGAACCTCCATGAAGGCCCATGTATTAAGCAGAGGCCATAACCACAGAGTCACTCAAGTCTTTGTGCATTGGTATGCAGAGATGAAATTTTACTGAGGACAGCAACATCTGTTCCTTTAGATCGTATCTTTGTTGACATTCAAACATAAGGCACAACTTGCTTTCAAGTTATTTGGGCTGGAAAACCAGTGCTCTGCTGCTGCTGAAACCACAACTTAATAATCCAGCAGCTAGATTTTTGGGATGTGCCAGCATGGAATGAGGTTATCTATTAACTCTTAACACATCAGTGCTCCGAGTGCAAAACTTTCAGCAGTCACAGCACCCTGAGTAAGCAGCAGCCTGCATGGGAGAGCAGGGAGGAGAACTGTGGCATGGGAAGGGCCATCCCATAGAGGTGCCTGGGGAACATCTTCAGCCCTGGGGTGCTGGGTAGATCCTAGAATCATAGAGCGGCTTAGGTTGGAAAGGACCTTAAAGATCCCCTCATTCCAACCCCTGTTCCATGGGTTGCCAACCATGAGATCATAGAATAATAGAATCATGGAATCACAGAATGGCCTGGGTTGAAAAGGACCACAGTGATCACTGAGTTCCAACCCCCTGCTATGTGCAGGGTCGCCAACCAGCAGCCCAGGCTGCCCAGAGCCACATCCAGCCTGGCCTTGAATGCCTCCAGGGATGGGGCATCCACAACCTCTCTGGAGATGTCCCAGCTTTCCTTAGCAGAGACTGTCACATATGCTCTGTGCTCCAGCTTGCAGCCAGGGAGGTGGCTCCAAGTCTTCAAGATGGTTATGTCCCAGCTCTTCCAGAGATGCTTCTTGGCTGGCAGCCTCTAAGAGGACTGCCTGAAATGTCACCACTCTGCGCAATGGCGAGAGTAACATAGTGCCTACCTAACTCATCACCTAGAAGAAGCAGAGGTGGAAAGATAAGTCACCTCACCTTGCTCCAGAATCATCAGTGCCAGATTTTTCTTCTAACTCCTTCAAAAGCTACAGTGCACTGTAATTTCTAGCACAGCCAAAGAGAAAACTGTTTCCTCTATTTTTTCATATTCAAACCAAGGAGTCCTAAATGGTTTCATTTTCACACCCTTATTGTTTTTCTTTTATGTGGCTGGTATCAGAAGCAATCTGATGACACATTCTTGCTGGTGAGAACATTTTTTGCTCTCAGTATGGATTTAATCTATGAAAATTATATGGGGAGATTGTATTACCATATGGAAGTTGGTTTAATTAATATTTTCTTCTTAGTGCCTCAGAGGCCAATATCATATTGTTTAGAAAGAGAAATTAAAAAGATATATTGAAACTCTTATTAGCAATGTTATATTGAGATAAGGAGAGGCTGTAGGAAATAACCAGGTGCACAGATATGCAAACCCAGACCTTTCCCCAAAGCACAGCTAATCGCACTGATATGCAATGACCTCATTGTGGAAGTGATTTCTGCCATCAGAGTATTCCACTTCTTTTATGATTTTCCCCATCTGCCACTAGGAACCTCAGGCATCGCTGAGTTACCTTGCTGGGCTGGCAAAAGGTTTGAATCTCCATCTGATTTTAGTCTCTGCTTAAAGGCTGACCTATTGCACACCACCAACCAGAGAACACACCACTCAGTCCCCTTCTTTCAGTTCCAGGGGAGATGATGGCCAATGTGCAGAACGCCATGAATTCAAATAGCACAGGGGATATTAGAGGTAGGTAAGGACTCCTGGGGTGGTCAAGGACTGCAGTGGCCTGTGCTGTAGGATACCAATACACCCTCTTATGGGAGAAGGTGCGGGCAGTTCTGTGCCAACCAGGAGCTTCCTGCTCCAAGGGGATTTCCCTTGTCTAGCTGGACTGTTATGAGGCAGTCTGTGTCCATTTCTAGTGCACACATTCCCTCAGCACTCCCCTCCTTGACATTTCCAAAAGTGAAAGGGAGATGCAAACCTGTTTCACTGCTCATCTATCGCTTATGGTGGTTTGCACTGAACCTCTCAACCTACGGATGAGCTCTATGTCATAGTGAAGAGCATCTCCCATCTTACCAAGGGATTAGCACCATGGCTGGCTTCCTTTGGCCAAAGCCAGGAAAATCAATTCTTTTTCCAATAGGGCTTGACAGGGCTTACCCTTACACCTGTATGTCTGTTGAAGCTGAAGGCATTGGTAGATTAGAGAGAAAAAATATATATTTCCATGTCACTAATAGCTGGATGGTTTGGCTATCTTAATCATCTCCTATAAATGTGAGCCTCTGTCACATTTATAAAATCCACTTTTATAGAAGAGAAAAGCATCGTGGAGAGAAAATGTCTTTCAGCAAAAGCCTGGTACTGTTTTTCCTGTTAATTGATATCATTCAGCTGATGATGTTCATTAGACATTGCCTCCAAGAGCTTAACTTAGCAAGTGCCTTTTAAGACAGAAATGCAATAGCCACTTCAAAAGACTACATTAAGTGTAGTCTTTAAATTGATTTAGTGAGTGCCCGTGGATCTTATTTACCAAAAAAAGAAAAAAGAAAAAAGAATTGTTATTGATATGACATCTTATTGTAAGCCCACACCTAAAGTGGGACATGCTTCAGGATGTCTTGGATCAAGGAGCACCAAGCTGGTATTTGCATGGGCTTTGAGGTCCCTTCCAAACCAAGCATTCTGTGATTCTATGATTTAGGGGGGTACACACACATCTCTGCAGCTTTCCTGAAGCCCAAGAAAGGACTGCTGAGGAGACATCTCCATCCATCCATAACCCAGAGTCAAGAATCCAAAACTCTGTCCTGAGGATGCTTCCTTAAGGATGTGAACAAGTTTTCCACTGAGTTTCAGACAGAGAAGAAGGAAGAGAACTCTAAGGTGGACTTCCCATCCTAAAATGCCTCCTTCTCACCAGTGGTCCTCCATTCAGTCCCATTTATTTCCCTCTGTTCCTGTCAGGAAAACATGTATGGGCACTACTCTATGGGGTGCACACCTGGGCACCAAAACTACCTGTGCTGCTACCAGGTTTTGACTCATAAAAGAGGGCTTGGGGTTGAGCTGTTTATGGCCAGTCCCACCAGCTCCCTGCATTCCCACTGCCACCAGCTGCAAGCCTGATAACAGAATCTACGGTCAGCCAAATGTCATCACTGTCAGATGCTAGCCAAAACTGTTTGTTTCCATCCAAAAAAGCACTGTGGAATTTGGGAGCCAGAACACTTCCTGCAGTCAAGACATGAGACATCTGCCCATGTGAGGTTCTGTTTCAGATGAGGACCTCGGTACAGAAGAGCTGGTGACTGCTCCATTCCTTAAGTTGACTAGTTTAGAGCAAGGCTGAGAATGTACCAATTTGCCTGGGTTACGTCTTTATAAGGGTGGCACAGAGATCCTTCCTTGCTTAAAACATACATCATGATGGCCTTAAGAAAAGAAAAAAAAAATGACACATGAATGGTGGAAGAGAGACAATTTGAAGGATGGCCATCATAACTTTGTACTGTTGGCTAAATTTGTACTGGTAAATAAAATGTCACCTAAGCTCAAAGTCAAGACCTGAGCCAAAATCATCTGCATTCCTTAACTGGAAGCAGATTTCCTTCAGCCTGCTCCACTTGGTCTGCCATTTCTGTGAATGACATCATGAAAAGCCAACGTCTTCTTGCACTTATCCAGTGCTAACGAAGCAAATTTGAAAGGGATAGGGGAAAAAATGGTTTGTTTTTACATTTCTTGAAGTCAATTATTTCTACAGCTGCAGTACTTTGCCATTTATCTCCTTTATTCTTACAGCCTTTCATAGCTCAGGGACAAGGGCAAGTGTCTGTGTGACATGGGTGCTCATAAATCAGCCCTGGTGTTCCATCCATCACAGCAAGGAATGGCAGCAGCCTGTCAAGCTGTTGTGCAAAACTCCCTGTGCTGAAAGCAAACTCTGACACTGTGCAGACTCTGTGAGGTTATCTGCATGTCCATAATCCCAGGGGTGAGACTCTACGACCCTCATGGGTCCCTTCCAATTCAGGGTATTCTATTCACCCTTCTTGCAGTGAGAGATGGTTGTCAATTTAAGTCACTTCCCTAGGGACTGTGGAGGTACAGCATGTAAAGCTGTGTCAAAGATATGATGTGAATTGAGGCAGCACTGCAAGAAGGAGAACTCTCTCCTCAGGCTGAAATCCTTTGGGGATTTCCCATGCTGGAATTCCATGATGTCTTCCCAAGGGCTTGATTTGCAGGCCAAAGAGTAGAGTAGAAGGCAACCCACTGTTTCAATGGGTTTAATTCCAGATCTGCCTTATGATCATTTTGTCAGGGAAGAAATCTTAAGGTCCGAAGAGTGTGAATTTCTTAGCTTTGAGAGGACCTATAGTGTCACCTTCATTTCCAAATTTCGTGGCCAGGAAATTTGGTATACAGAAGGAACAATTAGCTTTGGGGCAAAAAACAATTAGCAGTGGAGAAGCTGCAATCTTGGCTGGTACATTATCTATTACTCTTTCAGAGGCATTAATCTTCCTTAAACTCATAGAATCACTCATGTTGGAGAAGACCTCTGAGACACCCAAGCCCAACCCCAGCCCACCCCACCGTGCCCACTGCCCACGTCCCTCAGTGCCACATCTCCACGGCTCTGGGACACCTCCAGGGATGGTGAGCCCACCACTCCTGGGCAGCTGTACCACTGCCTGACTGCTCTTTGAGAGAAGAAATATTTCCTCATACCCAACCTAGCTTTTACTCTCTTTAACTTCTTGATCTTTACTCTCTAACATTCAAGCTTCTAATAAGAACTGCGCACCTGACCTCACCTTGTATGGAAGAGTGGAAGAGAGTTTCAGAAGACGATTCATCCAGATCAGAAATAAGAGCAATGAGCCACTCTGGAGATGCTCCAGATAAAATTTCTTCCCTAAGGAATCTCCAGCACATCCCTGCCAAAGTCCTCAGGTCAGGGTCTTTTTACAGCCCCTGACTCATGCAGTCCAACCCCAGCAAAGCACAGCCACTGCTGAAGTGATTGCCCATGACCTTGCATATCATTCAGCGATTATGGCATAAAAGATCTAATGAAAAATTCAGTTAGGAACAGCAACAACAACCAAAAACCTATTTTACACTTTCCTGACCCTCCACTGCATCCAACTCTCTCGTACATTTTCTGTCCAGTGGAGAAATGTCAAATCGTGAAATGCAATCTGAGATCTGTAACAACCCAAGAGGGCAAATGGAGACATATGGCCTGACGATGAAAACAGGTGAGCATCTCTGCAGTGAGTGGGTGCTCAGCACCAGGGGAATTGGGCCACAGACATCTCTGAACTCCTCATCTCGGGTTAATAAAAGCAGTAGCACAGATTTCAGACGGCTGGTTTGTCTCAAGAGATGTACCTCCTACACAGCACAGATTGCTCTCCTGTATTATACATCCCAGGGTGATATTAGCCTGTTTTATTGTGAAAAACACATTACCATTACTTCTTATGGAGTGCCTCCTGAAGTTCCTTTCAAGGAAAGAGAAAAGAACGCCAGGAAGCCATTTCCCAGGCTGTTAATGCTGCGTTTCCCCATTATTCCCATCCAGTCTCCTAGCACTCAGGTATGTACAAAGGGTCAAATGGCTGCTGGTTTTCTCTGTATATTTGGGGCTGCTGAACACAGACCTTGCAGCGCTATCTTCACCATCGGGGTTGGTCTAGGTGATGTCTGTAAACCTCAGCAAGTTGGTCTGGTGGCAGACAAATGCATTCTGCACGTAGTGCAGAAGTTTTATAAGTGTCAACCAAAGGCTTTAATGAGGAAACAGCAAAAAGAAGCAACTGGAATGTTACTTTGTACAGACTTAATATTCTCAGGCTAAAGCAGTAGTAAAAGCCCATCAATTGTACACAGTGCAATGGCCTCAGGGATGCTGGCACAAAAAAACACTGATAATGAAGACATTTCTACTTGGATATACACCAAAATATTCATTTGTTCCCCTAATTAAACTTTCATATAGGGTTTTTGGTTTGGTTGGTTTCTAAGACGATGCTGTGTTGTGCATTCTGAGCGTGAAATATTTATAGCTACACGGACCAAATTCCTCAGATGCTCTGCAGCCTGTATCTTTCACAACAGTAACTGCTGCCATTACAGTACTGCAAATCTTGTTTATCTGCATGGAGAAGCACAGGAGTCAGATGAGCCTGGGCCTGTTGCCTGCAGGTGATCAAAGTTCAGCACAAGCAGCAAGGTTTTTTCCTCCTGACTGGAGTGTTAACAAAACTGAAGTTGATGGCCTGATTTAACAGCCTCAAGCCATGACAACCTGCAGCTTATTTTCACCTTCAGTGATGTTCTTTGTTAGGGGATGGACAGGAGAGAGGTTGTCATCATTGGTCCTGATGCTGTCGTGTTGCCATGCCCGTTGTATGTCAAAAAGTCTATTTAGTTCTTAACTCTTACCAGACTTCTATTTGATTTGTTATTTTTTTTACATGCTACTGTCCACGTAACTCTTCCCCGAAGTGAGAAAAATAAACATTTGGGAAGATTTGAGACCATTACAGACACATTGAACATGCACAGCCCAACGGGGAATATACGGTATGCTGCACCAAAGCTGAGACTATGATGTTTTTACTCACCAGCACATCCTTTCATGTACAACATTTACCCACAACGGTGTTATATGGAACAGTAGGAAGTGCAGTTTGTCTTTAAATGCGACTGTAAAGCTCATTCCATGCATAGGATCACAAGGACTTTGAGAAGATTTGGAATTCTTCACTAGAGGTTTGCTCAGCCTGTGGTAGCGTCTCAGCAACAGCAGGCATCCATCCTATCCCTCTGGGAGACCTCCATCCCAAAAGCTCCTCATGGCTGCTCAGCCTTCATCCCTGCTCTGTGTCCCTTCACATTTCTCCTTGGCATTAAACTGTGCATCTCAAAACTGTTTTCTCTTTTTTGGTATCTCTTTGTATTTAGGGACAGAGAAACAAAAGTTCACTGTGAACTGGGACCTTCTGCCACCTTTGCCCAAGCCTCCATTTGTATTAATACCAAGGTCAGTTGCCTGCTTCAAAATCATGCTGCTTGTCCCGGCAAAGCCAAGGAGTTCATTAATCTTAATGGAATCACTTCCTGGTCTCTTTTCTTTCTTTTTTAAAGGTGCCCACTGTTGGGGAGTGGGGAGTATTTACCACTCTGATTCAGCTGCATAAATAGGGATTCTGGAACCTCTGTAATTTTTTATGCTGCTTTACCAAGGGTATTGTTTGTTTATTTTTATAGCTACTGGAAGTCACACAAGATGGTAGCTGGGAGACAAAGCTATTCAAAAGACCCATTCACATTAACATAGCTCATGAGCCATTCCAGTAGTAGAACTGTACTCATATCAAGTGTCTGATGTGCTCCAACATGAATTGCTCCTAAATCAATTGTTAATATAATGTCATGAAAATATGTAACAATGTCCTCAATGCTGAGCAAATTTAGGCAAATGCATTCAAATATGATGCACTGAAGCCTTGAGCAAAGAGTGAGATGCTTCCAGAGAGCTGTGCTTGTTAGGATTTATTAGGGACACAACATGATATGTCAAAGAAGGACTCCAAGGAGCCTCTTATGGTTGTAAAATGGCCTTGCATGGGGAATTTGCTGCATGTAAAAGAGAACAGCTATATGCTGCTCATCTAGTACTGGAATTAGTTCAGTATTCAACTCTTTGAAAGGGTAGATAATGGCAGGACAAGGGAAAATAGTTTGAAGTTGAAGAAGGGAAGATTTAGGTTGGATGTCAGGGGAAGTTCCTTGCTATGAGAGTGGTGAGGTGCTGGAACAGCTGCCCAGAGAGGCTGTGGATGCCCCGTCCATCCCTGGAGGTGTTCAAGGCCAGGTTGGATGGGGCCCTGGGCAGCCTGGGCTGGTATTACATGTGGAGGTTGGTGGCCCTGCCTGTGGTGGGGGGTTGGAGCTTCGTGATCCTTGAGGTCCCTTCCAGTCTGGGCCATTCTGTGATTCTGTGATTCAATCTGGATGGCAATAGAAGTGGAAGGAAAGAAAGACACAAAAGAACACAAGCTGCAAATGAAAGCCCAGAAAAGAATTTTTGCTTTGTTTTGTCCACTTCAACCAAAGGTTTTTTTTTTCTCACAATAATCATAGGGAGAACAACAAAACTTCACCAGTGTCATCTTACAGAGGAAACACACGAGTCACCATTGTGTCACTGGCATCTCTTCTCATCTGATGAAGCCATCACTGCCTCGTCTGCCATTCACACTCTTTTAATCTTCCCACCTTGCCTTTTCCTTTGGTGAAGCCACTGTTTGATCTGCTCAGACTCCCCAAGTGAACAGAATCCAGACAGAAAGAAAGAAAAAGGACAACACATCCCAATTTCTATCACTTTGTGCTTCACCACAGTGAAAGAATTAAAGCTCAGGGTCAATCTTAGAAATAGCTGAAGGAAATAAAGTCAAGGAATCAAGGAAGAGGAAGTCACTGATGAAAGAGAAGAGGCCACTGCCCCTGATTTAAATACAGGCTGATCTGAGGCACAGGCAGGCTGCAGCAGACACACAGATTGCAGTGTTTGAGTTCAGAAAATAGCACTGCATCGCTCGTGTGGCTGTGCCATGTAACAGAAACAATCGAATTTCACTTTGTTTTAACCCTCACAATCCCTGCTTAGGTCAAGTGTAACATCAGGACATCCAGCCCCAGAGGAACCTTGAGGCAATGCGAGGTGGGATGCTGCCAGCACAGTGAGACATCCCTTAATCTCACTTTGCCTTTCACATCACAGCAGTAACATCACAGTGGAGTGACAGCGGAGAAGCCCATGCATCTTCCTTAGATTGAAGGTGCCAAGAGTGGCAGGACAGCACCATAATACAGCACACAGCAATCAGGAAGATGACGATCCTTAACACACTGCAGCCTCCTGTCTCCTCCATTAGTCAACAATGGGAATCAAGTTGCATAGAAAGGTTTGTAAAAATTCACTGCTTGAAACCTTCATTTAACAAAGCATCACAGCTAGTGATGCACAGCTTACCAATCCTCATACAGATAAACATAGACCAAGGAGGCAAAACTCTTATTAACTCTTTTCCTCCCTCTTATCCATGGCAACCCACTGCCATGTGTAAGATTACAGCATCTTCCTGCCTTGGGGAAGGAAAGATCTCACTGCAAAAAGTGTGAACAGAGTTACCAGCAAAATGGCATACAGGACTCTGTAGCAGCGTGCCTATGCCTTATAAATACTTGCAAATTGAGCAATGGGGTGTATCACTGATGCTTTCACCACTCTTTTTAATAACCATCTTCAGCTAGGAACAAAGAATCTGTGCTGAGCTCCCTGCTCTGTCATGAGCATCCCCTTCCAGGTCATGCAGGGCAAGGAGTCAGCACAGATCTGAAACAAAGTGTGGCAACCATCTGTTCCCCTTACCCAGCAGGGGCAGATTAGAATCACAAAATCATAGAATCATTTGGGGCCCCCAATACAAGAAAGACAGGGAGCTGTTGGAGAGGGTCCAGAGGAGGGCCACAAAGATGGTCAGAGGGCTGCAGCACCTCCCCTACAAAGACAGGCTGAGGGAGCTGGGCTTGTTCAGCCTGGAAAAGAGAAGGCTGCGGGGTGACCTCATTGCAGCCTTCCAGGATCTAAAGGGAGCCTACAAACAGGAGGGGAGTTGACTCTTTGAAAGGGGAGATAATGGCAGGACAAGGGAAAATGGCTTTAAGTTGAAGGAGGGAAGATTGAGGTTGGATGTCAGGGGAAGTTCTTTACCAGGAGAGTGGTGAGGTGCTGGAACAGCTGCCCGGAGAGGTTGTGGATGCCCCGTCCATCCCTGGAGGTGTTCAAGGCCAGGTTGATGGGGCCCTGGGCAGCCTGGGATTGTTTTAAATGTGGAGGTTGGTGGCCCTGCCTGTGGTGGGGAGTTGGAGCTTCATGGTCCTTGAGGTCCCTTCCAACCCAAGCCATTCTGTAATTCTGTGATTAAGGTCAGAAGAGACCTGTAAAATCAATCATCAACCCACCACCACTATGAGCATCCCCAGGCTGGTGTTGCTGAGCACCGTGACTCGGAGAGCTGCCAAGCTGGACAACTGCTCCTCACTGTCCAGCTTGACCTTTAGGAATCCAAAGAGCACATCACAGATACTGCCAGCCGTGTCTCTTTTTTCCCGTGTGACACAGAAAATAAAAGGCCTTTGGCATAAACCTGAGTGCAGCATTTCATGTTCCATCGAGCCCATCTCCCTTTCTGATTCCTTTATCTATTTTTTCTCTTCTTCAAAGGAAGAAGCAAGCGAGATGTCTCATTTCGGGCTGCTATAAAGGGGAGATAAGGGAATCTGAAAATAAGAAGCAAAAATGATACAGCTTCCCAAATTCCCACAGGTCCAACATTAAAGTCAGAATGAAGCATAATTTCATTTCCAAATTGCAATTGTAACAGATATTTTCGTTTAGGATGTTCCTTGTCAGTACTTACGCCTTCCCGTAGATAACACTAATTGCAAAGGAACCAAACTTCTCTTGCAAATTTGCAGTAAGTGAAGAGAACGATCCCGCCTTGGTTCTGAATTCACTGTCATCTTGCTCCGATTCTTATGCTGCTTTTATGCTAATGTCACTTCAATGATTTCAGAGATAAATGGTGAGGACTTGGATGGAGGGACTTGGATGTTGAAAATGAGGGGAGAATGGATGAGCATAGCCACCCTCAGCAAATTATCACGTGAGATAGGAGCAGGGCAGTGCCAGCCTTGCCATGCAGTCACAGCTCAGCAGGATCGAGGTCCTCAGGTTCACATGGAAAACAAAGGCAGGAAGAGAAGAGATGAAATCTTCTGCTGTTTATTTCTACGATCAGTGGCAAGAGAGAGCCGTGCTCTGCATCCTGCATCAAAACAGCATCTCCTGCTAAACTCCTGGAGCAAACCAGGCCCCAGCAGGGCGTTTGGCTGAAATTACAGCCCCTGGAGCTGTGCCTCTGCCAAAAACACATTGATCTGCTAGTGAACAAAACCAGGCTGAGATATTCCCTTTACAACCTCCAGAAGTCATTGATCCGCTCCTCAAAGAGGAGACTGCTGTGGTGTTATCAAAAGCAAAATAAATCAAGTTAACGCACTACAAATATATGAAGGCTGCAGGTTTACGGCTGTTTTAGTTTATATTATCACTAATAAAAGAAGATGCTCGAGCAGAGCTCCAATGGACTAATCTGGTAAGAGCTTTGTCCTCGAGGATTTGCAGACCAAAATAGCTGAAGTCTTACATCTCAGCTGCAGAGCTATGTCTGGCATGCAGGGAATTGGAAGTGCACCAGAATCAGAAGTGGTCTCATGATGAACATAGGTTTCCTCTTTATTAAAGGCAGCTACACAGCACGGCGACCTGCGGGCACAGGAGGCTGCTTGCAGGTGGAGAGCCCCAAGGTACCACCAAGGGCTGGGTGACACGCTCGGTGATGGTCATGTTGGGCTGCTGACTCTGCTCCAAGCATCCTCTTGCTTCCCACGCAGCACCAAATGACTCCCAGGCACAGGGAAGGCAATTAGCATTTGATTAAATCATTAAGGAAATAGGAAATAGCAGGTGGCTTTCCAGTAACAAACATATTCTAATTTGGCTTAATTAGGAGGAAAAGCTGCTCTTTGGTGTATTCTCACCTTTCTATTAACTGCATCAATTGAATTCGAGGAACATGCAGAGAACAAATTATCTGGCTTGATCCAGATTGTATCACGCAGCTCACAGAATTGATTAGGGGCTGGTTAACAGCAAATGGCTATGTGGGAAAATGGGCAGAAATCTCCCAACGCCGCAATGCCACGTGGGGAAGGAAGAAGCCTCTGCTATTCCAGCATCTGTGCAGCGAATTCCCCCTTTCAGCCAAAGATGCCACTCTCTGGTTTAACTCTCATCGTCCTCGTCCTCTTCTCAGCTCCCTCTTCTCCCTCTTCTCCCCTGCTCTATCACCACTATAGCCTGCCAGCCAGCAGTACAGAGGGGGAATGCAAGCACAAGCAAACAAGCACCCAGAGGTTGTGTTTCTTTCCCAGCTGAAATATAATTTGACTGCCTTGTTAGTTATGCATGTGGAACAGCAGAGAGAATGGCAGCACGGATGCTGAGGGAGCTCTCTGCAAGCAGGCAACGCCCAGTGACCTGCAGTGCTGCTCGGAGCTCTGGCAGCCCCAGGCATGTGCCCAGCCTTGCTCTGGCAGCAGCACGTTGCTCCAGCAGATGCTGCTTGGGTGTGCTCTGTGAGATGGGCTCTGGCTTAGGTGGATGCCCCATCCCTGCAGGCATTCAAGGCCAGGCTGGATGTGGCTCTGGGCAGCCTGGGCTGCTGGTTGGCGACCCTGCACATAGCAGGGGGCTGAAACTAGATGAGCACTGTGTTCCTTTTCAACCCAGGCCATTCTGTGATTCTAGGATTCTAGGATCCAGCACAATGGGTATGCAATGCATCAGTCGTGCAAAATGTGCTACTGAAGTAGCTGAGCTCTGGGCATGGGGGCTTCTGGGCTGGATGCTTTCTGGAATGAGACTCCAGCCTATCTTTGGTCTTTTTGTCTTCTGCATATTTTCCCAGTCTCCTCCTTCAGCTCTTGAATCTCTCCTTCTCCAGTCCTCACCTTGCTTTGCCCCTGTGTCCTGTTTTCTTTCTCCAACACACCCTTTGGCACCAGTGGTCAAATGGTGGGACATGAGGATGAGCTCACAGCAGCTGGGATGGGGAGAAGACACTGGAAGAAGTGAAGGAGCCCTAAACAGAGGATGTAGCAAAGGAATAGGACTACAGTGCCCCAGCCCTGCTCTGCTGCCTGCAGTGCCCGGGAGTTACATAGACATGGCAGGAGCTCTCACTGGGCAAACAGCTGTTAGGTTTGCAAAGATGGAAGAGCATGCAAACCACACATTCTACTCCTGAGCAAGAACACTCATTCCTTGGCATGATGCTGCAAAGGAAAACCTGCCATAGTCAAAACACCAAGGTGAAAAGGTGACCCTGTGAAGACCATAATCTCAACATTAAAACAGACAAGTAAAAGAGAAAGTAGTATTCCCTCACGTGTACTGAGAAAGCAGGAGAAGCACCTGCAGTCAAAACTAAGCTTTAGCTCTTAGTTTGGAAGGGTAACTGGAGGCCATGAGCAGCTCGATCCCATCATGGATACAAGACATTGGTAATATCCCTGCACCTCACATTTTTCACTGCAACTGCAGCCATTCGTGTTCCTCCTGGCAGCTAGTTGGATATTTTCCAATGCCAAACCTTGCCTATAGGTCTGACAGCCAGAGAGATTTCCTCCCCTGGGTCCCTTCTGCAAGACTAAACAGTTACTCTATCTCCAAAGCTGAACAAAAAGAACAAAATTTGTATATTTTAAGTACATTTGGTATTTTACACTTTTAGAAATCATGGCTGGGAGAAAGAATAGCTTGACAAGGTGGGCTGTGTGTCACTCATAGAGTCACAGAATCATAGAATGGCCTGGGTTGAAAAGGACCACAGTGCTCATCCCGTTCCAACCCCCTGCTATGTGCAGGGTCGCCAACCAGCAGCCCAGGCTGCCCAGAGCCACATCCAGCCTGGCCTTGAATGCCTGCAGGGATGGGGCATCCACAGCCTCCTTGGGCAACCTGTTCAGTGCGTCACCACCCTCTGGGGGAAAAACTTCCTCCTCATCTCCAACCTAAACCTCCCCTGTCTCAGTTTAAAACCATTCCCCCTTGTCCTTTCACTGTCCACCCTCACAAACAGCCATTCCCCCTCCTGTTTATACGCTCCCTTCAAGTACTGGAAGGCCACAATGAGGCCTCCCTGGAGCCTTCCCTTCTCCAAGCTATACAAGCCCAGTTCCCTCAACCTTTCTTCATAGGAAGACAACTCAGCAGTGCCAGGAAGGTATTTCAGAAGGTGGAATGGATGCTGAGGTCTCACTCCTACATTCAGAAGCATTTCATTAAGCCATCTCTGCATGAAACAGAGAAAACAGCTTTGGGGTGTACAGTGCCCTTTGCTGCTTCAAAATGCAATGGCTCATTTGGGCAAGCACACAACTCATTTTCTGCGTGCTCCATTTGTTCTGAGCAGCTGCTGTGGGTGTCTGGGCCAGGAAACGAGACAGGCAGCTTCTGATCCTGCACCGGGGTTAGAACAGGCTGGGGAGGTTCAGCAGCACAACAGCATTTGTCTGTAACATCCTCATAGCCAACTGCTCGTGACGTTTTGGCTGGAGTATGAGTTACACTGAGGTTTCGTGGGAGCACTCCCTGAATTCCATTTGAAGACCCTACATTATCCAGGCAATGTTTAGCACTCACCAGGTCACACAAATGCCACCAATGCATTCCGGGACTGTTCTCAGGATGTGGGTCCTCTCAGCTCATCGTAACCCAAGATCTGCCCACAGCTGTCACCACAGGGGGTATCCAGGAGCAGGGGTCCCTGTCTGCCTGCTCCATCCTGCAGATCTCCCAGCTCTGCTCTCTCCATCAGCCTCACACCCAGCTGTCACTGGAGCTCATTACCATGTATGATACAAACGCCATCACGGCGTGAATCGGAGGGACAGGAAGGCATTTAATGGCAGGATTCATTAGCCTGACTGACTCGGTTTCTCCGTGGGCAGCAGGTCATTGCTCTGCTATTACAGAGGTCAGGGTATCTCCATTGCAAATAGATTCCCTTTAGAAACAGCTTTCTTTGGCTCTCTCACAGAAACGCTGGCGATTACTCTGTCATAAACAAACTCACCGTGCTGCATACTAACAGCAGCCTTAGGTTTCGCCTCCCTTTAAGTCTTCATTTATAACCTGGCATTTCAGGGCATAATTTGAATTTATAATAACGTCATGCAAGACCTATTTTATGGATTATCATTCCATTTGGAGCCTTTTCAGTCATAGCAGAGTAAATACTGGATCATCCCTGCAAGAAACTCCAAATTAATATAGCTGCCAAACTTCCTGACTGAATACAAATCACTTCCTATTACTGGGAAGTCGACAACCTCTGTTCTGAACGTGAAGAAAAAGAAGAGGGGAAAACAAACCAAAACAAGATCAAAAAAAACCCCAAGTGTTTCTCTTTTTTTTCCACTACAGCACTGCATTCATTGACAGACCTTTCACTTGGCTCTTCTATCTGGGTGGCTTTGCCCATCCTCAGCCCTGTCTGCTGCGTGTCACCGTTGGGTGACAGGGAGGTTCAGGTTGGGTATCAGGAACAGTTTCTTCTCTAAAAGAGTGGTGCTGCAGTGGCACAGCTGCCCAAGGAGTGTTGGGGTCACCATCCTGGAGCGTTCCAGAACCACGGAGATGTGGCACAGAGGGATGTGGGCAGTGGGCATGGAGGGCTAGGGCTGGGCTTGGGGACCTGGGAGGTCTTTTCCTACCCTAATGATTCCATGAGCAGAGCATCTCACCATGGGCATTTGGGCAGCTGCATGGCAGGTGTATTGATGAAGCTTCCACTCCAGGTTGTTTTAACATCCCTTCTCATACCACAGCAGCCACCTTTTCCTGATTAAGGGAATTCAGCCCCAAACATCCCAGAGGATGTTACATTATTTCTTGTGGCATCTCTAATTTTCAAATTTTAAACTCATTTTTTTCCGTCTCTGTTTAGAAAATCCCCACACTCTTCAACACACTGCATTCAGTTTTTCTGGCTAACATCTCTGCCCTGCTGCATGCAGTGCACAATCCCACACTCAGCTGCATCAAGCAGCAGAATGCACTCACTCTTATCAAGGCCAGGTAACATTATACAGTCCTTACCCTTGCAAACAAGCCCCAAAAACCCTGTATCAGCTTATTAAATCATCTACATCAGCTTATTAAATTATCTATACTCCTTCTGTACTCCTTTATATTCCCTCCACTCCCTCTACTCTCTTCTATATTCCCTCAACTCCAGGACCTGGGACGTGAAGAAAAGCAGACCTTTCTATTACAAGGCTTCTGTAACCATGTGGGCTCTCCATACCCCTTTCCTAGGACACCTCAGCTGCTACATTCCTGTTCACTCTCATTCTGGCAGGTGAAATCCAGCATATGTCTTTGTCACATCACCCCATCAGTCACCCATGCTGTCTTCATGTTTTTGCAAACATCTGGGAGCATATTTGGATAATGCCAGACTAATTAGTAAAGCAAAGACTAAAGGGGAAACCTTGACCCTTACGCATCTTTGACAATTTGATCTGACCACACAGAAGTAAGAGACACCTTAAGAATGCCCCTAGGTTTAAATGTCAAAGAGGGGGGAAATAAAATATTCAGTAATATAATTATCTTGCTGTTCAAATGCCAATTCTCAAGCTAACGGCAGCTGGGATTTATTACTTTTTCATTTGCTATGCAAATCAAAGTGAAGTCATCAGAAGGAACAAAGGGAGTGAGGGGAAACGCTGTTCGGAAGGTGTCATGGTCTAATCAAATGTAATCCTTTATTCAACATTTAGATGGAAAAAAAAAAAAAAGAGAGAGATTCTGTCATCCAGGCTTGGAGTACATGGAAACACCAAGTAAGACAAGACAGCTCCCCTGTGAGTCTGGAGGAATTGAAGTAAGCCTGTGTATTAAGTACATACAAATGCTAATCAGGCCCCAATAAGCGAACGCTACCAGCATGAAGAATTCTGTTCTGGATGTGTTCAAGGAATAATAGAAAAACAGGACTGGATGGGATGATTTGGGGAGGCCGTCTTTCCATTTACATGCCCTAAGGCTGGGTCAACCGCATCTGAAACTGTGGGGGAGCAGCAAAATGAGTATCACATTTACATTGCAGCCTGCCTCCTGACCTCGCTGTATGTCATTTTCATTCCAGATCCTGAGGCCAACAACAGCCTCCAACTCTGAATCTCATACAGAGCTGAACTGTTGGGCAATAAAACAGTGACAGAGCCACACACACAGCAAAGGATGAAGTCCTCACCCTGGGAGGTGGCATTGCCCTGGTGACAGAAGGGAACACCCAGTGCTGCAGGACCAGGTCCTTTTTGGTTGGGACTGCAACTTTTTGATGTCAAAATCCACAAATCTGTGGGAGTAAAAACTCCTGGATCTGGAGGATTTTAGCACTTGAACAGAGTTAGAAGCAAATGTTCTTGGATTTAGAAAGAAGGGAGAAGATTTGAGAGGCAGCAGGAGAATCAAGCCCTGGGAGGGAAAGATCTTTAATGAGTGTCTGTAAGGAGAGGCCAGCATAGCAAACTCTGTAAATCTTCTCTTTTTCATGCATATTAGTGCCCCAAAACACAACACAATTATACCTGTTCAATGTATAATAGACTTTTTGCTTTGCACTTCTGTGGCAGTGACACAACCAAAAAGTCTGCCTGAGATCTCAGCACCATCGAGAAGCATTTCTCATAAAATCTTTAAGTTTCTGCTGTTCCGACCCAAAGTATTTCCCAGTGTGTTCTTACATCGTATGAGATGACCCTCAACAGCAGCAAGTGGGAGCAGCACAGAAGCTGCAGGCAGTTCTCATGCATTAAGCACAGTGCCACATGAAGCTGTGTAACAGCCTCTGGCAACGTCTCTCCAAGGATCTCATGCCACTGCAAATATGATTTATGAGTGGAAAACAGAAATAGTGTTGTGTTCTGCTAAGTGTTTTCTTCTGACCTTGCCTCGTGTATTCTTACCATGTGCTTGGCTAAGGTGTCCCAGGAAAGTGCCCAAGCTCCTCTATTGTTTTGGTTACCCGTTTCAAGAGAGGGTCTGGGCCAAAACCAGAATACTGGCCAGAAACTGAAGCCCTCCATGCAGAGATGCAAGAGCATCGGTTCCTCAAGGTGTTACCAGGATAGGGCATGCCCTTCTCTTCTCTCTTACTGCTCTGCCTCTTTGCTCTTGGTGTGGTTTGATGACAGAGTCAAGGGGGAGAAAAATGGAGATGAGGAAATGAATGGGGATCACCTGCCAAATCCATATTAGTCACCCAGCATCCCTTCAGGGGGATTAAATATCAGCTTCTCCTGACTTGGGTTGGGTTTAACCTGTATCCTGCCTTGCTGTAGAGAACAGGAACCTTCACCCTGTAGGTGCTGCGCCTGAATGCTTATTCTTACATGCTGGTCCTCATAATGGGCTGTTTCTTCTGCCTGGGGAAGTCCACAAGCTGCTGCAGAGCAAATTCCCAAAGATCTGTGGAGTACTTAATTGGGTGACTCCCCTTAGAGTTAATGGCTATATAAATGCCTACTCTGACAGCAAAATGTGTCCTGTAGGCAGCGTGAGCTTGACATGAGCATCCATTGTAAGCCCTGTAGCCTCTTTTACTATTTGTTACGGGGCTATTATTGCAACACAACCATCATCTCAACAGTTTTCAAAGGAAATGAATTTGAGGGGATGCACTGAAGATAAAGGGAGCTGCCTATCCGGGAGCTCAGTAACAGATTAGTAAACCTCTTTATAGAAGGCAAACTACTTCCATAAAGCAGGGAGATAAAGAAGTATGCAGCGCACGGATTGCTCCATCCAGTCATGCAATTACACCTATGTCACTCATCCTCAAACTCATCTTAGGTGGCAGTTCAGAAAATAAGGCACATTGAAACAAGTGAGAAAGACTGGAGCCTCACCTTCAGGCTGCAAACTGACATGTGACTGAAGTTAGCAGTGTCACACCAAAGGCAGAAGCTCCTAAGGAGTCGACTCCCAACACCTCTCCAACACTGATTTGTTTACTTAATGGTATGCATAATGTGAGACCTTTTTATTAAAAAATAGCTCTTTACATACTCTATCTTTGAAAAGCCAGTCAGTGGTGGAAGTCACTGTCATGCTTTAATAATTGACCTGTTACAAGGAAATACCTAATTCAGCAAGCATCCCAAACAAGTGAATTACAGCCTCTGGAAGAACAGACTTCCAGTTTTGACCACCATATCTGACAGCCTCAAACCCAGAGGAGCGGTGGCTTTTCTGACAGGGATGCTGGCTGCCAAGGCTGGAAGATGTTAAGGTGCCAGTGATATTGCTTCCCCATGCAGTGTTTGAGCTGCTTGCTAACAGGAGCTTTTGATCCTGATGCTTTGGCTCCCTTCCTATTGCTTCTGAGGCCCCGTGCCTTCTCCACCTGGAACAGGGGTTCATGTTTTAGCAGTTTGCTTGCCCTGAACAAGGTGTGCTCATTTTGACATTGTCACCACATGGCACCCTTTGATTTTTACAAAATGAATTTTAACAGCCACTGTGCTTTGCTCCAAGCAGCATCTTTCACCTGAGAGTATCTGGGTGTTAGGAAGGGAGAAGGAGCATCTTCATTGTTCTGGTTGCCAAGAAAAAAACCTGGAAACCCTCTGCTCATTTCCCATTGCTCATGTTTGTTTATCCTGCCTGCTTTGCCTCTCAATTAGCAAAGTGCTGTAAAAAGACCGTGTGCAGGAGAAGGAACAAATGGGACAAAAGTCCTTCGTGCCATCTGCCAAAGTAACCCTCTGCCCTTTCCAACCTGGTGTGCCCAGATGGACGGCTGGACAGCCGGGGGCACACCATGCAGGCCTCCCTTGGGTCAAATAAGGATCTATGAGGTTACTTCTGTAAGTCCATTTTCAGCAAGCTTTGTAGGAGAGGGGAGGAAAGCAAAGCTCTCTGTGCCTTCTTCTGACATCCCCAATCCGTGCTCCTAGCTGGGAGTGACCATGGCAGCCCAGCAATACAGAAATCCTGCTCTCAAAGTTCTGGCTCAAAATGGGTTTAAGAGGTGCAAACAACCAATATTCCAGCCTGCAAACGTGGGGATCTTCTCTGCAGGTAATGTTGGTGGACGGAAATAAAATGCTTTAACCTAAGCACCACTGAAGCATGCCCAATCTGTGGCTCCAAAGATCAGTCCTGATATTCACCAGCGCTCACCACACCAGCACCAATGCTATCTCTCACTGTGAACACACTATTATCTGCCGCTTGCTTTATTTTTAGAACACTGTGTGCTTTCTAAATGTATTTTTGGAAGAACACAGACGTGAAAAACTGCCTAATAAGTGGATTTATTTAGAAACGGGTCTCAAAAAAGAACACTAAACTGGCCTGTCTTTTCCTTTGTTGAGGGCATCCTTAACCTTTAGTTAGATCAGTCCAAGCAAATCAGTCATTCATTTGGACTGACATCATCTCCATCCTAGAAAGCCGGAGGTGGTGCAACTGATGGGTCTGTGTTATGTTTGAATTCCATATGGTATCAAAGCAGAATATTCCCACAGAAAATCTTGGCAACAGATAAAAACAAACAAAAACCAGAAAGCACCAAATTCTTTTCTATTTTCCCTGAATTTTCTGGGAATAAATATGAATTTCATAAAAAAAAAAAAAGAAAATTAAAATCACCAAAAAATAATAATTAATAAGGTGATGAATATCGAAGAGCTTTTCCAAGGAAGAACAAAAATATCAAGACTTATTATGGCTTCAAGCTACACCAGGGAAGGTTCAGGCTGGACGTTAGGAAATACTACTTCTCTGAAAGGGTGGTCAGGCACTGGAATGGGCTGCCCAGGGAGGTGGTGGAGTCACCGACCCTGGAGGTGTTCAAGGAACATTTGGACGTTGTGTTGAGGGACATGGTTTAGTGAGAACTGTTGGTGATGGTTGGACTGGGTGATGGTGTTGGATGGTTGGACTGGGTGATCCTGTGGGTCTTTTCCAACCTTGGTGATTCTAAGATTCTAAGGCTGTCTAATCCCAAAGTCTATTTTCCATTCACAAAGATTCAGCCAACATATTCAGCCAACATTAGTTCTACGAGAGGTGAATTCCAATGTTACAGCACATCAGCCTTCCACAGAATGCCAGAGACAAAGGACATACAAGTAGATCTTGCGGACTTTTCTTAAGGACCATGACACATCATGCCATATTACACGTCTTGATGGTGTTGCTTTAAATGAGTCTTACACCCCAAAATTGGCCCCAATCTCACATTCCATTGCACCTCTGCAATTCCATGCTCAGCCAACCCCTCACAGCATGGTCCTGCCTTTCACTTAGACACATTCGTGTAATGGAGATAACATTTAGAATTATCTTTCCCCCATGCCTACTCCTCCCTCCCCCGGGTCCCCATATATCTCTTAGCTGTATGCACAGGTTTAACAAGCTCATATTTTTAATCAATGAAATCATCCACTTGTAATTAACTAGGAAACATCAGCCTTGTCAACTGACCTTTCTGTTTGATGGAACAAATATAATTACGTTGTCACTTCAGTATGGTTTAACAAACAACCAGAAAACGTTCTTTAATAAGCTGCCACAGTGAGATGGCAGCTTATGATGGTTTAAAAGAATGTTTAATCTTAGTTAATTAATACTGTCTAATCTACCAGAACTAATGAACTTTCAACTACAATAGTAGGTCGTTGCCATTGTATTCAGTGACACATAAACACTACAGGTTGCAAATTTATCACAGCAGAATTTTCAAAGAACAAAAGTAAAATGTGACCTTTGCTAAATTTATATCTATATTAATGTTCCTCTTATAATTGCATGGTAGGATAAAGAAAAAAATTGACCTACTTACATACAGCAGAAAGTTGCCGGCGTTGGAAGCCTACAGATGCAGGTAGAAAAAAAGGACTAAAATTAAAGACCAATAACACACAATTATCATTAATCACTATTTACCAAATAAGCTGGGCAAGATTCCCTCTCCCACTCACAACCTCTTAATGGGATGGCACAGCCATGTCATCTGAAAGAGAAAGGAGGAGAAAGTGATGGAGGGAGCCATGGGCACTGCTCAGCAGCACTGTGAGGACCATCGCACCTCCCTGATGGCCAACATTGCTCCTCACGTCACCCCTCCTTTTTCACCCTTCCCAGCCCCATGGATAAGAGTATAGAGGGGGAAGTCACACCTTGGGCAGCAGTGAGCTGCCGCCTCACATCCCATGGGGTCCACAGAAATACTATTTCTGATGTGAGTATGCACAGAGCCCCTTCCAGCAAACCGAGGTGTATCTGCATCTGGAAGGGTTAGGGAAGCACCTTCTGAGCTATTCATAAGCCTCACTTTGTACAAAACAAAGTCACCCAGGGAAAATACATTGCGTTATGCAAACCCGGAAACATTTCAGTCAAAAATGATTAAAAACAAAAAACTTTTCCTTGAGGAAAACCTTTTCCCAAGTGCTATTAAGCCTTAGTAAGTATGAAAATACATAAGAAGTTCCAGAAGACAGCAAAAGTCAAAACTGAATGTTAGCATCCAAAAGAGCAATTGCGATGAAACAAGAGTGATGTACAGGCTAGTTAATCTGCCCCCAGTCCCAGGCACAATAATGAGGAAGCTGATTTGGAAATCAATAAGGATTAAAAGATAGGGAAATAATTAATTCCAGTCAACAGAGTTTTATGCAAAATAAGTCATGTCAGACAAATCTGATTTCATTCTTTTATGAGCTTATAAATTTGGTGAATAAAGGTATTTGCATGGAAGCTATAAAGATAGATTTTTGTCAGTGAGACGGGCTGATATCCTGCTAAACTATCTCAGTAGTAACCATGAAAGATGAGAAGGAGATTATTTCTGAAATCCTAGAATGGCCTGGGTTGCAAAGGACCACAGTGCTCATCCAGTTCCAACCCCCTGCTATGTGCAGGGTCGCCAACCAGCAGCCCAGGCTGCCCAGAGCCACATCCAGCCTGGCCTTGAATGCCTGCAGGGATGGGGCATCCACAGCCTCCTTGGGCAACCTGTTCAGTGCGTCACCACCCTGTGGTTAACTGTGCCCAGGTGTCCTGTTCACAGCTGGGATGTGTGTAAAGGCAGTTATTCCCTTGACTGAACTGAACATCTGCAGGAAAATAAAAAGGCATTCCTGGAAAGAATTGAAGGCAGGTTTTAGTTTGGCACCCATGTGCTGTCATGCAAAGTTTCTATAATCAGACTTGTGAACTTTCAAGTACTCTTCATTACCAGCTCACGCTCATCTTGTTAACCACCACTGGACTACAGATGTCCAGGCAAGAGACACAAATTCAACGTAATACTGTTCTCACTGATTTTATGTGAAATTAGGATACTTGGGACGTTTCTGCTGGTTGGTTTTATGGTTATTGTACAATTTTAAAAGCAATCCTGTTCAACTGTGACAATACTGTTCTCCTGCCACACCTGGCTTGTTCTATGAAAATAAGCTGAAGAGAAGTACATCCATCACCTTGTGCACTGGTGAGTCTGGCAACAGGCTGTCTGAATATCCACAACATCCATGGGGAGGTCTGTTGGTCCTCGGACACTGTTGAATTTATCCTGATACTCATTTTTTCTGCAGACAACCCTATTAGGATGCATGTTTAGCCCTCCCTCCACTTTCCAGCTGCCAGATGGATGTAACAAAAGCCACCGAAGATAATTAAAGATAAAAAGGAATCAGGTCTCTAGGCTGAAGTAAATGAGTTGGGTTTTATTCATTCTTTTTGCCTCCTTCAAGTTCATCATTATATAAAGTTCGAAAACTCAATGGCATGATCAGCTTTGATTATTTTCATTTGAATTTCTCACAGCGCTTTTTCCTCTCTACTCTTATTCATTGTGTTATTACATCCTTAAAAGGTATTTAAAATTAATTTACAGCACTCTGTGAGCACTAGTAAAAATATTAGCTTTCAAAGAGTTATGTCAATGAGGAAAGCATGTTCATTCTTCCTTGAAGAAAATATATTATAAAAACTGTAGTCCATAAAACAAAAGCTTACTTGCATTTTTCTGCTCTTTAAATCCATCTCTGAGCTAATGCAATGAAATTTAGCACTTAATTTATAATAAATATGCATGGAAAAAAACAGAACACCTCACCAAACAGGCATATTTACAGTGTCATCTGGGAGAAAATTATTAGTATATCGAAAGAAATAGTCAGACATGGCAACAAATACAGAATGCTGATGAAAATTTGTATGGGAATGAATGTTTTGTGTTATGTTACCATGGCAAACCATGACGCTGTAGCTGACCACTACAGGTATAATTTTTGGCATGAACACAGGAATCAACAGCTACTCAATTTTAGCTCCCAGGTTGCAAACATCCTTCAACCATGAAAAGTATGACTTCAAGCCTTTTCTAAAGCACTGGGCTGGCCAGAAAGCAAACTCTGCATTTCACTAAAAATGCCATTCTCTCACCATTTTATTTACTTCTTTTAATGGGGAGCAGAACTAAGGTGCGTAGTATGTGTTTGCCAAAAGGAGGATGAGACTTACAAACCCATGATCAGAGCACTGAGCTGCTGGACTCCAACCTTCTTCTCATTTGCTCTCCGCCACGTTCCTCTGTTCCATTCCCCTTCCACCAAGGCTTGACCAGGAAACAACCTTCTCATTCTTCCACTGAACAAATGAGAGTGAAAGGGATATTTGTACAGGATGACACTTTCCATCAGCTTGGTGTACCACGTAGGAAAAGGTACGTGGAGGACAAACCTATGTGCCTTACATTAGTCATGGGTCACCACTAGACAAAGCAGTGAAGCACACTGCAGACCCAGAGAGGATGACGTTCTCTACACCTTTGCCACCTTCTTTTCTTTCAAACCTTTTAAATGCCAAAAAAAAATATTGGAAAAGCTTCCAAAAAACCCAATAATACTGTGATTACTTTTGACAACCACGACTGGAGTCAACCAAAAAGTAAAAGGCTTTAAAATGATAGAAGTGTCAGAAAAAGAGAGCCCTTGGGGTGGTCCCACAGACACGAAGGGATCAAGGGGATAAAGAAGCACCAGGAAGACTTCTGAAAGGAAAGAAATCCACTCCAACACAGGAATGAAACACAAACAGAAAGAAACACAGACATAAGACCAAATTAGTTCTGCAAATGAATGACCAAACCACAGTTCTTGTAGTCAGGATTTTATGGGCATTTAGTAACAGAAACAGCTGTGCTGTTCCTGGTCTGTGGGGCTTTGCCTCAAAACAATGGGGTTTTAACTTAAAACAGCTGCTGGAGCCCAGGGCATTGCAAAGATGAGCACCTGAGCAGGGCACCAATCAGCCTTCTGACGTTTTCTGTACCACTGCTTGATGAGGGACCTACAATGATCGACACAGGGGCCACAGTGTGAGGGTATATGAAGAAGGTGCTTTTGAATGTTGGGATTGCAGCTGCCCACTGAAACATTGCACTTGCTGGCTTTTAAGGTCTGAATGCTTGATCTTCACTCTGAAGTGACGCAGTGTTTTATACAGGCAGGAAAGAGCTCATCTAAAGTGAAGCGAAGGCAAAAGTTACTCCCAGCATATCTGTAAACTAATGGATATTGTGACTGACTTATAAAATTGCTTTCAGCAGGCACTGCTCATGCAGTATCTTAAAACCTATCAATGCGCTAAATTCTGCCTCAAGTTCCTATTCATAGCCCAATAAAACTGTCAGAGTAAAATGTTTGCAAAAGAAATTTCTATTGAAAGTTGTCTTCTGCCAGAGTTTTAAAAGTACAATTGTTTTATCCAAGTCCACAGCAGCAAAGGAAGTGAATGCAAATGGATTTGTGGGGAAAATATGTCAAGGCTGTAATTTTCTTTCTGCGAGTAAATGGATTCCTTTTAACAGGTGGAGAGTTCCAGCATCATTAATTAAGATGCTGCAGAGATGGGAGTTGATTTTAGACTTGATGCCAGCGGTTGGAAATGTCAGTGGGGAGCTTTGAAACAGATCCTCCTTTTACTTAATTCTTTTCTTCCTGCGTTTTGAGAAAGGATGAACCCAGGTCCCGGGAAAGGAGCGACCCGTCAGTCTGCCTTTGAAGCCCTGCAATACTTTTTATTAACAGTGACAGCTGAAAACCCAGATGATAAATCAGACATTGAGAAAACAAAGAGAACAACTCTTCTACTGGACTCAAAAAGCACCTTCTTTGCTGTAGTTGTGTTCAGTTGGGTGGGAGCCTGAAAAGCATTAAATCTCCACAATGGCTTTCACTGAAATGGCCCTCCTGAAAGTTCTCGCACAGCCTTCCCCAAGCTCTATACAAGAAGGCTTATTTTTGTTATGATTATTACTTTTATTACTGAATGAAGGTATCGAGCCAAAACAAGATTAGTCTAAATGAACCAAATTGCGTTTGCTGCACTCAGACAAAGTGGCATCAGGAAAAAAATTCCTCCACACTGAGCACGGCTAAAACAATACCAGGAGCACGTTATGTGCTTCAGTCACTGTTACAGCATTCACAGCTGTACCTTTAGAACAGCAATATATATTGCTTTCTTACAGCTCCAAAAGCCTAGAATTTAATTTTAATTTTGCTTCAAACATCAAAGTTTACAGCCACCAGTCAAGGGATGAAGCTGGAAAATCTGAAGCTGCAGAACAAGAGAAGAATTAAGGACTAATATGTATCCTTAAAATACCACTGCTCTCATATTTCTTAAGCCAAATTGATGTTCCTGAGGGTTTGAGTCACAGGTTTTAATTCCTATGTTCAGCAGATTTGTGGAGAATAAAAAAAAAAAAACACCACTCTTTTTGGTCTTATTACAACTGCCAATCTTTTCTAATTGGTAGCAGGTACCACAGTTTCCCATTTGGCTGTAATAGCTGAGCTGGAAAAGCACAAACCCAACTGTAAAGCAGCGTGGGCTGAACTCTCAGCACTCCTCAAAGCACTGAAACTGAGAACCAGGAATCCTGATGCTAAATACAACTTTTATTGATTAACTCTACCTTATTACTTGAGCTATGGGCACAGATAATAAACTACTGCAAGATGGGATGGGTTGCTGTAATTCAAACACTCCAAAAAACAAGACAGAAACAGAAACAATCCAGTGTGCTTCTGGGATATGCAGTCCTCATGGTGTCTGCCTCTGTACAGGGCTTCACCATCCTTTTGTGGTTAATCCAGTAATGCTAATGCCAGTAGGGATGCTCCCTGTCACAAAGATGGCACAGCTACTTAGAATCAGCATAGAATCATAAGGTGGTTAGTTGGAAGGAACTTTTGAAGGCCATCTCATCCAACATCCCCACAATGAACAGGGACACCCACAGCTCCATCAGGTGCTCAGAGCCACGTCCCATGACCTTGGCTGTTTCCAGGGATGGGGCGCCGCCAGCACAGCCTCCACACAAAGTGAAACCAATGTTCAGTTGGAGGGAAGTCATCACAGACGCCGTCTTCTCCTCAGAGAATGCCAGATGGCCTTTACAGGTTCCTTCCAACTCAAATGATTCTATGATACTATGATAAAGGTCCCTTCCAACTCAAACAATTCTAAGATTCTATGATTTCCAACGTACTGCCATCGTTTCTAAAACACTGCCCCGCTGTGTTAAACCAAGACATCAGATAAGCAAAGCCAAGTGTTTTTTCAGGACTGCAAAGACACAGGTGCTCCCCAGGCTGCTGTTGGCAACGCAGCAGATGTCTCCTCTCTGGGTAGGTATTTCTCAGATGCAGCGTAATGGTTATCCATTAATAATGCACCCAGTTGAGGCAATGAGAAGAATGGCAAGGGCAGATTATCATTAGCCCTGCGCAGCAATCAGGTACCAAAAAAATGCAAATCATTATTTCGGCCTGTCTAAATGCTTCTCCTCTTAATAGTAATATATAGGTAACGTGTACTTTGCCTGGTCATGGAAAATATATTTGTTTAGGCAGACCGCTAAGCTGCTGCCGTGTTGGGTCTTGGAGGCCGTAGTGATTTTAATTGAGGGTGAGGAGATCTCTGCACTCAGCAGCTGCAAAGGCATTTAAGGGAAAGGTGCAATCAGCTGTCCTTATCTTGCTTAAGCGCATAGGAGTTTTAGCCACCTTATTCCATAATAGGATCGGTTTCTTTTTGGTAACAATACAGCTATTATTTCTCTGTGCTTACTTTATCTCATTGTAAAGGACTGTGTCCCTGTTGAAATACTGATAATGAGAACTTTAGAGGGAAAAAAAAAAACACACAACAAATTCTTGCTCTTTCAAGCTCTCCTTATTTCTAGTGGCATTGTTCCTTCCTTTGCAATACAAGATAAAGTATTCTCAGAAACGCTATTAATGCTTCTTTCCCAGTACTTTAATATTAGCACCGTAATACTCAGAGAAAATGTAGAGCAGAGGAGAACTGCAATATTATACCTAAATCTGCCACTGTTGTAGTTGCTGCCCAAAACTGTAGTGAAGAGAGGAAAATGATTCCCATTGATCTCACAGAAGAGCGGATGGGATTCTCATGGAAGGCAGATAAAAAGCAGGCTTCCATTATTTTCTCAGTTTGCTCTTCTTCTCTTATTCCTTGCCAAGACCCTGTGATGTCTGTCAGTATTTTGAGAGACTTTCTGCTTTAAGTTATAATTATCTTTGTTTATATATATATACGCATTTCTGAGGTTTCTGGACAGTTCAGCAAAAAAGATTAGATTTAATTGGCATGGTCATACATGAAGTTATTTATCTTCATCAAGTCATGTTACCAATTGGCATCAAGAGAAGAAATGATTAGCTGTATGAATTTTTGATTCTACCATAGCTATGGAAGTAATTTCTGCCCAAGCTTGTAAGAGCAGTCTACATCTACTAAGAAAGAAAAAGAAATCAAACATTCTGCCCCAAAAAGGAAATGGCACTCACATTTGCTATCTTGTCTCACTGCTTCCAAGAGCTGGTCAAAAGAAAAAAGTGAGGGTGAGGAAGCCTCCTACAGACCAACAGGTGATGGAGTCACTGCCCCTGGAGGTGTTTAAGAACCCTGGAGATGTGGCAATGAGGGATGTGGGCAGTGGGCATGGTGGGGGCAGGTTGGGCTTGGGGATCCTGGAGGTCTTTTCCAACCTGGATGATTCAATGACCCACCGGACACGGGAGGATCCCCTCATACCAACGAGTATCCTAAACCTTTTATCTTCAGTAAGTGACAGAGCCACATGGAAATCCTCAATCTAGTTTTGTTATAGGACTCGTATAGATAAAAATATGCCTTTCACAGCAAAAATTTCTGGCTATTACATCCACACAGCTCCAGGCTCTCAAGACACAGAATTTAGCTAATAAAAACAACAGATCTCAAAACTCATTGGAAATTGATTTGGAGATTACACTAACTGGATACATAACATGATCAGATTCAAAACATTAGAGATAATGCAATCTGTCTGCACACACATTGAACAAGCCTGTACTGCCAGGAACCATCCTGCAGTGATCTATGAGATGCAGAATAAATTACAACTCTGGGAACCACGTTCCCAAGAACAGAAATGGGGAGTATTTGTTACAACAGGCTGAACCTCTCAAAAAATAGATAAATAAAAAATCCTGCTGATTAATTAAGAATTATCTCCTAATACTATCAAAAATCAGTTAAATGCAAGTAAATCCACTTCATATCAACAAAACAATGAATCTAGCTTGGTTTTATGGAAGCAGAGACAATTTGCATTGCTGTTATTAATACAAGAAAGACAAATAATAATAAGCAGTGGAAATTAATCTGCTTGCTGTGCCACTGCTACTGTGCAGTGAACGATTACAGATGTGACAGTTCTGTTTGGATGAGCATCCCAACAGCAACGCATCTTTGCCATGGCAGTGAAGAGAATGGAAATTTCCTGAAAGAGCTCTTTCCTCATGGGCTCTGCTGCATTTCTTGCTCTTCAGTTGGGTTGCAGATTAAATGCAGACACCTTGGTGAAGGAGGTTGGTGCATTAAGCACACAAAGACATCCGCTTTTGGAGCACATCCGAGAAGCAGAAGGGAACAAACCTCCTTGGCACTATTAGGGTAAAAAGAGTGACTGATACGAATACCCAAGAGAAAGTAGGAGGCTAATTGGTGATTGGTGACAGACAGCATGGCTTCACTAAGAGCAAACCATGCCTGATAAATTTAGTGTCCTTCTACAATGGACTTTACAGCACTAGTGGATAAGGGAAGAGCAATTGATGTCATCTACCCAGGTTTGTGCAAAGTTTTCCACACTGTCCTGCACAACATCCCTGTCTCCAATCTTTAGAGACATGGATTTGATGGATGAAGCACTTGGTGGATAAGGAGTTGGCTGGATCATCACACTCAAAGAGTTGCAGTCAACAGCTCACTATCCATGTGGAGAACAGCGATGACTGATACTCCTCAGGGGTACTGATATCAAGATCCCATATGGATCTGGATCCAGAAGGACAGTGGGACAGACGTACATGAAGGACCTTGAAGACCTCTACCACAGTTCCTGCTGAGTGCAGTCACTATCAGGTTAGAAGTCATGAAACCCCAACAACTTTTGGAAACATCTTTGAAATGCAATTGCAAGTCCAACTTCATACTTGCTGCATCAATACAGACCAGGAGTTTCTGAGTTTCCCCATATATTTTATATATGCAGAAAACCCTCAATATGTAAAAGAGTATTAATAACCTATCATATTTTTTCCAACTTCCAAAGTGCTATGTTCATTTTCTTCTAAGTCATATCTTCGGTAGTTAATGTAATTACTTGCTTGACATTCGTATTTCAATTCAGCTTAAGAACACTGGGCAAGTGCACAAGACTTAAGATATACAGGATTATTGATAGTATCTAATGACTTACTAATGGCCTCAGAGGGAAACTTTTGGCACCAACTCATGGCAGTTGTCTTTTTGGTAATATCTGAGGTAGTAGATCATGGACAGGGGTGGAGAACTCTCAAAGGTAGACTACATAGCCAATACAATTCTATCATAGAAAAGCAGTCAGAATTCACACATTTAGAGAAGAAATTATATGTACTGTCAGGAAGTGTGCTAGTTTGTGCTCATCAGCTTCCATGCTTCTATAAGAATGAATAAGGAATTAAACTCTTTTTTTAATACTTGTGATGGGGACTTATTAATATTATTAAGATTAAAAATGCAGATGCTCTCTAAATAGCAAGGGATTAGAGAAGTTTCAAGGGAAAAAAAAGGGACGACTTAAATATAAATGTAAAGAAAATCCAAATGTGATTCACATACATGGGTCTTGCAGTAACTCTGATTTATTTGGCCAAAATATTAGCTTTGGACTGCCAAATGGAGTTCATCCTCTTGTGTTACAGATTGATACAGAATATGCAGATTGGCGGGGGAGAGATATTTCCTTTAAGAAAAGCCTGTTAAAATATGGCTTTGGCTCTTCCTCTGTATTTTGCAGAGTCTGTAGGGTAGTACAGCAGAAAAGGACTTTGGAAAGTCACATTCATTCCAGGGTGCTGGAAAGCATTTTGCAGCCTTTGGGGGTTGGCAGCTTGGAAGGGATGCTCTATGAATCCTTCTGGATGAGATACCCATTACCAGCCTGTCCACAAGGTCAACTGATTCAGAGACCCTGAGCGTCCTCTTCAGTCCTACATACCCACCAGAAGTAAAGTCCTACCAGTCTGCAGCCTACCAACTCTTCCAGCAACAAATGGAAAGAAAAGAAAGAAAGAGCAACCCATGGTTACAACTGCATACAGGGCATGCAAGACAGGCAATTTTGGATCCTTACTGACCTGGCCTCTCTACAGCCCACATTCTTTCCAGGCATCAGTTTTGTCTGTACTCCTCCTGCTGTGAGATCACAGCTCAGCAATGGAGAGGTTGGCCTGGGAAGGACCTGGAAGAAGAGGTGAGTTTTGTCCTGTGGCTTGTTCCTCCTCTGATTTCCCTCCTGTTCACTGGCTGACAACCAGATATGTGCTCCAGACACCAAAAGATAACCTTGAAAATATTCACTTCTTAACCTGCTTAAGAGTGATGAGTCATTCTTTCATGATGACCATGCTTAACAATAAATCCCAAACTTTCTGTGCCATATTTTGTTTCTTTTTAAAGCCATTTGTAACTGAGTTCACCATTTCCTGTGTGCTTGCTGAAAGCCAAAAAACAAACAAGCAAACAAACAAAACAGTAATAAAAAAACAGGTCATTCATGCATTCATGTAAAGGAATTGCAGATCTTTCATGCTGTAGCTCATTCTGTTGAACGATGTCTCACTCTTCTACCTTGTCACCTAACATTTTCCCACTAAGAAAATAGTTCTTTTGAAGCTTTGTATTAGCAGGTCTTCCATTAGCTACAAATCATCTCTTCCTTTATTGATATACTTGCCCTGATAAACCTACAATAATTGAAAAAAGCCTAAAGTTAGAATGGAGGTGAATATCTTTCTATTTGTCATGACAGTTAGCTCTGAACTGGAAAGACTTCTGTTTAAAGGTTAAGCCTCAGGTTAAGCAGCTTTCCAGGAAATCTGTAATTATTAACTATCCTCACGACCCTAGTTAAGACCAAGTTCCAAATAAAGATATAGGTTGGTAGAACACCAGGATATAATGTTGGTTATGTAATTACATTGTTCGTTTTTGCTTCTATTGGTTTACTCAGGGATGCTGAGCATGCTGTTTCCAAAGATACTTCATGACTATGCAATCTCAGTCCAATTACACCATTATATGAAACTTGTTCTTTGTTTTCCATCTTAGGTCAAGAGAAACAAATGGGAGATGGGAACGTCCACTAGATGGGGAGAGAACTGAGGCAAGGGAGCTACATTCATTTTACCAGGTCTCCTGTGGCCATGACAGGAGTGTACCTATAAAGTGCAGCAGTTCTCTCTGCAGACCCAGCATCCTTATGTTTCACATGGTTTATTGTGGCCCAGCTCCAGTCTGGTGCAGTGCTTTGAACGTGGGCATACGGTGGGCACGTGTTGGGTGCACTCATTTCAGCTGAGCTACATCCCAAATCAGTTTTCACATGCCAAAAATGCTCCATAGCACAAAAAAATGCAGTAAGGTGAGAAAGACTGAAGATTTGCTTAGAAAGTGAATTCCTGGTCCAATCTAAAACATTGACACAAACATGAGTTCAACCGCAGTCCCTTGAGCGCAGCCTAATACCTGAAAATCCCCCTCATCCTTCTACAGCTGTTGTTTGTACAGGCCCCACTTCTCCCAGGCCTGTAACTCACAATGACTTCTTTTGAATTCAAATCTGTGTCCGAGGCACCAACTTGGAATACTACAGAAAGATGGTAGAAGTAGCGAACTCCAAAGTGAGCTAATAAGAATATGCTGCATTTTCACATATGCATTTTTCTAATACTTAATTTGTTCACCTATTTCTGTTTTGTCACAATGCAGCCTTCATGTCCAGCTCTGATGAAGATGTTTCTATGTGTTTCTTGTTAGTGCCCCAATCTGATTAACAGAAACGGCTCTAAAATGTATATAAAATGGTGTATAAAATGTCCTTCTTCTTTAAAGAGTACATCATGTTTAGCAGTAAATATTCAGCAAGGAGAACATTCAACAAAGAGAATCCACAGAACTTAAGAAAATTACTAAGAGATTTCAAGGTGGATGACTACACACACTGCAGTCAGCCTTCATTTCTGCTGCACCAACCAGATGAACATGCCCTGCTGCTGAAGCTAGCCACAATTCATCAAAGTAGTTAATGTACAACTAAATTAACATTTGACAAATCCTCCTGCTCACCTATTTAACTTAATAATCCTCTGAAATATCCAGGGGAGCAGATACTCAGTGCACTCGCAACACTTTCAACACTACCACGTACAAGACCACAAATGCTGGATCTGCACAAACCATGGAACAGCACTTCCAACAGAGCAAGGATAATTTACATCCGCTGAGGATCTGGTTCAATTATCCTGACCAAAAATGATCTGCAGTCGGGAGCACAGAAATTCCTAGGCTGGAATTGAGCCAAATGTCTCATTTCCAGCAGTCACTTGCAGAGTAGGCTTTTAAAGGGAGTTGTGTGAAACCCCACTGACAGACAGGTGGGATAATCGGCTTCTGACAACAAATTCTGTGCTATTCCTAGAAGATGGAGATTGGTTTAAATGCAATGAGAGGGAATTCCCCCTCCTCCTTCAATTATAAGCAATCTAGCTATTTAATTAACCACCAAAGCGTATGATTGGTAACGCTGGTTCTGGCTGCAGTCCCTATTTGACAGTTCTGCAGGCTCAGTACAGATGACATAGAAGAATAGATTTTTTTCTCTCAGCCTTTCAGTTGCATTGAATTTCTCCCATTCTGGAGAGGCACAAGGGAAGGGTGCCCCTTAGAAAAGCCTTTACAGACAAACCCACACCTTCTGTTCTCTGAGAACAAAGAGGTTTTCAGAGGCTCTTCAGAGAAGAGGTTTGCGTGCCTCAGCCTTTACCATTTCTGTTGCTCTTCTCAACCCTCTCTAGTTCTGCAGTATCATCTTCATAAATACCATGTAAGATTCCCATCAAAGCAATACCATTGATTTCACATGTTTTGTGAAATTGCCCTTCAAGGTCCCTCTCACAGCCCTTTTCTACACCAACATCTTCCTGCAAGTTTTTTTTACTGCACCAAGCAGAGATTTTTCCCTCCAGTAGATTTACAGTTAGGTCCTATAGCTTAAACAGTAGCATTATGGCATCACAGAATCACACAGAATCACAGAATGGCCTGGGTTGGAAGGGATCTCAAGGATCATGAATCTCCAAGGACCCTGCTGGGCAGGGCCACCAACCTCCCCATTTACTAGACCAAGTTGCCCAGGGCCCCATCCAACCTGGCCTTGAACACCTCCAGGGATGGACGGGGCATCCACAACCTCTCTGGGCAGCTGTTCCAGCACCTCACCACTCTCAGAGTGCAGAACTTCCCCTCACATCCAACTGAAATCTTCCCTCTTTCAACTTAAAACCGTTCCCCCTTGTCCTGCTGTTATCTCCCCTTTCAAAGAGTTTACTCCCTTCCTGTTTGTAGGCTCCCTTCAGGTACTGAAAGGCTGCAATGAGGTCACCCCACAGCCTTCTCTTCTCCAGGCTCAACAAGCCCAGCTCCCTCAGCCTGTCCTTGTAGGGGAAGTGCTCCAGCCCCCTGATCATCTCTGTGGCCCTTCTCTGGACCCTCTCCAACAGCTCTCTGTCTTTCTTGTACTGAGGGGTCCATACCTGGACACAGTACTGCAGATGGGGCCTCGCAAGAGCACAGCAGAGAGGGACAATCACCTCCCTGTCCCTGCTGGCCACCCCTCTCATGATGGAGCCCAGGATACCATTTGCTTTCCGAGCTGCAAGAGCACACTGCTGGCTCATGTTAAGTCTGTCATCCATCAGAGGACCCCCAGGTCCTTCTCTGCATCCTTAAATACCACAGACTATTGAAGTTTTACATCAGCTCACACCTCAGCCTCACAACCTCCCAATGCTTACATCTCTCTGATGTCCCATCAGTCTCTTCTTGACATGGCTATCTGTGGGCAGAGGGAGAAAAACAAAAACAAAGCAAAAAAAAAAAACCATCTTTCTTTCCAGGGGCATTTCATAGAATTATTGAATCATAAAGGCTGGAAAAGTCCTCCAAGATGCCCAGCCTACCCCACCATGCCCAGTGCCCATGTCCATTGGTGCCACATCTCCATGGCTGTGATTCATCTCTGGGATGGTGACCCCATCAGTCCCTGTGCATCTGTGCCACTGCAGCATTGCTCTTTTGGAGAAGAAATGTTTCCTTACACCCAACCAGAACCTTCCCTACTCCCGAACTTACCCAACCAATTATTGATACATTTCTCAGTGTTTGGGGAAGGATTACTAATTGAAACTGACTGAAAATTGATGAGAAAATCAATTGAAATTGATAAAAACACAAATCCCTTCATAGAGAACTTTGTGGCTTCTCTTGGCCACGATGACCATGAGCTTGTTGCTCTCAGTCCTTTCATTAACCCTTTCCTTTTGACATTTCCCCATAAGAGGAAACCAGCAGACCTACATAACCAGAGAGCCAAGGTCCCATTTAGCCCTCTCTGCTCCTGTTCCTTTTTCTTCTAAGCTCCAAACTGCACTGCACTTGGCTCCTCTGTGCTTTGTGGCTTCCACAGCTTACATTATCTTTACATCCGCAGCTGGAAAAAGGTCAGCCCTCATCTCACTACTGCAATAAGAACTACCAGAAAGTCACTGTTATTTCCCTGCGTTTTTTCCACTTTTGCAATCAATTGTGAACTTGCACAAAGTTCACAAGGAGCAGCCCATCAGGAATCACAGAGTACACGGCAGTCACATCTGGCACAGAAATTCTATTTACGATGGAGGGTAGTGATAGGACAAGGGGGAATAGTCTGAAACTGAGATAGTGGAGGTTTAGGTTGGATATTAGGAGGAAGTTTTTCACCCCGAGGGTGGTGACGCACTGAACAGGTTGCCCAAGGAGGCTGTGGATGCCCCATCCCTGCAGGCATTCAAGGCCAGGCTGGATGTGGCTCTGGGCAGCCTGGGCTGCTGGTTGGCGACCCTGCACATAGCAGGGGATTGGAACTGGATGAGCATTGTGCTCCTTTGCAACCCAGGCCATTCTGTGATTCTGTGATTCTATGAAGAAGCACTGGAGACAGGAAGAGCTATTGGGGTAAAGAATCGAGTTTAACTAAAGACTCAGGTTTATTTTCCATGTCCCACCCCAGGCACTCATTTATGGTCACTGCTGGAGACAGGAATATTGAGGCAATTGAATCTCTGAACTTGGCCACTGGACCCATTTCTGTGTTAAACGGCGTTTTGCTTCCTTAAGTGATAAATTTGGGACAGAAACATTACACTGTGCTTTATAACATTTCTTAGCAAGCCATCACTATACTGGCAATTTTTGAGGAGCAAGGCTACAGCTTCTTTTTTTGCAACAGTGCTGTCTTGAGGTGAGTTATTTCTGCTTATTAGCATCAACATGTATGTTTTTTCTTATTAACAAAGAAGCACAGGTCAGATCAGCCAATTTTGGAGGCAAAGATATATATATACACACATATATATTTGTAATGAACCATATCCTGCTCAGTTAAACCTGTCTTTCCCTAATGCAAACTGTGAAATACTCATTTCTTAATAGCAGATTCAGCTCTATTCAATTCCAGTATAGTGCTATGCAGACGAGTTCCCTTTTTTTTTCCCTGCAAACATCATGGAAAGGAATTGAAACATTATATGGTAAAAACTTCAGGATGTTTGAAATATGAGAACATTATAATTGTCATTTAGTATGCTAATGGGAACTTGGAAGAATTAAAGTAATTTGCCCATATATTACTAAATCCTCTATGAGAAGGTAATATGGGAATTTGGAGATCATTATTAATTGCATAGAATTTATTGAATATAACCATTAAGTGGAAACATTTCTTGAGGTTGAATATAATATGAACTCCAAAAACTGGCTTTATCTTCTAGAATTGTTTCTTAAAAACAAATTCAATCCTACACAGGAAAAAAAAAAAAAAAAAACATTAATCAAAGCCACAGACTGTATTAGGTATTTTGAATCCTTCACAGTGAACGAGATGGAAATTAGAGCACCAGTATTACCTGCTGAAATGCACTGTATATACTCACACATTATTAGGTACACATTTAGACAGAAGGGAAATGTCCTTCAGAACGGTTTCATCCAACCCTACCACATTCCCTTCAGGTTCCCACAAGCCCATGATGTGAAGCAGAGTGCCTAATCCCTCTGCATTAATGTCTAGATCTTCTCAATTTATTAAGTGCCAGTACTTTAATTTAAGGGATGTTTTTAGAACCAATTTCGCTAAGCCACTGCAAGACACCATGCAGATAATCCTTTATTAGCTTAACCCAAATGTTGCATTTAGCTTCTGTTGATTGGGAAGAGGTTTAAGTAAAATGTCATTGGCCATCCTTAAAATGAAGCAAGTTTGCCTACAAAAAGTTAATTGGTGATATTGTCAAGCTGATGCAATCTGCCCTGTGGATAAGCAGATCTTAGTTTGTGAGCTATTTGCTGAGATCTTATTTCAGTATTTTTCCTCAATATCCATTCACTACTTCATCTTGTGCTAACCGAGCATCTCTCTTGGCCAACACCAAACCCATTATCTCCTGCCACAGCTATTTATTCCCTGCTTACCATTGCTTGAAAATTCAGTGTTTAAACCCCAAAGAGGCTCTGGAAGCATCTTGCTGCTGTATAACACTTCCTTGCACCCTTGTAGGAAGTAATGTCTAATTCTTGTTACATGGGTGCACCAGCTTTATGTCAAATGCATCCCTTGTCTGACACTCATTTCTGAGTCACCGCTTGGTGAGCTGCCTTAATGATGGCACATTGAAGGGAATCAGGCTCAGCAGATGTGCACAGCCTCTTATCTGCATCACAGTTCTCCTATGGTCATAGCTAGCAAGAATTAATACAGTCTTGGTCCTGGAGGCAGAACTAGGGGAGAAGTATTTTCAGACTTTGCAGAGCTGAGATTCCCTAAAACATTCTGAAATGACAAAATGATCTCAAATAGCCTAAGCCTTAAAAGTGTGGAATATTTCTGCAGTGTTTGTATTGGTTCAAAATATTGTCTGGTTTAAATAAAGTAAGTTAGAAATGGACAACCTGCCACGTTCCAAAGAGGGGCAAGCAGTATTGCCTTCCTATGTCACGAGGGGCAGAAAGCAAGGGAAGCTTTAAGTACCAGTGTGCTTGGATGAGGCAGAAAACCAGGTGGAATTCAGGAAGCCAAGGCATAGCAGATCTGCTGTGCCCCTGAGGTGGGAGGAAGAAGAGCATCCAGTTCCTCTGCACCCACCTGGCTTCCTTCCCCACTGCCATAGTGCTGCAGTCCCAAGTGCAGGTTTTCTGCTTCCTTCCTTGATATTTGTGCTATGTTAGCACTGATTCTGCAGTGGAAATAAGCCATTTCTGATCTTTCCTGGTAAGCCCCTAATTAGTTAATAAAACAAAGCAAGCCCACTGCAAATTCTCATCTCCTCTTGCCCAAGATGGGCCAGCCCAAGGAGAGGAACAAGCAGAGCCATGGCTGCTGGAGGAGCCTCCCAAAGGCAGAATTAACCCCCTCCTTACAGGGCTTTCTGAGCTGCACTTCTTGATTAGCATACTCCTGGGTTATTAGAGGAAATGGAAAGGATCCAAGCATAATTCAGATTCATGACCAATCAGTCAAAGCACGTGGCTGCATGATTCTGAGCAAAAAATTAACACACAGATGTGTTCAGTGAGTGAGCCAACATACAGACAGACCCAAATTTTGGTGATCATAGAATATTTAACCTTTTCTTTTTTAAACTGGATTACCTCCACATTGAAAGAGGAAAGTACTGTCAGTGTAATCATGCACAGGTTCCTCCGTATTCAGACAAGCTGTAACAAAGTCTATCTGCATTTCTCTTGTTGCCCAGAGATGCAACATACTTTCCTAAATTGCACTTCTGTCTCTGGAAAAATATACGTAGTCTTCCTGAAAATTTCAGGCAGCTTTTCTTTACAATCAATGTACAACACAGGAAGGCCACAGCCAAAATTACAGCTACTCAAAAGGAAGAAAATGGAAGACATGAGAAAGTATGGAACCCAGAAATGGTTCAGGAAGAACAGCCATGACTATAACACCCTAGAAATGAGTGCTGCCTTCTTACTTCTGGGTGTGAATAGAATGAACAACGTTTTTCTATAAACCACCACGCATCAACACAGGAAAATGCATGAAACAGTCTGAGACTTCATAGGTCCATAGTAGGTACATAGGACTTCAGGGTAATTAACTGATTTTTGCTACCCAAACTGATGTCGCATATTTGACTGTTTTTAAATGCTGCAGTACCCATTGCTACTCTCATCCCTATTTTGCACTCTCCCATGCCTAAACACACAACTCTCACCTCGTCTCATGCTTCACATCACCGGAATTCCTCTGCAAATTTAATGAGAAATTGAATCAACCGAAATTATCCTGAGAATTTTTCTGACAGTCCTGTTGCTTATTCACGAGCCACCTCAAGCATGCTCCAAAATGGGACAGCAATGCTGTTCTCACATATCAGATGTTTGATGAAGATTTTGCCTCTTGTACCTCAGGGCCCTGATCAGCAGCTTCAACTAGAGGAGCTGTAGAAGATGTCTGGTACCTTACAGGATCAGAACCTGGTCTCAGTGTATAATACATGGCATGAGCTGCAACTTCCATAAGTCTGAATTGAATCATTCTCTGTTTTAGTGTGTACACAATGGTTCCCGTTATGTCCACTGACTCCCATTGAGAGAGCTCCCTCTTGCCTCTCCAGGGTCTTCCTGCAAGCTTGAAGATGTTTGCAATCACTGAAGAGCAGTGCAGCTCTTTTTACCTCACAATGGCACCAAAAGAGAAGAGAAAACTCTGAAAACCCTGAAAACCAACACCACCTGAGTGCAAAGATCTGAGTCTGAAGACTCAACCAAGATCATTTTCCATCCCAATATAACACCCCAGTCCCTGAAACAGGCTTCCTTTGTAAAAATGCTGTGCTCTGTCTCCAAAATATCAATTTCTCACTTTCATCACCAGGGGAAGAAAGAATGAGCTGACTAAGCTGATTCTTTTCAAAGGATTTTGTTTCCTTTGTTTTTTTTTTTTTGGTGATGTTACCATGAAACTCTTCTTGTTCCACTCAACACGGCACAAGAGAAGCAAGTGTAATTGAATTTGCTTACTTTAACACATAGGATCAGACTCCCGCATGGAGTCAGCATATTCTTGCAGCAAAGTTTACTTGGCCTGAAAGTATTTAAAGACAAGCGCAAAAGAAGACTATTTCGAATAGTTTCAAATACACAGTGTTGTATATGGAAGGAAAGATCTTCTTGGTAGGTACAACTGCCCTAAAAAGAAATTAGAAGTTAGAAAATAGCAAACAAATTGCAAATGTATTTTGATATTATCAGCTCTGTACTGCCCTTGAATAATGCAGTGAAAGTACACAAGATACACAGTCGAGGGGAAAAGTTTAAAGCAGTCCAACACCAACACTTTCTCTAGAGAACAAAACTCAGCTCCATGGCTACACAAGGGCCATCTCATGTACCCCAAGGACCCATCCAACCCACCCTACATGAAAGCACACAGCTAAGCTGCTACGTGTGCTGGCCCACAAAGAAATTTCTGATGTCCTCAGCAGTTCCCAGTCTGTTCCCCCATTGCAGATCTCATTGGAAAAAATCACTTTGTGCATTAGCTATGCAATGTTTAAGTTCAACAGCACATTTGTTCCAAAAAACCCTGACTTTGACTGCCTGTAAATTGTTCTGCTGACATGTCCCTCGTTCTGCTGGTACATGCATCTTTCAAACTGGGACTGGCAAAACAGGAGAAAGGAAAATATCAAAAAGCAAACCTTCAATCTTGTCTGAGCCACGAAACACAAGTTGCTGACAGAGGTAACTGTTCAAAGGATGTTAAACCCAAGTCTCCATATGCAAAGACAAGGTGTGAAAAGCCCCGAGCAAAAACACAGCACTGCCTCTGTCAGCAATTGCAAAGAGGCTCAGAGCTCTTGTAGGAAAGCCTTGGCCCCTCTGACAACATGGAACATTGTCCTCCCACTCAGGTGTATGCAGAGTTCTCTCCTTGTCAGCTTTGTGGGTACACTCAATAGCTGAAGTCAAATTCTCTGGCTCCCAGCACTCTGAAGGTTAAACCCCAGGCCAAATGTCTTACTTTCTAAACACATTTCACTCAAGTCAGTAACCTTTCACAGCAAATAAGGTAGCAAAGGGTTCAACTGTCAGTCACGTCGTGGCCAATTAGAAAATGTGTCAGTACAGGGGAATGAACCAGCAGGTGAGGCTGTTTTAGTACAGTACTCAAGACAGGAAATGCCCTGGGATTGAAAGCACACATAGGAAGTGATGAGTGACCACAATACACCACCAAGGAAATCTATTTTCCAACACAGCTTTAGAAACTACAAAGCAGAGATGCAGGTCAGTTCTTCAGCTGACACGACCTGCCCTGATTCACAGCTCCAGTACTCACTAGAATATGCTGACTCCTCTTTTTCCTGGCTAGAAGGGTCTTGGATACAGCATAGCCAATGTCATTCACAGCTGGCCAACTAGACCTTCCTTTTTGCTGAGATGGAAGTGACTTAAGATAAGGCTATCAGGTAACCAGCTCCAGAAAAGTATGACTTACGAACCTGGTAGAACAGAGCACTCATTTTTCCTATCTTCTCCATGCTCTGCTCTGAAAAACTGAACACAGAAAGCTTCTGGGATTATACAGCATCCTAAATACCAGGTCAGTAGTCCATATAGCTGAAGATGAAACAAAGAGGCAGTGAAGATGACACTGCTGCTTGCAGGGTTTGGTACAAATTCCAGGCCTTACAGTGATACAGCCCCATGAGAACAAAGAGCTAAAGAAGAGAAAATTTAAGTATAAAGACTGGCAAGGGAGGGATGATTTCTAGCAAGACAGAGGGATGATTTACTTTGGAGCCTCAGCCTCTTATTTTACTGTACGAAACCACAAAGGATGCATCTATGAGACACTCAGTAGAGCTCAAAAGGGGTATTCAAGCTGTCCCAATTACAGAATCACAGAACTGCAGGAGTTAGAAGGGACCTTAAGAGATCATGGAGTCCAACCCCCTTGCTAGAGCAGGTACCCTACAATATGTCACACAGGTGGCATCCAGACAAGACTCATCCATAGAAGGAGACTCCACAACCTCTCTGGGAGGCCTGTTCCAGTGCTCCACCACCCTTACCAGAAATAAGTTCTTTCACATATTAGTACAGAACTTCCCATGCTCAGGTTTTAGGCCACTACATCTTGTACTATCACTATGCACCACCGAGCAGGGCCTGGCCTCATCCATTTGCCTCTAACCTCCCTTTTGGTATTTATAAACATTAACTAGATTCCCCCTCAGTCTTCTTTTTCCTCAGGTTTCTCAGACTCTCCTCATAAGAGAGATGCTCCAGAACCTTTATCATCTTTGTGGCCCTCTGCTGGGCTCCTTCTAGGAGATTCCTATCTTTTCTGAACTGAGGAGCTCAGAACTGGACACAGTGTTCTAAATGTGCCCTCAGCAGGGCAGAATAGAGGGGGAGGATCACCTCCCTCAACCTGCTGGCCATGATTTTCTTAATGCACCCCAAGATACCATTGGCCTTCTTGGGCACAAGGGCACACTGCTGGCTCATGGCCAACCTGTTGTCCTCCAGGACCCCCAGGTCCTCTGCAGAGCTCCTGCAGCAGGTCATCCCCTAACCTGTATTGATGCATGCGGTTATTCCTCCCCAGGTGCAAGACTCTACACTTGCACTTATATTAAGTTAGCTCAGATATTGGAAGCAACACTGCTGGGTTACCATGGCATTCCTCTCAGACAAGTGCTCGCTATTTCTCAGCAAGGCTATGTGACACAAACAAAATGCCACCTCAACATGCTGCAAATTCCCAGAGCCAGCTCACTCAGAATGAGCTCTTGTCTGGCTGCTCAGCTCTGCACTGTGCAAGCTCCTTTGATGGGATGGCTTCACAGAGGCACCAGCACAGTGGTTGAGGAGATCCATCCCAACCTTGCCTGGCTCTGCTCTACAAACCTCCCCAGGCAGCTGCAGCAAGATCACATAATCAAATCCTGAAACCAATTTCCAACTGTAACAGAAGAAAAAGATCTCTCTGATTGTGTGGTGATCCACATCCATCTCAAAGCTTAAAATTCCAGAGCAGAGGAATGGAAATTCTGACTGTTCATGCTTTTTGGCAAGTATATAAACTCATCCTTGCTGTTAGAAATACCTTTAATGTGCACATTACAGCCCTTACTCTGCTCGAGGTGCTTCACCTCACTCCACAGCCCTTCAAGGACTCCTGCTTTGCATACAGTTGGAATTGAGCATAGACTGGAGTTCTCAGGGCGAATGTTACCACATCATTTAGGAAGAATGCTGGGACCTCACAAACAGGCCCTTGTCCATCAGTGCTGTTGATGCAGCTTCCCTCTCTCACCAGCAACCACCTTGTTTGTGGACTCTGTAACAGAAGATATCTGAAGATGAGGCACCCACATTGCACATGGATGGTTATTACCGAGGAGATCACCTCACAGCAGAATGGCTCATGTGAGAACAGGCCTTGAGGCCACACCAGAGACAAGCATATACTATAAGCAGATGCCCTGGATGGATCAGAACCAGTGGATGGAGAAATGCTGTCTCGTGAATGGGACCTAACCTCCCTCAAGGTCTTAAGGGGCACAAACATTAAAACTAGACACAGTTTAAGTAGAAGAGGGGATGTCTTCCTGTTTCTGAAATAAAATAAATACATGAGTATGAACTAAAGAGTCAAACCATTGAAAGTGTTACATCAAAAAACAAGTTAGCATATGGATGGTTGCATTATCTATGGCAGTTAAAGTTAAGACCTTGATAAAAATAAGACTCACACTTCAATATCTTGTGAAAGTCTCAGTATAAGCAAAGCCACAAAGGGAAGTGAAATGCAGGCACTAAAGGGAAGGAACTGCGGATAGTAACTGACAGCTCAGTTATAAGTGTGTTCAGCCACCAGGATTCAGCAATTAGGGAAACAGCATAAGGTCAGCAGTGCACTGAGCCACCAGCACCAGGCAGACCACACCGAATCGCATAGGCATAAAAACAAGTGCTTCCATCCTGCCTGCACAGCAGCACTGTGTGGCAGATGTCTGCACAAGAAACACATAAGCAGCTGTGCTACCTGTGCCAGAAAGCCAGCAGTCAGCATCAACACTGACACCTTCTGACACACAGACAGCAGAGAGCTTATGCACAAGGATGGCACTGGTTGCTGGCACTGACACAGCACCAACACACATCCAATAATTTTGTACAGGCACAGCAGCATGGAGAGGCCAGCCGAAACAGCAGGAAAGATGCTTTCCAGCAGGTTATATGTTAGCAACCTCTGACCCAAGCAGATGGACTTCAGGATGTTGCTGGCAATTCTGTAATACCTTCCCCATGTCTCAGGCTGGAAGTCAGGGACATCGTTTGCTTGAAGGCTTTGACACAAAACTGGGCTGCTGTGTCTCAGCTGCCATCCATCATTGTTGCTGCAGAAACTGCCCAGGTACATGAGCTCAGCCCACAACTGTCCAAGATGAAGGCATTTACCTATTCTACATTGCAGGCAAGAGAAAGATGGATTCTGGTGTCTATTGCAGTTTGAGTGTGCAGATGGAAGCTGTAATGCTTTGTTATGCTGCAACAACTTAATTCTATGTCTCACGCCAAAGATACTGGTAATGGGAAGGGTTATATGTATGTAACAGTACTGTCTGCTGAAAAATAATCAACTTGGGTGTTGATTTTGGTCAGCCACACTCTTACGTGAACCAGACACCCACCGCAAACTCTTTGCAGACTAAATTTCTACAGAGAAATAGAAACTGTATATAAATGGCCTGTATCAGTCTTGCACCCAAAAATGGTAGAGCAGTCACCTAGCATACCCAGAGAGTATAGCATAACAGGAGTGGTCAAGAATGCCCATGCACAGAGAGTCAGCTAAAGAGCAATGTGCCAACACAGAGTTACCTGGGCATACTCTTTGTGGATTAAAAATGCTCGATGCACACATTCGCAAAAACTGAGTGTCACGTGTTTTAAGTATTATATCCCCTCAAACCATGGAAGCTGTATTTGGGGAAGATGAGCTTAAGTTCACTGTACCACGTTGTGCGAGGTTTTTCACCTGTCTTTGGGTCTGAGCAGCTGAGTCAGGATATCTTTCTCCTGAGCTGAGGATAAAGAACATTAATTTAAGGAGTCAACAAAAGGCCGAGGTAAAAGTATTAGCTTTGAGCCTAATCCACTGTCAGCATGATTAAAATAGCACGGATGTACAAGCAATTTCTTGCAGCAGATTCTTACTCAGGTTTCAGATGTACTCACTGCACGTGTTCTCATGCTGATCCCAATCTCCCCCTGCAAACAATTACTCTGAAGAATTCTCCTAATCAAGAACTATTGTTTCTATCTGACATTCTTGCAGGACAGCATCCTGGATGCTCGTGGATACCACCACCACGTGATAAAAGTATGTGAATGTCAACCCCATTGTATCTCTCTGCCCATGAATTAGATCTTATCAGGATATTCACAGGCTCGGTATTTAGATGCTGCCTTTTTCAGAAATACTTCAATGATTTGATAGCAACTTTAGCAGCTTGACTCAGTGTCAAAACTCACCCTGAGTTCTCAACCCAATGCATTCAGTTGCCAAGAGCATTCAGGTTGTTGTACAGAAACAAAACAAAACAGAACAAAAAAGCCAGCGGTCCTGTATATGTTTTTCCCCTTGGTTTGCAGATCAAAAGAAACAACCTAGCCTTTGAAAACTGAACGTAGATTTGGCCTTTTGAAATTCATCACCTTGGCAACCCAATTCACAAGCAACGGACAACTGTAATTGCCCAATGCCTGCCCTGTAGTGCAGACAGCACAGTCAGACCTCGGCATCTACTGAAGCCAAAGGTAAGCATGATGGGCAGCACCTTCAAAGAGCACACTCCTCTCATCTTGCAGAGCAATGCAGAAACACTCACAAAGGAAGGCCATTGTTCCCAGAGGTCTCATAGAGGGAGCAGGATTTATTGCAAGATAAGCAGTGGCCATGCTCATGGGCTCTTTTGCAGGGCTGCAGTGGGATTCATCTATAGGAGCTTCCAGGGCTCACTGGTGTTTTCCAGTTTCTCTGCACATAAGGAAAGGATGCTGCAACTGTCCACATTTGCTCTTTGGAGAAGTTCTTAAGGATGAAGTCTGCTTGCTGATGAGGTGGAAATGTACCCTCAAAATATCTGGAGTGGTGAAAAAGAATGAAGCCTAACACAGAAGAAACAACAGCAATGAGAAAATTTGCAATCTATCTGCTCTCCTCTTATGTAACAGACAGTATGGATGATTTTTTCCCAGTTAAGCCTGATCTAGATAACATAAACATAGTTACTAATTACTGTGGCTTCTCTCTCTGCAGTGGGTAATGAGTTTCTCATTTCATACATAACTTACAGCTTATCCTCCAGGTAGCCCAGTTTCCTTAGAAGAACCAAGGCAATTACAGACATTTTGGTTTGCTATTAGAGCAAAGCTCTGCAGTAGCTTGGAAATTCCATTTTAACAGTTTGTGGCGCTTTGAAATCAAACTAAATTCCTTCAGTCCTGGAGTTACATCTGCTGTGATAATAATCCACATTAGAAAGAATCACAGAATCATAAAGGTGGGAAAAGACCACTAAGATCCCCAGGTCCAACCTCAACCCATCCCTACTGTGCCCACTAAGCCATGTCTGTCAGTGTTACTTCTACATGTTTCTTGAACACTTCCAGAGACATACATACCTAAATAAATAGATAAATAGATAAATCCTGAGTTGTGGGTTAAAATCACTCATGTTGGCCAAAGCCATGCTCCATCAGTACTTCTGGAGCTTCTACCACATATAATGGCCATGTTGCACTTATCTTGCTAGTTGCTCCCTGTCACATGTCTTCAGTGCCCTCCACAGAGCCAGACAAACACCTGCAGCACAGCCATGTTGTTTCTTCTCTGTCCCCTTTCATCCAGGTGGACTTGGGGATGCTGAAGCTCCTGGTGCAGGTCTTGGGATGCTCTTCACTTCCCCGGGGCCAACATTTGGCCTCTCAGCCACTGGCTGAAGCAAAGTTCACACTCCTCCAAAAGATTTCTGCAGGGTAACAACCATCCAACCTTAGCGATTCTATGATTCTATAATCCTTCTTCTTGTCCCAGCTGAATTACTTGCATCTCTGCAGTTTCTGCATTTTCCAGCACTCACAGTGCAGTTTCACTTGCCATTTTTCAGGTGTAATGCAGTAGTCAATAACCTCCTAACAGGACAGCAAGCAGTTCCTGAGAAAAGTCTCCTGTACCTGAGATGAAACACAATTTTTTGACAGATCATTGCCACTCAGGTGTGTGAAGCAGCAGTCAAAGCAAACTCTATTTAAAAGCCAACGGAATGTTCATGAATAATATTTCTGGCTGTTCATTGTGTTCTCCTCTGAGACCTCTCTCACAGCGCTTTTCAGCCAGAAGTCAAAGCATTTCTAATTTTTAACCTTGTTTGTTTCAAATCACTGTTGATACTCATTTTAATTTAATTAAGTTTTTTCTTTTGAACAAATGCAGTCCCTCAGTCCCAAAGGGCACAGCACTATGTGCAGACATTTGCAGGTAATCAGAACTGAACTTCATCTCTGTTCTGCTCATTTTCAAGCCTTTCAAAGATCAAAGGGTTATTTTTAACCGGGAGCTTTGTCATTATTAAAATGGCATTAATGACTAAAGATGGCTGTTTCCAAATGGTTGATTTTATATCATGGCTCTGTAATATCCTCATTGGAGGCAGTAGATGACTCAGAAAGCAGATGACTCTCCAAGCGAAACTTCAGATTTATCTAGATGGACAGCACAAAGCGATCTGCTGCTGCAGCAGATGCCAATATCTGTGAGCAGGCATTGCTTGCTTTACCAAAACTTGCATCCAGGAACCCTGAGTACAGCCAGGGAGGAATCACAGCACTCTTTAAGCAAACTCTCATCCCAAGTTCCGCTTGTAGCTAAGCAGCCAGCCACTCTTGTCCCAGAGGCAATAAGCTAACTATTGCTTTGCTTGCTTGCTTGTTTGTTTCAATGAAACTCAAAAAAAAAAAAAAATAGGAAGATGAAGGATCATCTGTAACCACAGCTCTGCTCTGCTGACACCATCTCCCATGACAGATCTGAATGGTCAGGAAGAATTTTTCTGCTGGAACAATGACACGTCCTCCCCTCAGCTCCAAAAACAATCACTTATCATGTAGTTGCATTCGCATCCACGTTCCTTCTGCAGTACCACCGTGTCAGCTATTCACATTGCATCCTGACACTCACCACGCAGGCAGATGACAGACTTTCCTGAGGACCTTCAGCACCAGGAGCTTTGGACAGCGCATGAGAGCGCTGTTGGGGGAGCCATGCTGCTGAGCGCAGGGAGAAATGTTCCAGCACTACTCAGAAACATCTCAAGTCAGTGCCCCAAAAGGGACTCATTCCTTTGCTATATGTGGGTTTTGTCTGCCCTGACGCGTATCACCTATCCCTGTTGTCTGTATTATGCATCTGTTTATCTTCCACTCGCATATTTATTCCCCCTTTCAAACACCATCGAGGAAGTTGGATGGAGTTCTGATAGGGAGCTTGCTGCTATGTGTGACTGCACAGATTGTCTCGAGGTAGTGATCAAGCATATCAGCCTGCTTTTTTAATCTGGGTACAGTCACCCCTCCTCTTCTTTTAACAAAGCTACCTAGAAATCAGAAAATTTCAACTGAGGAAGTCTCTTCTTTTTATTTCCTCTAGACAGAAGCAGAAATTTTGCAGAAAGCATTTTCTTCCCTTTTAACTGAATATTTATTAAATCTTGTGTCAGCTTTTTTCAAAAATCATGGGCTGAGATAAGAGGAAATAACAGCCTCTCTTTTCCAGCCTGTTCTTTTTTTATGTTGCTGTGCACTATGCGCATCCTGCAAGATGATGAATAAAATAAACAGATGTATCAGCTCCCTGCAAGCTGAGTATCGACCAAACGAAACAGAAAATGAAACCTTCTGCTAAGATTTATTTGGGATAAACTACAGATTTCAGGAAAATAAGTTCATTAAAGGTAGTGTTCATCCCTGTTGACTCTGTGTGAGTACATGCAGGATACAAAGCTTTCTTGTATGAGAACTGTAGCCATGGATTTATTAAAGCCAATGTCCCATTACGGATTACATGTCAGCCATTCAAAGAGGCAACAGTAACCTCCTCTATCTTGTCGCATGGCAAAAGAACAGGCTGAGGAGTGTAAGGTTAGCCTCAGTTCACAGGATGCAAGGCCTCAGTCTGTGATGATGAAGTGAGAGGCTTAGCTGACTCATCCATACTGGCCAGTGCAATTCCCTCCTGGAAAGTGCCTGGGAGGCAGTGTAATCCATCCTGCACTCGGCATCGTGTCAGAACCATGAAAGAGCTTGTGAAGCACCATGAGGAATTCTTTTTAAATTGTCAGGGAACTCTGTGCTGGAGTCAGACTTCCAGTATTTTATGGCCAACAATGCCTTTTTTACATGCAGCAGACGGGGAGTGCTCTGTAAACCAAGGCAGTCACGAAGACATGACAGATCTTAGCTGCTACAGCTACTGGTCTTTGTGGGAAGAGCTGCCATTTCCCCAACATCATCCTCAGTACTTCAGAGCTAGAGATGCAGATGAGGTAACCACATGGATTGAGCTGACTTCCCAACCAGTGTGGGCCTATGGCTCTGGGGCAGAAGAAGATCATCCTGCTCAATTTCTTATGCAGCTGGAACCTGAGTAACTGAGAAAAACCTGTCACCCAACTGTCTTTACATTTATGGGAGCAAAGAGAAGACCACCAAGGAGCCATGCTTTACTCAACCTGTATGCGATACCTATTCTAAGGAATCACTCTTCAGAAAGGGATGTTCTCCTCTACCACCTGGAGAAGGATGCAGACAATCAGCTTAGACTTAATGCTCAGTTCCTGGATATCTGCTGTGAGCTGAGATTCAACTCCCTCTGTGCCTATTCTTCAATGAGTTGCATGCAAAGAATTAGATATTTTAGCAAAAACCTTCCAAGGACAAAATATTCAATGTTTTTGCTCTCCTTCATTCAACTAAAGCACATCATGTAGTTCTCTAGCAAGCAAAACAGCAAAAATATGGGGTTGGAAAACCACAGAACAGCTGAGGTAGGGGGCACTGACACTTCTGATGCGACAGTCTCTACAAGCCACCGAAGCAGCTTGTAAAGCAGAGCAGCAAACTTGCCAGCTCTTGGTGATAGACTGCTTTTCAAAAATAGCAGCTCTATTTTAATCAAAAGTTATTGGGCTCCATGCAGGTAGCATTGCTAATGACAGATCGCCAGTGAATAGAGGATATCAAATTGAATGTTGACATGATGGATCGCTATGGTGTTTTCTATTCCATCCTGGGAGTACTTGTGTTGTTAAAGACGCATCTTCAGGATGCTGAGTTAATCAAAATGTCTGCTTTTGCCTTGTTAGGACTCCTGCCTAGGCATTTCAAGAAAGACATACTGCCTGTGGGAGTGGGCTTAGCTTCAATGAAAGAGTTCGCAGATCAACAGATTTTTAACTGGAGGAAAACTGAAGCAGATTAACAGGTTGCATACGCACGGACTTGGTTATGTTCTTCAAGCACCCCATTAAAAATACATATGTAATAGAAAAACAATTAGCCTTGCTTTAAAAGTCATCCTGAAATCTAGCAATGGGGAACCAAGCACAATGAAATTCAAACCACAAAGATGATGTGCACGGTTAGCAGCGAGGTTAATCAAACACATAGGAAGATTAGTCCATACCTAAAGGGGCCACTTTTCCTGCAGACCTGCTGCAGGATGCCAGATGCCAAAACTCCACCTGATCCCCAAACCCTGCACAGACACCAGCCTGTCCAAGCTTCCCCACCACAGGTCACAGGGGAACTGCTGCCTTTGGCAACAGCACTGTGACACAATGCTGTACTCCATGGCCAGAACTCCCCAGAGACACTGAAGCAAGAGGAATACTAGTTCAACAACACTGAGCCAGATGAATTAGGTCCAGATCTGAACTTTCCAAGATCAGTTTCCAAAAAACATTTTCATACATTCTAGCCCACAGTTAACACATACGCACAACACTCAGTATTCACAGCATATTTTATAACTCCCGAATGTATAAGCAACCCACAGGTTGAAAGAAATTACATTCTGAGTAGGACAAGGGGTCTCAAAACCGATTTTAAGCCTGCTGATGCACTTCAAAAATAAGACTTCAGAAATACTTGGTTTAACAAATTGCTCTGGGGGAAAAGACACAATGCTTCCCTAATTTTCCAAGGGATTTGACTTTGTTTGGCTACATTTCCTTTTTGTAAGCATTGCAAAACACGGGGTGTTTTGTGAGCCTGTGTTTTGCTGTAATTCACAAAACACAGGTGTAAATTAATGATGATCTAATGAACTAGACAAGGGAGAGATGCTCTGCTAGTGAATCACCTGCTAATGCTATCTGCAGCTAGGGAAGAAAACCTGTTTGTGTGCCTCACATTTCATTCTGCACCAAGTGGTATAATTTAAGAGATTTTATTTCAACTGTTTGCTTATCTCTAATTACCATATGCTGGGGTTGTGTATTATTTCAGCAACAAACCCTCTCAAACACCTAACCAGGAGCCATTTTGTCAGCAGGCTGTGGTACAGGCACACTGCGTGCTCTCCTGTAATCGCAGAGCAGCACGTTGGAGTTTTTTAAAGGAAAAAAAAAAACCTTCACATGCACCATCAGGTGATAACACCTCACGGTTCGCTCTTCGTAGGGTCTCCAGCTTTAAGAAAGGAAACACAATGGGCACAAAAAGGAGGGTGAGTTCAGCAAGGCAGACCCTCGGATACAAAGAAAATTCATAGAATCACAGAAAGGCTTGGGTTGGAAGGGACCTCAAAGATCATCCAGTCCCAACCCTGCCACGGGCTGGGTGCTCCCCACCTCAGGCTGCCCAGGGCTCAACCACAGCCTCGGGCACGTCCAGGGATGAGGCACCCACAGCTCAGGGCAGTGCCTCAGCACCCTCTGAGGAAAGAATCTCTGCTCTTTTTGTTTAAAGCCATTCCCACTTGTTCTATCACTATCAGTGTGTGTAAAAAGTCGCTCTCCTCTTTGTAAGCTCCTGTAGGAACTTGAAGGCCACCATGAGGTCTCCCTGGGGCCTTCTCCAATCCAGGCTGAACACCCCCAGCTCTCAGCCTGTGTCCACAGGAAAGGTGCTCCAACCTCTGAGTACCCCCTAGCCTGCAGCCTCCCAGGCAAGAGGAGCCCCTGCTCATGGGACAGGTATGCCGGAGCAAGATAAGGAGTCCGAGCCTTGCACTGTAGTATCTGTTTTCTACTGCAGGTTTTAATCTGAGATAGATAAGAATCATTGTGCTCTTAGAAAACTAGACAAGTGCTACAGGCAGACACTGGCCAGAGGAGGAAAGGTAATTTGTTGCTGACTGCAACAACCCTAAATCACCCAAGTAGAGCGGGTCTTACCTGCACCTTGCTTGTCAAATTAAGCCAGGAATATCCTGCACAGAATTAAAAAAAAAAAAATTAAAAAGTAGGGAAAAGAAAGCAAAGCATGGATGTTGTGTTAAGGGACATGGTTTAGCAGGAACCATTGATGAAGGGCGAATGGTTGGACTGGATGATCCTGTGGGTCTTTTCCAACCTTAGCGATTCTACGATTCTATGATTCCATAGCAGAGGCACCTTCAAATGGGCAACTGTCTTTTCTAAGCATGATGAATTATCACAGAAAACATACTCAAAGTAATCACGTGCTAACATCAAAACCAGAGTAGTGGGCATTGCATGGTCACACACTGATAGGAGCAGAATGGATCGAATTCCAACTCCAAGACACAGCCAGACCAAGTTGGCTCGTTCAGCATACATGGATAATGTCAGCATCCAATACAGAATTGATTATTCTCATGGCAAATACAGCAATCACCATTGCTTTGTTATGGACCAGCAGTGATGTCTTCACTTACCATGAGCTGCATCCTCCCGTGTCCCAGCTCATATCTGGGAGCAGCGGTGGCCTCCACGGCCACTGCCTTCATTGCCCAGGCTACACAGTCCTCTGATCTTCCCACAGATGGAATATAGTTGCTTTATAGTGAAAAAACATCGTTCTTCTTTCCCAAGGAGTTCACACATTTTACTTCTAATACATCCTGTGCTGAAAAAAAAAATTACAGCTGCTAGAAGTGTGGTAAGGAAAGATTCAACAGCAATTGAGCTGATTTCCTTTCTGTAATAGTTTGAGTAACTTAAGCTGTTGTCATGCATGAAACCACAAAGAGACATAAAACTCCTCTCTGTGACCCCACTTCATTTTAGCTTATTGCATGCTTACCCGTGCAGAAATACAAACTTGTTAGCACTGTGATCCACTGCAGCTCGCTCTGCTTTGCTCCTACTTTCAGCCAATGCACAACAATTTGGAAATGGGCAGTTATTTCCTCCAGCAGCCTTCTTCTCAGCTGGGAACTGAACAGCAGCACTTCACTTAAGACCCCACTTGCACAGCTGGAGTGAAATCAAAGAGCTGCTCCGCTTCCTTACATCCACTGCCATCTCTCTCTCTCTGGTGGTGACAGCTGTATTCATGAAAGCTGACCCTGTCATCAGCAAACACCACACGTTAAAAGTAAGGATGTTTTTGGAAGCTGGGAAACCTTCCACCACCCAGCTGCACCAACAGTTCTTCTCGAGTCCCATTTCTTGATGTTCTCCTCCATTTCTAACAACGCAAGAACCACCACAAGGTGTGCTGAGGGTGGCAAAGCGGAGCTTCATTTCACAAGTGGCTGCCTGGGTCAGAGGAACATGGAACTGAACATGGCACTTGTAAGTGGGGAAAAAAAAAAATCTCCAACAACCACAACTCAGAGACAGGAACTACTTCCATTTACTTGTTTGTTATTAATAAGGGTTTGGAGAGGACTTTAATGCAGCAGTTTCCTGTACAATTCAGCTTTTTGCTTCCAGGCAGGTGGCAGCTGGCAGCCTATTCACAAGTACAGCACCTGTGGATGTTTTCCTATCTTAAGCAACAAATAAAATACTTCTCCATTAGAAAGCAAATCCACCTGGGAAGAGCATCCAGTTCAGCCAGCTTTCAGGCCAGGTAGGGGGACCACCTATCTGAACTGCTTAATTACATACCTCAGATCATGCTTCAAGCTAGATATGAGCTGAGGCTTCGGAAACTACAGGAGGAATTAGGCTGACTTTAGGAACCTATGTGCAAATGTGATCAAAACAACATATACTTGGTGGGAAAACAACACTCAACACATTAGTGAAAGTTCAAGGCACAGAATCAGAGAATGGTTTGGGTTGGAAGAAACCTTACAGATCATTGAGCTCCAAGCCATCTGCCAAGGCACACAGCCAATGGTTAGTAAACTTGTTCAGGGAGGTAAAGACTCCAAAGTCTTGGGGATGGGAGTTGGGAAATCAAGCTGCTATTTCTCTCCTGGCCATCTCACACCCAGCCACATGTGTGCACTGCAGAGCACCATGCAGAGCCGTTCATCAAAGTCATTGGAACAAACCATGGGAATGGGGCAGGGATACACTGCAGTGGAGGAGGTCAGGCTCCCCAGTTATTTGCAGAGCTGCTAACAAGGAGTCCTGCCTCGCTGAATGTCCTGCCAGTCAGAAACACACATGTTATTTCCTGAAAGTCCTCTAGTTCCCAATGTGTTGTTTGCATCTTCTGAATTACTGCCAACATTGGCTTTTGTTTTCTGCTTCTTAGCCAAAAACCCAGTCCTTTTAAGCTGATCAAGAACTAACCAGAAAATCCCATGGAAATGATTTGCAAAGAATAGCTGGGATTTTTTCTTCAAGTACATCCAAATTTTCTCTGAAGTCTTACACAACAGATGGTGCCACTCTACCTGGGCAGGACTTCGCTTTGCTCCAAAAAGGAGTGATGCTGGGAACTGCAGAGCCTCATGGAGAGATCCCAGCAGGCTCATCGCCTCTCCTCTGCCTGCTGTAATTCAGTTTGCTCCCCGTGCGCTCCAAACAGAGCCTGACAAGTTTGCCAAACACTTTGGGCAAAGACTTGCAGACCGTGCCATTTCTAGACCTCTTCTTTCACTGCTTCTGAGGCACAGCCAGCTGCCAAAGTACTAGAAATCAGTCCTGCTCTTTTGCTGGATAACTTAAAATATTTCTGAGCAGAAAAAAAAATTACAGGCCTCAAACCACAGGTAAACAAATATTTCCAATTTGGAAAACACATTTTCAATATGCAGGTCACGCAGGGCTCAAAAACCTCAGCGAGAACACCCAGTGGCTGTGGAAGCACTCACAAATAACGGGGGGGGAACAGCAGAACTTAATGCTATGCTTTTATTCCTGTAAACATTGCTGAATCTGTGTTTCCATTATTCATGCAGCATGAGGTGACCAATCCACTAATGCTCCATTAAGTAGGACACAGAGCAGGAATGTGCCCCTGCACTTATTGGAGTGACTTAAATATTTCAGGAGCATGATGCTTTCATGAAGAATCAAACTGAGCCTGGCTAAAGCTGCCTTTTGAAGGGCACATATGGACACAGAGCACCCTCAGAGCCCCCCTTGGGAAGAGGACAGCTCACTTAGCCCCCCGCAGAATTAATCCTGGAGATGTATGTGTGAACATTAAATTGTCTTATTCATTTATTATCCTTGATGAAAAATTATTTTAATAGCCCTCATTATCCTATTCATTTATAATTTGGGCATGATCAGGAGTGAATAAGTGCTAAGCTTACCAAAATAGAGCTCTGTACTTCCATTGTGCATGAAGGTAAGGAGTTGTCTCAGGAGCCTGACTCACTCGGACACTCCTCCCTTTCTCTCTTTTGTGACAATTTCTGTGTTTACAGAATATTTGACTCAAAAGTCAGAAGCCCCATCTGCAGTCCCACCAAACACACTCTATATTTCTCAGGTCTGCATCTGCCTGGTCTGTTTCATAGAATCACTGAATGACCTGGGTTGAAAAGGAGCACAATGCTCATCCAGTTCCAACCCCTTGCTATGTGCAGGGTCGCCAACCAGCAGACCAGGCTGCCCAGAGCCACATCCAGCCTGGCCTTGAATGCCTGCAGGGATGGGGCATCCACAGCCTCCTTGGGCAACCTGTTCAGTGCGTCACCACCCCCTGGGGGAAAAACTTCTTCCTCATATCCAACCTAAACCTCCCTTGTCTCAGTTTAAACCATTCCCCATTTCGTTGGTTTTGGTTCTTTTTCCTCCCCAAGGCAAGAAACAAACCAGGTTCAGATCTCTCCATGTGTAAAAGACCTCTACTTTCAGTTAAAAGAAAATAATAACAACCATCATTCTTTGAGCTTTCGTCTCCCATCATGATGCATGCAGAACGCAGCCCTGCAGAGAACGGAGCTGGGAAGACGAGGGGTCTCATTTTGCTTAAACACCACCTGGCAATGAGTGGTGAGATTTTTTACTGTATTCCTTTGTTTGATTTTCCTATCACAAAACTTCACCCTCCTCCTGGGAAAACTTACAAGGAAAAAAAAAGGCTTTCAACGTTTTCCATAGAAGAACAAAATCAAAGCAACAAATGGCATTTTTCAGGCAATTCTAATTGCAGGGTGTTATTCTCACTCCCATAATGCAGAAGGAAATTTGGTGTGGAATCATTCACGTAAAAGGCTGCAACTGAACCAAACAGTAGATATGCTCAGAATCCGTTCTTTGCAAGAGCAAACAGCAAAGTGAACAAGCTAACACCTTCAAGCCCATTATAATACCCATAATAACCCTTCCTATAAGTGTTGTTATCTGTAGGGTAACGAATGAAGGCTCAGTGTGGAAACGTTTGCCACTGGACCCAACATTTATTGCTAAGAGCAATCTCTGCTCCTGGATGGGTGATGGGTGCTGTATGGACTTCTGAACCTCACAGATGCTTTCCGTGTTTCCCATAGCCAAGAGATTGCTCAGCTCCAGTTGATGAGAGAGCATATGGAGAGACAAAAATAGAGAGCTCTAAGATTGGAAACTCACACAGGATACCACGGGGAGACGGCAGGTTTCCATGATCCTGTTTTAATTTTGTGTGTCTGACAACTTTCAGCCTGAGCCACGTAAGAAAGTAAAAAGCCAAGAAGTAGGGTTGAGTCTCCAGCAGCCATGCAGACAGATCCTTGTGATGTGAATAGTACTGAGTGTTCCCTGACCCAAACTGAGCTTCTCCCAAATATGAACAAACGAAGGGTTTTAGGCTCTAAGATTCCAATCTGCTCCTTCCCTTTGATACGGAATTCATTGCTAAAAACTTAAGGAATGCATTTATCTTTTCACAGTTTAATCCTTCGGGAGGCATAAAGCTGTCATAAAGACTGTGTGGGTTTTAAATGACACCTTAATGACTGTAGCAGAAGATAAGAATCAGTCCATTTCAAAAGACTTCCAACATTAAAAGAAAGATGGGGCTGAATTATTCAGCCTGCCTGCAGTGTTATTGGATAACTGATTGCAGGTTATTGAGTTTAAAAAATGCAGGTATTGCAATAATCATAATTAATCGCTGTACGGAACTTTAGTTTCAGCTCCTAGGGGCATTAAAACAGCTGATTATGTCTAATTCTTGTTTGTTAGCATGTTTTGGGGGCATTTGCTTTGAAATAACATCCAGAAGTTTAGGGGACGTTAGCAGGATTCTTAAAGCGACTCAAGTTTTCCCTCTGCACAGCTCATCTGCATTTGTATTTTCCAAGTTCCCACTCAGAGGAAGAAAGGACCTTGAAATAATTTAAACAGCTTCTTCAAAGAGCTGCAAACTCATTATGTCTCTTTAACAGTAGTGAACGGCTTGTACTTTCTGTTAGGTACCAGGACAGGGGGACATCTTTTGTCAAGTGAAAGCAGCAATTCAATATCACATTATGTCATTCTACTGCATCGTCACCTCACAAACATACAGAGGTAGGATGGCTGTTCTCATGATAAATATGGAAACAATTCCCTCTCTCTGTTTTTGGTGGTCATTATCTTTTGGCATTGCCATTGTGCCACCATCCCCCCTGCTGCTCACTGCTCCTCTACAGGCAGGGATGAAGGCAACCAGCGTGACACTGCTGTGTCCCCACCTGCTACTCCATGCTCTAAGCCTGGTTTCTTCATACAAAAACCACTTTTGCAAAAGCCCTGCAAAAGGGGAAATATGTCAGACCTCCAGCAGCACAATTAGAGCCTTCGTCTCCTGGAGACAAAACGCATCCAGCATAATTAATTTTGGAAGAGGACTGATGCCATTACTCTCTGTCCCACTCCAGACGCTTTGTTCTCAGGACTGAAAGATGAGAGCTCAATTTGCACAGATATTTGATGGCTCCTGTTTGGATATGGATCTCTCAGCAAAACAGCAGTTAAACACAGACTACTCATTTCACACGTTTGAACCCAGAATCATCAAAAAAGAGGAGGAGAGAGAGAGGAAGCATCTCACCAGTCTTCCAGACACAGTTGCAAATTACTGAGCTGGAGGTCAGTCAGACCCTCTTGTAGAGATGTTCCAAAGCCAACTGCAGACCATCAGGAAGCAGTGGAGTCCCCATCCCTGGAGGTGCTCAAGAGCTGTGGAGATGTGGCATTGATACATGGTCACTGGGCATGGTGGGGTTGGACTTGGGGATCTTGGAGGCCTTTTCCAACCTGAATGATTCTATGATTCTACCACGTTTTTCCTCCCTGTGCAGATTGGTGCTGGCTGATCTCATTGACTCTGCACTGCCAGGTGAGCAAAACATACAGCACCAGCAACCACAGCAAAATGCAGCCATGGATCAGCAAGTCCACTGGCTGGGCTGCCCCAAGAAAGATGGACCATGCACATCAATTACAGTGATTCATTAACTGATGTCTTATCCTATAACCTGGCCATGCTGTGGCGATGGCATCAGGCAGTATAAGGCAGGAGCTTCCACCCAGCGCACTTCCTTGCTGCAAAACCAGCGATGGGACACATCCAAGCACACCACCTGACTGGCAGCCGAATCCAGCGCCAGCTCCTCTAGGCAGAAATTACCTCACCATTTATTAATTTCTCTTTGGCTGAAGGTATCTCCAGCAATCAGAGGGTTATCTGAGTCACTCCAAACATCAGATGTTGTTTGGCATTTGCTGCTGCACTGCCACCTGTGTAGCCTTCTACCTGCAATAAGCTGGCACTCAGCTGCTTCTGGAAGGAACCAGGACCACTTAAGGGCTTGCACTGCATTAGATGTAGATTTTGGTGACTCCATGGCACCAGTCTCACACTGCCCAGCTTGCTAAGAGTTACCAAGAAAGTGTACTTAATTCTCATTAAGAACAGACACAACACACCATCCAATGAGCATGGAAAAGAATTCTGGGTGGGAGTTTGCCCTAAGTGGTCCCTTTTTCCTGGTTAGAAGCTCACAGAAAAATAGTTGTAATCATCACAACCTTCAGATCAAATTCAGGGATTAATTCAATTACGCTGATAGGATCGCCTGATCTTGTGTCTACCTTCTACTACAGGTTAGAAGCTGAAAGAAAATAGCAAATAAAACATAGAAGACAGATAGAAAGAAAATATTCCTTGTGCTGTTCCACCAGGTATGAATAGCATAGATGCACTTCCTTCTCATTACAAATACAGTAGAATATTCATTCAGAGAATAAGAGATCCATCACACTGTTGACACCCAGCTAAGCATCTTAAAAATGCACAGGACCCAAAAAGTCATCTACAAATCTTATTTCAAGTAAGTGCCACATGAAAGGTAACTGTGCACAAAAAGACTCGCATACAGTCTGTGTAGACAGAAGTGTTGACAAAGGTAGAAAAGTGAACTGATGTAGAAAAAAACTGCATTTTAGAGAATTTTATACCCACAATGCTTCCACCGCCCATGCATGGGATTTAGGAGGAGACGTTTCCCTTCACTTACAGTTCTTTGTTAGATTTAAGTCAAACTAATGAAAGCTTTCTGGAATTTTCTGCTCTTACCTTAGGTAATGCTTCAGGTGCCAAAGAAGATGACCTCGCTGCCCATAAAAAAAAAACCTGAATATATTTATGCAGGTTCTGAAGCAGCTTTTATAATCCGAGTTCCTTAATTATTCTTTTTATGCTGTATATATTAGAAAGTGTATACACACAATGACTAGATCTTCAAATAACTGTTTTTTATAATTTCAATTATAAACTATTATACAATTCTTCTGTGCCAAATAGTAAACGTAAACTGGAAAAATACGACACTTTGGTCAAGAATCAGTCCACAAAGATGAGCAGACTTCTTACATCAGAGTCTTCTACAAGACAACAGTTTAAACTAAAAACAATCAAAACCCAACATTTCAGACTCTACAGGGGGTCAGCAGAAACAGAAGGAAGGGTTACTTCAGCCATGGAGAGAACCACAAAGCAAGCCTTCTCCATCCCAGCCCAAATGGGAAATTTGAAGCTGAGCATCTTGAAAAACAAACAAGAAAAGCTCTGCATGAACATTCTACATCTGCACAATCTTTGGAACAGTGAGGGTAGGGAAACATCCCCCAAGGAGGGCTTACTCGTACCAGCTCTTGTTTTCTTACAGTAATGTAAACCTGAACTTTTGGAGGCAACCCACAGGAGACACACACAGCAGCTATCTGATACATTATCCAAACAGAAAAGATGGCTTAGTACAGCACAGCAAGGTCATTTGATGGCAGTACTCATTATTAATGTGAGAAGTCATTTAAGTGATTTAAGTGAAAAATTAATACTAAACTGGGAAATCAGTTATCTGGCAGTACTGCAGCTACTTCCTCACCGGCCTTGGAAAGACAAGAGACACTTCTCCAGCAGTCAGTAAAAAGAAACGACGATGACTTCTTTATTGGCTCTTAAGTTACGAACTCTTTAAGATTTAATTACATTTCAAAAGAGTGCTGCAAGACATAAAAGTGGGAGGGTTCTTTGGACTTATTTAAAACAGGATTTTGACGCCTAAGAAATTCTGATGAAATTAACTCAGCATCCCAGAAAATGAAATAAATAGCTTGAACACTAACTTCAAGGATGTTCCAAGAAATCCCTGCCAAAAATAAATAAAGAAATAGGGGCAATTAGAAATGTGCTGCGTATGGATTAAAAGGACTTTCTGCTCAGGGAGCTGAGAGACTGGCAAGATAAATTCACAGAGATGTTGAGCAGAAGAAAAGGATGACAGCAGCTAATTTCAAGCGTATCCAAGCATGGCAGCCTGGTGGTTTTCTTCCTTTCAGGAAGTGAGGGAGAGAACAGACAATATAATGCACCTGATCTGAGCAAACATACTTCCCTCCATTCTCAAGTTTCAGCTTTTATCACAATTCACCCACACTGCTTACACAAGCAAGCAACAACAATTAGGCCAGCAGCAAGCAAGCAGCAACATGGCATCAAGGGGATAAAACTCTTCAAGTTCCTCCATCCTTACAGCTGCGGCATGATGAAGCTGTCAAATCTCACCCAAATAGACTTGTATATGTCCATAGGATCATTTTAATGGGCTGCTGAAGTCCAAGCAGGCAACACTTCCAACTGCTGGAGAAGATTTCCTGGGCAAGTTATTTCAGAAACTACTTCATGATCCCCTAGAAAACTATCAAAGGATTCAAAAGAAGCTCAAACATTGCAAGATGGAAACTGACTTTTTACATAGTCTGATAGCGATAGGACAACGGGGAACAGTTTTAAACGGAAAGAGGAGAGATTTAATTTAGATGTTAGGGGGAAATTCTTTACTTAGAGAGCAGTGAGGTCTTGGCATTTCTGCCCAGAGCTGTGGGTGCTCCATGCCCGGAGGTTCACAAGGCCATGGATGGGGCCCTGGGCACTCAGAGCTGGTGAGGTGCACCCAGCCCACAGCAGGGCTTGGGCTGGGGGACTTTGAGATCCCTTCCAACTCATCTATTCTGTGAAAGCACTAGAAACACCACACTTGCTGGCTCTGCTCTTGGAGGCAAGAAGCAGCCACAGTTGATCCTGGAAGCACTGTGGCCACCCAAGGCCTGCCAGCAGCTTGGGGTAGACCCTGGCTCCCAAATACCTTCCAGTGGAGCTTCCAGATAACATCACAATGTTCCAGTGATACAGAATTGTCCTGCTGGAGAAAGCAAGGGAGCCAGCATTGGGAAACAGAGGGCAACAGTGGGATTTCTTTCAGCTTTAGCAATCTCAATAGCCATTGATTTGTCTGCTTCAAGACAACTTGTGTGTCCTCTGGTAAGTAACTGGCTTACATGCTCCCATTGGTTTCAGGAAGCTTTAGAGAAGATTACCTGCCACCAAATAAGATTCTCCAGCTCTTAAATGGAAATCTTTTCTCCTCTGCAAATTGGTTTTATCTTCAGCAATGTTTCACTAAGACAGGATTCACCGAGAGCTGAGGGAAAAAGATGCCCCAAAGACAGACCTCCACTTAAAAGCATCATCTCTCTTAAAGTTATACTTAGAGAGTCTTAGAGAAGGAGCTGCAGACTGAAGCAAACACTGCTTCATTCCTACACATTGCTACTAACGCTCTTTCCTTCCCTTACTGAGAACACAGAGTTTACAGTCTTTGAGTTGGATTTTCATCCACACATCCCCAAGCAACGTGAGTGACTGCAACAGCAGCTCACAGCTCTGAACGAGCTCCAGATCATTGCAGCTGGCTGTTGCTCTCTTTCACTTCCTGATGGCGTAAAGCTTTCAGTAGGCAAAGATCATATAGAGTACGTTCCTCCACAACTCAAATCTTCCCTTGCAACTTCAATGTGTTTTCTGTAAATCAATGATATGAAGTTACAATGGCCAAAAGCACACGTGAACATGATTTCTATTAAGAAAAACTTGGCAGTGACTTTATGAGTAATGGTTACAGTCCCAAGGAAGGATGCACATGCCCTTTACTTGGTCCCAGACAGCCTCTACAACTAAAGGTCACTAAATAAAATTGCAAGGATATTTTTTCTGTAGACATTTCCAAATGAACTGGTAGTGATCTGGTAAATCAGCAGTTCCTTCCCCTGATTCAGCAGCTTACTCAGTCTGTGCAATCTGGGAGATTAGTACAGTCCTGCCTGCTGATTTGGAAAATTGGAGGCACAGAGGCAGGAGTTTTGGGACAGCTCTCACTCTCCTTTTGTTTCATGAGGAGGGAGTTCCACTTCCATCAGATGCAGATAGACCAATCCATCCAAGGTAGTGGCCCTCATCTGATGGCACCTCCAAGACAAGGCTGAGGACAAAGCAAATGTGGGTGCTGTGTCCAACACAACCATTCCTGGCACTGAAGCGGGGTCTGAAGACAAAGTCAGTCATCCTTGGAGGACTTCTCTGGGATCTCATCACCAGATGCAATGCTACATCATTCAGTTTGCTCTGCATGTGGACAGATAATTCCTGGTGAAGAAATCATGAAGTATCTAACAATATTCCAATTTTCAGAGGAATTCCTCCAGTGTCTGAAAGTAAATACCCTTCCCCTTTGAAGTGTGTCCTATTTTTTATTGGCATGCGTAATGCTTGCTTTCACAGTTTCCCCTCGTCTGAAAGTTTAACAGCTCACCTGAATGCAAGATAAAAGGTTTGGAAATTCAGAAACCGCTTTACAGAATGTTTCCTTTTATTCTGTAGTAAGGTTAGGGGATGGGAAGCTTTTGAACTAGTTGAGGCACTAAAAGCAGTGCAGACAAACAAGGAGAAAGCCTGGACACCTCGCAGGGGTTCTTCCAATTGCTTCTAGCAATTTTCTTTGAGGTCTGTCATCTCTAAAGGAAGGCAAGATGCTGCAGGTTCCAGGGACAACAACCTCAGACAGAGCCCAGCCACATGGGTACAGCATGCAGCCCTGGGCAGGAGCACAGAGCAGCCTTTTAACCTTCTTTGGACCATCACTGCCTTTGGTCCAGCAGAGCCCAAGGGAATCTTACATCTGCTTTTGCCCATCACCCCAAGCAGAGCCTTTGGATCTTGCACTGCAAGAGCCAACAGCAGTTGAGCCTTAACAGACCTGGAAAGCACCATTCATCTTCCTGCCCGCAGTCTGAGGGATTATGCTGGAAAAAGCAAGAACAGACCCTGAGAAATCACATCCAGAGTACAGCAAGCGGCACAGAAAAGGGCATTTCAGCAGCTGGCAGGGCAGCACTGAGTGGGATCGTCAAGGGAGGATTTTAATCTCTGCTTGAAATGCCATGGGGGCATTTCATCTGTTCTCTAACAGCCTAACTAGGGATGTTTGCAATAGGAGCAATGAAAAGGCTGTTGACAGGAGCCAGGTGAGTGAGGAAGGAAGGAGGAACAGCAAGAACAGACCACATCCACCGTGACACCCCTGGACAGAGCAGAGCTGCTCTGTTTCCCTTACAGCCAACTAAATCACAGGGCAGTGCTGTCTGCTGTGTATGAACACAGCCATAACAGCAGACGAATGGAGAGTTAACCAGCAATGTCCAAGTTTCCTTCTAAAACAAAATAGATCTGTTCCTTCCACAGGGAAAACATTCTCTCCAAATCTGATACTGTCATTTTTTCAGCACCACGGTTAGGGGAACATGGCTTTATGTTCCTGGTCACAGTAATCCTCCACACCAATAAGTACACAGAGATACAACATTGAGTGTTAACATTAAAGGGATGCTGTGGACTCTACCTTCCTCATAAACATATTGCCATAGGTTTTGCTGGATATTTTTTTTCTTAAGCTTCAAGCAAAGGAGATGCCACTTGCAGTGAGACAATTCCTCAACAGTGCCATCACCTCCTCCAGCATTCAAATACCTAGAGCAAGACTGCTTCAACAATCCACTCCAGAAACAGTGAAACACACACCAATGTGAGCAGACCCCTTCATATCACTACCAAGCTCAGTGCTGAAGCACTGGCAGATGTTTTGCTGGACTCTGACAGTGCTCAGCTTGTTGCCCAACAATGCTTTAGGCTCTGTGGACCACACAAATACAATACCCTGAGTGCTGGGATAAAAGAATGCTGATGCTATTTAAAATGAAAACTAAATCATGTTTAGCATCCTCTAAATATTTTGTTGTGTTTCTTTTACATTCGTTTGTCACTGCTGTTGTTTTTGTTGTTCATTTGTTTGTTTTCCCTAGCAAGCACAGTAGAATTGCTGAAAGTCTGAGAGGGATGAAGTTTGAGAAATGGTATATGGAGCGTCAGAGGCAGTGATCCATCAGGCTGCACCATGACACACAGGGCTTTCTGTCACTGCTGTGTCTTTGCTGCCCTGTCAGCACTCCTCAGTGCCAGGGGATGCTGCGAGATTTGGCTCCCAGGGCATTCACCAGTGTTCATCTCCAACATGCTGCTCAGTTAAATGCATGCTGTAGGGGGAGCTGGGAAGTCCCTAAACTTGGTTTAAACAAAGAATGCCAGAGGTGGCAGCAAGAAGAAAAAGAGTAGAAAGACAAATATTCCAGAAGATTAATTGGTAAGAAAAAGTAATAATAATCCCTCCCTCAGACTTAAAAAGTAGTAATTTACTCATTCTAGCATCTTAAAAATGTGTTTGGGAAGATTTAAGAAAGGGTCAATGATTCCAGAGAATTGGGTTTTCCTCCCAGTTTTGCCATGTACTTTTTTGAAGAGTCAAGTTTTGAGGAATGACATGCCAAACTGCATTAACCTCTGTTTGTAAGTGAGATGCTACAAAAAGCAACCTCACAAAAATGCTGGGAGATCTCAGGTCTGCATCCTAAGATCCAAAGCCAGGTGGCCAATGGAAAAGCTGAAAGCTAGGAAGTGAGCACAAGTAGGAAAGAGGAGAAAAAGGTGATCCAGCCTCCAGCTCTACAGCATCCACCTGGTTAATTACTGTGTTATAATGATACAAGCATTGCACAGTCACAGCTGACTTGTTCTCACATCATCCCAAGTAAGAATTGAACCAGAAAGTTAGAATGAGGCAATAAGGTAATGTTGTATGTCAGTAATACACTCCTTAATTTCCTAACATTTAACTATTTTTTCACTGAAGAGCAGGAAAGAAGTTGAAGGACCAAGTTGAGCACCTGGCCCTAGCCCTTTGCCAAGCTCCAGCAGTGTTTATGAGCAATTCCAGCCACTATTATGCCATTTTCTCTACCTCTATTGGGTTCTTTCTGGGATTCCTATCTCACTGTCTACAAATGTCAGAAAAATAATAGATTCTCACTTTCTCCCTTTGTTCATTAAAAAGTTATTTGTGCACCACAGCGAACATGCAGATTACAGCAGCCCTTTCTCCCCAGCACTGGGGAATCACCTAAGCCCATTACCAGGAGCAGAAGGAACAGCTTTATCCCAACACACCCGCACAAGGAGTGACTCCGCTCCTGTTCAGGGAAGGAAAAACATATTTGAAGGGGAATGATGCAGATCCTGCACCAAGAGACACTTATGCATGCGGGCAAGGACAGCACCTGAGAGCTCCTTCTAGGAGGGAAGTCACAAGATGAGCAGAACCAATATAATCTCATCACGACTTGCACAGTCTTGCAAGACCATTTGTCAGCCTTTCCAACAATTCCCGAGGTCATTTCCAAAAAGCCACTTATATGCATCCACCCTGATTTGGGGAGTTGAGACAGTTCAGTAACACCGCCAACTTGACAGTCAGAATCAATGCCAAAGAACTGTCACAGGTGTATTTCACTGCAAGAGCAGAGATGGTCCTGGGCAACAGGTTGGAAGCTGTATAGCCAGTCCTTCAGCATCCAACGTCTGCCAAAGTGCTCTTACGAGCTGAAAATTGTTTATGGAAATATGCAAAAGTGCAAGTAATATGCAGCAGTTTACTGAACAGTGATGAAGAAAATGGAACCTTTAAGGGTTTCATTCCTGTTTTATCGCAAGCCGTAGTGAATCTAGAGAGAAAGAGTATGAAATAAATTACCAAATGTTGCTGGAGTGCTAAATGACACATTACGCTGCTATTTCAACTTGCAAAGTCTTTTTACAGAGTTTTTCACATCCTATCAAAGGATTATATCACAAATCAACATCTAAGATAACTGTAATCTTCCTATTTACTGTGCATTTATGCAGACATATGTGGACGCTTCCACTCCACCCCCAACACCGTCAGTAGATGCACCTGTTTAACAGAAATGCAACAGTGCTTTCCCAAATCCTGTGCAATGAAAGCTTTAGTGTTCTTTGATTACTGGTGAGAGACTACGACGTTTTGAAAAATGAAAAGGAGCAATAAATTTTTCATAGAAATTCATAATGAGTTCTGTTTGATAGCTGTTAACACGGCCAATATGGCTCTTATTTTATTCAGCAGCCCTCTTCTAAATTGTAGAACACCATGTGCAACAGCAAATGCATGAATACAAAGGTGCTATGGAATGTACAGCAAAACCAACGATCTTCTCACTGCTCACAGCCAGCACAGCCTCTCAGTGTCAATGGACAGGCTCTCACCTATTGCCAATCCGTAGGGCTGGCCTTTACAGCTCTGCTTATTTACTATAGATAAATGCAAACTCAAAATGCAAACCATCTCTACAGGCCCACACACAGCTCTTCCTTTCCCTCACACTGCACGTACACAGGTGAGGATCCCATCTCAAGGGGTTCTATGACCAGAGAGGTTCGACTTTTGCCCAAGACATGCAATGGGGAGGAGTTCTTTTATCATCATCTTTCTGCCTCCCTGATGAATTAAATGGCCCCTTACTGAAAATTACAAGGAAGATGCACCTATAGATTCTCCTGCCTCAGGTATTTACACTGCAATTGTCTTAAAAGGACATAAGAAAGACCTACAACCAGAGCCTGATATAGGAAAGAAACAGCTATGACCAGATGGACTTCCGCAGCTTTGCAGATGAGTCAGGGTGCGTTCCATATAATGACAAACAGACAGAGCAGCCAAGTAATGACTTCTTTGTGACTAGAATTCAAATGCTGGTTCTTTGAGGCTATTTGAGTGTGTTCTGCTCTTTGTTGGATGATTCCTCCAATAATGAGGGGGAAAAAAAGAACACCAAACAGCACAGATCTATGTAAAAAATGAAACAACAAACAGCAGCGTGCAGATGGACAGGAACAAAATGCACTGCTTCTCTGGGTTTCTTATGCAGCTTGACACATGGAGCATGCATCACACACCAGTGCTGGGAAACATAAAGCCTGCTTGAAAGGGAAGGGGAAAGCACCTGTAACTTTACAGGGAGCCACTTGTGACTGAAATGGAGTTGGGTCTGTATTCCCCCACTGGCTGCTAGAAGTGCAGGGCTCTAGTACTATATATACATACAGGTTTCATAAGGGAAACATACATACATATATATACACATATATATATATATACACACATATATACATATTCACTGGTAGATTTCCTACTAATCTAAATATGGCCTTAAAAAAAAAAAGCACTGGCAAGGCAGCTAGGCAATTTAAGTATTTTATTATCTGGTTTGGGCACACAATTGCTTTTTTGCACACAGGGATGTAGGAGTGTAAATCTGCCACTTGGAGAAGCGCAGAGCTTGATGTCTTATTTAAAACTACTGTATTATTAAGCATAGAGGTTACTTTTCTGCAGCTTTTCACAGGTCTCTTAAAATGTTTCTGCAGACAAAGATGTTTCCTGTAGGTGCTTAGTTGTTCAATTGGTGTTAGTCAAAGTCAATGGGAATTAACCCCTGGTTTTACAGCACATCGCAACCACCACGCAATGTCAACTCAATACCAAAGTCCCAAACCTATCTAAGCCAAATGAAAGGCTGAACTCTCAACACCTATCTGAGCAAAACTAAAAAGACAAGGCAACATCGTCAACAAAGGAAAACTCTTCCTCAGTGCTTCCATGGGAAGAAATTCAATAGCAGTTCAACTTCCTGCCCAACTACAGTAATACAGTGTGGGTAAGATAAAGCAGGTTTAGATTTTAAGGAGTTGAAGTTGAGAGCCCAAACAAGTTCTTATGCTTTCTGTCGTCACTTATCTGGAAATAATAATCTTTCTGTGAAATTTAGTGATTCTTTTTTTCCTTAAACATTAGCCCATTGAAAACATGGCAGGGCTGATTACAGATAAAATACAACATGAGCAAATTCTGCTTTCTCCTTGCCAGAAGCTTGACTTGGGTTTGATGGATAGCATTCAGGATCTCACACACACAGAATGGGTTGGGTTGGAAGGGACTTCAAGGATCATGAAGCCCCAACACCCCCACCACAGGCAGGGCCACCAACCTCCACATGTAATCCCAGCCCAGGCTGCCCAGGGCCCCATCCAACCTGGCCTTGAACACCTCCAGGGATGGACGGGGCATCCACAGCCTCTCTGGGCAGCTGTTCAGCACCTCACCACTCTCACAGTAAAGAACTTACCCTGACATCCAACTGAAATCTTCCCTGCTTCAAAACCATTTCCCCCTGTCCTGCTGTTATCTCCCCTTTCAAAGAGTTGACTCCCCTCCTGTTTATAGGCTCCCTTTAGGTACTGAAAGGCTGCAGTGAGGTCATCCCACAGCCTTCTCTTCTCCAGGCTAGAAGTGTATGGGCTCTAACAATTCAATGCACAATCAAACGAGCTGGATCAATACTAACAAGGCCAAGTCCACTTGGGACAGAGCAGAAGCATAAAGGAAAGCTAGAAGAGGTCTGGGAAGAAACAAGACAGTTCTAGTGCAGTCAACCTCCTTTCAGCACAACGCATGGCTCAGATATCTCCACTGATCTGACCCTAGAAATCCAGCATTTTACCTAAAAAATATATATATAAACAATGGAGAAAAGCAGCTGGCAAGCTATCAAGCATTCACCTTACCTTCACCAGCTGATACACAGCAAACAACCACTGCATCCTTGGCAGTAGGGAGTGCAAAACTCATCTCCTCTCTTTCCAGCCATCGGGAAGTTTGACGCCTGGGCTGAGCCTGTCGCGTCAGCTCTCCTGAAAGCAGATGATGAGGGAGAGGTGAAATGAATCACTGCCTGCAGGCACCTGGCGAGGACTTATTTTGGGAGAGGGTGAGTCACTGGATGTACCTCCAGGGAGAGCCTTAGAGGAGACAGAGCACTTGCTGCCCATCGCTGATGTCAGCCAGGACGAATGACATCCACAGGGCCAGGAATAGCTTGTGGATGCTGACGCAACAGCACAGGCTGGTGCACAGCGCTGCACAACAGCCTCACGCTGGCTTTTTGGTAGAGTTGCAAGCATGACACCAGGTTGTTATCACCCTAGAATATGTGGAAAATGGAGCTGTGATGAGAGAAGAGCTGTTGCAGTTGGTGCAACCATTGGAGTGGGGCCAGCAGCAGAGCATTAATGGTGCTCCCAGCAAAGTTATCAACACAAGGAAAATCAGAGATCTTTCCACCAGCAATTAGTCTTCATCTCCATCTGCAGCCACCAGTGAGGAGCTGCCCGTGCTGGGCTGGCTGAGGACTGCTTTAAACCAAGCACTGAGTAATCACAACAGCAGCAAGGAATTACCCGTCCCTTCTTACCTTCCCCTGCTGCAGCCAAGCTTGCTCCTCTTCTCCAGCTTATCATGGTGACAAGTTAAAAAAAAAAATCTTCACAATCTTTTCACTACTGATTAAGTTGAAGCAGTGATCTAAAATAGACACAAACCAATTGTGACAGAAAACAAAAAGAAAATCCATGGTTCAAGTTTTTACTTTCAAGTTCCTGACCTGTTGACAAAACAAATGGAAATGGAGCGGCATTCCCAGTGCACAACCTTGGAGAAATGGATCTCCCTTCACATCCAGGATGGCAACACCCTTACTGCCACTGCAACCCCCTCCTTTGCAATGCAATCTATGCCTCACCAGCGAATCCCTTCTGATGTTACCACATTCTCAGCAGTGCAAGGAGGCAGCAGCAGCAGCTAATGTTTTAGCAGTCATTTTGCAGGCTCTTTCATTAAGCGCTTCTGTTGATGCTGCAAGAAGTAATCACACACTATTACCAGGCCCAGTCACAACATGCAGCCACACACTTCTTTTTCCATCAACAAACTGATTTCACAGCAACAACAACATCTGCTCTTCAGTCTTTCAAATGCAGGGACAATTACCATATCATTTCTCAGCTTGTGACAGAGAAGAGGCAGAGGGGCCAGCCAGGCTGGGGACAAAAGCACATGGGAAAGGTGCCCATATGGCTCTTACCATCAAGAGAGATGCCACCTCCTTCCACAGAGGGATACAGAATCCTTCATGCCTCATTCCCAAGCAGTTGCATTTAGGCACAAGGAGCAGCACAGTGCTCACAGGACCTGGATCCACCCCAACCACAGTCAGCAGGCAAAGAAGCACAATGCATGGCACTGCTGCCTGCGCCCAGGTCCCATAGCCAGGAAGTCCTCAATGGCCTTGAAGCCACGTTGTATTCAACAAAATAAAACACGCTGTTTTGCTTCACAGCCCTGCAAGCTCAAACTGCTTTTTAATACATGATAACTTACCCATGCCTCAGAAATCAGTGGACTCAAAGGTCCCCCTGTGCAGAGTCTGAAGATGAGGCACAAGCAGATCACTGCAGCTCGGTGAGCTGCTACCCACCATCACCACCAGGGCCACTGAAGAACCACAGAGACACGGCACTGAGGGACACGGTGAGGATGTGGTGGGGATGATGATGTTGGTTGGAAGTCTTTTCCAACCTTACCAATTCCAAAGCCACCCTCATGCGCTGCTGCAGGTCACAAAGGCAGGGAACTTCACCCCATGCAATTCCCACTTCTAGTAGCTTGCACAGGTGGCACCGCCATTCCCCGTTGCAAACTGAGCACATTTACACATAGGCAGCAAGTGAGGCTCTGCTGACACACGATGACTTGTTCAACTGCAGTTTAACAGCATGCCTGTCTGTACATAGGGCTGCAATAGCTGTGTGCTGCCTGTTCTACACATTCATGCTTGCAGATGCTTGTTAGCGCAGTAGGGAAGACAAGCTGGAGCATTTGCTTTCTTTTTCCATCCCCAGAGCAGTCAGGGCTGCTGAAACCTTAGAAAAGCCTCACAAAGCCCCAGTTAATGATTTTCACTTCAATCACAAAGGACCACCAGAAAGGTACTCAAGCAAAAAGCCTTTATGATTACACATAATCGAATGCAAATGGAGATTCCAGCTTTGCTTTGAAAGGCACTTCTCTATTAGACAGTCCAAAAAAAAGTATGGGTTTGCTTGCATAGCCCATGTTACAGCACATCTTCACGCTGCAGAACTTATTAAAGTATCAAATCATAAAAAAAAAAAAAAAGCAAGAGAAGGAAAGGCAGGGAGCCAGAAACACCCATGCTTATTGCACCACCACCTCCCATCGTTTCACGCCCATCTCAGCTCACCCAGCCGCCAGCCTTGCCTCGAGCCTACCAACCCTCTCATAGTAACGCATGGGATTTACAGGAAGAAAAATCTTCTTTAAATCACTTTCCCAGGTCTGCAAATTCATACCCAAAACTTAAAACATCCCCAGACCCTACCTATACTCAAGCAATATGACTACACCCCCTTCCCTCCAAGGAGCAAAGTTTCACTCATCCTACCTCCAAGCATTTCCTTACTCTACCAAGACAGCTGCAGGCTGCACAGACCCACCCACCTCGTTAATTAACTATCCAAGATAATTATGTCCCCGTAGCTTCCTCCTGCGTAATCTACTCCCAACAGTAGCTTTTAGAAAAGCACTGAATTTTCATGATCAAATCACTCTTTTATTCTTTGTTTTTCTTATGCTTCCTCTCTCAGACAAAAAGAGAGAAAGTGAAGGAAAACCTCTTCATAGACTCAACTCCATCTCTAATCCCCTCCCACCTCCTTGAACATCCCCCCAGGAGGTTTCAGGCTCCAAGTCTTTACCTCTTCTAAGCTGAAATTTCTCCTAATGCTTCCATGCATCCAGATTTGCCCATTCCTGCCATTTGCAATTCCAGCCATTCCAAAGCAGTAGCCTGGGGAAGCCTCAAAAATCAGTGAGATGCTTGTAGATCAGCTCAAGCGACCCTGCAAACAGCCTGCAGAGTGATGTGAGTCCCACCAGGAGGACCCACAATGCAAGGGATGCCAGGCCTTACCAATTCCCTTCTTTCTATGCAATATCTTCCTCTCTCGCCACATTAACTGTGCCTCAAACTTGGCCTCCTCTTGACAAGCTTCAAGTTTTAACAAAGACAAGAATTTTCTCAGTCATTACTTTCTCTTCCTGGTTCTTCAGGGTCTTCCCCCTAGAGGTCCCCATTAAGCTAAATCCATGCATTCATGCAGTAAACAATCCGCTAACCAGGTCACTGCACATTATTCCTTAATTATTGCACAGCTCTCCTGCAGTCAGACTGATTCACTTTTCCTATTATCCATATCCCCTGCTCCTCTTCTTATGCAAGGAAGGAAAATCTCCCATGCTGCTGGTCACTAGTTAACCACTCCTACCCCATTGCTGCTTGGGGTCACAGCAAAGCCTGCATGACCCTGCCTTGTAGCAGCAGAGAAGGCTCTCATTCTTGCCCTCCATTTGGTGCTCCTTTCCAGCCACAATTGGGAAGTCAAACCTCTACAAGGGTGGATAGTGACAGGACAAGGGGGAATGGTTTGAAACTGAGAGAGGGGAGGTTTAGGTTGGATATGAGGAGGAAGCTTTTCTCCCAGAGGGTGGTGACGCACTGAACAGGTTGCCCAAGGAGGCTGTGGATGCCCCATCCCTGCAGGCATTCAAGGCCAGGCTGGATGTGGCTCTGGGCAGCCTGGGCTGCTGGTTGGCGACCCTGCACATAGCAGGGGGTTGGAACTGGATGAGCATCGTGGTCCTTTGCAATCCAGGCCATTCTAGGATTCTATGATTCATCCTTATGAATGGTCTCCCAGTGGTCCCATCAGGTTGGGCAGCCACCTATTTCTGCCCACTAGAAGAACACTCAGTTCTTCATGTGCCAGAGTGGGCAAACGTATGAATTGTCCACTCCAGAATCATCTTCCAGAGTAGAAAGGAGCCAAAAGCTTTGCATCCTGTAGGACCAGATGAGATTAGAGGTCTTTCCCAACCTTAATGGTTCTATGATTCTACTTTGGTTTCTGCTGGTTTCACCACTCAGAGCACCCCCAAGTCTGTAGTCTCATTAGTCATAACACTGTTCTGTCTCCTAAAATGGTTTACAGGGGCTGATTCAACACATCACAGAGCAAGCAGCTTACTGCCATTTGCTACTGCCCCTTGGCCTTAATATATAGCTGATAACAGGTTTAGAGGTAGCCAACTGCTTGAGAATGCTCTTTCTCCATCCTATTTTACTGCACTGCTTATAAATGCTCATCTCCTGTGCAGCAGGCAGGTCAGACTGGGTACTGCACTTCTTCCCCTGCCATCTGCAAGCCATAATTTCACCTTCCACTGCAGTCAGAACTTCCTCTGTGCCTCTGCATTTCAGCAACTACAGAAGATATGCTCTTGCTGGAGCTGCAGCCCATCAGCCCCATGGTTCCATTTGCCTGATGTTCCTTTCTGCATTGCTCCTGCCGCGGAGCTCAGCTCAGAGCTCACTCCAATTCAGAAGTCACACCTGCCTGGCTTTCTGCCAGCACCAATAAGCCATCAGCCCAAATTCTTTCCTCATATGGATTATTTTTGCATCTGAGCTTTGAGCTCCAGAGCTGTGCTAAATATCCTCCTCCTTTAATTTCTTGGCCTTTCTGTGCTAAAGAGAAAGGTGCTGGTAGTATATTGTGCTTTCACTCCCAAGGCATTTGCACAGATTGTTTTATTGCAGCCCTGTCCTCCAACCCACCACAAGCACCAGGGTTCAATCTGATATCCTCCTTCCTAACTTTCTGCAAGAACGGTTGATTAAAAACCAAATTAAGTTTCTCCATAGGGTTAAAAGCTGGCATATTGCCTACATTCAGTAATGCTTTCTTTCCTATAGGCTTTTTTTCATTCCTGACACTTCGTATCAGTAGCAGAGACTTCTCCTGGCTTGTTATTTCAGATGGGCTGGGACTGGAACATCTATCCTGCCAGGTGCCCTTGAGTACTCAATAAATTAAGTAGCAGATACACCTTCACATAGTCTGAACACGAGGGAACCACACTCTTATATTTTCTCTTGAAGTATTGTCTTCCTGCACTTGTAGAAATGACACTGCAGCATCAAATGGCTACATTAGAAGTGCTGTGATTACTTCATTGGGAGAAACTGCAGAGCCAGCCTCAAATAAAGACATGTCATTTTGGCACACTTAGATGATCAATCTAAGAGCACCAACCGTTAGCATGGGTACCACATCCCTGCAGCACTACGCCTTAGCAATGCTGCTAAGTGCTAGATGACCAAGGGTGGGTAAATGGAGAGCTCTGACTGCTTCCCTGCTCTCTGACTGCCACTTAAATACAACTTAGAAGTCAAACCCTTATGCAGACCCTACTTACATTCTCACCACTTGTTTGCTCTCCCTTGGCGGTGAAGCGGCCAGCCTCATAGCAGAGGAGTGTATCAAAATGCAGCCCATATGCACTACATTATAAGTGTATTAGTAAGAAGAGTATTTTAGAGTTGCTTGATGTTTTCCTCTCACAGACTTTCTAAAAACATGGATTGAGCAAGTGATGCTGATACAGCACCAGCCTATCCTGGGGCACCATTCCTGGTCTGTCGCAGGTGGAATTATACACTTCATTCATAAGAGAGAAGGTCTTTTCCAACCTGGGTGATTCTATGATAATACAGTAATTTCAGAAAGATTAATCACAAAAAGCCAGCAACTTCATAAGATTTGAAATGGCCAAGTATGCTTGATTATTTACTGCATAGAGGGTAGGGTTAAACACATTCATCCAGGAGATTCTCCTGTTGCATGATGACGCTGAGTGGACACCTTGCTTCCAAAACCTCCTTGAACTGTTGAGAGAATGAACTGAATCCACTCCTAGTCCCATACCTGGTCAATGGTTTATATCTAAAGGATTAGACATGCAACCAAAGACTGAATCTTAGCAAATCTCACAAAGCTTAACAGACTATTAGATACTTACTAAAGACCTGTATCAGCAAGGAGTCTCTCAGCATCAAAGTGTAAGAGATCTCTGCACAGGCATAACCTCAGGAGGTGTCCCTACTCAAGGGGGGGATCTTGTCAAACAACCATCTGCTATGCAGGAAAGCTCAAGTGAAATTTGTGAGCTGAATAAATGGCTATCCAGAGGTAAGCACACACTACATGCTCATGGGTGGCTGACAGCACTCACATTGGAGGAAAAAAAAAAACAAACAGTGGGCATTTTCTCTCTGAAACCTTAGGTAACATCCATAATCACATCTTAAACTAGAGAGGCAAATATCTTGCATACCTCTCTTGGTTACAGCAGGAAAGCAGAGCACACAGTCATAGGCTCAAAGAAACTCCGGCTTCCATTAGAATCAGTCACCATCCCAACTTATGATCAGGAGAGACTTTAAGGGATTTCCTGGGCCATACGTTTAATTTAAAAGCATGTTCATACCCTCTGGAGTTGTGATTGCAGAGAACAACACGTGAATCAGTAATTGATGGTCATTTTTTTTTTAAACATCTCACCTATTTCTTTTCTCTCCTAAGTATATAAATATATACACATACACACATATATATTAAGGATTTAACAAGGCTTCTTTTCCTGCACCATACATCACAGATGTTTATTAAAAGGCACAGAAAACCTCAGAGGGATGAGAACAAAGCAAAGGAGCTTGCCCCAGGAAGCAACAGATGAATATTCTCTAAGCAACAAACCCCAACCACAACATAAAGGCTTAGAGCAAGATCCACAGGTAGTAAAACAAGCTGCTAGCATCATGTTTTACTCAGTGCTAAGGAGTATAAACAACCCATACTTGCTCCCAGTGAAACCTTCTTGATGGTTCAGTCACTTGGCAAAATTACAAGCCATTTGCAAGACACTGGTGTGCATTTCTAACATATCTTGATACATCACTGTAGTTCCAGGGGACTGGAAGAGTGCTCACACCATGTCTACATGAAGACATGGCAAATAAGAGACTAGCAAGTCACAGGTAAAAATGTCTGCTGTCAAAATCCAGTTCTGGGCTCTCTGGTACAACAGATATGGCCATACTGGAGAGAGCCAACAATATGAAGGTACTGGAGCATCTCTCTTAAGAGTAATGGCTAAGAGAGTTGATGGCATTCTGCCTGGAGAAGGCTCAGAAGGGACCTGATCAATGCATACAAATACCCAAAAGGAAGGTGCAAAGAGGACAGAGCCAGGCTCAGCTCAGTGCCTAGTGCCAGAACAAGAGACAACAGGCACAAACCCAGGCCATTCTATGATGATTCTATGAAACTGAAGCACAGGAGATTCCCTCTGAACATCAGGAATCACTGCTGAGCTGCACGAGTGACAGAACTCTGGCAAAGGGACCAGAGAGTTCGTGGAGTCTCCTCCTTGGAGATATTCAAACCCATCAGGACACCATCCTGGGCACATTACTGAGCATCTCTGCTGGGGCAGGAGCAGGAACAGATAGACCCAGAGGTCTCTGCCAGTCTCAGCCATTCCGTGATTGTGAAGCCTAAGAAAAACAACAGAAGTCATAGCAAGAGCCAACAAATAAACCAGATTTCCATGAATACATAAAGCAATGAAGCTAACCGAGTATGCATTTAAGCCAGAGAGCACAGCAGGACTTTCAGCAGCTCTCTCATGGCAGAGAGCAACACAAACTCTGGCTGTAGGATCAAGCAACACCAGGCTTGAACCTCCCCTTACTTAACTGCCCCACTGAGGCTACTGGTCTGCTCAATGCTCTATCCCTCAGCAGGGAAATGTTTCTCATTAGCATTTTTTTCCCCCCAAAAATGATCCATTTTCAACAAATCATCACTTCCTCACAAATCCATTTGATCAGGAAGTTTGACACAGCTGTTGCAGTGAGTGAATATATTATCTGCTAAATCAATACGAAAAGCTTTAGGCTACTCAGATAGTGCCAAACTGAGCACACATTTCTTCCGACTTTCTTTTGAGAAGGCCGTTCCTTTTATTTGCCCAGAACAATTAGAAAGCCTAGCTTGTACAGAAGCAACAACCAGAGGCTGCATTGATAATTGCCTTTTGCAGAGAAGATGATATAACCTAACATGATGCACCACAGATGTTCCAGTCGTAGCACTAAAAATAAAGGTTTATAATCCAGGACAATCTAATAACTGCTGTGTCTAAATCACTGAAGGCATCTGCCCTCGGAAGCAAGCCCTGGTGCTATGTTAAGCGTTGTAGAGATTTACATCAAAGAGGACCATTTCTGCAACACCGCTCTTACCTGGACTTCTTGTAGCATCCTCATGGCACAAATAATGATGGAGTTCTTTTATTTTAACACCTGTTGTTAAAGAAGGGGCTGGAATGTAGGCCACTACAGCGAGGTTTTAAGAGCATGGGACAAGGCTTGATGTTGGATATATGGGGAGACCTACCATACCCCAAGCATTCAGGGACAGCGCCAGCAGGTGAGGGGGTGAAATAGGAGCTTGGTGCTCATGCTACCTGGGTACTCCTACTGCCTTGGTTTGAGAACATGTACAGTTTGCACGTTCCTTCTTAAACAGTGCATTAGTCTCACTGCAAAGACATTTTTGCCAACAAGAGGATTTATAGGAATGCAAAAGAGGGCATGCTCCATGAGAAGGTATTGCTAGAATAAAGTACATAGGCTCTAATTCCATTTTAATTACCTTGAAGATATCATTACTGAAGTCAAAGAACTCGCATGTCTGCAAAACCAACACAAGGTAGAAGGAAGACTTCAACACTGGAAGCAATAAGCAATGGTGATGATATAGAACTATTGTCAACACCACATTTTCTTTTGTTAACAGTATGAAATGCTTAATGATTAAAAGGCTGCATTTTGCTGACAGTACTGAGAGAAGACTTATTTTCAGTGAGCAGCTGCTGCTTTTTCACAAAGCAACTCTCCATTAGAAAGAATACAACAGACTGGTATGGCCAGGAACAGCCTAATGTCTGAAGTTTGTGGACTGGCAAACACAGTCCTATGCTGCTGGTATTTGAATCACCAATAAACCAAATGGTCCATCTCCAGTTTTATGAGAACTGCAAGTTAAGCCAGGCTGGAAAAAGAGCTAGGAGAAAAAAAAATTGGGTTGCACAGATTGTTTCATTTCAGTGAAATCTGCAAATGTCATTTCTCCCCTTGTCTGCCACAAATTTCTTCCCCCCAAATCTTGTCATGCTCAGCTTTCACGTATCTGTCTCCATGTCGTCATTCCCCAAAAGCAATGTATGTCACTCACTTAGAAATGAACACAAAGAACATCATGTAACAGTGCCTATGCTAAGCAGAGGCCATAGTTAATAGCACATATCTTCATCTGGCATAATCTAGCATTTTAATGCCTTCTGTTGTAGTGAGCTGCTCTCCATGGAGCTGCCCTCCCAAAGGCACTTGAATTTCTGCATTAGTTTCCATGTGACTAACTACGTGACACGGAGATGCTCATTGTTGGTGAGCAGGTTAATGGAGGAGCTCAAGGGACACAAGTTCCAGCTCCTTTACATAACTGTTTGCTTGCACCTGATAAACACACAGATAAATCTGCCTTGTATTTTCTAGCAGTGCAAAACAAAGCGTGATACAGGCACAACAGCTGGCATCTAGAATGCAGTTAAAAAACAGCACAGAAACACTGAAACAGCACACCAGGACTTGAGAGAAAATAATATGAATAAAGGGAACAGAGTAGGGGTCTGGGGATAATATTCCTCACTGTATAAAACAACCAAGATATCCTTCCTAAAATGGCAGGGTAATGAGCCTTCAAGTATTACTTATCCCCCAGCAGTCCAGGCTCTAACCTCAAACTCTAAAATTACTTTATTCCTGCAGTCATATTGATACACATTTTTTTCCCCATGAAGCTCTACAAGTTTCTTTGCTGCAGGTGGAGAGCAATGTCCACCCATGCATCCTAAGAGGGTAGGAAGACAATTAAGATCCCTTCATAAGTGCTCCAGGGAGACTTTTGCTGGACACAGACCTCGATGATGCAGGAGCTCTCTGGACAGGCTTATGTTGGCTCTCAGAAAGTCTCAGAGCAATGAGAAATGTGGCACAGTCAGCAGGCCTCTGACAAAGAGTTGATGCTCAGAAGCAACAGCAAGACTTCCATGGGGACCCTTGAGGAGTTTGCCACATGCCCAACTGGCTTGTGGAAATCAGGAAGATTTGCAAAGAGAAGCCAACAGTCCATTAACAAGAGCAAGCTTAATGATGTGAGATGTGCTCAGGATAGGATTGGTTTTGTTAGAATCATAGAATCCCTAAGGTTGTAAAAGACCCACAGGATCACCCAGTCCAACCATTCACACATCACCAACAGTTCTCACTAAACCATGTCCCTCAACACAATGTCCAAATGTTCGTTGAACACCTCCAGGGTCAGTGACTCCACCACCTCCCTGGGCAGCCCATTCCTGTGCCTGACCACCCTTTCAGAGAAGTAGTAAGTTACAGTTGATACAGAGAGGTTATTAAACTTGTTACCTACAGAATTCAGACTGAGACCCTAATCTGTATTTTAAGAACCCAGAGTGAATATACTGATACAGAATCATAGGAATTGCTTTCCCCAAACTCATTACAACTTACCAATCCACTGCTGTCAATGGTTCTGTCAGTGGCAATACAAGCATGTTCCCACTGGCTGGGCATCATCATCACAGGAGAGTGTCCTTCGTGTCCTTCCTTTCCAGCTGGAGCTGGAAACATTCTCTAAAAGCTCTGATTCTGGGAAAAGAACATTTTCCATGAAAATGATCGTAAGAAAGAGCACAGACTGTTAATAAAATCTCATCAAGGTTTTTGCTGCGTGCTAGGAATGCATCCAACGAAATAGAAAAGTGCAAAGGCAGTCAGTCCCTTTATAGGACCTGAAAGCTACAAGACAAGAAGCTGCAACATGCTGGTAAAAAGCACAACACCCATATGCATTATGTCTGTTCATACAGAAGTTCAACAGAATTTCAAGCCTTCATTCAAAGCAGGTCTTTTTCCTAAGACCTCAGCATAGAGAGGGAGAACTTACCAGATACTGTATTTCAACACTTTTGGTGGACCAAACCTTTCCAGTATCTCACCCAGAAGACCACAGATAGACTTCCTACTTCTGCCACCCAGCACTGGTCCAATAGGTCCATTCAAATTCACTTATTATACTTACCCTTACTTATCCTTAACACTACTATAGAAATCTCTTCATTTCCCTGTTTCTATTATCTTTCGTTCATCTCTCAGCCTGTCCAATTTAGATCTTAGGTCTAATTCAGAGCAATTCCTTTATCACAGAGCATACTTTTTCTACCACATGTGACCACTGAGTCCTCTGAAAGCTCCTGCCTTTTACCTGGCTACCATTGTTTAATAGATAATACATGCCTGAAGAATAGCTAGGTTTTGGATCAAGTCTACTTCAGAGATACCTTCACTAGCACTAGAAACACATCAGCAAAAGCTATCACCCACAACAGTGGTTAAGCACATCTATATATTAAAAAACCCAGCAAATTAGTTCTTGAAATTTTATTGTTTCAATTCATTAATTGGTTTTCTTCCTACCTTTACACTTTAAGACACCTTCAGGAGCCAATAGATCCTTACCTCGAAGTCACTTGCACTGATCAAGTCTCATTAACTCCATTTTTTGATTGACCACACGGATTATGATTTTAGATGAGGTTACAGCCAGTATTTTGTTGGGATTTATCTTCATATCCGAGGATCATGAAGAGAGGGTAAGAATGCTGTCTGGAAGGATTAATTTGGGGAGGGGTGCAGAGTAGGGAGGTTAGCTCTATAACAATACTTTATCATAGAATCCTTAGAGCTGGAGGGGACCTCTGAGGGCCATCTAGTCCAACTCTCCTGCAATGAACAGTGACACCACAGTTTAATCAGGTTGCCCAGGGACTTATTCAGCTTCACCTTGAAGGCATAAAAAAAACACTGAAAATAAAAGCAAGTGGTTCCTAGCCAAGTTAAATGTTCAGACTCCCTTTACATTAACTGAGGAGGGCTGGGTGCCTACCCACCAGACGTAGAGCTCTCAAACAGAGATCCTCAGTAAGGAGGAGCTGCTGTCAACCACGAAAAAGAGAAAAGAATTGGAAGCAACTGTTTTTCACTTGGTCTGATATGACTAATGCTGGGCTACATTTGGACATCTCTACCAAAAAAGATTCAGAGCAGAAATTCCCTGAATTCTAGCATATAAATCATCAAATTTAGGTACAGACAGCTGAGTTCTCTTTTCACAGAGACAGAAGATTACAGTAAAAGCAGATTAGAGAAAAGGGGGAGATTTTCCTCAGTCAATCAAATAACAAGACTTCCTGGCTTGGACGTATAAGCCTCAGACTACATCTGTGTAAGGCTTCAGAGTTTCTTCAAATTCAGACTGCATGCAGTTGGCTTCAACAGACTTCCTCAGGTTTGTTTTTCTCCTATTGAATAGTCCTGGTTTGCACGTTGTCCTCGTCTAGCAAAGCATCTTGGAAGACTGGATGAAGATCCATTTGGACAGAGGCCAAACTGCTCTCATGAAAGTATGATGAATCCAAAGTCCTCTGTAAACCTGAGTGCCAGGCCTTGAGGCTGGCGACCAGCATGGAGTCAGATATCACACTTTGTTCTCCAAAATACGTGCTCAGAACAGACATGTGTAGACATCCACATATGCCAGACTGCAACAGGAAAGTTAAGATTGCAAAACAAACTAAAAAACTACCAAAAACAAGAAAACAAAAATACATCTCAGAAACAGAAGTGTTTCTGAGTTTCAGCACCAAATGTAACATAAGACTTCCCAAAAATGCCTCAATTATTTCTTTAAATAAATCAAAGCAGCAGATTTGTTTACACTCCTTGAGATAGACTGTTTCTTTTTTAGAAATGGAAATGAATACATCTGTTGAATGCAAATATAAAACATGTGCAGTTCTCCTGAGCAGTAACACCTCCATTTAGCCAAGGGAACAGGCATTTGAGCACACGTCCTGCATGTGGAGGGTGTTTACATGTGTACTTGCTGAATAAAAAACCTCAGTGCTCCAACTGATTTATTTCCTCTGTGTGCAAAAAGTACTCATTTGAGATCAGTCTTACATGAGTGAAGAATGTGCTTTAAAAAAGGTGAAAACTTGTTGCAGACATGGGTGAATACCACATAATAGGCGTTTTATTTAACATCCAGACTCTAGCTGTGGTTAAATCCACCTCTGAAGAAAGTCCAAGCACTCCACACTCAGCTGTGGCTCCCACTGACAGGCACCTGCCAGGAACTGCTGCTAAATTAATCAAAACAAAATTTATACAAAAAGCCCAGTATTAACTGAAGCACTGGGCATCTTGTTACTTCTGAGAGTATAATGGACTTGTGATCAGGCACTTTGTTAAGCATCCATTCCCCATTGTTCTCACCTGATTGCAGTTAGCACCTCATCATGTGTTGCAGAGAATGAACAGCTGGTGCATCTTCACTGCAGGTAAAACGCATTCAGCAATTCTGAAACACCATGCAGTCATCCACATTTCCTATGAATGAGAAACCATTTTGTTCCTACAACAAAACTAAGTTCAAAAGAAATTAATCTCAGTTTCGGTACTGACTCCCTTCTGGCAGGGAATACTTGGATTGCCATTAATCAAGTTGAATCAAAGCTAAGCAAGTATTATTCCTCTCATATAACACAATACTGTTCTACTTTCACCTGGTCTACTAGTCATGGAAGTGAGATTCAGTGGTCTGCAAATTCCAAGTCCTCCAGGACTTTTTACATCCATCCCCCTAATGCAAGCTTAAATGAACAATCATCTATTACTTAAATGGACACATCATTTAAATGTTATCTCAGTCTTTCTTTGTTAGGTCCAGGTTACTATGATCTCCTCCAAACAGTTCAGTTTATCATAATCTTCCTCTAACCAGTTTTATTGACACTTGACTTTGAAACTGTGCTCTCTCAAAGAAAAAGGCTCCAATCAAGAAATTCTCAAAGATCCCTCAACATGAAAGCAATACAGAAAAATCATAGAAACATTAAGGTTGGAAAAGACCACTGCAAGCATCACTTCCAACTGTTGACACTTCACCACCATGCCCACTAAATCAGTGCAGGCTTTGCCCTTGCAAGGTCTCAGTTCCTCAAGCTCAAGATTATATGCTTTTACCTAGGGCTCAATCTGTCACATCGTCTCCCAGAGTACCCTTAGTTTGCAAACACTTCTCAAAGCCAACACATCCAGCAGTTGCACGTTGACATTTACCCAAGAAACAAGACACAGAGGGTTGTTAGTTAGGGTAGTATGGTTAGGTCACGGTTGGACTCAATGATCTTTAAGGTCTTTTGCAACCTGAGTGATTCTATCATTATCTATTCCAAAGCTGCCGATATTGCACAGACATTTAAACTTCCCATTCCTAGGCTGTAAGAGCAAAGCTCTTTGTTTTGGAGTGCTTTGCCTTCAGAAGCAGTCTTAAAATCCCTTAGAAAGTAACCAACCATATAATGATAATACAGCTGTTAGACATACGCAATAATACTTTTTGCCCAATATTCCATGGATTTGTCTACCATATGTTGCATTTTAGCACAAACAACCTCATGCTATTTTCACCACAGTTTCAACACTCCTACTGATTTTGGTTAGAGAGTGAAGTGCATTGTGCTCAGCACTGCGAGAATAATTGATTTCCTTGGTTTGTTAGTCAAACCAATGACACTCACCGAGGGGCAGAGGGAAACTTACTCCAGGTTAAATAAAACATTTTGTTTTGATAGTCCTTAAAAGGAGAGAAAATTTAGCAAGTGCTGCTTGAGCTAATAGTGTCACCTCAGTTCAAAACCCTTTTCTAGTTGATCAGTTTAAGAGAATTTTAGCCACTTTCCTCCACAACTGCCCTGAAAAGCCAACCCTAGGAACATTCTCAACTGTTTCTACTATTCTACTATTTCTCCCCTCTGCTGATGACTTACTTAATACTGCCTGGAGTCATGACCTGCACTGCATCATGCCTGGCGATTGCCTGTAGCCAGTCTCAGAATTGCTCATCCTCCCTCCTTCAGAGCCTCAGTAAACGGTTGTTCTGCTTCACAAATAAGCCAAAGAGCCAACATTTCAACAGCTAACGGCTTACTCATGCAGAAAGGAAAAGAATGCAGTTCAAAAATATGAACTATGGATTTGAAACGGGATGTTGTGAAAGCTGTAAGGATATGCAGGCCACTGGAGGATAACAGGGAAACAAACCATAATCATTCATGTCTTGAGAGTCACAGATGCAATTCAGAAAGCCTGTATTTCCTACAGGTCTTCACATGTACCAGTCAACATGCTGGCTTTAGCTCACCTAGACAGAAAACGCTGACCAAAAGCCTTAAAGAAGTTGGACTCGAATGAAGTCTACCCACAAATCTCACCTAACATTTGTGGGAGACAAAGCTTCAAGGTAGTGATGCAGAGGAAGCTAAGGGCCATACCTGGAGCAACACAGGAAAGCACAACTCATGTCAACACACATACACCTTCTTATGTCCAGTCTACATGACTGCAGAGAATGACCCAAAGCAGTCCCTGATCCTCTTCTGGTTGTTCAGTCACACAGCCTTGGTGACTAAACCCAGAATTCAGATTAAAACCCAGAGGCAACCCAAAGCTGCTTCCAGATTCTTGACCTCACTGACCCAGGGAGCCTTGAGGCCCCAGGATGAGCCACTCTTCATGAACAGACTCTGATGCCTCCTCCAATACCAACAAGGCAGCAGATCTGCCTCTCTCCTTCATACATGCCCTTTTAATGAAAATAAACCCAAAAGTAATTTATAAGCATCGGACACTTTCAAAGCCGCCAGCCATGGCACTCACCTGCATCTATAATAGCAAGGGATGCCCACTCAACACAACCAGATGGAAATCATGTTCAAGTATGGTAGAGACTATTGAGGTTTGCAGCTCCCATGCAAGCTAGAAGGCTTGAACACAATTCATCAACTGTGAGGATGTCTAGCATAACATAGATATGCCAGGCAACCACACATTCAATTCTACATCTGGGTCAATAGGAGAAGCAGGTGCCATGGCACAAATTGAGCAAAAAGCAGCTGGGCATGATGAAATCTTGTCAGCATAGAATAAACAATTAGGCTTTACTAACTTTAAAAAAAGGTAGGAGGGGTTAAAGAAACATCACACATCGGAACGCCATTCATCTTAACTTGTTAAATATGAATTTTCAAGCATCCGAGAGCCAGGAAGAAGTGCAACACATTTAAAGACAAGACTGAAAGTGACTGAGATTTAAATACTCAACTGTTGAGCAAGAAGTTCAACAATAGCAGAGCCAAACTTAGGAATAACAGATAACTCACAATGGAAGTGAAAAAAAATACACACCTTAATTCTTCATACGTGCCTGGAATTACACCTGGATCTGAATAGTCCCACTGAGACAGAACAAGAGCAACTGATCATGCTTTTCCAGTTACTGACATCCAACTCCACCACACAGTAGTATTTCAAGTCCTGAATTTAAGACCATGCTGAAGGAGGAAATAAAGATACCAAACTTCTCAAGCTTTGTTCTCTGGGGAAACAAAGAAAAAAAATTGTGCAAAATTCTGTATGGCTTCCTAAATACATCGCTTGCCTCGTATTTGTACGACGACATCTCAGTCTGGCACATGAATTAAGATCATTGTTAAACCTGGATAAAGAAATTATGTTTGGCTTAAAACACAGGTAATTTCTATGCAGATCTGGGGAAATACTCATTCCATAAGGAGTTTCAAATCTCTTTGCAAATATTCAAAGAATTAAGAGTGTCTGGTTGGAATTATTTATTGCAGAAGGTCCAGAAGCTGTTAAATGCTTTGCCAGAAACTGAGTATCAAAAATAAAATTAAGAAAGGAAAGAAGCATGCTAGTAGGACTGCTCTGTGCCCTCAGCCAAGCCAAGCACCACAATTTGCAGAATGTAGGTTGCTTACATGCAGTTTAAATGTCGGGACTCCAAAATGAAGCTTAAGATGTTCAAGAGCTCATATAGGTGGCATAGTTCACATTCTTGCCTGACACAAGCAATGGTGTTCTAAGATCTCAGGTATCAGATGTGTTTTATTTGTAATCTAATTCATAAAAGCAACCTCCAGGGCTCTGGAGCACTCACACGCAGCACTCCAGTGCAGACACAGCTTTATCCAGCCAAGGGCTCCTTGCAGTCCAAGCAGGCAGGTCAAGGTACAGGTTAGTTTTGGATACTGCAAGATTATCATCCTTCTGCACAGAATGATATATAAATAGGATACAGAGTAGAGGCTTTAGGAGCATCAGGATGGATGTGTCTCATATCTTCTTTCCCCCTCTTTCACAGCACAGCAGTCAATATAAGTAAGTAGCCCACCAGGATTTAGACACTACCAGTTGCCATTGTAGGCCCTAAATTAGGGAGCAAATTTTGCCTAATCTTCATCACACACAGCACAGCCAACATAAAACCAGTTATAACTGGGCTGTGCACGTTTCTGGAGACAAGAAACCCTCCTGGTGTCTGAAAAATTACTCCCAGTGTTAGAAAAGCCTTGATATTGAATCATTCATTGGTATGAAGAAAAATGCAATGAACTCGAGTTATTGAGACTAGTCCTGGATGGGTTTTAATTATGGGCAAGGGTTGGAAACTGGTCTGATCTTATATAGGTTGTCCTTGCCAAAGCAGTGAAGAGCTAGTTCCAGATTTGCAAGAACACGTCCCCCAAAAGCGTGCCATTGTATCACATGGAAAGTAGCTGAGTGACTCTGGAAAGAGCCAGGCTATGTGGCACAGCTGTTGAAGGGAGATAGAAGTGTTTGAAGGACACCGATGGAAGAATGGAGTTTGCAAACTTTACTTAGAGAACCATCTTTTGCTCAGAGCCATTTACATCACAACCAGAGTGCCATCGAGCAGCACAAAAGCACCTGCTCAGCATACCAAAAAATTATTTGTTTCTCAAGTGTAAGCAGCAATTACCTCTAAAGACAACTGCAAAAGCTCCAGGTTCCTGGAACAAGCCACACTGCCTTTGCTGGGTTCTCCCTGCAGCACTGCAGTGTGAGCTGCAACCTGTCATAGAATCACAGAATGGCTTGAGTTAGAAGGGGCCCCAAGGATCATGAAACTCCAAACTCTCTGCCATGAGCAAGACCACCAACCTCCACATGTAATACCAGCCCAGGCTGCCCGGGGCCCCATCCAACCTGGCCTTGAACACCTCCAGGGATGGACGGGGCATCCACAGCCTCTCTGGGCAGCTGTTCAGCACCTCACCACTCTCAGAGTAAAGAACTTCCCCTGACATCCAACCTCAATCTTCCCTCCTTCAGCTTAAAACTATTTCCCCTTGTCCTGCTGTTATCTACCCTTGTAAAGAGTTGACTCCCCTCCTTTTTTTAAGCTCCCTTTAGGTTCTGGAAAGCTGCAATGAGGTCACCCCACAGCCTTCTCTTCTCCAGGCTGAACAGCCCCTTCAAATAATTTAATTATTCAACCCCCTTATCAAGAAGGATTGGCAGGTCTGTAGCTGACTCTAGCTGCCAAACAGTGACCTGCAGCCCCCACTTGCAGTCAGGTGCTTTGCATATTGCATGATGCAATTACTTGAGATTCTTTGCTTTAGAAAAAGCTTCCAGAGTCGTTACCCTCCAAGAAACCCTTGGCATCTCCCACAAGACCAGCCAATTAACAACCTCTGTACCTGGCAAAGCACTTCTTTTCTGTGCTGCTAATGTTTGGTTTCTTTGGGCAAGCCTGTCAGCAAAATTATACAAGGGGCTCTCATCCAGCAACAGAGGCCTCTCTAATGACAAAGCCCTGACACTTCAATGCATGCAAGTTCTTAACAGGCACCGTAACCAAGTGCCAACAAATATCCAAACATCAGGACTCAGCCAGTTGCTGCAAGAGAAGCCAAGTCCCAGTCACATCCATGCAGTCAAGTACCTCCTATAGCCTATCCTGCTCCAAAGGCCTCCTCCTGCCCCCATGCCAAACACTGCATGCCTGTGCAGTAAGAAACAGCTAACAAGCTCCTGCCATGCCCATCAAAGAGCCAAGCGATGTAACAAAACATGATAACTATGGTTATACTGGAATTGGTCTTCCCGCATGCTAACTAGGCTAATCAGCCAGTAATAATTTCTCTATTAGCAATTGCATTCAGTTACATAATAAAGTAAATTAGAAGCTGACTGCATTGTGTGGACCAGCTCATTTCTTCAGAACTTCTAGATAACACCAAGGGAGGAGAGAAAAACAAACAATGCTCATTCACTGTACCAATGCTATCAATCAAGTTATCTAAATCCAGGCTTAGACTTTATCAATACCATCAACTGACTTTGTCACTTGCTTTCCCTTCTGTCTATATAGCTAGGGTTTTATTGCTAGGTGATTTCCTGGTTGAATTCAGAAACCTCATGGAACAGCACATTAGCATATTTTGAATATAAATGCAAACTCTGTTATGGGATTCGATTTCTCTCTGAATTTTAATTCCAGAGCTGTTCTTTTCCACATTGTTCATGTGAGTAATCAGAATGTTAATCATTTTCACGCACCTCAGAGATGGGACAGCAGAAAACACAGGCACAGAAGAGAGAGTGAAAGTTAAGTTCCAAGTTCCTCCCTAAGACCATGTTAGGGTCACAACCAGCACGTCCCACACAGAATCATGCCACAAACAGAGATATAATGACCACGAGCCCAGATATTGCATAGTGAGTGAGTCCCATAAACACAGGACAGCGTTTCACCCCAGTTATACACCCAGCATGCAGGGCAGGGAATTACATCCTAAACTCATCTGCCTGGGCAAAGAGCTGAAAAAAAATGGGAAGAGGAACAGAAGAGCGGGCTTGGTCAAAATTGAGTGCTTGGCAGGAGAGGAATCACAGAATCCTTCAGGTTCAAACAGACCTCCCAGATCACCAAGCCCAACCCACCCCCACCATACCCAATGACCACGTCCCTCAGTGCCACATCTTCATGGCTCTTGGACTCCTCCACAGACAGGGACTCCATCACCTTCCTGGGCAACCTGTGCCAATAAAACAGGAATGAGGGCTGCCATGAAGGACACAACACAGGGCCTGTAGCCATCTTGCTGCTGCCTCCAGACCCATGTGCTCAGGCAAGGACTTTTCTGAGGAACTAGTCACCTAAGTTCTGTTTTATCTCCAGTTCAAGCTATCTCCCTTGAACACTGAAAAAACAGTAAAAATAAAAATAGTTCATTGAGAATTTGTCATTTCCAATCGTCCACGAATGGATATCTGTGCATATTAACCTAGAAGAGAGAAAGAGGAAAGAGACTTCTGTCTCACTGCTGTTCATCTCTTCATGGATGCAAGCTGATCAATGACCAGCTCAATTTAACCAAAACTGGCTCCTTTTATCTGATAAAACCAAACTGAATACAAATCAATTCCTTGAGCACAATGACAGTCTTTCATCACTCAACTTTCATCACTCAACAGAAGAGTTATAAAGGAAATAGAAGGAAGCAATTCTGATTGTGTTTCCTTTTTGCTTTCCTTCAGGGTAAGAGAGTACAGCGGTAAATACATGCATTACCTTTTCATTAACTCTGTATCCAAGGGGTATAGATTTCCCCAGGAAACTATTTCTAAGAAGCAAGAGTAGAAGATATGAGAGGAGCTCATTTCCAGATCCAGGTGGATTTTTTGGAAGCCCTCCTTTATACTGTGAAAACGTTTGCCTCCTGAGCTTTACCTAGCACATCAAGCACACTATCAGACAGTAGAGCCCACCAGCCCAAAGCTCCCAATTCTACCCAAAACCTCAATATATTTCATGCTAATCAGTATTAAAGCTCATTAGGACCCCAGTTCTCCATGCTCATAGACCAGGTTCCTGAGATGAGTCACAGCCTTAGCCCATGAAAACCATAGCAGGAGAGTTATGAGCTACATCATTCGTTATACATATTTAAAGCAAAAAACCAGACATGCCACTTAGCTATCACTTCACCTAGCTCTTGTACACAGAGGGTCTGCAGCAACACAACAGCAGCTGTTTGCACAGCTTGGGAGGTTTGAGTCATCTCAAAAAGTAAAAATCAACAGCTGAATAAAGTCAACTACCAGTAGCTGCCCTGGAGACTACTGCCTCCTGTCCATAGCACTGAGAAGCCACAGTATAGGGCCACAGAACAGGGCAGGACTGAAAGAAAGAGAGAACGTAGCAAACCACAAGTTTTTATTGAAGTCACATTTGATGACTCTAACAAGGAACCACGGTGTTGTCAAAACAGGTGCTGAGCAAATGAGATGTACCAAGATTATATTTGCTCTGAAGATAATCTTCAGTGTTTGCAATTTGAATAACTGGACAAGTGACAAATTAAAACAGGAGCTTATAATGTAATAGGATGCGTGTTTATAACCATATGAACTAGCAGCCCCAGAAACAAAAAGCATCTCAGATAGAACTACAACATAAGCAGATAGGTTCCTTCATCTTTTAGGGACTGAACACTAAAACTGTCTCAGTAAGATACCAATTGTTTTTTTAGGACCATGTCTGTAACCAGCTCAAGGCTTCTGCCTCAAAATGCATTTACTGAAGTCAGCTACTGAAAAGTAATCAAAAGCTGCCCAACAACTTCCCACCAGACAACTCAGCACAGGAGAGAGAAACCTAATATATAGAAAGCAGACAAGCAAGCAGAACAAGAAGCCCAATCCATACCGTGGGGTGCTAACCTTCCACTTGTCCCCATTCCTCTTCCTAGCAGAGCTCCATCCCCAACTTACATGCAATGGTCAACCAGTGCTGGCCTGGTACCAACTATTTAAGCAGTAGATCCTGATTACCTTTATTGATTGCACCTGTACCACGTGGCAGTCAGAGTTGAGGCCTCTCCTGGAGAGCATTCCTGTTGGAACACATCCACCTCTTTGTGGTGTTTGGCAGTACACAAACATGAGTTCTCCTCTCCAAACCATGACTCCGCTCTAATAACTGTACTATAACTCTGTTTCCTAAAGGAAGATGAAAAATGAAGGATAGTTTTAGTAACAGCCCAGTGACCTTTCCTATAGCACCATGTCTTGCTGTAGCTATATGCTACTGCAGTGTGGGTGGGCCCATACCTTCCTTTCTTCTCCCTACAACCTCTTGGGAGCTGGCAAAATTCTTTTCTAGGGCACCACTGAGAAATGGAGGGGCAAAGGGAGGAGTTTGCTGAGGAAGCAAGCTCATTTAACAGAGGAGTGGTGCACTGCTTTAGCATCAGGACCAAAATGCAGAACAAATGCTAAAAAAACTCCAATTCCAGAAGCAGCCTTGAGGCAACTTTCATCAGAACTTGGTGGGAATCAGGTCTGCAGTTGCATTTCCTAACATAGGAATCACCCATGTGATTGTCTGTCTATTGAGTTAAAAGCTGCCTCCTGATTTTACACGATGCTATCTGGAAGACAGTATTTCATTGAAGCACATTCTCTTTCATCCATATGAATTTTCACTGCAGTTGCTATTTATTTTCTCCTAGCTCACCTTCTGCATTAACATCACCTTTGCCAGGTGGAATTGAAGCAATAATTCAATCTCAGCTAGGTTCTAGGAAGGACGTGTGGCCTGGTGTCTGCTGGGGCTTGAGAAATTGATTTCTTGGCTTGCAACAGGCACTACATTCTCCTTATAAACTCTTATAAACTCCTGAGCATCTCCTTATAAGATGTGAATGGCTGGTGTCACAAGTGTCGTCTATCTGATAAACATTATTACTCTCAAGGTTGAGCATAGTCATTTGGACTGGAACCAATGAGTTGGGTTATCTGTTGATCTTCTGAGCTGAAGCCATGTGCTTTGGAGGCAGAGTGTGAAGAGGCAGAACGAGAATAGGCTTCTCTTCTAAGGCTAAGGGATGGAGGAAGAACGAGGAGGGAAGGGAGGGGAAAACATCTGTCAACTCCTTTCACAAACTATTTATGAAGAATCCAGCTTAGGAGATGAGACTTTGAGGTGAAGGTTGCAAAATGACTGCTTTACTTGGAGACTTGCACATCCCCAATGTTGTGCGGGTTCTATCCTGAACTCAACTGAAGCCATCTTTATTCAGGACAAGGCTCATCAAAGAGAAGCGTGGGCAAGCCATCAGGTAAACCAGAGTTTCCCTTTGAAGATTTAGATTGTAAATATCCAAAGCTAATTAAGCTTCAGGGATCAATTTCCCAAACTGCTGGATACACTGGCAGACATTGTTTGCCAGCTAAGCTTGAATGATGTGGTTTCCATTAACCAGATCTTCAGAACAGGCTTTTATTGTAGGTAAGACAGCTTTTGCCACTTGAGTGGAATTTGTTTTAATATTCGGAGTAGAAGCTTATTTTTAATAGCTTATAATGCTGCTGGAAAATGTGCTTTGGACAGCTACAGAATGAACGTCTCATCTTCAGAGAGACGACTGGGGTTTGGTTGCTTAAAACTGAAAAAGATGAGTTTACTCCATTTTACATAATTTGAGCAACAACAAAGTGAATCGAGACAATAAAATTCCCTAATGAACAGCTCCAAAGTGCTATGAGGTTTCAAGAAATGAAATATGGTGAACGTTCATCCTTTAATGAGATGTAACTATTTTGAGGGTAGTACTTCCATAACAAGATAGAAAACAATCTAAGTTAGAAACAGTTTGAGAATACGCCTGTACTTGGTAGCTTCTTGGCTAACTTATTAATTCTCTTGCCTTCAGTGTTTACCAGATATGTACATTTAAAGAATTTATCAATTTCCTTCTGCAAAATCACCTTATATTTTCATCTTAAAATTGTATTTCCCATTTTGAAATCAGACTCTACCTTGATTTACCTGCTCACAACTAAGGACATCGAGCTCTAAGGTCCTGCACAGATGCAGAGCTCTTGTGCCCATGTGATCAGTGCCAATTTTAGGAGAAATCCAGTATCACGAGGCCACGTTTGTCCTGATGGATTCAGCACTGGAGTAGCAGAAGAGAATGTTTATATCTGAACCAGAAGCAGAGAAAAAAGGAGTGCTGAGACAGGAATGCAAAGGGGACAGCTTCTTGGGAGGAAAAAGGCTGAACTTCACCATCCCAGAATCTGGTCCCACCCCCCTGCAGTGAACAGGGAACCCACAGCTCCATCAGTGCTCGGTTCCATGTGGTGGGAGAACTAAGGCAGTTCTCTGGCTTCCAACTTGGCTTTGTTGCACCTTGTCCAAGAGAACGCTCCTCCCTGCACTGCCTGAAACCAGATGCGGACAGCCAGCTGATGGGCGAGCAGGATGAGACCTTTCAGGCTCTAGATATGATCCACCACGAAGCAGGAAAGAAAGGTTTCTGGGACTGCTTAACTACTCCTTTCTTCCAGCTTGTTAAATTAGCGTTTGTTTTAATGTCCTTCCAAACTCTAAATAGATACTAGCACCGTGAATAGCTCATAGTGTGCATTGCTTGCTTTGAAAGACATTGCAGTGTTTTAAGGCAAAAATTACCTTACATTAGGAATACACATCTTCACCATGGAAATTTCCTTGTATTAAATATATACATATATATAATAAAGATTCTGATTCATTAATGAACAACCAAATAAAGAAACAGCTTTTAAAATATCCATCCATAGCTATTTCTCTCTCCATACATACACATATTTATATATTGCTGTTAATGTTTAGGGAAAGATTCACTGATATCTCCTGGCTGCAAAGGAACTTTCCCATCACTTTATGTTGCTGCAGAAATTAAAATCAATGGAAAGCCATTGCATCAATTAGAGTTATTGGAGCAGGTAACAGAGCTTGCTCCTGCCAGCATTTAAGTGATGCAGTACCAGTATGACACAACCACGCAGTAAAGTATTTCAGCGTCTCCATCTCTCGGTGTTAATGATTTGAAAGGCACTTCAGATTCCTGAGCGATGTATATCACAGTATTTGAGGGATTTCTCTGAAATATCAATGCCAGCTGAAATTTTCCTGGGTTTATATTTCTTCATTATGAAGTGCTTACTGAACTCCATCATTTAATCCACTTTTTCTGCGTCCCTTGCTGTGCTTTCCTATATGGAGGATCCAAGAAAGGACATCCAAGGAAGAGGAGGCTGTACCCATGAAAGCCTGCAGGCAGATCGTTCCCAGCACAAGCTCACCAGAAGTCCCAAGCAAACACCCTCACTGAATTAGACCAAACCAAACATGCATATTCATTATTTCTGACAGCAAACGTTTCCAGGCCCCTTTTGTTTGTCATTAATGACTTGCTGGTCATTAAAAACAACACTGGTGAATTCCTTATAGAGGAGGGGATGGAAGAGAAAGGTCAGGACTGAATGCCCAAGCAGACTGGAGGGCTCAGGCACCCCATCAAAGCGTACTGAGCAGAGGAAGCAGCAAGCAACATGTGGGAGGAGGAACACCACGCCTCATCCTCTGCCCTCTCCAGCATTTTCAGGGTAGCTCATTATGGGCTGATGGAGGGATGGCTGCCTGGGGCAGCTGTGAGGGAGCTCTGCCATGCATTGCAATGAGCACGAGCCCGTGGCAGCTTAAAACACAGCACTGCAGAGCAGGACCCCGCAGCGATGAGCAGCAGCTGAGGGATGGCAGAGAGCACTGGACTCCTCTGTGCCCCCAGCAGCACAAGGATTTCTTCCAGGGGCTGATGGCCTGCTGACCAAACGCCCAGTCTTGGATTCCCCACTGCAGAACAATGCCGTGCAATGCTGTAACATCTATATATCTACTGAAAAATAAAATAAAATTAGGGGGATGAAGTTCAAAGTCTCCCAGTAAGAATGAGAGCTTGTTCAAAAGAGGATTTCAGGCTTGGCAGTCTGGTGCACAGGCAGCACTTCTGCAGCCACAGCACTTAATATTAAGATGTCATTTTATTTATTCTTTCTCCATGATATCAAAAATGGTAACTAGGCAACACCTCAACCAGGCAACACCACTACTGAGTGGACTCCAGATCTCAAAACATTTAAATATGAGATCAAAGTGAAAAATGGCAAACAGCAATTTATAAGCTGTTCCTTTTTGTTAGGCCTGGCACAGCCTCACTGCCCCACAACACCTGTACTACAGTCCTCGTGGGCACATGGGCCCTCGAACCCACCAAAACTGCAGGAAACAAAGGGGACTCAGCGGGTGGTTCAGAGGCAGTGCTTCAGGGACGTGGTTAGTGGGCATGGTGGTGATGGGCTGGCACTGGACCTGGTGATCATGGTGACCTTTTCCATCCCTAATGGTTCTATGATGTTAACAGCTCCTGTGTGGGATGCAAGCACAGCCCAGCGATCCTGGCCCCAAACCATCTGCTGCTGTTAGGAATCTCAACAGCTCAGCTGGGATTTTCAGTATGAGAAAGCAGAGAAGGAGCCATAAGATACTGACCTACCACGCTAATGCCACTCCTACAACCCTAGTTCACAGCACAGCACACAGAGAGCTGCTGACCCATGCAATGGGCACTCATATCTTGCATGTCACCAATACATTTCATTGAAAAATAAAAAGGAAGTCAGCCATTTGTATCGTCTGACAGCCCTGGCGGTGTCTATGTTAGCTCATAAATATTAGCACGGCCCCTCGGAGGGGCAAACTAATAATAAATAATCAATGTTAATAATTTGCTGCCACATTTTGCTTGTAAAAAAAACATTTAATTTATATAATTTAGAGCACTTATTGAAAATGTCAGCCAGATTTTCATTCTTGCAATGAAAAGTGCATTTCTTATGTGTTCTGCACAATGTGTTTATTTGCTTTTGATGGGGAAGCAATGTTTGCAAACACCAGGAGTGAGAAAGTAACTGAACAAGGACCTCCCCAACAGCTTTGTAAAGGCTGAGTTCACCATTCACACCACCCCATCTGCCCCTTTAAATGTCCATAGGTAATTCACAGGTGAATTACAGGTGGATTTTTTCCCATGTACAAAGCTCAGGTTATGCCATAAGCCTTCAAAACATTGCTTTGCAAATGAGTAGAGTCCTGATTCATATTAAATACGCGTAATGACCCTCATAATGACGGGAGATAATGGATACTGCACAAACAGGAGAAAGGAATGAAGTTCACAGAACAGCTCACGAACCTGTGCTCCCAGCACAAAAATCAAGGGGATGCTGCAGAGAGGGGCAGTTCTGCTCATGTGTTGGACACCTGGAACGCACTGCAGGTTTCCCTCCTGCATGCAGGGACAGCACAAAGAAGCTGCAGGCAAAGGGCAGCCCCAGACAACAAGCGGCCCCATAATCAACCTGATTCACTTTGATAGCTCAGCAGGAGCAGATCCCAGAGAATTTCATTTGGTTTTATTTATTTATAAGCTACTAAAAGTGCAGTCATCATATTAGCTCTGGGTACACGAGCACTGCGCCACGAAAGATAACTTGCTGCCAAGTGCAATCTCCAATTAATAGCTCAAATATTAATTTAAGTCCATAATGCATGCACATATCATTTTAAACGCAGGGAAAGGAACATGTATAATTGAAAATCTTTAGTAATTTTCCAAAGAGTCCAGTATCAGTGCGCTGCATTCATTTGTTAGGTGAGCTGTCTCTGGGAGGTGCAGCTCCCAGGATGAGTGATTGGGAACAGCTCTAAAAACAGAGGCATCCTTTTATCCTTTGCATTACTTGGGAGTGCAAAACCTGCAGAGAGTAAGTGAGGCCACTTCTTGATCCTTGAACACGGATGGTAAGAAAGGCCAAAGGGTTATCGGGGCTAATTAACTGACGAGGCAGTTCTGTATGCTCCACCAGCCACAGTGCTGAGGCAGGGGATTCCCAGCTCCCGTACAGACCTCAGTGAAATATTGCTGACACCAAGTGCCACTGGGGGGGTTTCACCAGGAGATGGGGAAGTCAAGACTGGCAGAGCTCACACGTCCAACAGGTCTCCCACAAACCACTGTTGGAAGGCCAACTGCATCCTGGGCTGCACCAACAGAGGGCTGGCAGCAGGCAGGGAAGGGACTGTGCCCCCCAGTTCTGCCCTCGTGAGGCCTCAGAGCTGCTGACAGCTGTGGGTGCCCCATTCCTGGAGGTGCCCGAGGCCTGGATGGGCCCTGGGCAGCCTGAGCTGGGGGCTCCCAGCCCATGGCAGGGGTAGAGCTGGGGGGATTTGGGGTCCCTTCCAACCCAACCGCTGTGTGAGTCTATGAAACCAAAGACATGAGCCCAAACAGAGCGCTGCCAAAGTCCTGGCAGCATTGGTACGTCTTTGCTGGAAAATATCCAGGTGCATCGTGTTTTTAACTGAGAATGGGGAAAATCTGTGACATTTCTGAGCTCGCAGTAACCCTAAGCAACTAAGAATTACCATCCACCAAACCAGTTCTCTTTCTGCAGGAAAGCCCAGATTCACTCTTTCCATCTCCAGTGCTGTTCCTGACAGCTACAGACACTTCCAGAGTGGTGAGGTGCTGAACAGCTGCCCAGAGAGGCTGTGGATGCCCCGTCCACCCCTGGAGGTGTTCAAGGCCAGGTTGGATGGGGCCCTGGGCAGCCTGGGCTGGTATTACATGTGGAGGTTGGTGGCCCTGCCTGTGGTGGGGGGGTTGGAGCTTCATAGTCCTTGAGGTCCCTTCCAACCCAACCCATTCTGTGATTCCACACTCCCCTTTTTCCTGCCACTTCTTGCTTTACATTAAAATCATAACTTTTAATGCATGAAACCGCTTAAATGCAATTAAAACCACTAACCCTCAGAGCACAGGAGACGATTAAATTGTTTCTTTGCCATCCATTACTGTAATGGGGTCTAAGCATGGCATTAAATTCAGCAAATAAAGCAGCAGCGCAGGCAGGGAGCTCAGCTGCAGACCCCGGCACGGCTACCTGCTCTGCTATTAATATTGAGGGGATTTAAGATTTAATCGGAGGCTGCAGCTACCTTTTTACTACATAATCTGTCCGTGGAAACGAGCAGAGGGATGGGCTCACGTGGGGTCACGTCCCAGGTTATTAACTTCTTCCTTTCCTGCACAGAGGAAGCTGCCACAATGCCATCATCCATGCCAACCAGGGTGCATTTCTTACCAGCAGTGCAATGCAATGCAGCTAACCCCGTGCCCCTCACTGCAGTTTCCTGCCCACGTCTCCACTGAAATCTCAGCATCACACAAAGGCAAAACGTGGCCAATACAGAAACGTGAAGACTTGAGCGCAGGGATCTTTTTAATCTATTGCTCGAGGTGGTGAACCGCCAACGGGCACGTAGCCATCCTGGATGACAAACATTTATTTGAGAATATCTCATTTGCCTATTGTACTGTGGGCCAATAAAAAAAAACAATTTAAGCATAAATCCAGAGACATAAACTCTGTTTTAATATCACTGCATTTTCCCAATATAAACAGACAGTACAAGCAAATGACTTTAACGTATCCTCCTGTTGATTAAAAAATGATTTATACCGAACTACACCTTCGGGGTTGATTGGATGATGTGCTTAATGCCACTCCCTGCCCTCCTCCAACCTCACGATATGCAGTCACCTCTGTGATAACGCAGTTAGGTTCATGGATTCTGTATCAGTGCTGTATTTGGGAGCAATCACTGTTAGAGGGCTCGTGCTTCCCAAGGAGATCAATAATTGTAATTTTGGCAAACGAAGACCAGAAGAAAGTTGTGTTAGAAACAGCAAAGCACTTCCTATGGAGAACAGTGTCATGCAAAGCGTTTCCCATGTGTATATTAAAATTCCACTGTAGTGACAAATAATCCATTATACCTTGTTCCTGTCGTCCACTGAGAGAAATATGTGAGAAGTCACTGGCTCAGTCAAGTGTGCCACAGCTGTAATTATTCTGGGCTGTAATTATTTGTACCTCTGTTCTGTGCCAGTGTGACAGGTCCACCTGGAAGAGGCTGAGCCAAAAGTCGAGCACAGCAAAGCTGAGCTTTCTTGACCATGACCAAAGCGATTGGGTTTGAGACTGTATCAGCACAGAGAGGAGCTCCAGCGGGACTGCATACCAAGAACTGGAAGCTTTGGGTATAAATAGGGAAAACACAGGGAAAGCCATCCCCACTGTAATACGAGGATTCATAGACAAGCCATCAGCACCAGCTCCATCCCAGCACCTTCCTGCATGGAGCGCAATCTCCACGAGTCACTTCGCCACCACAGGAAAACAGCATTACACAGAACTTCTAATCCATCTTGAATAGTCAGTGTCAGTTCCAGGCAGAAGCACATTTCTCCAGTGTCATCATTTGGGCAGAGGAATGGGTTACCTTAGCAGAAGGTAAGGCTGGTTCTCACATTGGCCTCACAGAGAGTAATCTTGGAGGTGGAGCCCTGCATAGGTAACTCATTTAAACAGTCATGGAAAAAATGCACCTCAGCTACAACCTGCCCATCAGTACGCTCCTCTGATGAATCCCACTCCTATTTCCAATTAATATTCTCACAGTAATCTCATTAACATGTATATAAACTGGTTGCCCAAGGAGGCTGTGGATGCCCCATCCCTGCAGGCATTCAAGGCCAGGCTGGATGTGGCTCTGGGCAGCCTGGGCTGCTGGTTGGGGACCCTGCACATAGCAGGGGGTTGGAACTGGATGAGCGTTGCGGTCCTTTGCAACCCAGGCCATTCTATGATAAACCATCTTTTCCTGTGCATTTCCTATCAGCATTAAATGTCAGGCTCTGCTTTAAAACATACTGGGTTGCAGATAAACTGAAGCCTGCGTTAGGAGATTGGAGAAATAATGAAAAATGAGTGTTTTATGGCTTGGAAACCATGTAAACATCATCGTGTTTTTATTTCTGGAATGGTGGCATGGGGGGAGGGTGAGCCACTGAAGTCAATGCGATCTTTAATTTAAAGAGTATTTTTATGATGCTTTCTGTTAATCTTCTAAAGCTGTTTGCAAAGTATAAGAATACGTGCGCTATAGGGAAGCCTTTATAGTATCAGTGATAAAATACTCTTATGCGGGTTTTGCGATTTCAATTTAGTAAACCTTGGTCCTTATGAGCAGAGCAATTATGACTATTATGATATTAAACTGGGAGAATATTTTGTTTAATGAACAGAGAAGAATTACAATGCACGGCCGCCCTTGGGAGCAGCAGTGTGCTCAGCTCACAGACAGCACTAACAGCCTCATCGATGCCAGATGTCCCATGTTTTCAGAAGCAGCTTCCTGAACTCCAAGTGCTGCACTGAGGTTTCTGCTCCAATGCAGCCCCTCCTGTGAGCCAAAATGGGCTCCTCGCCTATCGGAGAGCTGGAAAAAAAGTCAACTGTGGGGCTGTAGCACAGCCTCCTCCTGTCTGTCTTCAAGGCCATGATCTGGTGTGGGACACCCAACCCATGGGATGGGATGGTAAGCAAAGGAACTCATAGAGCTGGGGAAGGAGCCCGGTGGGAATGCTGCTCCTAAAAGCACTGGAAAATTGTATATAAAATAGATGATCTAATTCCAAAGTGCTGCAGGGACGTGCTGGTTTCTTTTAACATTAAGTGTATTGAATATATATCAAACAACTTTTTCCTCGGGATTTACTGCCTTAAGTGGCCCTCTCAGTGTTAAGAAGGAAACAGAAGAGGACCATTTACAGAATCTCGTCAGAATCTGTTCATTGGTTAAATCCTATCCTTCACCTGCCAGAGTGCCTCACCCCAACAGGAGCTTGGTTCTGCCTTCAGCTTGGCCAGGCTGGATGTGGCTCTGGGCAGCCTGGGCTGCTGGTTGGCGACCCTGCACATCGCAGGGGGTTGGAACTGGATGAGCACTGTGCTCCTTTGCAACCCAGGCCATTCTAGGATTCTAGGATTCATACTTTTCTTAAATGCCATCCTTCCATCTTCTTTGCCCAACAAGGAGCTCTGTCATCAGGCTTTTCCTTGGCTCAGTACCATGCATCAAACAACAGAAATCAAACTGTGTGCCACAGCTCCTGCAGTCCAAACAAGAGGGGAAAATAAAGGAAGAGTGCAGTAGGGAACTACAGATGGAAGGGGGACTAAAGGAGGACAAAGCCAATCCTGCTGGGACTCCATCCAGATGCATGGGTCAGAATAAAGGGAATTTTTTTCCACCATTGCTTTTGCAAAATGGCACTTCAGCCTAGAAGGTCCAAAGGGACCCTCCTTCCATCCTTGTTCAGCCCCACTGTGTTTGGAGAGAGATAAGTGCGGTGTTACCCCTATGGAAAATTGTTCTCTGCAAATTAGGATAACTTCCAAAGAGTAATGCTCATATAAATTCCATCAAGGGACCCTGGGCAACCCCAGCCTTGCACCCAGCAGCACCTCCAGGAGCTGAGCAGGTTGATGGGGAATCATGGAATGGCCTGGGTTGCAAAGAAGCACAATGCTCATCCAGTTCCAACCCCCTGCTATGTGCAGGGTCACCAACCAGCAGCCCAGGCTGCCCAGAGCCACATCCAGCCTGGCCTTGAATGCCTGCAGGGATGGGGCATCCACAGCCTCCTTGGGCAACCTGTTCAGTGCGTCACCACCCTCTGGGGGAAAAACTTCCTCCTCATCTCCAACCTAAACCTCCCCTGTCTCAGTTTAAAACCATTCCCCCTTGTCCTATCACTGTCCACCCTCACAAACAGCCGTCCCCCCCTCCTGTTTATACGCTCCCTTCAAGTACTGGAAGGCCACAATGAGGTCCCCCTGGACCCTTCTCCTCTCCAAGCTAAACAAGCCCAGTTCCCTCAACCTTTCCTCATAGGAGAGGTGCTCCAGCCCTCTGACCATCTTAGTGGCCCTCCTCTGGAGCCACTCCAACAGCTCCACATCCTTTCTGTGCTGGGGGCCCCAGGCCTGTACAAAGTACTGCAGTTGGCCTCACAAGAGCTGAGCAGAGGGGCACAATCACCTCCCTCTCCCTGCTGGCCACCCCTTTTTCAATGCAGCCCAGAACACAGTTGGCCTTCCAGGCTGCAAGTGCATGCTGCAATGAATGAGATGCTGCTTGGCGCAGCTGGAGCCTGCAGATAGAACAGGCTCTGTACTGCAGGGACAACACAAATCCCTCAGCACGGCCACCTATCACTTGGTTCCCCAAGGCACTGCTCCTCAGGTCTTTACTTTTAGGAGTTTTCACCAGCTATCCTCACACCTTACCCAATACTGATGTAAAAAAGCAATATATATTTTTTTAATTGCAATTACCTTGGGGTGAGGCCGTTGCAGAGGCTGAGAAGCCAGTCTTCAATCGGTAACTGTTGCACAATATTGTATCCACAAGCAACCTGCTTTTCCTGGGCAAAGCCCATTGCCAGCTCAGGGCTGTTGCTTATTATGAACCTTCAGAAGCACACAAAAGCACAGTCCTCCACCCTTTCATCCTTTTGCAACATCTACTTAACCTTTCACTAAGATATCTGCACATCAGTCTCAGGGAAACCAAACAAAACAGGTACAAAGCCTGTACTGCAGTCTGAAGCAAGCTAACAAGGACACTGACTACCTGGCCACACACCTCCAACCTCAATCAGCAAAATAAGCATGACAGGAGAAAAACAAAAAAACCTGCAGAAACCATCCCTAAAAGGCAATTCTTTGCTCCCCCTCCTAATTTATCTATTTTGCATATCATTTTTCTTAATCACATGCACTTGCGTTGCCCACTCAGCACTGCCTGCTTTGGCAGTGGGTTTGCAGCCCTGTAATAGGGGGCTGCTCTTGCCAGCTGCAGGCACTAAGCTTTGCAGGGCCTCAGCTGGGCCTGAACTTCTCCTGACCTGCCTGCAGCCTTCTCCTACTTGGTTTAGCTGTAGCAGCACTTCTTCTAATTGACCAGCTATCTGTGGCTCCTTTGTTCTGCTTCTGTTTATCTTTGTATGGTACCACTATGGCCGTGTATAGGCAGTGCTAACAAGCAATTACTCCAGGCAGGAGATATTTATCACTAACACACTGATGTAGTGGGGACTGGGATGCAGCACAGGGACAAACCAGGGCCAGCTGATGAGAGATGAGCAAAGGGAGACCCAGGGCTGTGCACAGCTAACCACGCTCCCTTCAAGTACTGGAAGGCCGCAATGAGGTCTCCCCGCAGCCTTCTCTTCTCCAAGCTAAACCAGCCCAGTTCCCTCAACCTTTCCTCATAGGAGAGGTGCTGCAGCCCTTTGATCATCTTCGTGGCCCACATGATTCCTTTGGGGTTTGTGCACTGCTCAACGATTTCCCAAGGGCTACCAGGGAGACATTACTGATAGATAAGGGTGTGAAATTGCTGTCTGCAAATGCAAGCTGAGCATTTTGCCTTTCTCTGCCCACCCAGCCCCATGGGTTTCATCCTGCTCCATGAAGCCAGGTCTCGAGCCACATCCATGCTTGGGGATGTTGGGTACACACTGACAAAGATCAGGCATACTTTAGAGCTGTTCAAGTTCATGTTCTCTAAGCAGAGGGCTATTTTTTAAATTCAATTACTCCTTAGCCTTCGTTTTCCAGCTCTAATTAACATAACTAGGCTTTCTTCCCACTTAATCTCATTTCTAAAAAGACCGGTTATCTCTGAAAGGTGCCATTGGCTATGGGATTCACCCAAATCCCCAATTATATTACCCTACACCTAGGTAAATTTGAACTTGATTATATTATATAAAAGCAGGATAATCCTTATTTTCCTTCTATGTTTACTTTGGGCTCCACCATATTGATGGCATTTCCTCCTCCCGAATTCATTCTGAATTAAGCCAGCAGATTCCTGTGACTGAAGGGAGTCAATGAATTTAAATCTGGGGTTTCTCTTCTGTGAATAGTAAATTGACTGTGGAGTCGAGTTTTGATGAAACTGAAGCTATTCTGAACTCGGGTCAAATTCATCAGAGAGCACTGACTGCAAATTAGCCAAGGAAACATTTTTCACGTTGAAGCGTTTTATTTAAATATTCTTTTTTTTTAAGTGAAATGTATTTCAGCTGAGATTCGTTAAGTGAATGAGCTTTAAGTGAGGGATGGGAAGGGAAATTAAGATTATACATTAGTAAGAATACTTTTAAATGGCAGTCCTAACAGAACAGTAAAACAGCCTGCCAAGAAGGACTATGGAGTGTGCATTGCTGGAGATGTGTTAGATGCATGGGGCAGGACAGGCAGCCTGAAGTCTCTTCCTGCCCCTTTCCATCACCATACCCATTTCTAGCAGTGAGATATTGTTCACCCCACATCCCAATGCTCAGTTCTCCTTCTGACAGGCTCCACAGTGTAAAACATCCTGGTCCCCATAGGAGCTCTTAAAATAAATCATAGAATGACTTAGGTTGGAAGGGATCCCAATGCTCCCCCACCCTCACCCCTGCCATGGTCTGGATGCCCTCCAGCTCAGGCTGTCCAGGGCCCATCTGTAGCCTCGGGCACCTCCAGGGATGGGGCACCCATGGGGACCTCCCTCTGCATGAGGAATTTGCTCCTCACATCTGCCCTGAGTCTCCCTCTCCCAGTGATCTGTTTCCAGGATGCCAGCCCCATCGTGGCACCATCAACCCCGGTCAGCTCACCAACCAGTGCATGCCACCAACAGGAGATGGACGCAGGGATGGGTGCTTCTTTGCGAGCATTTGCAATAGCCCAGATGTGATCTGTTAAGGCAGCAGCACTGTCCCTTAGGGCCGTACCACCACAAGGGACAAGGACATAGAGCCCAGGGATGGAGCTGGAGCTGCCCTGCGGGAGAAAGATGTGGTGCAGAGCAAACACAGCAAGAATTCTTTCAGCCATCACTTTCTTCAGATTAAAACTGCAGGTTCAGATGCATCCAAATGCTTTGAAAACACAATGCTATCTTCTCTGAAACTTCTGCCTGGGAGGGAAGGGCAAAAGAAAAAACAGCAATCATCTGGGGAAAAGGAAAATGATTTGGTTTCCCATTTATTGAATGAAATAACTTCGGGGTATTTGTTTTTGGTTGTTGGTTTTTTTTTTTTTTCATTTCAAACAAATGTGAGCTTTGGTATTCTTCAGATTTATTTTAAACAAATTGCCCTTGATTGCTGCTTGTTGTTTTAGCTCCTTAGGAAAATACCAAACATAAGAAGCACATTGCTCAGTCCCAGCTAAATTAGGTGTTCCATTTAACCCAGCCGGGGGGGAGCCCACAGGCTTTTGAAAAGCAGCTCTGTTTAGGCATACAGCCCACACAGCTCTGGGGAAACACGGCTCAAGTTTGCTGGGGATGTGCATGGTCCCAGTTCATAACAGCGCATTATCCTCCTTCCAGTTCGTTATGCTCCTTCAGATCCTTAATTAAAGTCAACCTTTGCCTTGACACCAGGCAGCAGCTTGCTGTTGGTAGACGGAAACCTCTCAGCGGGGTCTTTGCAAAACACTGACTTTTTTTCCACTTGGATGGGTTGGCAATACAAGAAATCTGTGTTTTTAAGAAGTGATTTTTTCTCATTCTGCTAAGGATAGGGTTAAGGTTTCACTGAACATAAAATAAGTGCAGGATTCTGCCTTTTTGACCAAAAAAGAACAACAACAACAAAAAAAAACACAACAAAAACACAAGAAACAAGGAAAACACATTGAGGAAACATTCCACAGCAAGCAAGCCTCAATATGCAGCACGAGCACAACAGGGCAGCTGCAACTGAAATGCAGAGGTGAAAGCAGAGTGAGCATCCTTTCTAGACAGCAAGTCACAACTGGGATCAGCCATTTAAAAACAGCTGCTCCATCAAATGGAGCTCAGAGGGTGGTGACGCACTGAACAGGTTGCCCAAGGAGGCTGTGGATGCCCCATCCCTGCAGGCATTCAAGGCCAGGCTGGATGTGGCTCTGGGCAGCCTGGGCTGCTGGTTGGCGACCCTGCACATAGCAGGGGGTTGGAACTCAATGAGCACTGTGCTCCTTTGCAACCCAGGCCATTCTGTGATTCTATGATTCTATGAAAATAACGTGGCAAACAGTTTGCTACCCACCTCCCCTCCATACACCCGTTTGATCTGATCCGCATCCCGCCTGCTCTGCGGAAGGCAGCGCTCCGCAAGCAGTGGGGTGGCAGCACTTCAAACCCCACCACTTCATCCCCTGTTGGCTCAGACACAGCAGGAAACATTTAATCCCCTTTGGGCTGACGCAACACAATCCCATCCCATCAGTTCTTAGTTCAGTTTCGACAGACACGCTCGTTAAGGCGGAGGCTGGGTGGCTGAGTGCATCCTGCCCACGGTGAGCTTTGCACAGACAAGACAAGAGCAGGAAGAGGTGTTTTTCCTTCATCTACTTCTATTCTTGGAAATCTTCATTCCATATTTTTGCTCTAGGGGAGTAAAATACGGAAAAGCAGTTGTGGGGAAGGAAGGTAGCTTCCAGCTCTGTCCTGGCTACAGCACTGCAACTCTCCAAAACTCCATGTACCCCTCTTTTTGAATACATCAGGGAATTTCCCCATTAAAGAGCTTTGGGCTTTCAGTCTGATTTCAGATACATACCATTGGAAAATAAGCCCCGTTTGTCCTTTCCTCCCCTGCCAATCCCCCCCACTGAGCTGCTGCAGGGAATACCCACAGTCTGAAGTCACTGCTGGGGCTCCCCATAGGAGGGTACCTCCATCCCGAGCTCACAGCACACACAGCATGGCTTTGGGAAGGGGATCCCGGAGTGCCCACAGCCACTGAGGTGCTGCTGATGTGCTCAGCCCCCACCCCACCTCCATCCCCAGCAGCTCCACAGCCCGTGGTTTTGGGGTGTGTTGCCTCTTAGCATTGTGGCTGCAGCACCTCAAAATTCAGACAGGAAAACGTGGCTCTGTTTTTCCAGATGCACTGGTTTCCTTGCTTTATGAAAGCACATTATCAAAGCTTTTGGTTCTTTTTCTTTCCCAAATTAGGATTTCTCATGACATGAGAAATGTATTGTTTTCAGCGAAGTCTATAAGTTAGAGGAAAAAACAGCAAAGCAGGGGTCTCCTCCTTTCTTTTTCAACTTTCCAGTAGGGAAAGAGCAAGGAAAAACCATAAAACACAGCGGGAAAGCAGAGGTGTTGCAACCCTCATTGCCTCATATTCTCCCTTTCTGGGGCCAGGAGATTTTTCAATCCCATCCTTTTTGTCCTAAAGCAAATAAACCATGCAGAACAAGAAAGAGGGGGGGAAAGAAAACAAAATGAGAGAGATATCCTAAAACAGAACTATTGCTGTCATTGTTCTTAGAAGTGGGAGCAATGCTGTGTACACCAATACAAGGTGAGACCATTCACATTTTATCTTTGATGCTTCTATTCCGACTTTATGGCTGAGGTGGAAAGTCTTGACTAGAAATGTCTCTCTCAGTACACTCCACAGAGGAAATTTGGGAGGATTTGGGTATTACAGGTATGCTCTCATAAATATTTCTCTCTCAGTATAAGTTTTGTTCCTTCTGAAAGCCATTTTGGCCCCTGATTATGGCAGCTAAGTACAACCCCAGCTGCTCCCACCCTGAGAACCAGACCGAGGCATGGAAGCGGAGGAGAGGAACAACATTCCTGCAGTCATGCTGGGAAGCACGAGGCGTTCACAAGAATTGTATTTCCATTATCAGCCAAACAAGGTCTCAGCCTGGGTGAACTGAAGGAATACTTTTTCTGTTCCCATTTTGTGAATGCAAAGTGGGGCCAGGGAGTCACAGCACGTCCCCAAGGCAGCTGCCTGGTGCCGCTCCATGCACCAGCATTAAATATAGATGCAGCCATCCCCAAAAGACACAACGCCACGAGCAGCTTTCTCTCCCTGCACCTCAGCACACTCTGTATACCTTTTCCTCAGCAAAAGAAGAAGAAAAAGCAGCACAGAGTGAGAATATATATGATGCCTTGATATATAAGCTGTTTACACAGAGCAGCTCTTTTAATTAACAGGGACTGCTTGCTTTAAGCACGTTATTTTAATAGGTTTGCTCAAGGTGTGGGGTGCTGCTTTTCAAGCTGCTGAGAAATACTGCATGTTCCCATTGCATTGGCGGAAAATAAATTGATTTTATTTGTTCTTCTCTTAAATGAAACATAATTAAAGAGTGGGAATGTTCCCAGTCAAGGAGGAAAAAAAAAATGTTCAATTAAAAAGCAATCTACTTTATTAAGTTAAAATTCAATTTCAGGTTTTCATTACATGCAGCTGCATTGAAGTACAATGCTGATAGTTTACATCTGCCCTGAGATATTTGGATGCTGTATTGCTTTTATAGATGTAAATTCCTTAGATTTTGGAATAAAAAGGGCAGGCTTTGGAATGTAATATTATCGCCTAATCCATTCTGCTCTGTAACCTCTATCAGCAATTAATGACCTGAAATACAAAAGCAAAGTGATGAGCCTATAATGAATTACACCCTATGATGACACTTTCATTTTCGAGAACGCTGCATGTATTTACTGCAGACCTTTTACGTTTGTTGGCATTTCGTCCAATTAAGTTTAAACAGTACATGGGGCTGTATGGTGCACTGATTTCTTTAGGTCTTAAACCATTAAAGCTTTGTGCGTGCATCTGTAGAACAGCTGGAAGAAGCACTGCAGAATCTTCATCATGGTGAGGAAGGTGGAGAGGAAGCTCCTCCAAGAGGAGAGTTTCTAGTGAGGAGGGACTGCTCTGCTGGTTGTGAGGGTGACATCAACAAAGTTAATCCGACGTTCCCTGAGTCTGTGAGCCCAAGGAATGTGTACGCTTTGACCCCACTGCCTTCTGGAGCTCAGAGCCCAGAAGGGCTTCAAGAAGTAAAAATCAGTTGTTTCACACTCCCAGCACAGGCACGTAGCTGTCACTTTGCTGGAGTGGAGTTTGCATGCATTTCTCTGTAAAACACAAGGTAGGATTTATCCTTCTATCTGTCAGCACAAAAAACTCCGCAGAGTGCCAAAGGTACACTACAACCAGGGCTTGGTCAGTGGATAAAGAAAGGCAGCTTCCAAAGTCATCTCATCCCTGAGGCAGGGCGACGTTGGAAGTGGCCAATGGAAGTGCCACCTCATTTCTGCTGGCACCAAAGCACGTGATGACAAGAGCTCACATGAGCCAAATGTGGCCAGGCATGGGGTTGAGCGGGATGAGTTTCTCCCTCACAGAGCCTCTACATTATCCTAATCCAACACTCCAAGAAGATACAGAAGATAAATCCCTTCCTAAGGGTCAGTTTTACACTGGTTTAAGCAGCTGTATCTCTGCTAAACTCTGAAACCCAATCTGATGAATTCAATTAGGTATGAAAAGATCCAGAGGAACTTTTGGAAGACAGAGTAGGAGGGGAAAAAAAAAAGCCTTCCATTTGTAGCTCTGTGTTTTATTACAGGTGGAAGTCTCTCCTCCAACTTTTCAGGAGCATGCAGGTTGAAGCATGCAGCACCACGGCTGAAGGGTAAAAGAAGGGACTGAAGAGTGATATAATGCTAAGATGTGATTATTTTGCATTAATCTTGGCAAGAAGAGATGTTTGGTAGATGCTTAAGAGCAAAGATGAAGTACTGGCAGTGATTGGGCACGGCCAGCAAAGACTGGAGCCTCCTTCAAAGCTGTGAGGGTGACCACAGCCCTTCTGGTGCTCAGGGAACATTAAAGGCTGTCTCAGTGCTGACTCAGGCTAAAGCTTCCTAATGGAATAGAAACTGAGAGAGAGAAACAGCACTATAAAACAGATGGAAGAGCAGACACTAATGGCAAAACAGAACTGCCACTGAGAGAGAACACTTCTTCAGATGGTGGATAAGCAGATACAGGCTCCTGGGACTCCAGGTGTAAGTCAGGAGGTATTTTCTAGACAGAAACTTCCCCTAGGGAAAGGTGTGCCCACATCTGCTCGAAGAAAAGCTCTTCTGGCCAACAGTCCATTGGAGGACACAAGTAGGACAGTCCCCACTGGGGTTGGAGCTCTGGTTTCCAGCTCTCTGTACTCTTCCACCAGAAAACCCAACACAAAACTCCTCTGTACCTCAGTAAGAGACAATATAAGAGAAAATAGGAGACAATAACCTCACACAGCAACTTTTTAAGAAGCATTACCACTACGAAAGGGTAAAGTTGAGCATCAGATTCCCCAAACTTCTGATCTACAGCTGTTTGTATCACTGGGCTTTCCCAAACTACGAAACACTAATTGCGTGCTGACTGCAGGCAGTGGGGAAGCCACCAAAGTGCCACGAAATGAGAGCAAAAATACAGATACCAGCATCAAATGCAGCTTTCAATTCAAGAAATAACTGAGCCAAGAAAAACCTGCTCAGTTTGGCCACGAGAGAGCTGAGAGTTGTGCTGGGGTGGGATAACAAGATAACTCTCCGAGCTTTCCCAAGGGAAGCTCTTGTGAATCATACAAAGGGGAAAACTAAGCAAAATAGCTGTGAGAATATTAGGCTGATAGGGGAAAAGCCCAGAGATTTATTAGATTAAGGAACAGGTTCCTAAGGGAGGTAATCGCAGCACCATTGTTTGGGATATTTTAAGCTCTGCTGCAGGAAAAAGGAGAAGCATTGGGAAATGCAGAGCTAAAAAAAAGCGGAGCTGAAGAAACTAGATAGGGAACAGTCTGTTTGATTGATTCTGCCCCTTTCAGCAGTGAAAGCCCACAAGCAGCCTGTAGCTTCCTCACACAAATTCATTATTCAAACGCATTAGAAGAACATTTCTTCCAAATCCACTGCTTCATAGGTTGACTGTGAGTATCACGAATGGAAATCTTGTCTGCCCAGATTTCTGGCACCAACCCCAGCAAGCAGAGAAGGAGTTTTCAGCCCTCATCCTTGGAGCTGGTTGCCTATGGCCTTGCAAGGCCACCTCAGCAGCATCCATCACTGCCCATTTGTTCCCAAATTCTGCAAGCTCTCCCACAGAGCAGCCCCAAACTCATTCCTTCCTCCATCCCATGGGAACCTACTAATGGATTTGCCCCCAGACTCACTGCAAAGGCAAAAACCCATGTGTTGGGTTCACTGCTTCCTGACAGCAGTGCCTTTTTGGGAAGAGCTATTCGCATTAACGATTTAGTCAGCTTCACTCAATGCATCACCTTCTTGACATCAGCAGCATTAGCAATTCATTGCATTTCATTTTATGCTCTGTAGGGTGAGAGAATACTGTTGTAAATTGAATTAATGCTTGGTTTTCCTTTGAAATAGTAATACCAAATAAATAATTTAGTCCATGCATGGGGAGGGGGGAGAAAGGATAATGGGAAGAAACTTTAGTCAACTCTAATATGTGTTACCAAAAAGGGTGTACACTTCAACATCCCTAACTGTGAAAATGCTTTGTGGGCTTAATTCCATGGAAATTAAAACTTTTGTCCACCGTAGAAATGTTGTGTTAAAGATACAAAAAAGTTTATGCTGTTAAAGCAATGTACCATTTAGCCTTCAGTTACAGCATTGGGAAGACAGGAATATTGCTGTGCAGTGGACTGGAGAGAAGTTGAATTAGTTCAGTCAATTAAGTCATGATTAATTTATGTTAGATCTTGTTCTCTTGAGTCTATAAAAACAAAGACTTTAGTTAACTGGCAACATTTAGTTTAATAAAAGCAAAGTCTTTAATGATGACTTCAGGAGGGGGGAAAAAAAAACACACCGCTGACAAAATCAATGGACAGCAAGATTCCTGTTTAATTTGTGTCAACGCGAGTTAAAATAACTTCAGGGACTAATACAAAAGGGATGCTCACTTCAGATGGGGAACCAGATTCTCCAGATCTTGATTAGCACAGCTCCACCACTACGTGTGATACATCCCAAATGCAGAAAGCTCCTGCACATGCTTTCCTTCCACTGTTTCCCTACCTTTCCCATTGGGCTGCCTGTGCCCCGTGCTTTAGGCTGCAAAGAATGGGTTGCAGCACTAGCAAAATCACACCAATGCAATAATGATTCCCCATAATGATTCCCCTCTGTTACAAAGCTATGGGCATTCTGTGCATTTAATTGCTCCAAATACCAGGGAGAGCTTCTGGGAGCCAGGGGCTCTCCGATGATTGCTGGAATGCAGATGACGAAAAAAAACTCCATTTGTTTCTCTGCAAGCATGGAAAAGTTACATATGTTGAGATATAGATGACAATATCAATACAGATTTCAGCATCTCAGGTGAGGACCTGAGGACTGCGCTGGGGGAGGTCAGTTCAGGTGCCAGGTCCATTTTCCTTCCCTACTCAACCCAGAGCTCATTTGCAGAGCCATCAGCGTTGTCCCTCTTCCTCTCAACAGCCAAGAGCTAAACTTAGCTGACGTGAAATCCCCACTGAAAGTTATTTCACAACCACGGAGCTGAAATCAAAGGAATTGAAGTCACATGCATGCACACCTTCAAGTCCTCCAGTGTGACTTCTGAGCAACGTGGCAGCTGCACATCAGCCCTCCCATGGCTGTGATAGAGCTGCCAAATGCCCTCCAGAAGAAGCCATTGCCATGAGACGTTCCATCATTTGGATCGGTGACATTTTGGATCTACCTCAGAACGAGACAGCAGCACAGAGTGAAATAAACTGAGCAGTCACAAACTCAGTCTGCGCTCCAACAAGCAAGGACTCGGGGCACAGCTCAGGATTATCCATGCTGCGTTCTGTTAGGCTCTCCATTGGGCTCTGCTTCCCTCCTGAGAGCAGATGAAATATCTGCTCAACGAAGAACAAGGGGACAGAAACACTCTCTGAGACACTTCCTCCACGAACATTTGTGTTGTGAGTTATGGAGCATACCCCTGTGACACGAAGCCAGCCTCAGCCCCAGCACCCGGCGTGCTCTCTGGAACGCAGGAAGTCACACTCCATCTTTGTGTCACCCCTCCTTTCTGCTCCTGGCATGGAAGATTTCCTTCCTGAAAGCGAGCCTGTAGAAAATGATACAGTAGCTTAAATTCTGTTGTTTCTCAGTAATAACTGCAACAATTTCCTGTGGTCCAGAAAATCAAGCACCTTTTTTTGCATGAGATATGCAAGCACATGGCAAACTTGTCCATGAAGTTGGAAAGGTTCCCAAACACAGCACGAGGCCTGAAGAAACAAAGCAGGTTTAAGTGGCAAATTCTTGGCTGAAGGATCAGGAGAACAGCACAGCATGCAGCAAGCTTTGGCTGCTTAACAAGAACCCAAAGGAAAACACAGGCAGGAGTTAAAATGGGAGCTGCTGGAGAGAGGGAAACCTGCCAGAGCAGAGCGAGATGGTAACGGAGTCACTGAGCTCACAAGGTCACACCACTGAGATGAGCAGGAGGCTGGAGGGGAGCTGTGTGATGTCCCCAGTGGTGAGCTCAGGTTTGGGCTTTGCTGGGAAATGCCCACAGCCAGCTCAGCAACAGCAATGGATTGCTTCATCCCACACCTGCACCCAACTGTCCACCTGTGGGAAGTTTTGCCCAACACACAGCATCAGTGGAGATGGGGAGACATGCAACAGCAGGACCAGTCCCTACACTGTAGGGAGCTACTTTCCAGCCCTTCCTCCTCTGTTAGCATCACATCTACTACAAATCTTGTGATTTATGCAACATGTCACACCTCCAGCTGATTCCTCACCTGTTGTTTTCCTTATCACAGGGGAAGCAATAACTGTGTTGAAGTGCACCTCTACCACCTGCCTCCTATCTGTATCAACACAGAAGGAATTCCTCAAGTAAAGGCCCAAATCATCTTCCTGCTTCTCTTCCTCATATCAGCTCAAGAAGCACTTGGCTATCAGCATTGGAGGAGCCTGAAAAATGGTGTTCTCTTTTGCACTACCTCCAATAAACTGTTAGCTGGGAGGAGGATAATGGCCAGTCACTGCAACTCCAGCACTGCAGAACTGCTACAGACTTGTTTGCACAGCCCCACAGACACAAGCAGTGTCTCCAGGCAGATGAATGATGAGGGAGCATTTTTGATAGTGCCGGGTTGATTTGCAAACATGAATCTGAGCAAACTTCAACAGCAAAACAATTTCATATTCTGCCCTGCCATTAAGAGGAAAGGCTGAGATTTTTCCTCCCAGAAACTACAAGCAGTGAAGGACAGTCCAAAGAGCTGAAGTAATATCTATACATCTTATTATTGTGATCCAGACTTTAAAAACCTGAATGCTTAACCGGGTTACTCTCAGAGCAAAACACTTAATTATTCAGAACCAGCAGTGAGACAACTGCTATCCATTTCCAGTTACCCAGCCATGCAGAGTATAAAATGTCGTGACATATCAATGAGAGATGCAGCCTAAGATACCAACTGTGGAGAAGAGGAAGCAACAGGAATAAGCTGGCTGATCCAAAAACAAATGCTGGGACCTCACAGAGCCCAAGCCCAGGTACCAACCAGCCATTGCCAGCACTGCTGCTCATTTGTGAACAAAACATATTTACATTCTCTGCACTCAAATCAATACTTCCCACCTGAACCCACACAGCACAATCTGTTTTTGAGAGTAACTGTAAAGAAATTCTATCTAAAAAAATAAAATACAAATAAAATGGTGTTTTCTTCCCAAACTCACAGCACAAATCATCCTTATGTGATTGCACGCTAGTAATAAGGGTTTACAAACAAATGCCAACATACAGTGACTGCTTCCTCCTCCTGAGCCTCCTGCATCACTTCCTCCTCATTAAGAAAAATTCCCCTTTCCAGGGCTGTGTCTGAAATGCAGCTTCAGCTGTGTTCTGGCCCACCTCGAGCTCTTCCACACCATCCCACATTCACATGGAGCTCTCAGAGCTCCATGGAGTCTGAACAGCAGGTGCTGCTGCCTCTGTGAAATTCAGATCTTTTCTTTCTAGGGTAGTTTGGTTTAAAATATCCCTTTGCCTTCTTAGAACATCAGCACTTTTCACTTTCATTGCAGGAATGCCTTCCAACCCAAGGAACTGGGGCAGGAAGAGAATATGCTTGATGCTACATAAAATAAACCAAAAAGTTTGTTTCTTCTCCAAATATTCTGCATCAGGATAGAGCAATTACGCTTTTGCTTTTTTGATTACGCTTCCTTTCATTACAGGGCAATTGCACACTCTTATTCATACTCTCCTATTGCACACACCTTCTCTCTACCCAAAATACACAAAGCAGCAATACTGAAGAACAAGAAATGTGTTGGACTCGGTGACTCCTACAAGTCCCTCCCAACTCAGGATATTCTATGATTCTATAAGGTTTAAAAGTCCAGACACCAGAGCAGTTGTTATTAAGCAGTAATGCATATATCTGAACCCAAAACACAACAGTGGCCCCAAGGGCTTGCAGAGATCCCTCTTCTCCACCACCGCAAAAGATCACAATGGCACCCTGCCCCGCTGTGGGGTGGCACAGCCAGTGGGTCAAAGACCCCGATGTCAATTGACTTCCTTTGTAGGAAGGGAGTTATGCTAGCACCAAAGTTTGCAGTAAGTTTTTTCCTCTCTTTCCTCTCTTCTTTGCCACACAGTCCAAAATTGATAGAATCGTAGAACCATAGAATGGCTTAGGTTGGAAGGGACCTCAAGGATCACCAAGCTCCAACCCCCCCTGCCACAGGACCCAGAATAAAAAATAATTGGTTTTGAACCAAAATGTCTTGCAGGCATACACGCCTCAGTGTCAGCACTGCAGCAAATGATACGCATTTTCTAAAACACCTCACTGCTCACACGGTCCCATCTGTTTGTATCACCACCAATGGGATGCTCTACCCCACGAGCAGCCATTCTGGGTGAAATCCAGGACATGAATCACTTAACCCAAAGCCCTGGCCCTGAAAACAGGGTAATGAAACAGAGATTTATGAAGGACTGGATGAGATAGGGCAGGTACAGAGTATTCCTGCCTCTGGCCGTCTCTTCTCAAAATATTCAATCAATATCCTCTAGAGAACATCTTTGAGGACCATAATATTGCCTATGTCTTTTTGGCTTCACTCATCCAAAAATAAACTTGCAGAAGATTCTGCTCACTGCCCAGCATCAGCCTACACCAAGAGCACAGTCAGATTATCTCACATCAGCCTCCTCTCCATCCCTCTGCTCTCTATGCTCAGTTTGGTCACACCAACCTGTTCCTACTGCAGAGAGGTTGCCTTGCTCCTCACACAAGTTGTGATCTCTGCTCGTGAGAGGCAACAGTGCACGTGAAATAGTGAAAAAGGCAGAGAGAAGGCACCACTCAGGCCTCATGCTTTCTCTGACCTGCATGTACCCAAGAACAGAGAGCTACAGCTGGAGGTCCCACGGTCCCACTAAGGATTCACCTCCTTGGTCCACCTGAGGTGCTCCTCCTGATCCACCTCCCCTCAGCATGAGGAAATGGCCACTTCCAAGATCTGCTTCATTGAAGCTTCACCCACATCTGCCATTTGCTGACCTACATAAGATGCCCAAGATGAATCCTTGCCCTTTTATGACACAGGAGGCTCATACATCCCACATCAACAAGCCATGGACCAGTCTGACTATGGCACTGCCACAAGGACAACCTCCTTCATCCCAGCTTTATGCTTCTAGGTCAGATCCTAAGGGATGCAGCACACAGGAGGGTTGGTGGGAATAACAATGTGAGCTTAAGCATTTATGCCCTATTCCTGAAGGTGCCCAAGGCCAGGCTGGATGGGGCACTGGGCAGCATGAGCTGATGGGAGGCAACCCACCCACAGCAGGGGTTGGAACTGGATGGGCTTTAAGGTCCCTTATAACCTAGGCTGTCCTATGATTCACATGTCCGAATTTTGTTCTTTTCCTTATAAATGGCTGAGAGCAATTAGTAAAATCCAGGACCTACAGCTCAGTGCCACCTTGTAAGACCCCTCAGGTCTTCTGCAAGATGTCCGGGCAGCTGCAGGCCTTGCATCAGGAGCAGGTTGGCTGTTTCATGGGAAGACCAATGTGGCCCAAGCTGTCCAGTGGGAAATGCAGCTGTATTCACCACCTCTCCGCAAAAATACCAGCGTGGTGCATTTATGCTTTGCTCTCTACTTTGCAGCAATTGAACTCCAAAAGCCGTACAGGATAATCTCATTGACAGCAGAAACTGACTGATGAAATTACACTTAATGAAAGTGTATGGGCTATTAAACAAAAGGATTTTTCCAAAAATAGGATTATTTCAGCTTCAGAAGTGCTGTCTTGCTCTCTCCTTCTGCCTTTCTAAGTATCAAGGTCTTTATGACACCAGGAGCTGTGCAATACCTGCCCTTAGCTGCCACTTGCAGCAGACTGCATTTTTAGTTAAGGTAAAAGAATTGGAAAAAGATTTTATTTTTTTTTATATGCTGTCTGGGAGAATAAGTGAAAATATGCTACCAATCTTTACTCTACACTTAAAGTGTTAACTGTTAAAAGAAAGAATGTTACTTATATTAGAATAGTAATAAAATAAGGCATGCAATTCAACAGCTTTAACCCCGCACTGAGGTTTCCTAATGTCACAGGAACAAACTGACAATGAACTAAAACCTCTGTCTATCATGTCCAAGTTCTTGTCCGTGGCAGTGTCAAAAGCCAGATGCTTGGAAAGGATTTACAAAAACGTGGCAGTTGGTGAATGAGGTATAATTGCTTTCCATATACATCCTCATCCAATATCCTAAAAGCAGAGAAATAGCCTCTACCATCTATGCTAAGTAGAGTATAGCGTACGCCAAATATGCAAAGTAAATTGTACTCAGGACTGCAATTTAAATTTTAATGAAGGATTTTTTGGAAAAATACATATTGCAAAGACAAAACATGAAATATTTACACAGAAGATTCAAACCTGGAACAGCAGGAACTAATAGCCAGGAGGTGCTTTGGGTTTTAAATCTTACCAGGAAGAAAGGAAAGTAGGGAGGACAGGAAAACATGCATATTGCTTATTCTTAATCTTATATACTTTGCAAGTTTTCAGATGGATTTTAGCATTATGAAACAAATCTGGGTGTTTGTGGGAAATAGATATCACGTGCCCTGCCAAACAGAAGCCTGCAGAGTGACCTTTCTGCAGTCTGACCATGTCGGAGTCACTACCTATCACACTGCAGGCATGCTCCCTAACGATTAATGTATGGCAATACATCAATATCAACTCATATCAATATCATCACATCAATAAAGTCACTACAGTGCGCCACTCTCCAAGCAAGACCTGCCATCCATAAGGCTGGAACAGATGCTCAACAACAACAGAAATATAACCCATGAAGGGTGACAGATAAATAATACGCACTGCCCTGTGGTGTGATCAGGCAATGGTAGGGAGAGAAAGAAGACATAAAAAAGAGAGAGTTGAAGGTTATTTCACTTCTGCTGAAGTGAGAGAACATTGGCTCTGGCTCCTCATCTCCCCAAATAACTTCATCTTTGTGCAGATTACAAAGTGATTCTCCTGCTCAGGTGTAAATTAATGAAAATTAGGCTCAGTGCTGTATATTACAGTTTCCCTTTTGAACAAAAAGAACTGTTTAAAGGCTTCCATTAGAAATGATTGGTTCATCTGTCTGGTGGAGCTACCTTTTTTTTTTTTTTGTGAAGCTAATAAATCAGCATAATGATAATTGGACAAAGATTCAAGACATCTGTAAGACTTCCTGGAAATTAAAACCTATTCAGTTGGAGGAGAAAATTAAGTCACCTAAGTGACCTAGGTGCAGAAGGAGTGTTTCAGATTCCTATTCTTTAGTTTCCTTTTCCTACTATTTGTTACTTTCACAAGCACAAGACCTCTATGCCCATCAGGCAAAACCTTCTTCATAAGCCCAACAGAAAAGTGCCAGAAAAACTCAGTGCAAAATCATAGAATCACTGCGGTTGGAAAAGACCTCCAAGCTCATCCAGTCCAACCATCCACCTACCACTAATATTTCCCCACTAAACCACGTCCCTCAGTACCACATCCAAATGGTTCTTGTACACCTCCAGGGATGGCGACCCCACCACCTCCCTGGGCAGCCCATTGCAGTGCCTCAACACTCCCTGGGAGAAGAAATTAATACACTGTGATGCTTTCCTTCTTGCATTAGAGAAGTCAGAACATACCATTTCCTCCATTTAAGTACCTAACAAGGTGATGTTGGTTTCATTTTTTGGTTGGAGTGCTTCTGGGCAGAAAAAACAGAACGCTAATTCCAATGAATTTGGAATAAGAATGAAGGAGGAGACTGGAAGAAATCATATCCATGGGAAGGATGGCACTGGGCAAGGGTTGGAGGGAAGTGAGGGAAAAAGAAGAATGTATGGGATCTTCCAAGATGGGATTGCCAAGACAGGCTGCTCCCTACCTTGACCCAAAATTGCATCTCCAGCAGCTGTAATCAAAAGATTCACAACTCAGGAGCCTCCACCACTGTCCTGTGCAAGCCTCAGCTGCTGCTTGCCACCACAGACCTCCAAAGCACTGCTGACAGAGCGATCTTTGTGAACCCACGGCATGCAGTGAATCTGTTCAGGACATCAGGCAAGTCTTATCAAAGCCCAGCATCCCTGAGCACGAGTGATTTACCTGCAGACCCCCATGGCAGACATTGTTGGGAGAAATCACCTGTTGCAAAGATTATGGATACCTTCTCTACGTGTCTCATGGATGGGGGAGAGGGGAATGATTCATCACAATGACATCGTTTTCCCTATCATCTCCTCCAGGGTGGATCAGAGGAATACTCTGCTTCAGTGAACCTCTGTTTCAGCGCTTGGTCCCGCTCACTCATTAATGTATGTGGTCAGCTTCTAACCCAAGAACACAGGGAAGAAAACCAGCCATACGTGCTGCAGGATGAAAATCGGTGTTGTTCTGAGAAGCAGGCAGAATTAAACTCAACTCCCCCACAAATATGGCTCATAAACAATAGACTCTTACGGCCATCCCCCTCTGTGCGTGCATCTGGGTGTTTGCAACGCTTTGATATCTATGGCAAGAAACGCTCTCAATTGTCAATGTATTTTTATCCTCAAGTGTAATTAACCTCAATATCCTTTCATTTACGATGTCGAAATCAGAGACTGGCTGCTGGAGTTGGGTAGCAGAGGTTTGTGCCTATCTGTGATCAAAGCACCCAGGGACATTATTTCTCTGATTATTCTAAATACGTCTCTGTACTCATAGAAGTGGTGTGAAGTGAGGGGGTGGACACCAATATGAATAGATTGCTCAGATTGGGCTGTAGGTCTGGTTCATAAAAAGATGCCGAGCTACTGATATTCAGTCTCCTGCTATGAGGAAATCTAAAATTCCAACATTACATTTCCACTTAAATTGGAATATAAACTCAGAATCTCTGCTTTGCAAGAAAATAAAACACTCAGAAAACAGTTCGGTACCATCCCTACGCTTCTTCTTCTGGAGAGTTCAGTACATTTCTTGTAGGTCAAAGTTTTAAAAGCTTCATTTCAATCTCCTTTTCACTTTGCCTTTATCATTTTGACTTTTACATCACACAATGCCCAGCATTCCTGAAGAGTTAAAGTAAAAATGTTGAAGTATAACATCCTGATGATGCCCTTCGGCCTTCTCACAAAATAAGCATTTAAAAACAGCATCAGAAAATCCTTCACCAGCAAATCTCCTGCCCAGCCCAGCTCCCAGTGGCACCAGATCCATACACTGCCTCTGGGGCTGCCTCAGCCCCACTCCCCCTGGGCACAGCACTCTTGAAAAACCATTCCCACTAATAAGAGCAACTGCAAATCCTGCTTTCTCATACACTGCACCAAAACACAGTCAAACAAAGACATAATCCATGTGAGGAGCATGTCTAAATAGAAGTAATCAACTGCTTACCTCGCACTTAATAGCAGAGGTGTCAAAGCAGCACGAACAAGCTCTCAGCACAGTGAAAAAAAACACCTTCTACTAAAGATATTTAGAGAAGCAATGCAAAACTTGGTTGCAGTTCAGTGTGTTTTAAGTTATATTCCTTCTTTCATGCATCCCACCCACAAGAGCGAAGCGCTAAATTCCTTATAGGTGAAATGCAGCACTCTCATCCCAGCTTTGCACATGGGAAAGTGAGACAGGCATACCTGGAATGCCATAAGGCTGCACATGAGTGGAGAACTTAAGTTTCCCGAGCCTCACTTAGGTCAGTGCTCTATGCATCAGGAATGCTCTCTCAAGCTGAAAACTAAAGTCCCCTATAAAACCACGCAGGCTTAAATAACAGGTCTATAAGTGACTACAGGATCTTTCATCTCTCTCTTTTTCTCTCTCTCATAATTTAATTTCACAGAAAGAGAGTGAAGTGAAAGATCACATCATTACCAGTGACGAGATGTGGTGTCACCACTACGAGCTGGAGTCAAAACAGCAGTCCCTGGAGTGGCAGCACATGAATTCCCCATCAAACAAAAGTCCAAGATTCAGCCCTCAGCAGGTCAAGCCACATGCACCGTCTTTTGGGACAGGGAAGGAGTGATGGGGATATTCTGCAACCTGGACAAACAATCAGCTCTGACTGCTATGGCATGACACTGACTGAGCTGAAAGCTCCAAGTCCAGAGTCAGGCCAGAGAAGAAGGCAACCTTTCTCTTGCAACACAATAACGCCAGGCTCGACATCAGTTTGAAGATCATGGATTACCTTGCCAATCTTGGTCAGGCTGTCCTACCACATCCACGGTATAGTCCAGATTTGGCACCTTCCATCCGACTTCCATCTGTTTGGGCCAATGAAAGATGGAGTGCATGGGCAACATTTTCCTAGCAACAATGCCATCAGAGCAGCTGTGAAACACTGGGTCACCTCCGCTGGTACAGATTTTTATGAGATCATCAGGCAAGCTCTTGTTCATCACTGGCAAACACATACAGCTAATGGTGATGATTATGTTGAAAAATGGTGTTTGTAGTTGAGAATTCAATCTATTAAATGGTACTATTGTTCTCTTTGTGTCTGCTGTAGTTTTCATGGAAATAAATAGAAGGTATTACTTTTGGAGCAACCTACATATATTCTTCACAATACCAGGAACCAAGCCACGATTGACTGATGAGCAGGTGATTGATAGGAGAGCAATCCGAAACCAAAACAGAACATTGCTTAGAGTAAATCAGGTAGGTGGCTACAAATCCAAGGCTCTCCTTGGGTAATTTTAATGAGAATGCAGCTATAGAAGCTGAGTGCAGGAATGTCACTTACCAAGAGTCATGCAAGGATAGCACACCAAAGAGCTGCCCTGCAGATAATGCAGCAGACATGAGCATCCACGGGATAAATTTCTAAGGGATCAGGAATTTGATTAAGAGAAAACATGAGGGAAAAAATATAAAAGAAGCCCTGAGCCACAACGCAAGCTGATGAATCATTCAAAAACTATCTGATAAAAGACCAGATTTGCTCACCTGCTGCTCCTGAGTTACATAGTGATGTCACCTTGAACCCAGAGGAAACAAGCTACTTAAGCAAATCACAAACAAACAAACACATTTGTACACTGTAAGAACACTGCACACTGCAGGCAATGGCTTCCCTCTCTGGGCAGAGCTCTACACTTTCTCTGCATGCTCCAGCAGCAATCAGAATGTGGCAGAAGCCCTGGCTGGGCAGTACGTCCCTGACTCCCTGACAGGAGAGGCAACGGCTGTTTACCAGGGTGGACAGTGATAGGACAAGGGGGAATGGTTTTAAACTGAGACAGGGGAGGTTTAGGTCAGATATTAGGAGGAAGTTTTTCCCCCATAGGGTGGTGACGCACTGAACAGGTTGCCCAAGGAGGCTGTGGATGCCCCATCCCTGCAGGCATTCAAGGCCAGGCTGGATGTGGCTCTGGGCAGCCTGGTCTGCTGGTTGGCGACCCTGCACATAGCAGGGGGTTGGAACTCAATGAGCATTGTGCTCCTTTGCAACCCAGGCCATTCTGTGATTCTATGATGACATTTCAATGCACAAACTGAGGGAAAGTCACATTTCATAGAACATAACTGAAGACATATGATAGCAAAGAAGTCTGATCGTACCAGTTTGCCACTCTGCTTTTTAAATTGAAGATTTTTATTTCTTAGCTTGCATATTTATTTAATAAAGCTCTCTTTAAATTACTCTGTACAAACTCACAGGAATTGGCTCTTGTCTTCATTCTTTAAATTAAAAAAAATAATAATTGACAAAAAAAATTGACAAACAAAGGGCGAGGAGCAGAGGTGCTCACTTCTGAGGAGACAAAAACTCAATGGAAATCTCTCCCTTCCCGTTTGTGCTGCTAATTACTATCATAACTCTGCACGAGCACAGAGTTATGAAGGGTGGGTGTGGGATCAGGGCACGAAAGGTTAATTAAAATGCTCAGAGAAGAGCAAGGAAGATGACTGTACAGCAACCCCAAGCAGCAGAGCTGCCTATAGTTTTACAGCGTATTCTACAGCTGCTCTTTGCTAAATGAAACACTATTTTTTCCCATCTCCATAAGTGACCTTTAATTGTTGTGTTCGCCGCAGGATTTGCTGCAGTGCTACCTTCTTTTCCATTGCAGATTCTGCTGGACTTTCTCTGAATTCCTTGCCGTAGCTTTTGGTTTTTTTCCTCTTGTTTGGCTGAGTTTTGCTGAGTTGAATCCCTGCAGGGACCACGCCAGACGCTCACTTTGTGTTTATGGACACATGCCTCCTACAAAGGACACTGGGCATATTCTGAGATCCTCTTTCAAAAGCCCTAACCAGCTGTCATCGCCGCGCTTCTGTTCTCCAACCAATTTCCTCCCCTACCTCCAGACACAGAAGCTCTCTGGCAATCTGTTACAAAACTGTCGCTTGCTCCTCTGCTGCACAGTGCCCACAAGAGGAACATGCTGCAGACTTGAGAAGTTTTTTCCACTTCTTTTTTCCTGTTTAACCTTAAAGTCTGTGCAGAAAGCCTGAGACAAAGGCCGTCGATCTGCCTCCGCATCAGACCAGCGAAGGGCTGCATTGCTCCATCCCTGCAGAAAGCATGTTCTGAAATTTGATTTGGAGGATACTAACCCTTAATTCTGGCCACACAAAACACCTACTCGATCCAAACAAGCAATCCCAAAAGAGAAACCTGGCACATTTTGAGCACCCTAAAAATGAACCGCTCGGTGAGCCACCATTGAATATCAGGGTTTAATCACTCTCCGCTTCTCTTTCCTCCTCAGCACGAGGGAACAGCATCACTGCTCCTTCACACAGCTCCGTTAGATGAGCGTGATGGAGGCTCACACAGTCCTCCAAGATGGTCTGATGTAAGACAACACATAAGGAAATCTCTTAATCTCATTCAGTGAAATTATTACACAAAGACTGATCCCCAAAATCTAAACAACAACCTGTGAGTTCCTGCAGCCATTTCCCCCCTTCTAACCTTTTCTTCCCCTCAGCACAACACAAAAAGCTTGGGAAAACAACTCTCTTCAAGTTGAGACTTGAAGCAACAACTACAGCAGAAGGTCATTTTCAATAAGGCTGGACTGAGCTGACTCTGTTATACTGCCTTTACTTTAGGTTAGAAATAGGCTTCAAGTTTTACGAAATTGTATGTTGCAGTCTATTGTTAAGCAGGACGTCCCCACAAGGCCATGTGCAAACGATGCTAAAAGATGCCAATATGTGAAATCTCCATGTCAGCCACTTCCTATGTGCTGGGATAAATCCCTGGTCCATGTGAGGCAACAGGGATGCACCAAACCCAGCTGCACCACGTAGCTCACATGCCTTTGCTGTGCCAGCTCAGAAGATGATTCCTTTTGCTATGCCAACACGTTGGCCAGGGAACTGTAACAAAAAGAGGAAAAAAGCAAAATACCAATAACAGCTGCCTGGGTATGCTGAAATAATCACACCCTGCTGCAATCCCTTCGAGTAGGAAAAAAAAGAACACTCTAACACATCTTTTCGTTCTGATCTTCCTAATCAATACAAATCTCAGTCCTTAACTCTTCATTTTGAACAGCTCGTTGTATCCATCACTTACACAACCAACGCTGCAGGAGATTTCCACAACGTTATCAAAACCGAATCAACAAATCAAACGTACCACAGCATGGCTGTACACTAGGAAAAGTCCCACACTCAGCTTAGGCAAGGTGTTCAGGAGATTAAAATACATGTTTTTTGATGAATGTTCGAGCCTTCCTTTTGATCTCAGAAATCCAAAGCCCCTTCCTGGTTTGTTCCAGTCTGTTGATTAAGACAATGATATTCCCAACAGTGCTATATTAGGAGCAATTATAGATTATGAAATGAGTACATCAGGAACTTGTGCTGACGTGAAGGCTACAGAACAGCTTCTAAACAATTGAGAAAGGTGAGCATGGTACTTACGAGGAGTGTAGTAACACGGTTCTTCGTCAATGCATCCATCCTCACCTCCTGCAGTGGGTAACTGTGTCCTCGTTTGGATGCAGGAGGATGGTGCCTGAAATATCCTCCTCACCTCCTCACTGATGGCTTCATGACGACTTCTGTGGAGACCTGCCGTTCTTCTGTCCTGTTTGCCATTGTGCCATTAGCATAACTTAATCTAGAGACAGGATAAGTCATAGAGCCAGAATGGCCTAGGTTGGAAAGGAGCACAGTGCTCATCCAGTTCCAACCCCCTGCTATGTGCAGGGTCACCAACCAGCAGACCAGGCTGCCCAGAGCCACATCCAGCCTGGCCTGAATGCCTGCAGGGATGGGGCATCCACAGCCTCCTTGGGCAACCTGTTAAATCAGTACAGACAGGTCAACAGGAGATCATGCAGCAAGCCAATAACAGAATCAGGATTAGGGCTTCTGCTATTAATTGATCACTTCTAAGAACATCTGAAGACAGAGGACCCAGAGCAAACACTGCTTTTCAAGAGTAGGATAGTGATAACCACATTCATCCCTAAGCTTTCATATCTATTTCACATGAGATTTCCTCTCCTAAAAAATGGTTCTGGCATTTTCTTAGCTAACTGAAGTTGTCTTCATTAATAACACAATTGCACTCATGGAGTATCAAAATATGCTGCTTGCTCCATTATTGTCAGCTTTGTTTGTTTCATTTTTCTGAAAACGTCCATAATTGGCAATATTTTCAGGAATGAGTTGATACTGTGCTAACAAAATGTTACAGCTTGGCACAAAGGAAAAGATTTGTGTCTGCAAAGTCTCGATTCATCTTGAAGGTTAATTATAAAAATTTACTGTTAACTTCCTGGGCTTTTTCCTTTGTAAATGCCCCAAGACAAGAAATAATTATAATAAACTGCAAATATGGCTCCCAGAGGTAACCAGCACAAGGGTTATTTACTGACTAATAGTGTATCTTAGCATTTGATGTCATACAAATCCCTCGTCATTATGGAGATTTCATTTACACCTTTCACTTATTTTTGCTTTACTAAATCCATTTCAGATGCTGAGTGTTACCTGTTATCACAATAATTGTACCTCTGATTTTTGTCATTTTTGGACATGTAACAATGGTAAGAAAAGATCAAATAGAAATAATATCACTTAATGAGATCAATGGCACAGGGTTTTGCAATGCTTTCTGCAATTCAAAAACCATATTAAGCAATAGTATCTACATACGACAATTATTTGTGGGCATTTTGATCTTTGCATGAGGGTCTCTGCAGCTTTCCACTGCTCACTCCTCTTTCCTGCAGCCCAAAGACTGTCAGTCTCCTTCCCCTGGACAAGGTGCAAAAATCAATGTTCTCCCTTTGTTGACAGCACTAAGTCCTCCAAGCTGCAGGCCCCTTGATATTAGCTGTGGGACTCCCGAAACCCCAAGCAAACTTGCAAGCATTCCACAACTGCACGGCTCAACTTCATTTACACCTGGAGCCTGAAATGAGGGAACAAGCACACAAGCAATTCTCTCAGCATGGACAGCCAAAGCCATTAGCAGAGTTTTGCACCAGCTGACAGCACAGGCTTTTCTTCCTTCCCCTATTTCTTCCCAGGGAATATTTGGAAGACAGAAAGCGGACTGATGTTTCAGCTTGAAATAGAAAATTCAGCTTTCTCTTCCAGCATGCAGTGAACCTTGCAAAACCCTCATGGATTTGCACTGAGACAGGGATCCCATGTGGGCAAAAGCTGCTCGGTGAGATCACGATTATATCCTGCTGCTGCCAATATGTCACTTGTGAAGACCTGAGGAGAAACCGAGCTCATCCTCCCTGCTCTGCCCCAGGCAGCAGAGCAAGCTCACAACTATCTATGGGAGCTTCAGATCCAGCTATGTCACAAACAAAGGCAATGCTTCAGATTTTATAGACATCATAGGGTTGACTTTCTGGTGCCCAATATGCAAACCTCTGCTCACAATTCACAAGCAGGGCAAGGAAACCTGAAGCTTGAAGATGAGACTGACACCAATGCAGCTCTGCTCTAGCCTCTCCCCTCCACGTCCAACACCTCCTTGCTGACACCTGGAACCTCCACACAGCACTGGCCCATAGAGAAGCCACATTTCCATGGGCAATACACATCACTAACAGCTATTCCTTTCCCAATATAATTGTGTAAACTGAATTAATTTTATTTCCACTGCTTGACTAGAACTAGCTGCAGACATAAGCAACACATACCCACCATCAGCCATTTTCTAGTTTTAGTGCAGATGCTCGGACCATATTGTTGTCAGTACGGTTCCCTGTCCTGATATTGTATCCTAATGAAGCATATAATGTGCCAATTTACAGTGTGGATGGGCTGACATCTTCACAAGGAGCAATGTCACACATAGCAGTATCTGAAACACAAGGAAATACACTGATGCACTGCTTGAGGTGGGGTTTCTTTTCCATTCTCCCACTCAATGAGAAGGAGGATCCCCCAGGGAGCCTTGGGACAACACTCACCATGTTCCCTGTGTGCTCACCACACACCTTCCAGCCTATGGCTGTCATGGCCATCTTCAGCAAACCATCCAGTTAGAATCACAGAACGCCTTAGGTTGGAAGGGACCTAAAAGAACATCTAGTTCCAATCCCCTGCCTTTGGACAGGGTTGGCCCCCAGCAGATCAGGCTGCCCATGGTGTTGGGCACCTCCAGGGATGGGGCACCCGCAGCTCTGGGCTCTCTGAGAAGCAGCACTGCGTCCCCACCACCTTCCAAGTAAAGAATTTCTTCCTAACATCTAAATTTCCCCTCTAAGTTTAAAGCCATTCCCCTTTGTCTAATTACTATCTGCCCACATGAAAAGCCACTCTCCTCCTGTCTATAAGCTCTCCTTGGCACTGGAAGGCTACAATGATGGCTCCCCAGAGCCTCCTCTTCTCCAAGCCAAACATCCCCAGCTCCCTCAGCCCCATTTTTTTTGTAGTGGAGGTGGCTCCAGATCTTTGTGCACCTTCATGGCCTCCTCTGGACCTACTCCAAGAGCTCTGCATCCTTCCTGTGCTCATTAGGAACCAGCTTTGTTGATCCTACTGTTTTCTCCAGCTGAAGGTCGTTTTCCTACGTTCAGCAAGAAGAAACACAGCCACTGTTTTAACAACAAGAACAGGGGTCAGGACTCCTGGGTTTCTATTTCTAGCTCTCACAGAAGCTCAGGGTATGCCCTCAACAAACCGTTTGTAGTGAGTGTCTGAGAGCTCACCCAAAGACCCAGAGACGTGTGGAGGCTCAGCACTTCTGAGAACCATAACCTTGCTTTGTGCCTCTGCTAACCCAGCAAGCCCAGCATTGTGCTGCCTCAGCAGGAACGCGGGGAGCAATGCCCATGGCTTGCAAAGCTCCAAGACTGCCTTTAAGAAAAAGCAGCACACAAGTGCAAAGCACTGCTGAGAGCAGTCAGGCTTGCACACTGTAACCTCCCCGGGAGCTCCCCCACAAACCTCTGCCTCAGCTTTGCAAGCACCAGCCACAACACCTTGCCACAGCATAGCAACCATAAATCATCAAAGGTAAAGCTGGGTGAGCGTTTTTTAATTGTGAATGAACATTCATGTCAAATACAGAGAAGTGCCTGGAATTCCTGGGTATAATTTTTATGGGGTGACAGAGACAACTGGGGGATGGCAATTCATTTTGACACGACTCAGCGTGCTGTCAGCAGCACACAAGTTCAGCTTCAGCTAATGCAGAAACGATTCATATTTCTGACGTTGCTATCAGATATAAACTCACACAGCAGGAGAGCAAATACCATGAGTCATCCTTTCTCTTTCTTTCAGAGACATTTGTGCTCTTAACCTAATTGTGCCTGTATTTCCACAAACGGCATTCAGAATGACAGACAGGAGTGATGCTCTCCGAAGCTCTGCCTGTGCTCAAATGGGAGAGGTGGAAGCACCAAGCTATGGGCATGGCAGCAGCTCTGCCTCACACTGTGTGCTTCCATCAGCTCCCTGTGCAGCCAGTGACCTTAAATTGCTCAATACTCAAAACACACTTAAGATAGATGATATCTGTGACATTTATTCTTGACCCTGCCACGCAGGTGACTCTATGGGATTGGCCAATGAAGCTCATTTGTGAGTGCCATAAAAACTCCTGAAAACTCAAAAATTTCCAAGGGATGGGTCAGGGAAATACAGTCAGGAGACCGTGGATGGGGAGGTGTAGGTGGGCAGAAGATCTGCACTGCATGGACCTGTTCTGCTCCACTTCACAGTGGTACAATTACAATGACCACTTCACAGTGCTCAGCTCGGCGGTCACTGAAGTCGACCTTGGAAACCTCTTCTGTGCATGGCCTGATCTCATAGTTTCTGCTTCCAAAAGTATTGAAAAATACGAGAACCAATCCCTTGCACGGATGCACAGAGATGCTGGAAGCATAAAACACAGGCAGTAAATCAAGGCAAATGCAAACCAGCAAAACGACTCCTTTAGAGACTTTCTCCAGTCCTAAATTTCCATAACCTAGTGAACAGGAACTCATGCCAGCGCTTCCATTAGAGGAGATATCATATACAAATTCTAGTTTGAGGCAGGTTTTCTTCTTTTACTGTTTCAATATGATCACTATTCATAGCCCACTTCTCACCTTCAAAGCACATTAATTCTCAGACTCTTCTTGTGATGTAAGTGATTATTAGCCTCATTTTATGGACGAGGAAAATGAGGCAGAGAGGTTAACTGACTCACCCATAGGCCCAACTCTACAGATGCGTAGAGAAAGATAGAGAGAGATGTTTTACAATTAGTTTTAATATCCTCTCAATCCTGCAGAGTTGGACTTGGGGTAATTAAGGCAGCTGGCTTTAACAGGCAGTGATGTGCAAGGTAGGCAACCGAGGCAGTTCTTTAAAACCACTGTAACACACTTCTAAAACGACTTCCCTCTACTGCACTGGTTTGTGCAGGGCAGAATCATAGAATATCCCAAGATGGAAGGGACCCATAAGGATCACTGAGTCCAACTTCAAATTAACTCAAAAATTTTGGAACACTCTGGGGTATCATCTACACACTGGCATTACATTCTGCTCACACCTTCCACGTCCATTCATTTGGGATCTCAGATATGATCTGCTCAGTGCCTGGGTGCCAGGACCAACCTCTGCCAGGCTTCCCACCAAGGATATAGGGAAGCACTGCCCAGGGGCTACAAGGAAGCATCTCCCACACTGTGCAGCTGCCAAGGAGCGTTCCTCAAAGCAATGCTCCTGCAGCACTTAGAGATAGCTCATCTTCTAAACAAGCTAATTCATACCATCTCTTCCTGAACTGTATTATCTCAGCTGAACCTTTCCATCTTAAATTAAAGATTTCCTGCATAATGTAGTGAGTGCATGCACCACTACTGAAAAGCACCTGGAGAACTTCTTATCTTCATATTCTTAAGAAACAGTCTCCAGTGAGATGCTGGAACAAGGTTGCCCAGTGAGGTTGTGGATGACCCTCCCTGGAAGCACTCGAGGCCAGGCTGGATGGGGCTGTGAGTGACCTGGGCTAGAGGGAGGTGATATTAAAGGTTCCTTCCAACCCAAACCATTCTATGAATTTGTGTTTTAAAGTAGAGATTCCCAGAAGAACAACTGAAGAATGATAACTTCAAAAAAGAAATCGTAAGTCAAGAGCAAGTTGTCATTATGCCTAGTTTTCTCCAGCTGCACCCACAGAGACTATTTGTTAAAGCAATCCATAAACCTTCATGTCTTCCAGACCCTTACTATCTTAATTATGCATCTCAATGTCACTACAACATCATGCTAGGCCAGCTGAAACAGCCAGGTTGGATGCTCAGGCTGCTACAGATGGATCCATGAGCTGTGGTGTGGTCTTTCACCTTCCCAGGGCAAGGATTTGGGGTGATTTCAGAAGGGGCAGCCTCCCTTGAGCAGGGCTTCTTGTGCACAGCATTGCATGCACAGTACTGCATATAATCCCATGGGTACTGGCTGTCCCGTTAAGAGGTGAACTGATAGTGATTCTGCACTCCCTCCTGGACAGCCAGCAGACCCCGTGCACAACAGGCCATAGCACCCAAAACAGCCCAAAAGACAATAGGGCTGCCTGGCTACTGTCAGGCCATGAAGCTGGTGGGGCTCCTGCATCCTCTGGGTTCCAATGGCAACAGAAGTTGACAGCAGTATCTCAAAGCAAGGGATTCCCAACCCTTTACTCATCATGAAGCCAGCACACACTGCTACACCAACTCCTTGCCGAACACAGGAGCACCCAGAAACCCACAGGATCTAGAGCAGCATTGCATGTAGCTAGCGGGCCATAGGTTTAAAACAAAAAGACATTTCTTTGCAAATATGTATAAATAGCAAAACTCCTTGCTGGATGGATGCTGTAAGTTTACACCACTTCAAAGGGAAGACATGGGGGGAGGTCAAAGGAATTCATTTGATTGTCAACAAATACCACAATACAAATCTTGGGTTACAAAGCGTCCAAAAATCAAATTCGTGGAGTCTAGAATAGTGTTTTGAGAACACAGTTATACCTGTTTGTCTTACCTTCTTGTTCCTTGGAGTCTGCTTTTGATCGTTGCCTGATCCCAGGACATCAGGAGAAATGATTTATATTTTTTCCTCTAATCAAGCGTGGTCAATCTACTGCTTTTGTGTTATGTTACTAAGTCAGACTGCTGGCAAAACAAAGGAACAGGCAGCCAATATATCTGCCACCCACATGGTACCTTCAAGCAAGCTATCGCTAGCAAAGCCTTGCCTAGAAGGGTGAAGTGGACAGATAGTGGTGTTCCGTCCAAAACAAACATTCTGAACAAAGATACCAAAAACCCTGGGAAGCACTGCTCTGGAAAAGCACATCACCCATTTCAACTGCCTGCATGAATAACTTCTTGCATGAATAACACATAACGTACCTGCAGAAACTTGCAGCCTGCCATTCATCTTTACAGTCAGAAGTAAGATGTGTGCTTTTTTTGGCCTCTTCTTAAGCACAGAAATGAAACACAGCCCTCATGTCCAGATAATAGTAAGCTGTTTGAACTCAGCAGCAGTGTCCTGCTGTTCTCCAGACTTCTAGATTCACAGCAAACGGCTGACTGTCCACTGGTGCTATTCAATTATTTCTGTTAAATAACCTCCATCCAAGCCCATCAAAGGCAAAGTGCTTCTAATTGGACTGCACTATGGGGTTTTAAACACACGATCCCAATGAGATCTGAAGAAATCCAAGCAGAAGAATCCCTTCCTTGGGGAGCTTCCTAGGGAAGGATCTTGTACCAGATAGAGACTCAGCATGACAAGAAGCAGAATATCTCGTAAAAGTGACCTTTCTCTGTAAACAGTCTCGTAAGCTATCATTTTGTAATTATGGCATTTCTAATACACTGCCTCTTAATTTCTCAATGCAAGCTATGGAGTAAATTAATTACACAGTGCCTGACCCGCAGCCTCTGGTCTGATCACCCCGGTGTCAGTACTCCCTTGTATTTTGAAGGCTTAGTTGCCATTTGATAAGGATTCTGCTTCCCACTAATAGTCCCTTCTAATGAGCCTTCATGAAATTTAATTTCTTTAATGCATTTCTCTGATCTGACTGATTTGGTCAGTCTGACACTTGGCTTTGTGTCAGCATTTATTAGAATGCCTGCTCTGTTTGAATGTTTCTCTTTTAAAATAAAAGTAATAGCAATGATCAAACACAAAGGCATCATTGATGGAAACGGCTTGGAGCAAGTCTGCGAGAGTGCCAAATCAGAACAGGTCCAGTTTGGAGCAAAAGAACAAAGCCCTTCTTCACCACAACAGAACTGCCTCTTCCTGGCCCTTCCCACATCTCACTCTATCTACCCTGACAGATGGAGTTGGCAGTAGGTACAATGATGGCATTGATTAGCTCAATTAGTGCGCTGTGCGCAAGTTCCTCTACCTACCTGGCTGTGACGAGCACCTCCATCACATCTCCCCCAATGCCCTGCCCACCCCCTGCATCACCCAGCCCTGTTGCACCCCTCGTCCCATTGGAACAAATATTTCATTCACCAGACAAATCAAGGAGGTGCACCCAGTGTCTGAGCCCTGTAACTTTTTTAAATACATATTTTAAGTGGAGTGCAAGGCACAGAGCTAACGTGTCCTGCCAGGTTTCTTTTGGAGCAGGAGGGCAGCACAGCTCCAAGTGGGAGCATTAGCTTACCTGCCGGAATACATGAATTTCAAAGCCCGTATTTTTTCTTGATGCTTAAATTATTAATCCATTCTCTTCAGGTTTGCTATCAAATCATCTCAATTGTTTTGCAGTTTATTAAAAATGTCCTGCACATCTGGTCTAATCAGTCAGAGGAGAATCGCCCAATTTGATCGTCAATAGCAATCCTGGGCTATCAGCTTGGTAATCACAGCATTTTCCACCTCACCAGCTCCCATGAAGGGTGCTTTAATCACTGCTGATGCAGAAGGGACTCCCGCAAGCGATGCAAGTGCAGTCCAAACCATTGTGCTGCTTTCTGTAGCACCAGAGCCAGCCTTCTGGGGTGGAAAAAATTGTTCAGCAGATAGAGATCCATCACTATCACCAGCGTCCTGGTAAACGTCCACCCACGTCTGCCATTACAGACCAACCCCAGCTCCTCTCCTGGGACATGGGGTATTGGGCAGAGACTCATGGCAATGCCTTTCCTCCACACCACTGAAACCCTTAGGTCTGGAATTTCAGGCACTTACACCTCATCCAGAAAAGTCCCACAAAGACAATGGACAAGAAGGCACATGCTGAGAATGAGCCATTACAAAGGAAACAACTTCATCCCTTTTTAAACACCTGAAGCGTATGTTTTTGCATGCAGAAATTGTTAAGTGGGTACAGCAACATTAAAAAGCTTTGAAATGCTCTGTTCCCACACCTGCTAGCCTGGCCTGGACGGAGAGATTTGATGTGGTAGAGTCTGTTTTGTACCCACCATCTTTGTGTGTGCATGTATATATAGACAGACAGACAGACAGAAGGAGAGAGAGAGAGAGACATTAATTATCTTTGAGACCTAGCAGTTTGTGAGAAAGAAGTTTACAAATAATCACACCCACAACTGCAGCTATTCATGGAAATGAGGAAAAATAGCATGTTAGAGACATCAGCAGGAAGACTTGCTGCCATTGGAAGCACCTCCATCTCTCCAGGAAAGAAAGTAGGAAGAGCCAGAGCTTCACCATCAACAGCAGGGTGTTTTTATCGTCGTGTTCTTGAACCTGCTGCTGCTCTGAGCACGAGTCATTGAGTGAATGGAAACATGCTGTCAACCAACGTCTCTAAATGGGTGCCCTGGGTCTGGCTAGGATGGAGTTAGCTTTCTTCAGAACAGCTTTCGGTAGATCCATGTATAGGAAGAGAGTAAGCAGCTGCATGGTACCTACATGTCTACTGGGGTCAGCCCACAGCAGTGGGCTTCGATATGAGCATATGCACAGCAGCTATTCTCCAACAGAGTTAACAGACAGCTGTATGGGAGGACAAACAGAATTAGGTGCAGCAGACACAAAGAACGAGCAGTGAGCCTTGGAGAAAACAGGTACAGAAAATCTCACACCCTGTGCTGATGAAGGGCGACAATGCCTCAACAAGCCAGTAAGTGCCTACAAGTCAGAAATGGGCCATTATTTTCAATGAACAATTTAATTCATTAAACACAGCATTTTGCTTTTTGTAGCTGAATGTTCTGCAATCAGACAATGATGCTTTTAAGCATGATTGCTGTTTACAATTGTCCAGAAAGCCTGTTGCTCCCGCACTCCACGTTTCTCATTACTTTCCCCCGTGCAGGAGAGTCACTTGGTGGGCAGGCTATTCCTTCCCAGCTGCATATTTTCAGGAAGAGGATTTATGAAGTGCCAAAGATGGCAATTAGAAGGATCTGTTCTAGACCTAAGGCATAATAACAGCTGTAAAAAAAGCCATAAAAACACACTCAGTGTGACACCTCCTGTGTTACTAAAAGGGCTTTTGCCTCTTGCAACAGAAAAATTCTCTTCCCCTAAATGTATTTGCTGGGGCCAATGTGCTTGTAGCACAGCGCAGGGAGGCAGCCCAGGGATGAAGGAGGGAGGTGACAGAGGTGGCTTGGAGGTGTGGATGGAGTGCTGGTGTCACACGTCAGCATTAAGAGATTGAATTGGTGCTGGAGAACTGGATTATTCATAAATGGACACTGGCAACACAACTCTCCAAAAACATAGGGGAAAGAAGACATCCTGCAGGCCCTCGGACGCAAAAGAGATAGAAAGTAGGCTGGGAGAAGGAAGCGTACTGAATGTGAGGAATCTCCATAATCTCCAGACTGTGTCACTCGGCATCTCCAAGAGCTGGGTGCCACAGGGCACAAAACAAAACCCTTGTGCTTTTGGGGTTCTACCCTGAGCTGGGATAACGAGCAGACAGAGTGACTGATCGCTACTGAAAAAGCTCTGTAAAAGCTGTTTAAGTGGAGTCCCAACAAAATAGGAAGGTTCTGACATCTATTTTTGGTGACGTTTAATATATAAAAAGCAAAGCAGTGACTCAGGCAGCTAGTGGGGTAACCAAATGGAAGCCTGACAAAGAACTGAATTCAATATCCAATTATCTATGGGGATATTCTGGATTTCTTCAGTACCTTTGGCCATCAGAGGATATATGATGGTACAGCAAAGGACTCATAAATCAAAATGAAGTTTGCAGGTACAAATGCCGCTGTCCTCAGCATGTCATCCAAGCCCGGGACAGCCAGGCTGGTGAAAGGAGACCAGACCCTATCAACCCCTGTCCTTTTAAGGCATTATTCTTTGCAAATCGTATCAGATATCCCAGGAGACTGTGATGAGTAGCTTACCTTAGCCGGGCACAGATCTCTGACACAGGGGGTTATTTCCAAGAATCTATCTTTAACGTTAAGCCAATTAATCATCTATTAAGAACTGCCGATGCGCACAAGTTGAAAGCACATCAAAAATAAAATGGAAATGCAGCCTTTAAAGTGCACAGAGAAAACTGAGCTCTTCAGGGCTCTGAGAAGTGTCATTGCTTTTTATTTTGATGAGCAATAATCAACGCTGCACTACCAATTTGAGGGAATTGGGCTGGGAGAGCAACAGGACAGGATAATTCTGCCCCGTGTCCATCACATCATAGAATCTAGCTCAAGTCCTCTACAAGTACAGAGCAGCAGATAAGTGCATTTAAGCAAGAGAGAGTTATCACATTAGTTGCTTTATAGGATCCAGTCCTTGGACGTGACCACAAGGAAAAGTTTGCTAGTTCATTTTCAGTTAAGGACGGGTATAGTTCAGGATCAGTTAGGGTGTACGCTAGGTTTCTCTGTAACTCATATTTTCCTAACAGCCACTTTGCAAAACAGACTCACCATCCCATCAAGACTCCAATAATGACAATAAAACTAAAGCCTTTAATCTGTCTTCCACTTCTCAATGCTCCCATCTATCCCTACCAGGCAGGAAGTCTGCAGGAGCAGAGGCGGCAGTGTTTCGTGGCAGTCTGTCACTTTCTGCTAATCTTCCAATGCTGAAAATCATTTTAAATCCATTCCTGTCTTTTTACATTTGCATAATTGTCTGGAAAGAAAACTCTAAAAAGGCAGAGTCTGATTTACTGTGAATGAACATGTCATAAAACATTCCCAACTCTGCAGCACTTGTGTAAATCTTTCATGATTTAAAAGTTGCCAAGTTACCAATACCGTGAGTAGTATAAAGTACTGGGCTTTACCCTCAGTGCATCCAAAGAAGCAGCTTCAAGTTAGGCTTCCTTTCTCAGCAGCTAGGTTTTCCCCAGGAAATAAAAGGGTTGTGCATGGAAATTATTTGCATTTATCTTCAGTGACAAAATAGATTTTAGGAAGGTTGAAAAACGTGCCTACGGTTTTGGTGCAGAACAAGGATGTTCAAAGCATTTCTCTCTTCAGGGAGCTAATGTTAAAAAAAAAAAAAGATTTTCTTTTGGTGCATTTAGAACAATTTAAAAACACATCTACATTGTCCTCTCCTTCCCCTACATGGGGACCAAGGGTTGATCCAATCTACGTGGGCTGCCCAACCCCAGCTTGGGTTCATCACCAGCCATCTACCACTGCAAGAAAGACCCAAAGCTTTCTTGCAAAGAACCACAGAATCGTTTGAGATGGAAGGGATCTTTAGAGGTCATCCATTCAAACCCCCCTCATGGAGTGAACAAGGAGACGCACTTCACCCCATTCTCTAAAACAAACCTACTTCTACACCTGAAAGTAGACAAAGGGGGATGATAAAGGAGCTTACTCTTCACCCCAAAGCCAGGAGCAGCCCATACCCTAAAACAAGAGCCTTAGCCTTTCTCCTCACAAATAGCTCCACGTGCTTTTCCCCGCCCCATCACTCTCTGTACTTTTCCCCCCACTCTTCTAGGAACAAGCTCTTTTCCCAGGCGTTCCTCACCTTCAGATGTTCAACTTATCAGAACTGTTCTTTTTCCTCTGATTGGCACACCATCTCTGGCAGAAAACCTGAGAGATCTCAGAAACTGATTTTCCAACAATATTTCCTGCAGCAAGAAATATATCCACTTCTGAATAGCAGATGATCACAGCCCTTAAAGTTTCTGTCAGCACTTGCAACATGAGTGATAACAGACAGCTTTGTTTCATACGCCAGTATAGCAATATCAGGAAAATCATTAGAGTCCCCACTAGGAGAAAAAAGCCAACTGCCAGCACTGTTTGTTTCCATTAGGTTCTGAGAGTTGTCAGCGTAGGTCCATCAAAGCCTATCACCAGTTTCTAACCCAATCGGTGTTACAGCCTCAAAAATCCCCGCTCCTCACATGACACACATTAGGATGTGCAGAATCTCTGCTTTATGCCTCCACAGATTTATCAGAGAGACAAGGTTTTCAGAAAGAAGCAGTACCTCGTATTTAATCAGTTGGATGCAGCTGGAAACATAATGAGCACGCTCACAGGCCCAGAAGCTTCTTTTCAAGTGTGACACAAGCTGAAAACCTCAAGCTAAGCACAGATTAGGAACAATTGCTCCAGGTTTAAGTTAATTACATAAACCAATTAGACAATCTAAGGGGAAAATGTACCTGTAACAGAGCACAGGAATGGTGATCACCCTTTTTGTGATGCAGAGTAAAGCGTGAAGTTTACATGACACTAAAAAACATACAGTGGGGAGGAAAAAAGCACCTGGAAGCCAGTATCTCACTTGAATTTAGGACATTTTATATTCAGAGCTATACATTTTTACCTGACTGATGCCTTCGGGAGCTTTTATAGCTCTCCTTTGAAGAACAGCTGCAAGGTTTGTCCTTCTCTGGTAGGTATTCAGGCTGGACTGGGGTCACCAGGAGGCTCACTGCAGTTTCCATCACTCCTTACTCCAGCACTGTGCTGAGCAGAGGCTCTCAGTGACAAATCTCAGCCTGCTCTCAGGTTAGGGCTATGAGTCTGGCCCACAGTCCTCCCACTGGGTCTATGGATTAAGAAAAGACCTCTTTGCTTTCTATGCTCCTTCCCAGAGAGGAGCCTGGGTGCAGCTAGGGTCTGTGTTAGTCCCAGACTTGGTCAGCAGTCCATGTCAAAAGGATTATGCATGTGCCCATTTATCAAAGTCTGCCTCTCAGAGCCCTCTCCAGGGCTCTCACTGAGAGAATTTCACAAAGTCAAAAACAGACGGTTTAGTGCAACGACACATAACAGATTCAGAATGGCCACTGATAAAAGCACTGGCTGTGTTAGTGCTAAAAGTCTTACCAATGTTGGCCAGTAATTAACAGTTCACCCAGGTATCACCTTTAGAGATGTCCCTGCTAAGGAAAAAGCAAGGCCCACACCAGACCTGAGGCCTCCATCGTCTCCCAGGCATCCCCAGCGTGCTGCCTTCAGGCTGGGGTTAAAGCAGGCCTCAGTCGGGTCCAGTGCTTTGGGCAGATAAACTGCTCAGCTCCCACCTTTGTTCAAACCCAGTGCAAGAGAAGCACACTGATTAAATCACATAAGCTGGACTTACTGCTTCTCCAACAATTTGTGGCTGCTCTGCAGTTCAACACAAGCCTGCTGATTTCCTACACCACAGAGCAGTGCACCCTGTGACCCCATTAAAAAAAAAAACAAACCCAGTAGTTGTTAGAATTGTTAGTTAGAAATCCCACACTCTCCATCTTGGGCACATATGCTCAACTGGGAACACCTCTGAGTTTGTTTACTATGCAAACACTTGCCTTAAATCAGCATGGCTTAAATATAGCCTAAGCTGCATTTGTTCCACCTGTTGTCAATCTTTTAAGTTTTGTGAAATTCTCTAGAGACTTCTCTAATAAGTTTATTGACTTGATGCCAGAAGCCCCAGAAGAAACAGAGTGGGACCTATTTAAGTGAGACGGATTTCACAGCAGAGCAGCTAAAAATAAAAGCTAGAATATGAAACAAAAGATGTTCTGATCATAAAGGAGCAGGCTCGTTAGAAACCTTGTTGAATGAGTATCTTCTTCACATCCAGCTCTTCTGTTACCCAGCAGGGCAAAGATATCCTGGACCAGGCTGTGGTTCAACCCTACAAGGGATGCTCCACTCCTTGAGAACAGTGCAGAGTACCTCACAAAACATGGTCAGCAGCAATGGCTGCTGCATTTGGTGCTGTTGCTGCAACCTCCTGCATAGACACGTTGTTTTAAGCACAGCATAAGTGCTGCGAGTGCTCCGGGAGGAGGGAGGGGAAAGGAAAAAGTTCAGTAGAACTGGGAAAGGACAGATTCCAACAACTGAGATTCTTTTGCAGCTCACAAATCCAGTGTAAGATCTGCAATTATACATGCTAGCTCCAAGACAGCTGATCACTGCATCAAGGTGTAACCACAGCACTCATCCTCACCCTCAGAGGCAGTCAGTGGAGAAGCTGAATATCTGTTCCCACCCCACTGGTCCTCCAAAGCTCCCATAGGCTCTTTCACCATCATCTTCTCCAGATTCTGGCTATTGCCACTTCCTTTCGCAATTCTCATTGCTGACCCGGCTGTCTCATTTGCAACCCTCCAAACACCTTGCAGCCACTCCAGTGACCACTTCCCAGCTCCCAAACCTGCCAGGGGTCATCCCCACTTCCAGCTCACAATCTGTTCTGCCACCACCGTAAGTTTTCCTGCCTCAGAATCCTTAAGTAGACAAAACTGAATTTCCTGATGCAGAGAGGAAAACCTTGAGCTGATTCTGAACATACTATCAGACAGCGTATCATATACTATCAGATTGCCAAAGCAGGAACAAGCTGGGTTTAAAATATCAAGACACACAAATTAATGCGGTACTACCACATGTTGCATTAACAACGATGCAGTTACAAACACAGAGTCTGCCGAAGGTCTGAATTATCTCCTTGATTAAGAACTGCAAAGGAGAAAAGAATAAAACATTTTTCCAGCCAAAGGGCAATAACCAATGCATGCACTTTCAGAACAGGCCAATTTCTTGTTATATTACGTTACTATGGCTGCATGCTGAAACATGTCACATTATATTAAAAACAACAAAACCTGCAATCTGTTTCCAGATCAGACATCAATAAAAACAACCGTAACAATCAGCGCTCTGGGTACCTGTGAGAAAATTGATAATTTAGTGCCTCCAAGAGTTCTTTCCATTACAAAGACGTCAGTAAAAACAAAGTCAAACAGCATCTCCAAGTGTACTCACTGCAGAGCTTTTTGTGGTACATAAGGATGAGACCAACCAAATGAATCCAGGAAGATGGGTGCCAGCCAGCACCCCTGCAGAAAGCATAGAAACCAGAAAGCCAAAAAATCATACAGATGCCGATGCCTTCTTCCAAGACCTTCCTGACGGCAGCAAGAAATGGGCCCATGGAAACTCTGCCCTGTGATGGAGGTGGAGGACGTGCCAAGTGAACTGGGTCTACAGTAATAAAAGGCACCTAGAAACTAGCCCAGGTTCAGGTACAGTATCACCTGCACCTAAGGGCAAGGGAAGGTGACACTTGTTCTTCCTCCTGGTTTATCAGGAATTAAGTTTCCTGATCAGAAAGTCACTGCCTTGTGGCCCTTTTGCTGTTTAGCTCACTGGGCACACATGCAATAGACACTTGAACGCCGATTCCCTGCCAGCAAACAGGCAGAAGTGCAATACTGCATTAGTACCCTAAAACATTAACTTTCCTTTCAGACTCAGAGCCACACAGGAGAACACAGGGAAGTCTCCTACCACCATCTACCTAAAGAGAACAAGGTTACAAAGGCAGAGGATGCCCATTTGCTTTGTTACAGTGCACAGCACTTTGCAGGGAACATGACCGTGGAGCAATCACAGCGCTGCTGCTTGCCATCTATTCCTACTTGGCCCTCCCATCATAAAACTTAACCTTTCCTCTTTCAAAAATGCGTAACTCAAAACACTGAGCTTTTTCATACCCTTTGCATGCTCTGGATGGGGCCTCCCAAATCTCTGACATATAGTGTCTAGTTGTAAAAGCGTTGTTGTGAGGCAAGCAAACCATGACCCCCTTACTCTACTGCATTCCATTCTGATGGGAGAGCCAAAATCCAGACCATGGAAAAGAAGTTATCCCCAGTAAGATGAAGGAAGGTTTCCCTCTAGAAAGCTCAGCCCTGATTCTTGAGGAAACCAACCTTCCTGCCATCCTCCAAACTCTTGGGAGCAGGTGTCTGTGCTCAGGAAGGATGGCTCCACTCCCCCCAGCTTGGCTAATGGCTCGCTGAGTCCCGTTTGAGCAACTAATCCAAGGCCACATCTGTACTAATAGCCCTAACCTCGGACACAGGTTTAATTTGCTTAACATTAAATTTAGGGATTCAGGGGCCTCTACGACGAATTTCATTAGACAGAAAAATTCTATAACGTAGTGTTTTATGATTAATTAACTGTGCATAAAAATGGTAATTATAATTATGCTCATAATTCCACGCTCTTCTGTCATTACCATAATAATTGATCAAAATGGTTTACCCCACGAGCATTTTAAAAGCTACAGTGCAGGAGCAAAACCTCACCAAACACAGTTTTGGCAGGCAGTCCCCAGACACTGCCTCTTCATCCCAGGACTTCTAATGCAGAAGCCTTTTGAACAGCCACGACAACTTCACCAAAAAGCTGTTTGTTATGACGGGTAGGGAAAAAGAGAGATGAAAGCCCATTTGTAGATGGAAAAAGCCTGCTTCTGATCAGAACGCCGTCAAGGAACAGACTGCAGCTTCACTTTGAAAATGGCCAGGTGCCCTACTTTTCTGCTTTCTGTGCATGGCTTGCGATCACAGGCTTCATCAAAAGCACCTATTGCCTGTTTTTGAAGATAATGGAGATTAGACCAGGGAGATCAAACAGATCAGAAGGCAGCTGAATAATTACCCCCCTACCTTTACACTTGCATCACATCACAGTCAGGGATTGGAAAATGCTTTGAAGAAAAGGTGGAAAGGCTGGAAAAGTACTACTGACCTAAACTGCCAGTAGCTCAAGCCTGGGAATGGAGGGATTAGACAACTGCCTGTAACAGACAGAACACAAATCTTATTTCAGCCATCTGCCCCAAGACACATAAAAAATGATGCTGTTCTTGAATGCCTCTGCTATCTCTCTTTTGGTCCTCAATGTTTCTTGAGGAGTTTTGATCACGTCATGCTTTGACTCTGTCTTTTCTTACATCTGATGGCATCCTTACTGCCTTTCTGGATTATTTTGCTTTGGAAAACATAATGTTCTCCAGTACCCCTCCTATGGCTACCATGGCATGGGTCAACAATTCCCTTATTTCTACCAAAATTCTGGTCACATGGGTGGGGGCCACTGTAACCTCCAGCTTAAAAAATCCACAAGATAGCCCACAAGAGGCAGTAGCCTGCAGGGATATCCCAAACGTGGCCATTCACCAGAAAGTAGGCCAGAAAATAGGCCGTTTTCATGTCCTGACAGTCACAGCTTTTTAGGGCCACACGGGGCTTTCTGCAGCCAGTGTGACCATCGCTTCAGCAAATCCCTTGCAGCAGAGAGACAGCAAAGCAAAACCTGCAAGCACCAGCAAAAGCTCAGAGCAGTTCTCTTTTTCATTCCTCCTCATAATGTCAACCTTAGTTTGCTTTTCTCTATCCTTCTCCCTTCAAATATCTGCATTCTTACCTCTGACCAAGTTGTGTCAGCCTCGTGTTTTCTCCAGCTCCGCCCTTCCTCTCCTCTAAGCAGCCTTTTAGGATCACCCTATCACATTCTGGAAGCTTAGCACGAAAGGGCTGCTCTCCGGCACCCCTCAATCACATCCACAGCTCCTCCTGCTGGCTTCCAGCATGCTCCCAAATCACTCCACACAGCTGTAACTGCTCCCAAAGAACAGCCTGTGCTCCCAGACCCTCCCACCTCTGTCCAGCTGCCCCACAGAGACCTGCACCTGGCAGTAGGTTTTCAGGTGAATCTTGCTGCCTTTTGCACACCTGGATTCCTCCCACAATTAAGATATCTTCAAATGCGTGAAGATTGCAGCCCAAAGCCCACGTGCCTACCTAACTCAGACTTCCTTATCCCTACGGAGCAATAACTTGTCTTGCACTGGCAGTTTCTCAGCTGCAAAGCAACTGCAACAACTCAGATCTTCATTCATGCTTTAGGTCCTTCCGGTGTGTAAATGGTTAAGGTCCTAAATCCTGGCCCTGCTTTTCCCAGACCTGCCCTCAAGAGAAATTATTCTCACATCTTTCCAAGGGGCTCAGCTGGCACCTTCTGAAGGGGGTGGTGGGTGGGCATGGAGCACAGGCGGGGGGCCCAGCACAGTCCAGGCTGCCCATGCAGAGCAGGCTGGGAGCTTCCCAGGGCCCATTCCCACCAGGACAACACCTATCCTACAAGCTGTGAGAAGCCAAGGGGTGTCAGATCTGCTAAAAACCTCTGCTCAGTTTTAAACTAATTGCCAGAATGCAGCTCAAAGTCAGCATTAAGGGGCCCTCCTGAGGCTGCACAGAAGACTACGAGAATGAGTGCCTGACCAAGCCTGGCCAAGGAGATGCTTTGTCTCCTCCCTCTGCTCTGCTCACCAACTGCAGTCATCTATCCTCCCAATTTAGACCTGTTAATGCAGTAACCCTGGTGAACACCAGCCATGCTGTAGGAGTACATTAACCACACGGCCCAGGTAATTTTGAATGATCACAACGTGCCTCTCTGAAAGCAGAGAGCCAAAGATGCATACTTCATTTGGACTAAATTCTTATTTTGCATCTGCACTTAAAAAGAAAACCTCTTTAAATAAAAAGAACACCTCTAGCACAGGCACTGCAGAAAGCATGAAGCCAAGAGCAGCTGATGCATGCACATGTCGAATGCTCTGCCTTTGGAATGCGTCAGAAGCTGGGGACGGGTACAGGGATATTTGTCTGAGCTCCAAAATGGCTTCAGCCAGAGACAATAGCTCTGCATTCAGGCTTTGGCTGAAGCTTCCAATTATTTCCAATTAAAATTTGGGTGGCAGAGGTGCACAGAAGATCATAGGACTGACAACAGTCCGCTGCTCCAACACGTTTGGCAGCTGTGGCCATAAAGCCTTCAGATGTTCAGATGAATAAGGAACCAGCTGGGCAGCAAGAGCTGTGAACAAGTTGCCAACAAAGATGGTATCTCCTTTCCTCTCTGCTGCTATGTTGTCCGAGACCTTGTTACCCCTCTGAAACTGCCCAAAGCAAATACTGATAGTGGACTGTGTGAGACAATATTAATCCCTCACTGAGGGGAACCAGAACACCTGTAAGGTGAATTGCAAGGGATTATGGCATGCGAGGGTAATGAGTTAGTAACTGTACCAGACACTGTGACTGTGCTCTACCAGTGCATCTGCCTACTGCAGTCCTCCAAGAGCTGTCAGCTACACTGCAAATTGATCCAGCCATCATTCAGGAGTATTCAGCAACTTGCTTGCATTCTGTGTGGCAAAGCTCCCTGCTCTGCATACTCACTGCAAGTTCTGAAGTATGACGTGTACCTAAAAATACCGTTAATATAGAAATACAGAGCAGTTTAATGGGAATGAAGAACAAGCAGCAACGCTCCTGAAGATAGTAGTTTCACTTCAGTAAATAAGGAAAGATTTCTGCTTGCATATGAGGAGAGAAGTCCAAGATGAAGGTCTTCATAATGCTTGTAACAGCCACTACTTATCCAAGAAGGAGCAAAGATCTTCTGCTGGCTGTGTTTGCCCCAATAAAGTACTTGCTCTGAGCGCATCCAGGACTAGCATAACTTCAGCAGGACAGCAGTTCAGCACATTCCTGAGCAATGTGCAACTGAAGGAAGCTACAGAATCTTCTTCCTCATTCTTGGGCTCATTGATGCCCTTGTTTATCCCAAAGCTCAGAGTAAGAGCACAGGAATCTCAGAAAAATAGGTTCACTTCCTGAAAAAAGTGGGATTTGCCTCTTCCACATCACCACTTGAACATCATATGCACAATATACTCCTGGAACTGGACTTTCTCCCATTCTTTTGGAGCTGCTGAACCTATTCTGCATCACCTAATTCATCTGGAAGCCTTACACCTAGTGTCTGACCTAGTAATTTGGGCAGTTGTTTGGGCACAAGGAGACTGTAATTCTGGAGGGTATTTAAAGATCTAGGACCTGAAATCCAGCCCTCCTCCAACACACAGCTATTTTCAGACATGAGAAACTGGAGCAAGATGCCTAACACCAATGGAAGATGCCCCAGAAGCTCAGTGAGATACCAGATGGGTGGGAGGGATGGACTCTGAACACCAGGACTGATGCAGTGTCTTCAGTGGGCTTTGATCAGGTGTTTGTAGCACTGACACTATACACAATCTACTTTATGTTGCACACAGATTCAACATCATTATCTTGGGCATGTTTCATCCCTCTGACATTAATGACTGTGCTCCAAGCTTCATGCCTGTGTGGTCCCTGGCACAGCCACTGCCAGCCTGGAATGGGCATCAGCTGGCAGGTGGCTTCCAGAAGCCTGTCCAGAACATCGTGAGTTGTAGCCTTGAAATCTTGAAAAATATGTTTGCCCTTCAAAATCAGAAAGTCACATATTTTTGAGAGTCTGTTCCATTTAAACAGCAATGTGCTCAGATGCCGTGGAGAAAAACTGCACTGAAAGCCATAGCACATCACTGCCCTGCATAAGAAGCCCCACAGCCAGCACAGAACTTGTAGCATTGCCCACAGAGAGCCTAAGGTTGCTTTTCAAAAACTGGCATTTGCATTGTAAGAGATCTTCTTGACTCATTATTCTAATAAAAAAATGTACTCTGACTTTTCTTTGTAAAGCCATCCTCAAATTATGAAATGAAATATAGCCACCTACAGCACAGAACTCTAAAGAGAACGGCTTCTGAAACACCTTCTCTACCCTTCTCACCCACAAAGGCACAGGAAAAGCAGAAGAAATTATGCATGTCAGTTGCCAGCCTGTTTTGCTGGCTACTTCCATCCAGCTATAGGGAGGAGGTGCAATAGGGTGATGTGATTTACACCTGGCCGTAGACATCCTGCAGCAAGGGAAGGTACAACCACATCCTATCAAGGTACACAGACATCCTACCTCAAACTGCATCCATCTTTAACTCTGAACCAAGTCTTTTTGGACAAATGCTATACAGTAACGTGATGTGGAAAAAATTCCTCCTTGATCCCAACAATGAATAGGAGATAAATAGGGCTGGAGCCATAACTCTGAGCATGAGGTCACCAGACTGGCCTGTTCGTACTGACAGCATTTGAAACCTGGATGTGCAATAAAGCCCGCCAAAGCAGTAGTACAGATAGGATTTTTTACTTCACAGAATTTTAGAATATCCCAAGTTGGTAGGGACCCACAAAGATCATCGTTGTGGTTCAATCCAGAAGGCAGCTCAGCATCACGCAGCCATTTGTTCACTCTCTGCTTGCCCCATTGGGAATCAGAAGAATGCCAAGTTTCCAGATAGTTTAATATGACAGAAAATGAAGAGAAGAAGAAGAAGATACAAAATGAGTGATGCACAGTGCAATTGCTCACCACTCACTATCGCACTCAAAACAAGGACTATCATTAAGTCCAACCCGTGGCTCTACACAAGGCTACCTAAAAATGTAACTCTATGTCTGAGAGCAACAGCCCAGCACTCCCTGAGCTCTGGCACTCGGGGCTGTGCCCGCTGCCCTGGGAGCTGTGCCATGCCCACTGCCCTCTGGGGCACAGCCTGGCACTCACCCCTACCTGAACCTCCCTTGAATCCCCACCTCAAAGGAATTAGATCTGAAACCCATCCTGGACTGCAGCCACAGTCTCTCCAAGACTTTCTATCTCCCGACAAGCTGAAAAGAAATGATGAAACTTCAAACTTGTACCTTCCTGTTACTCATGCAGGAGATTCATGCTCTAAGTCAACTCACATCTAAGATGTCCACAGTCATCACCGCTGCTGGATTCGTTCAGTCAGTGTTTCAAGCCATGGAAGACATGGCAAATCTCGAAGTCAACTCTTGCTCACATTGAAGCTTAATTGGCTCAATTTGATTGACGTTTGGAAATTTTTAATTACTTTCACTAGGAGAACATTAAGCAGAGGCCAGATCAATCCTTTGACATAGAATTAGTCAGAGAAGTAGAACAGGATGATGGTTTTTGAGCTGCAGGAGCTACTCCACTCATAGCAGACTCTAACGCCAGATGTTAGTGCTCCCAAGGGATACGAGGCAGCGGATGAGAGGGTTTTTGTAATCATCGTGGCATTGATTCTGTTTGAAAGGGGTTTATTTAGATTCTCCCGTACTCCTGAAATGGGCAGACGCTTTGTAGCTGAGCACCATCTCTGCTAGCAACCCAGATCAAGCACATTTTGTATCTTCTTTGTTCGTATTTGAACACAAAGAACTTCAAGATTTAACTGCAACAGGACATTGCCTCTCCTTTCACCTTGCATACAGGACAGCTGGCCAGGAGAGACCATCAGAGAGGACCTCAGCTACTCACGTCCCTGTGTCCCAGACTAAAGGAAGTACTATATTTTACATGAATACCTGATTTGGTTCCTAGTGAGATATTATTTATTGAGATGCCATGAAGTCTTCCTTCTACCTCATTTTAGCCATAAACCACCACAAGTGTTTCTTCTCTTTTTCATTACAAAACAGAGTCTCAACAACCTTGAAACACCACTAATAGGAATTACATAAACGAGTATATATGTAATTAAAGCACAGAGGCAGAAGAACAAATGGGGATTGAAATTGCCTGTGAATATAGGCAAGTAGGAAATTTGAAGTTTCTAACCATCAAAGCAATGAGATTCTGCAACAGCCTTTCTGAAGGGCAGCAAACTTAAGCTACAGCCTATGACACTTGTCTGAAAAGGATTATATAATGCATTCTCTTTGACAGAGATACTGGAGTCAGTGATACAGAACAGACAGATGTTCCCATGACTTCCTTTTCAATCTCTCTGTGGGCAAACACCAGGTTCACAGCCACCATGGGCTGTGCTAAAGCTTCCAACCAGCCCCACACACTACATATATGTACATATACACAGCACATTATACAGACACTGTATATATAACCAGAAACAGCATTTGACGTCACTGTCCATATTCCCACAGTGTGAAGGCAGATATATCTCAGTGGCACCTACTTTTTCTTTATGTTTGTCAATGGATCCCTGAGAGCCCAGCCCATAGTTGCACTCTAAACTACACGGTCTCAACACCCTGGAGACCACTTCTACTACCCAAAGGCTTCCTGGGCATTTCTGTGCTCCCCCAGGGGTTTGCAGGTCACAGGCCTGCTAATGCAAAATTCAACTAGTCATTTTCATGGGAAGTGCAGAAATCCTGGTACAGGTGTTAAAAATTTGGACCCGTGATTAATTTAAGTCAATAAGGCTGTGCAATGAATTCTGGTTGGTTTAGAAAAGAAGAGCTTTCTTGCTAAACTTGTTTTTATAGAGTCTTCTGTTCTTCACTTACAAATGTCTTTAAGATGTACTAAAAGAAGTTATCTAAACACTCCCTAACATAAAGACTGTGCAGAAGGGCACAGTGGGCATCTACCTGAAATTAATTATGCCTCTACAATATTCTGATTTCTCACCAAGCTGTCAAAGAGACTAAAAAGATGGGCTTATAGAACTCAAGGACATGGGGAAACATCACCTGTGGTTTGGCCACGTCATGCACAGCAAATCATTCTATGCTTCTTGAGCGTCCTTGAAGGAGATGGCACAGAAGGTTGGATATTAAGAAAAATTTCTTCTCATAAAGAGTGGTGCTGCAGTGGCACAGCTGCCCAGGAGGTGGTGAAGTCACCGTCCCTGGAGGTGTTCAAGAGCCATGGAGATGTGGCACTGAGGGATGTGGGCAGTGGGCATGGTGGGGTGGGCTGGGGTTGGGCTTGGGGGTCTTGGAGGTCATTTCCAACCTGAGTGATTCTGTGATTCTATGAAAACAAGATCAGGCTCGATAAGAACAACTGACCTGGAACCCAAAGCTGGTAGGAAAAGGTTATTCCCTTTCCTTGAGTGTAGCCATTACCAAAGCATTATCAACACCTACTTCCTCAAGAAGGAAATGAATTCTAAACACTGTATTGTTTGAAGTAGGCAACTAAAAGCCTTATTGCTCTTCCTGAATTGCTCCAGATACTCTCACACATTATGCAAAGAGAGTTAGTACTTAAAAAAGACAAATCTGAGAGCCAGAGCCCTTGGGGTGCTCCCTTGGGGCTCCCACTCTCCCCACCTGCACACTGCAGGAGCAGTAGAATGGGGACCTTCCCCTCCTGCGCAGCAGTGACAGGAACTGGACTTTTTACCTTCCTCCCTATTGAGAGCCACTTCCCTCTTCAGAGCCTGCCTTAGCTGGCAATATTATGGCTTTGATATATATTATTATCCACTGTAGTGGCACAGCGCAGTGAATATGCCTGAAAACAGAGCTGTCTAGACAGCCTAGTCTGAGCGACAACGATTCCAAAGGGAAGGGCCATAAACACTCTCATCGTAGAAGAAGCCATTACAGTGAAAATAAACTCATTCCGTATAAATTGGGCCCAATTCTAAACCATCTTATACTCCAAACTGCAAAGCTCTTCAGACTGCAAGTAACATCATCCCTATTGAGGAAACGCTGAAACAAAGTGCACCAGAACAAAGCCACTCTGGTGGCTCCACAACAGAAAATCTGTTCCTTGCTCTTCCCTGCTGGCACTCTCCTCTCCACGGAGAGGCTTTGCACATCAGGCTGAGCAGCAGGAAGCACTCTCAGGACACAAAGGTGCAAGCAAGATGCTGCACGTGGCTTATTCCAGCTGCTCGCAAGGAGTTAGCCTGGAAGGGGGTTGCATCAAATCCCAGGGCTGCTGCAGGCCAACAGTACACATCTAATGCCATTTGCACCAAACCCTGCCCACAGGAGTGTCCTCAGCATTGGCAAGTGCTGTCTCTGTGTGCAACACAAGGAGATTTTCTCTCCAGAATCTGCAAAAACTCGGAAAGCTTCTGACTATTTGTTGCTCATAAATGGTTAGCAAATCTGACTGTGTATCACACTTTTCAATGCATAAATCTGGTGTGTTGGTAAACTCCATTTTACTTGTGTGCCATTTGAATTTTAATGAGCCAGATTCCAGGCGTTAGCTTCTGGGAATGTATATGAGGTCATTATGTACGTGGATTTCATATGGGGGCACTGAAGTTAGCCAGCCACAGGTGATCTGTTCTTCACACTGACCACCAGAAGAGGTAAGATCGGCAGGGAATGACTCAGGGAATGGTTTTAAACTGAGACAGGGGAGGTTTAGGTTGGATATGAGGAGGAAGTTTTTCCCCCAGAGGGTGGTGACGCACTGAACAGGTTGCCCAAGGAGGCTGTGGATGCCCCATCCCTGCAGGCATTCAAGGCCAGGCTGGATGTGGCTCTGGGCAGCCTGGGCTGCTGGTTGGCGACCCTGCACACAGCAGGGGGTTGGAACTGGATGGGCATTGTGGTCCTTTTCAACCCGAGCCATTCTAGGATTCTATGACTCCCTGCCCTCAGCCCCTGGGACCTTTGCACATATAGCCCAGGACTGAGGCTATGGCATCACAGGACATTTTCACATGCTCTTCAGGTGTAGGTAAGAGATCATGTTCTAGGGAAGCTTTCTTCTGTACTAGAATTGTCCTATCATTTCCTACCTGATACCACCAGATCCATTTCCCCTCCTGGTATTTCCTATCTCTAGTTCTTATCTACATTCAGTGAAAAATATGTATACACTGGTTTCTTTTTCCTCCCTTATTTCCACAACACAGCTGCACACACCACAGCCCCCAAGGAGAATATTCTCTACTGGATAGAGAACTGAACTGCAAGACAGAAGCCTGGGATTCTACTCTTGAGTAAACCACGAATCTTGGGCAAGTCTGACTCTTCTCTCACATTTGTGTATTTTTATTTTTAATCTACATGGACTATATATTACCATTACAAAAAAGGTTTTCCTTCTAAGCAACTCACCTAGACTCCTTTGGCAACAGATATTTCCTTCAGATATCTGCTAAGATAAGAACTGCCCTCCACGATTTCTTTTGTGCCCTCTGGTTTTAGAGGAAAATGATGGTCGGTTTACAGTAAAACCTGAGAGACTGAAGTTGGGTGGGGTGATCAATGTCCTTCTCACATATTTTTAATTGCACTTGTCTCAATGGGAGTTCCTCTTTCAGTTGAAACCTCTGTCTGCTGCTGGTGCATGGTAACAAATGCAAAATTCTTTGTACTCAACAACGTGTTACTGCAACTTGTAGAAGCTGTTCTACACTGGAAGGTCTTGTTCCTGCCTGCAGGTCATTTTTTCACTGCTTTCACTATGTATGCTATTAAGATGAATATGTATTAGAGCTCTCCATTGTAAAACTATTTCAAAATGCGTATTTCTGCTTCCTCTCTCCCAACCCATGGGTAAGCTCCAGCATTGAAAGGTTCTGGGAAATAGTTCCTGGCTCTAGAAATGTCAAAACATTTTATGGTGTCAGCTTCAAAGTGTGGTAGGTGGATTGAAAGTTGAGAGTCAGGAAGTGTTCTCATGAGAGATCCCATTCCACCAAGAGGAAAGGTTGGTAGCTCATTGCAATAGACTTCACAGCTGTTGTTATTCAGCTGCTTCCCAGAGTTATCTCAGTCCTTCGAGCCTACAGCAAAACATCAGAAAATTCTTCCCTTTATCTTTTTTCTTTCTAAAGACACTTGAGGACCGGCTTCCTTGGGTAGCACTAATCTGTTCGCTTCCAACACAGCATCCAAATCGACTGCAAGAAGCTGTACTGCACAACAGACTTCTTGGATATTCATTTCTCATCACTTTGGTTCTGTTTTCTGATGACTTCTTATGGGTACCAAAGAGAGGAGCTGAGAAACTGACTTCTAGATTAGCTGAAAAATGACATCACAGAAGAAGCTAAGAGGCCCATGGGAGAAAGGCAAGTATGTGTGGGAAACCAGCAGAGAGAATGGTGAGGGTGATGCACTAGATAAAGGCAAGGAAGGGAGGGGGGAGACAATCTTTGAAATAACTTGAAAATAAAGATGGGATGTTCAGAAATGTGAGGGAAGGATGCTACAGAAGAAGAACCTATTAATATTGTCATGGGGAGGTGGCAATGGCATCACAAGAAGTGGGGCAGGCGTGGGAAGAACACAACAGAGCAGCCAAGGCATGGCAGCGTGGGGGGACTGCTGTTAAAAAATAAAAATGAAAAATAAGAAAGAGAGAGGATGGACTTTGGGAGGTAGGATAGAAAGAGACCAGATCTGGACTCTCCTGTGATCAGCATGGGAAAGCAAGAAAGGGTATTCACAGTCAGAAATCAAATGAGGAATGCAAAGAGGATTCACAGTGCAACATCTGGCTGATCTCAGTGCACCTTTCTGTGGCGTTTCCAGGGAAGTGCCGGGATGTGCTGTAAGAACAGATCGTTCACTAAGGAAAGGCAAGCAAACTGTTTGGCACAACAGTTCATGTGGAGGGGATCAGATGTCCCTCATGGACAAGGCTAGAGAGGAAACAGTGGGCAAAGGGTGTTGTGTGTTCACATGCGTGTGCACAGACAGACAGATAGGTGTGTATATGCACATGTATTTCTTTATATGAGAAACTTTACAGATGTTATATTTGAAGTCAGTGATGCTATTGGAACTCTGCAATCAGGGCAGCATAGTCATTCCTCACCTGGGTAACAATGAGAGTTTCCTTCTCTGGGGCACCTCTAAAAGAAACCTCTGGAGGAATGAAACCTATTTTACTGATAACCACTTCTGAGAATAGATAATGAATGTCTGTTAACATTTAGTGAGAGGAAAAAAAAGGTCTTCTTGGGTCAGACTTGCAACCTTCATCTCTCTTCTATTAGTGCTGTGCAGGGCTGTGGGAGCTCCACGGAGACCCTAGGATGACACAAAAACACCACACAGGTCTACCTGCCGAACAGACATTCTTAAAATGAAAATTCATTTGTCAACACTGAATGAAAATGGAATCTCCAGAGGCCACAGAACATAATAGGCAATATTTAGAAATTGAGGGTGAAAATTAAAGCTGTCTTGTGGAAATTATTTCTGCGTGGCTTTAACGTATATCTTCATGAAATTTAATGTCACCTATAAGGGTATTCAGTGAGTAGATTTTGTTATTATTTACAGCCCATTCTCTAAAGTACAACACATAATAGCTCCATACAGAATATGAGTATTTAACAGTAGTCAATGAATAAAGCTGTCAGCTCAGTGTGCCTTACCAACATTGGTATCTCTGCAGACTAATGGGACATCACGAGGTACGAAAACATGGAGCTTCATTATCCAAAAGGAGACTGTTTGGAAGACACCGAGTGATAAAATAAGGAGTACAGTGGTATAAATAACTCTGCTTAATAGTGCCATCATAAAACACACCACTCTAATTAGCACCACCTGCCAGTGCTGCCTGAGCAGCAGTGCTGGGGCTAAGCCCTGAGTAAGGACAGGAGTGAGTGAACTCCCCACCACCCTGATGGGCCCATTCCATGCCCACCACCCTCTGGGGCCAAGCCTTTCCCTAACCCCCACCTGGCCCTCCCCTGAGTCATCTCCATGCCTTTAAAGCTCTCACCTACACAGCCAGAAAGACATCTGGAAAGAATAAACATGACAACGTGCCCACCTATCACCTATGTTTCCCACTCAACCACGTCCCTCAGTACAACACCTACATGCTTCTTAACACCTCCAGGGACTGTGACTCACCTCACTGGGCAGCCCATTCCAGCACCTGACCACTCTTTCGGAGATGTTTTTCCTAACATCCAACCTGAAACTCCCCTGGCACAACTTGAGGCCATTTTGATGCTTCAAGAACAAAAAAGCTAGCATCCAGATAAACTTTAGGTGGAGATGGCAGCTTCTCTTCCATACCTGGCTGTACTTGATGCCATGGTTATTTTTTTATGGCATATACTCTGGTTTGCCTTGAACCATTTGCCTTGAACCATTGAGAGCTACTGCTCTCAATGGGCTCCATTTAACAACACCTGCAAGAAACTTCCTCCTAAATATTATCCGCATGCTTCTGCATTGCAGATGTATTCAAATTGGCCACCGTGTTGCCCTCCTATCTAAAGTAAGAGGCTTCTAAGTACATTTATCTAACAGATGTGGCACAAAAGAGCAAGCAGTGAGCTACATTCATTATCTATTCTCAGAAGTGGTTACCAGTATAATTGGCTTCATTCCTCCAGAGCTCTCTTTCAGAGGTACCCTGGAGAAGGAAACCCTCATATGTTACTCAAGTGAGGAAATCCTGATCGTGCTGCCCTGATTGCAGAGTTCCAATAGCTTCACTGGCTTCAGGATATAACACCTAAGATTATATACACAAAATCATCTATAAAACTCCAATCGGTACCTACTTCAAGCAACAGATCCCCAAACAAAACTCAAATTTGAATCCTCTATGCTTCCAAAATGAGCAGTAGAGACTAACTGTGATATTTATGGAAAGCATATAAAAATTGTAAACACGTTCCTTCCTCCTCCTGTAGCCTCAGGTGGCACAGATCAACATTTTTCTTGAGAAAAGAGACCTTGCTGGAGCCGCCAAAGAGCGTGCAGTGCCTTCCCTCTTTTGTTTTAAATTGTGTGGTTTACCCACCAGGGAAGGAGGGGGTTTCAATCCATAGGCGTGTAATTGTTTTGCTTGCACATACTCTTATTTTGCAATTTCTAGACCCATTCAAGCATTCCAACTCTGTCTTACCAAGGATTTGCATTCAATGTGGGAAAAAATGTTCTCACGGCACTGAATAGTTTAGATTAATCAGATCATGATTTTGCTATGCCTACTGGCTCCTTTGAAATTAAATTACTATTATTTGCTCACTTGCTAACTAGAAGTAGGAAAATAGTTTTTTTTTTTTTGAGAACAGAAAGTTCACTGAAGGATGCCATTTGAAACTATTCAAAAATTGAACTTGAATTTACTAAAACCTCAGCAAAATTTGCTATATAATTCCAGGTTCAAGAGGAGCAACGTGAGAGGGAGAACAAAGCATCGGTTCTTTCCAATGTGAAGGTGTGAACCAAACTGCCAGTCTCAAATCCAATGGTTTCGTTATTTTACTGCTTCCTCCAGGTGAAGAAAACCAAATGCAGCTCCAGACTCTGCTTGTGGCAATCTCTGTTGTCTGTTTTTCCTCCTGTTCAGAGCACTGTGCTGCCAGGAAGCGTGGGTGGAGATGCTGCTAGCTTCCCTTCTCCCTGCAGGATGTGGCCTCTGCTCAAAGTGTTGCATTTTGCACCATGTCCCTGCAGACAGCCCAAAGCAATATGCCCAGCTGGACACCCAGCAGAAATGACCTGATTCTTCAGTTATTAACTCAGGATCAGCAGGAGAGACCAAGCATGTACAAGCTCACCAGGTGGTTTTGCTCAGTGGTTATGGCTATCTCCATCATGGGTGCAGGCAGAGGGACTTGGACAAGTGTCTACAACATCCAGTGAGCAGCTCTTGTTTATGAAACACTGCAGGAAAGGATTTCTTCTTTGGCCAGCTTCCTGGATTCCACTTTTTTTTATATTAAAAAAAAAAAAAAGCTATACACGAGCATTATTGGATGCCCCATCCCTGCAGGCATTCAAGGCCAGGCTGGATGTGGCTCTGGGCAGCCTGATCTGGTGGTTGGTGACCCTGCCCATAGCAGGGGGTTGGAACTGGATGGGCACTGTGGTCCTTTGCAACCCAGGCCATCCTATGATTCTAGGATTCTATGATCAAGCTCCCTTCAGTACTTACTGCATGTGCTGTGCATGTACACAAAGCACCTCTCACAATCTTAGGCCTATTTTCACAAAGCAAATCTATTAAAAAAAAAACATTAAGTGAACCCCAAAACCATCACTCTTCACTGAAATTTTGTGCTTTGGGTCTTGATCTTGCCAAAGCCATATGCACACATATATTCTAACAGATGCAAATGTCTGCCTTAAGCAACCCCAGATCCAAAGCCTGAGCACTGGAAACAAAGAACAAACCCAGAGGGAGCACAGAAGGTGAAAAACAAAGACACGAGTACCTGGTCCATGGAGGCACCCACCACTGAAGAAGGTGCTACAGAGGAAGTTAAAGTTCAGTAGGTCTAAACGAGATGGGAGACTTCAGCTGCGCTACTTTGACAGACTCAGAGCCCTGCAGAACTCCAGCCTTCACTCTATCAGCATTTCTTTGCTCTGTAGCTGGTTTATAATGAAAAGCAGTGCATGGTTGGTGTGTGTAATCAGTCATGGTCACAGCAAGATGGTCCCATAGATGCATCAGGAGGAGAACATATGTATGAACAACTGATTAAAAACAGCCGCCGTAGTACCTCCACCTGAGGCTGCATGTAAGCAATTATCTCTTTAGTAAATAGCACTTGTTTTAAGCTGTATTTCTTCCCCAGCATTTTCATTTTGCTGTATATGTGCCAACCCATAAGTGATTAAAATGTAATGGTAGCTGCTCATTAATCCCAAAGAATGGGACACACATCATACAGTCTGGCATCACTTTAAGCACTAATTAAGGGAAAGACTGCTTTGAATGTACCATGTGTTTTTCTCCCTGGCACCTTCCTGAAAACCATTCGGCTGCTTTCACCCGGTGCTCACGCTGAGCATTTCACAGCCACGGGGCCAGGCGCTGCTGATGCAAATGGATGCATCACCCACGGAGCTTTGCCAACACACACCAGTGGAGGATACAGCTTTTTGCCTTTCCTCTGACTGGCATCCAGGAGAAGTTGTCACTCATCCACTGGGGCCATAAGAGAGCGATAGTATTTTTTTTTTTTAACTCCAGAGAAAGGAAATTTAATGATCTGTTGGAATAGCCATTCCAGCTGGTGAAAGTTCACATCACATATTTATGCCTGGAAGGGTGACAGCAGAGAAGCCTCAGTGTGTGCCTTTCGTGTCCTCCTCACACCAGCCAGAAGTAAACAACTACATTTAAAAGTTAAGATGTTTAGAAGAAAATGTGATGCCCCTTAATGAGGTTTAACTTTTATATCCGTGCATCTGTCATCCAGATTTTATCTGTATACACAAATGGCACCGCAAGTGCTACCAGCCAGATACATGGAGTCAGAACTCCTCGAGGCTACTGGTGAAGCTGGACTTTCCACCAGTGCTTCTATTAATTCCTCAGTTCCAGCCAGCTTATACAAGACAGCTGCCTGACCCCTGTGTCTGTATCCCAATAAAACCATCACCTGCGCTCCAGGATTTAAAACCTCTTCCACTTCCACTGTGCCATTTGATATACAATCATTGTTTATTGTTTGCATTAAATCTCTTCCAGTGAGAGACAAAATAATGCCCTTCCAGGTACGGCTGTGATTACACCGCCTCTATCCACATCTGAAAGCCCTGCTCCCAGTTCTGTGACTGCAGCTCACCTCGATATTAGATTCCATAAATATTTTGTAGCTGCACTCTGGATGCAGCAAGTACTGCTGGTAGCCCAGAAGGGCTGACAGACTGGCTTCAAATGATGGCCACGCAGAGGTCCTTATGCTGCCTCGTTAGTAATTCACAGGTTATTATACTGCTGAATTATGGCGGCATCAAGTTTGCAGCAAAAGTGGAATCTTACAAAGACGATGATTGCGTCATAAAAATGATCAATGGAAATTAGTATTAGGGCATGAAAACTGCATCTCACAATGGCTCAAGTGGTTTAAATTCCATTTGGTTAACAGGCAATATCACATTGCTATAAATGCCTAATAGAAATGCATTTCCAGTTGGAGACCCTTATCGCCCAGGCTTTAAATCTTCGTGCCTCTTGCTTGACACTGAGCTGATAGGAAGAGTACGATCAGCAAGGTGGGGCCAGTGCTCTCCTGTGCTGCATTTGAGGTCAGTGCCAACAACGCAAAGCTTCAGACCTACCTTTTGCTGTTGCTTTCTTGCATATCCATGTTGAACTGCTTCATCCCAACAGAGGTTTTTCACAACTTATATGCAGAACTTTCTTATCCATTCAGTTCATAATTACCACGGTATACTGCATATGGCAGCCACTGCTTTAACCTGTGCTCTATTATAAGAATTCCACATGTGAAAAAAATGAAAGATTTTAATCTGTATTAATAAAATCCTGTTGTCAATCTCCTTCCAAATATCTTTTGGCAGTTAGGAAGCTATCTTTCTCTATTTAGATTATCCGATTACAGAAGCTGTAATAGCGTATGCTTCTACAAGAAATACATAAATTCTCATGTTGTCTTTTCCAGGAAATAAGATATTTAGCATTTAAAGAAAATCCAGAATCACAGTTACATGAAGAGTCATTCTAATGTTAATAAATACATTTCTTACTCAACTCCCGTTCTGGGGATTTAATCTTAATTAAAGCACTTTTTAAGTTTTACCATATAGCAAAGACATAGAGCATAATAGCAAAAGTTGTCATGAGCCCTATAGTCCCTTACAATACACATTTCTCCTACCAGCCTTTCATCCATTCCTGTTTCCTTACGAATTTGCTAAAAAGAAGTACTCGGTGCGTGCACCTTTCTCAGCATAATAGATCTCAGTTTTGACAGGGCTCATGCAATCTAAGTAATGGATGCATTTCATAATCATCCTCGTCACAATTAGATAACACTGTACTCCAAGAGGCTCTCATAGCAGGTGCACTATGCTCCGGGAAAGCATTTCAGAAGCAATCACAACAGCTCTTGTGGTACAGATCCATTTGTCAACTTGAATTCTTGAAATTAAAAGACATCGCTTGCAGGACAAGATGGTGATTCTTAACTCTTGTGTTGTCCATTCCTATCAACAGATTCTCTCCATCAAAGCATCCAAGCAAATTAACACCCCAACTGCTCTCTGTGACATACTTCACAGACTTTGGGTTATGTGAGTTCCTGGGACTCTTCCTGGCACAAATAGTGCTATCGTATCCACTGCCATCTCAAAGTATATCCCAAGGTAACACACCTGGACCAGTAACAGTGTGTGTACCTTCCACACGTCTAGAAAGCATGCTGCCTAGTTTGGCAATATGGAAATATCTGGATTGCTCCACTGTATATTCTGATTTTGCACAACGCTCATGTATTTTGTGTCATAAGCCCATTGGTGCGGTTCTTTGCTCTCCAGATTCGTTATGAGGGGATCATTCTGCAAAACTGCAGGCTGCTGACACATTGTGCTGATTACTGAGATTCCCTACGGACAACCCGAAATAAAGTGTACAGAAAGTTTGGGAAATAGAGCCAAGCTCTGCCTTAATTTACATGGGCACTGTTGAGTACTGAGGTACCCGAGGAAGTGCAGGGAAAGGGATAATTGAGCCCTCGAGTCTTTTTACCTTTGAATGCTTCAAGGTCAACTGCTCCATCCCTTTTCTCTGCCCCATCCATCATTGCTGGTTTATAGTGATTATCAACAATTAGCCTGTCATGGCATTAAACGGTAAGATACGCTGCTGTATGCAGAATATTTTGAGCCAACACTTGATCTCCTTCTTGAAAGCTAAAGAGTAACTACAAACCCAAGGTTACAAGAGTTGTCCAATCTTTTTCCCTTTCTGTTGGTCATTACAAAGAAGGATATACCCTACCCTGCCCTTCCTCCATCCCCCAACACAAAATAAAAAGACATCTTTCATTTAACACTATATCCTCTTTTTTGTTCAGTATTGTGTGAGAGCTGTGGGGAATTCAGTTCACAAGGAAAACACATCAGAGAATGCATACTGGAAATCTTATTGAGACGGTAGTACACGACACAGATGACTTTCCAACCACATCTGGATATAGAGCATGAGGAAACTGTCCCAGGTCGCACCTGGGGTGTTTAGGCTGGCTATTAAGAAGAATTTCTTCATGGAGAGGATTGTTAAGCATGGGAATGGCATACCAAGAAAGTATACCATCCCTGGAGGTATTTAAGAGACGTGTGGGCACAGCACTAAGGGATAGGGTTTGTTGATGGGGCTCAGTAGGTCAGGTTAATGGTTGGGCTTGATGATCTTGAAGGGCTTTCCCAGCCTAAATCATTCTGTGATTGTACAAGCAATTCTCAGCTCACCAGTGGGGGACACTTCCAGAGTGATTTGTTATCATTGCAATAGAAATCAACCCAGCTCTGTTGGCTACGATGCCTGGGCAGTGGTTTATGTGCTACAGAGTTCCTCTCACAATGTACAGAAACAAAAACAAAGGACAATTTTGCTGTCCCAAGGAATTCTAGCAGCTCTTACCAGTGAGGTATCATTGCACTGAACCATGTTTTATTCATACTCAGTGTTTCACACACGTCAAGCCAGGTCCCCCTGTAAAATCTAAGCAAAGTAACTTCTTGTCTCCTGTAAATACATTCTTTGGCCACCTATCAGAGCAAGCAGCTGTGCTCTAATACCTGCCTCAGTAATAAAACAGGCAGCTTCTGGTAGCACAACCTGCCCTATTGGGAAACTAAGGATGCTCCACTGAAGGATATGTTTAGCTTTCCTTTGCTCCAAGCAAAGGATCCCCTGTAATAATCTTCCTAGCTCATTGTTTGAGGCTGGTAGTACCTCTGCTTAATCATCACCCAGCTGTTACCTTCTTTTCTTTATCTCCTGTCTTGTTTAGGAGCTTGAATTGCTCATTGGCAGCTAATCTTCTCCCTCTGCGTTTTGCTCTGGGCTCAGTCACAGGTTACTCAAGCTAACTATTGCTTATCCCAGTTATAGCCCAGTCAGACTGCAGACCCAGTCTAGTGAGAATAAAAGATCTTCCAGTCAGGAAAAAAAAATTGCTGATAAAGTCCAGGGAGAACACATTATAGGAGGGCAGAAGGGGGGGGGGGGAGAAGGAGCTTTGGAGGGGAAAAAAAAAACACAGTAGATTCTGAGGTATTTCTTTAAGTGATACTACAAACTTCTATTGGTACAGAACGCCATAATATCTGTGATATTTATGGAACTTACAAAACAGGTAACATATGTCTCAATTTCACATGACCAATAGTTATACTTCTAACTTTGCTGCTCTCCCTCACTCTTAGAGTTCAAAGACAGTCCTTGCAAGGGATGATTTATCTGATTTACCTTAGACATCTGCTGGAGGAAGAGATGAATCACTTTTTGAAGGCAACTGTTCTGCTCCATTGGCTGCAAACAAGCCCAAGGTGAATAGCTTACGCAGTGAGACTCAGAACTTATCTAAAGTAGGGTTAGTGAATCCTGCTTTTCCCAAGGATTTGGCCCTATTCAGCCTTCCTCAAGAAAAAAGATGCCCCATTCTGTTCCCTCAGTTCAGCTGCTGAACTACCACTTGCTATAAAATGTGGACCAGGTCAAAACATCCACCTACCCATCATCCAGGATCCATTGCCTCCTGCACTTCTCACTGAGGATGTACTCAGGTCCAGGCAGAAGATGCCTCTTGGGTGCCTCTGTGTTTATAGCCACCTCTCAGACTTTCTCTCTCTGCTTTCATGTTACCATTCTTACACTGATGATGATGATATTTCTTGAAGTTCACATGGGATCATTGAGGTTGGGATGGCTCTTGGCATCAGCTTGTCCTACTCTCTGCTAAAGCAGGGGTAGGTAGAGTTTATTCCCAGAAGAACCATGTAGACATTCATACAGAGATTCCCAACTGGAGAGAGGCAAAGAATGAGAAGTGAGAAGAAACACTGCTCCAAAACAAGGTTATTTACAGCACACAACTGGAGGTGGGGGCATGAACTCTCTGGAAATGTTGAAATAGAGATCAGATTCTGGGCATTCTAGTGCCTCACCAACAGTGCACTCAATCAAAATGAAGTAAGATTTCACACCACTGCTGCTTACTGTTCCTTTCATCTTATTGCAGCATTGCTGCCTGGCCTGCAGCCTACCAGAACAACCCCTCTGCTGTGAGCTCCCGGGTAGCAAAGAGTTAAGAAGATTATCTTCAAAAACTAAAAAGCTTTCCTGAAATGGAAAACCAGTGGGGTTCACATGGTCACTAATCACACTTAGAAAGGACAAGGCTGGTAGAAAAGTAGTTGAATCCATTGCAAACACTCTCCATAATCTCCATCATGTGGCCGTCTGCTGACAAAAGATGCCCTCATAGCCCTGGTGAGGCATGCGTTGCTCATCACACACCATGGGAACAACCCCAGAAGAATAAGACTGTTACCAACAGAACTTCTTCTCTGACAAAGTGCAGTAGTCCAGAAGGGTACTGCCTCTGGATGAGAGTACACAATAGCACGAGGATGAAGGTGTTTCAAACACTGGTTCAGATTGTATGCGATGGTGAACACAGTCTGTAAAACACAAAAGATGTGCAACTGAACTGCCCTAAAAGAGACACCACTGGAGTAGCACAGAGAACACATTTTAAGATACCGAGTGAAACACTTTGCAGTACTGAACACCTTCCACACCATCTGGCTGAAGGACCACTGAGCACATAAATGCAAGATTAACAGAGTTTCCTTTGTTGCTTTCCAGGCCACAAGAAAAACAGCCCTTAAGCTAGTCTTTTACCCAGCTCAAGAAAACAGAAGTGGCATTTAACACCCTGCATTCCAGTTCAGCTGATACAAGCCCCCCAATCAGTTTGCAAACAACAAGCAGACTTGCAAGGACCTTTGCTCTCACACTCATCCTCACTTCAACACTGCTCACATCAGCAACAAAGATGCATCTCCATCTCCCATCTCCAGCTCACCTTAGGAAATCCAAGCTTTGCTTTCACACTTTTGCCAAGCAGGACTGGTTATGCTGTTAAATAATACATTTGCAGAAGGATCGCCTTTTGCCCAGAGTTCACACAAATACATCATGAAAGCTCCGGTGACCAGAAAACTGTTTTTCTGATGATGTATTAATGTAATACATCATCAAGATGTGATTTGGGCATGATGAATTACTGGAAAATGCCATCAGGGCTCCATTGTTGAAGGGATACATCACTTTCCAGCAGGTCCTGGCAAGTCCAAAAGCACTACAAATAATACTCTAAAAGATTTTGTTTAAAATATATAAATGAGATGTGTGTCTCAGAGCACAAACGGGACTTAGAGTCAGTAAGATGCCTGAGGACACCACATGCCTTCTGCTCCATATCAAGCACCAGCACACCTTAGCTCTTTTCTGATATGAGGCCAACAGGAAATTGGGATAATTCGATGATTTGATCTGCTTCTGTTAATGCCCAGCCTGGCCTCGCCACTGCAGCTGCTGAGTGTGCACCTGGTTGCAAATATGCGAAGGGCATCGTTGCTTTCCAGCCATTGCCCCTTCATAGATCTCAGCTGATAATGAATTCTAGGGATGGTTGAACATTTTTCCATTATTTCTCATTTTCATCTCACCGATTAAGCCCTCTCTCCCGGTGCTACACGGCAGCAGCATGCCAGACTCTCAAAGCTGCACTGCCAGATGCTGGCTGGGTCTGAAAGAGGAGATTTGAACAACAGGTGGACACCTGATGATATATTATGTTCTTGGCTCAGGTAAAAGTGGCAGATATCAGAAAATCTGTTCTGGGTAGGGCAATGCACACGTCTTCCAGATGCTGAAGCCCTCACTAATCACCCCAGCCAAGGAGGGTTGTGTGATGGGACACAGCTGTCTGGCATTACTGCTCAGATGGACTGGTGTGATTGGGCTGTTGCACGACTGAGAAGAGCCAGCCTGAGTAGGAGCTGGTGGCAGGACAAGAGTTGTTATTGTGGTTTTTGCTCAAGTCACAGCCCCACCTGCTCTCTGCAGCTGAAGTGGAAATTACCCATCTCATACCAGGACTCGTATCCACAGAGATGAGGCTGATAGACACCAAGAGGCTGGGGAAGGCCCGGTGATCTCAGGAATCCAATGGGATGGAGGAATTGAACAGCTCTGGACCCCGTTAAAGGACTGGGAGCACATCTGAGGAAAACAAGACACAGCCAATGGGCACAGTCAGTTGTGGCCACATTGTGCTGGCACTGCAAGTACTGCCAGGATTTAGATAAGAGGCAAGGAAGAAGTGAGGATGCAGAAAATGCTCTGAGGAATCATTTTTTTGAGATAAATCATTTTAAAATAATTGTAAAAGCCTCAGAGGACATGGACCAAAGCTTTGTGACAGAAAGATGAGTCTCTCACCATCCAAAATCTTATTGCAGCTCTTCTAGCACAACCTGATGCTATCTGCATCCCCAAGTAACATAAGCAGAATAGAAATTGCTGCCTAACCTTTTGATGACCAATTTTCCATTTGATTCTGCCCCCCCAGAAACCAAGGGAACTCCAGAGATCCTCTCCACCTCTCGTTTCAGTTTGATACTGATGTTCAATTGCATTTATGGATGAGCTACGGAGGCATTCACAGCATTCCAGCTTAATACACATCCACTCAAGCATTTCATTATAACTGTTATTGAAATTAGAGTGAAACAATTTTAATTTTCAAGGCTCAGATTACTCACATTGCATTTCTGTCTTAAGCCCGTGCCAGCTCATCCTCGTTAATTGCTTATTTGGTCACTATTATTAGAGCTGATAGTCATAAACACAGATTAAATGGATTGACAAAGAGTGTGTATCATACCATAGCCAAGACTGAGCTTGTTTTCTGCATTTTGAGCCATTCTTGCAAGTGTGTGAAACTCAAGCTGATTTCTAAGTTTTTATATTCATAATAGGTTAACATTTATGTTGCTCAATGGCTTAATGCATGGGCAGAGCAGAGGGAATGTTGCCTGTACCACAAAACAGCTTTCCTAATGAATCTCCTATTGTAGAACGTGCTGGCACTGCGAGCACAACATCCACAGCTCTGTAATTAAGTTCCTTCTCTAACGGAACAAAGCAAAACATCCATTTGTACAGCTGAATATGACAGTAATTAGAGATCACCACTTCAAGACTGTGTGCAAAATACAGTCTTGCTCTAGCCATATCTATAGCAAAAAGAGAAGGTATTCCATCATACATTGCAGCTAGGGTGACCACGCATTCGTTAAGAAGTAGAAAGTCAGCAGGAACCGAGTAGAGACAATGATGTCCCCATGGCAGAGCAGTTCACCAGAGGGTGAATGTGAGGAGCCAGTTAAATGTGCAGGAGACAATTATTCTTCCAGTTCAAGTCAATATATCCTCATCATTGCTAATGGAAAGCACTTTAGCTGAAACCCAGGAACGCAGCAGTCAGCAGCACTGCTCTCCTACCACGTCAGACAAAAATTAGCGGTTTAATAGCGCACAGCCGCTAGTGGCAGCACACTGCTGTAATTTATTGCCCTCTTTGCTCCCAGTGTTCTTCTCCAATGAGAGTAGCACAGCTGAGTCCTCTCCTTTCTACCCTGTACAGGATCATTTCAATAACGAAAGAATTAAAACTGCTGATGGCACCATATAGTCAATGCCATCGACAGGGTACAATTGTACTCAGGGAGCACGATACTTAATTAAGTTACCATCAAACGATGTAATTTTTCTTTCTGTTTCCTTTGCTCGCAACCTAGACTCTGCTTCTCATTAACGAAGAGTTACCTCTGACTCCATCTCCCCAAGGATATACCCTTCCACTAATCTGCATCACTCCGCACAACTTCAGTCTGGGTCTTCAAACTCCCTCATAGCAAAGGGTTGTCCACCCTCAGGAACAGGTATCAGCCATCTAAAATAGGTGGTTGGAAACCACTGTAGCCACAGCTATGCCTTAGAGCTAGGAACAAAACACTCAAAGCTCAGCTGATTCATACAGTCAAGAGATTTGTTGAAATATTGTTAAGGTCGGAAAAGACCTCTAAGACCATCAAGTCCAACCCCAGCCTATCCCCACCACGTCTACTGACTATGTTCCTCTGTGCCACGTGTCCATGGTTCTTGAAAACCTCCAGGGATAATGATGACTCTCAACAGCCTAAAGCAGGATCTACAAAGGTGAGATGTGATGGGAGAAAGCAGCTTGTAGAGAGCAGAGTTATCTATGGACCCAAAGCAGTCACAAAAACAGGCCAGGTCATCTCATCCCTCCTCAAAGAGCATTCAAAGCAGTAGTGCTGAGGTGCAAGGAGGCTACAGCACAGAGGAAGCCACTCTACCGAGCCTGGGAGCTGCTCAGCTCAACAAATATACACCTTATATGGTGTATAGACTCAATGATCTCTAGAGGTCCCTTGCAACCCCTACAGTTCTGTGATTATAATAAATACAGCACCCATCAACCGAATCATATCCAGATGCAGCATGCAGCTATTTCAAACAAGTATCTGGTAGAGCAATAAGGATCTGCTGCAAAGTGCCAAGTTTCCTTGTTTCTTTGGATTGAAGAATGCTTCTGCAGAGAGCATGCTGTGAGAATAGAAGGTTCCACATATAATAGAGCAGCCTCTTGCTGATGGTGATCTGCTGAATTACCAGACCTTTGATGCAGGAAGAAAACAAGTAAAACCCTTCACATCTCCCACAAAACACCAAAGCCTTCACAAGGAAAGCATCTGTTGGAGAAGCACGGCTGATAAAACACTGGGTCTTTGTGCAGCAAAGTTGTTATCAAACATGCAATAAATGTTCATACAAATACCCACCGTGGAGTGGGTGGACTGGAGGGAAAGTAGTTACAGATGATCTTGAAAGAGGATTTGAGTAAGCTGATGGCTCTGGCTAGGAAATATCTGCAAGGCCAAGCACTTTTATAATCTCACACTTATAGCCTCAAATCCTATCTAGACAAACAAGAAGTTAATCTCAAGAACAGGGAAAGCCACATGAAAAGGGTATTTCTGGAGCCATACCTGCCAGAAGCAGGAACGAGGACAAGAGATGTCTGCTTCACATCTCCCAGAAGAAAAGCCCTTCTTTCTTCTTTGTATGCAACCAGGCTGTGCAGAAAAGGCATCAAGAAGGGCATGAAATTAGATTCAGTCCCACTGGGCTGCATTCACCCCATCAGCTACATTTGTTTAGGGCTGCATTGCCCAAGATGTGCTCTCTCAGCTTTGCTCCATCGGTGTTCTTGTTACTGGGTATAATCCATTTCCCCCTGAAACTGAGGGCTGCTCTCAGGAATATTTGTCATGGGATTACATTAAAGCAGAAGCCAACCCCTGATATCTTCATTCTGGGAACAAAGCAAGTTTGGGGGCCGCTTATGAAGTTCCACCACTCTGCCTAGGTCTTCCCATTGTAAATAAGGATAATAAAACTGATGTCCTTTGTCAAGTGCTCGGGCACAGGCAATGTAAAAGTAATGAAAGTGAACTAGACAGGAATCAGCTCTAATAAAAACAAAGTACACTCATAGCCAGACAGGACCTGGGCTCTGGTAGCCAAAGCAATGATGAAAGTGAGGGACCACTGCCCTTAGCACCAAACAGCACTTCCCAACTGATGAGGAGCTCTTCCCATGCCAGGAAATTTTGGTTTTAGATAATTCCCACATTTATATAAGGTATAGCTAAAAAGATGCAGAAAACATCTGATTTTATCTTGTTCTCACATAAAGAGCAACACTGAGAATATTGCTGAGATTTGTTTGGCAAGGAAATCTGTGTAATCATTCGCATCTACAATTGCAGCCCTGCTACAAGACAGTGTAGAATAGATGTGCTGGAAAAGATTGATGTCCTTCACAAACCATCTTCATATACCCCACAGAATAAATAGACAGAAATAGACACCTGTCTGTGTCTAACCCATAGACCAGTAACTTGTGCTTTTGTCCCACATCACCCGAAACAATACTTGGAAAGAAGCCTTCAGACACCTTGCAAATGCTTAAATTCAAGCAGCTCCCAATACAGAAGCTGTTGTGGTGTATAGCCACAAGATAACCTTATCCCCAGACCAGCAAGTTCTTGGAGATACAATAAATAAAATTTATCTAAAGTGAGCAGCCCACACTTTGGCCCTGCCCAGGACATGACACTACACATAATTTATTCCACAAGCTCATTCATTGTCATTCCCCTCTTTATGGGCTGTTCTTTCCTTGCTGAAGTCCTAAACATGAATTTTGCCCTCTAAAGGTACTGTCTTCCCTGCCTTCATGTGCTTAATTCCCTGCTGTACCCCAGGAGGGTCTTAGGGGACAGAAAATGGTGAAGAAGTACAAGTACTCCAAAGGAGTGCTCCAAAAAGGAGTGCTCCAGGATGTATTGCCTCCCAGGCAAAAAAGCTGCTAACGGTACTGAAAGCTCTCTGCACCCTGTAGCCCCTTCACTCTTACTAAACATGTCCCCATATATTATTTTGATGGCTTAGTATTACACATTTTAGCACCCAGGCAGCTCTGTATCAAACCACAGAAATCATAATCAATGCCAAATTGCATCACTCTCTCCTGCCTCTCGAGCTTCTTCTCCAGCATTTAATAATAACAAATGAAATACAGATATCACCCCAATAGCAACTGGCACTTTCTGACATGTCGCCTCCTCTCAATTTATTAAACCATGAAGCTTTTGCAGATCATTGAAGCATTTTTATTATTTTGTCGTGTCTGAGATTTTCTTTCTGCACTTTCAGAATAAGAAGAGAATAAGCTTTGATATTTCAGAGCAAAACAGAGTGTCGGTAACGAACTCTTGGCTCTTACCAACTGTGTAGTGCAGATATGTCAGTACTTAGCCTTATTAAGAAAAGGGGATATTCCAATAACTGAAATTCATATAGTTAACACATCCAACTTCATAAAAGAGAGGCAGAGTCTTCTCCATGTGTCATGGTTTCATGGAACTGTGACACCATACTCCTGACCACTGCAGGAAGACATGCAGACAATGCAGGTATCAAATCCTGGAGTTGTCTCTAATTAAAGCAAAGAGGAAACTGTGTGTTCATCTTTGTTATAACCTGGCTTTTACTAAGAAAAGAGCACCAACTGCGTCAATTCAGCATACTGCTCCTTGAAAACAGGCTGACACTCAAACAGTGTTTGAAAAGGGAGTGCAAATATCTAGGAGGAATGGATTAGAGAGAAATTCAAGTAGGATGAGTAACATTTAAAGTAATTCTCTGTGCTTTGAACGCTTGAGAGAGCTCACAAGTCCATACCATGTTCAGCAGTATCCATTTCAGTCACTGGAGACCGACTTCATTGTGTGATGGAAGAGCCATTGGGATTGCTGCCTTCTCCACCATTACGTGGTCGTCACTGTAACAGGAAAGAGTCAACAAATCTGAAATTATTTCCAGTTCACAAGCTTTGCAAAAATATTGATTTATTCAGGAAAAAAAATCCTTTTTATAGAGAATAAGTTACACAAATTGCTGGGGAGATACAAAAGAGCAATGTTTCCAACAGACGTTTTGATAAGACTTTGTGAGCAATTAAAGAAATCCTTAATTGTTCCTTAAAAAATAGCTTGTTTGTAGTTAGAATGGTCTGATGTTTTTTTTCAAATCTCCTCCCTAAGAGACTGAAGCTAAAATATTCTGATCATTAGGTGGGAGAATATGTAATCTTAGAAGGAGACTCCACTTGTAGATCTCACGTCTGTGCTTCCGTGTTGCTGCTTCACCAGCAAAGCCTGATGAAGGGGGAGCTAATGATGGGCTGTGCAGAATGCTGCAGTGACACGGTGACACCAAGCTGTGGCCATTGCTGGGCTCCCTCCTAATAATTCCAAAGGGGACCGTGGCACTGGGCTCACCAACCAGAGGAAAGTCTGATATGAAGAGCTGCAGAGCCCCTCCCTTGGGAGCTGCCCCCCCAGCAGCACCAATGCTGCCAGCCACTATCACTGGAGGCAGAGATTTCTCCCCAGAAGAGGAAAACAACTTGTCAGCTTGGGCCTGACAGTCTCTGTTTAGCTCCAGAGTAAATGGAAGTCACTTCAGTGATATCAGCAAGAACGTCATTTTCTGACAATGCACACTAAGAACAATCATTCCAATTACTGACAGAAAAGCTGCTGCCATCTAGAACCAGATGTCAATCTGCCAGGGTACAAACTGGCTTTCTTTGACACAATAATTACGACTGGTTCAATAACACATCAACACAAGCTAACAAATGGCGTGCTGAGCAGAGGTCAGCGCTGTCCTGCTCAGGATCATCCTGCTTAGAAAAGCTCCAGTGATTTCTGTTGTCATTGCTCACCGTACTTCAGTAAGGAGCAGATCTACCCAGGAGATTCTGAGGCTTGAGCTGCCCATGCCAGCAGAGACGTATCACAACAGGATGGTCTGGTTTGCATACGATCCCAAACTGGTCAACTCATTGCTGAAGCATTTCAATAAATGGCTTTGGTCTTAACGTGACCTTAGGAACTACCCTAAGGTAGTTTCCTAAGCCAAACTAGCTGTCTCCATTTCCTCTGCAGTCAACAGTGTGAGATACACACCTCCAAACACAACTGCATCCACCTGAGATGCCTCGTAGCACAGAAAAATTACCAATATGGTTGGGCCTGAGTATAACTGAAATAACACCATTTTGTGCTTAAACACTCCATTTTGCAAAAATGAGTTGGTTGTGTACTGCGGTCTCTCTCCTACTCCCTCATTTAATCAGCAGCACAAGGGAAGGTAGATTAAATCAGAGCCTTCATTACTGCAGGTGGGATACTGTACACAAATAGGTGTAAAACGCAGCCAAACACTGCTGGTAGATAAGCTGCCAAAAGAGACAAAGGGAGATCCAAATGCAGAATTCATCAGCGGAGGCATCAAAACAGAAAAGGAAGCATAAACTAGCTGTACTTGGAGACCTATACAATGAAGACATACACATGTGGTCACTAAGATGTTCATGATATTGCACTTTGGAAGTGAAAATAAACAGTAGAGAAGTTGAGGCTCTGAGCAACCTGATGGAGCTGTGGATGTCCCCGTTCACTGCAGGGGAGTTGGACTAGATGGCCTTTAAATATCCCTTCCAACTCTAAGGATTCTGTGATTCCATGATTCCATGAGTACAAGAAAGACAAACCAATCCAGACATTGCAGGAATGTCCCTTCCCTGGAAACTGTAAGCTCATTCAGGACATCAGAGACAAGGGAGGACATCAGGGAATTGCTTATGCTGCGTATAATTTGATTTAATCCAGCTGTAAACCAGCATCCCCCACGTACCCAATGCATGTAAGGCCTTCTTTGTATGCAACTACAGTTTTTAGTACAACAGTAAGAGGGAAGGACCCACCTTTGCACAAGTTCTGCCATCTCCTGTCAGAGGTCCCAGATGAGCAAAACAGACAAAACATTGGAGGACTGTTCCACTAATTGGTGAAATTAGATGAGATATAAGCCAACCCCACGTCAACTTTCTTGACATGAATTACCAGACTGGTGCTTGTAAGAGCCCTGGGGATCTCAGCCACTTTTGCCTTAATGTCCAACAGAGCTATAAGAAGCATCCTGCAAAATTTTGGGAAAATTACTGAGCCCTGGAGCTGCATATCCATGCAAGACTGCCTCTCCACTCACAACAACTTTGGCTTGAATGACCATTTAGTTCCCAAAAATGCCTCACAAGCAAGATGAACAAACTACGACTCATCCCATGCCTAGCGTATGGGATGCTTTCACTTCTGTTACCTCTATCAGCACTCTCATGAATCAGATCCTGGGAAAACTTTATCAGCAGGGCTGAAGCTGCACCCAACCACCCAGGGATGCCCCAGCAGCACTCCAGGCCCCAGCGCTGTTGGGAGGAGGTGGGCACATTCCATTGCCTTGCACAGGGTGCAGCCTTCGAATTGCAGCCCTCGCCAAGTTCTGTATTCAAAGATTTGCTCGCAAGTCTCTATTTTTGAAGGTCTTTTATTTGGAAGAAGCCAGACAGTGCTTCTTTAATGTTTCTTCACCACGGTTGGCTGCCGTACCCATTAGTTACACCAAGACAAAAATGTAAATGGATGCAGGAGCAGAAATCATTTCACACAGTCACATCACATAACTACGTTCCCCACACCCAGGTGGGTTTGCTCTGAAGACATCACCGACTCCTTTCACAGATGTTTCCAGAAGCCAGGAGCTGCAGGTCTCTGCAGTACCCTTTGAGGAGTGGGTTCTTTTTATTCCTCCCCCAAAAAGCTCTTTGTGTGTGTCTGGATGGCGTGTCTGTGCAAAAGAACAGTTTATCTGGATGACTAAAATTCCAATATGAGTTGACAAAGAATTGACTGCTTGTGTATTTAAAACCATGACAACCCTGACATTTTATAAGATTTTTGCTCCAGGCATAAGATAATTTACATTGCAATTTTAATATTTTGAGAAATGAAGGCCCAAGAGGTTTTCCTGCTCAATTATTTTGTTCAAAGTATCTTGGAAAAAAAAAAAAAGCTCGATAGGCTCTGATTATATTTCTTCATGAAGATGAAAATCCTGATTTGCAAAGACAATGCAACAAACTTTATTCCTGGCTCCCAGTGCAACTCCCCACCCTCTTAGTGGCTGTGGGGTTGGAATGAATATTTGTTTGGCCCAACAGACTTCACCATGCAGGAACCATAGAACTGGAGAATGGTCTGAGTTGGAAGAGACCCTTCAAGGCCATCTGGTCCCCCTCCCTGCAATGCACAGGGACACCCACAGCTCCATCAGTGCTCAGAGCCCATCCCCTCACCTTGGCTGTCTCGGAGATGGGGCACCACCACCTCTCTGGGCAGCCTGTGCAGTGCCTCACTGCCCTTAGAATAAAAACCTTCTTCCCTATATCCAATCTAGATCTCCCCACTCACATAAGGATGCACCTACAGGTTTTCTACATTTGCTAGATAACCTACATCTGTCTGTTCCTGCTCTCGGTTGTGGTATATGTTTCTTTAGACAAAGGTGGATGTGAAAACAGTGAAAGATGCAGCAGCAGAAATAAACACATATTTAGAAAACCCCCAGCCTGCCATCTTGGAGTGCGTTAGCTTTACCTGCTGTAATACTAGCCACAGAAATCTGCTGAGCATCGGGGTCTTTGGTTACTTTTTAAATCATAAAAGATCTGAAAATGGAATTGAACTGAGCATCAGAAAACAGCACTGAAATAATGGATCAGGGTCTTGCTGCACAGGTTCATCTGTGATGAAGGTCAAAAAGCAGTGGGCAGTTTCATCCTATGCATAGATAGATCTCAAGGACATCCAAAAAAGGAAATTTTTCACCTGGCCTCAGTGAAGAGCAATGAGAACAAAGCTTGGAACAAAACAGTTCCCTCACATGGCTAATAGCAGGAGAGAAGCTACACATTCTACATCATAAATACAATAAATTATGATGTCCTTGATCCTGACCCCCACCCGCCCCATCCTGCTCTCCTGGGCCATCTCCAAGGACCAGCACTGCCTCTGGGTCAGCATCACCAGGACTCAGCATGTGGGGAAATCGCTCACTGTGAGCATTATGCCCTCTGTTACACAGTACTCTGGCCCCATACCCAGGGAACTACACCACAGAGTTGGTGCTTTGCTACGGAAATGGCACTCAAACACCAGGTGGTGAGATAGGAGCACGGGTCCTCAAAATCCAGGCACACGCTGGCTGTGAAGACACAACAAAACTCCTCCGAGGATACTGTGATTCCTAAAGTGCTTCCAAAATTATGATCCAAACCTGGAGCTTTGCCCAGACAATTACTGCGGTAGACACCTTGGCATGGGGACTCATGCCTGACAGAGCCTGAGTGCAAAATAAGCACAAATAACAAGTGTGGGTATTAAACAATTACAACCGGAGGTGAAAATCTGGCATAGGATGCTGAATTGTAGCAGAAAGGCCACCAATAATAAAATAAAATAAAATAAAATAAAATAAAATAAAATAAAATAAAATAAGATAAAATAAAATAAGCTCCAGCTAAGGCTGGAGCTCTCTAAGTCACAGTTATCTCAGTTAGATATGGGAGGTTTAGGTTGGAGATGAGGAGGAAGTTTTTCCCCCAGAGGGTGGTGACGCACTGAACAGGTTGCCCAAGGAGGCTGTGGATGCCCCATCCCTGCAGGCATTCAAGGCCAGGCTGGATGTGGCTCTGGGCAGCCTGGGCTGCTGGTTGGCGACCCTGCACATAGCAGGGGGTTGGAACTGGATGAGCACTGTGCTCCTTTTCAACCCAGGCCATTCTAGGATTGATTCAGTGAGCATCTAAACAACTCTTGAGCACCTCCAGGGATGACGTGGAGCGTCTCCAGGGACAGGACACCCACCACCTCTCTGCACAATCTGTGCCATCAGATCATTTCTGTGGGGCTCTTCTGGTTGTGCTCCATCAGGTCCTTATCTCTCCTGTACTGAGGACTCCTACATCTGGACGCAGTACTCCAGATGGGGTCTCAACAACACATGGCACTGCACTATTTAGGGAGGTCTCCAAAGAGGAAGAGGAAGCTGGGAGCTGTCAGGTGACACGGATATTCTCACCAAGGTTCTGGTGGAAATTCAGGGTTAAAGACAAAGAGAAAACTTTAGGAAAGAGCTGAGAAGTTATCCTAACGGGAACGCAGAGGGCTGCGTATACCACCAAATGTCTGGTTGGTAACAGAGTTCAAAAACTATTTTTGTTTTCTATATGAACGAGTTGGAGATACACTTCCAGAGAGTTAATTTGCAATTTTATGGGACGGAGCCGTTTTGTATGCCAGCAGGCCTTCTCCGAGCAGCGCTCTGCTTACTTTTTAAAAGACATTTAACATAATGAAAGGTAGATCACTGAATATTAAGCTGTGGAGTTTAGTGAAGGAAATGTCAAGGAGCGTGTTTCATCTAGATGCATTAAAAATGGCAAGTAGCATCCCATCCTTTTCCTCACCGAACACAATGCACGCAGCTTGCCTTTCAGACACGCCGAATATTCAGCCAGGTTTCCAAATTTCAGCCTCTGAAGCACTGGTTGTATCCGTGTCCCTTCTGAGCAGTTGCACACCAGCTCCAGAGAGCTCTTCATAAATAAAAAGCGGTGGTATTTAGTGGGGGACAAGCAGAAAGGAGCAGGAGGTTGGGGGCACCGCAGGGCTGTCCCTCAGCATCTTTGCAGATGACTTTCACTGCACAAAGTGGTTCACAGCAGCTCCCTGTGCTCTGACACAAAGCATTGCCTGTGACAGGTGAAGCCAACCTCCAACCCAACCCTGCACAGCTCACTGCAGACATCACAATCCTGCAATGAGGAGAGCCTGCTGTGCACAGCCCTGGCATTAGCATGCACAGTAGGGATGTGGAAGCCAGCGCAGCTCAGGAAGCAGAGAGCAAACAGAGTGCCTCCAAGGGTGTTCCTTTCAAGCACATCCAGTGAGCAACTTTCTGCATATATATAATGTGCAACAATACCTCAATGAGCTAATTGGCTATAAAACTGAAGACTAGTTCACAGCTTTTATATTTAAATTGCTATTGCTCTTCTAACTTTTGGACTCTTTAAATATAAAGTGGTTACTAAAGCCTTTGAGAAAAAAATAAACAAGAGTCATAAAATGCCCTCAGGTTTCTATAATGCAGGAAAAAAAGTGTTTTTAAAGGATTAATAGCCAGTACTCTGGTCAAAATGGGGCACCGAGTAAGCAAGTTGACACGTTACAACAGTTTCCTAGCATCCAGATCTCAGATTTAGCAGAGTAGCTTTGGGCCACACCGTCAGATCAGGGTTGGGGAAAGGCATTTCTACTCCCAGCTGAGCATCAGTTGCATGGATGTGCAGTGTTGAGGTGGAAATGAATGTCCAGTGTACATCATATGAGTGAAGAGCTTATCGGCTGCTGTTTGCTGTGCTTTTCACTTCCCTAAAACATGGGAGCTTTATAACAAACAGAGCAGCCCAATGGAGAAAGTCCATCCAGGCTGCTGCAGAAGGTACCATATCATGGCACAGTACCAGGACATGTGAGTTGGTATGTCCAGGCTTCTCCTGTACTGGGAGCCCAGAACTGGGCCCAGAACTGGATCTGTGGCCTCACCAGCACTGAGCAGAGGGGAAGGATCCCCTCCCAAAACCTGTCAGCAGCATTCTTTCCAGTCCACATTTAATCAAGAGTTCACACTGCCTTGCCCCAAACCATATCCCAAAACTGCACATATTACATTCTCTGAAAATACATAAATGCCATTAAAATTTGAGCAGGTTTTGGAAGCCACGAAGCAGCTGGACCCAGCAAGCAGGACACTGCCAAAGGGATTGGATGGGGCAGAAACCCAAAGGGTGGAGGGGACGGCTCATGGCAAGGCTTGGCCATTGCCCAGTCACCAGCACAGCAGCTCTGGGAGCAGTGGGAGGATGGGGACAGTCCCAGGATGGCCCTGGGGTGGCCTGGGGACTGTGGCTCTCTAGGAAGATGCCACCAGGAAGGAGCTATGGCATTGCTAAAGCACTGCAGAGCACTGCCTCTCTCTGTGTTTCAGCATGCTGCTCATTTTGCTCTTTCTTCCAATGCTGATCAGCAACTGCTGTGTTTTTTGCTCTGATGCGTTACTTTCTGGAAAATAGAAAAACAGTCCCTTTAATTTAAACTCCAGACTTGGTGGATAACTTCCTAACTAGAACAGAGGAAGGAGCAGGTACAAAACAGGAAGCTTCTGGGGCCCAAAGTTGTTTGTTTATCTTTGAACTTTGTGCCAAAACAACAGAACACAATTATCCTAATTTTTGCATGAGATTTCCAGCATTGTAAATCCTTTATGTAAGAGTACATCAAAACCCTTCTGCCTGCCAATCCCCTCTGTTGCTAAGGAACCAGCAGGCAGAAACCCTGAGCTGGGAGACCTGAAAGTCCTCATTAAAAGGCTTCGTGCATCACTATCAATGAAATGCTAATTTGGTAAGGCTGATTGATACCCCCGTGTTATCAAGTTCCAGCAAGGAGGAAACTGCTCAGGCTCACCTTCAGCCACTGTTGTTAACAGTAAAAAAAGAGAAGTCTCACTTAAGAAACTACAAACATGTTAAGCCTAAAAAGCAAGCAAAGATCTCAAGCCCTTCGTACCTCATTTCTTCCCACCACGCACAAGGCTTGGGAAATTACTTACATACACTTTAAAATCACTTAGCAACCCAGCCTGCATCACTTAATTGAGATTTTTCCAGTTGTACGTTCATAGGACATCCTTTTGAGCATCCTACCGGGCTGTGATCGGCACTGACTCAGAAGGAAAGCTGCTGATCCAGACAGAAACGTTCTGTAGAGCACTGCTCTTCTTCCTGCAATCTATTTTACACATCAGTGTAAAATTAATGCTCGTCAGCCATTAGCTTTTTTCTTCAATCTCCCATCTCCCTCGTAGCTCCTGGAATAGGGCTCTGCACACAATAATTGTATTGCCAAGTTCCAGGAAACAATATTTTAGCCTCTTTGTCAAACCTCAGTCTCCATTTTAAATCTGGAACGCAGCCTTGAGTTGTTATGCTTTGAAAGCAAAAAATATACATATGTCAAGGAAATACTATATAGAATCAATCACTTTGCTCTACAGGTGGTAGAAGTGCAGGACCAGCGTCTCCTTGTGTACCTAAAGAAAAGACAATTTATCCCAAGTGCTCTCAGAAAGCTCTTTTTTTCCACCTGAAAAAAAATGTAGCTGCTGGTTTTTGCATCTCTTTGGAAACAGTGGTTGTGCTGCCCAGGCTGGAGGAGATGGCCATGCCATCACCCAACCACGTGCCACCAGTGACATCTCCCAGCCACAGACACACTTCCATGGAGTGATCCCAGGCTCTGTATTGCCACCAAATGGGAACAAACATTTCCTTCCCCACAGACTGTGTAAATGCTTTAACCTCCTCTTTAAAAAACTATTGCTGACAGAAAAGCACCAGGAATAGTAGAGGAACTCAGCTATGTCCACATTTTCAAATGCACCAGTGCCTCAAATGCTTCCCAGTAATGATTCCATGGATTGCAGAGGGAGTTTGCTAAGAAGTGATGGTGCCATGCACCTTCCAACACTGCTGTGTGATGGGGAAGCCTTTCAGATGTAGGGTACAGAAACCACTGCAGGGTCTGTATGGCACAGCATAGTGCCCACCACTCCCCCTCCTCTTGAGATAGGGAGTGACTATCACCCTGCAGCCCCCCAGGAGCAGCAGCAAATCAATGCTGGACGATGCATGATCAGTCATCTGCTTATTAATTTGTAAAGCTCAATTAGGTGGAGAACGCTTTACAGCTTCATCAAATCTACAACGACACAGCTAACGCGTGGAAAGGTTAGAAAAGGATTGGCCCAAAAATGAATTCCCAACAGAGCAGTTGACAGCTTCACAACAAAACTAAATGGAGGGATGTGGCAGGGAGGATGGAGAACCAGCACATTCATGACAGCTCAATCATGAGAGCTCAAAGACACTTTAACACTGACGAGGTAAAGAATTTCACTGAAATATCACCAAGCAAGCTGTAATTCACTGTCGTGCCCCAGTCAGAGAAAATCATGATTTGATCTCAGCTTAAATGAAGTCATGATTTGACCAAGCTCTGAACAACAGAATTGTAGAGCAAATAGTCTGAGTTTTCACAGGCAGTTCAGCTCAGTCAGCCAATCTCATGGCCATCTCCACGTGCCCTCCAAGGCAGCACAACCCCCATCCAAGTAGAGGCCAGCATCACAGACCTTGCCTATGTCAGAGGCACATCCCTTCTTCAAGGAGCACCAAGACCATAACCAAGCCACTCTTTTTCCTGCTGAGATGAGCAAGTGAGATGCCTAGCCAATGCCCCAGATTCCTCCCATCCAAAACCCCACAGTAATGCCCATGGAGCTGCATCACACCAACGTAAGGAGGAGGAGAAGGAGCCCTGGCTCCGCACTGCTTGCCATCAAGCCGCTCCAAACTGTTAAGGTTTATTAATACTGCTATTTACTCTGGGTTCTTCTATCATCACTTCATGCAAAAAGATTAATATTTACTTCGGTGTAAAACCCAGAAAACTGTTTACACAGCTCTTAATGCACAGCAGTAGTTCAGCTGGAAGCTCTAAGCCTGGGTGCTGTGCATATATATCTGGGCTGCTCACAGTATGTGCAGTGACAGTCATTTGAGAGCAACAACAGAAAAATTAGAGATAAATATTACAAAACAGCAGTCTTCTGCCAGAGCTGCAAGTGCCACAAAGCAAACCACTTGTTAGCAACACACACAAAAGAGGAGGGGTTATTTGAGGCAATTAAACAACAATTGAAATTGGACAGCTTGGGGCCTCAAAGTATGCTTCATTTTTTATGCCTAAGTTTTACGGATTAGGAAAAGATCAGGTCAAACAACCATAGGCACAGAACAGAACCATTGCCATATTTCTGGAATTTCTGTCTGTCCCACTTTTTGGCATCTCAGACCTGCTGAACACTTCTTGGGACTTTGGGTCACGGGGAGAACGTGTTATGGACTCAGAGGACACAGACCTGGCCAGACATCCACCTGGGACCCTGCATGGGACAGAATTTTCATGGACATCTACCCAGAGTCTTCAAGATGGAGAAATTCCTACCCCAAAGAGGTCAATGATGCCAAGCTGGGCCAAGCTGCACATTTCAGGGAGCCAGCACACGTCCTGCTTTAATTTTCAGGCTCCAGGTGATGATGCTTTACTACTTCTCCTATAAAGTGATCTATTTCATTAATTGCTTCCACTCTTTAACAGTCACCTCTTAACACCAGGTTCAATATGTCTATCAACTGTCCTCAGCCTCCATCTACCAGAGTGTGCCACATCCCTCCTGTCTAAATGAAGGAGTAACGTCATTAGATGTGAAGCTTCACGACGGTGCCATCAGCTGTATAACCCCACTGATGAAGTTGCTTTCTTTTGCCATACTCCTCCCTTCAGAGTGGCACCAGGAAGGCCTTGTCCCCAGCAAGACAACGTGAGCACTTCTGGAGGGTTCATGCACAGGCACCCCATAGATATATGTGAATATAAATGAAATTTAGTGCACTTTTCCAAACCAGCACAGTTTAGCCTAACAAAAATATAGTGATTGGTCCAAACTTCCACACATAAAAAGTCATATTCACTAAACTATGGCCATCAAGGGGCTGCCTCGTGAATGCTGAAGCCCAGATAGCCGTAAGCCCCTGCAGCAATCTACCCTCACTGCCTCTGTTGATAAAAATCGTACAGTAGAGTATAAAATGTGTACATCACGAGGAGATCAAATATACCTGAAACTGCCTGATGCAAATGGTCTCTGAGGGAATGTATCCTCTCCCACAGCCCAAACTGAGCAGGTTCAGTTCTCACCGCGATGAGCACTTCCTCCCTGCTGTATGCTAGAGAATTGGTTCCTGTCATCACAACCAGACTCAAAACATCAGATTGGGATTCACTTGGCTTTTCCCTCCCTCCATCAGCTCACGGCAGACCTAGGAGTTAAGAAACAGGCTTTGGAAAGAAACACAGCATTTTCAAAAATCGAAGTATTTTCACGAGAAAGGGTTGGGGGGGATTGAATATTCTGCCCCCAAACCTTGCCTTGCATCTCTTTTCCTCGGGAGTGCAGCCACGGGACTGATCCTAGCTTGGATGACCAACCTGGACCCTCAAGGTCCTCCCAACCTCGCTGGATCACTTCCAGCATTTATAGGTGTTTCTGGAGCAGCCAGAGAAGTCCGAGCTCATTAACGTCGCAGGAGGATAATTCTTCCCCTTGTGTGAGTATCTTGGCTTCAGAACCAATCCATGTATAACACAGCCCCTGAAAATGGCTCCCTGGTTTTAAATCCAGGCACTGGAAAACTACGAGTCACATGGGGGTGAAGTTACTTTACAACACCACCTGAATAAAAGTTTGAGGAGGGGCTCAGCCATTCCTCAAGTCTGTCTGACACTCTTTGTGGAGGAGAAATTATGGGAACAGCCACTGGAAGCTGTTCATGATGCATTTGATACTGATTTAAATAGCAACTCAATATTTCCCCGCTTTTCAGAAATTTACCCTGCTGCCATAGTCAGTCTTGCTTCAACTATAAAGAAAACTCAGGCATTCATTTCCTTCCGATGATATATTTCAGTTTTCCTAGCTGAATAGTTAAGTATCTGAATAGTAAAACTCTGGGAATTTATGGTTTATTTTAAAAGCCCATGTAGAATAAGGCAACAGTCCAGAGCCACAAAGCTTTATTTAGCTAGCTATAGCTTTATATCCTAGCTATTAAGAAGTCATTCATTATACTCAGCATTATTCTTACATATGGATTTTTCACAAACCTATTTGCAAAGTCACCCTGCAGCCCGAATTTCAAGTTGAATTCAAGCAGTGAGACGAGAATACTTCCACAGCAGTCACGCAGTGTGTCTGAGAAACACTCTGAGACGTTGCCCATCTCCCAAGAAGCCTGTTTGTCACCCAGCCATGAGCTGTGATGGCTCAGCAAGCCTAAAGCCCCATTTCCCAATTGGGAAAGACTGCAGGAGTAGCACGGTTTGGGTGCACTGTGGGTGTTCGTTGCTTGCAGGGAGACCTGGGTTCTTATGAGTTCGTTTTACTGTTGGAAAAGCAATGTAAAATGAAACGAAGCGTAGCCAGAGGTAGGCAGTCTTCAAAGATACCTTAGCAGCTTCCTAAAGAGTGTAACTCATCTTTGGTACAAGTTCAGCAGAGGTTACTGCCACGATGCAGAGAAATGCAGTTATTTAGGAATTGCACACATTTTTCATCTTCAGCACTATTTATCAGTGTCACCTTCTTAATCCTTACGGCATAAATATTCCCAGTTTACTCACGGGAAGCTGACACAGTGCGCTGTGAATGTGCTGTGCGTGAAGCAGAGTCTGGAGGAGCACCAGCACCAACCTCTGGCGGCATCGGCTCCCGGGGCTCTGAAGTTCCTTTTGTTCACAAGTTTGAAATCAAAGTCACCTGAGTGCACAGAGCTGGAAGAAAGTGGGGATAAGGGATAGATCTTCTCTCTCCGAGGTTTTCATTTTCAGCCTGAATATCATTAGCGGCTTTTTGATTAATCACAAGTTTTATCTTGGACTGTATGATCTTGGAGGTCTTTTCCAACCGTGGCGATTCAGTGATTCTGTGATCTACTTTCCATCCAGAATTCCATTATGTATTTCAACCTGACGTGTCGTGGCCACCCATCTCTCACTAAAACACTTTACTCTGACTTTAACAGCCTCAAAAGCTGATGTCCACCAGCAATCAAGCCCTGGGCACCACTACTAAAGCAACTTCTATGAAAAATCCCAGCCTTTGCTTATCAACAACCACTCCCTATCTTTTCTAAATCATAGAATCACAGAATGGCCTGGGTTGAAAAGGACCACAATGCCCATCCAGTTCCAACCCCCTGCTATGTGCAGGGTCGCCAACCAGCAGCCCAGGCTGCCCAGAGCCACATCCAGCCTGGCCTTGAATGCCTGCAGGGATGGGGCATCCACAGCCTCCTTGGGCAACCTGTTCAGTGCGTCACCACCCTCTGGGGGAAAAACTTCCTCTTCATCTCCAACCTAAACCTCCCTGTCCCATTTTAAAACCATTCCCCTTGTCCTATCTCTATTCACTCTTGTAAGCAGCCATTCCTCCTCCTGTTTATACGCTCCCTTCAAGTACTGGAAGGCCACAATGAGGTCTCCCCAGAGCCCTCTCTTCTCCAAGCTAAACAAGCCCAGTTCCCTCAACCAACCATACTGACAAAAGAGACATCCCGCAATGGCCATTGTCTGCCCTCCTGCAGGCTGTTCAGCAGGGCCCCCACCAACTAACAACAGCAGAACCACGTCAGAATAAGGCAGCAGTGATATTAACAGGGCTACAAATGGACATAGCATGGAGCTTTCATCACACCATGAGTCAGACCATCGTCTTTAATCTGAGTTTAAGCATCTATGACTTGATATATCTCTTTGTGAACGTTCCAAGTGAGAGACCACACAAAAGCCGCCCTGAGCTTATGGCTGCCTTATGGTGAGGTTCAGCAGGAGCAGAGAAAAAGAAGGAGATCGTATTATGCAACATGAGTATTCATCATATTAAATTTAGTAATAGAGAAAGGACTCAATAAGATTCTCACAGGCTGGCTTTCAAGTTGGTTAGTTAATGGATTATTAGATGTTTTTTATAGCTCGTGGAAGATCTGCCAAAAGCATGTGGATTGTTACAGCTGAACAATGTCAGCTAAACCTTCATATAAACCACGCAAGCCGTTGGGTGTTATGCAATTAGACGTGTTAGCACACCAAAAAAAGAAGTTATTTCATTCAATAATAGCCATAAATTCCCAATATTTAGAAGCAGTATCACACGTGGGACAATGACTTCCCTGTTTACAGATTCCCAACTGCACATTTCCACATTAAAGCTCCTGTGCTGGGCCCCGAAGACTGCAGATGCGTACCAACAGCAAAGCTCTACCAGCCCAGCAGAACTAATGCATTTGTCTCCTGAAATTTGGCATGAAAACGGATCATTGATGTAAGAGGAAGAGACAGGAAAATTACAGGTTTTCAGTGACACTTTTCACAATGGCTTTCTAATCCACTGTGCGGTCTTTTCAGCCCAAACACCACAAAGTCCATTTAGCTGGAATGGGAGCATTAAATCCTTAATTTTACAGGGAAGCTGCGATCGGATCAAAATAGCATGTTTGAACAGAACTTTTAAATGACGTACTTGAACTGGTCGATTTGTTTAATAAAGGTTGCTTGGCACCAAGAACGCAGGTTTGGAGTTTTGATGAAGGTGAATTACCGTCGGTGGTGCAGAGTGAGCTGCTGCCAATCACCCCGCGAGCCACCAGCTGCAGAAATCTCGTGCTTATTAACACGGCTGAAGTGACCTGCTAATTACTTAGGCAAATTTGAAGAGTATGCAAGCACTCAGCAGCTGGCACTGGTTGCCATGCGTGCTCACCTTCTCCAGTTCCAGGAGGCTCCAAAAGCAAATATGCAACTATTATTATCCCATTTCAAAACCTGGGAGGCATCTATTCCCAAATAACAAAAGAGAATGCAGAAGTTTGCTAATCAGAAAGGGCCCTGGGAAACCACTGCACTGCCATTCAAGCACATGGAAGACTTGCTCACCACATTATTAAACACTTATGGTATGGTAGCACAACCAGCCAGTGACCGGAGGTGGAACACACACATATCACCAAGCTCCAACATCACCACCACACTATGAGTAATTCTAAGGCTTTTCACACTTCCAACTTCATGCAGTGTTTCTGATCCCATGTGTTTGTGCTTCTGAGCCAGACTCGCTCAGTGCTGCGTGATTGACTGGGCTCAGGCACTGACACACCAGGTCAGGATCTCAGCCCACAGAGACACTGCATGTCACATCACATTTTGTGTCCAGGAGTGCAAGTGTGAAGCACGGGAGGGCTGCAAAGCTCAGGTGTCTGCATCTGGTTGTGGATAGGATTCCTGTTCAGTCAGATCAATGCAAACTCCTCAGGCACTGAAGACATTGCTTAGTACAAGCACTACATGGCAGAAGGAAAGAAAAACCTTCTCAGGGGATTTCTTTAAAGAACATATTGAAGATTAATCCATCCTTTTTCAAGGGAGAAGAGAAATGGATTCCCTGGACACGAAGATTTAGCTTTTCTTCCACGCACACAGGCAAAGCTTTATTTAAACAATAATACAAGACAAGCGTTTGTGCCTTTAGCACTTCATTCATCGCTTAGGGGAGTCTCTTCCCTGGAAAGCCCAGCTCTGAGCTTACCCAGAAAGCAGCAGAGGATGAGCAACATCCACACACAGATGGTTTCATCTCCATGCAATGGGACCCTGCTCCTGGGGAGACCTAAATAAAAATTGCCTTTGAGTTAAAGGCAATCTTTGTGCTCATAAATGGCACTAAAAGACAAAAATAACACCGATAAAGTGAAATATAAGCATAGCAAATGATTCCAGCTAGCCTGGACTTCAACAGGGAGCTGCTGTCACAGTGTTTATCTGTTTCTTTGCTCCAACAGAAGGGAATGAGGTAGATTTGAGAAACAAAGTGGAGGTGACTGGGGAGACTGAATAGCAGGAAAACAATTCCCTATCCTTCTACACTTTCCAAAATACAATCCTTGAGACCTCCCTTCAGCTGCCACTGGTGTGAATCTGCTGCAGGGAATGTTGAATAGCAGCATCTAATGTATAGAAATGTCACCAAGGACCTACTCTTCTCTTCCAGGTCAGTGATTACTGACTTATAGGCTCAGCCCCCTGTGGGCAGTATGGATGTGGAAGGCAGCTGGCTGCACGTTTCTCCAGTTCACTTCTGCTGTGTAGTTGGGCTGCTGTGAGTGAGCCATGAGCCCCCAGAGCTGGAGCTTTGGGGAAATCAAGGATTGTGAAACTCCCTGCTGAGGATCCATGCCCAGGACTGTGGGTCAGGGAGCTTTGGGAACTCTCCTCACCAACGGCAGTGATGGAGACCAAATCTCCTTCACTGCTTTCTGACTTTTCTACTAGCAGAGCAAGATGCACTGGCATGAAACTTGCCAGCATTTTCCCTCAGTGCCCAAAGCAACCGTACTTTTTGTGGAAGGAAGAAGCAGCTGCTGTGCCTTCTACCAAGTGGAGAAAAATCACCTTATTTTTGCTGTGTTCGAGACCAGGACCTCTGAATTATCCTCCAGCAGAGGAACAATTAACTAAACCAACACAGGCAGCGGGAGGTTTGTCGTATTGCAAACACGACTCCAAAAGCTAATGAAAAGACTGTAGATGCAAAATTATTCCATGATTTGAAAACCATGAATCCTTGCATACAGCACCAATATATAAAGAGCCTGAAGCAAATCAGTAGTGCAAGAATTCGCCTACAAGCAGAACAAAAAGTAAAATAAAATAAAACTAAGCTAAAATAATAAAAAGCATTGAAGAATGCACCCTGAGACCACTCTGAGAAGGCCAGTAAGCATTAAAGAGCTCGTCCAGCCCTACTTCTGATATCCTGCATAGCAGCCTGAGAAAGCTGTGCAGTCATTCAGGAAAGTGATGTATCCAGGTTAAAAGCAAGGGCTTGTCTACACAAAGAAGTAATCCCAAAATAGCATGGATACTAATCGAAAGCACAAAATCACTGCAGCTCATTTTGCCAAGCAACGGGCTGATGTGTCCCCATCAGCTCAGCATGCAGACATGTTATGCGTTACCTGGGATTAGTTGCAGCAAGCAGAGCATGAGCTCTTAGTCCTAGAAGTGTGCTCAGATATAGTACATTACCCAAGACTGATGGAAGACAATTCCCTGTCCTGAATGTGTTGATGGCCTAATATGTCACATAAGCTCTCCTTCTGAGCAGCCTCGTGGACTTCTCCTTATCCAAGCTGACATATCCATAATGGCACCGTTCTGCTAAGGAAGTCATCAGAGGAAAGAGTTTTAGGCTGGGATGCTTTACAGCCAGCAGTATGTGAAGCCACTGCTTAGTCATATCAGTTGAGATGAGCAGTCGTCTCTCTGCATCCCCTCTGCCCCTGCTCATACCTGCAAGATCCACAAAACCAAAGGGAATAAATAAAGATCATCTAATGTTTGTGAAATCCATTTGAAACCATCAGCACAATGTAGCCATGCTTATCCACTGCCTCCTGCAATGGCATTCAGGTATGACTTCAGTTTACAAAAGCCTCTGATTGCTGTTTGTCCCCCACCATACTGGCTCATGTAATGGCCCAGCAGCCTGCTGTCACCAGTGGAGAACCAGAAGTCCACTTTCTTAACGGAGAAACCCAAATAAGTTGGTTTTCCCCAGAAACTAGCAGCACTGAAGGAATGCAAGACTGCTATTTAGGGAAGACAGTAAGTTTTTCTGACCCAGACAGATTAGTCCCAATCAGTCCAGGGTCTTCTCCTGGGATAAGGGTAATGGGTAAGAGACCTCTCTTCTTTCTGTCAAGGTCAAATTTCTTTGCATTCTGCACTACTAATTGTGTTTTACACACTTTTCAAGTCCTATTTCATCCATACAGCTCACAAGGCCCCTTCTCTGCTGTTACAGTAATTTGGCTATTATGGCTTTGCTTCTACAACAAATCCTTAAATGTGACACTTCTAAAGGAATACTTTTTAAGGGTTTATTATTGTTGGATAACGGTACAGCTCTGACTGCTGCAGTCCCAGGGGAGGAGGTAGTGACTTTAGCTGGGCAGCAGAAAGAGTCCAATCATAACCAGGCTGCCCCTACAAAAATAATCAGTTAGAGACATCTGAGACTGGAGGAAAACATATGTATACAGTTACACAAAGCTCCAACATGGTTATTCACTGGGTTCAAGCCCTGTAGTAACATCATCAAGCAGCTCTCAAGCTCCCATTAGATGGCATCTCGTTAGTGAGGTTTCATGGCACACTTGCGTCACATGCAGTCACAAACAGCCCATGCCAATCAACAGATGGGTTTCCCGTAATTCTCCTGGCGAATCAGCAAGGGGCAAGCCTAAGGGAGAAGCTGAAACTGAGGGCAAACAGAAATCATGAATAGATGAGGAAATCATTTGACTCAATTGTAAATGTTCATCCATCTCCAGAGAGAAAACGCCGCGTTGCCAAATGATCGGTTCCTTTGCACAAAGATTTTTCGTCACTGTTTTGGGATATGGTTGTTAAACTGACAAAAATGGCCTTATAAACATGGCACTGGGAAGTATTTCCAGGAATATCCCTCAGCAGAAAGCAGCAGCAGGGGAGAACAGGACCCACGTGCAGCTACTGCTAGTGCTCAGCGCCCATTTTCCCTTCATCGACTCCCTGCACTCTCCAGTTTGGGCACTGGAAAGAGGAACAGAGATCAGCAATTTGCTCCTTCACGCTATTTTCCTCCCTGGAAACATCTGTCAGACAGCTGTGTACCTTTGCATTGAAAATCGCCCACCGTGGACACCCCTCACCCACAATGGGTAATCTCCGCTGGCGTTTATCCTCCCCAAATTACTCTTGGCTTCAAGTAGCTCTAGACTCAAAACTGTGTCTCTTATCCTATCTACTGCTATTCAGCCTCTGCCGCAGTCTCAACTCCATATGCTACAGCCCTTTCTATCCCATCTTCTAGCTCTTTCTTCAAAATCTCTGACTACTTTGGGACCCGGGAGAGACCTCCGGGACCTCCAGTTGCTACATTCACCCTGCTGGACAGTGGAACATCATTAATGAATACAAGGATGCACTTTAAGTCAATCTCCACCCACCTCATAAGCGACTTCTCCCCTTTGAATACTCAAACCTCTGTATAAAAATACTGTTTTTATTCAATTCAATTAAGACCCGCCGGAAACTCCAACAGGGATAAGTGTCCTTTTCTGATCAACTTCTTGGGGCCTGAAGGACACATTTTACGTTACTGGGCTCTCAAATGACCACTGGAAAATACAAGGAGATCCAGCTCAGTTTTGTTTATTCTTGAGAAGCATAAGGATGAGGCAGAAGGAATTTGGGTGGGGGGTCAATGCATCCCTTGAGAAGGCATTGCTGAGGAGGTGAGACAAGAGCAGCACAGTGGGAGCACAGTGGTGCAAGGGCCGAGCACAGCCCTAACCCAACTCAAGCAGCTCAGGGGTTTTACTTCTCTACAAGCAACGTTTGTCACCTGGAAGATTTCTTCACTCTTCCTGAATATCATCACACTTCATCTAATATCTTCAGAATAGGACACAAAGGGAAAAGATTGTCATCCCCCCCCCCCATCAATCCAGTTTTCTTTCATCATAAACATGATCTGTCATTATTTAAAACGGCTTTGACCTAAAATGTTTATTTCCTCTCAACGCACCGCAGTCAGAAGCTTAAAAAACACAAATTTCCACTTTTATTACATTACCTCCCCTAGTAATTCCCACAAAGATGGAGAACATCCAGGATTAGCACTTCCCTGCCTGTTTGCTTCTCTCTGAGAGGAGAAGGCCTGCACAAAAGCACGATGCCTGCTTGGCAGCAGGACGAGGAAGCCCTGGTTGGGTGCAACCCCAACCCCAACCCAAGCAGCCCCAGCCACAAGCCCTGCAGGCAGAGAGGCACTTCCAAAGGAGTGGATGTCCCCAGGCTAACCAACGTTTGTCCTTGCTGCACCTTCTCCACTCTTCCCCACGCTGATTTTCTCCATCTGCTCTATCTTGCCTATGACATGGAAGACCACACAGCACAAAGAACAAATTTAGCGCCGTGACGGAAAATGTTATTTATTAATTTCCACCAGGCACTACATCTGTGCTTCCACCACGCCGAGTTACTTATTTTTAGTACACTTCTGTTTCTCTTACGAGGTAGGTAAATTATTATTATCTCTTGAAGCAAAAGCTCATTCATCAGTACAAATGCTGGACAGCCATTTCCTGATGAAACCTTGTTTTAATTGACACCTGGGCTTCTCAATCACTCTGGGACAAATCTAATTATCCCCTTAGCTAGTAGAAACCACGTACTTTAAAAATGAAAATCCCCATTTTAGACGAGGCCATTTTAATGATGGGAACATGCACGCTATGATGAAAGACCAAAACACAACCTTCAAGATTACATCTTAATGTCCTTATAAGAAGAAATGCACAGCTTGTGCATTTAACATTTTTAAGCTAGAGAGTTGCCCAGCACTGCTAGAAAATACCAGATACAGTAAGTTTGTCCTTGAGAGATCTTCAAAGATGTTGAAAACACACATAGGAGTCTTATGCTTTTATAAGCATGGAATGACTGGAAATGTTCTGTGTGTCGCACGTTTAACTGGAGATTTATGGGGCCACTGCAGTAACAGCACAGAGGCTGAGGTCCCTATAGCTGTCACCTCTCTTCCCCTTTTGTTCCCACATTGGTGCATGCTGCTTGGCCTTCCCACACCCAGACTGGCCCCCAGTTCACACCCAGCACCCTGGGTGATGCTCCTGCGCAGGTGTTGGACACCACTGGCCAGAATTCTTCTTACAGACATCCCTGAGATGTCCCTTGACCACAATAGCTTTGATATATTAAGGTCTCAAGGCCTTATTAAGGTCTTACACCTGGGTCAGTACAAGCTGGGGGTGTGAGTATGGAGCACAGCCCTGCCAAAAAGAACGTGGGGATACTGGTGGATAGCCAGTGAGCTACTGGTGGATGGACATGAGCCATCACTGCGCCTTTGCCAGATGTATGCTAGGCTGCATCAAAAGCAGCATGGCCAGCAGGGTGAGGGAAGGGATCCCGCCCCTGTGCTCTGTTTTCTTACCCTAGTCCACATCATACAGAAAGGAGAGCAAGAAAGTTCTTTTGCATCGATTTTTCACACCAGAGGTGGATAGTTCAGGTGACCTGTGCAAGCTCATGCAAGAAGTCTGTGACAGCTGCACTTAGCCCTGACAGCTACCCCCTGCTTTTACCACAGGATGGCCCACCCTCTCCAGAGGACAGCTTGCAGTAACCACAGGTTTCTTTCAGAAGCAAAGACCTTTTGCTTCAGTCACTTAACAAAGTGGCAGCTAAATGCAGTCACTCACATCGGGGTGTAAGTGGTGTGCCATTGTTACAGCTGATTTTCAGCAAAGCATGCTTCATTATAGTTGAAAAAGAAAATGAAGCTGGGTTAGAAAAGCAACCAAATGTTTGCACGATTTTCTTTAAAGAGCAGCCATCGTGGCTGAGCAGTGATTTCTTAGCCAGCTAATGACCCCTATTTTTGGCAGCAGGCTTGCCTGTCTCCTTTCACATGGAGACAGGATTTAACTTGCGACAGAGCAAAGTCCAATTGCCACTTTAAAACTGCTATTAAAAAGGGGTATATATTCCAGCACAGTGTCAGCCTGTTAGTTAAATTGTGTTGCATTTTGCATGAGAGTAAGACAGTTTCACAGTGTTCCCTATTCAATAGCGCTACGGGCAGAGTTCAGATACTCAGGCCATATAGAGAGACTTTCCAGCCGCAGTTATAGCAGTGGTAAATCAACTGCAAATAAGGCAGAAAAGCTGCACGTTTCAGGAATAATGTTAGGAATCAGTAGGAATCAGTAATAAAAGGTAACAGAATCGTGGATTTGAGGATTTGAGGTTGGTCTGTTGTTTGGGTTTGCTGGGTTTTGGGTTTTTTTTTTTTTTTTTTTTTTTTTTTTTGAGGATTTGATTAATATGCTGTAATAAGAGGAATGATGGCACACAGGGAGGAAAAGAAAGAAGTAATTTCAGTGGAGGGAGCAAAATGCCTTTGCAGGACCCCAAGGCAGCGGTGAAATGCTCAGGTGCCTTGTCCCCAGCTGGACACTCACAGAGCCACTGGTTTGTGCTGATAAAGGCACGAGCACAGATTTGGAAGACAGAGAGAAATGACACCGTAAGGAGGAGATGAGCCTCTGAATTCACTGGTGTGGCATAAACAAGCCCTAATTTAGGGCAGATGCATCAGATCCCAACAAGAGCAGCAGTGGAGTTTCATCCAGTTGACTCTCATAACACACTCACATACTGATTCACCTAGGGGTGTGTTACCTGATATAGATTACTTCAAGGCCCTGATTCATTGATCTCGACAAAGAGATGAAAGAGTTGAACCATAGGAGAAGATGCACAGTTATTTGTTTTCCGCAGAGCAGTGATGTGTAATGACCCATTAGGTACAGATGTAGAAAACAGAAGTGATGGAAAGAACTGGAACATTAACTGGAAGCCCTAGCAAAATATAAGTCATTGTTGCACATCAGCTATCGATCTAGAGAAGCAGGTATAAGTCAATATCATGCCACTGATTTCAATGGAGATGTAGCATCCCTTACAAGCTGAGGAGAGCTTGCAACCTTCCAGGTGGTCTTTAGTTGACAAAACAAGGTAAACAGAGAAGAAGTGACCATGATCCTGAATTCTGGCAGCAACAAATCTTTAAGTCTTTGGGGCCAGAGGAAGAAAAGAGGAGGTGCCTCAGGCTGGGCCTCTGAAATGCCAGCACCCAGACTCACAACAAAATTGAACTTGGGATAGGAATGTTATTAGGAAGTGTGTGATGCTCCTCATTTTGCAGGGCAGGATCTCTCCCTACTGCCTTGGCTGTGCAGAATGCATGGCTTGGCTCTGGCACGCAGCCTCTGTCTTCACGCCCTCATTTGTTTCCGAAACATAATCTTTTCATGCAACCTTTAGAACTTTAGGCAGAGGGGAAAATTCACACAGACAGTCCCAAGGGCTGTCAACAAAGTTTTAAGAAAGGAAAGAAGGATATATCAGATGCTGAGACCACCTCAAATCCCCTGTCAAAGAGCCTGGCAGCTTGCGCGTGTTTTCTCTCAAGACACATATAGCTGTCAGGACTGTGACCTTCTCAACAGACTGGTGATTCCTAATGACTACAGTGTGAGCAGGAAAGCTGAAGGTGTGATGGATAAGCCGTGTCACAGATTTTAAAGCATTCCTCATTTTTATTGGAGGACAGGGGTCAGATCGATACGCCTCTGTAGTCCACTCTCCTACAGTTTTCAAAGGATTTCAAATGAAACTCACAACAGACAGCTGTAAAAGCATGAGCTAGATGTACTTGGAGTACCAGGTTACTTACCCATACCCTCATGGAAGCCAAGTACAGAAATAAGGTGTCACAGTGATGGAGTGTGTGCAAGACAGTTTTCCTTCGCCATGAAGAACGCCCTTCAGAAGAGCACTCCTACTGCCATGATCACTGGAGTTGAGCACTTCTGTTTCTCTTGGCCTTCCCTCTGTGTGAGGAAACAACTATGAAAAACAACCAGAGCACAGCAGCTAATAATTGCACCATCGCAGTATATTGATTGTTCACATCTGTAAAAGAAACCACAATAAGCTGCAGTAGCTTGGAATGAGGTACTGCCTAAGTCTAAGGACAGCAACTGGCTGTTATTTCCATGTCCTTCTCCGTGGTCTCGGGAAATTATGCAGCAGAAGTTAATGAAACACTGCTGCAGAGTAAAACAGGGACTTCTCCCCACCCCAGAACTGCCTCGTTCCACTCAGTAGAGAGAAAAGAGCAGAAAAGAGAAGGACAAAACAGCAGCTGTCAGATGTTCCTGAGGCACCGTAATTATGAAAATATTATTTCATGTTTTGCAATAGTATTTTCCACAAGAGAAACACTTGCTCAGAGCTTTAGAGTCTCATCTTATTACAAGAATTTGTGATCATGATACACACAGATGAATAAATACGACCCTCTATAACTTTACGTCTTAAATATCTTTCTTACCTCCTCTGTTCTGTAGTTATGGAACATTAGAAGGGGAGCATCATTACACACAGACAAGCACCTACACAATACATCCGTTTGTGCTGTGCCTCTTCCTTATCATTTCTCTTTTGTGGCATCTAGAGATGTCTATTAAGCACAGAAAACAGTATTCTCCATTATCCAACAAATGAAAATACCAATAACTTTTAAATTACAACCAGATCACAGTGAAGAGTCGGAAAAAAAGCCTATTGAGGCGAGCTGACAGCCCATTTGTCCTTTTCCAAATCTGCCACGCTGGAGCACAAGAAAGCAGATAACAGACTAAATAGCACCTAAAGCTCTCTCTTAACTGCTGATCGGAATAGATGCAGTGCTCCAAAGAAGAGACCTGAAATACACCCTGCATCAGCATCCTCCACCCAACCTGTCCATCAGGCAACGTGGTCTAAGTGCCAACACCAACCTCCAGCACCATGCACCCCAGCCTGCCATGGGGAAGCTCCTTCTACAATGTGGCCTGAAAAAAACAAGCATCAGTCCATCCAGAGCAAGAAAACATTTGTCAGGCTATAGGTCTCAGCAGGAAGAACAGCTCTAAAGAGCCAGTTCAGTCCAGAAGACAAGGACAGGACTGAGGCCATGGATGCTCCTGTGCTGGACACAGCTCTTTCCAACCACTCCAGCAGCTGCATCTGAGGCACAGCAAAGCTCCAGCTTCCACCATACCCAACTATACAGCACAAGATCCCAGCTAGGAAGCAAGAGGAAGACTCACATTTCCTGCAAATCAGGGTAGACGAGAAAGGCAGGCCATTAGAAGAAGAAATGGAAATATTTGGATAAGGGCATGTCTGTGTGACCAGAGACCGACAGTCCACAAACCAGTGGATTGAAAACAAAGTAATTACTTAAGACCATCCCCAAACCATGCCTTGGGAAGGGCAGGGAGGGTCTTGGGCTCAGCTCCACATTTCTGACAGAGAGCACAAGCAGTCCCTTCCCAGGTCTCCCACAGCAAAGGAGCATCACACTTGGGGCAGCATCACAGCAACCACCCAACTCAATGACTACTCCTTCAACTCCAGGGCAACTACTGGAAACAGCAACACTGGTACTGCGGTACCCAGCGGGCACTCAGGGGCACAGCAGAGGTGCCAGCCCCAGTGCTATGAGTGGGACAGGCTTCCCCAAGGTTACTTTGAGGCTGCAGCAAGGCTTTCCCTGGGCTGTGCTGTGGGGCTATGCTGAGGAGCTGTTGGTCACCACAAGGCCTCCCCTCAACCTTCTCCTCTCTAAGCTGAACAAATCAAGAGATACTCCACAAGAAACTGTCCTGCAACAGTTTAAAATATACATCACTTTAGAGACTTTCTTTTCTGCTGCGCACGAGAGGTTCTCCCGGGATTGAGAAAATGGGAAGGAAAGCAAGCAACAAAAATGCTTGCAGTTTGCAAGTTATCACATGCTGCCTGTATTGCTAACAGGGAAACCCAGCCACAAGGTCAGCATGGGTAGCCAAGAGCACAGCATGCAGAGCAGGTGGGACCCCTCCTTGTGTCAGTAAGGGCAGCAGTGCCCCTGAGGGATGGGCTGCCTGCCTTGATTGTGAGTGCACCCACCAATGGGGCCCAGGTGGAACCTCTTCCCATCAGCTGTATCAGGCCTATCTGTGGCAAGAGGCAAAAATGGCTAGATAATGAGAGTAACACAATTAGAAATAATTAGCTGAATGGGAAATCCGTTCCCAGCCAATTAATGGTAAGAGGCAAGGTCTGCACGATAACAAGTCAGCACCATATTTAGCTGTTCTCAGCTCATCCTGCTTCCAGTAACAAGAAAGCTAAGGAACAAATTGTTTTTTCATTAAAAATAATTGGATAACAAGTACCATAGCGGCCATGGGAACCTGAGAGGGGAACTGGACTCACATGCCTACAGACAATACAAAAATTGTCCTGAAATTGTCTCTTTCCACAGCACAGAAAGAGGTTCTGGAGCAGGCAGCTGCTCGCCCCCTACCCCTGCAGGAGATGGGCACAGGTCCCACTGCAGCCAAGGTTAGGAAAAGGCTGTTTACCTTACTGGCTTTGTTTAGAAAGCCATAAAAAGAGGGCCTGCCTGGTGGCAAAATACTCCATGGATCACATTCTTGGGGACAGTCCAAGTATACGTCTGGTGAAGGGCTCCTGAAACGTGAAAATTTCTCCAGGCCTTTGTGGAGGACTTGCACCCATTCATTCAGTGCCTAGCACAGCCTCCTGAGTTGCCAGGTGTTTAGTCACAGCACACAAACCTGTGGGATCAGGAGCTGAAGCAGGCCTGTCCCATCAGTGGCCTGTAGACATGCACTCATTGCTCATCAACAACCAAACGGAGGTGCAGGATCGGCTCTGTGCGAGCTGAAACTGGGATGCAGGGAGGGCACAGTGCTGGCTGAGGTGACGGTAAATAATTGCATGCATTTTGTTGGCTAAACACAGTTCTGTGAACAGTGAACAATATCACAGAAACATAGGGGTTGGAAGGGACCTCTGGGGATCATCAAGTCCAACCCCAGCTAAAGAAGGTTCCCTAGCAAAGACTGCACAGGAAAGTATCCAGGTAGGTTGGAATGTCTTCAGAGGAGGGGAGTTTTGGCAGTAGGTACATTTGAGAATAACTGTTGCCAAAGATGAAGTGCAGGAAGGGTAAAAGTTCACCAAAAGTCTCCAACAAACACCTTGAAAACTCACTACGTTGCAACCACTGCCATCCAACCAGACTGATGCAATAGTGTAAAAAAGGAGGTCAAATATCCCAATAGTTTTATGTTTTTGTTGCTCTTTTTTCTTTATGTTATAATGGATATATCAAAAAATAAGTTTGGTTATCTACATACATTAACTATATCATATATTTTATATGCAGCCCAAGGGAATTCCTCTACACTCAGTGCAGCCAAGGCAAACCAAAAGGTTGGATGCCCATCAGCTAAAGCAGGAAGTGCTGCCTCAGAATTGCTGGACATTGGTGTCTGGGTGGTGTTCATCAACACAATAGAAGAAGCCAATGTTTTTTTTTTTTTTTTAATCAAAATACCTAAGTATCTCACAGGATAATTCACACATGGAAACAGAGACAGACTTCATCAAATGAACTGTCTACAAGGGACAGTTTCCCCTGAGCATTGGTAGAAAAAGCTGCTGGAAACAGAGAACAAACTGTCAGCATCTCACTTTACGATACAAAACAGGAGCTGACAAGGCTGTGATTTATGGAGAACCAAGGCCTGTTTGGGGACAGATCAGTATACAGGAGCTGTGCCAGAGGAGAGGAAAGCAAGGGATTCAGCTCGGTTCATCATCAGATTGCAAGAGCTAACACTTTTTAAGTCCATGAAGTAGGCAATGACCTTCCCCTTCAGAGTCTAAAATTGTTTCTGTGTTGAGCTTTTTAAAAACAAAAAGGTATATTTTTGTCTGAGTACAATATGGCCGAGATCTTATCCACAACCTAGTAATTCACTGGGAAAGATCTTGGGTGAAAAGATTTAGGAGCACCGCTTGCCATGTATGAGCTTGCACTTACAAATACTCATTTAGGAGCTCAGAGTTCACCTTGACCTAGAATATATAACCACGATAACAAGGCATTAAATACAAGGCTGCTCCAACACACAGTGCTGCATGCTTCCTCTTGGATGAGGGTGTTGAATAAAGACACATCAAGCCATTCCACCTATGTTATGTATTCATGAAAAAATCATAGCTGTTTCCTGAACTCAGAAACTTCTCCTCCAAGCTAAGGCTGTGCCATTCATATGCATCTCTAAGGTCTGACCAGAGGGACCAGACTTTTCTAGGGTACCACTGGGGACAATTCTCCCATGAAGACTGCAGTGGTATAATCACCTCATCCATTTTGTGCCTACCTGTTGTATTAACCAGCACTTTCTTTGACAATGTGAATTATTCCTAGCTTGGGGCACAGTGCCTCAATGTCATCGAGGTAAAGCAAACCACATTGAGCAGTCATGCTCATGTTCATCACAGGGCTCAAATGGCTCTCTGGCCAGGAAGTATTCCAAACATTGAAGCCCAGGGGGTGGTGGTGAGCTGTGATTTTAACTGTTAGTGCCATGAAAGGATCTCAGGATGGGAAAGACATATCCCAGCTGCGGATTCTTCCATCCATGGAGCTCCAGATCCATCTTGGCTGAAGTGATTTAGAATATGAGGAATGTTCAGATGCTATAGGGGCTTCCCTGGAGGAAGCTTAAATTTAAGAAATCCAATCACTGGCTCCTTATGTTTGGCTGCTGTTGGAAGACTCAGCATGGTTTAGAAGCTTCATGTTAATCCCAAGATCTGCTTGCTGCTATGGTGGTGGTTTCAGTCCCAGCCTTCATCCCATCCTGTTCCCTGCAGCTTCTGTTCTTGGGGAAAGAATGCTGCTTAAGAAACACGATAGAACAGGTGCAAATCTTGTTTTGGCTCTAGAGGGATTTCTCTTTGAGCTGGAACATATTAAGCTCTGTATCGGTGTGGATGACAAAATATCAACACTGGACTTTGTGGTGGAAGAGAGACAGAGTTCCAACACCATCACATCCCATGATGAATCACGGAAGGCTTGTTCAAAAATCAGTGAGGAAAACCAAATGTCCACAGACTGTGGACAGCATATATAAAGCTAGAGAACACCGCGGTTCTCCTGGTAAATGGTGAGACTGCATAAGATCTCAAGATGCAGGGGATGGAAAATGTGATACAACTGAATCCATCACGCCACCAGGCAGGTAGTGTGTCCCCACTGTTTGGTGGCAGGCTCCCACCATGGGCCGTCCATAGACATTTATGGGATGCACTCTAGCAAAGTAGGCTTTCTTTGTCCTGTTCACACTCCTGTATTCCATCTCCCCCTCTCATAGTGAGGAGGATGAAAAGTCTCATACTTAGATATTTACAAACTGGCTGAGAAACAGTACCACTGTTTCTGGTGCCTTAATCACTTAAGTAGTGACAAGAGTTAATGGTCCCTGAAGCTTTCCTAGCAAATGTTCCTTGACATGCCATTTTCTGCACGTTTCAATGACAGATGGGGAGCAGGAAGTCACTTTATGACAAGCCTTCTCAATTATTTAATAAGGCAGATTCTAATAACTAGGGGAAGCCCCCTGGAGAAACGATAGAATAAATACAGTTCTCCCTTTTATTCTGCTTATAGTTAGAGAGGAAAATGGACTGTCCTCCCTCCCGTTGTCTGCCAGATTGGTTTCTGGGACAGCAGCTTTCTGTATGTCTCCACAGTTCTGGACTTCTGAAATGCAAGTGAAAGCAGTAAATAAAAATGAAAGGTATCTTTTTCTACAAACGTGGTCAATAACAGCTGCTTTTGTATGAGAGGAGGAAGAACTCTGTGCATAAAGCACAGCACTGAATCCTGAGTCAGCTTGACTTCCTGCACAGACCTGCACCAGCAGAATGCTCCCTAACTCACTGCACTGCAACACAGGGCATGCATGGATGTGGTACAGAAGGAGCACTCAGGCATCCCTATACATCCCACAGGATGTTGCTTCAATCTTAGCACAGCTACACAACAGAACTGCTCATTTGCACTGGGAGCAGCATCAGACTTGGGCCAGGGTAATCACACTGCTAGAAATGCATGGTTTGCTATCTTTTATTTTCCTGCCTATTCGTTTGAAGCCAATATACAGCATTAGAACATGTACAGCAGAGGCACACTTTTTGCATTGCAAACATACAGGCGTACGCATGCTAGAAAAAGTAGGCTGTGATATATGCTGGTCTCAGTCCAATGCTTATATCTCTTGAAAGGAACACCACAACGAGCATGCCAAATGCAGAGAACATAAATCTGAGTGCAACAGAAAGACGCTTGCATTAAGCCAAGGGCACCTTCAGCCTTCTCCCAGTGCCAACCCAACAACCAGTTAATGCCCAACCTTCCTCTGCCCATTTAGCAAATAGGAGCAGGAGCTGGAAGTGCTAAATGGTTAATCCAGACTGTTTGTTGAAGATACGTCTTCACAAATGTTACACCATCTGGTGCTCTGTGCAAGCTGGAGGAGTGGGTGCTCTATTTTCATAACAATACGCCCTTCTACTCTCGCTGATTAATAACATGAAGCTATTTTGTCTTCGTTCTTTTGTATTTTAAAATATCTGTATGAAGCCTTATCAATGTGAAATCCAGTAATTATCTTAAGAGTTGAGTCAATGGGTTCTTTGGGCAGAGAAATTGCACGTTAAACTGAACAGTAAAAAGCTCAGTGGAAAGCATCTCCCCACCAGCCTCAAAATCACCGAAGTCCATCTTCATCCCAGCACTACAATCCCCATGAGCCTTTCACTAGACAGTCTGGGAGCAAGAAGGGCCAAAGTGCTGCAAAGCCTGAGGTAGAAAGGAAGGTGAAAACAGTCTACCTCCGAGCCTCCTCTACGGGCTATTGGCCACAAATGTGCTCTCCCATAAAAAAGTCATTTAGGAAACAGCAGGGAAGGAGAGAACTCAGAGCAAACCACATGCATGCCTCCAAGTCAGAAGAGTGGTCCACAAGCCCCTGAATTCAGCTTTAATACAATACATGCATATATTCCTGATAGGAACTGAACTGAGAGTCGATCTGTGTAATGTCACGTGTCTGCAGGCATGTTAATGCCAGCCCCTCTTCAGCTATCAATAAATACACCACGGGCTGAACCCTAACAGCAGACATCCTATCATCAAAGGCAAACTCCTTCTTCAACGTGACACTGAGAAGATTCCGCTCATTTGGGCAGAAACTTTTTCGCTCCAGCAACAAGCAGTTTAAGAACAACAGGAGGAGCAGCTAAAAACGTACAGCTAGAAGGAGGCTGATTTAAATAGCACGCTTTATAATGGATACAACTAATAGGCAGATTCTCATGAAGTGCCCTAAAAACTTTTTTCCCCTGCAGGAAACTTGATTTCACCAAGCAGCCCCGTTTTGATGCAGGAAGACAAAGTGCAATGATTCCATCCCCCCACACAGTGCCCATTGGATTTCAAGCAGCATAGAATCATATCATAGAATGTCCTGGGTTGAAAAGGAGCACAATGCTCATCCAGTTCCAACCCCCTGCTATGTGCAGGGTCGCCAACCAGCAGCCCAGGCTGCCCAGAGCCACATCCAGCCTGGCCTTGAATGCAGCAGGAGGAAATCTCAACAGCACAGCACATCCAGCATCAGTTTGGTCGATTCCTCTGTGCCACCAAAGACACCTCACCTTCCTCCCAGCAGCCACAGGCAGAATCCTTCCCTTTTTCCAGAGTTCTGCTTCCCCATTCCTCTTCCACCTGATGCATCCATGACAAAGTTCCCAAGAACAAAGAAAGTGACCCCAATCAGGCAACAAAGAAACAAATCCCCCCACCAGCTCTTTTCTATCTGACAGTTGGTATGCGAATGCTTCACTGGCTTTACTGTTTAGTCATGAAACCTTCATCATAAGTGTCATTCGGCTTTAACTTTGCAATAAGGTAATTATAGCACCATGCTTATTAAAAACAGACTCCATCACGGCCGACGTTGACTGATGCTGGTTGGAGCCCGAAGTTGACAGCCAAGTAGGATGAGCAAGTGCACCGGGGTGCTAACGACGTTATAGTGCAAATGCTGTTTATTTTCTGTCAGCTCTAAACTATGCAGTAAATAACACATTACCAAAAAAAAAAAGGAGAGAGATCCAGAAATAACATTAGGTTAAAATGGAACCATCAATTATCCCTCTTCTTCAGCTTTCGGGAGATTTCTTTTTTACTATTATTTCTCTTTTTTTTTTTTTTATCTTGAAGCATTTACGTAGGGTTTTTTTTTTCCCCCTTATTCATTAATTGCTTTCTTCTGACTTCTCTGTTCTGCTTCAGCGCTCATAAATCAATGTTAAAAAGATAAAATGCTACTATGATGAAATGAGTGTAAAACAGTATTTAAATAAATTTCCTTTAGCACACATAGCCAACCATTTCTCTCCACCTTGGCTCCCAGAAGATCCACTCCTGCTGAGAACGAGCAGAATTTTCTTACCCCAACACAGACCTGAGCTTATTTAAAACCCTCCCAGAGAGCAAAGCCTGAAGTCCCATGAGTCATTTTCTCCCATTAACCACAAAGGAGACTCCTGTACCCATTTCACCAGCACCAAATGCTTGGTGTATGGTGATGGGACACTGTAAGAAAGAAGGGGACAAGCTCTTCAGCAAGGTCTGTTGGTATACAGCAAGGGAAAAATGGTTTCAAACTAAAAGAGGGGAGTTTTAGACTGGATATAAAGAAGTTTCTTACAATACTGATGGTGAAGCATTGGCACAGGTTGCCCAGAGAGGCGGTGGTGCCCCATCCCTGCAGACAGCCAAGATCAGGGGATGGGCTGTGAGGACCAATGGAGCTGTGGTTGTCCCTGTGCACTGCAGGGAGTGGTACCAGACAGCCTTTAAGGGTCCCTTCCAACTCAAACCATTCCATGCTCTATGGCTACGACAGCACCATGCAGCAGGACATGGTAGTGCCTGGGACCTGCCAGAAAGCCCCACATAATCCCAAGTGGGAAAGTGCTTTTTCCCAGCAATCAGTTCTTTCCCGAGAGGGAAATCAAACACCACAAACCATCTTTAAGGCCAACTGGAGCACTCTGCACTCCTCTCAGCTGCAGCAAAAGGGCTGAGATGCTCACAAAGAACCACCAGGAAGAACGCACCTGTCACTTGAATTAGCTCTGCCTGGAAGTTCTTCAAAGTGCCGGGATGAGCAGCGGGCATTTCCACCCACATCCAAACGTATCTGAAACCCCATTAACGTCAGTAATATTTTATTTAAACAAAAGAATTTCAATAACATTGACATGTCCTATTCCACCATCTCCAAAATGATTTGATTTCTTCTATGTAGTTAATTTTTAACAACATTAAAGTTTATATGTATTTTTTTTCTTCCTAAATACGTTTCCTAGGGAAAAAATAAAAGCCCAATTCAAAATAAAGTAATTCAATTCCCCTGAAGCAAATGAGTTCCTGGAATTTGTGTCATGAAATTTCATTTTTACTCTATTTCATTTCAGAATGGAATTGAAGTGACAGAACTCCTTGGGAAACAGCTTTCTGACTGCAGACCAAGAGTCAGTGAAGCACCAGCTGGCCGTATTGCCATTCACACACCTGACCCACAAGGGGGTGTTCCCATGGTGCCCCCCACTGCCAAGGCCGTGGGGCACAGCTCCCAATCAAGAATGCTAAATATTCATCACAAAGAATCTGCCTGCACAGGAAATACAGCCCAGCAAGTTTTCAACACTCCCTGGCAGCTTTCTTTGGGATAAATGATGGTGGGATCTGGGGAAAATATTATTTGCTGCTAACAATACAGGGCAGAAAGGTCAAAAAGAGATCCGGCTGCAAGTTACTCAAGTGACTGTGAAATATGCCCTCTTTGAGCCTCCATTCCTGTGAACTGCTCCTCATCCTCCCCCTGCCACTCTCTCTACTGTTTAAGACGATCCAGGCAAAGCTGATGTCGAGCTCTCTGACCTTTCAGGGCAGGAGATGGGGAATAGTCAGGCTGGTGTTTGAGAAGCAGTCAGCACTAATCAGAATAAATTACTGCTTCTCATCTGAAGTGTCCTTTTGGTGGCTTCTAAGGGCCAGTTGCTATTTTAGCCGGGTTTACTCTGCCATCCAGACCTGGGATATGATGCACATCAGCTCATCTCCAAGGTCACCTTGCACCCACCCACGGGTTTCCTGGGCCCAGCCTTTATCTCAACCCACAGGTTCTCACATTATTACCTTTCTGACTCTCCCCATCCCACCAGGGGAGAAGGAGCAAGAGGCTGCGTGGTGCTGAGCTGCAGCATAAACGCACTAAGTGTTGTTAACCCATAAAAGCAGGTCAAGTTAGGATTTGGCAACCAAATGCAGGCACTCCTCAGCTGTCTCCATATTGACTCATTCATGAAAGACTTCACAAATCATAGAAGACAGCCTAGAAGTTGTGTTGTGTCAGCACAGCTCCACAGACCACAGAGCAGAGCACTTAACTAGACTCATGTGACTTCCCATGATACACCACATCCTATCTGTGTAATCCCAACACATCACAAGAGAACGGCACAAATAAGAACAGAAAAAAAAATTTCTTTCCAAAGTAGTTTTCAAATGGATGTTGGTTTTTTATATTTATTTTCCTGGGAAGATGAACAAGCCCTGGTTTCATGTCAGCTCACTGCAGCATTTCAGCCAGTACAGCATCTCCCACAAAATAGGAAATGGGTCTCCTGAGTCCTTCTGACCAAAATCCAGGCTACCTGCTGGCAAAAACATCCTTAAAGCCTCCCTGTCTGAGGGGTGAATCCAGAAAATGGTTCCTTCTTCAGCCTGCAATAGCTGTGCTCCTCTAGCTCAAGCAAGAGCACATTCCTTCCAACCCCAGGGAGCTGCTTATGGTCCATCAGACCCACTGACCAAAAGGATCCCTGGGCTGAGTCTTCGTTATCCTTGGCCTTTCCTCTTCCATACACACTCTCCCCCCTCCTCCCCAGACTACAGACAGATACAGAAATCAGACCAGCATTCAAAGATAGAACCCACCATATTGTCTCTCCATCCTCTTTCTGCAAATTTCCTTAGAAACTTTGTTCATTTTCCCTCTCAAAGGAATGATAAAACACCAACCAATGCAAGCAGCGTGCAGGACCATGCAATCTACTCCTCCTTGTGAGCAGAGACGTGAACATCTCTGAATTCTTAACCAAGAGCTAACTCTTCATTCATCAGATTCATCAGTCATTGCATTTGACGCAGAATATTTTACGCTCTTCCCACATTCATAGAATCATTGAATCATAGAATCCTAGAAGGGCCTGGGTTGCAAAGGACCACAGTGCTTATCCAGTTCCAACCCCCTGCTATGTGCAGGGTCACCAACCAGCAGCCCAGGCTGCCCAGAGCCACATCCAGCCTGGCCTTGAATGCCTGCAGGGATGGGGCATCCACAGCCTCCTTGAGCTGCCTACTGATGCCTTGCTTCTAAGAAAACCCCACCGCCTGTAAGAGGAGTCATTACCCATCACGAACTGTGCTACACTGCGGATTGTTTCTGGAGCTGCACTGCTAAAGGGGTCGTGTGATCTATCAGAGCTTCACACAGGTGATGGCAGAAGGACACACTCAAAGGCACACGTGAACCTACATCCCACCCATCTGGATATCAGCTATTAGTTATTAAATATGATTAGTTGTTAACTAACTCCATTCACCTGGGACACTCCTTTTCCACTCTCCTGTTATACACTTGCAAAGCTGTTACGATGATCTCTCAGCCTGGGACAAATACTTGCATGTTCTCACACACACACAGTTCTCATCTCCTGTGTACTATGAGCTTCTGTATATTTGTCTGCAAAATCATCTCATTGTTTGGAGATCATTCAGTTCATTAAAATCAAGTTTCACCTTCAAAGCTTCTTGCAGTGGAGATCTGGGGTTGTCCTCCCATACCCCTCCCATCCTCAGAACTGCCAAACCACTGCGAAGCCTTCATCCATCAGGGCTGTAAAATAGGAATTTGGTGCTTCTGCCCGACTTGTACTGAAACATATGGAAGCAATTGAGAATGTTTTCAAACTCCTACTTCAAATATTTAAACGTAATAAGCAATACTCATAGGTCATCTCTGCCTTCTGTCACGCAGCCATGTTAGCACAGTCTAGGGAATTCTCTTAGTCTATCATATTTCAGATCATGAGGGTGTCTGTATAACCACAGCCATTTGCATTTATTCATCAAAACAATAGATAAAAAGTTCAGCAAATGCTTATATTTTTTCCTGTTTACTGCAGCCCTAAAGAATACATTTGAAATTCCTTCTTCTGCATTCAATAACGCCACATATCTTACCGTCCCGATCACCTGTCTGCTCTGCAAGGTGATTAACTCTGTGATCACTATAAAAATGTTTTATTTAGTGGATAATTGTAAGTACTGGTATCTACCATTTCCAAATCTCTTGCTTTATTATCCTTGTTCAAGAAGGTCTTAATATTTAAGTGATTTACTGATCACTTAAAATGCCAGCCTAGCCATTAGGAGGTACATTTCACTACGCATTGCCTAATTTTATAGTACATTATTTCTTTATAAACAGACACATTACTCTGAAGCATTAATTAAACCTCTTTGCTCATTATGAACTCCATTTGGAAGACAACAACTTACTCAACAGCTTGTCCTGATGGATGGGTCTGCAACTCCACATTTTGGCTCACACCAAAGAGCTTCCTGAAGAGTGGTGCTACCAGGGAACATTATGCCACGGAGAGCAGTGATTTGTGGAAAGAAAAAGTCTAATGAATAATACATGGCATTTGCACTTCAGCAACCCAGTTTGCTAAATTATTTTACATCAATAACCTGGTACTAAAAGGCTCTGTTTATTACTGCAAGCCTCCGAGGCCTTTGGAAACAGAATTACATCAACCACATTTATAATACTTAACGTTTGTAACAACCTGCAGCTTGCTCCATCGCTGGAGGAAGCCCTCTCCCAGGGGCATCATCTGAACACACCTCTGGAGATGCTCTGGGCCTCTCCATGTTTCCACCAGAAAGGACACTTTGGGCAAAGGAGCAGCCCATCAACCATCTCCTTACTTACTGCTCCTGGATTACAAGTAATTGAGTGCTTGTGTCCTGAGGCCAAGGAATACTGCCTCAAAAAGCCATCAGTAAGCATAGCTTGTCTCCTCACTAGGTCTTCTATACTAGAGAGATTAATTCAGCCTTCTCTTCCCCTCCTAGCACCATCACCCCTGTTCTACCAACACTGGTAAAGGCTGCTTGTTCCTTCCAAGACAGGCAGCTGTCCAATGGACTCAGCCCATTTCCCAACATTCCCGGACTCTCAAGGCTGGAATCAACCCCAGACTTTGTGCCTTAACCACTCCCAAGCAGTACAGTGTCACATGGCCCTGGAAGCATCCCGCTCTTCTGATTTTCACTCCAAATAGACACCCTGATTTACTAGATGGCCTGCAAAGAAATACAACTCCAGTTCCCACTGCTGACTCTACTGAGTGTAGATTTTCTTAGGTGTGCACAGCCTGAGTTACCATCTCAGAGAGGTCCTTCCTACATTGCTTAGGAGGCCACAATAGCCATTCCAAAATCCAAGCATTCGGGACAGCAGCATGCCAAACAATGTCCTAGCATCCCAATTAATAAGTCAACGTTTGCCAACAGTAACCCTGCAGATATGTACACACACAGATGTTCCCCATGGCTAGCATAGGAGATAACCACTGTTTCTCAGGTCTGCTGCGTAGAGCTGACTGGAAAATGATTTAACAATGCCCATTATAACAGAAAAAGCCAAAAACTATTAAAGGTTATAAAAGTGCTGTCACAGTTGGAGGACTCCTGGTTGAGCTGAGCCAAAGGCCACCTCACAAGGATTCAGTTTATGACAAGCACAAACACTGCCAGGAACAGCAGCACACATGCCAGCCAAAGGGAGCAGCACTAGGCATGAGAGACAAAGCAAATCTTGACTTTTACTCATTGTAAACTCAATAACTGCATAGGGCACCTTCATCCTGTGCCTGCAGAAAGCAGCCCAGATGGCTCCTGGTTAGCAAAGCTGTGCCACATCTTAGCTACACCCAGAGCTCCATGCAGACCTGGAAGGGACACTAAATGCATTAAAAAGACAAAGACAATGCAAAAGGGCTGGCAGCTCACATAACTCGCCAGCTATCTGCATGCTCCAGAAGAAGTGAGCTGACAGAGAAGGATGTGCTGGCAAGGCTTGGTGCAGACCTCCAAAAGGCTGAGCTTCTTGCACAGCACACAGACTGTGGGCACCGAAACATGTAGAGGGAAAGGCCTCAAGTTGTGCAGGAGATGTTCAGGTTGGATAAAAGGAAATATTTCTTCTCCAGAAGAGTGGTCAGGTGCTGGAATAGGCTGCCCAGGGAGGTTGAGTCACTGCCCCTGGAGATGTTCAAGAAACATTTAGATGTGGTACTGAGGGATATGGCTTAGTGGAGAAATATTGGTGGTAGGTGGATGGTTGGACTGGATGATCTTGGAGATCTTTTCCAACTTTGGTGATTCTGAGATTCTATGTACATGAAGCTCACAAGCACCATCCCACCACCTTCCTCACAGCCCTCACTGCTTTGGGTCTGGGTGAGAGATCACCTGAAGCACATTCACAGATGAACAGTCTTAACACAGAAACTTCCCCAGCAACAAAGGGAACTTGTTTGGGTTCAACAGGAGACCTACCAGAATAGCTGCAGGAAGGGATGGTTCAGGAGGGAGCTGAAGGCTTGGAACAGAGATAGCACTGGAGGACATTCATCTTCTGGTGATGGGAGGGAAACATGAGGGATGAGAGCCAGGCTGCCACTGAGACAGACAGAGCAGCTCCAGCGCTCCCAGACCTTTCTGCACCCCACACCAGCCAAATGGTGACTCTACTGGCATCCCAAGTCTTCCTCTAACCACACACTACAGCCACACCACAACAATCAATTGGAATAAAACTACTCTCCCACCCTTTTTTCTAAGCTTTCTATTTATAAAACAAAAAGCCTTCAAATCATAAATTGCCATCCTCTTTCATCAGTTACATAATTACCCCACTATTGCTGATTAGCAACCAACTGTAAACTTTTATTTCTTAAGATGGTCCCCATTCAGAGCAGGGCTGAAAGCACATCAGGTACTGCACTGATTCGCAGTCCAGAAAGGAACAGCCCAGGATGGCATCAACCCATGACTGCTCTTCCCCTAACCAGAAGTTGTTAGAGTGGCAAAGCCAAGTGAAACCCAGAGCCACGTTCAATTGGAAATTTGGAGTAAAAGCCAATGCTTGGGAAGAACATGCTCAGCTGCACAAAAATAAAACCTTACCTGGGCCAAACAGTGACAAATTGGTCTCCCCACTGTCAGAGCTGGAGAGACCTTTTCAGTGGAGGCAGAGGAACACACTGAGAAATGCCATGTTTCACTCAGCTGAAAGACCTGGGATTGGTGCAATTAAATCCCTAAAGATGTAAGGGTAAATACAGCTGCAGTAATGAAGTGGGAAATCAGACTCCAAATCGTTAAACTTCTGGTTTGATGCCAACAAGATCAGAGTCCAGAAGCAGCAACCGGGATCCTGCATGCAGCCAAAGGGAAGGGGAGAGGGAATGGAGCAAGACAATGGTAAGGATAGAGCCAGGCTTCCCCAAAACAGCCTCAGCCCCAAAGCATCCCACTCCATAAGGCATCACACTGAGTGTAGGATGGGGCTAGCTGGGAGGAGGTCTGCAGGGACCCCACACCATGGACACAGAGCAATGTTTGAGAGGAAGTAGATGAAATCTCACAATAGCCACATGCAGTCACACCTTCAGTCAACACATGGGAAAGAGCACAATTCCCTGCAGCACACTTCCCTGCAGCACACCAGCAAACAGCAGCAAAAGGTGGATGTGGAGGAGTTACCCCAGTGACAGGCGTCAGAGAGCTCTCATTAAGCCCAGGGAACAACCCCATAATTGGGGTTCACAGTAACTCCTGCAAGATGGACAGCTTAAAAGGCATTTAACAGAGGTGAAGGACAGAACTATCCCTGTAGCTGGGAATTCAGTCACAGCTGCATAACCCCGAAGTTTCCTGCTGGAATACTCCCCACAAAGCTCAACACAACTGTGAAGGTTGGGTACTGTTTGCTATACAAGCAGCAAAATGATTCATTTGTTTAGCACTGTTAACAAAACAAAAATAACAGCACAGATGGAGCACTGTTAGTTGGGTGGTGACATCGTCTGAGCCTTCTGAATCAACAATTTCCTTAGGTCCAAAGAGGCAAATTAAGAGTACTGAACATCCCAAGCACCTTGCTGACCAGCAGCCAGCATTCCTCGGGTTTCACAGCAAACTCCTAAACACAGAGGTATAACTTAGAACCATGGAGTCATTCAAGTTGGAAAAGACCTCCAAGATCACGGTGTCAACATCAGAACAATCAACCCAAGTCCAACAGAGTTCATCACCACTGGACCCTGGGGGGGGGAGGGGGGGGGGTCCTCATCATGCAAGAGTAGAAGATTGCAAGGAAAAAGTCTTCTACAGAGGCACTGATACAGGTTGCCCCATGCCTGGGGCATTCAAGCCAGGCTGGACAGGGCTCTGAGCACCTGATGGAGCCATAGATGTTCCCATTCATTGCAGCAGGGTTGCACTACCTGACCTTTCAAGGTCCGGTCCGACGCTGAGGATTCTATGATAATGGAATTGCATTGCTCTCTGCTTCAGCCTCCTCTTGGAAGGCTCACAACCACAAGACAGACTTTTCTGGGTCACACCTGAGGTCAAAAAGGAACACCCTGAAACAACAGTCGAAAGGCTGATGCTTCCTCTCCTCTGAGTATTCAGCACCTAGAAATATGCACAGAAAGAGACGGCCTGCAGCAAGGCTCCCAGTCTACACTTGGATTAATTATTTGCATCTTAACAACTCCGCAGCCCCGCAGAGATTCAACTTAACTATTTCCCCATCTGAGGCTTTATTTTATTAATGAAAGCACTGCCAGGAGGGTGACATGTTTGTTTTAATGATTCTGTTCCCCTAATTTATACAGCAGTCACTTAGGCCTTCTGTAGATTTGCAGATCAGCAAATGAACCTTGTTAGTGCATATGTGCAACTCACACAGGCAAAAAACACTAACTAGCTTGATTTGCTGATCAGCAGATTTGTACGATATTTAAATGAATGTGGAGCTCTAATTCATTAAAGCAAATCTAATGATTTTCCCCTTCAGCATTTTCATACAATCCCTCATTCCCCTACAGAAACTGCAGCAAGCGGTAACTCAATAGCAGGAAAATTCTGCCAACGCAGAGCTGGGGGATAAACAACTCAAACTGCAGCAAAGAGGTAATCCTGCAGCACCTGGGCAAGCAAGGACCCAGCTCCACCAGCACCTGCCAATGGCTGCAGGAAGCTGCACATCAGCTTTGGAAGATGCATCTCCCAGCTCACACATCGCTTTGTACTCTTTTATTATTGGCATACTCTGCTCAACCCGCTGTGTGCTTCTCTCCCTCCCCCCAGACCTCCCAACTCAAGTTCTGGCTGAGTGTGTGCAGTTTTCTTCCAGCACGCTACTTCAGGTGGCAATCTCAGCCCTCCCCTTGTTGTTACAGGGACACACACATCCATCACTTGTCCTGTGTGAGCAGTGAGCTCCACTCTTCTCGCAAGGGCTCCAAGGAGGAGCATGGCTGGGTTTGCAGCAGGCTGTGTCTGGCTGCATCCATCACACGTGCTACAGCTGAGACCCTCAAACCATGAAAGATACAGGTCAGGGCTGCTCTCCCTGTGGTGGGCCCTCTCCCACCTCCTGCAGTGAGCTCTCACCCTCAGCCTCTCCCAAGCCTCAGGCATCTCCCACTGATTTTTCCAGTACCCCCATTCGGCAGATAGCAGGGCAAACCAAACGGATAAATACCAGTAGAGGACGCTTAACTCTGCCTCAGCATAAGCAGCAATACCTTGCATGCAGGTGGTGTTGGAGCTGGCAGGCTGTAAGCTGTGGGCACCTTGCAGAAAATCATTCACACCGAGTATAAAGAAAGGAAAAACGCCCACCAAAGGTAACAGAGAGGCAAGCACTGCTTTGCCCAGGGGCACCACCAGGCTTTAGATCCAACCCAAACCACCAGCACTCTTTACACTTGTTTCAAAGCAAGCCTCGCAGTGAGCAGAAGCCATGCAGCTGGTTGCACATCGCCACTGCGAAACGCATTAAGCCGTTTGATTTAATAAATGACGCAATTACAATTATACATATTAAACATGACTGCCCGCTGTACAGCTGACTACTGAGCAGCGTGTTGCAGAAAAGCTGCTCTGTCAGCTTATGCCAGGCAGGATGAATGAAGCAGACACACCGAGTGTTTCTAAGGGGAAGCACAGATGAGGCACATTCGTGTGTCTGTCTCTATTAACTCAGGCCCTGCTTTGATTTCTGCCTTTGTGCCAGGAAATGGGATTCCTGCGAGGGAAGGCACAGAGCACATTGGCAGACACGAGCCTCCCGGCACACACACAGCCCTCATACATGGCATACGGCTGGGGATGAGCGTGGGATGTCTCGTGGCATCCCTCTGCTGGCACTGCACTGGGTTCCTTTAGGTACTGAGGGGAAACATACCACCTAAGCAAAGAAAGGGACAGAAGACATACTCCCTTTCCTACCCTAAATATCCCATCAGGCTACAGGAAAGAAGGGGACAGACTCTTTAGTCGGGTCTGTTATGAAAGAACAAGGGGAAATGGTTTCAAACTAAAATGGGAGATTTAGACTGCATATAAGGAAGAAGTTTTATACAGTGAGAGTGATGAGGCACTGCACAGGCTGCTCAGAGAGGTGGTGGTGCCCCATCCCTGCAGACAGCCGAGGTCAGGGGATGGGCTCTGAGCGCTGATGGAGCTGTGGGTGTCCCTGTGCATTGCAGGGAGGGGGACCAGATGCTCTTGAAGGGTCCCTTTCAACGTAAATGATTCCACAGACAAAACCTTGAACTTAGATCAGCCCCTTTCTACCTCCTTGCTGTTACTGAGTGCAGGACCAGAAGCAGTTACACGAATACAAACATCCAGAATGCCTTTCCCAGCCCCAAAGCACTCCGTTCCCACACTGATAGGACGCACACATCTGGGAAGGCATACACAGCTGGGTGGTACTCTGCAGACAAACACTCAGAACAGGCACAACCACCAAAGCAGAGGACAGATCCCCCTCCATTTGCTTTGAAAGACATTTGTCAGGTTTTCTACCCAGTTAATACAACCAGTCTGATTCTTACAGAGAAGCAATGATGAAGACAGATTAGTTTGGACTTTTTGGGATCTCCGATGGGAAAGGCTGTTCTTAGAGCCATCCATTCCTTGCAGCAGCACTGGAAGGAGAGCACCTGGGAGAAGGCATACCCAAGTTTAAGACATTGCCATTTCAGCCCCATGCCCCAAATCCCAGTCATTACTGCTGCAGGTTCCCCCCTGTGCAAATAGAAGAGCAAAATTCCCTCTCCCGGCCCAGAGGCACCTCGCTAGCAGCCAGCAGTGGCTCTGCATTGGCTCCAACTGCCAACGCACAGCACTGCAGCGTTGAGTACAACCCAGTAACAGAGCTAACTCAATTTTAACACAACCGGACTGAGAAACTCCAAGCTTTAAAAAAAAAGTAAAAGAGACCAAGAAGGACAGCCAGTTTCCATGGCAACAGGGAGATATGAAAGCAAGAGCTGATGGAACCTTTACAGTTATTTAAATGCTTATTATAACATTATGCAAAACACCCGAGTAAAGAAAACTGAGAGGTTAACACACTTATAAGAAAAACAGTCATTGTTGGATGAGCAAGGCAATGATTTAAGTCAAAAATAAGGCCTGTTTAAATTGAGCCATTAGAAATAATGATACAATTATACCCTCTTAAATTAACAAGGGAAATTTGTTTGGACAAGTGGAGGAAGGCAAGGGTTCTTGTTGTGCCACAGCGCTGGGTGCCAGCTCACCTCTCACCAACAGTGCATTCAGCTCCTCACTGCATGCCCCTGGGCTCCAGGGGGTGGGCTGGGGCAAGGCAGAGCCATCACACCATGGAGCAGCACCCTTCTCCTTCTGCACCCACCCAGCAGAGCCCCTGCAGCCTGCCTGCCCCATGTTTTCCCCCAGAGGGTGGTGACGCACTGAACAGGTTGCCCAAGGAGGCTGTGGATGCCCCATCCCTGCAGGCATTCAAGGCCAGGCTGGATGTGGCTCTGGGCAGCCTGGGCTGCTGGTTGGCGACCCTGCACATAGCAGGGGGTTGGAACTGGATGAGCATTGTGCTCCTTTGCAACCCAGACCGTTCTCTATGATGATTCTATGTCAGCCTCTCCACGATCACTTGGCTTTGGGTTAGCTCCATGTGGATCCCCATTTTTCCTCCCAGGAGATGCTCTGCTCTGAGCAGTCAAGTGATGTGATACGAGCAGAAGTCACATAATGGAAAAATCAGAGATGCAGGACCAGGACTTTGTGCAGAGCCAAGACATGATCACACACAGACAAAGGCAAATCAAGGCATGTCTGAGAGCAAGCTCAGCATCCACAGAGATGTACTGTGCCCGCCTGTTTCCCTGTCCCAAAATGCTCACACACTGCCTGCACGAGCTCCATGGGCTCTGCCTCCACCTCTCTTACAGCACCAGAAGAATACATTTCCTTTCTTCTGATGATGAAAGAAAAAAAGATTACTGAGACGTACCTCCCTTGGCCCCATAGTTCACCCACAGCCTGGGTCTGCTCAGCCTGGTGGGGGCTTCCTGCCCAGCTCCTCCCTGCCTCTCCAAAAGAATAAATCCCGACACATCCCAAGCCTTTGGGCTCAGCTCTTTCCTGCAGTCATTTATCAAGTGCTTTTCATCTGAAACATGATTCTGGGATTCAATTACTTTATAAAGTCAATATTTTAGGTCACAGCTTATGCATCAGCAAAGGCATCTCTGGGGATTCAAGTTTAACGCAACGCAGCTCTAAGTAATGTTCCCTCACCGCTCCAGCTAAAAAAAGTCAATAAGGTGCATTTGTTTCCCCCACATTTCACTCAAGGAAGCTGTAAAATTGTTGTTCACTTTTGTAAATTTAAACCATTGAGAAGGAGCAAACGTTCCTGGCCATATTTTTCAGGAGATAAAAGAAGATTGCTCCCCTGCTTCCTCTCTACGACCTCAGCAGGATTTTACTCCCACTGAGCTGATGAACAGGCTCATTCCAAGCCATTGCCCACAGGGAGGGTCAAAGCAAGTTCTGGAGCATCCCTTAGCCCCTGTGCAGAGATGGATTCCTGGTATCAGAGGTGGATTTTCAGTATTGGAGGATCACCCAAACCATCCAATCCATGAACTCCATTTTCTAAGCCTCCCAGCAAGGCTATGCTCCAGCTTTGCTATCAGCACCGGTAGCCTATTTCTAAACCCAGTGCAAATGAGTAAGGGAACAGAATCATAGAATGACTTGTGTTGGAAGGGACCTCAAGGATCATCCAGTCCCACCACCAATAGAGCAGGCTGCCCAGGGAGCCTCCCACCCCCTGCTCCAGCATCTCAGCTTTTTCCCTAAGCAGCACAAACGGAATTCTCCAGGGGTTTAATTAAATCCTTCTGGCAGCCTAGAAAAAGAAAGTTCCTCATTTCATTTGGGATAGGGGTTCTTTCCCTCCTCATTATGAAACTTAGCTCAATATTATATCAAACATTCCAAATTGCTTTTTTCCCCCTTAAAATCATCCAAACAGTAAATTTTGAGTCTTTGTTTAACAGGCTATCTATTGATCTTTGCCAAAGCCACAGCACTTCATAAATCTCCACAGAAGCCAGAACAGCATTAAAAAAAAACCCACAACAGAAAAGAAAAAGGATTAAAAGTTAATACAATTCCAATCACTTTCTGAGAAAAGCTTCCAAACACAGGAGTGTATTTCCAATAAACAGACCCTGGGGAAACCTGCCTGCTCAGCACTCACCAGGGCCACGAGGCTTGAGGAGATCCAGGAGCAGCTCTCAGAGCACAGGTGCATCCATTGCAACACCAGAGCTGGATTTCAGGCTGGTCCCAAAGACCCCAGCTCTCCTGCCCTGAGGCTCAGCAAGGAGAAAGAGGAAAGATGAAGGAGCCTTTATACCTTCAGCAGAAAGAAGAGCTTCACCATGAGAGACCAGAAAGAATGCATAACCTGGGATCTTTAGAAAGGGAACACAAATCCTGATAATTAGATTAAGTGTTAAATAGGTTACCACACCTGAGCTTTCTTAATGGGCTTGTTTCAGCTGTGGTTAGGACTAAGTCACCTGGAGCTGATCAGAGCTCCCCAGGGTGGCACAAGGAGAGGCCATCCCCCCATCCCCCCATCCCCATAATCAGCCCTAGCAGGAAGAGATGGAAATCCTTTGGCCCTGCGGTGGGTCTCTGCGCTGGTTTTCAGGAGTGCTTTAGCAGCTTGTTATCACCAAACACTCATGGAGGATTGTTTAATTAGCAGAAGTTAGTAAAAATTAGAAGACTTAGCAGCAGCCACGTTTAACACCAGATAGCAGAAACACCCTCCTTTGACATCCTTTACTCATTGATAAGGTTTGATAAAGCTGTTAGCTTCACAGGCATTTTCTAGCAAATGAGCCATAAAATAGGATTGTTTAAGTATTATCCCTAAATAGCAAACCTTCCAATTATGCTTGAAGAAAAATTACTATATCCTGCTAATTATAGCATCCATGGCTTGGATTTGTTTGAAGAGAAGCTCACTTGATTTAAAATAAACACCAACTTTGAAAGCAAGATGGGGATGCAGTGAGGAAAGAAGGAAAATGAGAGACCCAGCATGAGTGAAGCAATTGCGTGCCCCCACATGATGGGAGCCCACTGGGACAGCCCCATCTCCACCAGCCCCCTGAAACTGGTGCAGAGCTGGCTGCCAGGAGCGTGGTGCCTCCTGAATGAGCTCCAGCATCACCCATCTGAGCTCCATCTGTGTCGCAGAAGCTGAGCCCTTCCCTAGGTCCTCCACCAGCCGCATCTCCAAACTGGGACTCGCTGAATCTGTCCTACTTTGGGGGATGCTCTTCTCTCCCTGCTCTGTGGCCCCTACTGTCATAGTTAGGACCAGAAGCCCTCATGGACACAGGAGCTGTGTGTTTGCAGGTAGTGCAAGATCTCTTGGCAGTGTTGCCTGCACACTTAAAAGGTTCTCCAGGACAAGGATGTGCCTTCCCTCACGTGAGATGATAAGGCTGCAAGAGGAGTTCTTGGACTTAATGCTCATTAGAAGAAGAGTTAACTGGCTGGGCTGGGACAAGGGCACTCTGCGGGGTAAGGAACTGGCTGTAGGGCCAGACAGAATGGTGGGGAATGGAGTTACATCCAGCTGACAACAGGTGACGAGTGGTGTTCCCCAGGGGTCAGTACTGGGGCCTGTCCTGCTCAGTATCTTTACTGATGACCTGGATAAGGGCATTGAGTGCACCCTCAGTAAGTTTGCAGATGACACCATGCTGGGAGGGAGTGCTGATCTGCTGGGAAGTAGGAAGGCCCTACAGAGAGATAGGCTGCATCAGTGCTGACAGCACTGAGCTGTGATGTCACCAAGTGATGGCATGTGATGTCACCAGGTGATGGACTGTGACCTCATGGCCTAAGCTGCATATACTGGGGTATGCAGAGGTTGTCCCAGCCTGGCTCATTCCTGGACTCTGGCTGAGCATTTCTGCATGGTGCCCAAACCCACACACAGTGCTCAAGCTGAGGCAGGTGGGTCCTGCCCTGCTGCAAGCTGCAGGGAAGATGAGAATACAGATTCACTGGCCAGATGGGCAAATCTGGCCTCAACGCTTTCTTTTGAACAACAGCAAGGCCTTCAACCCTTCACTGCTGCTTTCCTGCACAGGTTACAGAGCACAGAGGTGACAGGAGCCAGCTGCTGGCTCGACAGAGGAAAAGCGAGCAAGGTCTGGCTTTCATGAAACACAGAAAAGCATCACTGTGGGCTGCACATGCGGGTCCTATTTTAGTTAAAAACCATTATGCTTTGTCTGTGAGGCCACAGGAGGACCAATGCTGAGCTTTGCTCCACCTTTCTTTCTGCTATGGGGTTACGGGGATGAGGGAAACGGAGAGAAAGAGGACAAGTGCCGATTGCCAGCGCATTGACCAAAGCACATGAGGCACAAGGAACCTGACTTCATCCCCTTTGGGGTTATTTTTAAATAAAATAACTCAGAAGGAGACATCCAGTCTGTTTCAATGTACCTCAGCCTGAACTGTAAGCACAAATCAGACTCCTCTGCGTAAAAGAAGTGACGTGTTGATGGAAGAAAGGGGACAAAGCCCATATGCAGCTCTCAGTGCAGATCTCCAGGCTGCAGACGTAAAACCCACCCATTTTTTTGCAAGGATTCTGCAAAGGGCTCTGTTTTGCCTGCTAATTCTGTCCAAGGACTCCCGACTGCATCTTTCTCAGGCAGAAAGCTTCTCCTGGAGAAACTGGCATCCTGTGGCTTGGACAAGGTGTGCTCTTGGTTAAAAAAATGTCTGTATGGCCAAGCACAGAGAGTGGCGCTCCCCAGGGGTCGATACTGTGCCCAGCCCTATTTAATATCTTTAGTGGTGACCTGGATGAGGGGATTGAGCGCACCCTCAGTATGTTTGCAGATGACAGCAAGCTGTTAGGTTGTGTTGATCTGCATGTGGGTAGGAAGGCCCTGCAGAGGGACCAGGACAGGCCGATCAATGGGCTGAGGCCAATGGGATGAGGTTCAACAGGACCAAGTGCCAGGTCCTGCACTTTGGCCACAACAACCCCAGGCAACGCTACAGGCTTGGGGCAGAGTGGGTGGGAATTCCTCTCCAAAAGAGCAGCCAGGGACAGTCAGAGGCTGGGGTTGGGTTTGGGGGTCTTGGAGGGCTTTCCCAACCTCAGTGCCTCAGTGGTTCAGTGGAAAGCAAAACACACGAGGCCTGCAAATGGAAATTGTTCTAAAATGAGTAGAGATGGATATCCATTGCAATGTTTCGTTTGGATCTAGACTATGTGTGCTGTGGACTTTCATAGCACTCCGGCACACCAAGGCTGGAGCTCTAAACAGCGGCAGCAGGAAGTAACCTAATTAGCACAAAGGATAGCGATGAAGGATGCAAACAGTGCCACCATTCCATAATTCCATAACGAGGGCAGGAGGATGCCAGTGACCCCCCACCCATCCCAACATTCTGCAGCCCTGGTCCTCCAGCACTGCTGTCCCCAAGTCAATGGGACTTTCCACATGGGCTGAACACAACTGGGAGCACGATCCCACTAAGAAAAGCACTAAATACTTTAATATCTATCCAACCCGCTGAGCCAAGTGACAGCTCTCCTGTGCAAACACATTGCCCTCACCATAAAAATGCTCATACTTCTAGGATTTCCAGAACTCTTTCACGTCGTGTATATATATCACAAAAAAGACTGGCTATTTTGAAAGCACTGGAAGTGCAGGCTGCTGATTTTTAATATGCATTGCATTTTATGGCTCAGCTACCAGGTTAATATGCAGTGTCAAGGATTTCAATGGGACTATATTTATAAGCATCATTAATTCATATGAGTTCATAATAATCCCATAATATGGAATTAACAGTATTCTGCTTTATCTAAGGTGCTATTAAGATATATATCATGAGGAATGTGAGGCTATTATGCAAAATGAAAATACAAAGGCAAAACAACTTTGGCAGAGCGTTATCAGTAGATGCTGAGGTGTTAAGGAAGAAAAGCTCGTTGAGCAGAGATGGAAGTTGCATTTTATGTGCTTTCTACATCACATGCACAGAGAGGAGCATGACCCAGACTACCTCAGCATGGGACCATGTTGTCCCCATGCAGGCCAGCTGTGCATCCAGGGCCCCTATTGAGCACCGGAGGCCTCAGCTCCTCCGCAGACCCTGCAAAAAGGCACCAGCAGTGCTCAGGATCCCATTAGTTATACAACAGTACTCAGCTGGGAGCAAAAAGCCTCCAGCATGCATTACTTCCTAAGTGCTGTTATATACTCTAAGAGGGAAACGTTCAGGAGGAATTAGGAAAAGAGCAGATAAATGAGCAGGGAATTCGGGACTGGACTCCTGGGAATGGAAGTGGGAAAAGCCCGCAGCGCTCGCTGTGAAACCTGCTGAGGATGGCAGCAATCTGCTTTGCTGCTCCAGCCCTGGGAGGGCATTTCTGGGGCTGTTCGTGGTTGCTCTGTTTGGGAACAGTTCGGCAGTGCCAAAGCTGTACGGAGCATCACTGGGTGAGGCTCTCATGAACATCACCAGGCACAAACCATACCTGTATGGTTTTTATTCATAAAAAAAAAGAAGAAAGCAAAGCATTTCAGCAGTACAGTGTTGACAAAAGCCCTGCGAGGATTAACCTGCATGAAAAACATCAGCAATCGGCCGCGTGGGGCAGCCACGATCTCGCAACATGCAGGTCAAGACCTCGTAGTTCAGCTTCTAGGAAACAAAGGGGGGAAAAGCAGTTTCCTTTGATGGACATGGGGAGTAATGAAGGCAGCTTCTCCAAAGCCCTATACCCCTTCAGTGTCCCAAGCAGTGCACTGCCACCCCCAGGCTCAGCACCTTGGGCTTGCCACTAAGCTCTCCCCTCCTAAAACTTCCTCCCCATCTTGCTTTTTGGTTTTGGATTCCCTTCTGTTGTTGTTTTGCCTCCAAACATGTTGCCACAGCAACCCCAGCACTTTATCAGCACTCAGGAAAATCCAGCTCTGATTTGGCCGCTCCATGGAAACACATCTCAGCATCTTCTGACACCACGTTGGGCTCCACACCACTGGGGACAAGACGGGGTGCTGTGATAGGACAAGGGGAAGTGGTTTCAAACTGAAAGAGAGGGGATTTAGACTATTTATAAAGAAGAAGTTTTTTTACACTAAGGGTGGTGAGGCTCTGGCACAGGCTGCCCAGAGAGGTGGTGGTGTCCCATCTCTGGATGGGACCCCCAGGATCAGGCTGGACAAGCTCTGAGCACCTGATGGAGCTGTGGGTGTCCCTGTTCACTGTGGAGGAGTAGGACCAGACGGCCTTTAAGGGTCCCTTCCAACTCAAACCATTCTAGTATTTCAACATCAAGTAAATATGTAAGTAATTACTTAAATTATCATCCCGTGTTACACTTCTACAGATTCCAAAGGTGACTTGATAGCTTCTCATGAAGGTCTCTCCCATGGCAATAGTACTCCTTGCATTATCATGGTCATGGGGTGATTCTCAGGTTCCTCTGTGTCATCTTTGATGTATTTAAATTCAATATCCACTACTGTTTCCTTGGCCATGACCAAACACTGTGAAACCTCCCAGCAAAATATGCAAGTACTTAAAAAATAAGCAGAACCAAAGTTCAGTGCTGAGGATAAGAAAATAACATACGAGTATTTGACCACTCTACAAATAACAGTAGAGCTCTTCCTTTTATTTTGCACAATTTTCTTTATTCCCCCATCTCCGGTTCCCTCTCAGTTTCCCAGCTTTCTGCTCTTTGCCAGGAGGTGCTCCTATGGGAGGTCTCAGTGCAGGCAGGAGGGCAGGGCTCTCCTTTCACCCACAGCTGCCTCCCCCACACCTCAACTCAGTTCTTCTCCATCTCGCTAAGAAGCAGATTTTCAGCCTGACAGAGTTTAAAATAAAATTAATATATTGGCAGATATCCACAACAGCCTCTCAGGTGTTCATATTGAAAATTATTATTTTCAACAGTTCATGGCTCATTTCTTTAAAATTAAAATTAGTGTTGTGGCAGCTGGGGATAATTTCCCAGATGCCAGCATAGCAGAGAGCACAGAGCTGGCTGATATGAGGAACGGGGCTCTGCTGCTGCTGGACGTGCCTGGCCTTGGGTTGTCCAAGGGTGACCCTGGTAAGGATTTGCCCTAAGAGTCGCACTGTAATGATGCAGTTCCTACTTAAAGTGTAATCTGGAAGAAAATGTTGCAAAGGACAGAACGTGTGCAAGAGCAGTTGTCCCATCGCCATCCCACCATGTTGCGTGGCCACAGCATCCTGCTGCCTCCTGCCACCCCACACCAAGCAAGACCCCATACCACACAACGCTGCTCTGTTGCAGTGTGGTCCCAGGGGCACTTAAGGCCCTGCCGACCCCAATGGCTGCCCTCCTCCTGCTCTTGGCCACCCACCTCAGGGGAAGCGGAGGCAGCTGGGCTACAGGATGGGCTGGGGGCGGAGGGACCCCAGTGGGTGCTTCCTTGGTGCTGGGCAAGGTGTGGGTCCTAAACAAAGTGGGGGAAAGGAAGCTGAGTGGTTGTCATTCACTTGAAGAAGAATTTGAGAAAATTTCAGGTGAAAACGACCAAAAGTGAGCATAGAATCATAGGATCATAGAATCCTGGAATGGCCTGGGTTGCAAAGGACCACAACGCTCATCCAGTTCCAACCCCCTGCTATGTGCAGGGTCGCCAACCAGCAGCCCAGGCTGCCCAGAGCCACATCCAGCCTGGCCTTGAATGCCTGCAGGGATGGGGCATCCACAGCCTCCTTGGGCAACCTGTTCAGTGCGTCACCACCCTCTGGGTGAGCAAATTCTGTGTTTTTAGAGATGTGGTTGCTCTTATACTTTCTCCATACAAGAGCCACAAAATAACGTTTTCCACAGCGTCCCCATCCCCTCCTGTCCATGGACGTAGCCCCAGCTCTGTCTCTTCTTCCCTGGACAGCTGGGCAGGGAGGCACAGCCCCAGCTCTGAGCCCTAGGTGACATGAGGACAGGATGGGGACAGGGACAGAACTGGGACTGGGACCCTTCCCAAAAGGCCAGGAACACCGCAGGCTCCGTGCAGCACCAAGGCCTCCTTCTGCTCCATAAATTACCAGGAAACATTAATAAACAGCTCCATCTACTGACAACCTCACCTCCAAAATCCAGATCCTGCATGAGTGTCCTGTGCCACTGACCATGTCCTGGCCCGGGCCAACCCGCACCAGCTGCCATCCCAGCTACAGCCCCAGCACAACCCCAGGTGAAGGGCAGCACTTTGGGGTTCTCCCCAGAGGCCCCAAAATACACCTACCAGTCGCCACTCCCAGGGCATCTGAGGTCACCCATGAAATATAAAGGCAATGAAGCCAATCCAAAACAACAGAAGTTTTGCAAATTGCCCAGAAATGGCTCCACCAACCACGGATGTCACATCTTCCTTCCCCTCTGAGACATAAGGCCAAACTCCCCAAAGTGCCACCAGAGGCACATGGAGGTGCCACTGCTCCCCTAAATGGCTCCAGCAGCAGCAGGGTGCAGGGGTAGCTCTCCAGCGTCCCCAAAGCTGCTGGACCCTCAGCTCCACTTTCCTCGTGCCTTGAAGGGTAAATAGCAAACTGATGGGAATACAAGTGTCTGAGCATCCATCCTCCCAACCCACTCTGATTCTATGAAAGTGGGCTCGTCACTCCTTGCCGTGAACATCACCAATTCCACCAGCCTGCACCCACTTCCCACATATGGCAGGACAGAGACGTGTGAGGATGGTATGAAGACCCTGGCAGAAGCATTCTGAGCTCATGACCACCTTAATAATCCCTGACAAAAGTCCTGCAGGGATGAGACTGCATCCACATGGCTGGGATGTTACCAGCAGGGTGACCTGCCCAGTGCCCCCAGCCAGCACCACTCCCTGCAGGGCCAGGACCCCATCAACAGATGCCCTTTCTCTGACCCCAAATCCCTGCTCTACCCATGAAAGTGGGGCTTTGGGGCTGTACCAGAGCTGGAAATGCAGCCCCTGGAGCTGGGGGCCATGCGGTGGCACAGGGCCGGGTGTCAGCCCAGCAGAGATCACAACCAGAGCAGAGCATGGAAATGTTCCTCATGCAATTTTAACTCTGGTGCACAAACTTAGCTCCATTCACTTGTTAAAGTTTGATGTGTTCCTGGGAGGTGGGGGGGAACCATCAGCACTGCTGGTGTTTTTTATTTGTGTTTCCACTCACAACAGATCCATCTGCTTTTAACGGCTCCCTGGTTGCCTTCCAAAAAAGCAGAGGCAGAAGACTGTAGAAGAATCGGGGATGGGGGGGGGTCTCTAACCATGATGGATTGTGGGGTGCAGCCCTGATACCACATGAGGAAGAGTTTGAGCCCCCATCCAGCAGGAGCCAAATGGGGCTTCCCAGTGGTCCCCAGGGATGCAGGTGCTGAGGTCACTGCAGAAGAGCTGGGCTCCAGCAGCACAGCCCTTGGGCTAAAATGCAGAAAACCAGGGAAAAGATGTGAAGCCAAACAATAACAGAGCTTTTCAGCACACGCTGTCATAGACCACCTGAAATCCCCTTTGCTGTTTCTCTCCATAAATGTCATCCTCAGGCAGATGCTCTGCAGTTAAGGGTTGTTTGTTTGGATGTATAAATAGTCACTTCCTCTGCTGGGGCTCCCGAGGCTGCGTGGTCCAACTTCTGCTCCTCTGTGTGCTGTGTGCCCTTGTTTCCCCCTCAACCACCCCACAAATGAGCACTGCCTCCTCATCCTCCATCCCCTCACTGACGCAATGAATAAGTTTAACAAGAGGCAACATCAAGAGTCACTGCTTTCTGGATCACGTATAGAATCACAGAATCATTAAGGCTGGAAAAGACCTCCCAGATCCCCAAGCCCAAACCCAACCCATCCCTACTGACCACATCCCTCAGTGCCACACCTCCATGGTCCTACAGGTCCCCACTGCCATCACCTGGGCAGGCAATGGCAATTCTTCATCCTCATGGGCACCCATTTGCTTTCCACCACACTCACCTTATCATCCTGGGACATGGGATGCTCTTCCTTTAGCCCCCACCAACACTCCTCAGAAACATCCTTTACCGGTGCAGATTTGGTGGTTTTCAGCCCATCCTTCGGGAGATGGATTTGATGCAGTATCCCCTTTTTTTAGTCTCATTCTGTCAGTGTCTCTTGAAAAGAAATAAAGCCAAATCGCAGCTGCAGACGCAGTGTTTTATGGATGTCGCAGCTTTAATATTCCTTTCACAACAGGCTGTGGACATAAGAGGCCAGTTTGTCAATCCAGCCATCGCCTGGGGCTAAGCTGTTAATTCTGCTGCGTGGCTGAGGCGTGCATGAATGAGTGAGCTGCTTTCTAACACCAGCGCTCAAGAAGGAGCACTTTCTCCCTTTGGTCACTGCCATTTCTTTTCAGTGTTGGCTGAGTTGATTCCACACACAGGACCACGGTGCTCATCCAGTTCCAACCCCCTGCTATGTGCAGGGTCACCAACCAGCAGCCCAGGCTGCCCAGAGCCACATCCAGCCTGGCCTTGAATGCCTGCAGGGATGGGGCATCCACCACTGCCCTGGGCAGCCTGTTCCATGAGCTTTCATGCAAACAGCCCTCTTTGCTTTTGCACGGAAATCGCTGATCCCGCAGAATCAGGGTAGACCCCGGGTGGCTTTAACCTGCTGGCAAAGCTCTGCTTTGGTATTCATGCGTTTACACCATTTGCAGCAGAAAATAAAAGCATTCCTATCCTAAACCAGATGTTTCAGCTGAGAAGAGAGGTACGACTGCTGGTCTCAGATGGTCTGTATCACGAGCACTAAAGCAGCCAAAAGCATATCCCCATGATTTGCATCACCCTCCCCCCCGCTTCTGAGGGTTCAGGTCCAAAGCCAACCCCAAATCAAGGTGAGTTTACAACCATGCTTGGAAGCGGCCCCGATACATCAGCTGTGCGAGAAAGGTGGGATTTTCCCTCTGCCAAAAAACTTTGAGCAAAAATAGAGGCAAATAGCTCCTCAGTGAGCACTGAAAGCAAGTTTGGCTCCAGAAATATCCACCTCACAGATGGACCACCTCAAAAAAAGAGTGTTACCAGCGAGGTACGATGAAAAATGGCACTGTTTCATTTGGTATATGAGGAGCAGTATCTCCCCACTGTTCCCAGAGAGCTGGCTTTAGCAGGTACAACTGTATCTGCAAAATCTTCATACGTTGCCTCCAGGCAAGATGCTAATCTTCTTTTCCTACGCTGATAATAATTTTTTCCATATGGTATAGCTGTTAAAATGTAATTTGCACTCCTCTGATCAGAGGACAGGCTTTGTGGCAAGGAGGAACCTGGTGCTGGGACATGGAAGCATCACACTGCACATCCCAGCAATGGCAGTCATGGCACTGCGTGCTGCACCTCTAAGCACAGTAACGTTTCATTGCTCATCAGAACGGCTGCAACGAGGTGCCCTCAGAGCTATCAAACAATCCTTCTTCTAAAGCACTTGGTCTTTGTTGGGAAATGAATTGAGTGTATGGTTGTAGGGGATGTCCACAGTGTAAATAGTATTATGCTGTGGGTGTTGGGAAGGAATGGACAGATCCATAGGGCTGAAGATCAAAAAGAGCTCATCCACAGCCCTGGCCACAACCTACTTCATCACGTCACTCCCAGGAGCTGGACTCGATGACACTTATTGGTCCTTTCCAAGTTTGGATTCAGTATGATTCTGTGATTGCTGCAATGTCTGATCTGTGTTAACACCTTCCAGGTGTTTCCTTCCTTCATTAGTACAAACACCTAAATAAAATCCGCAGTGCTGAACCAACTTCAAACCTTGATCCCTGCGTCTGCACCGGAGTAGGGCTGTGTTCTTCCCAGGAACCAACCTGCCACCACAGCCCCATTGATACCCATATATCCATTCAAGTTATCTCAAAACACTTTTTTTAAGGTAGTTTATTTCCAGATCGGTTTTCCATCCTGTTCCTATCAGCTTCCAGTTTGAGGCAGCTGAGCACAGCCACCCTCCCCAGCACACCTGGTGACAGCTGCCCTGGTGGGCCTCATTCTCCATTTCAGCCTTTCACATTTTGTTTGCACCATTCTTTCAGCTGGATTTATAGCAACCCAACTTAGTGCCTATCACACTTCAGCCTCTTTTTTGACTAAGACCAATGAGGATTTCTTTGACCAGTAGCCCCTACTCCTTAGCACCATCCCCACTGCCGCTGCCCACAGACACTACACTCCATCTCCTGGAAATACATCGGTTTTCATTTCAGCCCTTCAATCTTTCATGCTGCAGTGACTTAAAACCAATTGGCTTTTCACCTTCATTAAGGCAGCTCATTCCTTCCAGCCAGGCCAAGCCCAGAAGCTCCCCTCTTTCCCATCACTTGTTCTCCCTCCCTCTAGACACGTGAAAATTAAAACTAATGAGATTCAGCATCTGAGCACTTGCCCTTTCTCCATGGCACTCTGCCACACCAGGCTGTGCACCCACAGGGTGTGAGGTGGTCTCCCAACACCCCAAGCGACAGAGACTCCCAAACTAGCACAAATCCTTCAGCTACAAGAGTTATGTATCACACAGTAAAGAGAACTGAAGATACTGCTTGCTCAGAAAGAGGAAAAAACCCTAACAGCGTGTAATTTGTTACAGACCACCATTGGCAGGTGGGTAACTCCTTAGGGAGCAAAGAGAGCACGAAATGAGGGGCTGCAGGCACAGCAGCAGCTCCCACACCCCAGCATGTGGTTGCTCATCAGCACTGAGGTCCCTTACACCCGCAGGATGAACAGGACTGCACCAAGCCATGGCTGAGCGTGGCTTGTCCTGGCTCCACTGCTCTGGGACGGATCCCAAGGGGGTTCACCCACCCTGCTCTCAGCTCTGGACCAATTCCCATCACTGTGGTGTTCCTGTGCCTTTACACAGAAAAACTGGGTATGTTTTATGCATGCTCTAAAGCTGTATTTCTCATGGCAAGAACTCATCCCCGAGCAAGTTGTGCGCAAAGTTTTGATGGCAGCAAACCACCGCCTGCTGTGCTAGGTGGCTCCACAGTTAAGTTCATTCTCTGCAGGGAGGAAGAGCACGAGGCGAAAGGAGCATGACATAGGGCAGAGCAGTGATAAATTCATTAGATGGGATTGCCACGAGCTCGGGTGGAGTTGGAGCAGCTTTGTCACACTGAAGCGCTGAAGCAGGCAGCACTGTCCTGGGGATGATGGACACCCAGAGGGGAAGTAAAGCTGCAGGAATAGAGCAAAGGCAGCACTTCTCCATACAAGGCATAAAGATCATAGAATGGAATGGCCTGGGTTGAAAAGAAGCACAGTGCTCATCCAGTTCCAACCCCCTGCTATGTGCAGGGTCGCCAACCAGCAGCCCAGGCTGCCCAGAGCCACATCCAGCCTGGCCTTGAATGCCTGCAGGGATGGGGCATCCACAGCCTCCTTGGGCAACCTGTTCAGTGCGTCACCACCCTCTGGGGGAAAACTTCCTCCTCATCTCCAACCTAAACCTCCCCTGTCTCAGTTTCAAACCGTTCCCCCTTGCCCATGATGATCCATTCTTTTCTTGTTTTCACAACCATAACTATTAATCCTATGGAGTTTTGCCTGACTTGTGACTAAAGAGGAAGGGAAAGAGGGGTGATCTTAGAGGTCTTTTCCAGCCTTAATGATTCTATGATTCTATAAGATCTATTATAAATGTGTTTGTAAAGGAGGAAAATGTCTGCTGGCTTGGGAAATTTAGAGATATTGAATAAAGTATTTGACATCTGTATTAACTCAAAGCCCCAGATGGGCTGAACTTGTTTGCATTCCTTCAGCCTTATTACTGGGTGAATTTACCTTAATGATTCTGTGAAGCTATAAGCCCACCCCAGCACCACCAGCCATGCAGGCAGGCTTCCCTTTAAAATCCAAGCCAAAGGAACCCATAGGGATCACCAAGTCCATCCCAGCCCCACATAGTACCACCCAAACCCACACCCTATGTCTGAGAGCAGTGTCCCAGTGCCTTCCAAGCCCACGCAGCTCCAGGCTGTGCCTACCGCTCTGGGGTGCCCAGTCCACAGCCACAGTCCACTGGGCAGAGCCTTTCCCTCACCCCTGCAGGCCTCCCCTGGCACAGCTCCATGCCATTCCCTCAGGCTCTGTTGCTGTCACAGAGAGCAGAGCCCCTCCACTCCCTGTGAGGAGCTGCAGCCGCCATGATGCCTCCCCTCAGCCTCCCCTACTGTGGGCCCAACAAACCCAGGGCCCACAGCAGCCCCTCACACCCCTTGCCCTCCAGACCCTTCCCCACCCTTTCAGCCCTCCTTTGGATGCTCCTTAATATCTTTATGTCCTTATATCGCGATGCCCATTTTAAAAGACAACCTTGAGCAACAAAGTGCTATTTTAGCTGATCTGGCCTCAAAACGACCAGCATATTTGGGAACAGCAGCAGATTTATTGCACTCAGAGTCCAAGCATCGGTGCCATTAGAGGACACAGATACACAGAGGCTCCTTGAACTGAAACTGTAATCAAACATCATCCATTGCTCAGCAAGGCAGTGCCTGGAATAAAGTGAAATTCCTGCTAGCAGGGAAGATGTCGATTTGATTTTTAAGTTTGTTTAAAGCAGTTTTAACACTAAACAAGTAAACATTTATAACTGAATAAATAGTTTTCAGTTTAGTCAAGGAGCATTCAGTGGGTGTTGGCATAAATATTCAGTTATGGAAATTATTTGATTGAAATAGATTTTACATGCCATAAATAAACATTGTCTGCAACAAACACACACTCCCAACAAGCATCGCGAATTAGAGAGCCACTGATGCCTAATGCCAGGCTTTGAAAATGTTTTATTTAGCAGCACTTCTGCTCACCACGCTGCAAGCCAGATCCCATCTGCCTGGGCTTTTCCAGACATTCATCTCACTGTACCGTGAAGGGGAGCGGGGGTGAGGAAGGGTGATGGACCCACAGCCAAGAGCTCCTCTGGGTGCTGGGATGGAGCAGGGGCCAACAGGGTGACCAACCAAGAGCCTGCAATAGGTGAGCAGCACTGCAGGGTCAGCCTGCATGGTGAGAAGTGTGTTTCACCCAAACCTGCTGTTGGGCTGGGCTGGGTGCTGCGGTGGGAGCGATGCTGGCCCCCAAGCACAGAGCGTGTAGAAGAGCAACGTCCGAGCACTGAAGCACATTAAGTGACACACAGGTTGGGGGTTGGGACTTTTCCAAAATTTATTCATAAATAAATGCCCCCAGGTTTACGAGTATTTGTGGTGCCAGCTCAGATGAGGCCCCTCTGCTCAGCCTCAAGGCAAGAACTGAAAATTTGGTTCTCATCTCAGGCTAAGAAATGCAGAGCTCCTGGCCAGCCTTGGCAGAAGGCTTTGCAGAGCTGCTTCTGCCCGGAAGCTGCAGATCCAGCAGGCAGACTGTGCCACCTAGCTTCTGCTTTAACACAGGCTGCTGCCGTGTGTGCCTGGCGGCTGCGGTGACATCTGCACACAGGGACACAGGCACCCTGCACCTTGGTTTGGTGATAGACACAGCATGGGCACAGGACCCTGCCATGATACTCAAAGCTGCGTCTGGAGAAGCACAAGTGCACACAGGACCACACAGGTGCAGATATAGAATCCTAGAATGGCCTAGAATGGGTTGCAAAGGACCGTGATGCTCATCCAGTTCCAACCCCCTGCTATGTGCAGGGTCACCAACCAGCAGCCCAGGCTGCCCAGAGCCACATCCAGCCTGGCCTTGAATGCCTGCAGGGATGGGGCATCCACAGCCTCCTTGGGCAACCTGTTCAGTGTGTCACCACCCTCTGGGGGAAAAAAAACATCTTCAAAAGACATCTTCATGCAGCAGCAGCAGCAGAACAATCAGCTGTTTCTAATAAGAAAGCTATAACTTAGATAGGTAACAGTGGCCATGCCAGTGAATATTCAGGTTGAGGATCACTGCAGCTCTGACAGCCTCCTGCACTGACACCAGAGCAGCCCTCAGTCACTGAGGCAAGGAACTGGAACTAGCCAAGGTGACAGAGATCCCTGGCACACATCCTGAGATGCTACAAGCAGGAAAACAGCCCAAGGGCCACCCCCAGCCTGCTCCCACAGCCACCTGCTGCCGTGCTGCAGCACCATGGGTTGGGCTGCAGCTGTGTGTGTGGACAGGGAAGCTGTGCAAGAGGCCATTGGGGCGCAAGGACCCCCACAGCACCCGCACTGCTGCAGCCTACCTGAAGGAACTGTACTTTTCCTATCTGAGCATGTCAGGCAGCTTCATTTTTCTAGCCTCGGGGTGAGTTCAAAAGCCAATGTTCTACCTAAAGCTTTGCAAATTCCTCTCAGAGCCTCTGATAATCACAGATTTTATCTGGCGCATAATCCAATGCAATTTAGTGTTTTTTCCTATACTCCAAATCCCACATAAACTCTATTTCAGCAATTGGAGCTTCATCTTTTTCAAAGCAAAGCAAAGCTATCAGTAGCTTTAACTAGCCTCCAAACAGGCAACGTTATTTCCCTACAGGAAAACACGTATTAGTTGTTTGCTATTAATGCAAAGTCCTTAAAGAGGGCTTTGATTTTACCTGTTCTTTAGGGGAATCTGCAGCTCTTTTTAAATCACTTTGCTTCCAAATAAGTTTCAGCTTCACATCTGTGCACCTTCAGAGCCTGTAGCCATCAACTTTAGGAAGGGGAAAAAAAAGGCAATTTTCACAGTGAGCTCAGCAAACTCCAGCTTTTGGCACCTAGCATTCTCTATATATTGGGCAATAAATACCTGGTTTAGGCAGCAGTAGGTATAAAGGCATCACAGTTTGTGCTACACCACCTTCCCAGTAGGCTTAAAAGATGGGAGCAGCAGAATAGGAACAAAGCAAGAACATTTCGCATTTACCAAACTACCAAGTGACAATATAGCTGTTCTAATGTGTACAAAGTAATTCAAAAACAACTTTTAGTTCTGTTTTCAGGTAGGAATATGCTTTTCGGTTGGCATCCCCACTGGGCAGCTATTGGTAGAGAGCTGTTTTTATTACCATTTTCCATCACACAGCTAACACATGCTCAGCCCCCAGGCCCAGAGCCCCAGCAGTGCTGGAGCTGCACGATTCCCTGCACCCTGCACCAGCCCCCTCATGGATCTGAATGTTGTTTTACATTGAGAAGTTGCCAGTTAAGGGCCCCCCCAGCCCTTCCCAGCTCGTTTGGATCCTCAGACATCACCATCTTGGGCTGCAGGAGGCTCAACACATCTGGCCAACATTTTCATTCAAGATGGTCTGCATGACATTTGGAGTGCTGGTGCATTATTATAACGTGCAGAACCTTGTGGGAATGTGCTCAGTCTGATGTGTTATTGCCTCGAGGCAAAGGGAAGATGGGAATCTTCTGGGCAACACAGCTCCACACAGCCACCTCGCAATGTTTGCATCAGGATTTTGCTATTAATTGATCTTGTTTAGTACCCCAGAACTACCTGCTCCTTCCCTGTAGCTCACAGCAGGTTTAGTCCCCTTGCAATGAAAGCAGCATAGCAGTTCTCCAGATAGCCATACATCTTGGGGGGGGGGAAATATGCTAACCCTGCTGGTTGCTTTTACTCACTTTTGCACACTTGGTGTTACTTACCAAGTACTTAACCAAGATTCAAGCTAGCTTCAGGTCATTCCTAAACCACCCCTACCAACTGACTGACAGTAACAGCACACTGCAGTGGAAGTTTATCTAGCCAGCTGTTAGGAGAGAGGCTGGAACGTTCCATGCTATTGCTACCGACCTGCAACATTACCCCACAGCCTTTCTGCTTTTGCTGTAGGCACGCCTCAATCTCCTGCTCAACAGCCACATACTGTCAGAGGTTCCTAGCAGGATGCTAAAGCTCACCAGAGGCCACGAGCCATGATGTTAGGCATGCCTGCCTGCTTGACAGCTCCATGATCTTGTGACCACAGGATCTGGCACATCCCAATCTGCTTCTATCCACGCAGAAACCTGAGCAAGATTCCTCCACTCTTCAGTTCAGAGAGGTATAAAGATCAGGGTCTGCTGCCCTTCTCCACCTCAACAGCAAGGCTTTAATAGCACATGGAACAAACACTGCAGCCACCAGCACTGGGATACGTCCCCATTCCCCCACCACTACTCCAGTTTGTTCAGTTTCATTTAACAGTCACTGGAAAAGGAAAAAAAAAAAAAAAAGACCAAGAGGATTCCCTAACTAAATTCAGGGCACTTGGCTGGAAGGCATTGGTCCATTTGCCAATTCAAGTATAACTGCACCATTCAGCAACTCAGTAATTTCATGGAGAGCAAAATAACTTCAGCAGAGATGATAAAAAAACAGCCTGGATAGCAGAACAGCCTCCTGACAGACACTTTTAATCCCCTTAATTATAAGGCCACCCCAAACAGCGGCAAATCCTACCTAGAGAAGGGCACCCTATCCTCCCCAAACACTGGGAGTGATCCCTAAGTCAGAAATAACAGAACTTGACACATCAGTGGTATCTGTATGAATTGAAGACACTGCCTCTGTTTGAACTCCCTGTGAGGGAAATGCAAGGATTCCCACCACACTCAAAAAGACAAACGTCTGTTGGAGCACATCCAGAGGAGGGCAATAAAAACGATCTCAAGGATGGAACACCTCCCCTATAAGGGCAGGCTGAGAGCTGGGGCCGTTCAGCCTGAAGAGAAAGCTGCAGGGATACCTTAGTGTGGGTTTTCAATATCTAAAGGGGGTTTGTAAGAAAGGAGATACATTCTTCAGCAAGACACATTGGCAGGACAAAGGGAAATGATTTCAAACTAAGAGGAATATTTACATTGGATATAAGGATGAAGGGTTTTGTTTTTTTTACAGTAAGGGCAGTGAGGCACTGTCACAGGTGATCAGAGAGGAGGTGGTACCCTGTACCTGGAGACACCCAAGGTCAGGCTGGACGGGGTTTGAGCATTTGATGGAGCTGTGGGTGTTCCTGTTCACTGCATGGAGTGGGGCCAGATGGCCTTTAAAAGTCCCTCCCAACTCAATGGGTTCTGTGAAACACAACAACCCAGACCAGGGCAGCAACAGACCCCCAGGAGCCCCTGATTTATGAGGGTGAGATAACACAAGTCACTAAGAAGCTAAAAGCAAGCAGGCTGTATGCCCAGGGCTCAAAAGCACCACTAAGGCATCACTTAGTTTTGTCTGCCTAAAGCCTAAGAGACCAAGGCAAGTCCATTTAGGCCACTACAGCACCCAGCCCTCCTAAAATAGGCATGGTAGTGGGATACAAACCATAAAACGTTACAGAGAGCAGTCAGACACCGGTAAATGGGGCAAGGGAGACCATTTATTGCAAGATGCTACACCAAGATGCTGCACGTGGGACGGGGAGGCCCGAAGAAGCCGCAGGATCTGCTGGCGACAGCTGCATCCTCCCAGCTCAGTCCAGCTGCAAAAGAACGACAAGAGCGTGAGGCATCGGCGGGGAAAAGCAGGGCCCCCCCCGGTCCCACGCAGCCCCGGCGCTCACCTTGATGAAGCCGATGTCCTTGGCGTACTGGCGGAAGCACTGCCGGCACATGTTCAGGCCGTACTTACGGATGAGGCCGTGGCGGTTCGAGCACACGCGGCTGTGGAGGGAGAAGGGAGGGGTCAGGGCGGGTAATGGCGGCGCGGAGAGGGAGACCCAGAGAGTAAAAGATACCGCGACTCGACAGTCCTAACAACCCCGCCCGCCCCCGGGATGGGCACTGACCACGAGCGGGAGCCCTGGCCGAATTTCCTGGGGTGGCTCCAGTAGAGCTGCTGATGCCCCATGCTGCCTGCTGCGTGCCCAGCCGTAAGAGGAAGATGGCGGCCCGCGCATGCGCTAATCAACCCTGCCCGGCCTCCCGCCCTGCACCGCGGCGCGGCCCTCACACGGCACAGAGCGCAGGCGCGGGAGCACGGCAGGCAGCGCGTGCGCAGAGCGTGCCGCTCCCCCTCCCTCCGCGGCGTGACGTCAGCGGTGAGCAGAGCTGTAGTAGCGGCGCTGCGGCGGTGCCGCTGCCGGGCGCGGTGGCGCACGCCTGTAGTCCCAGCTACTCGGGAGGCTGAGCCCGCCGGATCGCTTGAGCCCAGGAGTTCTGGGCTGCAGTGCGCTATGCCGAGCGGGCGTCCGCGCTAAGGCCGGCATCAATATGGTGAGCCCCGGGGAGCCGAGGCACACCAGGTTGCCTAAGGAGGGGTGAACCGGCCCAGGTCGGAAACGGAGCAGGTCAAAACTCCCGTGCCGGTCAGTAGCGGGATCGCGCCTGTGAATAGCCACTGCAGCGTAGCCTGGGCAACACAGAGAGACGCGGGTTCCTTTTGCCCACCCGTCACGCGCCTTTTGCCCAACCGCGCCCCGCGACCCCTCAATACTGCCCCGTGCGCGCAGCGCCTCCTACTGGCAGCACCGCGCCACTGCTGGCTCCGCAGCGCCTCCTGCTGGCCCAGAGTGAGTCGTACAGCTGCGTAACCTCCGTCTTCACTCTTCACCACACCGCCCTCCGGGCTGAACACCCCCAGCTCTCAGCCTGTCCCCGCGCCACAGGTGCGGGTCACTGTCCATGGAGGTGCTCAAGAACCGCGGGGATGTGGCACTGAGGGACGCAGTGGGGTGAGGTCGGGATCTCGGAGGGCCTTTTTACCCGGATTAGGATAGGATAGGATTCTATGCTTCTACGGTTCTGTGGCTCCGTGATTCCCGCTCCGCCCAGCCGCCAGGTGGCGTTCGCTCCCGGCGCCGCAGCTCTTGCCGCTCCTCCCCTCGCCTTCCCTTCCCGCCTTTCCGGAAGGGCGGGAAGGGCGGGAAAGGAAGGCGAAGGGAGGGGAGGAGCGGTCGGCGATGCGGCTGCAGTGCGATGTGGAGGTGGTGAGCCGGCTGCTGCCCACCTGCGGGCTGCGGGGGCGCGGCCGCGGCACCAGAGCGCTGCTCTCCCTCGGCCGCCAGCCCGGCCGGGCGCGGGGCGGTGTGTGCCTGATGGTGTGCACGGCGCGGGACCGGGCCGGAGTTCGCTACCAGGTGAGGCTGAGGGCTGGAAGCCGCGCGGGTTCCCCCCCTCCCCCCCTCCCTTCACGGCCCTGCTCAGCGCCCGCTGTTCCCCGGCAGGTGCAGGACAACGTGGAGCGGTTCTTCACCCGCTTCGTGGAGGAGGGCAAAGCCACCGTGCGCCTGAAGGAGCCCGCCGTGGACGTGTGCCTCAGTAAGGTGCGTGGGGATACACACAGACAACGGCCTGGGTTGAAAAGGACCACAGTGCCCATCCAGTTCCAACCCCCTGCTATGTGCAGGGTCACCAACCAGCAGCCCAGGCTGCCCAGAGCCACATCCAGCCTGGCCTTGAATGCCTGCAGGGATGGGGCATCCACAGCCTCCTTGGGCAACCTGTTCTTGTGTGTCACCACTGGACTGAAACCAGATGTGTCAGCTCGGTTGCAGGGATCAGGCTGGAGGGGCTCTGAGCAGCCTGATCTCGCTGTAGATGTCCCTGTTTATGGCAGGGGAGCTGGACAAGATGGCCTTTGAAGGTCCCTTCCAACCCAAATCATTCTCTGATTCCATGCTTTCATTACTAACCGACTTCCCAGCTCTCAGAGGTGGACAAAAGCTTTGTAGAAAGAGAGGTTCCCAGGTGTGACTGCTGACTGTATGCAGATACTGTGCGAAACCCAACTCCTTGTAGCTGCCAGGTGGTGTGCCGTGTTCAGCCCCGTCAGAGAAACATCAGTCTGGAGCATTTAACCCTGGAGCAAAAGTAATGAAGTCAGTGTGTTTTGTGGGTTTGTGCTGGGCTTTTTGCCTTCAGCAGGTCTGTGCCTGCTGCAATGCACACAGGGTCTGACAGCTCCATAATCTTCACTTGCCATGTCATCTCTCATTTAGCTCAGGAACACAGGGCTTGTGTGGTGCTGAAGCACAGTAATTCAGTATTCTGACATCTTTTCTACAGGGAAGACATTGGACTTGTGGCAGAAAATTAACTCCTGAACGCTTCCAGATAATTCTTTTCCCTTTTTTTCCTGCGTGTTTGTCTTGGTATTTTTCTCAACGTATTCTTAGAGACATTATGGCACCTTTATGTAGGTATTGTGGAGGAGATCTGTTTTAAGCAGCCAGAACACAAAGTACTCTTATTTTCAACTCATGTAAACAGCGTAAACGTACCTAAACATCCCAGTACATTTAGCTATGAGAAGCAGGTAGCTATTACATCTCACACCAAGGGAGCCAAGAAGTATTGCCTGCAACTTCCTTCCATCAGTGAGTTGTTTTACTTGGTCTTTACGGATCTGGAGTACTTTTTCTCCTTCCTTTCAGCTTCAGTTTGCTCCTTACATGGGAGCATGGCAGCTGTGCATGTAGCTGGGGAGAGCTGCCTAGTGTGTCCTATCACTACCCACCCTCGTAAGCAGAGGTGGTGAGTAGTGATAGGACAAGGGGGAATGGTTTGAAACTGAGACAGGGGAGGTTTAGGTTGGAGATGAGGAGGAAGTTTTTCCCCCAGAGGGTGGTGACGCACTGAACAGGTTGCCCAAGGAGGCTGTGGATGCCCCATCCCTGCAGGCATTCAAGGCCAGGCTGGATGTGGCTCTGGGCAGCCTGGTCTGCTGGTTGGCGACCCTGCACATAGCAGGGGGTTGGAACTGGATGGGCATTGTGGTCCTTTGCAACCCAGGCCATTCTAGGATTCTGTGATGTGTTTTAGGCTGGCTGAGATAATAGATGTGGGCAGTCCTGCAGAACCAAGTTTTTGCTGTGCAATTTCCCCCTCTCAGGAGGTTATCCCATCGGGATAAGTAGAAGTGTGTGGGATAATTAAGTCTTTGCTTTCCCTTCATGGGTTGGTGTAAACTGTCCTTCAATCACCTTACAGGTTAGGAACATCACAGCACATGGGGCTGTTTTTCTGTACTTTCTATTCATCTGTGAGTTCTGTGCTTTGTTCCTTTACTGAGTGCCAACACAGTGTGTTGGATCTGGGTTATTCAGAGGGGTTTGTTTTGCATGCCGTTTGTTCTTAAATACTGTAAACAGCACATCAGTGGAATGAGCCTGAATTGTTTCCCCTTTCATTGTCTTACTGAGTTGGAATCACCTGATGATTACGACTGTTTACCAGGGTGGACACTGATAGGAGAAGGGGGAATGGTTTGAAACTGAGACGGGGGAGGTTTAGGTTGGAGATGAGGAGGAAGTTTTTCCCCCAGAGGGTGGTGACGCACTGAACAGGTTGCCCAAGGAGGCTGTGGGTGCCCCATCCCTGCAGGCATTCAAGGCCAGGCTGGATGTGGCTCTGGGCAGCCTGGGCTGCTGGTTGGCGACCCTGCACATAGCAGGGGGTTGGAACTGGATGAGCACTGTGCTCCTTTTCAGCCCAGGCCAGTCTATGATTCTATGTGTGTACAAAATAGTTCCAAAAGGTATTGCACAAAATGAGTGAAAGAATAGGGGACTTTTAATGCCACGTTTGTGTTTTCCTGCAGGCAAATGCCAGCAATCTAAAGACTTTCCTTTCAGCTGTGAGACTGGCTCACCAAGGGTCCGACGTCGCCGCTCTCCCACTCTCAGCTTTGGTACCAGCAAAGACCTCAGAAGTTGAGAAGCCTAAAACAAAAATGATCATCACTTCCAAAAGGGACTATCCGCTCACCAAGGGCTTCCCCTATTCCCTCGAACACCTCCAAGCCTCATACTGCAGGCTGGCTCGGATCGACACGCGTGTGCTGTGCCTGAAGAAGCTGCGAAAATTAGACCTAAGTCACAATCACATAAAGCAGCTGCCAGCCACCATCGGTGACCTCCTCTTCCTTCAGGAGCTAAACCTGCACGACAATCACCTGGAGTCCTTCAGCAGTGCTCTGTGCAGCTCTACCCTTCAGAAGTCTCTCCAGTGCTTGGACCTCAGCCAGAACAAAATTAAAGCGCTTCCGATTCAGTTCTGCCAACTGCGAGAACTTGTTAATTTAAAGCTCGACGACAACGAGTTGATTAGGTTGCCATTCAAGATTGGCCAGTTGGATCATCTGCGCTTTCTGTCAGCAGCTCGAAACAAACTGCCTTTCCTGCCCAGCGATTTTAGGAAACTCTGCCTTGAGAACTTGGATCTGTTTGGAAATCCTTTTGAACAGCCTAATCCCCTTCTTCCCAACATACAATTGAAAATACCATTGACTTTATTAGAATGTGCTGCAAGAGCTACTGTAAATTACAGGTAAGGGTAGCACGATGGGCCCACATTTCACCTTCTCTGTCTCAAACCCACTCAGCTTCCCTGGTTTGGTTTTTTTCCCCACTAGTGGGAACTGCTCATCACAATGCTCAAGTTGCTTTGAATTCTGCTCATAAATTAATGCTATTATTAGCCAGGATAGCACAGGTTCCAGCAGTAAATTGGGAACTTGGAAGCATTTAGAGAACGCTGTAGATTGAAATGAGTTGTATTCACAGGATGAGGGCACCATAACAGAATGTTCTTGCCCGGCCATAGGAAAAGATTCAGCTCTATAATCCTGAACTGCTTCAAGCTTTGTAGATGTAGGAGCTTATGTTACAGCGGATTTTATAGCCCGGGTCATGTTTTCTGTTGGGCTCTGGCATGGAAATTGCTTTCAAAGACGCTTGCCCTTCATCTTGCGCTCATATTAAACCATGCTAAAACCACATGGGAAAATCGAGGCCGTTGCTGTCCCTTCCCATGTGAGAACAGCATTGGCAGAAAGTTACCCTGTGCCATACAGCTTTGAGGTCAGGCTGCTTTGCGTGGCACCGTGCACAGGCTGAGCAGTGTTAGGAAGAGGCATTGCAGTAAGTCATTGCCGTGCTGGCCGGGCTGCTGGGTTTGTTGTTGGCTGTTCTCCTCTCCCCTGCCCTCACCCCACTTACAGCTCTCACTGTGTGCCTCTGCCTGTGGTACCATCTGTTGCCATTCCCACTCTGCTCTTCTGGGTGGAAAGGGAGCGGGACGATGGAAGAGAGTCGCGGGTACAGACAGGTGGTGAGAGACAGACCTGAGGTTCTCCTGACCTGGTGCTGTGCCCGTTCCTGCCTTATGGGTGGGGAGAGCCCAGGAATCCTGGGCTGATTGCTCAGCACTCCGTGCTCCAGGTGTCCGCAGGCACACGGGGCACACCCTGCAGGTGAGGTGAGCAGCCAAGCGTTCAGGTTCAAACCTTGCCCACTTCCGACCTTACGTAAATCACAGTGGGGTTGCCGTGTTTGCCTTTCTGCTGCAGGAGGCTCGGGAAGGTGGGGGCAGTGGAATCAGCCCCTGCTCACAGATCTGTGGGAGCACCACTGGCAGTGTGCTGTGACTGCTGCAGCAGCACTGAGGGAGGGAACGCCTGGGGCACTGCGTATAGGGGCTTCTTAGTGGAATGGGCTTGCTAAGTGTGATTATCTTCATACCCAACCCTCTCTCCTCCCCCAAAAAAGTCACAGGTAGGCAGCAGGCATTCTGTCTGACATTCACCGAGTGTGAGAATTAACAGAGTAAGAAACAGGAGCGACAATAAGCCGTAAAAACCTTGAGAAAGGTAGAAAACAAGACGCAAAAGCAAACAGTTGGAAATGAATCTTCGCAGTGGCATTCTGGGCAAGCACCAGAGCTGTGATTGTGTTTGTCCTGACCGGAAAAAAGGATGTCCTGAAATTGAGCTGGTGACAAAAACCACAGGAGCCTGAGCTATGTGAATGATGGCACGCTGTAAGAATGGGATACGTAGGTGTAGTGATGTGAGTCAGCCCTACTCTGCCAGTCCCGTGTGACAGCTGGTGGCTTCCACACACCTGGGAGTTCACCCAGCACTCGGGAACTGTTGTTCTGTACGCAGAAGCAGTGCCACTCTGCTGCGAATTGAAACAGGAGTGATTCTTTTCCTGTTGTGTCAGTGACGACTCCTTAACAAGAGAGCCTCAGTTTCGCAGGAGCAGCACAGAGGGCTCACAGCCACCCCTGTGCCCTCTGCGGGTTTGGGGCGCTGCTTCCTCATGGCACAGTGACAGCTGCCTTGTGGGACCTGCACTGAGCTGGGTGAGCCGCCTGGCTGACGAGAGCGCAGGGCAAGCATTCACTGCGGGTGCGTTTTGCTTCATCTTCCCACATCCATTTCTCCCTGAGTCCCCATCACTGCGATTCAGGCTGCTGTGATCTGTGGGAATCCCTGCTTCTCGGTGCGGTGTTTTCTGGAGGTCGCATCCCTGGGCCCCGGGGGTCAGAAACAGCTGTGTGATGTCTGTGGCCGCATCTCAGCTGTGTGCCGGGGACGGTCTCGGTTTGGCACCGACAGCACAGCTGCGTTTGAGGGGCGTTGGCTGATCTCACCTCCTGTTCTCATCCAACAGAATCCCATACGGCCATCAGCTGCTGCCTTCCCACCTTTGTGAAGACCTGGAAGTGGCCAAGACCTGCCAGTGCGGGAGCGCCTGCCTGAGCAGCTTCATTCAGATCACGGTGACCATGAACCTGCACCACGTGGCCCACACCGTGGTCCTGGTGGACAACATGGGCGGCACGGAGGCGCCCATCATCTGCTACTTCTGTTCTCTGGGCTGCTATTCCCAGTTCCTGGACAGGTACCTGCAGAGCAGCGCTGACCACTGACGGCCCGTCCTCATCCGCAGCGGCTGCACGAGGCTCCTCTGCGTTACAGCACGGAGGGGACACAGCGCCCAACCCGGGGCTGCTGCTGCGCTGCTGGAGCCGCTGCCGGGAGGCAGAAACGCTGATGGGCCGGGGATGGCCTCGGGCTGCGTGCTCCTCTTGGTGGCAGCTGCCGCTTCCAGGAGGGACCTTCGTTGGTTGTTTTTTTTTTTTTTTTTTTTACTGAAATATTTGTATCTCTTTGTAATAGAAACACCTTTTCTAAACACGCGAGCTGTGCTTTGTTTCCTTCAGGTTGAATCCCGGCGCTGGGAGGGGTCCGGGTGTGCAGCGGTGGGGTCAGGCCGAGCCCGGGGCTCCGCGCTGACGCGTAAAGCTGCCTCGCTTCCTCACGCCGGTGTTTTAAACGTTCCTGTACCGTTCTGTGTTATTAAATGCTGAAACTGCTCCCCGTGTGCCGCCTATCATCCAATCGTTACGGCTGGGAAAGACCTCTCGTTAGGACCCACCTCCCCGGCAGCAGCGCCGCTCTCCGGCCGCTCCGCTCGTCCCGCTGCCCGCCGCCCGCCGCCCGCCCCTCCCCCGGCGCCGCTACCGCAGCCGCCGCCGTCGGAGCGCCGCTCTCCCCCCACCCCCCCTTTCCCGCCGCCCGCGGCTCCGCCCCGCCGGAAGCCCCTCTCAAAATGGCGTCGCCGGCGGCCAATGAGGAGGCGGCGGCGTTGGACGCGGGCGCCCTATGGCGGGCGGCGACGTGGGAGCGTGGGGCGGCGGCGGCGCGCACACGCGCGGAGCGGGGAGCGGGAGCGGCGGCGCCGGCGGCAGCGCGGCCGCCGGCGGCGGGAGGATGAGGCTGCGGATCTACAAGCGGAAGGTGCTGCTGCTGGCGCTGGCGCTGGCGGCCTGCGCGCTGGTGCTGTGGGGAGGCGGGGGGACGGGCGGGCGGCGGAGGCAGCAGCAGCCGCAGCAGCGGGGCGGCACCGGAGAGCCGCCGCGGGTCAGCGAAGCGCCGCGCCGCCCCGCCGGCGCCGGCAACGCCTCGGCCTCGGCCTCCGCCGCCGCCCCGACCGCCGGCGCGGAGAACGGGACGCTGAGCTACCGCTCGCTCGTCTACCGCCTCAACTTCGACCAGCCGCTGCGCAACGCGGGGCGCTTCCCGGCCCGGCCCGGCGGCCCCGACGTGGTGCTGGTGGTGCAGGTGCACGACCGCGCCGAGCACCTGCGGCTGCTGCTCGAGTCCCTGCGGCGCGCGCCGGGCGTGGAGAACGCGCTGCTGGTGCTGAGCCACGACCTGTGGGCCGACGAGCTGAACCGGCTGGCGGCCGCCGTGGACTTCTGCCCGGTGCTGCAGGTCTTCTTCCCCTTCAGCGTCCAGCTGTACCCCCGCGAGTTCCCCGGGCACGACCCCCGCGACTGCCCCCGCGACGTGGGCAAAGCGGCGGCGCTGCGCCTGGGCTGCCTCAACGCCGAGTTCCCCGACTCGTTCGGGCACTACCGCGAGGCGCGCTTCTCGCAGACCAAACACCACTGGTGGTGGAAGCTGCACTTCGTCTGGGAGCGCGTGCGGGCGCTGCGGGAGCACGCCGGGCCCGTCGTCTTCCTGGAGGAGGACCACTACCTGGCGCCCGACTTCTACCACGTCCTCAAGCGGCTGTGGGCGCTGCGGCAGCGCGACTGCCCCGAGTGCCAGGTGGTCTCGCTGGGCTCCTACGCGGTGGGCCGCGGGGGCTTCGCCGGCCGCGCCGATAAGGCCGAGGTGAAGACGTGGAAGTCCACGGAGCACAACATGGGCATGGCCTTCGGCAGAGACACCTACCAGAAGCTCATCGAGTGCACGGACGCCTTCTGCACGTACGATGACTACAACTGGGACTGGACGCTGCAGCACTTGACTGTGTCGTGTCTTCCAAAGTTCTGGAAGGTGCTGGTCCCCGAAATCCCCCGCGTCTTTCACACGGGAGACTGCGGCATGCACCACAAGAAGTCCTGCAGGCCGTCCTCCCAGAGTGCCAAAATCGACTCTCTGCTGAGCAGCAACCGGCAGTACCTGTTCCCCGAGACGATGAGCGTCAGCAAAAGGTACTCCATGGCCCCCCTGTCCCCCCACGTCAAGAACGGAGGCTGGGGGGACATCCGGGACCACGAACTCTGTAAGAGTTACCGCCGCCTCCAGTGAGGCCCGCGCTCGCAGCCTTCTCCTTTTCGAACTGCCCCGTCCCGTCTTTTACAGACCCACACGTGTATAAAGAGAGAAGCAAACAGAAAACAAGCATTTATGAGTTGGTTTCCGCTTTAATATGAATAAACGTTCGTGTCAAAGGTGTCCCAAAACGTTCATCTCTCGTGTGCGGAGCTCGGCAGCGCTGTGCGGAGCAGCGGGGATGGCTGCGCTCTGTGCTGCGCTCACCCGGAGGAGGAGGAAGAGGAAGAGGAGGAGGAGGAGGAGAGCTCTGCTCAAAGCACATCTTTGCAGTGCTGGCTGTGCACACTTGGGGTTCTTTTCCTGCACCGTGTGCTGGGGCAGCGCGTTGCCTCCCGGCCGGCCGCGGCGCTGTGCTGTGGTCGGCTGCGTGCTGGTGAATATATGAAGGAAATAAGGAAAAACAAATGATTGTTTTTACTACAATGTAGATAAATATATACAAGTTTTTTAGTTCTGCCAAAATAAAATTCAGTTGTTTTGTAATGCTGGAGTTCTTCATTATCCCAACAAGGTGGTGGCCTCTTGTGTTGCTGCGGGGCCGGGACGTGGGGCGGCGTCCGTCGGTCTGCCCAGCAGCGTGCACTGAGCTTCCTTGTGGTTTTAATGACCGGCACTGATGGAGGTAGAACGGAGGAACAGCTGTGTGACACCCCCCAGCTTGCATTGGAGCTGTCAGCGGTGTAAAGTGGGAGCAGTGCTGGGCGATGGAAGGGCTGCATGGAGGTGAGAGCAGCAGAGCCCTCTGTTATCGCCGAGCACTCATCAGTCTGCGTTAAGGAGATGGCACAGCAGCACTGGCAGCAGGGAGGTTCTGTGGAACACGAGTGTGTTAGCGGGTGAAGCTGGTAGTGAAGGTGGCAGAGGTACTTACAGGTGGATTTACAGGGGAATATGAAAAACCAACTTCCTTTCTTAATCAGATGGAATAGGGCTGGTGTTGTTAGGACACCAGTGACAGCAGCTCCCTGTGCACAGGGGGACGCAGGCAGCGCTGCCCTTCCTCCCCCCTTTGTGGCTGCTTTCGGTTGTGAGCGTGTCAGCAAAGTGCTCCTTCCAGAGCAAGCCAAACTTTGTGAAATAGTCCAAATAATACAAAATGTTTATTCTGGATGTGCCACGATAAACTGCGTTTTTGTTACGGGTAATTTGAGTGCCAAGATTTTGTACGAGCTTTGGTATTTGCTACATTTTGTGGTTCCACAGTCAGGGCTGATGCTGAGAACAGCAGCGTGGGCTGTCAGCCCCCCCACCCCTCCCCCAGAGCTGCACCACCACGGGCTCACCTTCCCTGCACAGCCCCCACCCCTGGGGCCTCCGTCCCCACGGACTTCTGCTGCACGTGCAGCTCGCAGAGCAACACGGGGGCAGCTCCAGAGCAGCTGTGGAACACGTCCCATTTAGCTGTGTTCTGAAGAGTTACGGTCTTGTGCAACTCAAAAACCAGAAGCAGAAGCGGTCAGAATGGGAATTGAAAGTTGACTGCAGATTTGATCTCCTGGTTATTGCACTTCAGAGAGGAGGAGCACGCAGTGTGCTGCCGCTCTCATAGAGCTGCTTCTCAACAGTGCATCTCATCTGGATGAAGGGAATCGGTTCCAGAAGCGGCCTGCGCTGAGCGGACAGCCACCAGACAGGATGGTTTTATTGCACGGTTGTTTGTTCAGCTGACAGACGGGGCTGTGCTTGGATGCTGCATCACTGAGAACACGTAGCAGGGCGGAATATGTGGTATAAATGCTAATTATTTCTAGGAGACTAATTAGAACTTCTCCGTGTAATTAGGAATTTCATTTGATTGCTAGAACTCGGCGGCTGCCTAATCCTGCAGTTATCACAAAATGAAGGGTTTGAGCAAATGATGAACACTGCTCATTTCTAGGTGGACTAAATACAGCGGCTCCTGAGGGAGCCATTAGAAGAAGGATATACAACTACTCTGTGTAATTTGGCAACAGATTAAGAAAGTTACATAAACAATAAAGAGGCACTGTCTTCCAGGAGCGCAGAGCTTCCACTGCATCGTCCTGTCAGCGAAACTATTTCAACCCATACGTATGATTAAAAGAAACTTAGACCTATTAGCTTCAGAAAGTATTAATGGCTTAAGTATTCTTCGTTGACAGACTAAAGTTTAAGAAGGAACCCGGTTCTGCTTTCAGCCCTGCAGCCATAAACCAGAGTCAAACGAGAGGAGGAAAAGCTGGCGCGGCCCCACTAGTCCAGTTCATACAGCACGGAGTTCTGGAAGGCAATGCTGCAGTGTGTGCTGTGGTCTGCAATGCTCTGCACGCTCCCATCTGCACCCACCTCCTGCAAGACTGGGGATACAGCTGGGCTCCCCGCCCCCCCTGCCCGGCCCCCCTCCAGCCCCAGGCCTGCAAACGCCTCATCTAAAGCTTGCTCTTTTCCCCCGGGTTTGCCAGGAAGTGCTGCACCGGTGTCAGAAGGTTCCTGCTGCAAACAATGTTGTGAACCTCCATCCACTTCTATTGTTTCAGCTGTTACAAAAGATGTGGCAGCTCGCTGGCTTTCTGTAGGCCGTTCCTCAGCCGTGGCAGCGGCGGTATGCTCTGGCTCTGGCTCCGGTTGGAGGTGGTCCTCGTTGTTCTTCGCAGCAACGTCTCCTCCTGAGCTGCTCACTGCTTGGTTGGTTTCATCATGTTCAGAACCGGCTGCTTCCCGCGGCTGGGGACAAAACACATTCACTGTTTTATATCTGAAGCTGACCAGGCAGCCCGTGCTGCTGTGAACGCAGGTGGGGACGCTCGCTTTTCCCCCAGGACACAGTCAGTGTGCTGCAGAGGTTTTCCTGATCCCGTGCAGTGGGAATGAGGGGCCGGGAGGCTGCTCGCTTCCTCAGGGTTTCCTCTGCAGTAGGAAACGCTGCTGGGCGGCTTCCACACGGTCATGGCTTATAATGCAATTAACAGAGTGGAAAAAGGCAAGCCACCGTGCCCAGGGGCAACAACATCAGCCAAAGGAGCTGAACTCTCATTGCGAGGAGCAGGTTTTAACTTTACAGTGAGGGAAACGACCGTCTTGTTGTTTGAGAACAGTGGGACTGGCAAGCGGGCTGCCTTTCTCCACTGCTCTCAGCGAGTTCATCAGGGAATTGCTCTGTTTGCCTCAGGAGAGGGTGAGCTGTGCCCCCTGCTGCTGCCGGCCCGCTGGCTGATCCCCCCTGGTAGCACGGCCTCCCACCAGCGGGCAGGGGGCAGCTGGGCATGGGGCTGCACCGCCTGCATCGCAGCTTCCCTGAGCCCAGAGCCATGGCTCACTCTGGTAGGAACCAAAAGAAATGCTTTTATGAGTCTGAGACCCAATTCCTCACAAACAAAATTCTCCAGGCTTTCACTGTCCTTGTGATAAGGCAGAGCATGAAACACCGGCAGCAACAGAGCACTCTGCCCATCCTAGGGAGCCCTTCGTGTGTGAGCCCCCAGCAGCAGCTTCCTGCCCTCCGTCCTGCCCCAGGTCCCTGGGGTAAGCCCAGCTCTGCTTACGAGGCTCCACCCAACTGTTGTATATAGGAAGGACGTGGAGCGTTCACTTATTTAGTTCAACATTAAGAAAGTTCCGGTTTTCAGAAGACATCTGCGCCAATTTGTTTGCAGCGCGTTGTCGTCACCTGGATGCACGTGGGACTGCTCTAAAGAAGGCACACTAAGTAACTAGTTGGCCATCTTTTCTTTAAATATCAGCAAGGGACTTACTGCATGGATGCCACTGTATTCCTGCAAGGTGAAAGAACGTCTTCAATGATTGCATCACAGCTCTCCACCTTCCCAGTGAAATGTAATGAAGTTTCAATCCCTTGGTGACATTAAATGGCACAAACGTGAACCTCTTCCTACAAACTGACACCAATGCTTACAAACACACCATACGCTATGGTTTTCCATGCTACATCAAGACAGAGCTGTCTCAGTCGAGCTGATGCTCTCTGGCTGAAGTACAGAAATCAGTCAGCAGCACATACTGCTGCCAGAGCTCCTTACCTTCAGCCTGATCTGACTTCTGTCCTCAGACACATCGAGCACCTCAATTAACGTCTGAGCTTCCAGGTCCGACTGCGTGCACGAGGAGGGGCACAGAACAGTGCGTAGGAATCCATCAATGTTTTCTTCACTGACAAACAACCTCTCCTAAAGAAAAGAAAGAGCAGCTTAAGTTCATTCCGTCCCATACTTCAGAGGTATTGGAGCAAGAAACCCACGTGGAACAACGCCGGGAGCCCAATTCACAAAGCAGCAGTTCCAGCACTCGCTCATGGATACAGATACTGTGTGGGACACTCAGAAGGGATGCAGTGAAGCCAACACAGGGCAGCACTTAGCTCATCTTGATTACAAGTACAGAGGAAAGCAACCTGCTTTCTTTGGATACACGATCCATATACACATCTGAGGAACGATTCGCAGCGATGTGGTTCTGCTGTCCTCACCTGTCCTACCATCAGGGGGTCTCGAGCACGCAGGCATTTGTTTCAGCCTCTTGCTTTGGGAAAACACAAACACCTTGGGCATTCAGACCTCCTGAAGCCACAGCCATGAAACATGCATGATGGTATCCCTTTCACATTCACCTGAGAAGGCTCCTCAGGTCTCCCCTTAGGCACGAGCCAAGAGAGGCTGGAAGAAGCAGAGAGGTGCCCAGGGCTCACGCAGGCTGGGGCAGGTCCTGAGGCTGTCAGCTGCGGTTCAGCAGCAGCACAAAACACGTTGCTACAGGTTTTAAGATTTCAATCACTCACAGTTAATGAACAGCCCTAAAACGCATCCTGGAGGAGCAGTTTCCTAAGAGTGACGGAGCCCAGTGCTCCTATTCTTCCAAAGACATCTGCTTAAGGCTGTGGGTAGACAGACCTCACTCAGCACAGCAAAACTGGCCCGACCCAGAGGGCTGCTCAGAGGTATCACCTTTCCATTCAGCAGTGACTACTTGAGATGGAAACAGGAGGAAGAAGTTGCAAGGCTTCTGCTGCCACTCATATCCAAAGCATCTCATTCTGCCATACCCTCTTGTCAACCCAACGAAAATTACATCCAATTAGCATCACCACCTTGCAGACTGAGCAACAAAGAGGCAGATCTGCACATTTTTGCCCCCTACGGATGCAGCCGTACACAACTCAGATGCTGCACTGTTTCTGAGGTACAACACTTAACTGTCATCTTAACAATAAAAAAAAATCTCTATGGGAAAAATAAAATAGCTCTCTATTATATTCACTGGTTAGTGTAGGAACCGTCACAACATGGAAACTTCTGCAAAGCTTCAACACAACAGGCTCAGCATCTCGACGAGGACAAGAAGTAACTGCTCGTGCTGATGCTTGCACCATTCTGTCTCAGTGCTCCAGGTCTCGTACCAGCTTTGTGCTGTATTCCCACAGCTCTGCACTTACACTTCAAGGAAGTACTCCAAGTCTGAAGGCCAGCGGCCGGGCAGAAATCAAAGCAGCAGGTGCTGTTGGCACAAGCACTGCCATTTGTTACCAATACAATGACTGTCATTAGTGTGTTCAGACAACCAGCAACTGTAATTCAAACTCTGCGTTCACAGCGAGCATATGCCGAGCCATTTCTACTCCTGCAGATGTTACCAAGGCACAGACTTTGGCAAGAAGTGATTCAGCAATGTATTTAAAAACCTGTTTGCTCTGGCCCGTAAATGCAGCAGCAAAGGACGAGCCTTCATGGATGATTTCTATGACCCTATGAAGAAATTATTGCACCTTAAACTGTTTGTTTTCTGATATCTATGATACTATCGTAGCAGCTCAGAACTGCATTTGCTCTTCCCTGTGGCTCTCAGCCATGCCCTCGCACAGCTGCACTCTGAGCCCTCTGCTTCTGCATTCTCCAGACCCTGACATGGGCTGCAGGGGTTTTAAAAGAGGAGCAGAATTCAGGCTTACAGCATTCGTGCATCTTCTGTGAGGAGAGACTGATCCCTGGAGCACAGGCGTGGATCCACAGACCCCTCCATTTGTAGGGTCCCACTGCACAGGGCTTTGAGGCTCACGGTGCTGGGGAGTGGAGGTGCTGAACTGCAGGCTCAGGGGTAAACTTTTGTAAGGTTTTAATGACTGCAAAGATCCAACAGCTCAAAAAGTGCTTCCATGGGCTTCGTCAGTAGGTGAATGTTTCCTGACACAACCACTCTGTGTAAGAACATTATTCCCATAACGGACCAACCAATTCAAAGTTCATCACACATTTGTTTGCTTTAGAGCAGAAGCAAACTAACTATCATTTGAATGTAGTTTGGAAAGAGGTTACTTTGGAAAAAAAAAGAAAACAGTGACTTTGTTCTGTCCTCCTTTACCAACCTCCTCTGGTCTCCCAAAAACCTCATTAGGGGTCCTGAAGTGCTGAGCCCAAAATTAAGTGAACTGAACCCAAACTTTTTATGAAGTTTAAAGGCAACAGGCTCATTTTCTAAGACAATGCCATCTAAGAGGTGCCCCTAAGCAAAGGATATTGACTCTGTTTAGCAGTTTGGTGACTGAAAATAGTAACACTGATTGAATATTAAAAGAAAACATCTAACAGCTCAGAATAGCTTGAAAGCAAAGGCAAAACATGGGTGCAGTAAAGGCAGCAGGGCTGCATCCAAGCTCACAGCTGCGATCCAGCACTGCTGGCTGGATGTGCTGGCACCCTGCAGGAGCACATTGCAGCAGCCTCTCCATTCCCCAGCTCAGAGCTCTTCCTGATCATCAGAGCCTTCAAATGCAAAGGTTTCTCGCACTCCAACAGCTCTGCAGGCCGCACACTCGGTTGCCCCTCGAACCAAGACTGTTTCTCCACCCGAGTCCCAAGTCTGAGATCACTGAACACGAGGAGAGCTGAGCAGGGGAGCGGGCCCAGCCACAGTGCCTGGACACAGTCCAGAGGTTGGACACGTGGCAGCGACCAGAGGTTACAGTGCTTCAGCTTTATCTAAGGGCTCCTAACAAAGGAAAAAAACAGTAAGAGCTTTGACCGGGTCTCACTGGGCTCTGGTGGCCAGGCCAAGCAGAAATACCACACTGTGTTCAGTAACACACCCATCAAACACTTCCTTCCCCATGAAGACATAAGCATTCCCACAGAAGTGAAGCAAAGCTTCGTGTCACTGCACAATTCCCTTTCAGATACCTCTGTTAAGTAATGCTCACAACACATCTTTCCTGAGCAGAGAAAAGATTCTATATCACACAGTGGTGAAAAAACAAGTTTCTTTGGTTGCGCTGATGGTAGGTAAGGGAAATGAATGGCACATGCAAATGCCAATGGGCTGCAACAGCAAGCCAGAGCAGAGCTGCTGAGTATCCTGGCTTGTATTTCTGTTCAGAATCAATCAGGAGAGCAAACATGACACAACAGCACTCTACAGAGACATGGTTTCAGTAATTTCCCAACTCCAGCTCTGCTGTGAACTGGGACATTCCAGGACATGCTGTTCTCAGAAACCTTGCCTGGCAGGCTCACAAATGTTACTGATGGGTATTTAGCTCTCAGCTATTCTTTTTCATAACATATCTCACAGGTTCTGTTGTCTTAAAATGCAAGGGGTGGGGGGGTGGAGGTGAAGTTCTCTGGTGTAGGCGTTTCCTCAGTGTGGGCTCTTAGGATTCAGACACTCTCTCCTGGAGAAACAGGACCTGGAGAAATGGGCAGAGGGATCAACACACTGAGGTCTGCAGAGGATCAACATACTGAGGTCTGCAGTGGAGCGTAACAGCCTGTGACAAACAGTAACATCTGAGCCCCTGAAATATAAATCCAAGTCCAATGTTATGAAATTTCTATTTTTCATAGGCTTTCTGCTCACCGTGGTTTGGCCAAGTAGTGAAACTACTCTGAAAGAAAAAGAAGCAATGGCTGCAACTGCTGATCAGAGAGGTAAGGCTCAGGGTTGGCAGAGAGCTATCCATTGTGCAGCAAAGTGGGAACATCGGTGACGTTAAGAGCTATCTAATGAAGGAGTCCTTGCAGCAACACATCTGAGGTCTGGGGGGCGGAGGACCGTTGTGCTGCAGAGGTTTGCTGAAAATAAGCACTTGCTTTAGCTGGGGTGGGAATCCAGACTGCTCAGCATCTATGGAAACCGAGCTCTAAATATACCATCTTTCAGCACAGCGATTCAAGAGGCTCTGCCTTTACAAAAGGAAACCCAGTCCTTGAAGTTCCTTGCTTCAAGAGCGCTGTTCTGAGCGGAGCACGACTCATTCTTCTTCCATTATCTGCATCAGTCCAATTTCTGAGGAGAAAAGAGGCCGTTGTGGTAACAGAACTTCAGAAGCACACGAGGCAGAGCTGTGCAATTACCGGCGCAGCTATCGGCATGTTGATCTGGGCAGAGGCACACAGGCGATAAAAAGGAAGCAACGTGCCGCACTACATCGCAGCCCGGGGATGGGGCTCTGAAGACACACATTCTGCTCATGCAGCGAGCAATTATCCCAATGCATTTTGCTGGCTGTTTGGTAAGTTAATGGGAGGCAATTACACGGGCAGCATCACAGGGGACTGGAACAGCCAGCGGCTAGCTAGGCACGTTTCTGCATCACTCACCCAGCAAGGAACTGCTCCCAGCCCTTCGTCTCCCATAAGAAGCAGCTTCCTAGAAAATATGAGGATGGGCATTTCCTGCCCATAAAGGACACCGGGCTCTTTGTTTGCTATCCCCTGGCTCTGCTGCTGTGGGAGAAGAGACTACAAGCAGGCAGACGGCAGCACAACCGGGAGGTAAAGGATAACATTCTGCTCACCCAGGCCACCAAAAGCCACCTAATGCCATTCAGCGGGGCACTGCTGCTGAGCTTCTCCCTAAAGTACTCTCCTCTGTGACCGATGCAGCTGCTGGCAGATCTCACTGCAGAAAACGTAGCTCTGATTTACAGGAATAGATCCAAAGGAGAAAAATAACAGAGATTACAGCAGACAAATTGAGGAAACCAACATTAGTAAAGGAGAAGCTACCACAGACTAATTGTTAATGGACAGAAGACAGCATATAATAGTAGCTCTAATTAAATATTAATTTTTCTCACTTCACTCTGAGGGAATGCAGCTATCTGTGCTGGCACAGGCACTTCTGGGAAATGGCACAGTTCGGAAAAGAGCAAACAGAACAAATGACTTCAGATTATTCCAACCGCTTCCATTTGCTGCCCTGGATCCAGAAGGGCTGCACCACAGAAGAAATCCATCTTTTTTTACTCTGCTACATAAATGAATGGCTGGGAGGCCCGTGACTAATTCCAAACCTCCTCCTCCTACTACTCCATCCAGAACACTTTGCAATGTATAATAAACCCAGAACATGTAAAGATTTGTGGGTTTTGTCACAAAAAAAAAAAAGGTTGTGTTGATCAGAATTCCATTATTGAATAGCATTTGAACACCTTTCCCTAGAAAGATGTTCCCCCCTTCATAATAATGAATACACACATCAAATATCCTAACCGCAGGGCTGAGATGAAAGCATGCAAACACATCTGTCAGCCAAAGCACCAGACACTGCAGCAGAAGTTCCTGCTCCCAAAATGAATTTCAGCAAGAACCCCGCAAAGAGTCACAGAAAGCTGTGCTCTGCTCCCCTAAAATGTGGAGTTTTGCTATAACTGTTTAAAATGATAAACGCTAATGAATGAGCATCACTCACAGTGGTGTCTGCAAACCACTGTATCCTCACCCCATCATCATTTCTGCTAATGTCCCAGGAGAACTGCAGCAGGCTGTCAGATACTCCAGGAGCAAGATTGCTAGATGTATGTTTAGGCCTGTCTGCTATAAAGCAGTGAGTGAGCAGACTGACATGCATCACGGCATGCGATGCAGGGGATGGATATATGCAGAGTAGGTGAAAAAGCAGTCAGAACACTTCTGGTTGCCATTCATCCCTTTCTTATCCGTACAGAACATAGGCTGCAGTTGGCACAACAGCTTCCTGTGTGCAACCTGACACTGCATCAGCACCCAGTGCTTGCTTCCACCGATGAGCACCAGTGCCAAATGCTTTGTACGCCCAATTGTACAGACTTGCAGGCTCCTGCTCTGCTACAAGTCAAGGAAATGCACTGTAAGCAGCTCGGTGTAGGTGGTTCTCAATAAATCCATCCTCTCTGATACCCAGCTGATCAGCTCCTCCTTCAGAGAAGCTCACAGGAAAGGTGTGTAGCCTTCTAGATGGGAAATAAACAGGAAGATTCAGCTGCACATATACTAATGGGATAAATGTATCTCCCTCAGAATCACGCAGTATGCTCTTACTGGAGGGACTGAGCAATTAAGGCTCTCCAAGCCATCATCCCTTTAGATATACATTGCCAGTTTTGCAGACTTGCACTCCCATGGTTTGTGATCCAAACTGCAAAGTGTTTGATTTTCTAAAACAAAGATAAGCTCAAAGTCACGGGGTTGAAGAGTTCGGTAAGAATTACACAGCCCTAAGCCCTGCTCACATAAGTTGTTTGAGGCACCGAGCTTACAGAACGGAAGATTTGGTGGAGAACTTCTCCACTAAACTTGTGTGAGTGCTGCTTCACAGAGCATCTTTTGGGGAGAGTGCTGGCCCCCAGCGAGGTGTCAGTCAGATGCAGCAGTCGTGCTGAATTCCTCCATCACACAGAGCACCTGCTGCCTAATGGCCCTTAGAATAAAAAAACACCTCCACTAGAACCATACTCAGATGTGTAACGAGAGGATGGGGAAGCACACCAGCACAGGGGGGGACTGCTCACAGCTACCGTGGCTACAGCACTGTGTTCTGCAGCTGTGGAGGGAATGCTGTCCTGAAAGGCAGATGGGTACACTCCCCTCTCGCCTGCATTTCAAGGAACTGCACGGCCTCTGGTGGATAACCAACACCTCCTTTCTTCACATGCAAAGGCTGCATGAGCCAGGAGGTTGTTACAGAACAGCTGAGGTTGGAAGGGACCTCTGGAGATCATCTTATTCAAGGTCCCCATTCCGCAGGCTCCCCCAGAGCACAGCACTGTGGTTACTATTGCTCTGGATTTGCATTGTTGCCGTGAGAAGCAGCTGGTGAACTTGGCAATCTTGGCAAACACACGTGGGTAAGGTTAAGGATGAAGGCCAGGCCGTTTTCACTCGTATCAGCACTTCTTTTAGAAAAAAACTCAGCTCTGGAGGCAGAAGCCATTGCAGCCCCAAGGACGAAGATATCAACTCCACAACACGACCTTCATTCCGCTCACACGATACCAGCACTAATTATGTAATTCGTCACGCTGACGTCTACTGCCAGCCCTGCAAGTGATAACCTAAGAGCTCCCTCAGATATCACACACGCAGTGCTGCGATGCGGGGAGAGCACAGCAACCCCTGGAAGCTGTTACCTGCAGAGCGGAGGCATCGAGGCCGAAGCAGTACTTCTCCCAAAGCCCGGTGCTCTCCGTGGCCTTGGAAAGCAGGATGGCAGTGTTGTGGGCGCCCACGCTGACGCTGGTCTCGGGGGCAGCCAGCCTATTGGCGGCGGGGAACTGCAGGATGAGGGCATAGGCAACAGCACCGCTGGAGAAGCGGACGCTGTAGCGGTTGGCGGCCACCTCCCCGCTGAGGCTTTGGGGCTGAATGCCGGGCACCAGCAGGAGCAGGGTGAGGGAGGCCTCATCCTGGCGGCACTGGAAGGGAGGGCACACGGCAGCGGCGGGACCGGAGTCACCCCCGCCCCGGGAATGAGCCATGTGGTCGGGGCTGCCCTCGGGCGGGCACGGAGACGGGGCTCCGCCGGGAGGAGCCGGCTCGGAGCCGGCGCTCGGAGCGGGGGAAGCGGCTCCAGGCTGGGGGCCGGCGCTCGGGGAAGCGGCCTCGGAGCGGGGCGGCGGGGAGGAAGCGGCCGCCGGCTCCTCGGGGAGCTCCGGGCCGGGCGGGGGCTCTTCCCGCCGCTCCCCACCGGCCTCCCCGAGCGGCGTCCCCGGGCCGGGCGGCGGCACGACCGGCAGCGTAACCAGCAGCTGCCGCTTGGCCTTGTCGAAAACGGCGCGGCCTGCGCTCTCGTCCACGTGGTAGGGGAGGCGGAGGCGGAGGCGGTAGGCGGGCCGCCGCGAGTCGAGGCGCAGCTCCCGCGGGCGGACCTCCAGCTCGGCCTGGGCGGCGGAGCGGAGCAGCGGCAGCTCCACCGTCACCACCAGCTCCCGGGGCACCGGGCCGGGCGCCGAGTCGCGGCCGCAGCGGTAGTCCTGTAGGTCCACGTAGGAGCGGTGGCGGACGCTCCAGCGCGGCGTGGTGGGGCCGGGGGCCGGCGGGGGAGCGGCGGGAGGCGGGCCGGGCGGAGGGCCGGGCGGAGGGGGCAGCGGCGGGTCGGTGTCGGAGGGCGGCCGCGGGGCGCCGCCGGGCAGCGGGGAGCGGATGACGGGCGCCTGCGGGATGCCCTTGTAGCGGGTGCCGCGGAGGACGGAGGCGTTGGTGCGGTCGAGCTGCGCGGAGAAGCGGCTCTCCACGGCCTCCATGGCCGCGTCGCTGAGCAGGCGGCGGAAGCGGGCGCTGCGGGCGGCCAGGCGGAGCGCGGCGGGGTGGAAGACCACGTCGTAAACGAAGCAGCGGCGGCCGGCCCGGCCCAGCTCCTCGCGGCCCGGCGCCAGGCTGTGGGGCAGCTCCCAGCGGTGGCCGCCCGGCTCGGCGCGGGCCTGCGGCGGGGCGATGTGCGGGTTGCTGCAGATGTTGAGGTAGCAGCGGCGGGAGCCGGCCTGGCTGGTGCGCAGCACGTAGCCCGGCGTCGGGTGGATGAAGCGCACCTCCACGCCGCGCTCCCGCTCCAGGGCCGTCACCTCCTCTTCGTAAAGCCGCCGCTGCTCCGGGTCGGTCAGCTCCGCCGCGTACTCGGCGAACAGCGCCCGGAACCGCTCGTCGCGGAAGGCCCGCTGCAGCCGCTCCGCTTCCTCGGAGCTCAGCTCCAGCTCCTCCAGCCGCCCCGGGCCCGCCATGGCCGCGCTGGTTGCTGTGGAGACGGGTAAACAAGATGGCGGCTCCGTCCCGGCCGAGCGCGTTGCTATGGCGACGCTAAAACAAGATGGCGGCCCCCGGTTTCGTTGCTATAGTGACGCTAAACAAGATGGCGGTGGCGCCTTCAGGCTGTTGCTATGGGGACGCCGAGCAAGATGGCGCCCCAACGCGCTCCGCGTGGCTCCCACAGCTGCTGCAGGCCATATCCCGTGCAGAAATTAGCACTGCCACGTCCTGATGCTCCCGCATGAGTTTAAAACGACCTCACCCCTGTTCCCCTTACGCCTCTCCCCAGCTGTGTAACACTATCCACTGCCAGCACTAATCAGCCCCTCGCAAATCTGCCTTATGCCTTTCCTGCCCCAAGACAAATCGCAGCCTGCACTGCCCTTCCTGCGGGTTGCAGATAACTTGCACTCAGTTCAGCTCAGCACAGGGAAAAACAGTTCTCCCTCTCCTTCGCTTCCTTTCTAAAAGATACCTATTTCCTATGCGTGCCCTTGCTTCCTCCGGGTGCCTTCTTTTCTTGTGTTGTGGAAATCAATCTTTGGTAGCTCCATTTTATCTAAACACAGCAGATTTTTGTGTAAAAGTTTATTTCCGTACAAAATAAGCCTGGCTTTGACATTTATTATGAATAGCCTGCAAGATATCATAAAATCAATCCATCTAAACGAGTGCTATGGTTGGCCTCACAAAGGCTCAGTCCCTTTCTGCAGTCTTGTAGAAAGTCAGAGACCCTGAAGCTTGCTGAAAATACCAAACAAAAGCAAGGTTTAGTTGAAAGAAATGTCAATACATACCACATTATTCTATTTTGTGAGCTGTGAAAGACTTCATAATGTTTTCATCTATCTAAAGACCTAAAGCATCTCATGGTACGATTATTTTCTGTAGTCAAGAAAAGATAACACAGATCTATCTTTTATCCACTCCCTTATGTGGGAGATTATGCACTTCCGTGTGACAAAAAGCTGCTGCAACAAGACATGAAATTCAATCAGTGGCAGACAAGACAAATAGCAATTTTCCTATTTGGTTCCACCACTGTTATTTCAAACTGATGCACAGTTGGTAACGTTTTGATACTGTTTAGTTTGGGTTTTTCTCCTTTTGCAACTTTTTTTTTTTTCCAGTTGTTGAAAGACCACAATAGGAATGAATAAGCACACGTGTAAAGTACATGAAATCAAAGTATAAAAGTGGCTTTTGAGTTTGATTATGATCACAAAATGGACCAAAAATCGTTCCTAAGTGTGATTAACCCATGCAACAAGTATAATGTTCAGAAACAAACCTGTTTCCCAACTGGGTCTCAGTTACCGAAAATGATATAATACAATCTATTTACTTTTGGATCATGTTTTTCATCACTGTTTCCTGACCGTAACTTCTGAATGTCTTACTGTAGGTCTAGGCTTCAGAATTGCTTACACTGCTGGAGTGCAAAGCATAAGTCTGCGTTAACTGCTAGAACATTCATTGTGTTTACATAATTGCTTTTCTGTATTCCTCCTGATAACTAAAAAGTCAGCAAATAAAAGGAATATATTTACCTGTCTTCAACTGTCTTGTTGGAGGGGTAGAATACCTTGAATGAAAACCCACTCCTTGGAAAAGAACCCTGTGAAGAAAAATACACCACGTTTGTGTAAGTATAATGCTGTACAGATGGTAAGAGACACACCCATATATAACTGCATGCCCTTTGGCAACTGACCCATCATTAATTTTCCTAATATTTCCATAAAGCTATTTATGAATTCAAGGTTGTTCGTACAAGTCTTATTTTGTAAAGCATAAGGAAATCTTACAGGATTTATGCAAAGACAGTCAGTGTTGGTGACAGTGAAGGGGTCATATTTATCCGCAATGACAAGCATATCTGGCACAGGATACACCCTCAGGGCGTAGTCGTAGGCCCAGTACACAGGGCTAACATACAGCGGAAGCGGTGTAAGGTGTCCTTGTGATAATATGGTCTTTACAAACTGCAAGATAAACACAGAGAGTTCATCTGAACCATATTCTGTAAGTCAGACTCATTCCTACAAATGTCCTGCCAACAGAGAAGTTCTGAACCTGGAAATGCTTTCCATGCATTTCACTCCCTCTGATTCCTGGGGATTTCTATAGGAAAGCAGTGACTCCACTATAACAGCCAGCTGCTGATTTGTTTTGTTTTCTTTTTTAATACACAAAGTGCAAAATCTGCTCAACTGTTTCTCCAGCCCAGGAGGTATCAAAACTGCCATAGATTTGCTTTATGTGTTTAGTCTTTGGTTCTTTCTTTTATTCTTCAGGGCTTTTCTTGCAATACCAGTTAACCACAAGACCCACACTTTACAGTCTTTACGAAGTTGTGTTTTTGATTCCCAAGTAACACCTTCTGCTGACTAGCTGTCCCCCTTGTAATTCCCATTTTCATCTGGCAGAATCCAGGAATCCCTGTATGAGTAAATCAAGGCTTATAGCGTACACACATGTATGCAAAAATGCACAGGTGCATCAGTATCCACAACAGGGTTCTCTCTGCACACAAAGAATCTGAGCATTGCTGTGATGGAGAGAAGGAATAGTTAACAGGAATAGTTTCCAAGTCAAACAAATGAAAAAAAACAAAACCTGTATAATAAATAGAAACAGACTCCATCCATCACAGCAATGAGCCAGTACTGTCTAGATCATTCTCATTCAATTATATCAGTAAGTCTCATCAACTGCTGTGCACTCATTAACTACAATCAGAGCGCTGTGTCGATGTATCAAAAGCAGGATTAAGACTTCAAGTGAAAAGGCAGATGAAGCAGGTGACCTTTCGGAAAAGCGACGTGCTGCTTTACTGCAAATGTCACTGGTTAATTGATCAAATCTTAGAAAGGTAATTTGTATTAAGCTTTGCCTTTAGGAATCAGTGTTTTGTGGTACAACGTTCGTTGCTGGTGCGTACGCACCAACAGCCAGCTGCTAGGAAGTTCTGAGTTCAAGGACACCTGCAGTGGGACAGTCAGAACGACTCGATGTCATCAACAAGCATCCTGGTTTCAGTTATCTTGCTATCAAGATATAAATGCAAGCAGTACTACTACATGTATAGATCCCTCCTCACAACTCTTTCAGGAAACCTGGTTACTCTAAGTAGTTCACAAATGTATGCAGTTACACAGGTCAGAGGCAGCCCAAATGTAGACCTGCTGATCAAAAATAAACCAACAAAAAGAAGTCAAGAACTTAGCAAGAAGTGCTGAACACAACTCACATGATTGGGAATATCCATGCTGCTGCTAGGGAAGCGGACGCAGTTTCTGCACATTTTGTTTACCAAATCTTCACGAAAGATAATTATTTCTTGTGTGCAATACTGAACCCTAAATGAAAACATCAGTGAAATTAAATGAATTACAGTGAAACGCTAACAGATGGAAAGATGTATTATAAAGTTAATCTGACTCTAATACAGCAGATTGAAAACATGCATTTCAATTAAAACAATACCTTCTCATCTTCCCTTCTTTCCCTCCATTCAGAAAAAAAAAACGTTTTTGAGGTATTTTTATACTTAGTTATTAAGCTTCTAGCAGTACTTCCAAACCGTTTTGTTCAAGATGGTGTCATCACTAATTTATGTCTATATTAATGCGTTTTAAATTACTTACAATTAATGTAAGTGAGGAATTCTCCCCATTTAAAAACTTTAAGACCACTACATCTGCACATAAATTAGTCATTCAGTTAAAAAGAAGAAAAAAACCAACATGAGAACTCTCAGCAAGCTCGACTGTTACCTGCAAGGATTTGTGGTGAAAACTGAAAATGGTACCAGCTGCCTGAATTCCTGAGTGATATTTTCAGCCAGGGGAGGTCTAAAATAAGTAGCAACACGTGAATCACACCAGTTTCTTACTTTCTTTAACTATTTAATTCAAATTTTCAACGTTTAAAAAGTGAAGCAAACTGACCGTGGTAAAACAGAACCAGGACCAGGATCTTCAGGGCCAGGAATAAACACAAATCGACTACTGCAATAAGTTAAACACATTGCTTTTATATAAAATAATCCCAGAAGTATCTAACCATTGGTTATATACTGCCACAATTTCACAGATGAACACAAGTAACATCTTCCATGGCAGAGCTGACAGTTCCTTCAGGCCTTATGAACAACTTTAATCACAATTGAGACATAAGGCACATATCCATCCCGCACTGAAGTGGGAGAACTCTTATATTTAAGAAATGACTGCTCTGGGAGCCCATCCTAGGAACTAGCTCTGCTTCATGGCTACTGTTAGGAACTCAAAGGTCAGAAGCCAGAAAGGATAAGCCTGGCTGTCTCCCTGTTTTTCTTTCCTTTGTATATTCAAACATCTGTAGAAATTATTTAGTTCTGGAGCTTCCACTGAGCAGGGACATGAGAAGAGACAGATAAAAGATCCATCCCTCTTCAAGATGGTGTTGTTTTGCTTAGCTCTCAAACTAGCAGCCATGGAGAACCATGCAGGCAAGAACAGGAAGGCAGAAACAAGAAACTGCGCAGGCAGAGTTTCAGATGACGTTTCTGGGGTTGGTACACAAAGCCTGCAGCTGCTGCTAGCAGCATCAAGACCTGGGCATCAGTTTATTAAGCAGCACTGCACGGGCAGATCTCTGCTGAATGCAAGGGAATTTCAGAGGGAAAAAAAACCTCACTCAAATAGAGCTTCTGGAGAATTGTGGGCCGTGCTTAATCCATCTGGGAAATGCTCCTGAGAAAGGCAGGTTCACATTTGCTGACTCAGTGGGCAGTTTCCATGACCAAACTGTTCTAGCCAGAGTCAAAGCCTTACACAGATCCCCAATCTTACAGGCCTGTAACCTGATCACAGATGGCTCACAAAAATGGGAAAACATAGTATCTGTTCGTTTCTTAAGTAATTAAAGCAAAAGTTTCCAAAATGAGCACATTCCCCCTGCCACCCCCACAGCACTTCACTGTATACCTTTTATGAATGCTGGGATATTCACATATTATATCTGCAAGAGCCTTCAAAGAACCTAGAGCCAGAAAAAAGTATCCATGAAGGAGACATGGTTAGAACAAAAACACACATGACACAGATCACTTGTACACTTCAGCACAGCAAAAACATTGCATTTCCTTTCTGCTTTCTTAAATAGTTTTACCATCTCCATTTTAATTTAATGTTCAGGACTGACTGCGAACAATTCCACACCTTTCAGAGACTGAATTTGGTTTTTTCCATATGGTGCAGATGAGAAATTTCCACAAAAGAAAAAGCAGGTTGGAGGAGCAGAGGAATAACCTGGGAAAACAAAGCACGTGTGAGTATAACATCCATCCACCTCGAGATCTTTCATCATTCAGCCTCCACTCCATCTCATGAAAGGCAAAAACCAAAACAGCACTTCAAGCTCTGCTTCTATTAATAACCCTAACTATTTTCTAGACACAGGCTTTAATTATTTACAGTTCCAACAACACTGTGTGTATACAACTAACCACTGACCCAATCATATAATTACACAACTAAAACCTATAATAATGATACACTCTTTCCTTGAAGAAAAAAATAGCAAGTAGCAATGGATTATTATTAACCTCCATGCATCATTCCAATTCAAAAGCTCTCCTAATATTTAACTCATTTTTTAGCATTATAAAGCAACAGAAACACATGCTTTTCAACAATGACTAAAAAGATAAACCCATTCACCACCTCTAAAGCAAAAATAAAACATCTACTCGGGCATTTGCCTCGTGTTCCAGCTCACACCTCCAGCTCCCTGCCCTGCAGCACCAGACTTGCATTTCCTTCACTATGTTACAATCCAGCAGGGGTAAACAGGATAGAACTGTTTATGGCAGGGAAATGGCACATCCGTATTTCTTCCTTGCTATTCCTCTCTGCTATTATTTTTAGTATATAATTACAAGGTTTATTACTTGTCTATTAAAAAAAAGGTCTGAAAGTAGTAAACACAATATATGCATCTCTTCCAGCTTAGTATATTAACCTCCCTGACCAGAGGCCCTTTATTGCTTCAGCATCTGCAGTTTTAGCCCAGGTTTGGTTTGGTTCAAGGATCTTGCCAACTCTCATCAAGATACAGAACTGGTTTCCTAACTTCAAAGTTAACTACTTAACTTCTCAGTAGATATTATGATAATGTGTTCAATTTTCCTTAAGTGAATAGCAGTTTGGCACCCTTAATTTTATACTGCTTGTTTTTTAAAGCAGCCGCCCTCTCACACCTCCATTCTACCTAAGGCAGACAGGACAAGCTGTTCCAAAACTGTTCTGGAATACAAAGAAGCAATTCACAGATCTCACAGATGCTTGCTATCCAAATGTTGCCATCATTACTAATGTAATGATGCATGGAAGAAACAGCCCATATTTTGAGAATAACTGTCATTTTTCCAATGGTAAAAAACAGAAAGCGTTCAAGAGAGACTGCTCATCTCTGAAGAACTAAAAAGGTTTCTTTAAATTAAGGCTAGGATGACTTTTCATGAACTTTCCTGTCAAAGCACTGTCCAAAACAATATTGGTGCTAAAAGATTCATGAAAAGGAAGTGACAGCTCACAAAAATAAAATACAATCCAATTTGTGAATCTGATAGAGAAAGATCCAAAAGAAATAGAATAGCAAACATGAAATGCAAATAGCTATCATTAAAACTGCAGCAAGACCTCGCTGGCTTTATCTAGGCTGGGTTCAATGGGGTTCTGTAAGATACTGCCAGCAGCTGGGCTTATTGTTACTTTCTCAGAACTGAAATTCACTGAAAACACACAATAAACACAATAAAAGGACTCTTGGAAATTGTTGCCCAACCTTTTCATTTGAATGCATACCTTTGAAAAAGATACAAAACTCACTATTTCACAGAAGAGCACATTCAGACCACAGTTAGCAGCCCCTGGGCAGAGCAGAGGGTTGCCAGCTATAAGATGGCCAACTTCCCTTGCATGGACAGTGATGCTCACGTGAGCAACCACAGGATGCAAGCACAAAAAGCTGAATCAGCTTACAGCTCTCCAACACAGGTTTCCTATGGGATATCCCCTGTGCAGGCTCAGCATAAGGCCAGAGCTCTCAGCCTAAACCAGCAAGGGGACACAGCCACAGAACGAGACCGAAGGCCAGCTAGCTGTGTGTTTTGTCACACTCACCAGTGTCACACTTCGTGCTGCTAAGGATCAAGGGTGATAGTAAAAATTCTCTAAAACAAAGCTCAGATTCAAAGCAGCCATCACCTACCTGAAAACATTGTATGCAGCTTTTCTAGTACTTCTGCTTGGTCCAGCCACACATCAGAAAGAAATACAAACATGGCATCCTCATTTTCATCCTCCAGCTGCTTCAGTTTTGCAGAAGCCTTTACTGAAGCTGAGGAAGGACCTCCAAAGAAGTTTATATTCCCATAGAAGGCTCTATATTATTAAAAGATTCGTGTTAATTCTGTTCTCTTCCCAAATAATTACTAGTTTTGATTATGACTCACCTGAGCCATTTTAATTATTATTATTATGAAAGGTAGCTTAAATTGTATCCTTGATCATTTAGTAGCTGATAGAGAAACCAAGGAAAAGGAACGGCAGTCACCTAGATCTAAAGTATGGGCAATGCCCTGCCATAATTTCACAGCTTATCTCAGGGTAATGCATACCCAGGGTTCCCTCCCTCATCCATTCCCTGAGCAATATGGAGCTCCTTATTCCTATGTAATAGCTATTTAGTTTTTCAGTTCAGAAGGGCTTAGATCTCAGTGGTTATTAACATGCAGAACATGCAAGTCTCAGAACTGCCTCCTTAAAATTGTATTTCACAGAATCACAGAATGGCCTGGGTTGCAAAGGAGCACAATGCTCATCCAGTTCCAACCCCCTGCTATGTGCAGGGTCGCCAACCAGCAGCCCAGGCTGCCCAGAGCCACATCCAGCCTGGCCTTGAATGCCTGCAGGGATGGGGCATCCACAGCCTCCTTGGGCAACCTGTTCAGTGCGTCACCACCCTCTGGGGGAAAAACTTCCTCCTCATCTCCAACCTAAACCTCCCCTGTCTCAGTTTCAAACCATTCCCCCTTGTCCTATCACTGTCCACCCTCACAAACAGCCATTCCCCCTCCTGTTTATACGCTCCCTTCAAGTACTGGAAGGCCACAATGAAGTCTCCCCAGAGCCTTCTCTTCTCCAAGCTAAACAAGCCCAGTTCCCTCAACCTTTCCTCATAGGCGAAGAAAGTATTTATTTTGAAATATTAGGGGAGGGGAAATCATAGCATACTTCAATGTCACAGAAGTTATAAAATGACAGCGAGCATACTTGGAAACCCACAACAAAATACAAAGTCAGAGTGAGGCTGCTGAAAGCCAGGTTTATACCTAGTGGTAGCAGACGGCTCAGTAGGCGGAAATCCAAAAGCATTCACATGAAAAACTTCATCTTCATACCAACCTATAGACAATTTTGAACAACAAAATAACCTTTAGTTTTTGAAACAACATCATACCTTAGACATTAGTCAGACAGTTGGCAGCTGTGCTGCTCAGTCCCAGCCTCCATCAATCTCTCTCTTGTGACAGCACCAGTCCCTGCACTGCTCAGCAATGAACCATAGCAGGGAACTATCCGGCTGACAAACAAGCTGAGCAAGACACCAACTATTTCAGGCCTCGTCCATTTCTTTGAATGGATTTGCTGCACAGACACATAATCTTCTCAACCCAACTGAGTAAGAACATAGGGAAACAGCAATCATTTTCGCTGGCTCTGCCCATGAACAGTCTGCATCAAACTGCACACTTTCTTGAGAACTGTCATCTCTTGAAAGAAGTAACTGAGTGGTACTCATTCCCCTCTTGTGTTTCTCTGCTACTTAGCGTATTTCATAAATTTTAAACATAAAACACATTAACAGAATACACAGAGCAATATCCCACAAACAGCAACGTCCATCACCGCACATCTAAGGCTCCAAAACTACAAACACACTGTCTTAACGAGAAGCCTCTGAAGGACCGAGGCTTTGACAACACAAAGCAGTACTTTCTTATCTTTTATTCACAGAATCACAGAATCATAGAATGGCCTGGGTTGAAAAGGACCACAGTGATCATCTAGTTTCAGCCCCCTGCTATGTGCAGGGTTGTCAACCACCAGACCAAGCTGTTCAGTTATTCTAGAAAGAAGTCTGCTTTACCTTCTGCCAAAACGAAGCACGATTCGGTATATAAACCACTGTGGAACTGGTGAGGAAAGGTTAAGAAATATATTTTTCTTAGATCAGGACTCTTACACTAATTCTGTAACCAAAGTTTGCTTTCCAGCCAGCGTAATACAAACAACACACAAACAGGATCACACTCTACTTCCACTAGCAGGGATACTATCCTTGTCCTTCAAAAGGGCACTGAGCTCCAGCAACCAGGACATTTCTACAAGAAAGAAAAAGATGGAGCTGCAACTTGCAACTCTCTATACATAATTCTTAATGGTCAATATGGATTTGTTATTCGAGTTAAGCGTCTCCAGACCGACAGGTAATTTATTCAACTCTTAGATCACAGATAAAGGATATTGCTTTACTAAGGTCTAGCTGGACAACTCCTGTAGGGTCTTCTAGGAAATACTTCCCCTAAAAAAACAGGATTAATTAATGAAGCAAAGTATAACGAAACACGTAAGTGCTTTAATCACAAACATTTACTAGGCAGCATTTATGAACGGTTTAGTGAAGTGTTTAATATTATATACTTGGAGCATAGAGGTGGAACTGAAAGCAACGTAGTTTATGTTAGCATCTCCCCTCTGACACTGCTGGTGTACCCCTTCCCTTAATCACAGGCCAATGCAGTGCTAGTGCAACACAGTGACTGGAGGCCTCAGCATTTCAGTAAGGAGCATACCCAGAAAATGTTAACCTCTTTCTAAGGAATGAGTCTTGCACCATGGACACTGATGGCAGATCTGTCATTGACTTATCCAGGAGGCGCTGACTGAGCCTTCTCATTTTCTAATATATTCTAGTGCTGAATGAATGGTGATCTCTACAATCCAACAGTAAATAGCAACTTACCTCCTTAAGCTGAGTTATCATCCCAAGGACAATCACTTCCCGCACTTTTGCTGTATTGCCCAACAGAGTTTCCACTGTTTTAAGCTGGAACCAAAGGCAAAGAATCATGTCAGACTAACTCCAGGTCTCCAAAGTAGCTTTTCTGAAGCAAGCAAGACAAAGCATCAGACAGCATATACACATATTCTTGCATAAATACACAAACAAGCTAGGACAGAATTCAGGCTCATTAGAAAATCAGGGACACATTTCTGAATGTCAAATGTAGCAGACTTGAGGGAAATACTTCCAATAATGGCCGCCAGCACAGAGAAGTGCTTAGCAAGTAAATATTTGTTGTTGCTATTTTGCTTACAAAAGTATTAAAACTGAAAAGAACAAGTGTCAATTTCTGCTCTTGCATGTGAATGTCAATTGTAGTAATTGGATCTTCAGCAGGATCCAATCTGAACCACAGGGCCAGCCTCCACCCAGGCAATGCCACTAATTATTTTTGCTGAGGAACCTCAGATGGATGGCAGAGAATACTCCCGAGTAACATCAGTGATACCACACAGCAGGCTGTCTGCATTCTCTGGACAAACTCATTTTGGTCTGCCAAGCTGCAGTTAAGGGAGACAATCCTCCTGGAACACAGGCATAAACAATAGATGCTCTTGCCACTGCTGACAGGAGAATAGGAAGCTGTCAAGAGAGAAAGATGCCTGCAAAGCCTGCAAGATGCAAGCTCAACTCAGCTAAGGTCACTTGATTTTTTTTCCTTCAAGACAGCACGCTTTGAACAAGCAGAAACAGGCAAGCTGTTCAAAACAAAACCTGTTATTTGGTACCCGGAGACACATGCATGCTTTTTTTTTTTTTTTAATATGTAATAGTTACATCATATCAGAAGAGCATTTAATATGAGAAAACTAAAATGGAAACAGAACAGATTCAGGTTGTGAACTTATTCAACTGAAGGTTTGTGAACCTGGTGCTTATGAAAGAAACAAGAAAAATATCCTCAAGTAAAGGGAAAAAAAGTGTAAAGCTGAGCAGTTAATGCATTCCCACCTTGGGAAGCCACATTTCTCATGCACTTCATAGCTGTTTTTAAGCAGCTTGGTCATCATGCTGATGTAAGCCATATAACTGCCATTTTGACACACAAGCTAAAAATGATAGAAAAAAACTCATTTTCATTGATCACCCATATTGGACGGAAAAATAAGGTGTCACTGGAGAAGTGTTACAGCATTGAAGTGTAGCACCAAGTACAGCTCCCTTTGCAAGAAATAAATAAAGATTTTTTTACCTGGAATTTGCTCCTATTGTCATCAGGATGAATGACGACTGCTGCAGGTGTAAACAGCTCGTGTCTGTGAGTCCTCTGCAGAAACCAAAATTGAAGTAATATAGTTTTAAAAAAATAAATAAATAAAAGTGCTGTCAAAAAGTCAGTTCATTACAACCACCATACAAAATAGTTTATGAAGTTCTCTCACTCTATTTCATCCAGCAATATTTGACTTGTTTTTGCACAACCAGTTCTGTTGACAATAATTTGCTTCTAAGAAATAGATTCACATTGGACTATAAAACTAAGCCCAAGAAGTAACTGCATGTGTACTGGTTTTAAAAGTTATTTCTGACTACCTGGAGGAGAGCAGTGAGACAGCAAGGGAAGGTAAACTGTACGAAATGCTGGCTATGTGGAAGAAAGCAGGTTCTCTCTTCAGGGCACGGCCTATTAAAAGCAAATACTTTTTTCTGTTGTTTTGTGTTTGAGGTCTTGTTATACAAACGGGCAAGCTACGCTAAAACTGAAGTGCAGAGCACGTAGAAAATGCACTGTAGAAATTTTCACTTCTTTCAGTGCTTTTCATGCAGTCTAAATACCTCTCCTTGGAACAAACTCATCACTACCAGCCCATGTACCACGTGCAGGAATTAGTACTAGCAGCCTTCACCCATAGTGATCTGAATGTTCACTTTTCTGGAGGTCACAAAGGAGTAAACTTAACATAGTGTTTGTATGAACTAAATCTTTAGCTAGTGGTTAACTGGCCTTCCAGGACAGAGGCTCCCAAACTGCAGTACACATACTCCCAGCAGCAGCACTCTTTGGAAGACACGAGTTGCTGGTGCCCTGAGCTATGTACCCCTGGTCCAAAGGCCAAGCTAGTCACTGTGGGGTGGCACAGCAAAAAGCTGGGTTCACTGCCTGCCTGCCTCCTGGTGGTTCACTGGGGTTGGTGCTGCGCAGAGGTAAACGGTTCTGCACAGAACATGGTAGCACATGGCATGATCTGTGCTGTGCATCTGTTAGAGCAGACACCTCATAAACAATTAACAAGTCATCATATCAGCCATTCACTCCCTGATCTCATACTGCTCATGCCAGACTGCAGGGCAAAGCACAGTAGGGTTACACTCCAATGTGTGGGGAGAGTGGATGGAAGGAAAGAACTGAGCTGAGGTCCTGCTCAGGGATGAACCCAGCAGCTGACTCCGAGCTGAGTGCAAAGACTGCACAGGGCCACCACCTACAGATGCTGCCAACACCCGTGGCTATCACCCCCACAGCAGTGCAAAGCAAGTCCTGCTGGGGAGCTCTGCTCAGGAGCTGCTCACAACAGGGGACAAGGCACAACTGCCACCATGAGATGACTAAGGGTGGCTGGCTACTACTGAGCATTCTGAAAACTGGAAAATGAATAACTGAAATAAGCCAGAAGCAAATGTCAGTGCTTCAAGAAGAGGCTGAATGAGAGCTTCCCAGGGTTTCAGGTTTGTATGATCTCAACCAGCACTACGTACAATGACAGGCTAGTCAAACACAGGAGAGACAGGAGGAAGACACACATAGAAATAGATAACTGGCTCTTATGACATGATGCTAAGATGCACAAACACATGCATCCATCACGCTGCATGGAGTCAGTTGAGAAGACTATACCTGTATTTAACAGCAAAAAAAGAAAAAGCATTTTGTTCATGTACGTTGTTAAACAAAACAAAACTGTTTCTGACCTGTTGTAAGATGGAGTAGCGTTCACGAAACAACTCTGCTTTATCTCTGGCAGTTCCAAATAAATTTGGTACAGGAAGGTTGGTCATTGACAGACTGCAAGAAGTTCAACAAAATCAAGATTAAAAAAAGTACATTCCACACACAGAAATTACTTATTGATCTAAAAGGTGTCTGCAAAAGCTATAACGCTACTGCATAATACATTTAGGCAATGAGTTTGATTTCTGCTGGGGCCACGTGTCTCTGTTTTTGAAGGCTACATCAATTTAATTTTCCTCTACATCACAGACCTCAAGACCTGTATTTCCACGTGAACGGGGCTTTGCAGAAGTCCATTCTTTAAAAGCAGTTATGCCTATTAAGTGACTGTGAACAGGAATAGTTTCTTCCCTTTGATGAACAGAATGTCTTCATGGAGTTCTCTGATTCTGATAGCCTAAAAAGCTAGAAAGTGGCACTGGAATTAACCTCATCCTGCAAACACATAGAATGTTGTTGCTGACCGGCAGATTCATGAACCAAGACTAGAAAATAACATTATATGAAGGTCATTGTAATGCCTCACAATGATCATCACTATCAATTTCTCAGCTCACAACACCTCCAGCTTTGTAAAAGTACAGCCTCTATTGGACTCAGCAGTCTGGGCTGCTTGCTGTTAATGTAAATTCTTCAGTAAATGTAAATGTTCTAGCAGAACATTTATAACCAATTCCTGCAACTACTTATTTCTTTTCCCATCCTGGGGGATCACTGCTTGCCCCATTTTTTTTCTTTTTTAAACATATTGTAGCTCTCTTTAGAAATGCCCCAGAGCTTCAGGATGTTGCAAGCTACAGCCTAGGAAATAAATACAGACAACAGAGAGACCAAATTTATTGGAAAAAAAATCCAACAGCCAAATACAGAAAGAAAAAAAGCAATCATTACATTAGTGATGTATGCCCTTAGCCTTACTGTCTCTCGTATTCCTTAAATGGCATTAACAACGGTTGGCACATTGTGTGATAAACACTTCAGTTCCAGAGCTAGTCAGATCACACGCAGCACAGAATACACTGCCACAGAAGACAGAGATGGCCATTTCAGCTCCATCCTACCAAGTGGGGAGAAACCCAATGGCACATTTATTAATAAGCCAGCATTTATCATAGCCTCTGTAGGCTCATCACTCTTGAGATGAGTGAACCAAAGAGGGAAAGAATAGAACAGAGACTTCTTAGACTTATGGAAACACAGGCTTTCTCTTAAAACAAGAAGCAATTGAAGCATAAAATATGCACGACTTACGGTACAAATCTCTTTCTGTCTGGATTATAAATGTAGCGTGGAATATCAAAGGCTCCAATAATGTTGAAAACATTTTTTCTGAAATGAGATTTTATTTACAGTGTTAACTGAGGTGGAGCTAACAAACAATAAGGAGAGAAAATAACCGAACAAACATTTTGAAGAGAAGTGTATTTGTTTTGTCCTCTATTACCCTGCGTTACCACCATATCTCCTGCTCCACTCTACCTACTGGCTACTGCAGTACCTTCTAATTAAAAAACAAAAGGAACTTTACTTAGAAATATCACAGAGATACATCTTTTTCCATTATTATCCTCTGGAAACTTTTTTAACAACAGAACAGTCTATGTGTGCTTAATGTGAATAGGTTTAAACATACATAAATCTTCAAACCATTTACTGAGTTGATAGCTCCTATTACGTGTTCTGGTACTGTTCTCTCTGATACCTCCCATTACTCTCTTACTCTAAGAACATCAAATTGATCAGAATAGATAAAAATTTTTCCATGAACCCTCACTATGGTTTACAAGCTCAGGACAACAATCACTGCCTATCAGACAACGCTGTCTTGGACTTGAGATTGTATTTCATAGAAAACTTTATCCCCTTACAAGCTTCCTGCACTGTAATTTAGAAGTTTGAGAGGCACGAGTGACCTGTGAAGTATTCCCTTCAGGACTCTGCACTGAGAACCCGTGCAGTCAGGAGCAAAAAATGCATTTAAGTATATGAAGTGACACAAGAAAAAGTCACACTGAAACCATCAGCATTACAAAGGTTCCAATGACTAGGAGAAAAGCCAAAAATAAATAAATTTGCTTCACACTGAGGAACTGTGGGATCACAGTATCTGACATGCCTAACAAACCATTTATTTTCATGATTTGCATTACGATGTCAATACGCAAGGCAAACACTGAAGAAAACACATTCATCACAATCACAAATAAAACTCTCAGAAGCTCAAGTAATTGTTCTCTGCTTTGTTATCAGAGAATGAAAATCAATCATGGTTTTTCAAATAACAGCCCTGCTAGACAAAAAAAAAAAAAAAAAAAACCACAAAAACACACAAAAAAAGCAGAAAGCAGCACCCTGGAGGAAAACTTTCCCAAGTGCTATCTTATGAAAGTCACAAAAACAACCTCATATAATTTTCATCTGGAGAAAAGGAAATAAAGAAATGAACAGAAGTAACAAGTTCCCTCTAAATCCTAACTATTGGTTTATTTCATTGGTTAATATTCAATCTGTGTCACATGTAACACATAACCATATAATTTTAATTCCAGAATGTCAGCATTATATTTAGAATCCCCCAGAGGACTATCCATGAGAACCAATTTTCTAAGAAGGAACATTACCAACCTTCCAAGGCAGCATCAGGAAGACAAAGCACAAAGCAATTACTGGCATGTGTAGCACTGCTGGAAATGCCTGACATTTATTTCCCAATCAGAAATAAAGGAATGTGAACCAACTCCCATAAACATCAAATAAAAAGAAATAATGTCACCATACATTGTTTCATCTAATGCTTGGCTACATTCTTGGACAGCTGCTTCCACTGTGGACAGTTCAATCATATTAGTTGACACTGGAAAGAAAATTTCAAAGGATTACAACTGCAGCATATGGAGAGTGGTAAGAAAGCAAGGAGGTCTCAAATATTTTACAAGCAATGGTTGAGTCCTCTCTATTACACAAAGCATATTTTCAAAAAGGTAACAACACACAGGATGGATCACTTAGTACTCTTACCAGTAGGATGCCTCTCTAGCAAAAAATTAACCCACACACATATTGCGCCCGCCATTAATTCACTAAACATGGAGAGCAAGACAATTATAGTTCATGCAAAGCTGCCAAATATACTACAAATGTGTTAGATGAGAACTTTCACATTCTGGAGGTTAATTTTATTCCAGAACATTATCGCACAGATTGCTGTCATAAATAAGTATTCAAACAGCTTAGCACAATCTTGGAGACAGGCACATTGTTGCCTTCATAGATGTGAAACTGATAATTGAAATTCAAAAACATTTCTAAACACTAATGTGTTGTTGAATTTCAGAGGGAGACCAAGGCATGGACTGACAAAAGGACTTGGTCAGTGCTGCCAAGCCTCATTGCCAGAGCTGCTGACTCAGGAAACAAAATAACAACTCATGTAAGGCAGTGCTGGAGTGCAGAGCAGAAGGGGCACCAGGTGAGCCAGCAGGAATCACAGGAGATATCGGCACATCCAAACCATGGCCTGAAGCAACTCACAGTCATTACCTGGATGATGCTGGAATTTATAGCACAAAATCCCACCTTGTACAGAGACCAGCATTAGCAAATACACCAACTGCAGGTACTACATTGGCCCTGGAGCTTCTTGTACTGATTCAGGACTGTTCAAAAATGTGCACGTGTGAATTTGGACCAGCAGGCTTCACACTAGTTGAGGACCAGCTCTTCAAACTGCTTTAGCTTCCCATTTGATCAGCTGTGTTTTCCCATGGCTAGTGTAAGAATATAAAGTTGTAACTTCTGTAGTTGCTACTCTATAGATAAAGCAAGCAAATGCCCACATTGTATTTAACCAACTTTAAATAGGAGAGGCTGAGAATGTTTCCGGAACTCATATAAGGCCTAACATTTTTTTCAGATCCCATTTATATGGGATTGAATCTCCTCAGCCAAAAAACTGGTCAGCTTTCCTGGTTCTCATGAGCTCCCATCAGTAAACACACATGTACACCAGGCATCAGTGCCTCCTCCCTCAGCCATGTTCTTTAACTAAGGATGCGACAACTCCTGTGTTTTGTGGCCCACCATTAGGGATGCTGTGTCTGAGGACACACTGTCCAGATAAGGCAGGAGGTGGTATCCAAAGAGAAAACTCCTGCCAGGATGATAGAGTTTCAGGCATGCTCAGAATTACAGGAGTTGTGGGAACACTACCAGCAGCAGCTCAACTCATAGAGTGTCTCATGCATAAACAGGGTTTTCCAGTTTTCTGGATTCCCTTCTGGACTCAGTCATTTATGGTATCTGATTCATTTTCATACATCAAGGATGCACAGCTCATCCTTTGCTGTAGGGTCCCAGTTGTTAGCAGCACCTTCGGCCCAACATTACTACCATAAGATCAGTCAGCGTAACAGAACGTCAGCACCTGCCTGGAGCGAACAGAGAACATTCAGGTGCTGTTAAACTCCTTCCGTAGTTGCTTTAAGCAACCATGCTGGATTATTACAGCACTCACACCTGCCACTCCACTTGCATGCAAGTGCAGTGATCTCTGATCAAAGGGAGGTAACTGTTCCCTTCTCACAGTTACAGCGAGGCTCTGAAAATTACAGCTGTCAACAACACTAATATTTCTCTGGACTTGGGCTACAGAATAACAAGTGAATTAACTTCTTGCTATTTCTTTGGTTTATTTGAATATTTTAGATGACAGTTTCAGATGCAAAGATGCCCACGCAAACTCAGCTAGGAGCTCTTAGTAGCTGGCATTGAAGAATTTCACTACTCTTGGAATCCAAAAGTCAGGAGCTACTAAGTTGCCAACTTTTCAAACAACAAAGTGACACTAGCTTTTGCTGACATTACAAACTTCAGTATTTAACAAAACAAAATGTCAACAAATTCATATATCATGATCAACCTCCTAGGCCAGAGTGACACTGTAGTGCACAAGTTGTCAGTATCTCTGTCTAAATAACACTGCAAGTGCAAGATAAACTTAGCAAGCTCAGGGAAAAAAAACAGTGTTTACTTACAAGGCTGCTTTTCAACAGCATCGATGATTTTGTCAATTACATCTTCAAACTCTTCTTCATTGAGGGACTCAAGAGTTTCAGTGAGATATTTTACAGCTTCCCTAATGTCAACAAAGAAAGTTAGCTCAAAAAGCAATTAATATTCAGTAAAGTTCATCTGAACTGTGTCAGTTTTGGCAGATGTGCATACAATCTCTAAACGCCCTGTGATTAAAAAAGTAGAAACTATCAGTACTGTTTGGTTTTTTTTTACAACTTGTGCCCACTGCCTCTTGTCCTGACACAGTGTGAAGTTGAGAAGTTCCTCCTCCTTCTCCCTAATTACTTTTTTTTTTTTTTACTATTTTTTACTACTCCCTAATTACTAATTAATTAATTAATAATCTCTACACAAGACTGGGATTAGATTCCCCTGAGCCTTTCCTTCTTGAGGCTGAACAAACCCAAATGCTTTGCATTTTTCCATGTGTCAAGGTCAGGCTGGACAGAATTGTGCACCTGATGGAGCTGCTGGAGTCCCCATTCATTGCAGGGGAATTGGACCAGATGACCTTTAAGGGTCCCTTCCCACTCAAACAATTCCATGACTCTAAGTTCTCCAACTCAGTAATCACCTTGGTGGTGCTCCACGGGGCCCTGTCCGATTTTTCAATACCTCTTTTGAACCAAGGAGACCAAAACCAGACAACCGCACTTTCTTTTGTTGCTGCCTCTCACGTCTTCTCTGTGCTGTTGCTCCTTCTCCCCATGTCCCTTTTGGGCAGCTGGATCACCTTCACCTTCCTTCCCAAGGGCTGAACAGAGCCGGCTCATCCCTCAGGTACTGCAAGCCCATGCCAGCCCCAACTGCCCTCTGCAGGACTCACTCCACTTTATCAGTAGCTCTGATACTGGAGTTATTGTAGAATCATAGAATCATTACTGTTGGAAAAGACCTCTAAGATCCCCAAGCCCAACCTATCCTCACCATGTCCATTAAGCCACATCCCTCAGTGCCACACATTCTAAATAAAATGAGGATTACAAATCCACTTCTTCCCTCATCCTTAGACTACACTCTTGCAGTTAAAGATAACGATTTTCTTATTAGCATCATCTGCCAGACAATCAAACTGGCATCTCGGTTAACGACCCGACCTTCACACTGCTGTTTAACAGCGGGCTCGGGGCTCGGTCTCCTAATGAAATCGCCAGGACCTCGCCCAAAACAATAACAGTCTATTCACACCAGGTACAAAACAGAGCTAATACTATGCAGAATCTTCAAAGGAGAAATACGACTATCGACCCAACAACGCCTCAGCTCATCGGGGAGGGGACGGAGAAGAGCTTTTAGGCAGCTTCTGGTGGACGGAAGAGGCCCGCGGCAGGGCAGGAGGCATTCAGGCAGCCCGAGAGGAGCCTCCGGTCCGGGCCTAGGCCTGCAGCCGCCTCCGCGCCCGCCCCGCGCCGCCGGCCCCGCGCCCCGCTACTCACGCCCGCAGCAGCAGCCCGCGCACCCGGAACGCGGAGCCCAGGCGGCGCCGCAGCCGCTCCGGCTCCATGGCTGCCGGTTGGCGCCCAGCAGCGCCGCGCCGCCCCGCCGCCCTGGCCCTGCCCCGGGGTGGGAGGAGGCCGCGGGCCGGCCTGGATGCCGCGTGCAACTGCAGCTCCGGCACTCGAGACCGGTCGACTTCAGCTCCGCCTGCCGTAAAATGGCCATCGGCCAGGCAGCGAGTCACGGCTGGTTGCGTTCCCGTGGCTGAGCCTCGCTTTCCCCCGTTGATACCTATAGGCCGTCGGGTGGCATGGGATGTTTTCCTCCCATTCTTAATTTCTCCTCTCTCTTGGATCAGTAGGTCTAAGTTTCATCAGCCCTGGTCGAAGCTGCTAGCAGTGTGCTGGAATTGGGCAGTCAGTTGTTCATCACCTTTAGTAACGCCTTTACTCACTGCACACCGTGATCCTGGTCTGCTTCACATGCTCTGACATATATCTGTCCCACCAAACACCATGTTCACTGAGACAAATGTCAGCTGGCCCCACATTGTGTTGTTTGCCACTCACAGTTCTTCAGTTCATCGCCCCACAGCAGGGACCGTCGATGTTCCAGCATCATTAAAGATGATTAAAGGGTTGGATAAAAGATTTCTTCTCCCAAAGAGCAGTGCTGTGGTGGCACAGCTGCCCAGGAGTGGTGGGCTCACCATCCCTGCGGGTGTCCCAGAGCCATGGAGATGTGGCACTGAGGGATGTGAGCAGTGGGCATGGGGGGTGGTTGGGGCTGGGCTCAGGGATCTTGGAGGTGTTCTCCAACCTGAGTGATTCGATGATTCTATAAATGTCTGACTTTTCAGACAGGCAGGGAATTACACACATTTTTTCCTTTGAGCCTGAGCATTTGAAGCCTGTCACAGCACACTGAGTCCTAATACAAAGCACAATGAACACACTGCACCTCTTGCAGTTTCACTCCTGTGGGGCAGCTGCCTTCTCTCCAGCCAAAAGATGACTGATGCTTCATCGAAATACTCCCAGCCCCATCTGCTGAAGTACAGCTTTGTTTCACAGAAGGCTCAAAAAGCAACTCCGAAAGAAAGATCCTTAATCAAAACACTGCAGGGATATAAAGCCAGATTGAAAATGTCAGCTTATTTTCTGTAGTCCATTCTCAACTGCATCATTTATAATCAATCCCCCTCATCTGGAGGAAGCTCATGGGCGAAGCTGAATCTATCTACTCTCTTTAGACATAAAACTACCATCTGACAGGTCTCTGCTATTTTGGCAGGAAACACGATCCATTTTTCATCTCTGCTAGGTGTGAATTATGAACCCTTACGTAAGTTCTTCTATTTGCTAAGATTACTGCCTTTTCTTCTTCAAAAAAAAAAAAAATCTGATTTTGCCAATGTCTCACCCAGAGAAGGAAGGTAGCCCTCTTCTAACATAAGAAATGTCAATTTCTTTTAAAATACATGACCAAACCAGGAACGCAGAGGAAAATCCTCCAGCACCCTGCAGTGCTTAGGGGTTCTGCTAGGCTGCCTGGAGCCTCCCACCAGAGATATAAAAGTATTCCAGTGTGAGCTGCAGACTCCTGTTCCCTGAACCATCTGTCTTGCGCTCTGGAAGCCAGGCCCAGCTCTTTGCCTCCAGTCTGCAGTGACTCTTGACATCAGTGCTATGGCATCAGCACACATGGCTTGAGAGGAGAGAGCTGACTGAGACAGTCTGATGGTTCGTGATCAGTTAAGCTCAAGGAAGGAAGGTTTAGATTGGATGTCAGGGGAAGTTCTGCACTCTGAGAGTGGTGAGGTGCTGGAACAGCTGCCCAGAGAGGCTATGGATGCCCCGTCCATCCCTGGAGGTGTTCAAGGCCAGGTTGGATGGGGCCCGGGGCAGCCTGGGCTGGTATTACATGTGGAGGTTGGTGGCCCTGCCTGTGGCGGGGCTTGGAGCTTCATTATCCTTGAGGTCCCTTCCAGCCCAGGCCGTTCTGTGATTCTATGCTCACAGCACATCTGCGTAGCACCTTTGGGTGGATGGAATTCTTCTGTTATACCAAGCATGACAGATTATCTTGTTTTTGGGGTCTGCCAGTACTCCACTGGCAAAAACCATGAGCTGCTTCACACTGCCCGAAGTTTCTTTCTGAGATCACATCATAGCTCTACTTGACTTACAGATGTGTTTCTTAACTCTATCAAATGTTTTCTTCCTGTGTTTTAACCATCATCCCAGTGCCTCATTGTTACTTTTATTCACTTTAATATTAACAATCGTTGACAGTTAATGTCCTCCCTTCTTGATCAGAGAAGTGTGTCTCAATTTGTGTCCTTTTACAGATGTTCAAATGCATGTTTCTCAGAAATTCTACACCACTGCTCGTGAAGAGCTGTACCTGGTTTATTTCAAATTCCATTCATTCCAAATGGATCCACTCTTTGGCTGAAACTCATTGGGTGTTGATTGAACAGTACAGGAGCTGGAATGGGAATGAATGCATATCCCAGCTTGCTGCTCAATGGCAAGCCAATAGGAAGGCCTGGGTGTTGATGGGATGGTGGGTTGTGAGCGCTCAAACAGACAAACGTGTAGTTGGGGACATGATGGGAGATGACATGCACAAGATCACACTGGATGGGGCTCTGAGTACCTGATGGAGCTGTAGGTGTCCGTGTTTGTTACAGGGGAGTTGGAGTAGATGGCCTTCAAAGGTCCCATCCAACTCAAATGACTCCCTGATGAGCCTACAGTGAGCTTGCAGCAGCAGCTCCATTCGGTTGGGTTCAGCAGCAGCCCCAACACACAGGTCATGCACAGCAGCCCTGGGATCCCCCTGCAGCGCTCTGCCACCTGTGGTTGGTAGCTTCCCACTTCATCTGCTTTAGAGCTGAAGGTCGGATGGTCGCATTCACAGGATAGTTCTCTCTAAGGTCAACAGTTTGAACTCCTACACGGTCATTTTTCTATCAGCTACTGTTTCACAGCTGCTGCTTCTGGCAGGAGTCAGATGAGCAAGTTTCACTGTGGTTGTCCCAGGCCACGTCCCACGCTGAGCTCTGCCTCAGACCCAAGTCTCCCTTCCAACTCTTGCACTGGGTTTATGTTCAGGTATCCTACTCTCGGCATCCTCCCGTGTTTCTCGTGCGTTTACCGTCAGGTTTCAGGCCTCGAATCCATCCCTCTGTGCCCCTCATCAGACACTCATCGCAGCACGGCTGTACACCCTCCCTGAGCGGCCCCGTTCCGGGAGAGCCGCAAACAAACCCAGCTAAGCGCAGCCCCGCCGCCAACCTGCTCCGCCTGCAGCGCCGGGGGCAGAGGGCAGAGGGCAGAGGGCAGCCCGCCGCCGCCCCACCCTTTGGACCCTCCTCGCTTCCCGTCCGCCTGAGGGGAGCGAACGGCGCCGAGCCGCAGCCTCTCCCGGAGGAGGCGTTGGCGGGGCGCGAGCGCTGAGGCACGCGAGCTGCTTCCTCCTCCTCCTCCTCCCTAAGATGGCGGCAGACTCCGCGGAGCAGTTCTGCGTGGCCGAGGAGCGGAGCGGTCACTGCGCCGTGGTGGACGGCAACTTTCTCTACGTGTGGGGGGGATACGTGGTAAGGCGGGAGGAGGCGGGCGGAGGGCGCCGAGGGCGAGCGGAAAAGGGGAGGGAGGAAAGGGAAAGCGAGCGGGGGACGCAAAGCCGCGCGGTGGGGGGGCGCGTCGCCTCTCGAGGCCGAGGCGCCCCGGGGTGGGGGAACGGCACCGAGCGGGGCTGAAGGGGACTGCCCCGCAGCCCCGCGTCGCCCCCTCAGCCCGTGCAGCCCCTCGCGGGCCGGCGGCGCGGCGCTGTTTACCTCAGCGCGAACGCTGATTGGCCGTTGGGGCAGCCCGCGCCGTAGGGGCGGGAGGTTCAAACGGCGGCGTCGCGCGGGGCGGGCGTTGGGCGCGGCCGTAATGGCTGTTGTGAGGGGAGGGTCCGCCATGGTCCTTCCCGCCCTGCCGGGTTCTCTCACAGAACACCTGTTCACGAAGGCTGCCTGGAGCCTGTCACTTCCTCTGTGATCGACCGCTCTGGGCTAAATACCTTTCCTCCTTCCTTTCGAGCGTGTCAGCAATAATTTGCGGATGTTTTTTTTTTTCCTCCTCCATGGTGTGATTTGTGCTCTTGTTGAGTCCCCGCGTTTTTTGCTTATTAGTAATTAAGTACAGCGTGCTTTCTTCCTTAGAAAGCAGTTCTGTTGGTTCACAGCTAAGCTGGTATTAGACTGAAAACACACCTGCTTTTTGCCTTCAAGGAATCACTGTCAGTTCTGGTATAAACAAATCCTTGTGGTTCCTATTTCTGAGTTAATTTAGCCTTAAAAAATAAAATAAAAATACGGTGTTGTATACAGTTAGTTCATTTTATCCGTGGTGCCTGCACCCACTGGTCCTAAAACATGCCAGTAGAAAGTACTGTGCTCAGTCCTGGTCTTCCTCCAGGTTAAAACGTGCTTCTTTTCACTATTTTTTTTCCTGTTTGTCACAGGTGCAGGTAAGCTTTCAGATGAGCAAAGCTGCCCTGTGTTGAAGCAGTTGAACACAGTACTCCCTGGAAGCAAATTTTAGAGTAGATCATATGTTGTGAGCAGGCAGTAACGCACTGACTGACTGACTGCTGCAGTACTGAAAATACAGAGGAACTGGGGGGGCTGTCAGGAAGCTGTGAAGTGTCCTGTAAGCTGTTCCTGCAGGGTTCTTTCCTTCTAGGGTCTTCAGTAGGTGGTGCTTCTCATGACTGCAAGGCCTGTGAAGATTTCATGGTTTAACTTTGAGGAAGTTAGTTGCCTCTCAAATATGAATACATCAGTAAATTTGAATGATCTGTCACATACGAGAAGGTCTGATACCCTTTTTTGATCTTAAATTCAGCAATACTCACTAGCTGTGCAGCACTTGACTCCTGGAAATACTCAGCAGATCTCTGTGCCTTAGGCTTTAGAAATGCAGGTTGGATTGACCTGACTAGTGCAGCCCTTCACAAAAACAGATGACTTTGTTTTTACATTTTACGTGCTGTTGGTGGCCTACTGCCCAGTAACTTATTATTCAGAGCTGGTTCTCCAGCAAATACTTGGCCTCTGTTGTACTCAGATTAAATATAGCAGACTTCTGAGCTTTTTTTAAAGCTGCAATCTGCGTGCTATGGCAGAGAAAGGCACCTGGCAAGATAAACTGTTCCAAAGGTAATGCTTGTCTGCCTGTTCAACACCTCTCAAATTGAAGAGGCAATAATAAAGGCATGTAATCAATATCAGTAATTAATAACTGAATTTCCATTTTGTATATGAGTTCATTTACTCACATTCGTTTCATTTTTATCTGTGCTTTTTATTTCTTTGTGTACCACCTCTGGCTGCTAATTCCCTTAATTTCTTACTAAGTCTAAGGCAATAATAGCACAGTGGTTACCCAGCTGGAGTTCTGCTGTTGCATTCTTTCAGACTTCCTTGTCCTGGTTCTTATCCTTCCTCGTTAGTATTGCCCAAATTAATTTTCTTTCATATATGGTTTCTGTTTCACAGAGCAATCAAGTTTCTCCTTCATGTTATGACAGCCGTTAAGCTTTTCTGTATTTGGCAACTGGTTAAGCTCCTTCCTACAGTTGCTGTCCATAACTGCTCTTTATGGGCTTTTCAGTTTTGCTTTTCTCTATGTTTTGCTATGTTCCGCCTGGATTTGCTTCAGTGACTTGAGGAAAGACCCAGTGCAACAGGAAAAAACATCCTTTTTGAACTAATAGTATAAAATGTAAATTATTAGCATTACTGAGCTGCGTGCTTAAAAAGGTAGTATTTCAGAACAAAAAAGTATGAGCATGTTCTGGTAGGTCATATCCTTAAGAGCATTCCATGTTGCTAAGTAACGTGGTTTGGTATTCGTTTTAAAATGTATGGTGCATAATATGCAAATGATTAAACATCTGTGATTTTATTTTTATTTTATTTTAGTCAATTGAAGAAAATGAAGTGTATTTGCCTAATGATGAGCTCTGGATCTATGAAATGGATAGCGGGCTATGGTAAGCTGAATTATTTATATTTAATTAATATACTAAATTGATAATTGCATAGGTTATAGTTAGCTGCCATGCAAAGACTTCTTTCAATTATGTGAGTTATTGGTCGTGTTCCTGGGAGTTCACATTGCGGGTGTTTAATGTGAAGACTGAAGAACAGATGTATGTACTTCCAAATTAGTCTAGGAAACACATTAATTGCTTAAGTATGATTGTGGGTTTTGTTTTGCTTTTTTTCTTGGAGGAATGTTTGAAATGGCCACTAAGTCTCTGTTGTTAGAATGGCTGTATTTTACCTGTGCCTTGTTCTCCATATATTAACTTCAGTGTTAAAGGACTATTTAAATATTTGGGTTGTTGATCTAGTTACAATTCAATATATTTGTGCAATTATAACTGTGTTATGAGTGTATTTGTAAAAGTAATTGTTAACTAACCAATTCTTGCACGTCACTAGTAACTTAATCATTACATTTTGTATTTCTTGTGTTTACATATTATATATAGGGAGAGATAATAATGCTTCTGTTTAAAGTTTTCCCATGGAATCTATTGTAATTGTGTTCAGTCTGTCAAGTAGGATTAACTTGGGTTCATATGTGTGTTCTGCTAGCTGCTTTTACAGTATCCCAACTGTTGATGTATTTCTTGATGAAAAGCATCAATTTGAAATTGAGGAAGAAGGGGATAAGGACTATCTCAGGAGAGTATCTTACAGTATGTGTGAAATTCCACACTTTGGTCAAATGCCTGACTTTGAAAGCAGCATTCTGGCTATTGTTAGCTGCACAATTCTAGCAGAACTTTATTAGCTTGGGTTTTTTTTTTTCTTCTTTTTTTTTTCAGATTGTATCCTCACTGACCCTGTGTTTTGATGTCTGTCTCTTGGTGAAAGGGTTGGCTAAAGCAACCCCATACCCTCTCTTGTTCCTCCCCCCCTCATGTTGCTGTATCATTTGCGTTGGCACAGCTGTTTATATGGTCACGTAGGAAACTGGATCAGGAAAGCGATCCGAGTTATATTTAACTTTTCTTTTTCTCAGAGTTATTTTTAAGATAGATCAGTTCTGGAGCTCATTCACTTACAGCACCAGCAGTTGTATGCATACAGCTGAATGCACAGCATGACACAGGAACAAGAAGGAATGAGAGAACAAGAGCAGAGAAGGGGAGGGTGGCTTTGATGGCAGAGCAAAAGATACTTGGGCACGGTGCCCCAAACTGCTGCTATCTAGCACAGTGTTCAGTAAGGTTACACATACATCATTCACATCTGGTGATTAAGGACATGTAAAGCTTTTCCTTTTAAAGGAAACTGCTTTCAGTTCTTGTAGGCTGGGATAAGGTCAAGCATCAGAACTCAAAGCTGTGTGAATCTTCTTCTTCTGTATGGTCACCAGTGGTGGAATCTGAAGGCATCTGGTCTAAGTGCAGATGTGTCAAAGATGGGAATGAATGGGATTGTCTGGTCAGTAGACCTAGCAGAGAGAAGAAATATTGGAACCAGATGGGAGACCGTGCCTGAGGAGAGGCACATAATGGAAATGACTGGTTTGTAGGTGACACTGGCAAGGAGAAGGCTGAGGACTGCTGACTGTAGCAGAAGAACAGAACGCTCATTGATGAAACTGTCATTATTAAAGCTTTTGTGTTGTGCTACATACAGTGCAAAATGCAGTTTGAAAAGTGACTTATTGAGGTATGACTTGGTACCAAAATGAGTGAGAACTGCAGACCTTTATTTCTACTTCTGCCTCGGTTTTCCACTTCTGATATAAACAACAATACCATGTTCTAATTTCAGGAGTTTTTGGAGTTAGCACTAATAGTATTTCCAATGTTTTAATAACTACTTTTTTAGCCATAATAATAGCCTTTTAATTTGAGGAGCTTCACAAATGTATGCACAGTATTCATGTGAAAGCACTCTTATACCACCAGAGCCTGACTTCCTGTATCAGCTATAGTTTCTACTAGTTATGGCCAATACATTGCAACTGTGTTTTCAGCTTTAATTACAATAATCATTAATACCTGTACCTTGAGTTTGTTATTTTTAGCATGTTTGGAAACAGCATCATAAGACTTAACGTACTTGCCAAATTGCAGGACAATGCACCTAATGGAAGGAGAGTTACCTACGTCCATGTCAGGAAGCTGTGGAGCAAGCATTAATGGGAAGCTGTACATTTTTGGTGGATTTGATGATAAGGGATACAGTAATCGGGTATTGTATTCTTTTCTTCATAACGCGTTGTATTTGAGCAAATAGGAATACTGACCTTACTGAAATAAGGAGAAATTTAAGGAAAAATTTAAGGAGAAATTTAAGGAAAAACTCTGGTTTTGTTGAAAAACTTTTAAACTGACCAAAAAAACAAAACAAAACAAAAAAAAAAAACAAAAAAAAAACCACCCCTTTATGTTTTAATGTTCAACTCCATTTATTTTCTCTTTGAATTTTTATTGAATCATAGCTTCAGAATGAGACTCAGTCTGTGAAACGTTTTATTTCTAAGAATTGCCAGGGCTTTCTTAAGGACTTTTAAAAAATATATAGTGGCAGCTGAAATTGATCTTGTATATCACTTTGGTGATTACCTTCCTCACATAATCAAGCAGTAGATAAAATATAACTACTGGTTTTCACAGTAACCAAAGAGTGAAGCAGCTTTGCTATCGTTTATTGCAAAGGCAGTCAGGGTTCAGTGCAGGCTAGAAAATAACTGATACGAAGCCAGACATCACCAATCGGTTTAGCAGTCCCTAAAGATTTTGGTGTGGGTATTCCATTTAGGTTAGGTAGAAATACCTCTGGTTATTAGAACTGAACAGAGAGCTGTTGCAGGTTGTTTACAAGGCTTCTGTTGGCTGGAAACAGCAGGATATTACTATACTGGTCTGACAGAGAAGGCAAGGAAGCTGGCCACTTACGTTTTAACTGTGTGTTTGGGGTGAATGGGACCCTTTCCATGTGTTGCTTCTATTATAAAGTTCAGACCGTTGTTTTTTTTTTAAGGAAGTAGCATATTGTGGGGGTAGGGACGTTGTTTTTGTTACTGCTTTGTGCCAGATTCTTCAACATCACTTATACCGAAAATGTTGATTTTGTTTTTCTTTTAAGCTTTATTATGTTAATTTGCGAACAAAAAATGGAACCTATAGGTGGAAAAAAATCACCAATTTTAAAGGTCAACCTCCTACACCACGTGACAAGCTTTCCTGCTGGGTGTACAAGGACAGGTAACACATTAACAATATTTATTATGTATTGACTGCAGAGAGGGAGTACATAACATGAAGCGTAACTCTCCTAACTTTATACCAGGGTTCTCTTACATGTGAGCTGAATTAATGGTAAGTATAAACCTGCCTTAGGAGAGGGCTAGGAAGTTCAGTGAAAGTTTCTGGGTTGCGTTGAGGCTTTAGGTAAAAACTATTACACTTGTGTTACTTCCAGAAGTTAAAAGAAATCAGTGTAGAAATGACATTGAATTTCTGTTGCGTTATGTAACTATTAATTTATTTCCTGCAATAGGGTATATTTAGTATATTTTGAAGTATTTTTAGTAGCATACAAGTACTAAGAGTTGCAAGGACATTTCAGTATCTTTGCTTTATAAGATCCAAGTCAGCCTAGGTGTGTGTTGTATAATTACTGAGCATATTTAGGAAAAAAATGCTTAGCTAAAACATATTTTACATAAAATCTTATAGTTGTTATGGAAATTTGCTGAATATTGTGGCATCTCTAGTCACAACTAAGTGATGTGAGCTATTTGTTACAGCATTATTGTAAATGAGTAAGACTGTGATATACACTGAACATTATAAAATGTAAATGATTTATCTGTTTCTGGATTCTACATCTAAAGAGGTTCAGAGTAAGCTGTGTAACGTCTCTCGGTACTGTATCTTGTTTTTGTAATTCTAATTTAACTACAAGATAAACAAAATTGTATTACAGAATCACAGAATGCTTTGGGTTGGAAGGGACCTTTAAGACATTCCAGTTCCAACCTCCCACTATAGGCAGGGTCACCTCCCTCTAGCCCAAGTTGCTCACAGCCCCATCCAGCCTGGCCTTGAATGCTTCCAGGGAGGGAGCGTCCACAGCCTCAGTGGGCAGCCTGTTCCAGCATCTCCACGTATTTGAAGAACTTTCATTAGCTATTAATGCAAGATCATTCAAAATTAAATAGTACTCTAAATAGATAAACTTAATCAGTATGCTGAGATCACCTATTTCAGGTGGCAGAGTGTAACCAGCATAACCTTTTTGCTTAACAAGAGCATCTGGGGACAAACTATGCACATTCATGCAAATACACCATAGAATTTCCCAAGGTGTGAATTTGCAGATCTTGGTGTACTGCACAATGCTTTCACTGTTTCTTTAGGAATGTCAGTCTGGAATGACTTCACCATGCCATCGTTTCCTAAATTGCCTTCTCCCAAGTTACCAAATATACTCAAATGTTGAAGTTAAACAAAGCTTTAGGAATCATTACCTATGGATGGCCCTTTCATGGGTGGAATATTAGGCTGGGAGGTGTGTAACAATACTTGCAGTGCAGTATGTTCAGTAGCATTTAGTTGGAAGAACCTCTTAAGTTAGAGAAAGACTTTGAGCTGAACTTTGGGAACATAAGTTGAAAAAAGGGGTATATGGAAGGCTAACAAATACTGCAGTCATGGGAATTTAAGTGGAAAAAGGGTAAGAGTTCTAGCTAAAGCATGGAGATGTTCTGCCTTGCGTGTAACATGTCATTTTGATTTGTGTCTGGAAACATGACTGTGATAAACTTGTGGATGGAGTAATACAGAATGGGGACTTGGAGGCATCTTGAATCTCCCTCCTTGTGTAGGTGGATTTTTGTCAGGCACAGAGGATCGTAACAGTTCTGCCTTCATGTTGGAAAGGTTCTCTGTGTAATTAGGTGCAACATGAAATATTTTAATTTGTATTATTCATAATACAGTAGTTAAAGCAAAACTTGAAACTGATCATTACAGCTTATTCATTTGAATGCTCTTGAAAAAACAGCTAACAACTTACTTTTTCTGTTGGTGTTTTAGGCTAATATATTTTGGGGGCTATGGCTGTAGGAAGCACAATGAGCTGAGTGATTGCTTTGATGTCCATGACGCATTTTGGGTAAGGGATTTCCTACAACTTAGAGTGGTTTGTCCTTTCTGATTGTCAAAACATGACCTTCTATACTGTGCTCACTAGGTGTGAAGGTCTGCTTGATTATCTTTTATGTGTGGGAATCAGCACAAATGTAAATTGGAGCCTTCTATTGAAAATCTCAGTTGTTGCATGTTGGAGTGGGTTTGAGTGTTCTGTGTATTTGAAGTACCCACTGCTAGGCTTTGAGTACAATGAAACAAAATGCTGTGGAAGTAAAAATAAAACAGTATTTTAAATCTGGAAGTGTATTTTAAACATGGAACTCCCAGAGTATGTTAGATTTTTTCCTTGAAGTAATAGCAGGGAATATTATAGCCTCACAAATCTAATGGACAAACACCGCTGGTTATTTTCCTTAATTTCTTTACGAAGTAAATGCCATATGCTTTAAGGTGACTATAATAGCTGCTACAGATGGCAGAAGGAAGGAGTCTGGTGAAAGCGTTTATTCAAATGAATTAATAGGTATGCATTCAAAGGAGTACAGACCTTTATTTCAAGTGCTAAATATTGACTTACAAGAAATGTATTATTTTGTGCAATAAGATACAGTGTAGAATTTGCCTACTACAGTGACTGATTTTGGAGCTCAAAGCTCGTTTTTAAAAGAGCCATCATCTCTAACACTCCTGAATACTACTGACCTTTAACTAGACCTGAGTTCCTCTATCACTTTAAAACAGGAGCCCATGTTGGTTTTTTTTTAAATAAAATATTTTAGTTTATTTTCTCTTTTGATAGATCACTTCTGTACCCTTTAATGAGCACAAAGATTTTAAGATGAAATAATATTTTTAATTTTTTAACTTCTCTTTTAGGAAGGACAGATTTTCTGGGGATGGCACAATGATGTTCATGTTTTTGATACAAACACACAAACTTGGTCTCAACCTGCAATTAGAGTGAGTGTTTTTAAGTCTTGCTGTCTGAGATAATTGTGTTTTTCCTGCATTTTGAATAGTTACTGAGCTCTAGAAATTGATGTGAGGACAAGTAATTTGAATATGCATAGTGTTGCACTGGTTTGTAACCCTGAACATGAGGATGCTTGACAGAACTGAAATGTGGAAAACTCAAGGTTTGACACCATGACTTTTTTCCCTACAGAACATGATTAGATGGGTGTTGTTTTTTTTCTATTGTTTTCTGAGACTAAAAATATAGTAAGGTCCAGAGAGGTATTTGAAATATGTGTAGATTAGATGCTACAGTATTTTATATGTAGAATGCAGAGCTTTGTATGCAGGCTTTAAAACAAATGTTGGAAATACAAAATTACTGTCAGGTGTCCATTACTGGAAGGATAAGGCATTTGAATACTCCCTAGAGCCATTTATTATGTATAGTAAGAAGGTGGTGCTGAGAATCAGTTGGGGCGTGGAGGCCTTTCAGTGGCCCCTCACACAGCACATGTGAGGCCTGTAGAATGCATTCTGCTGGCAGCTGAGGTGTCTTGTAGTTCTTCCAGGGCTTTGGTTCTGGAAATGTTCCTTAGCTGGAGTGTGACCGTTAACCCATGCTGCATGTCACCTAGCAGAGGCCTTCTGGAACATAGCAAAGGTCTTTGGGCAGCGTGTGGTGTAAATGTATGAATGGTTTTAATGGTGCCAAGCTGGTGTTAATGAACACTGTTGATCTGTTTTGATATGAAGCTGTTTGGTTGATTGCAACTGTGTATAATTAATCTGCCATGTGGATGAACTTTCACAGATAACTGAGAGTTGAGCCTATGAGAATTGAAGGCCTGGCCTGGGGATTTCTTCCTGCCTTCCTTCCCCTCTCCTTTTTCATAAAGCTGATAGGTCAGTCAGTGTGAACAATAGCTACAGTGGTCTTGAAATTTAGGCTCTCTTGGTTCAACATTCAGCTCTCACTGACTGAAAAAGGCAAAGAGAGAGACAGAAGACCTTCCTGTATTGTTAGATTAGCCCTTCAGTCTTCATTTGTAAAGTAAAAATGTTGGTTAGTATGAGGGGTTCTATATAGATTATTTGAGTGCTGGGTGTATGCAGTTGCTGTATTCTCTCAAGAGCTAATATTGAAAAATGTTTTAAACAAATAGCTCATAGTCATGCAATCATGTTAGAATAAACAGACCAGATAGCCTCCGGCAAATATATTATTTTAATAGTCTTCCAAAGGAGTGGATATACTCAGTTTTCCAGTAAAATACTGATATTAAATGTAATAGCATAGAGATTCAAAAAATCCTGGTGAGTTTACAGAAAAACTCATTAGAGCTATATGGCAACAAGGTCTGAAACTGTTCTATTTTATTTATGGGATGTTCTAAAATTCCTACAAAATTAAATGCAAAAAAAAAAAAAAGAAATTATTGTTTAAAAATAAAAGCTATCTCTTTCCTGCTTACACAGGGAAAATTTTTTAGCATGTGGCTATTAGGTGTTACATAAACATTTAGAATCTGATCCCAGAGATCTCTGATACCAGTTCCTGGTAGTTTGCACCTGGGAAGAAGTAAAGCTTCACAGGATATATCAACAGTTACTGATGTGCTATTTTAATTTTATGCTTAGGAAGTAAAGATAGATTAATTGAATTTCACTTGAATAAATCATTGATAAATTAGACCAGGAGGGAATACATTAAACATTAGCAACTGAAGGAACTCACTGAAAGCTGTCCTTAGCATCTATGTGTATTTACTAATGTCTGTGGAGTCTTGGACATGCCTATAAATTATTTAAAACAGGAGGTCAGTCAGCATATTGATGCCTGTTGGCCTTATCTTTGCAACCTTTGTTACTGGCTTACCATCAGTCCTTGGCTGACACTTTGACGATGTTCTGAAATAACATATATTGATCCTTTCAGGGTGGAGATCCACCTCAGCCTCGAGCAGCCCATACGTGTGCTGTACTGGGAAATAAAGGATACATCTTTGGAGGACGAGTGCTGGTTAGTGTATAATTAAAACATCTTATTGGTGGTAATGTTATTTTTTTTTTTTGTAGAGTTTGTTTGCTTGTTTTGAAGTTTTGTTTTTTTAAGCGTATTATTTTGCAGTAGAAACAAGTCCAAAGTGTTACTGGCCTAACCACTTTGTTTACGAGTGGTGAACCAAGAATGCTCTTTCATTCCCCTGTACCTTATAAAAAGAAGATTCTTTCTTTCTGTCTACAGTATTAATGCTAAAGTATGAATTGTCCCAAAAAGGGAAAACCAGATTGACTGTATGATAAATGTAAATGCTTATAAATCAACAAAAATGGCTGACCTGCATCTGTAGGGATGCTTCTTTGGGAGTAGAGAGAAAACAAACCTGATAACAGATCAGATTTTAATAAATGGAGGGATGCAAGCATTCTGTGCCTGGTACAGCATTACAGGTTTATACATCGCTTAATGAAATGACAGCAAGTAGTGAATACAACTAGGATTTTAGCTTGTGCTGTTTTTCTTTCCTGAAGAAAGGGGAACTATGTAGGAACAGTCATTTCTTCCTTATTTTTACCTGCTGAGAAATTGGAAGTTTATTATAGTGTGTTTGATACAGTATTTTATGTTTACAATTGCAGCACATGCTTCAGAAAGGTAGGAAATACCAGATTTCAGCTGGCTTGATAATTTAAACTATTTTTTGCATACGAGTGTCTGAAATATGCTCATCTAGAAAAGCAGGATGTGACTATAATGTCTGGACATAAAGCTAATGTCTCTGTACGTTTGAGCTGGTCCAGGAAGCTGCAGCATGTTATCTGATAGCACAGGCTGCTGAAGCCAGCAGTCATCTCAGTCCCATTAAGCCTCTCTGCTCTCTGAACTCCAGTTTTGCAGTCTGTCTTTACCTTCAGCATGTTTTGTGTCCTTGATAAAGAATATGTGAAGAGCATTGTAGAAATTGCTGTTGATAGCTCTTTTCTATGTATCCAATAGAGGCTCTTGACCACAAGAGTAAGGTTTGTATGTATTTCCTCGATAGCTGATCTAAGACTGTACCATCTAGTACACTGTCTTAAATCTACTGCCATTTAGGTAATTATCAAGGGCAACGTAAGAGATGTATATGATGTACTCTGCATATTTAAAGCAAGGCTAGGTTCTTGCTGTATTGTCTTAACTCTTAAATTCCTTACTTTCCTAGCTCTTTTTCACTTGAAAAAAAAAAAGTCACAAGTATAATCCTATGGTTGGCTATCTGTACCTAACGAGCTTGAAGCTGTCACTGGAAAATAGGGAGATACTAAAATCTCTCAACAAAACATTTAATTTTTCTAGCATTTGTTAGAGGAAATTTTCTCCTTACACTTCTTCTCTGTAGAAGCATTAAATAAATGTAAGTATTTAGGCCTGAGGCAACTATCCAATATAAAAAATATGTACCTTTCTTATGTCTGAAAACAAAGATGGTAGTGGGTAGTCTTAACTAATGCAGGCTTCACCTAGCATATGAAAACTTTTTTTGCCAGACTAGTTTTGTTATGGATTGGAAAATATACCAACTTTAGAACTGTTGCAAAAGCATAGGTAAGATCATATTTTTATATGTCTCCATATGAGCTGGAATTCATAAGAAATGTGAGAAACATTCTGTGAGGCAAGTAAAAAAATCTAATTTAAGTTACTTCCATATTTTTAAAAAATTGTCACAATTTTAGCCTTTTTTTTACCTGTTACTGATTCATAGCCTTTAATCATATTCAGCTAGAAGATGAGACTTTATGCTTTCCACTTCTACTGCTATGAAAAGTAACAGTAAAGGAGCTTTTGAAGGCACTCTGTGTTCTGTTTCATAGTTTTACTATATGAAAGAAAAGGAGTTAAGTAACTGTTGGTTGGAAGTGTCCTATAATGAACATACACCATACACCATTCATCTGAGAAAGCTTTGATAACCTAAACCTTGCATTCTTGAGGTATTATACTTCTTTCCCTATTCAAGTTCACCTTGTTTTTCAAGCTATAAAAGTCGTTCTGTGATTTTTTTGTTCTTAGGGAAAGCCTACAGTTCTGTTACAAAATGGCTTACTCCTGCTTGCTCAGATGGAAACCAGACACACAGATCAAGGCAGGTGGAAAATGGCCACAAAAATCAAATATGCAGCTACCACTGAGGGAAAAGTTTTTACCTGAGTACCTTTTCAGGGCAATCAGAGAAGAAAGTAACTGATCATTTTGATTCTTACCAGTCTACATTATGTTGCCTTTGATACAGGCTCACAATCTCTGGATTGTTGCTAAAGCCCCACCTACTGTAAACCTACAGCATCCAGAGCTGTAGGTTTGGACAAACATGATTTACAGACATCTAAGGAAATAAATGGATAGTGGGAGAGATCGAAAAAGTATCTGGTCTTAATCAAATACTGTGTGTCAGAGTTAGCTGTAGTAGGCTGTAAGCTCTGTAAATGAATCCTTGCTAGCCACAGCTGAACTGAATCCTGCCTCTCATTTAGCAAGTCTACAGATGTGAGAGGGAGAGAAACTGAATCTGAAGAGTTAAACCTGCAGCTCAGGACCTTCTGGCCTACCATTCATTTCTGTATATTTCTGTGGCCTTCAAAGCTTTCTTTCCTCTGGCTTTCTCTTTGTCTCTGTGTAGTGGAGAGGTCTTCCCACCGGAACAAGATAGCATTGCATGCTGTGTCCAAGCTAGCCAGGGTTGCTGCACTGTGCCTATTGCAATTGAACTGCTCTGTGACTCCAGCTAAAACTTCCACACAGCCTCTGCTACACACAAGTAAAGTTATTAGTAAACTGGAGCTCACATGTGATTTCTCCACTGAGCTGTTGTGTAATTAGATATGCCCTAAGAGGACATGCCCTCTGGCTTCTGTTTAATTCTGTCTGTTTGACTACGGGATTCAGAAATACAAGAAAGCTGCAGTCTGAAAGGGTTTTTCTCTCCCTCAAGTAGCATCTGCTTTCTTAATAACCACTTGCTAAATTTCACTGATGCCACTTGGGAAGGATATGAGAGATGAGTGAAATTTTGAAAAGCTGTATTTAATTTTGTAGGAGAGAAATAAGTGTAATTTCTACCTTAGCAATACCTTATTATCAGTTCACTTTCTATTCTAAAAATAAATGAAGGAAGCTTACAGAGTTTAGGAAACATTCAGTGGGGCATGAGGAGTTAATCTAAGTCATGAAGCAAGGAAGGAAAGCTAGAGACATCAGTAAAGAACTACGTTTCCTGAGAAGAGTAACTCCCCCCCAGAGGATGAAGTCTGGCTTTAGTCCATAAATTAAGGAGCAAATACGGGGTTGCTCTGCTCCTCCTTCTCCTTCTAGTTCACCATAATACAAATCTTCCCAGGGAAAAGGCTCTACAAGGAACCAGAAAGGGCCAGGAAGTGTCATGAGGCTTCTCCTATTCATCCTTCTGGGAGGAAAGGGCACCTTTTTCCAAAGTTGGAGCTAGAGCTGGTAAAAGAAGATGGTGATCAAAATCAATTGTACCAGGAATCATTTGAAAACAGGCTCAGAAGTATTATGTGGACTCTGTTCCTCCAGGTAAGACCCTGAAATCAGAAATGGGAGAAAGTGGGAAGGAAGGAAAGTTAGTCCAAAAGATGGTGCAAGTCTCATGTTTAAGTGGAAAGTTTTCATGTAAAGACTGACTAAGTAGTAATGCAGTCTTTGCAGCAGTTCTTCACACATCTGATGCCTTAATGTATGCATGCTTATATTTCTTTTTAACCTTTTTGTCACTGAAGATAAGAAGATACATTGAACTGCAGTCTTTCTTTTACAAAGATTTGAGTTGTAATAGCTGTTTGATTGTAAATCTGAGGCTGGAGAGTTTACTGTAACAGCAGTGATCGATAAATATGTCACCCTTAATGCCTTTCATCACACTAGAAAGCTAGTCCTGAGACAAGGCAGATCTTGGTTAATGTGTACTGGGCTGCATATAAATGAATATGCCATAGATAAGTAAGATGTCTGAGTCCTTGTGGCTCAAAGGGAGATGCAAACCCTCTTACAATGCTTAATGCTTTTGAGCCAGTTAAGAATCAGTGTAGGATTATGAGCTAAGTGATTAAATATAGTAGCTAGCAGTTATAAATACAGGAGAAACTGCAGGAAAACTTGGCATACTTGCCTGTGTGATACCTGGCTGCGAGCTTTACAGTTTCCCTAATAAGGGTTGAGTAGAAAGACAATTTATTAAAGCTATGTTAAAAGACTGAATCTCAGACAGAAATGTCCAACTGATGCTGTGTTTTGAATTTAAAATGAAGTTGATGTAATTACTCATTTGTCAATCTGTTGAAACATTAGCATGTAAAGTTATTATACATTGATTTCCTAGGGACCGAGGAACTGAAAACTACTCCATCTTCTGCCTTTTTAAAGAGAGGAAAGTCAGCTAAGAGGTCTTGAACAGCATCTTCATGAAAGCTTAATTTGCAATATAACAGCACCTTTCTTTCTTCCCCTCCTTTAATCCGTGTCCTCTGTATTGAACTGTGTTATTCCAAGATGATTAAATATTTGCAATTCTGGGGGCCACAATGTTGTTTTTTTCCCACCCTATCCTCAAGTGTCTAACTGTGTACGAGTACAGCAGAAGAATCTCAGTAATTGCATTTTGCTTTCTGCATGTATGATGTGTTCCTCATTTCCTTCAGAGCCACCTGAAGGAGCAGGAAGCTGAATAGACTTGTCATGGAAGACAGATCATTCCACTAGCTGTTAGTTGGACCAGATTCTGTTGTTATATTCACCTTCTCGTGGGGGTAGAATTTCTCAGGCAACGCACAAAAGCACTCGCATTCTGTTTTTCTTAAGCCTGTTGGCTTATCTGAAGACAAAACACTAGTTAACATCATCTTCCCCTGGACAGAAACAGGCTAGCACATAAGTGATCAGAGGAGGCCACAGCTATCTTGAAAACCTTGCTGTTCCCTGAAAAATGCTGAGAGACCTTCCATAGCTTTGATGGACTGCTTTGGAAGTCTCTCAAACTCACTAACTGGCTGAGTTCTCAGCGATAAAACTACTCCTATTCTGACTTAAATGACAAGTCTAGTTTCTGCCTCAAAGGATCTGCAAGCTGGAGAAAGGCTTATTCTAATAGATCTATGGACTGCCTTAGGAGAAAAGAAATTGTAAGGTAAGGCAAGCTATATTTCCCTACTTCTCAGATACTGTTTAGTACTACCTAGGGGAATCGCAAATGTCAGTCAGGTGTATTGCAAGGTATTGAAAATAGTGCTACAATCTCAAGCAAAGAAATTTTCTTACATTCTCTTCCCAGTTCCCCTCCTTTTATGTTTTCAAGGCAATTACTTCATTCTGAAACACAGGCATATATGCAAGCGCATTGATTTCCCATTCTTCTTACTGATATATTTTATTATTTCCATGGCAAATGCTAAAGGATCATGGAACCTTATTGTTGACAGCAGTAGCTTTGTGAAAGGGCTTGCCATCCAGAAAAGAAAAACAAACACGGATGTTTTTAACTTCCTGTGGGATGTCATGCACTGAGTACACTGCCTATGAGCACGTTACAAGAAATAAGTGAGCAGGCAGCCAGGAGGGTGTATAGATACAATCAGAATGCAAATAAAAATTGAGAAACTATGTGTAGAGTATTATACCTTCTGCAATTGCCTCCTGCAGGTTCTGCGGATCAAAATTAAATATATTTTCAGGAATCGAGTATCATAGTTCTTCATTATTAAATGATTGTTTAAGAATAAAAGCGACTCCATAGTGCCACTGCATTATTGCCAGGTGTGCTCCTGACACTTTACTTTTGGAGAGTTGTCTGAAGGGGTTTTTTTTGGTTCTTATTGTTTGCTTGTTTGTTTTTTAGAATAAATGCTTCTCATCTGCCACACAGTGCAGAGTTGTTTTAAGGCACACAGGTACAGGTTTCTTGAAAATACCTTATGTAAATTTTCTGTCCTTGGATGGTATCGCTGAAATACTTTGCTCATTGTTTACTGAATATAAGATAACTGGGATATTTTTTTTCTTTTTTCTTTTTCTTTTTTCTTTTAATTTGTTTTAGCAAACGAGAATGAATGATTTGCACTGCCTGAATTTAGATACTTGGACCTGGTCTGGAAGGTAAGCTGTTTCTCTAATGATTAAAGTTGAACGTAGCAAATTGAAGCACGCAGTTAAATAGTTCCAGTGTTGATTTTGTAGTTTTTCCAAGAGGAGAATGGGAGTCTGGGGACAATTACAACAGCTGTTACTTTGTGATTTCAATTTAATTTAATTTGATAGGGGTTACTACACTTGTTCTGTTCTACACCAAATCATTGTTAATGCTATTTCAAGCACAGCATGTAGTGATTTAACATCCTAATTTCCAAGAAGGGTACATTTATCCATGTGGAATTTTAGTTTTGGTGTCTTTCTGAATACTGTTTTTTCCTATACCTGTATTTTGCTCTCTGCAGTCCAGATTGAGGAAAGGTGATTTTTTTTTCCATGTCAAGCATCTAATTTTTTTTTAATTAGGTAAAACAAATGATGTATATATTTCAGTTTTAAACTAAATGAAGTATTAGCATGCATTTTTAAATGCTATACTATACTTTCTATACTACATGTATAGAGTCAGTGGCTATATTGTTAGCTGATAGAGACCAGCAGGTGATAACCACTCTTCTGTTCCTACTTGCAAGGTAACCTAATGGTAATCCCAAAAAAGACCATAAACTTCAACTTTACAACTTTATGTACATACTGATGCTGCTCCAGAGCTTTATGTGCTTCGTGCACCTGTGATGGACATCTCTGTGACTTGCTTACCCAAACAAGCATGTTCCTCTGCCCTCTGAAACGAGCTATACCAGGGTGTAGATACAGTCCTCCATCCATTCCTTCTTACTGCTGGTGGACAGCAGGACAAGGAAGTCTCACAGTGACCTTTCAAAAAAAACCACCTCTTTGGAGACTTCTTTAATCAGCACTTAAGATTAACTGAAGGTTTAATCGACTATCTTCTTTGTTGGTTGTTTTAAAACAAAGAATATTTTGCTTAGATGACACCACTGTCACTCTTGGAGTGTGGACTTTGCCGCCAGGTGGATTGGTTATTCCAGTTATTGGATGTAATTGCTTACTTTTTTTATTGTTGCACAAGAAGTTGCTGTTTGACTTACTGTATTATTGCTTTAAAAAAGGAAAGCTGTGGTGGTTGAGTGACAAGTCAGTAAGAGGAACATCAAGCCCTGAAGGAAGGGTGTCATAGTTGTTCTAAGTCCAAGTTGGCCATATTAAAGTTCCTATCCATTTTGTTGGCACGTGAAACCTAATTTCCAGGTTTTCAAGACTTTTCTGTTTTTGGCCTCAGTACAACAGAATGATTTTACATCTAAGTACACGTACATATTCTCAGACTGAGGATGGTCATACTAAATGTAACCATTTCTTTAAACTTAAAGTTGTTCCAATACCCAATTATGTCTATATTGTGATCCAAAAGTAGCTCAGAGGGCTGACCTGTGATTTAGTGTCATCTCTGATGATTTTAAATTTAGGACACTGCTGCAGAGAGGCTTTGTAGGGTGTCTGCACCATGCATATTTATTCATACCTAGAAGGGTAGCTAATCAAAAGCTGTTCTTACAGGCAGCCTCTGCTCTTCCTTTGGTGTCCGGTCTTACAGAAGCCTGAAAAATATAATTCAGACCATCACAAATGGAAGAATTCAGATTAGCCACAATCATCTGCAAATCAGAAAAAAAGGATACTTGCCCAATGCAAGACAGTGTTCTCTTCAAATAATTATAGCTACAAATATATTATCTATTATGGTACGATCATCTCATATTACCAGTCTACCTGTCAGCATGCACAATAGCTCTAAAATAGATTTAATCTCCTAATTATAGGAGGAGCAAAAATTCGGTGTGTCTCTCCGGATCTATCAAAATAGTATTCACATTTTAACTCCATTCCACAGGCTGTCTTTGCTCAAATTACTTGGAAAATGATTTCTGGATAAATACATCCATTCATAGAGTCACTGACAGTAGCTATATTAGAAATTGGGCATTTGTAGGGAACGTTTCCAATCTAAAGAACATGGTCCCAGAAGTTCCACCATTCTACACAGTGTAGAATAAGACAGAGTAGATAAGCAGTGTGGCATTTTTTTTTCTCTTCTGTTTTTTAACCAATGAAGTTACATATTAAGAGTGAGAAATAAACCAAATCACCCCATATCCTTTGAGCACCAGCAGTTATGAATAGTTCTAATCAGGCAATCTGCTTCCAGCTAAAAATTGTCAGAGGTAAAACATTTCTTCTTGAAGAGCAATGTAGTTTATACTGTCTCTTACCACTAGCACAGGATGATACCAGGATGCCACTTCAGTACGATTCTGAGTATGTCCAATGTTGAAACTGTCAGGCAGGGGTGGAGCAGGGAAAGACCTCTACTGCTACTCAGAACTTACTTCATCTCCTTTGAGCTCCACCAGCCTGCTACTCAAAATGTCCAATAGTATGATATTTCTATTACCATGATATTTTTTTGTATCAGTAGCATGGAAGATTCAAACACTACCACTCATCATCAGTATCTGGTACATATTCTTCTAAACATAAAGCTTGTTGTATCTCAGCACAGTCTGCCTCTTTTGCAGATTTAAGAAGTATCTTCTATGAGAGTTATGTGAAGCAGGCACTTAAATAAACATTGTCAACTTGGCTCCAATTTCAATGCCAAATTTAGTAGGACAGTTTTGCAATCACTATTTAATTAGCTGTGATTCTTCAGTCTTTGCTTCCAGATGGAGAACTGCTCAACAGTCAGCAGTAGTGAGATTCCTCTAACTGCAGGTGCCTGCATTACTCACCCTAGGCTTCCTCTGTGCTCAGTTAGAGAAACAGGCGCTTCTTTGGCATGGGACAACTGTTGCCAAGGTAGACATCTGAAAAATGGTTCAAGTTCTGCTCTTCAAGAAACTGTTTCTCCTCAATGATTATAAAGGAAGTACAGATTATCATCTCTTTGCTGTATTCGCGGTATAGATTGAGCACGTATCTGGGTAAATTACATTAACCCCTCTTCAGCAAAGTAGGAAAAAAGAAAGGTAACCAGTTCTTGGAAATATAATGTGTGTGGGCTGGTGCAAAGTCCCCTCTTTTGCACTATGGACAGTCCAACAAGAGTCTGACCCTGCCACAGAGCTGACTGGTGTTTGTAGTTGCTCTTTTCATTATCTTTCCAAAATCAGGACATAGAGAGTATGTGGTAGCCTAGATTGTGTGTGTCTAAGTTCAGGTACATTTACAGCAGAAGTTCCCTTTGGCTTAGATCAAGATAATAGGTGGTCTGATGCCCTCTGGAGGTCCATATCTTTCTCTGCTGGCTGTTGGAATTCACCTGAGGAAATTGTACACCAAAGTGCCTGGACTAAGACGATGTGAATTGAGGCCACCCGTTATAGGAAATCTTGAATGTTCAGCTCCTTTATCCAGATTCTCATCTCAAGCATATGTAACTGTGCAGCTAAATTGAAATACCCAGATAAAATCTGGATGAACGTTGTATTTGTAATGTGACCAGAATGTTAGGATATAAACCTGCCTCTGTTTCATACTTAACAATTTTACTTTTTAGTCATTTTTTGTTTCCTCAAAGTTTGAGCAGACCATTGTTATGTGAAAAGGCACAATGGTGGGAGAGATACAGTACCCTTTGAGTAAGACATAAAGCCACAATCCTTGCACCATTTGGAATTATTTTCTTAGGAATTGAAAGATTGTAATTCCCTAGGATCCAGTTTTAAATACCTACATGTGCTGTGCAGGTTATTTTTAATATACTGTCCTTCCTTCACTGTCCTGAGTGCTTTCAGTTGTTTGTTAATTAGTGGTTTCAGTGATGTTAAGAAAACAAACAAAATAACAATCTGTGCTTTTCTTTTCTCCTCTGATACTTATGTAACTGTTGAGGGGACAGTCACCACAAGAAAGTACTTGCTTTAAATTTTAACGCTGTTCTTCTTGAGAGTAAACTCAGATTGCTGAATTGCAGCTTTTTCACTGGGAAAGTATCCAAGCTTGTCCTAAGACAGACTGAATTAACAGTTAAATATCCTGTCAGGTTCGTGTTCAGCATTCTTTGAAAAATTGCTTTTTGTTTATTTGTTTCATCAAGAATTAGTATCAGTGGAGAGAAACCAAAGGATCGATCATGGCACACCCTTACCCCGATAGGAGATGACAGACTCTTTCTTTTTGGTGGACTGAGTTCCGATAATGTTCCTTTAAGTAAGTAATTTAAAGATTATAATTTGATTGTATACTTCAGTACTAACTAAATAGACTGTGATATTTGTTGTCTTTCTCAAACTAGAGTTAAGTCTTTTTACAGAGTTCTTATGACATGAGCATTTCTCTTGCCATCTCGTTTTAAAGAAATGTAGGTGCATGTTGTGCAGTACAGTGATAACATATGATGATAAACCTTTCACTGAACTGTCCGTGATCTGAAAAAACAAAAGCTTCACACATTCAGGTATGAGCAGGGAGTAACTTTTGATCTGAACATGAACTGCAGTAAGAAGATGCATTACATCAATGTGTTATTTGTACGTTTTTGGATGAATCAAAGCTACAAAAGATGAAACAGGAAGTAAGGTGGTCTCCATATTCTGTGTTCCCTTTCTAGAAGGAACAGCTTTTGTAGAAAAGGCAATCTTCTCATGACAGAATATGAAAATAGCTTTGAGTATCACAGATATATTCCATTGGGAGGGGATGCTTTCCAAAAGGATGTTGACCTGCTTTCGTAGGAACGTCGGCCTGCTTTTTCAATATATCAAAAAGAAAAGAAAAAAATTGTTTATTTTAATTTCAGATTTCAATGCAGAATGCTTTTGGTAAGTGAATGGTTAGGTTAAATTACAGAGATTGAAATGGTGCTAGTTGATGCAGTAATGATGTTTTTGTTATCTTAATGTACCATCCTCCTGGAACACAGAGCTTTTTGTATAAATGAAAGGGAAGGTAATAAACTACTAATATATGTTCTTATTTACAGGTGATGGCTGGATTCACAGCGTTACAACAAATGGATGGAAACAACTTACTCATCTGCCTAAGAGTAGGCCTAGGTACACAAAAATAAATAACATTTGCTGAAATCTAGACATTTCAAATTAAGGAGTTCTGAATTACTTGACAGTGTTTTTAAACTACGTTATATAAGAATACTTTACAAATATTTCACAAAAATGAATGCAGCGTGATTGAATAGCTTGCACTCCTTCCTTACACAGCTTCAACCAGATAAGGCATTACTTTGTGTTTGTTACAGTTGAATTATGCTTATTTTCATTAAATATTTTAATGCAAATTAACCTTTTTATACAAGAAAATTTATATTGCTTAACTTTTGAGGAATTTCATAGCAGAGGGGAATTAAACAAGCTAGTTAATGATGACACATATTGAGAAACGTGGGGAAGACAACAATTAAAATGCTGTCAGACCTTTTGGGATCCAAAACAATTATAAATAGCTCTTGTTTTGTTTTGGTTTTTTTTCTCTGAGCAGAAGCAACTAATCATGATCACAGTTTTGCAAAGCTGACTTTAGTACTAAACAATACCACCTGGATTTAAGCAGCACAATCAAGGCCTGTAGAGTTGTTTTTTTAGTTCAGAGAACTTGAATGACAACCAAAAAAAACCTACCTCTAGGATGTATGTGGCTATACTGTCTGTTCCAGGCTCGGTTCCCCTTTCCTCTCAAGTTTAAGATTGCAGAAAAAGATCATTTCTGGCTATTTTATCCTATTGTAGGTTACTTTAAAATATAACACTGTTAGACCAAGTTTTCTGCTTTCTTATATCTAAAACTATTTTAAGCCTAAATAAACTCATACCTTAGCTTCATGGAATATTTTCTATCTTAACAGTCAGTGAACTGGAATGTGAAAACTGATGACTGCCTTACATAACTAAGCACATCATTAGCTGTCAAGGCTAATTAGTCTTCCTGTTAGATTCTTTATACGGATGGACTTCTAAAATTTAAATGCTGAAGTGCACTGCCTGCCCTTGTGTAATTCAGTTTTAGTTTTCGGTGCATCATGGAAAGGGACTGGGAAGGAGCAGGATGTGCTCTTTCTACAAGCAGCAGGCTGGGAACCTGCAGCTCAGCCTTTACTCTGCAGTTAAGCTGGAATGACACTGGTGCCAAACATGGTGCTGGCACTTGACTCTTGAGCCCCAAGGGGCTTACAGGCAGCTCAATAGCAGATCTCTTACTGGGCTGCGAAGCTTCCCTGTCACTTCACTGTGCTGGCAGAGAGGCTGCTGAGCAATCCACCTGCCTTGCTGCTGTGGAAGCACCAAAAAAGGGCAACTGAGACTGCTACTGCTTGCTTTGCTGTGCACGCAGCCCTGACGCTGAGAGAGTGGAGCCATGGGGTCCCATCTGATGACAGTCTGAGAGTTCCCTCCAATTCAAATGTGTCTTGCTGTTCTCTCTGCCTTCAGACTTTGGTGTACAGTTTGGTAGGCTGAGGACTGTTGCCCTTCATTGATCTAAATCTTTAATGAAGTAAATGACAGTCCACCACCACTTTTTTAAAGGAAGATATTTCAGTAACATTTTTCAAGAAGTCTTGGAAACAGATGAAAGAAGCCACACCAAAAACCTGTCCATACATTGAATTAGTCTGAATGAGTTGCTCACACGCTTTTAACAGTAGGACTTAAAATGTTCTGGTGTTAATACTTAAATGTGTACTTAGATTATGTATTTCTCTCATAATACACTGTGCACCATACGTGTTAATATATTTTCTTTTTGCTTCTGCAAAATTGTTTCTCACTGAATTCTTTAAAGAACGGTTCCTTTAGTTTCATTCAGCCTCCTTTTTCCAATAAATTGTCTCTTGATTCTGTATTGGTAGAAAAGAATATATTTTTTTCCGTCCATAAATTGTGCTTTAGAAAACGTTTTGCATGCCAAGTTAATTAACAATTTGTATGCTTAATTTACAAATTCCTAGTGTTTGCATTACCGTGTAATTCTGTTACTCTAGATAGAAGAGCTATGTAAAAGGTTACATGAATTTAGCTTCTGTGTAATTTCAATAACATGCTTTATTAGAATGTTTAGGTGCTAAGTTAGAGCAGCTGTGAGAGGACATAAACTCTGTCAGTCTGTAGAAAAATGCGTCAGGTTGCAAGATAGGATGGCAACAAGGTGAAGGCAGGAAAGGCTTCCCAGTGTTCTTCGGTGATGAAGTCCAGGCCAGAGTTTCCCTAAGGCAGATAAGGCAGAGACAGATCTATCCACAGGTATGAGGAAGAGAAAAGGTGGGACACAGTTTAGCCTGAGGAGAACGGTGAATAATTATTGAAATGAATGGAGTAAGAAAGTGAGAATGTTTCCTTTTGCACAAAAGTTGTAGCTGTATGTGTTATTTTGGTTAAGTAAATGTAAGGGGCCAGAGCTCTGTGGCAATAATTATCCTGTGACAGTTACTTCAGTGGTGATACACCAGTAGAAAAGTAATAGATTTTGATCTGCTAGCAATAAAAAGTAAATCTGGCAAGGTGTAGCTACTGAAGTAGCAGAATCATTGTTATGGCAAGATTATATACGCCAACTTTTTTGTTTTGCTTTTGCTGTTGTTTTTTATACTATCTGCTTTTATATGTACCACACAAATTACTTGTGGACATGGTATAAGTCATTGATGCACGGAAAATGACCCCCATGAGATTTGGGGTAAGCATAAAATTGATACGAGATAATCTGTGCTGTGAAGCTCTCATCCTAGTGTTGAGGGATAAGAGTCAGTACTAAAAATGGCACGGTTTTAAAACACATACAATTATATTCATGGATTAAAGAAACAGGATAAAGGCTGTTTTGGCAACAGCTTGCTTTCTAAAATATTTCCACTGCAGCTTTTTGTTGCACCACTGATACATGAGACAAAGTATATATAGCTACAATACAGCTAAGTCGGGTAGTGACAAAAATGTATTGGTCTGCATGAAATGTAATCATTCACCAAAATTCTCATGAGAAGGATAGTCACACTGCTCTCTCCTTTTATATTGTTAAGTAATTGAATAATAATGTAATATTCTAAGGGATTGGTTTAGTTTTGAAAACCTTTTTAATAATGTCTTTGTCTTGGTTTTCTAAAAAGTGGGGGTTATGTTACAGTACTCTGCATGTCCATCTGCCACTCTCTCCTGTATATGTTTGGAATCAATTGTCCCATCTGAGTAATATTTGACAACGCAGAAACCTCAGAGGTACTTCCCAGAGTATTGCTCTGTGCAAATAAATGGTCAGACAGAAAAGAATGACTCATAACAGGCTTCACTCCAGTGGGGCTGAGGGCTCACTAGCAAAGAAAGTCTTCCTTAAGACACAAATGATGAAGCAGCAGCTTTATTGTTTCCCCAACAGTGCAAGTTGTAAAATTAATTATTTCAAATTTTGCAATTCTTCTTGGTAAGTGGTGTGAGAAGAATGAGACTTCAAGGCTCTCTGTGCACAAGTAATGCAATCAGGACTGAGCAAAGGTGACCTTTCCATTTTAATTAAAAGGAACGTAGATCCACCTAACAGAAGAGTTGTGAAAAGAAACTTGAATATGAGGAATGTAGGAAAGTATGTGAGGTAGTTAATATGCAGGTGTATTGCATAAAAATATTTAACTTTTAGAATTGTTTTGCTGATAACACACAGCTGCTTGTTGTTATTTGGCCACTAATCTTATTCACAATGCTATTTCTAGACTGTGGCATACAGCCTGCCTCGGAAAAGAAGGAGAGGTGATGGTGTTTGGTGGAAGCAAAGATGACTTGCACTTCATGGACACGGTCAGTAAACTGAATAACAAAATCCCAGCACTATAATTAATATAATTGAAATCAAATGAAGTTAATACAGTTGCTGCTATAGAATCATAGAATTGCTCAGGTTGGAAAAGATCTTCAAGATCATCGAGTCCAACCACAACCTAACCATGCTGCCCTAACTAACAGCCCTCTGCTAAATCATGGCCCTGAGCACCACATCCAAACGGTTCTTAAACACATCCAGGGATGGAGACTCAACCACCTCCCTTCCAGTGCTTAACAACCCTTTGAGTGTAGAAGAAGTTTTTCCTGATAGAAGGATATGAGAGGATGTGACTTTAGGTGTTCCTGGAAGGTAATTTAGAAAGGGTTTTTCTTGTCTTTGTTAGGCTCATAAAAAAAGTCTACTATTCAGATTCTTTCTAAGTAATTATTGAAATGCAATTTAAATCTTTGGATGTAGTGATAGGTGTCATTTTGCTGTAGAAAATAGCAGTATTTCTGAGAAAAGCTGTTTGTCATTTACATGCTTGTTTTCTTTCCCTCCATCAGGGTCACTGCAGTGACTTGTTGATATTTCAGACGCAACCTTACTCACTTCTCAGGTGAGCTGAGGCTGTGGGCACTGCGACATCGCTCTGGTGCTGTTTTTACACAAACATTTTAATGTAATCCTGTGTAGGCAGGTAAACTATAAAATGACTCTCTTAATAACCTTTGAAGCATACAGTGTATGATAATCCATAGCAGTTTAAACACCAGTGGTGTCTAATGCTCTGTCTCTTGCACGTGCGTGCACTACACGTGTACTGAACATCACAAGAAACTTTTACTCAACACCACTCTTTTGACTCTGAGTTATAGACAACTTACCTAAATCATAGAGTCATAGAATGGCCTGGGTGGCAACGGAGCACAGTGCTCATCCAGTTCCAACCCCCTGCTATGTGCAGGGTCACCAACCAGCAGCCCAGGCTGCCCAGAGCCACATCCAGCCTGGCCTTGAATGCCTGCAGGGATGGGGCACCCACAGCCTCCTTGGGCAACCTGTTCAGTGCGTCACCACCCTCTGGGGGAAAAACTTCCTCCTCATCTCCAACCTAAACCTCCCCTGTCTCAGTTTAAAACCATTCCCCCTTGTCCTGTCACTGTCCACCCTCACACACAGCCATTCCCCCTCCTGTTTATACGCTCCCTTCAAGTACTGGAAGGCCGCAATGAGGTCTCCCTGGAGCCTTCTCTTCTCCAAGCTAAACCAGCCCAGCTCCCTCAACCTTTCCCCATAGGAGAGGTGCTGCAGCCCTCTGACCATCTTAGCGGCCCTCCTCTGGACTTGTTTCAAGAGCTCCACATCTTTCTTGTGCTGGGGCTCCTAGGATCTTTTTATTTGAAATGTTCCTTTTTTTTCCCTACCTCTTCAGGTTGTGCCTTGACTGCATTGGTAAGAACGCAGCCCTCCTGAACAACCAAATCCCCTGTTTGCCATCCAAACTTCTGCAGCAGGTGCTGAAAAAAATAACCTTCTGGGCTGCAGTGAACCACCGGCAGGAGAAGAAAGCAGAGACGGAACGGCAGTGCCAGCTGAGCACCACATGAGCAATGGCCACACAGCTGCTGAACACTTCGGTTTCTTCACAGCGTACAGCAAAGTCTTTTGTTAGTGAACTTTCCTAATGCTACAGAACAACAGTATGTTCAGCTGAGTTTCTAAGTGAAGTCTGAGAACGGGGAAATCCTTTTCATGGAAAACGTTTTGTTTTCTGCGCCATAGGAAATTGAGAAAATTTCATTTGTATGTATTGTTAACTTCTGCTGTTGTGGTCTTAATGAGACAGCCCATACAGCTCGTCCTTTCGGAAGGTGACGTGCCATCCAATGTATTCAGTTGACCAAAACGTGGCTTAAGTGACAAACCTTACCGCAGCCTTACGGCACAGCCTTCTGAAAAGCGAGCGGAGCACTGCCCGTGGGAGAGCCACACCTGGCATAGCACCGCCGCTCCTCTCTGTTAGAGCCACCCAACCGATGGGTGACGCCTGGCTGAAGGCAGAGCCGGGCGCCGCCCCGGGGCTGGGAGCAGGGCCTGAAGGGAGCCGCAGCCGGAGGGGAGGGAGCGTTACACCGCCTGTCAGCACCGAGCCCTTCGGGACAGCGGTTGTGCGTTGTATTTGGAACGTGTCACGTTTCTATTTAATCGTTGTTGAAAAAAAAAAAAAAAAAACACGTTTATTTATTGGTTAAAGAAGAACGGCTGTAGTACTCGCTATTTTTCTGTTTCAGATACCTAGTTAACAGGAGCGCGGTCATTAAAATTTTATAGAGAGTTGAAGAGCGACCCGTTTGGGCGGCTTTGTGACAATGGGGAACCTCCAACCCCCCGGCACTGCACGCCCCGCCTCCGGCACGTGGCGCAGCACCTGCCCGCCTGCGGCCCCTCCCCCGCCGGCCGGAGCGGCGCCTGCGCGGTGCGGCCGGAAGTGCGGCCCCGGCGGTTGTTGGTGCTGCGCGGGGCCCGCGGAGGTCAGGCGGGGGGTGCGGCCGGGCCGGGAGCGGGGCTGCGGGGAGGCGGTGGGCCGTTCCGGAGGCACGGGCTGGCGTGCCGTGCGGGGTGCGGGGCTCGGGAGTCGCCTCGGGGCCGCTCGGTGCGGGGGGAGCGTGGCTGAAGGCCGCGGACGTCGTGTGGCGCGTCTTCTGTGGTGCACAAATAGCGCTGATGGCGGGGAGGGGTCGGTGCGGGTCGGGTGGACTTGAGGCAGAGGGGCGGGTAAGGGTCTCTGAAGTATAATTAACGCGCCAGAATCGCGTGCCGGGGTGCTGCGGTGTCGGTCGCTGAGGCAGTTGAGGCTGAAGTCGCTGTCAGCCCGCGCGGTGCGGCTGCGCGCGTTCCGTGGCCTCGCGAAAGGCCTTTCCCTGCCCGCACGGAGCACTGCTGCTCCCCCGGCCGCCTCAGTCCGCCCCAAGGCTCCGGCAGGTGACGTGCCCGAGGCCCGCGGCTGCCACCTCCCAGCTGGTGCTGCCCTGGGGCTCCTCCTGCGCCCTGTCGGTAGGTTCGGGCCTTCCGCCCGCGGCGTAATGCAGAGAGGGGCTCTGCTTTGTTCTGCGATGTAGGTGAGGTCCCGCACTGCGCAGCGCGGATGGTTTCTGGGGAGGAGGCTTAGCTTTGGAGGCCCAAAACGGTGACTCCGCTCCTCCCTGGCAGCCTTTTCCAGCGCCCGACTGCTCTTCCTGAGAAATAATTTTTCCTAATGTAGCCAACCTGACCTTCCCTGACACTACTTGAGGCCAGCACCTCTCCTGCTGTCACCATTACCAGGGAGCAGAGGCCAACCCCCACCTCACCACCACCTCCTGCCAGGGAGCTGTTGAAAGCAATGAGGTCTCCCCTGAGCTCCTCCAGACTCAGCAGTCCCAGTTCCCTCAGCCACTCCCTGTAAGACATGTACTCCAGACCCCTCACGGCTCTGTTGCCCTTCTGTAACTTTCCTGAGTGATATGAAAGCTTCCTTCACTGAAACATCATTCTGAAAGACAACAGCATGTGGTTTATCACCTTTTTTTTTAATTTGCTTTGGTTCTTTGCCTTCGTGGTTTTCAAAACTGTTATGTTATTCTATGTAGCACCAGATCAAAATGGCTGACGATAATGAAGACCTGCAGGCAGATGAAGAGCTCCCGGCTCCAGCTGAGGACAGCTTTGAGCAGCTGGAGAACGACAGCCCTGCAGAGCGCAGTGGGCACGTGGCAGTCACTGATGGGCACTGCATGTACGTCTGGGGAGGATACAAGGTACGCTCTTCTCTGTGCTACCCTGCCTGTCACCCGTAGTGCGGGTAATTATGTACTGTTTGTTTGGACGTGGCTCTGGAGGCATTCAAGGCCAGGCTGGATGTGGCTCTGGGCAGCCTGGTCTCATGGCTGGCAAACCTGCTCATAGCAGGGGGGTTGAAACGAGATGATCATTGTGGTCCTTTTCAACCCAGGCCGTTCTATGATCCCTCCTCTAAAAAACAAAAACTCCAGTTATAAGAGTAGAACATACAACCTGCTATGGAATGTGCTCCCTGCAAAGTGGTGGTTTTTGTTACATCGTTGTCAGCACAACTGTATATTGCATGTTACCCATCACAAGTTGGTTATTTAACATGTTGAGGTGTGTGCGTGGCAAGTGCAACCAAACCATTCTACAGTTTTGACAGGAATGAAAATGAATCATTTTTCATTTGGCAGCAGGCTCAGTGGGTGAATTGTAGCTCAAGACACAGCTTTGGTGTATTGCCATCCCTGGAGGTGCCCAAGGCCATAGATGGGCCCTGGGCAGCCTGAGCTGAGGGGCAGCCAGCTTACGGCGGGGGTGGGACTGGGGCTGGGGGCTGTGTGGTCCCTTGCAACCACACCACGCTGTGGTTCTGTGATTATTCTGGTGGTGTCATGGGAATGGGAATTATAATGAACGCTCTGGCTCCTTTGTGCACCCCAGCTGCCCTGCCTGGCATAAGAACACGAGTTGTAGCTTCTGTGTATCCCAACCTGTGGCCCTGCCAGGAGTTTGGTCCCCAGCAGAAACAGTAATAAGGTCCAAACTGCTGTGTGCAGGCAGGAGGTACAGGAGTGCAGCACGCACTGCTCCTGCTGTTTTTGCAGGTTGGGTCTCGGGGGGGCTGTAAACATTCAGAGCAGCCTGTAATTCAAGCATCCTTTTTCTTTTCTGATATGTTCTGCAGAATGCCCAAGTTAGGGGATTTTATGACTTCTATCTGCCTAGAGATGAAATATGGATCTACAACATGGAAACTGGAAGATGGTACAGTAAATAATTAACTTAATATTTTTTGTTTTATGGAAAATGTAAGTCTTAAATTGGTACAGTGACCACTCTGAGGATCTGTGGACAGAAGGGGAACTCCCTGACTTTTTTATTCCCACCTCTCCTACTGTTGCTTACATGTATGTGATATTTCCAAAGTCGTTATTTTGTGGTTTTTTCCATGTGAAAAACAAATTTTCACAGGAATGAGTGAGGTGAAGTGGGAGAGAGAGCTCAGGGAGTCAGTACAGGCAAATGTCAGCATCAGCATGAGATGTTTTGGGATGTCTGGTGTAGGATGCAACACCTGAATGCTGAATTTGTACCACGTGCTGGTGAAGAAAGCATTGTGGGTACCTTCTGTGTTTTAGTTCTTGTCCTTTTCATTAAGTATTTATGCTGCCAAAGAAATTGCTGTGTCTGCTAAGACCAGTAAGGGCCATAAAGTTGTGTGGAACTGCATGCCTGAAAGTGCAGGAGGAGAAGGGAACATGCTGGTCTGATGCTGTAGCTGGCCGGGGCCACCTCAGTCTCTTCGGTGCTTAGCAGAAAATGCAACTTCAGCACTTCTTGCAGCTGTCAGAGTGGTTTGGGACAGCCTTAAGTGTGGAGCTGAAGCTTATCTTTGTGTTTATAGTGTTTACAAACGTTAAAGAAAAACAGTAGCACGTTAAAATTTGCAGTTTAGACAGGTGCGGCCTTTTTGCCTGAGGATCTTCTGGGGTATGGAATGAGAAGAGCACCCTGAACTCCTGCACTGGGCAGACAGGATTCCTCCCCCAGAGACCACATGATAATTAAGATGTCTTTTCCCCACCCCACCTCCCCATAGCGCTTGCCTGGTATGTGGGTCTGTGTGGGTCTGAAAAACTCAGAGCTGAGTGCTCCGCAGTGATCTGTCAGAGTTAAAGATGCAATGGTGGTGGTACAGATTTCCACTCCAGACAGAATTGTTACTGTTTGTTTTGGTCAAATGTAATGTTTCAATCTGTGCTTGTAGGAAGAAGAGTAAAACAGAGGGAGATGTTCCACCCTCCATGTCTGGAAGTTGTGCTGTGTGTGTAGACAGGGTGGTGTACCTGTTTGGAGGACACCATGCACGTGGCAACACAAACAAGGTCAGTAATTTAGTAAACCCTTTCTCACAAATAAGTTCCTCATCGTTAGCTTTTGGTCTCATTCTGTACAGAGGTGGACTTTTCAGTTACTTAAAGTAGATGCACAGCAGGAAATGTATCACCTTCACAAATCACAGAAGCATTTTCTTCTGAATTGCTGGACAGACTGGAAATAGTTTCAGAGCTTGAATGCTAATAATGGGATACTGAATGTGGATTCAGGCACTGTGTGCTCCGTGGCTTCACCTACTGGCAAGCAGATAACAGCTGTCGTGCCCTGTCAGCAGCTTCCTCAGGTGCAAACTAATTGAAACCATGTTTTGATGCTTACCTGAGAGATTTGGACTAACAAAATTTGGTGCTTACCATGTGAATTTATTGATTTTTCCATTCAGGTGATTAGTTGGCACACTTCTATCCATACAGTGTGTTAGTTCTCTGCAGCACGTCAGATAATCTGTTTTCCAAGCTTGAGGTTGGCCTCCAGCTCTGCACCACTGCTCTCTGGTGGCTTTCCAGCACAGAGAAGCACTGTGACCTGTTAGCTGTTTGGATGGCACTTGCTCTGGAGCAGTTCACCCTGTAAATTGTATTGCACCGGTGCTTCCAAGTTTGCTTCTTTGAGAGATGGAAATTTGCAGAGGTCACTGAATTAATATCAGGAGGTGTTGTGCAAGCGCTTTAAGAACGCTTTTTGGAATTCCTCTTTTAAGTTACGGGACAGTTGTGACGTTGTGCACACCTTCAGTTTGTTCCATTGCAGCTTCTGGATGGTCCCACTCCGTGTGCGTGGTCCTGTGACTTTCCTAAGAGGATGTTTGGGGCCCGAGTCTGCAAAAAGATCTTTGGGTCCACACTTCATTCCAAATGTTGTCAGTGCTCTGTGCAGTGAGGGAGAGAACTCACGTAGTGCTTCTGTACCAATACATGCTAATTACAAGTTGTTATTGTAACATCAGTCAGACTTAAGCTCTAAGCTAACTGTTTGGGTAAAAGAAATCTTTTTATTTTCTACAGTTCTACATGTTAAATTCCAGATCCACGGACAAAGTGCTGCAGTGGGTCAGAGTAGAGTGTCAGGGGGTCCCCCCTTCATCAAAGGACAAACTTGGCGTGTGGGTTTACAAAAACAAGTAAGGCTCCAGCAACAAAGCACAGCAATCCTTGTGTGTGTGTGTGTGTGTGTGTGTGTGCTTTTCATCAATCCCAGCCTTGTTGTTGTTGTGTCTTTTTGTTTGAACAAGAGCTACAGCAGGACTTCTTGCCTGCAGCGCAAACCTACTTCGGGAAGACGCTGGATTTTTTCCCCAGCCTTTTAAATCTGCTCTGTCCTTTAGCTGTTTCTAAATGAAAAACCTCACTCCCAGTCTGTGTATGTGTAAGACACAAAGTATCCAAGTGAGTCACAGTGCAAAAAATGAGCTCCTTGCAGGCAGATCTTCCACAGTGCCTTCTTGTTCTGTTGTTCTAAAGAATGCTTGCTTATATCAGTGTCCTTCTTGGCAAGGACAGAGAAGCCTGTTTTGGGATTCCCATTATACACAAAATGCAATCTGTTGGTCATATCTTGGGGAACAGCTTGTTTGTGTGTCTTTGATTTGAGAGCAGGAGAGCAGGAAGCCATTTCAATAAAAAACGTAAATTGCTTTTTCAGCAATGCGTGTTCTTAATTCTGCCTGTTTTGTGCTGGTTGCATTTGCTGTGGGATTCACTGCAGAGAAAGGAGAGCTTGCAGAGTGCCCACGGTGTTACTTTCCAGATTCCAGGCATTGAGAGAGAGTTCACTGTTAGATTTGCAGGGCCAGAGCTGTGGCAGTGTTGTTGGCTGTATAGGTTGTTCTCTTCGTTAAGACTTTCTGGCAAAAGCACAGGCTCCTGTGCAGAACAGGCACTTGAGCTCTCCCTTTCAGCCCTCTCCTCTCTGGGTGGCTTCTCTCTTTTCACCTACACACTGTGTACATTCCTTTGGCTTCTCACCAGACTGTCTGTGAATGTTTGGGGATTGGGGAAATTGAGCAGCACACTTGGAAAGGGCAGAGGCAGGAAGCTTCAGGGGCAGGCACCCATAGTTCTGTGTGAGAGCCCTGATAGGGAAGGCTGGAGCACAGGGACCAGGCAGCAGGCCTGTCAGCTTTGCTTTTGGAACAGCAGCAAAGCTCAGCAGCCTGGGGACTGGGAAACACCTACAGAAGGGTTTTGTGTAGGTGGTGGGGTTGGTTAGGCAAGAAACAGGGCCTCACACCTGGAAAACTTGCACTGTTGATGTATTGGAAATAATGAAGTCAAAGGTGCTTCCCTGACTTCAGTCTGAGCCCAACCTTTACAGAGCTTTAATTTGCAGTGAGAAATGTGATAACATTTCTAACAGTTCTTGTTGCATGTTTTGTTTCAGGCTAATCTTTTTTGGAGGCTATGGTTATTTTCCTGAAGGGAAACAACGAGGAACCTTTGAATTTGATGAGACCTCTTTTTGGGTAAGCAAACCTTCTCACCTTGAAGTTATTTCTGTTGACATCTAATATTTCATTAGTGCTTATTAAAATTTGCTTCTTCGTAATTATTTTTAAAGAATTCAGGTCTTCCAAGAGGGTGGAATGACCACGTGCATGTTCTGGACACTGAAACATTTACTTGGAGCCAGCCTATAACTACGGTAATTACTGTTCTTACATCAGTTAAAGTTACAGCGCTTCAGAAATTCGTGCCATATCTCTTCCAGCAGCCTGTGAAATCAAACATGACTCTGCCAGGCCTGGCTTACTGCTTAAATTTAAGTTAGAATGGGTTGCTGATGAACGAAATCCTTCCTAACCTCTGTGCCTCCACCTGGCACAACTTGAGGCTGATAACAAATGCTGGTTTACATTGTTTACGTGGCTTCTCCCTCCTCTCCAAAAGCAAGAAGCTTGCCTGTCCTTTGTTCTTTCTCTCTTCATCATTTTTTCCCCACCGAGTTGCTTTCTTTCATGCTTCGGTGGCCTTGTTCTTAAGGGGAGCTCAGGGAAACAAAGTTCATGGTTTCCTGTCATCCCCACTGCAGCATGACAGCTCCTTGTGTGTCGCTTGGCTGCTGGATCCTTGTCAAAACAAAAAGCTCTGCAATTGCAAATAGGCTCCATTTAAAGTGTCCCAGCAGTATTCAGGAACAGGCAAATGGAGTGAGGCTGCCACAGGATTGGAAGAAATTAAATGTGAGATAAGCAGCTCCTTGCTCAAACTACTGAGGATTTGCTTTATCTTACTACCTAATGGGTCTCAGATATTTCACAGTAGTTCAATAAAAATCCTGTGTGACATTCATTATGTCGTTACCTTGTTTACAGTCTGAGGCCTTCTGCCTCACGCAGTTCTGCCCACAGAATGACTTTTCACTCCCTGCTCCTTGGTGACCTTAAGTCTGACCGTAGCTCAGGCCCTGCTCTCCTTGCCTGCCTACTTTGTGGGTCTGGAATGCTTTGCTGACCACTGTGGGTTTCTGTTGGAATGAGGTTTTCTTTTGTTAACGTATCTGATAGACTCCCCTTCTTATTTCAAGTTTTCTTTTCCCAGGGTAAAACTCCATCGCCACGAGCAGCTCATGCGTGTGCTACAGTGGGGAACAGAGGCTTTGTGTTTGGGGGCAGATACAGAGTAAGTCGCAGCCCCACTGAGCGCTGTGCTACCAAAACCCAGATGGAGTGCTTCAACCACGCTCTGCTTTGTTGTAGGAGTCCCGAATGAACGACCTTTACTATCTGAATTTGGATACTTGGGAGTGGAATGAAATGTAGGTACTAAAACTGCAGTTCTTTAGTGTGGAAAGCAGTATAAAGGTGTCATCTTTATTCACTTCTAATCAATCCAGTGAGGCTTAGTAAACTGCAGTGGGTGAGCAGACACAAGTAGGATTATTTCCCTGCTTTTTACCATCAGCATTTTTCAAGTCCTCATAGGAGCAAAACTCTTTTCACTTTATACACAGTAAAAACTTTGTGTTGGGTAGTGACCTGTGTGCAGTATGAAGCCACGTAGTTCAAAGACCTGAAAAATAACGAGCAGAAAAGAGCAGCGCTGTTTAGCCTTCGCACATCAGTGATTAATGGTGCTTTTATTGTAACACAGAATGGCGCAAGGCGTCTGCCCGGTGGGCCGCTCCTGGCATTCTCTAACACCCATTTCCTCTGATCATCTCTTTCTCTTTGGAGGATTCACCACTGACAAGCAGCCATTAAGTAAGTCGTTCCAAAAGGATTTTGTCTTTGTGTTCTTAAATAGGAGCCTGAACTACTGCCTAGTCACCCTGAAGTCTTTGTACATTCCTTCCACATCCTGTGATCCAATTCCTTGTGGCCAAGAGCTGAGTTGACAGAGTCAGAGTCACTGAGTGTGTGCAGACAGTGCTATTTACAGAGCTCGGGCTGCTCTAAAAACATCACGTGCAAATTGCAATTAGTAAGAGCTTTGCAGTTCTCCATCTTTCCTCCTATTAAAGTGCTGTTTTCAGACAGGCAGCCCAAAGCTTCATAGAGTCACAGAATGGCCTGGGTTGCAAAGGAGCACGGTGCTCATCCCGTTCCAACCCCCTGCTATGTGCAGGGTCGCCAACCAGCAGCCCAGGCTGCCCAGAGCCACATCCAGCCTGGCCTTGAATGCCTGCAGGGATGGGGCATCCACAGCCTCCTTGGGCAACCTGTTCAGTGCGTCACCACCCTCTGGGGGAAAAACTTCCTCCTTATCTCCAACCTAAACCTCCCCTGTCTCAGTTTAAAACCATTCCCCCTTGTCCTGTCACTGTGCACCCTCACAAACAGCCATTCCCCTAAGCTTCACAGGGTTTGTCCTGGAAAAGCTTGATTTGTTTATGAACAAAGATGCACTGTATTATAACAGAGTACGTGCTTACTACAGCAAACAGAACTAAAAGAATCCTGTTTGTATTTGGGTTTTGCTTGCTTTCAGGTGATGCTTGGATTTATTGTATCAGCAAGAATGAGTGGGTACAGTTCGAGCATAACTACTCTGAAAAGCCCAGGTATGGTGTACACTTTCTTGGAAACTTAGCAAAGAAAAAAGAGCGAGGGGGCTCTTCATGATGCCAGTGAGGGAGGACACGCATTCCTCCTCACACTGCTTGTCCTTCCTAGCGGCACAGTACTCTGTGTTAGCAGTTCCTACCCCACAAACACCGATATGCAACATCTGCACACAGCAGTGCTGCGCCCGGGGCAGGGAGAGGCAGCCAGCATGTAGCTCAGTACTTTGCTTGTGAGGCAGCAGGAAGCAGGGATTTGGGGCTGGATGTGCAGGCTGAAGGGGCCCTGAGCTGTGTGTGCCGGCACAGGAGCTGGCTGGAGCCCTTGTGTGCCTGCTGTGCCACAGACACACACTTCTCAGCATCCTTGTGCAGGGCTGGCCCTGTGCTCACCCAGGGTGTTTCTGTGTTCCATAAAGACCTACTGAGTAAATTAGAGGTGATGACCAGCGATTTAAAAAGCATTAAAACAATGGTGATGCATGCATAGGGCATTATAAACACCCGTGTCACGTGAGCTGTGACCCATCGTGTCTGGGGAAGAGGTTTGGGTGGGGGCTCAGCGAGTTGCAGCAGCAGTGGTTCCCAGTGTGTGCCCGTGGGCCTTGCTGCTGGCAGGGGTGAGGAGGGGTCTGTTTTTCAAAGCTGAGCTGCTACACCACAAGGCTTCCAGAGAGGTACAGGTTGTGTTCCTTCAGCCCTTTGACTCGAGGGGGACAGAGTCTGCTCTCACAGGCTGTATGTCCATTGCAGCCATCCTCCAGGAGTGCATATTTGATGTGTGCCCATACCTGCAGGCAGTTGAGCCCCGCAGCCCTGCTCTAACCAGAGCAGCCTGCACAGCTCATCATTGACTGGCCAGCAGTTCTCTTCCTCCGACCACGATCTCCTGTTGCGTTGATCAGTGCTGCAGGATAGTGCTGGGAAGGCAGACCTGCGTGTCACAGCTTTAAATCCAAACCCCACATGTGGCTTTTTGGGTGGAGTGGTGGTGTTGAATGCTGCCTTCTGTTTGCAGGCTGTGGCACACCGCTTGTGCAAGCGAAGAGGGAGAGGTGATCGTCTTCGGGGGCTGTGCCAACAACTTGCTCGCCCATTCTAAAGCTGTAAGTTTATCCCAAGCTTTGCTTTCCTTCTTGCACAGCCCTGCCCTGCCTGCAGGAGCTGCAATTCCTTAGCACTGCAGCAAGCGTGAAATGCTTCTCATCAGCACTGTGGTGCGGAGCTGGCAGACACATAAACAAAGCTCTAAGGGGAAATGTGCTGCCTTTCTAGAAAAGGTCACTATTCACTGTTTGAACACCTGTGGCTTGTTTCCCTCATGGTGGTGTTCACTTGGAGCTCTCATCTCCTGGCTCCTGCTTTAGCTTTGCCCAGTGCTGCTCACCAGGTGAGCTCAGCAGGCCCCTCCCAAAGCAGTTTCTTCACTGTGGTGCCCTGCTGAGGGCACGTGGCACAGAGAGGGTTTCTTTAGCCAGGACAGGGAGTATTATGGTCTGGAAAGTGACTGGGAGCAAGCACGGCTGTGCATTTTAATGTAAGAACCAGTGGGTGTCAGGTGGAACCAGCAAGTGGCAAACAAGAGTGGTGCAACACAGTCACGTCAGCCTTGAAAACAACAATAAAAGAGTGACTGCTGAGCCTGACACAGTCCCTGGGCCCAGAGGATCTCACGTGCAGCTCCCTGGAGACCTGGAAGTTCCAGCAGCACCCACAGGGTTAGGTTGCTGCTATTCCCTTTGCTGAGCTGGGTGCTGGCCAGGCAGAGCAGGACAGGGGGCACTGATCCACCTGTGGTTCCCTTGGTGCTAACTGCAGGCACCACAGGGTTTGGTGAGCAGTTCTGAGTCCAGCTTATGTGCTGCCTTTGTGGCTTACGTGAACTCCAGCCCCCAGACCTGTGCTGTGTCTGCCTTCCTCACCGGGGTCCCTCTGAGCCTTGGCTGCTTTGGTTCTGCTGTCATGAGGGGATCCACGCAAACTGATTCTCTCTCTCTCTCCCCCTCTCCCACGTGCAGGCTCACAGTAATGAAATCCTTGTGTTTTCTCTACAACCACGATCTCTCGTAAGGTAAGAAAGACTTCAACATTAAGCTGTGGTGTCCCCTTCTATAGCAGCTGGTGCAGGCTCAGTGCCAATTAAAATGCTTGAAAACATTTCTTCCCCTAAAGAGAGCTGAAACAACAGCAGCTGAGCATGGGGACAGAGCGAGATTCCATTCAGGATGGGCATGTGGCAGCGGAGATGAACACAAGCCCTAGCTAGCCAGCTGTAAATGATCATTAGCTCACCTTGCAGGACTCCATGCTAACGGCAGCTGTGTTCCCTCTCCCCCAGGCTGTGCCTCGAAGCAGTCATTTGCTTTAAGGAGATGTTGGCCAGCTCCTGGAATTGCCTCCCCAAGCACTTGCTGCACAGCGTCAATCAGCGCTTTGGAAGCAACAACACCTCGGGCTCCTGAGCCCTCCGTGCTGACAGCTCTGAGCGGTGCATGGATGATCAATTCTAAGATGTAATAATTAATTGTACCACGTGTGGCAGACATGAAACCTGTATAGATGAAATAGCTGTACTGTAGGTAGTGCTTCCCGCCTTGAAGTTGCATGTGAATGGCCTAGAGAAAACCTATTTTTGTGTAAAGATGTTTGCAATAAATGTATTTAATGCAAGCAGAGGTGGATGCTGTGCTTCAGCCAAACCAAGTTGTGGGTTTGTCCACCGTGAAGTACCTGTGAGGGCCAACCCTGAGCAAAGTGAGGTGTGGATACGTGGAAATAAGGCTGCCTGGGGTCCCGGTTGGGGCTGTGGATGGCAGTGGCTGTGCAGGAGATGCTGCAGACACGGGGAGGAGCACTGCTTTAGTTTGGGCTGAAGGGTGCTGTGATGGGTGAGTCCTGTTTTAGTCTGTGCTGTTAGGAACTGCTTAGCATACTTTGCCACAAAGGTCAGAGAAACAGGATTTGATAATTGTACGTGACCCAAATTGCTGAACTGTTGTAAACCTTCAGCTGTGAAAGCACCACGACTCTCTGCTTGGTTCTAGTTTGGTTTATGAAACTCTTATGTGTTGTGGAACTTCAATTGTGAACCTGAGGTGGCAGGTATTCTGCCCTGAGCCCGTGTCAGCTGTCAGGAACTGCAGAGCTCACCTGCAGCAGAACAGCCTGAGCCACGGAGCTCAGCCTGGTGGCAGCTGGGGCGCAGAGCAGGCTGTGCTGCTGTTGGGAGTGGGTTACATCTTGGTTAGTGAAAAAAGTCAATAAACAACCGACTTGTAGGACACAACAAATCCTGCATTGTAATGTGTGCGCTCATTTCTTTCCCAAGCTTTAGGTGGGGCTTCGGTGAGTGCTCCTGGTGGGGAGAGAGTTTGAGACCTCCAGGCGATGCTGATGAGCAGCTGCACGTGGACTCATTCTCCTGTTCTTTTGCACAGTGGTGAGAGTTACACAGCAGAGTGGTGCTGCTGGGAGCTGGGCAAGTGCCAGAGCTGGAATTTGTATCTCCATGCTGTGTTTTGGGGAAAATAACCATCTTTTCTCAAGTGAAGCATTCTGCGCTGAGACATCTCTACGAGGAGCTCTGATCTCCTGCAGGGGAAGGAGGCAGGTGAGGTGGAAACAGAACATCTCATGTGGTGCTGCAGGAAATCAGGGCACACCTTAGCCCAGAGAAGGGTGGGGAAAGCATGAGAGAGCACACAGCTTGACAGCACGCCACTGACCAGAGGCCAGCAATTTACTTCCATGTTTTGATGCTATTTATAGCAATGGAGTTGTCAGAGTCCATCTAAACTGCGATGGAGGAACTGGTCCACATCTGCTCGCTACCAGGGAAGCTGAATTCAGCCGCAGGGCAGCAGTGAGGGCAGGGCTGTCTGCCCCACCTCCAGGCTCCCATTGCGACTGCACAGCTGCAGGTGGGTGGTGGAACTCAAATACCCATTCACTTCTTCTTCCTGTTCAGCAGATTCGGTGCAGACACTTTCACTTTACCAGGAATATTTCTCGATAAGTCGGTATCCTACAAAACATCAGAGAGGATAAAAAATGCATTTCCAAGCACCTTCCTCCCCAGATGGTGTTTGTGAGTCAGCCAGCATGAACCACTGTGCCTGCTGCTGCTCACTCTCCCCCCAGACAGTGGGAGCAGAAACGGCCTCCCAAAACCAGGGGGTTTTATGCAGATGATGCTTTTGTCAGACATGATTCTGATCAACAGAGACACAAAACAGAAACCTACAGCCCAGTGATGCTGGCGAGGCTCACGTTCTATGAACTCCTCCCACCCTAAGCAGTAAATCTCCCCCAGCAGTACAGAGGAGCACAGCTGACCTTTCCAAGAAGGCCAATGGCATCCTGGCTTGTATCAGGAATGGTGTGGTGAGCAGCACTGGGGAAGTCATCCTGCCCTGTACTCAGCACTGGTGAGGCCTCACCTCAAGTACTGTGTTCAGTTTTGGGCATCTCAGTACAGAAAGGACACTGAGGTGCTGGAGAAGGTCCAGAGAAGGGCAACAAGGCTGGGGAAGGGCTTGGAGAATATGGCCTATGAGGAGAGACTGAAGGAATTGGGGCTGTTTAGTCTGGGGAAAAGAAGGCTGAGGGGAGACCTTATTGCTCTCTTCCAATACCTGAAAGGTGCTCACAGCAGGGCAGGGTTGGTCCCTTCTCACTGCTGACAGGTGACAGGACGAGGGGAAATGGCCTCAAGTTGTGCCAGGGGAAGTACTGTTTGTATATCGGGAAACACTTCTTTTACAGAAGGGGTTGTTAAGCACTGGAATGGGCTGCCCAGGGAGGTGGTTGAGTCACCATCCCTGGATGTGTTTAACGACCCTTTGGATGTGGTGCTCAGGGCCATGATGGAGCAGAGGGCTGTTAGTTAGGGCAGGATGGTTGGGTTGAGGTTGGACTCGATGGTCTTTAAGGTCTTTTCCAACCTGAGCAATTCTATGATTCTATGATCGTAACACACTCGTTCTGTGAAGGATTTACCCCCACCATGGCACCAGTGGACCATTTCCCTGCTCACCTTAACGCTGCGGAACAGGTCTTTTTCTCTTGCAGTAGCTTCTTTGGATTGCATGAAGTTATGCAAGGCAATCTTTGCAGCTGTAAAAACATGGGAAAGATTTGAAAATTGAAACGTGCTCTGGCATCCAGTGCTGAGGATTCAGCTTCTTTAATACAGTACCTTTTCCTTTCTTTTGGGTGCCTGGAGTGAGCTTGACTTTGTACCTTTCAGAAGGAAAAGTTTCCGTCAGTCCCAGGGCCGGCTGCCCCCAAACCTCCCCCCAGCAAAGGCTGCAACTCACTTGTAGTTCGTCATGGCTGTGTAGGGAGCACAGATGGGCACAGCAAAGAGCAGGATGTCCTCAGCGTGTGGCTGGCCTGTCAGGGAGTCCAGCAGGGCTGTGCCATCCTGAAGGGGAAGGAGGCACACTGTGACAGCAGGAGCAGCACCCAACCCAAAACAACCATCCCATGTCATGGGGAAGCTGAACACTGTTCCCTCCACACCACCCACAGGTGCCATTTGTCAAACTTCCCACTGGGGTTACATAGGTGTGATAAATTTAGGCTCATCACTCCCTTCACTGGTATTTAATTCCCAAGCCATCACTCATGACAGATCAGCCTGGAGAAGAGAAGGCTGCGGGGTGACCTCATTGCAGCCTTCCAGGACCTAAAGGGAGTCCATAAACAGGAGGGGAGCCAACTCTTTGAAAGGGTAGATAACAGCAGGACAAGGGGGAAATGGTTTTAAGCTGAAGGAGGGCAGATTGAGGTTGGATGTCAGGGGAAGTTCTGCACTCTGAGAGTGGTGAGGTGCTGGGACAGCTGCCCAGAGAGGCTGTGGATGCCCCGTCCATCCCTGGAGGTGTTCAAGGCCAGGTTGGATGGGGCCCTGGGCAGCCTGGGCTGGGATTACATGTGGAGGTTGGTGGCCCTGCCTGTGGGGGGGGTTGGAGCTTCATGATCCTTGAGGTCCCTTCTAACCCAAGCCATTCTGTGATTCTGTGATTCTATGATTACTGAAGTCACACCACTCAAAGCAGGACGGACCTCAGTTTTCAGTGACCCAAATGAGACTCCCAAATGCAGTCACATCTTCACAGGGTCACCAAAAGGTCCCTCCTACCGTTATCATTTAATTAAAGGATTTAAAGAACCCAGCTAATGACCAGCCTTGGGCAACACCCACAGCCTGTAATTATACGACACTTTGAAGCTTTTTTTTCTTCTAAAGTATATAAACTTCTGAATCAAACAGCACTACCTCAGCCTGTGTCACCTTCCAGCCCAGAGCCACCTATTACTAAGCAGTGCAAAGACCTCCAAAGATGGGGGCCAACCTTCAGTTCAGACAGTTTCCATAAGGTAATGTGGTATGTGATAAGCAGTGTAAGAAGAAGGCTGGGTTCAAACAGCCTCGAGCACACAGGGAGCCCGAAGAGCAGCACCAAACCCTTCTGGAGGGCTCAGCACATGAAGCTCCATGCCAGCCCCAACCTGCTGAGTGCCAGGTTTGTGCCCCTGGTCCTGCTGACACAGAGCTGCGTGCCACAGCACAGCCAACAGCTCTGAGGGGGATTAAACCCTTCTCAGCACATTTTGGAGTTCAAAGACAAGAGCATTTACCTCCACTCCCGGCTGATCCTGGTCTTGCTCATCCTATAAACACAGAAAAGGAGACAGAGCTGAAATGAACACATTCCTGCTTGTCGATCCCTGAGCCCATGGAGAAAATAAGTTCTTTTATCAGCAGTACCCAAAAAGCCAAATTCTCAATGCAGAGACAAATTGTTTTAAAGGTAAAATGAGCATTTCTGCGTGGGTGGGGGGAAGGCTATTTCTTTCAAAACTCCTCATTAGCTCAGCACACTCCAAACTGGGAGGAGAGAGATGGGCTGTGATTCAGAGATACTGACTCACAACGTCAGAGCTGGGGAGCTCTCAGCTGCACTTCAGCTGCACTGAGTGGGAGGCACTGACTTAACCGGATCCTCGGCAGCCTGGTGGTGTACTCAAACCCTCCTCCCGCTGGTGCTGGGAACACAGCATGCACGTGGATTGCTGCAGGGTTCTTTTGCTGCTTCTGGAAACCAAAGGGCTCCTGGAGACAGGGCTTTAGGCATGCTCATCTCCACCAGTGCCCCTAAACCAGCTCAGCCACCTGGGCAGAACTGCACTACACAGCACCAGGAGACAACAGCAGTGAGTGAGAAGGAACAGATGTGTGGACAGGAGAGGAGAGGCAGCACACTGCTCACCTTCTCATCCTGCTGCTCCTCCGGGGCCAGGTCCTCTGACTCATGCAGAACAACGACTCCTGGCATCATCTCCTTGCCCCCTCCAGCACTGCGATGCACAGCCTTGGATTTCTGCTGTTGTTTCTTTGCCTGCTCTTCTTTCGTCTTCCCCTTTTTCCCTTTTTTCCCTTTCTCCTCTTTGTTTGACCCTGCAGACTGGCGTTGCACAAAGGAAGCAGTCAGAGCCAGCAATTGCAGCACTGCAGGGAGGCAGAGCTCCTTTCACTCACCCCCAGCAGCTTCATGATGAGCTCCCGGTCCTCCTCATCCTGGTCCTTGTACTTCTCCTTCATCTTCTTCATTTTACTCTAGAGATGAAAGTGCACCAACAGCTTTAGAAACTGACTTTTGCACAGCTTTGCACCCATAAGGAACTAAACGCTGTGCCCACACACACACACCCCTTTTAGGCCTTCCAAGCCTCTCTCTGAGCAGTTCAGCAGTAACCAAGGGACTGTGGATTCAGTGAGAGCAGCACCGTGTGCTCAATGCTTTCAGAGCAGCACCTTCCTTCCAAAACCACCGAGAGCTCCACCTTCAGTCTGAAACTATGGGGCACCACAGACATCTCAGGGAAACCCCAAATTGCTCCACGTGTGGGGGATGAGCCTACATTTCATGTGGTAATGGCTCAGCTCATGGGTAAACCTGCTCACCTTCTGTCCCCGTTTGATGGGCTGAGGGGCTGGCACGCCCTTATTGGTGTTGGGAGGGGGGGGGACGCTGCGTCTCCGTGTCCTTCTGCCTCTCCTCGGGTGGATCCAAGTTCTCAGAGTCACTTTGCTGCTTCTTTTTCTTCATTTCTCTAAGGAAAACAAGCACTTGACACAACACCTCTCGCTGCCACGAAGGAGGCTGCTGCTCTCCTGCCAGCACTACCACTTTGCTTCCCAGCCACAGGGAGCCTGAGGCACATCCACTGGAAATTACCCCTCATTAAAACCTCAAACCTATGGCTATGCAAAGAACTCCATTAACTGCTGGGAGCTGGAACCCCCACCTGTGAGTGATCACCTCCCACAGCCTCCCAGCCCCTCAGCTGCTGGCTGGCCAGTGACATCTGTGACACAGCCGTGTTCACAGGGCTCCTGTCAACCAGTCCAAACCCAGATGGAGGAGGATTTCTAGGTTTCCAGATGACAAAGAATGCACTGATGCCCTGATTCCATTCTCCAATCCCACCCACACCGCTCCCTGGAGAAGGAATGAGAAGGAGGAAGGAATTTGTCTCACCCCAAACACGGAGATGCTCTCACCTCCTCTCCTTGGCAGACAGATGCCTTCGCCCCTGGGACTTGCTGTCACTCTAAGAAGTGAAACACAGAGCACACCATGTCCAGCAGCAGGTGACACTGATTTTTGCCCCACACCTGAGCCAGGACCTTACCAAGTTGGGTTCCTCCTCTTTGGGGATGGTTTTCTGCAGAGATCTGCAGGGAGATCAAAATGGAGCCCGTCACAGGATGAAGAGCAACTCAACCCTGCACACACACCCACACCCCAGATGTAAGCTGGCCTGGTCACACAGCACCTGGCTTTCTACTTCTTCAAAAATTTAGCTTGGGTGAACAGAAAAGGGCAGCAATATTGGGATTTGGTTTACAAAGCAAGTCCTCAGATCTCTGCCAGACTGTCTCAAACACACACAACAATACAACAAGGGTAGCCTGTACATAATATACACTAAATGAAAACACACTACGTGAACGCCCTGATGCTGAGAGCCCATCACAACAGCCCTGACTGGCCACGGTATTCCCTACAAGGGCTGCCTGCTTCCAAACACTCAGTCACTCTGCTTTACATCCTCTGAGGAGTTCCATTTCCAGAGACATCAGGGAGATGAGCTCATCTCACAGCTACACACAGAGCAGTAGCTCAGCACCACTGACCCAGGTTTTTGGGTCTGAATGGCTCTGCAGAGAAAAGTGGGGCAGCCATCTTCCGAGGAGCAAAATCAGTGTGTGGGTGATGGAGGGATGCTTTGGCCAAAGCAGGCACTAACAAACAGGGACCAAAGAGCCAGACAGCCTTCACTGGGCAATGGGCAGCTGTGTGTGTACTTCAGGAGCGGGGGGCAAAGGGAAAGCTCTGTGGGGAAGGGGCAGGGAATGGTACACAGCATGGCAGCATTACCACAGCACAGGGTTACTGCCCTGCACCCTGACAGACTGCATAGCTGAGCACCACAAAGTGACAGCAACTCATCACAGCCCTGGTCCTGGCAGCATTTGTACAGTATGGAGAACCTCAGGAGGGCCCACGGCACTGATCAATGCAGCTGCTTCGCTTACCTTTGAGACTGAAGATGTGACAGGTCGATTGTTGTATCTGGGTAATTCACCTCTTCCTCTTTCACTTCACTCTTTGGCTCTGGTTGCTCCACTTCAGATTCTCCATCATCCTCATCAGAGACACCCTCTGGCACAGGAGGTGTGCTTACTCTGTCCTGGTCAAGGTCAGCAACGTTCTCGTCGCCATTATTTTCAGGTGTGGCTTCCACATCTTCTGGTGCTTCATGACACTCTGCCTTGTCCTCTTCGCTGCTGCTGTCTCCTCCTTCTGGGGCACACAGGTGAGGAAAACACAGCCCACATTAGAAATGGCAGAGCGAGCCAAACAGCTGCCTCTGTCAGCAGTATACACTGTACCTAATAGCTCCACTTCTTCTGCCACCAGCTCGCTGGCACTGCTGGAAACCGTTTCCAGATCCTCGTCCTGTACTTTGATCTTCCTTTCTTCTCGGTGTCTCCAAACACAGCTTTCATCCACCTACCAACAAAGCACCCAAATGTGGCCAGCACCAGCTCCACCACGGCTCTCTAGCCTATCTGGAGAGCACCTGACACAGCCTTTCTCTTTCCCTCTGAACGCTTCCTGTCATTCCAAGGGCAGTAAAACTAAATCAGCACAATTTAAACCTATTCTGACAACGCAGCAAGTGCAGCTAGCAAAGAGGCACGCAGTGCTGCGCAAGCAGCAGACACACACAGGCCTCAAACAGAGCTAGTGCAAAAATCCAGCAGAGGCAGTCATGTTAACAGTGCATCTGATTTACACGAAGACAACAAAACCCAGGGAAAAATGGAAATGAGAGAAAAGTAATCTTCAGCAAGAAGCATTTTATGGGATATGTTCAAATGAGAAAAAAAAGGTAATTGGGAATACACTGACAACTAGAAAATAAGTTTCCAACAGCTTAAACGAATTACAAAAGACAGCAAGAGCTGCACAGAAAAAGCAGTACCTTAAACAAGAAGCTAAAGCCCATCATCAGATATGAAGGTGGAAGAAAATTCTTCTTCCCTGAAAAACGACGACAGAGTCTCATGAAGAGGTTCAACAGCTGTGTTAGATGGCATATTTTTTAAATTCATTTTCACTAGAAGCTGCCAAAATTTACCCCAGGGCTTGTTCTGGCTTTTGGACGAGGGCAGAAGAGGAGAAACACAAAGCAGTTAGGCTAACAATCTTCTGCCCAGGGCCGCAGCTAGCAGATGCTGCCTGGTATTTGGTCTGAACTGCTCAGAACAGACTGTGAGCAGTGCAGGCTGCCACAGCAATGGGGCAGCTCAGGGCACCGCCCTGCCACTGCAGCACAGCACCTTCAGGCAAAACGGATGCCCCCACCCCCAGCAGTGCCCAAGGATGGGCCGGATGGGGCCCTGGGCAGCCGGACCTGCTGGGAGAGGCTCTGCCCAGAGCAGGGGTTGCAGGAGCTTCATGGTCCTTTCCAGCCCCAACCACTTTGTGATTCTGTGAAAACAGTTCATAGTTTTCACAGTGCACTGCTGCTTCGTGCCTCACCTCGGATCATGAAGCTTCCAGTAGTGAGATACTCTCCTGTAGGTGCAGTTTTAGAAACCTAGAAAAACATGATATAAGTGTGTCACAAAGGATGAGCATCGTGTAATAAGAGCACCACAATAGCAATGTTCTAGCAAGCCACGCTTTTAACTCCTGGGAATAGCTTTCTGTAAGAACTCCGTATCCAAGGGTTCTTCTGTCCTTTGTAGGACACTTCCTAAGAGATGTTCCAGCTCAGCTGCACACTACTGGCACTGTGTTTAGAAGTGCTGGTGAGGACCTGAGCTACTCAGACAATAGGAATACAGAAGACTCTGCAACCTTCGGTTTACTGTAATCTCTCTACACTTACAGTTGAGTTCCTTGGAAACGCATTGAGACCACGGTTAATACATAAGCTAGAAGCCCAAGTGAAAAGAAAAGAAAAAAAAGGCTATGTCTAAAATTTCTTTTAAGATAGAAATGATGCCCCTTTGGTAGTAAGACAACAAGCTTGCAAGACTTCCTCTACCATGCTCACACCATACCAGAGGTTAACCTCCCCAGCCCTACCCTGAGTGCAGCACAAAGAACACTGACAGAGAACAGTTTCAGCCCCATCCCTCAGTTCCCACATAGAGCCACAGCAGTTCCTCCACATGTTCTACCTGCAAAGGTCATGCACAAGTGTCCTTACCTGGTTGTGGGAGACCCACCAAGCACTGGTGACAACACGGGCATCCCAGGCAGCACTGTAGCACAAGGCCATCGTGCCTGCCTCTGTCAGGGTCCGTGGAGGAATCGGTTCACCTACAACAGAGACATCCAATACATCAGTGAATGTAATACAGGCACAATATATATCATCCCCCAACTTCCACACACACCCTAACCCAGTAATATGGACTTCCCAGGACGCTGGGCAGTGACAGCATGGCCTGCCTAAGCTGCAAGGTGCACACAGCATCCACAGCTGCTCTTCACAGCTCCTCAGCAGAGGCTGAAGCCAGACATGCTGCTGCTCCCTCCCCAACACAGCTCTGCAAGGCAGCAGTGCATTGCTCACACGGCCAATTTCTGTCGCTGGCCACGTTCACCACCGGCACAGGTTTGCACAGCTGATTTCCCATAAGACACATACAACTGCACTAACGCTTCCCTGCTGAGATCAGCACCCTCTGCCAGCACCCAAACTGCTCATGCCATCTACAAAAGTCTCAGCAGATCTCCAGTTCCTGCAACCAGCAGCAAAGCACTTACACCAAAACTTCTGCCATCAATTACTGCTTCTCTCAGTGAGCACAGCCCCGCTGTTCCTTCCCACCAGGAACTCAACTGAACAAGCACAGCCAGCCATGGCTGGGGAGCACTTTCAGGTGATGACAACCTGATCTTGGAGAGATTGATGCCTCTCATGTCCCAACTGAAACACCTGCTGGAACTCGGTGCTGCAGTGAGGAGGGAAGGAGCTTGCTAGGCCGGACTCAGACATGCAGTGTGGTGTTCTGAGGCTTATACAAGCCCCCAATCAGCCCCACAAAAGGTACCTGTTGGATTCTTGATCACACAGCTTGTGGCTCCATGGAGGTCAGCATGCACATATATGTCCCCTGGAAAAGAAACAGCTCGGTCAGTTAAGCATGTGGTAACCACGCAGACCACCAGAGCTAAGGATAAGGTTCCTGGTACTAGTGGGAAACAGCTCTCTTGTCTGCAAGAAACCAGATGGGAAGAGTCTTTCAGCCCACCCCAGGTGCCCCAGGCAGGATCAGCTCTTTTGCTGTCCACCCAACCTACTCTTACTGCAGGGTGCAGTCTCCCACAGCACTCAGCAGACAACACACACACACACACACACACACAGAGCCCTCAGGATTCACCATTACCAAAAGCCCTTTTGCCAAAGTCTCAGCCTCAAAAGCAGTCAGACCTCCCTGTGTCATCCTTGGACAACCAGAAAAAAAGGCAACTGATAATACTCTCCTTAATTACTCACCTGGTTTAAGATACCGCTTCACAATCAGCTCATTCTGCTGCTGATCTCTTCCAGCAATAACAAGGTAATTCTCAGAGCTAATGAACCACAGGAACTTCTCAAACCTGCCAAATTACACCAAAGCACTGTGTGAAAAACACCTGGAACTAACAGAATGGTACAGAGATACTTTGTGTGTCAAAGCCACAGAATACTCCGCTTAGTATCTATGATGTATAAAAGACAGCACAAATAGCTTCATATCCATCCATGTGCCTGGGGCACACAGACAAGGCATGATACAATACAGCATCAGCCAACAGTTCTTTGAGATTAAATAAGTACCATCACCAAAAAGCCCAGCCACCTCCTATTTATTTTTAATGCTTTAGTTATTAAGCTATAAAAACCTCCGTTCATTTGTTAAAATCTTCTGCCACAACCTCACAGATACTGCACTGTAACAGTGGAGTTCTCTGACTTTACTACGCCCATCTTCCAAGCTGTGTTAAGGCCAAAAACTCAGCTCAACTACAATCCATGTCCATGGAAAAGAACCTTCCCAGGCAAAGGCACTACCAGGATCAGCTCAGAAGCTCATATGATTAACTGTAAGGAGGCTGAGTGCAAACTGTAATCAGAAATCATACTCAGCTCCACTGCTAAGCTCATGAGGTCAGACTGATACAAGTGTTTCAAATCTGTGCATGTTCCCAACACATCAAATAATAACAACAAAACTGTACTTGCCAATAGACCTTTCTTGCTTTCTGAATGGTGGTAACTGTCTGAACTTCCTTCAGTGTCTGCTTCGTCTTCTTCTCGGCTGATTTAAATGCCTATTTAGACAAAAAAGCATAATCCCAATCTGCCAGCACAGCAATCACAAAACTGCTAAATGGACAGCAGGAAAAGCAATAGGCAATTTCTCTGAAATTTTTTGAGGGTGCAGGCTCTGCATACTGCTAACAGCAAGCCCACATTCCCTTCATGCACAGAACAAGACTAAGACTAAGGCTAAAATCATCCCAACTGCCTGCCCTGCACTGTAGCCCCTGCTTATCAGCTGGTTGAACATAAGGATTCCCACTGACTTCCCACTGCTGCCTTTGTAATTACAGCTCTGTTAGCACCTCCAGGCACTCACAGTGCTGACCAAACAGCACAGCAGGCACCTGCACTCCTTTATTCAGCCACTTTGAGATCCTAACAACAATACTACCCTGGTTGGTTGTCCTCACCTTTCAGGTCTCCTCAGAACTACCTAAACTAACACAGGCTTGTCCACGTATCAGTGACAGGGACTTGGCTTTCTTCTAAAAACAAAGACAAATACCTTTTCTGCAGCTTCTACTGTCTTCTGTGTTTTCTTAGCTGCATGTCTCTTGTGATCATAGTACCTGCAAAAGACAAGTTTGTTTATGCTTGACATCCCAGTTTTTAGAATGTATCTCTCATGATTCCTAACATTTGTTGTAATCATTCAATTTGGAGGCAGTATTCTTTAGCCCAGATCTTTGGACCTCCGAATGTGAGGAAAGCAGCCAAACAAAGAGAATTCCCTTCTCAGACTGACAGAGTGCTTGGACTGCTGTATGCCAAGAAGCAGCCATGTTCTGCCACTGCCCAGAATTGTACTCGAAGTTATATTAATGCCACAGCTGGAGAATATCTGCTGTGCAACTGTGAGATGCTGCTTTTTGAGGAAAATGCACATCCCGTACCTCAGGGCAATCTACCAACTTCAATTTCTAAAGTTTCTTTTCAGAAAGATACAGACAGAGCCCTTCCTATGAGTTATCACTAACAACTGCAAGCACACAGAAACCTGTACTAACAAAGCACACTGAGCCTTACTTTTTGGCATTGGCGTACGCAGACAAACTGAGATCAACATCAACCAATGACGGTTTGTTTTTCTGAGGTTTCTTCAACTGTTTGCTTTTATTTTTTTTCTTTTTGCCCTTGGGCTCTTCTGTTTCTTCTTTCTCTAAATCAGCATCCTCCCCCTCTTCTTCCTCCTCAGATAATACATATGGATTCCTAAAAAACATGATATCACGGTATTAAGAGAACTGTTTATTTGTTAATCTCACTGCAATTGCATTCTTACTTCAAACAGGTATGCTGAGCAAACATTAGCTGGGATTTGTATCTGCTCCTCATCGCTACATTCAATCCGCCTCAGCACAGCTGTGCTATATCTGCATAGCACAAGAGCTTCACTTCTTTTTCTCTCCTTGTTTTTTTAAAAGCATCATGATACAGCAATCAAACCTGTGTAAACACATTCCCAATAGCATATTGCTCCCAGGACTTCTAACAGAACCAGCATCAAAGCTTGCAGCTCACAGCAGCTGCAATGCTGAACCATCAGCCTCTCACTGAACTGCCTCGAAAGGAGTGGGGTCTCATAGGAATTTTAGACCACAGTAATTAGCAAAACACGCACAGCTACCTGCTGGCTAATACAAGGGTGGTTTGGACCTCTACTCCTTTACGACACCTTCCAACAATTTAGAATACAGTCAGACAGACTCTTAAAAGTGCCAGAACAACAATAATTACAGTAACCAAATAATTATTATTTCTGAAAGCAAAAAAAGGAGGCACCCATCTTTGCTCACAAAGCTATGTTCTCTTCACACAGCTTGTAAATAAAGCAGAAAGGCTTCAGTAACTATTTACAAGCTAAAAAGACACTCATCTCCTGTGCAGCTCACATCATGCAGCCATTTGGTATGGGTGACCTGCAATGCACTCACCTCAGTAGCATTGTGATATGATTTGTCTGAAGCTTTAATTCTTTGATTGCATTTGCAACGGGGTCTCCCTGTGCCTGAGCCTCCTTAACAATTGCTCCAATCTCTGTCCAGTCGATCTGGTTGGCCAACGCGCTACGCACCACCTGGATGGCTCGGCTGACGATCTCCAAGTTCATTTCTATCAGTTCTCCTTTTATCTTATCGACTTCCTTAAGGTAAAAAAGAGATTTATACCCACGGAAGCTAAACACATACTCAGCAATATTTTTAAATTAACAGAAGTAATTAACATTGAAACAAAATTTGTGTACGGCACAGAAGCAATCACACTGGGCAATGGTCAACTTGACTCTTGCAAGCAGGGCTGCACAAGTAAATTTTGGCAAGGGAAGTACAAAGCATTTGTAAGAGAGCAGAGGTGTACTGGGCAGGCCTAGGCTCCCTGGTGGGTTACAGGACAACAGCAGGGTTCACTCTGTGGTCTAATGCTGACCATAGCAATCATGACCAGCAGGTACAATTCTATATCTTCCTAGATAAAAAATTCCAGTCTTACTTGAGCTTGCTGAAGAGCTTCCAGTCTTTGCTCATGATCTCTACGGACATTTTCAAGTTTCTTCAATGCTTGTTTTTCCTTTCACAGAAGATTAACATAGAAAAAAAACATATATATTTATGACATCTTATCATCTAATCACTGTAAGATACTCAATACAGCATTCCAGAAAAAAAAATACAGCAGCAAAAGAGAAGCAAAGATACCAAAATACTGTTGCTAACATTATTACTTGCATTCCCAGCAGAACTAACTACTACTACATTACCTAGTCTGAAATTCATTCTCCACTGACTCAGCATCTCCATAGCACAAATAAGTAAGCGACGCCTCCCCCACCTCCAACTACAGAATCACAATGTCCCAACAAAGCACTCGAAGCTCAGAGAGCCACCTCAGGTGCTCCATCTCCACGACAGCATACCTGCTGCAATGCTTTCAGGTCGATTTTCTGTCCTTCAAGCTTGGAGTAGAACTCATCTGCTGCCTGCAAGAGAAAGTCTGTTTGAAGGATCTCCAAGTTGCATTAACCTATACCAGCAACAAGCAGGCAGAGAAGGTTCAGCACAACAGAGGTGACTGCAGAGCACTAAAAGAGAAGATAAGCTCAAACAAGGTTCAGTAACTCCATTTTACTTTCTCCATTTTACCTTTGCAGGAGATGAGTTCAGCAAGGCCCCCAAGGATACGTCTTGCTACAAGCTGTGGGCTATGCATGACAGCAACTAGCTGGCCAACTTCATTTTTTATTATGAAATGATGAAATGAAACCTGCTGTTCCACACAACGTGCTCTGTAGATTGTGACTGCAATTATTGACCTATATGCCCTGAATTCCTGCTACTTCAATAAGTCATTTAAAAACAACAACAACAGAAAAAAAAACTATTAAAGGCTAGAAACTATGGCTAAGGACTACTCCTGGTGGGCTGCTCCAGTTTCCAGGTAACTGTGGTTAAAACAAAAAGCAGGATGGTTTCAGGCTGCTCAGATCGTCAGTGCTGTGAAGAGGACAGAAACTCAGACAGGCAGCAGGGCAGGAAAGAGAATCAAGAACTCTAAAGACCAAGGTCAGGGACTCGTTAATGATTCCACATAAAGTTAATGAGTCAAGGACCAGGAAGGACTACACTCAAGGACACGGCAAATTGGACACCTCAGGCTTCCAAAGTAGTCACTGTGATGGTGAAAACGACTGTTTGCCTCCAGCAATAACTTGGGATCTGAACTCCCCACTAACAACATGTTTGACCAGGACTGGTGACAGCCAACAGCCCTGCAGGTTCAGAACACTCCATTATTTCACCTACAGAGTCTATCAACTGAGTCAGCAAAGGCAGCCTTCCCAACAGTAGCCAAAAGCCCTATTTTACTTAGCCTTTTCTGTGTAAACATTTATCCATTCAATTCATCAGCTCTTCCAAGGCCTATGTTTTCATTAGCAACTCCTGCACTATTTTTTAATTGTTCTTTTTAGTATCAGTCAATTAAAGCACTTAAGTACAGCATCAGCAAAAGCACTGTACCTTATTGAATGAGTCAAATTCCAAGTAGGGACATTTTGAATGTTGAGAAAACAAGAAAGGATGAAATTCCTCATATCTGTAAAATACACATTTGATATTATCACCTGAAAACTAATTTAAGTTACGCAGACTAGTAGAAAAGGAAATAAATACTTCAGATATTTACGTGTAGATATCTTCTGCTGGTTTATCTGGTTCCAGGCTTGGCTTTTTCTCCTTCTTCTGGATAATATAACCCTGCAGGAGTGCATAAATATGTCTATCATCACTGGCCTTTGAAAAGAATCTCCCTTATCTTGGGAAGGCAGCAAGATTCAGGCGCTAACCTACTGTGCAACCCAAGACAGTAATGCACTCCAACAGGGAAACTTAGAATGGTCTGGGTTGAAAGGGACCACAATGCTCATCCAGTTCCAACCCCCTGCTATGTGCAGGGTCGCCAACCAGCAGCCCAGGCTGCCCAGAGCCACATCCAGCCTGGCCTTGAATGCCTGCAGGGATGGGGCATCCACAGCCTCCTTGGGCAACCTGTTCAGTGCGTCACCACCCTCTGGCTGAAAAACCTCCTCCTTTGTAGCACAAAGTCCGGACTGCTTGCTGGTCTCCACTCCAACTTACTCCACTAGCAATGGTGAGCTTATCTTACAGACCTCAGAACTACCCTACAGCTCTCCACACAAAGGCATGGTTGACATGCAGAAGAGCATTACATGCTGTGAGAGCACAAGTGCATTCTATATAATCTGCATGTGAATTATTTGACTGCTGTACACCCAGTGCAAGGAAGTACTTTTTATTCCCCCTACCTACAGCCCAAGGTCCCAGAACAGAATCTGGAGCTTATACTGCCAAGAACAGGCATGTGCTGAGCAATACTTCCTACCAGTTCAGTTCTGCAATCCCTGCATAACTGACAGCCACAGTGCCCAGATGAGACCTACCTTTCCACTGAAGTCCTCAGTGAGTGTCATATATCCTTCTGCTTTTTCTAAAGCACTAAGTACTTTCTCGATATTTTCTGAAGAGAGAAAAAGAAGGAGAGGAGTATTTTAAAACATCTAGAAAAGAAAAATGTTTTTACCTAAATACAGCACAACAGCAGATCAACAAAGGACCCAGGCTACTGCTCCTCCAATTAAGTTTCAGCTATGACATGGCCAAGCCACTGGAGTCCTGTGTTCTATTTCCAGTATACTCACAATCCTAGAGTTTAATGTGAACCAGGTTGGTCCCGATGTAGAACATTAAGCACATAACCATGCAACCAGAACTAAAGGTTTAAGGAATACTCATCTCTTTGAAGAAAATATTACGTAGACATAGAAATGTGTACAACCTCTAAGAGATTATTTCCTACATACCTTTACTTTCCATGTGTTGATCTATTTTGACGTAACCAGAAAATCCAGCTTCTATAAGGCAATGCTCAATGAGAGTGGCTCCGTAAGCTATTCAAAAAATGAAAAGTAAAGGTAATCACCTCCTGGAAACATTCTCAGTGAAATCTGCATTCACATTAAGATCACAGAAAGCACTTCAACAGGCCTTGGCCAGGATATATGGTCAATCCCCAGACTGCAGAGAGTGAGGGCACTGTGCTCCTGAATTCAGAAGGCAGAATCTGTGGTGAGCAGGACTCCTGCAATTGCCCTCAGAAATGCTGGCTGGTTGTGCAGAACTGACAGGGCTCTGATGAGTTTTTAGCAAATTAGGGATGCTTAGGATCACTTGTAAGCGTGAAGGGTCTAGGACTGAGTGATGTTAAATGGTTCCAAGACAGACTGGGTAAATAGGTAGAAGAAAAATGCAAGCTAAGACATTACATGCAAAGGTGCTCAATGATCAGAGCCTCTAAAGCATATGACTGCTGGGACTAAGACACTGTTCTGGTAAAGTGTCAGCGCATCTGCTATGCGAGGAAAGTAATTAGAAGCAGGTTGTTTCTTTAGAAGGAAAGCAAGCTGGAGAAAGAAAGGAACAAAGGTGGTGAAAAGAGGAAACAAGAAATGGGAAAAGTAACACTTAAATCTGCAAATCATGCAATTTGAGCTGTTCAAGGTGCTTGCCAGGCACTCTGCATTTATCAACAGTGCCAAACAGGAAGAATAAACCAAATTTCTTCTTTTGACCATGCCAAACAAGTCAAATCTGCTTCTGCAGTCAGGAGAACTGCAGTCAGAGCATGGGGTGCTTCACCTCTCTTTACCAGAGAACACCCACACGGACAGGTCGAGCCTCCTGGCTTTATATCAGTGCTCATCCCAGGACTGGCATCACCCAGGCACTCCCTAACAACATCCCTGCCCTGACTGTACACTTACATCTCCTACTGGGGAGAGCCAACAGAACTATCCCCAGATCTTCCTCACTGAAGGAGCACTGCAAGGCTCATTGTGCAGTCAGCCTTAAAGAAATTTTCTTTTTAAATCTACTGTTTTCAGAAGCTTGGTTTATTTTATTATTTCTCTAACATACATGAAAGCAGACTGCCACAAAAAAAGCTTCAATAAAAAGAATGTTGGAAGTTAATAAAGTGTGCAGAATCACCTATTGCCCTCGTTTCACTTCCTTATGAAACAGCACTACTTACGAAGATGTGGGTTAAGCACCCTCTTCAGCTGTTCCCCTTTGGGTGCATTTGATATTATCTCAGTTAACCTACAGAAGATAAAAGAGTTGCCATTTGAGAGAACAACAGATTTTCAGATCAAATTGTATTGCTTAGAAGCAACAACACATCTTCAGTATTAAAAAGGCAAAACAGCCTGTAGTACATGAAGACTAGCCCCAGATACAGCATTTTTCAGAGTTCAAAGTAGCATTAAGTTCAAGTAGGCCTACTCTTCAAGCCTGTCCAGGTCCCCTTGGACAGCATTCCTTCCTTCTGTTGTACTACCTGCACCACTCAGGTTGGTGTCATCAACAAACTTGTTGAAGGTGTGCTGGACCCCATTTTCCAGGTCACTGATCAAGATGGCAAAGAACATCAGCCCAAAGAAGGACCTCTGGGGGACACCACTCATCACTGGTCTCCACCTGGACACAGAGCCGTAAGTAATTTGGGTTTATTCCAATACATACACCATTAAAAAGCAATTACCTTTCCAAGGTGGGCAGCGGTGTGGGTGCTTTTGCACTGTCAACTGGGTATCGTTCCCGAACTGCAAATCTGACATCATCTGCTTCATCCGTGCGAAACCTCAGAATGTTTAAAATGAGATATTCGTGGTCTGTCAGGACAATGTTACCCTGCAAGCACACCACAGCGGGCCCTCAGCAAAGACTGTGCTCAAGTGTTCACTTACAGAACACCATTTGGAGCTCTGCACTCACCCTGTCGTACAGCTCGATGATCAGGTGATAAGCAGCTTCGTTGCTTCCAAACTGGAAGTCCACAATTCTGTCTATTCCCAGCTGTCTCACACTGACCAGTCTTCTGGTCTTCAGGTGCTTACGGCACTGCCAACAGCGGAGAGAACATCTGTGAGGTGATGCAGATACACCTGCTTGTGACATTTTACATCAACGTAACATTTGCTTCTTTCTTTTAGCTATCAACCCCTCCAACAACACTGACTGCTTCTTACTCAGTACAAATACTACCGAAGTAAAAATCGTGGGCTTAGTAATACAAAGATAAGACAGCTCGGAGGAAATACAATGCTTTGATATTTATAGGCAACATGATTGTCAACGTCAAATGATTTTTTCTATTACAACAGCTATTTGTTCTGCTGGCTCAGTCAAAGCAAGGTCATCTATGTCGCCTCAACAAGAGAGTGGCTAATTAAAGTTCAGCGGGTGTGTATTACAAAGAGAACCAGGATTAATCCTGCATCCATACATCTCATTGAGGCCACATCCAGAGGCAGCAGGCTATGCAGATCTGTGTGAGCTGCATCCCCACAGATCTGCCTGCAAGAATGCAGCCAGCAGCTTGCAGCAAGACCTGAACCCTCCAAGTCTGAACAGACCGAACAGAAAGACCCTATTAGCACAGCATTAATACATCTGGGCAGTCCAACTGGAATGACAAGGGTTTCAAGGGAGTAAAATTCAGAACGGTCTGGGTGGCTCACAAAATGCTCAGCACATTAATACTAGCATTCATAAATCTGCATTTTCATTGTTTTTGGCACTGAGCATCAGCAACACGATCTGAACTCTGAATTTGCTCTTCCCTTGTCTTCAGTCACCTGCCTGATCAGGATCTAATAGGTAAGCCCCTCAGTATTTTCCTGTCTCCAAAGTCAGAATGTTAATGCTGTTTTCTTTAATCAGCATTCCTTTCAAAAAGAAAACACCAGTTCGTTTACCTTCATTGCAAAGCCAGATGGCATCATGTTTTTTGGCCACTCGAACTCCGTTGTGTGAATCCGTATACCAGATTCGAGCAGCAGTGTGGCCTTGCAGTCTGGTCTGTTAACAAAACAAAGACTCAATTTGGCACGTGAGCAGCCACCTCTGACTACGCAGCAGCCTGCAATGGAATCAGATGGAACTACCATAACCAGCAGTGCATCATCTACAGGAAACAGCGGACAAAACCAAGGAAAACCAGCAAATAGTGCTCCAGCCAGGCTGACAGCAAAACGATGCCCAGGCTTTAAATCTATAGATAATGGACCAATGGACCAATCTATAGATAATGGCTTTTGGAGTTAATTCTCCCACTCAACTGGAGGCAGGCAGGTGCTACAGGCTGCAGTAGGGGACATGGTGCACCCTACCCACTGCCTGGGCACTGCTGTCACTCATAGAACGGCTGCTCTCCATTCCTACTACTCCTTTCTCCCTTCCTTACACACAAAAACACGGCAAAATCAGGAGAATTTTATTCTCAGAAACAGTGGTGCTGCAGTGGCACAGCTGCCCAGGGAGGTGGGGGAGTCACCTACACCCTACAGGTGTACCAAACCATGGAGGTATGGCACTGAGGGATGTGGTTTAGTGGGTATGGTGGGGTGGGCTGGCAGTTGGACTTGGAGACGTTGGAGGTCTTCTTCAACCTCAGTAATTCTGCAAAAAAAGAAACATCAATATCCATGTGCTCTTATGACAGCTCCTCCACCTTTCTGGACGTTTTCTGCAGCACTTTTTTAAACTGAGACAGGGGAGGTTTAGGTTGGAGATGAGGAGGAAGTTTTTCCCCCAGAGGGTGGTGACGCACTGAACAGGTTGCCCAAGGAGGCTGTGGATGCCCCATCCCTGCAGGCATTCAAGGCCAGGCTGGATGTGGCTCTGGGCAGCCTGGGCTGCTGGTTGGCGACCCTGCACATAGCAGGGGGTTGGAACTCAATGAACATTGTGCTCCTTTGCAACCCAGGCCATACTATGATCCTATGATTCCATGATGTGATTCTATTAACTTTTCCTCTCCTCATACCTGTATCACAAGAACTTCCAGAGTAACAACCACTGCATTTTATCAGAGAACAACAGAACCCCACTGAAAACTTCTCAGAAAAGCCAAACACAGCCCAGATATGCAACAAACACAGCAACAATGTAAGGAAACGTAAAGAAATCCTTACTTTTGGAGGCGAATGAGGTACGTCTTACTGTCCACATCATAAACATTGTTTACTCTCATTCCCAGTAAGCTGCCAAAAAACAAAACACGTGCTTTGGAGAACACAACACACAAACCGTACGGGAAAAAAGAAAAGAAGCGGGATAACTGAGATACACGTCAGTGCGAGCGGTGATAAATCACCACAGAGGTTGTTGGCTGCGGCCTCGCCACGGCACGGCCTGAGGGACCCCACGATCAAACGGGAGAGCTCAGGGGGCAGCAGGAGAACAGGGGGACAGGAGCACCAGCCGTCCCGCGACGGCGGGCGAGCAGGCGGAGCGCTGGCGGTGTGGAGGGGCGCGGGGGAGGCCGCTCGCAAGGCCGCCCCTCCCGCACGGGGGCAGAGCAGAACCGCCTCACGCAGCCCCGGTTGCTGACGCAGCCCCGGCCGCACGCACGGGCCGCAGGCGGTACCTCAGGCGCAGCTCGGCCACCAGCGCGCGGATATCGACGGTGCTGAAGCGCGACTTCATGGTGCCGGCGTCGGTGTCACCGCCCGCTCCTCGCGGCCGGCCGCGCGCATGCGCCAACGCCCGCTACGGGTGGCGCTCGGTGCCAATCCCCTCCGCGGGGACGGACCGCGCGCTCCGCTCCGCGCGCATGCGCCGTGCTGTGCGGAGGGGTGGGCTGCGGGGCGCGGGCGGGCAAAAGGCGCGTGACGGGTGGGCAAAAGGAACCCGCGTCTCTCTGTGTTGCCCAGGCTACGCTGCAGTGGCTATTCACAGGCGCGATCCCGCTACTGACCGGCACGGGAGTTTTGACCTGCTCCGTTTCCGACCTGGGCCGGTTCACCCCTCCTTAGGCAACCTGGTGTGCCTCGGCTCCCCGGGGCTCACCATATTGATGCCGGCCTTAGCGCGGACGCCCGCTCGGCATAGCGCACTGCAGCCCAGAACTCCTGGGCTCAAGCGATCCGGCGGGCTCAGCCTCCCGAGTAGCTGGGACTACAGGCGTGCGCCACCGCGCCCGGCAGCGGCACCGCCGCAGCGCCGCCACCCGATGCCGGCTGTGCGCCCGGGCCGGGCGGAGACTCCGCTTCTCTCCGCAGGACTTCGCTGTGGAGCTGAGCGCTGTGGCAGTGCGGCACCGCTCTGTGGGAGAAGAATGTTGTTCCTAATATCCAGCCTGAATTTGCCCTGGCGCAACCTGAGGCCACGGCCTCTCATGCTGTCACCATTACCTGTGGAGCTGGGAGAGGGTCCAGAGGCCACAAAGGTGGTCGCAGGGCTGCAGCACCTCCCTTACAAAGACAGGCTGAGGGAGCTGGGCTTGTTCAGCCTGGGGAAGAGAAGGCTGCGGGGTGACCTCATTGCAGCCTTCCAGGACCTACAGGGAGCCTACAAACAGGAGGGGAGTCGACTCTTTGAAAGGGCAGCTAACAGCAGGACAGGGGGAAATGGTTTGAAGTTGAAGGAGGGAAAACTGAGGTTGGATGTCAGGGGAAGTCCTTTGCTATGAGAGTGGTGAGGTGCTGAACAGCTGCCCAGAGAGGCTGTGGATGCCCCGTCCATCCCTGGAGGTGTTCAAGGCCAGGTTGGATGGGGCCCTGGGCAGCCTGGGCTGGGATTACATGTGGAGGTTGGTGGCCCTGCCTGTGGTGGGGGTTGGAGCTTCATGGTCCTTGAGGTCCCTTCCAACCCAACCCATTCTGTGATTCTGTGATTACCTGGGAAAAGAGGCTGACCCCCACCTCACCACCACCTCCTTTGAATTGTAGGCAGTGATGAGGTCTCCTCTGAGGCTCCTCAAAAATTATCTTATCAAAGAGAGCAATCCATGGAATGTGTTTTGAAACTGAAGTTGTTCCAGCTAAGAGAGGAGTCTGGCCCCATCTCCTGATCTCCTTCCCTTCAAATATGCATAGTTCAGATCCTCGGTGCCTTCTCTTCTCCAGGCTGACCAGGCCCAGCCCCCTCAGCTCACCTCAGAGAAGGAGGAGAGGCTGAGGAGCCAGGGTTGGGCTGGATGCTCCTCACAGGTTCCTGCCTTGATTCTATGATTCCATGTTTCTGTGACAGGAGAGCTGTTCCAGCCCCTTCAGCAGCCTCTTAGCTTGGGCCCCTGCTGAGGAGGAGGACGGGCTCTGAGCTGCTCCAGGGAGGCCAGCCTCATCCTGGGCACCTACAGCTCCTCAGCTTGAGCCCCAGTTGCTTCTCACACACCAGTTGGGGTCTGGCTGCCAGTGCCTAGCTGGGGGCTAGAGGAGGATCGGGGGCATCTCCTTGATTGGGAAATTTCTTTTAAAGAACTCTCTCTCCCCTATTAGAAATACATATTTTTTTTCCCTCTTTCCCTCCCTCTTCCCCTCAAGAAAGCCCCTCGTGCATCGTGCTCCCCGCAGCTCACGCCACACGTGCACAGTTCCCAATCAGGCAGCAAAAGGAAGCTGGGTCCCGCTCTCTTGCCCAGGCTGTGCTGCAGGGACTGTTCACAGGCGCGATCCCGCTACTGATCAGCACAGGAGTTTTGACCTGCTCCGTTTCCGACCTGGGCCGGTTCACCCCTCCTTAGGCGACCTGGTGCCCCCTGGCTCCCCGGAGAACACCATATCGATGCTGATCTTAGCCTGGACGCCCGCTCGGCACAGCTCTCTGCAGCCCAGAACCCCCGGGCTCAAGCTGTCCGCCAGCCTCAGCCTCCCCGGCGCTTGGATTACAGGCACAAGCCACCGTGCCCGGCTACTGTTCAGGCTTTTGCAGATTCCTTGACATCTGTCTTGCATGGGCTCTGCCTGGCCACACAGTGGCAGTGGGGATCCGAGAGACAGTCCTTCTGCTGCCCGTGTTTAAAAATGGATGGACGGACACAGAGGAAAGGCATTTCGGAGCACAGGTAGATTTAAGCAGCTGACAAAACCCAGAGTTCTCACTTTTAGCCTGGAGAGACACGTTGTGATGCTCTGCTTTCATTGTAACCCCAAAGAGGCACGCTGTTTCCGGAAGCTCCGTCTCTGGGACAGCTCAGTGCTTCATTTACTGAAGAGAGCGTAAGAGATGTCCCAGTCTTTGCTTTCTCTTACAAAGAAAGGCATCTTGATTCACCAGTGGTCTCCTAAGAGAGAGCTCAGAGCTGAGGACACAAAGGAGCTGTGACAGTAAATAAGCAGTGGAGGAGGCTAATGAGATGATCCTGGGAACTTTGGCTCCATCTGGAGCAGGCTGAACCTGACTGCTGGAGGGATGTTTGCTAAAGTGCAGGTCTGGGAAAATCTGCTGCCTGGGATTTCCCATGTTCATAGTTAAATTTATTGGGATCTCAAAGGTTTGGAAGATCCTGCACTGTGACCCCTCACTGCTGCAAGAAACCACAACACACGCAACCTAAGCACACAGGAGTGAGCAAGGCTGTGGCCACGTCTGCAGGAGATGCTTTTGTTTTCTCTCAGGACCAATATTTTATGCTCGCTCCCTGGGACAGACGGTGCTGGAGCTGCCAAACGCAGGGTCGTGCTGGGGAAAGCAGAAGAGGTTTCGGACCCAAAAGAGGTTGGGGACCCAAAAGAGGTTGGGTCCCGCTCTCTTGCCCAGGCTGTGCTGCAGGGACTGTTCACAGGCGCGATCCCGCTACCGAACGGCACGGGAGCTTTGACCTGCTCCGTTTCCGACCTGGGCCGGTTCACCCCTCCTTAGGCGACCTGGTACCTCCCGGTTCCCCGGGGGACACCATATCGGTGCCGGCCTTAGCGCGGACGCCCGCTCGGCACAGCTCTCTGCAGCCCAGAACCCCCGGGCTCAAGCTGTCCGCCAGCCTCAGCCTCCCCGGCGCTTGGATTACAGGCACAAGCCACCGTGCCCGGCTGGCTGCAGCTCACACAGTCTCTGCTCTCCAGCACTCAGGGATTGGCCTCACCATAGCAGCAGGATGCATTGGTGCTTCAGCAGCACATGGGCGGGGAGGAGCATTGTCTGCAAGGAAGCAAAACGTAGCTTTTCAAGTAAAGATTCAGCGCAATACTTTGTTTTGGAATGGCCAAATTAAGCCTCATAGGACAAAAAATTAAGTGTGTTGTCCTCCCCTATGGTGTCCAGGGAGAGCTCCTGATTTTTGCATTGAGGTACTGGAGAGAGACTAAGAGGCAAACTGCTTGTTGCATGAAGACTGCAATGAGACGTTCTGATTCCCAGAGGACACGAGATTAACAAAAATGTAATGCAAAGAATAAAATGTAGGAGCTTCTTTCCTTCATCTGTTCACAACTGCAACAGAGAGCTGTCAGAAATACCCTCACTGAGCACCTGAGATCTTCACCATGCGTTTGCACATCAGAGGGCTTTCCAAGGGAGCTCCCCCAGACACCTCGCTCCATGCTCCAGTTATCTGCTTAAGGAAGAGCTGCCAGTGACAGCTGGAGTTTTGGCTAATGGTATTAGTTAATGACTACGGGGTCATGGGTGTGAGGAGATGGAGGCTTTATGTCCACAAAGGGGGGAAATGCAAGCCATTTGCACAGAAATACTACTCAGGCTGCTGCTCCTGGCAGGGCCTGGCATCCCCCCACCCCCTTCTCCTGCCAGTAGCACTGCTCTGTTTGGCCAAAAATGCACACTTTTCACCACAAATACAGGCTTTTCGTTGCATTTAAGAACTATCAAGAGTGGATGGAGATATCAGGGGGGTGAAGCTACCAGTTTTGCCTGACAAAATGTGGTAGGAACAAGCTTGGCAGGCTGAGGAGGGCTAGAACATGGCTGAGACACAGATTCAGAGTCCTGCAGCATCGGCCTGACATGTCCCCTGGCCTCCAAACATCACCTGTAATGAAGAATGAGGCTGCTCACAGATGGGAAAACTCAGCTGCCCCATGGAGTCACGTGTTGGGAACCAGAGACCTTCTGAAGGAGGGCTAAAACACAGCTTCTGCAAAGCCAAAGTACCCAGAGCTCCTTGGCATCACCATACTGCTTCCATGCTTAGCATGACACTGACATGGCTGAGATCATTCTGGTGTCAAGCAATGGCCTGCTCCAAAACCAGCTCACAGGTCTCCAGGACAGAAGCTACTGCCCAGCCCAGGCCTGGAGGTCGCTGCTCAGCTGCCATTGGGATGTGGAAATGCAAAAAAACTGGGGAGCAAAGGAAAGCCTTGCAAATTATTTTCACTTTTGTTAAGGTTTCACGAGTTTTCAGGACAATATTTTGGTGTGGTGGTTCAGGATTATGGACATTTGGTCATACAGCATCCACCACTGTCATTTCCTCTGTCCGCTCCCGAAAATATCCTGTGCAAGGAGAAGCCTGCTTGATTGCCTGTGCTACCTGCAAAGGCACTGCGATGCACTCAAGGTACAAAACAAACCCAAACAGCCCAGAGGTCGAACTGTTTCTCCTGCTGGGAGGCCACTTTCCAAGGGCTCTTCCCTGCATCCACAGAAGGGCGAAGGGCATCCAAGGAGACCAGGACAGGGCTTTCTGATGAGAAATGCAGAACTTCCAGCAATTCTCCGGGGTCCTCACTACACCATCCCAGCACACACGGGGGCTAACAAATCTGCTGCAACCACAGCACTCAACTCCCACCCTGAGTCCCGCCCTCGCGCTGTTACATAAAACCTCACAGGAAGAAGCTGAGGATCTGTTTAATGCTGCACTACTGATAACATTTGCAACGCAGACTGAAGCTTCAGCTTCCTGGCCAAGCCCCGCTGCGGCCGCACAAACGCAGATGTTGCAGAACAGCAGGAAATACGGCTGAGATGCCCCGGGGCCACCTCCGTCACTCTCCGACTACAGCTGCCCATGGAAAGCATGACTTGGACTGGTCCACCCTCAAAGATGGCACTTGGCCCGCTGTATGGTATCTCTTGGTGATAAGAAAACCACCATAAAGCTGTGATAACAAGGATGTAACTCGTTTTCACAGCAGAGCTTTGCTAACACAGACACGAAGGGCAAAGTATTAATGCACTGCCCTTCCTTGGAAGGCCACGGGGTTCTTTGAAGGATCACAGGATCACAGAATGGCCTGGGTTGCAAAGGAGCACAATGCCCATCCAGTTCCAACCCCCTGCTATGTGCAGGGTCGCCAACCAGCAGACCAGGCTGCCCAGAGCCACATCCAGCCTGGCCTTGAATGCCTGCAGGGATGGGGCATCCACAGCCTCCTTGGGCAACCTGTTCAGTGCGTCACCACCCTCTGGGGGAAAAACTTCCTCCTGTTCCCCTCTCACTGTGCTAAAAAACTAAGCATGATAAGCAACAGCATATTAAAATAGGGCTGGCCTGACAACCCACATTGACTGGGAGGGTAAATTATATTCAAGTGATAAAAAGAAAGGGGCTATGGACCCATTTCCTCGAAGTTTGCTTATTGGTTATGACACAAAGCCAAAGCGTTATCATTTTCTTCCACCACATTCTTGTGACAGCGCTTGGATCATGGCTGGAGGAAGAACAAGCAAACACAGGCTTACACTGCCATGAAAGACACAGCAGCAGATGTTGGTAGCAGTGCAGCTGGTGAGGGAAGCAATAAGGAGCAGGCAGCCCCGCGGCCAGGCCCAGGCCCAGCCACCAGAAGGCCCTGCAGGCATCTGCAGATATCCTTTTCCCCAGGCTTGAGCCTCTAATCACTTTATAACCCTAATTACTTTATGCTCTCAAGGCTGGGGTTGCGCTGGCAGCTCAGCAGGACCTCCTGCAGGGCCGCACCGTGTGCTGACTGCTGACATGTTTACCTTCCACAGGAAGGCGTTGGGCCCTCCCGAGGACCTGAGCCAGCTCTGAGTGCTTCAGCAGGTCGCTGAAACCCAACCCCTTGGAGGAGGGCGGGCTTTCAGGTAATCTAGAACACGCTCAGGTACCGTAAGGGCTTTTGTTGGGTGTTTGACCTTGACAACCAACCAGCAACACAATAACCGGAGCTCTATCGAGCAGAAGGGCGTGTGAGGTGACAGCGCTCCACAGGTGTGGGTTTGCAGGCGGTGTGCGGGGTGAGCACCAACCACACCCATCTCCCCCCGACCCACACAGCGCCACGTCTCCAAAGGCCTTTCCACGCCACGGCCGCCTCAGAGGCCATCGGAAGGGCCGTCGGCCTTCACAGCCGTGTCACCGAGCAGCGGCTGCTGGCAGCAGCTCCCATCGGGGAGCACTGGGCGAGATCTGTCCCACAGACACGCGGCGGGGCTCTTCCGCAGCCATTTTTGTTTGAGGGCAGCCACGTGTGGAGCTCCCTGCCCGCCGACAGAAAGGAGCCGCTCCGGAAGCGGGCAGTGCTCCGCCACCCGTTCCTACAACCCGGAGCTCTGAGCGACACGGCCCGAAGCGCGCGGGGCTGATGAGTGACCGACCGCACCTCCTAACCACTGCAACTCCCAGGACCTCAGCGAGCTAAACGGACAGCACTCGTTCGACTTCGCTCAACCCTAAAAAACAGCAACAGGCGCTTTGAAAAAACCCTCTAAAGCCACCCGGTGCGCGCACCCCGCGGGCAGAGCCCCCTCCCGAAGGGCAGGCTGCCCCCCGCCCCGCGCCTGGCCCTTTAAGGCGCACCCCCCGCCCGCTCCCGCTGACGCGCGATCGCGTGGCGCCTCTCCCCACGGCGGCCCGGCCCCCCGCGCCGCCCGCGTGCGCACTGCGCCCTCAGCGGCCGGGCCCCGCCCCCCCCTCCAGCTCCCGGAGCTCCGCGCAGCCGCAGCGGCGCAGGAAGCGGCGCCCCCGCCCGCGCTGCGGGGAAGGAGGCGCGGCCGGGAGCGCGCACGCGCGACGCTCCTCCCGGGCAAACTGGGGCGCCGCCCCCGCTCTTCCGCTCCGCGCCGCGCGGTCTGCGCATGCTTCCGCCCACGCGGGAGGGGCGGGGCTCCTTCCGCCGCCCCCGCGCAGGCGCAGTGCCCCCCCGAGGCCGCGCGGCGGGAAGCGGGCGAGCGCCCCCGCCCCGTCGGCGGCGCAGGCGCGGGCGGCGGGGCGGGGCGCGGCGCGCAGGCGCGGTGGCGGCGGAGGGGAAGAGGCGGGCTCGCGCGGCGCCTTTCCGGCGGTGCTGGCTGAGGGAGCGGCGCGGCGCGGAGCGGAGCGGAGCGGAGCGGAGCGGAGCGGAGCCGGCTCCGAGCGCGCGGGCGGCCCCGAGGTAAACGCCGCCTCCCGCTCTCCTCGTTCCGCCGCGGGCAGCGCGCCGAGCCGCCGCCCTCCCCCTGCCCATGAGCTGAGGCGCCGGGGCGGCAGCCGAGGCAGGAGCCGGGCGGAGCCGCCTCCTCGGGCCCGGCGGGCGAGCGGGGCGCGGCGCGGCCCCTCACCCCGCGGCGGCCGGGCCTTCCCCAGGGCCTCCCTGCGGCTCCGGCCCCCGCCCCACCGCTTCCGCCGCCGCCGCCGCCGCCGCCCCATGCGCGGCCGCCGCTGAGCCGCGGCCCCGGCCCCGCTCGCTCGGGCCGCCCGGGGGCTCTCGCCGCTCGCCCTTCCGCGCCCCCCGCCCCGCAGCAGGCGCCGGGCCCTTGGATGCCGCCGAGATGGGCAAGGTGCTATCCAAGATCTTCGGCAACAAGGAGATGCGGATCCTGATGCTGGGGCTGGACGCGGCCGGCAAAACCACCATCCTGTACAAACTGAAGCTGGGCCAGTCCGTCACCACCATCCCCACCGTGGGCTTCAACGTGGAGACGGTCACTTACAAAAACGTCAAGTTCAACGTGTGGGATGTGGGGGGGCAGGACAAGATCCGGCCCCTCTGGAGGCACTACTACACGGGCACGCAGGGCTTGATCTTCGTGGTGGACTGCGCCGATCGCGACCGCATTGACGAGGCCCGCCAGGAGCTGCACCGCATCATCAACGACAGGGAGATGCGGGACGCCATCATCCTCATCTTCGCCAACAAGCAGGACCTGCCCGATGCCATGAAACCCCACGAAATCCAGGAGAAACTGGGCCTGACCCGGATCAGGGATAGGAATTGGTACGTGCAGCCCTCCTGTGCTACTACAGGGGACGGACTCTACGAAGGGCTGACATGGTTAACGTCCAATTATAAATCCTAATGAGAGAGTAACTATTTAGTCTACAAAGAATTAAAGAGAAAAGGAAAAAAAAAAAAAAAAAAAAAAAAGAACCCACACGGCTTTCCGGAAGAGTGATTCTCTACAGAAAAGTGAAACAAAAGCATCCATAGGATTATGATCACCTTTCTCCAATGACCACCCTTTCCTTCTCCACACCTGACTGGATTCCTGTTTTAACTCTCCTCGCTTGGCGTTAGGATGCTCTAACCTCCGAATGTGACACGAACACAAGCACTAGATGCTATGGCAGACCTCCAGCAAACAGGGGAAAGACACATTGTAGACTTGCTAAGTAACTTCTTTTTTTTTTTCTCTCTCTGATAGCCCTTAAGATGGTTTGATTATTTTGGGGGACGGCTGGGGGAGGGGTACCATTTTCAGTGTATGCTTTCTGGTTCTACTTTTTTGATGATATTTTTTTTGTTCCTCTCTCACTTGCTGTAGATTGCTACCTTTTTGCCTTCATGCGGAATATGTTGATAGGTCGACTTCATCTAGTAAACTGAAAACTCTTGCTTAAAATCAAACCGCAGTCTGTCTTTTAATATTAAGGACTTTTTTTAAAGTTCTGTTAATCTGTAACTAAATAGTGACTCTCGGTCTGGCTCCATATCTCAGCCTCGTAACGAGACGAATTCCTGCCCACGGTGGCAGATAGGAATACCATTGTAACATGTTCAAAGTGCATATCGGGCATCATGTTAACTAGGTAATGTAAGAACTGCTTTGAAATGTCAGCTGTGAAGTTCTGAACCATACATCATGCATGAGAAGGGATGCAAATAAGTTCCCCATTCTACATAGCAACCATATAGCGAATAAAACATGAATGATGTAATAATAGTTCCAGGGTATGTACTGTTCCGTTTCTGTCTTGCATTGCGAATTTAATGATGTTGAGCTGCGGTTTTTACTCCTTTGGTCAGTCTCCAATTCAATGCAAGATAGGTTCCTTCCAGAAAAATGCAGCAATAACCTGCAAGCGTTGCAACAAGTTTTACTCCAAATTGGCGGGTTTGGGCAGAAGTCTAGCACTGACTTGCCTGCCTCGGGATGAAGGCACGTTGCTTCATCTTCGGGCCTCTCAATCTTGAAAGGGTTTCTCACTTTTGGCTTCACCTTAAGGCATCTCAATCTCGACAGGGCTTCTCATTTCTGAGTGCGTGCCACGGAGGGAACAAACAGAGAGCCCCATCGCTCCGTGCTGTGGACGTGCAGAGGGGCAGAGCCGAGGGCTGAGCTGTGCCGTGGGGAAGCGGGCTGAGCACAGCGGTGCAGCGCCGGCCCGGGGTTGTTGCTGCAGTGCTGTAGGAAGGGAACCGTGTTGGATGTCTGAAGCCCATTGAGTAACTGCCAACGAGAGCGGGGTGGAGAGAGTGAGAATACGACTATGAATGTAAACTTCCATAATTAGTTCTTAAAGGGCAAGCAGCTCATTCGCCGTGCCACAGCGTGCAGGTGTGGCTGGCAAAAAAAAAACCCCACCCAGAGCCAGTATTAGTGTGAAGTCTCAATCAAGTATTAATGCTGGCCGCAAAAAAATGCTCGAGCAGCTGGTTCTGATTCAGCCTTAAGGATTAACTTCAGATTTCCTCAAGGAGTTAAACTCGATTGGGGAATTCTAGGAATGTATGCTACAAAACCAGAAGAAAATGGCTTTTTTTTTGTTGTTGTTGTTCCTCAAGGATAACGAGTTTGATGTGAAATTGGGGCATTACACTATGGTTGTGCAGTGTTGACTCTGCGTGCAAAGTACGTTGTATATGGAGCTCTTACCAAAGATGAATGGGAAGATTAACACACACACAAAAAGAAAATAATACTGAATTCACTTCTGAAATTGAATGTTTCGGACCACGTAGAAGTTATTTGGATCTGGTTCCAAACGACGGATCTCGATGTGGGGTGCGAGTGGGACTGAATGGGTTCTGGTGCTGGAAGATAGAGCATTGACTGTAAGCCCTGGTGAGCGGAGGAGTGTGACACGAGCCCGGTGTCCAATAACTGAGCTCTCGGTTCTGGAGGAGGGGGGTCCTTCCCACCTGAGTCTTGTTGCCCTTGGAGTGTCACTGCTCTATTTTCCAGCCTGTTGCAAACGTAGGACTTGTTTTGTTCCTCTGGATGTAACTTAGCAAACAGTGCGGCGGTATAACGGCTAACATGCGACAATATGGTTTCTGTTTTCTTCTGGAGCGTAAATAAAACAGCCAAGCACAAAGTAAATGCCTAAACTGGAAAACTTGAAGCTCTCTCAATGGTTCTTGAACTTTCTTAAATCTATTCTCAGTCAAAATGAAAACGTCCATCAGTTCATTTTCCGTCTCGGTCGGTTTGCTGTGCTGTGCCGGGGCGGAGCTCCTCGCCAGGCTGTGCATTGCCTCCCATCCACGCGTCTGTACTCTGTTGCTTTAGACATTCTGTTTTGGCAGGAGAAAGGAAACCCATTTGTTTTCTTCCTTTTGTCTTTCGGCTGTTTGTTTGTTTGTTTGTTTTTCCCTTAATGTCTTATTTTTGAGGGATGGAGGGAGATAAAAGTGACCGGAATGTGGCGGAGACTTCACAGATAAATGGCCATTGCTACCGAACACCTCCGGTGGTTTCACTTTCAGAATCTCCTTGGTAGGATAGAGCTGCAGCCCACCGTGGGCTGAGGTGCTCCAAAACCCAGTGGTACTGCGAACCGAGCCCGAGCACGGCCATTTGTGTCCATGTGAATCTATGGAGTGAGTTTTGAATGGCGTTAAACCGTGTCTGATCAGTGAATGAGTTTGTAGACTGTGATCTCCCTGATGAGTAAACAGGAATTTTGTGTTCTCAATATGGCTGTAGTGTTGGTAAAGAACTAATAAGCAGAAAATAAAGCAATTACACAGCGGAGCTCTCCTGGTATGTTCCTTCTATTTAATTACGAGAGAAACAGAAAGGGGCAACATGGCACTGCAGCCGTGCGTTCTGCTGACATAAAGAGCTCTCTGTTGTATCTCACAGCGGTGAAAGCCTGTCTGTGATTCCTCTGAGGCTTAGACGAGGGGCTGCTTTTATCAACGGAAAGGACCGTGGTGACGCACTGAACAGGTTGCCCAAGGAGGCTGTGGATGCCCCATCCCTGCAGGCATTCAAGGCCAGGCTGGATGTGGCTCTGGGCAGCCTGGGCTGCTGGTTGGCGACCCTGCACATAGCGGGGGTTGGAACTGGATGAGCATTGGGGTCCCTTTCGACCCAGGCCATTCTAGGATTGTATGGTGGCTGAGCAATGGGTGGGTGTGTGGGGAGCGTGAGGGGCCAGCATGAAGGCAGCTATGCCATGGAAGCACCCGGCCCGTTGGCTGCCCATTGGGGCTGGAGGCAGCTGCCATTGACACGCCATCCACTGAGGGTTGCCAAACTTGGGAATCACTGGGAAACGTGGCCGGGCCGCGTGGGAGCGCGGTGTGGGCTGCTGGGCCTTCCTGCTCCCCAGCTGGCCCTGTCTGCCCGCATGTCAGCGAAGGGTGCGGCTGTGTAAATGAACTCACTTCAGCTTAATTAAGCTCCTTCGGGTTGGTAGACAAAGCTCCGGAGGAGTAAACTCATGTCTCTTTCATGGCAGGAGTCAGTTCTCAGAATGCCAGCGCTGATGTTTGAGATCAGAGCCCTGGGCTGTGCCGTGTGTGACTCACCCAGCAGGGCCTTTCCCAGTCACAGGGCTGCCGTCCTCACGGGCAGGGATTGGAACAAATGCGCCTGCCATCTCTAATTGGAAATTAACCCTGCTAATGCAGTCCCACGGGTAATGGTTCTCCCCAAGGAGCGGCCCTTGGTTTTCAGCAGCCACCGGGATGCTCAGTGCTGGAGGAGCGGCGCTGCGGGCTCTGGGAGCAGAGCAGGGCTCTCCCACAGCACGGAGGCAGCCCTGGGCACCACGCTGCTCCTTGCCAGCTTTGCTCTCAGCCCAAAGCGCTTCGGTGCCTTCAGCACAAAACTTTCTGCTCGCAAATGGGGAAGTGTGAGCTCACAGAGCTGTGATGGAGGCGGTGGCTCTTCCACTGAGCAAACCCGCTCCTCTTCCGACCTCTGAAGCAGCGCTGACGTCTCCGAGCATCTCCGGGCCGAGGTGGGGGACTCGAATGCTGCGGTCAACCTCGTGTTCAGGACTTGGAGCACGCCGAGAGCTGTGTAATTTCAGCCCTGCCTTCAGTCTGGAAGGGGAAACGGCTGAGTCAGAGCCCCGTGGTGCTCGGCGGTGAGGTTTCCTCCCAGCGCTGGGGTGCAGGGCGGCTGCTTTGCACAGCAGGCTGGATGTGCTGCACGCCGCCCAGGAAGCGCTCCTGGTGCTTAACTGCAGGTATCTCCACCCTAGGAAAGGAGGAAAAAGAATCGAAGGTGTGAGTCATCTGCAGAGCCCGGCTGAGGCTTCGTGGGCTCAGTACTGCGCTCCTCCTGGGCCGGGAGCCTTCCCCTTCCTTTGGCTCGGTGTGCTGCAGCTTTTCGTTAAAAAAACACCCCAACAATAAAGCGACTCAGGCGGGATTTAATGGGTGTCTGTTTCGGTAGAGAAGGAAGCCAGTACTGCTCGAAACGCTGTGTTTTTTTCCCTTAGGAGTGCTCAGATGGGTGGATCCCCGTCCCCAGGGCTGCCACCAGCAAGTCCAGGCTCAGCCTCGTGCCTCTCACCCTCCAAGAAGGGAAGGGAGTGCAGCTGTGCGCGGCGGGCTGAGCCCCGGCTGCGTGTCCAACACAGGGGGAGACCCTCAGTTCAGGCACAGAGGCAGCAGCAGCACAAAGGCTGTGGGGTGAAGAGGACGGCATCAAGCAGGGGTGAAGGCACGCTCAGCGTGGCGTTCCCATCCTTTGCTATCCCGGAGCGGGGCTGGCTCTGTCCCCGCGCTGCTGCCATTTTGCTGCTCTCTGCCCCGGGAGCCTTCTGCTTATTCCCACCGACAGAACAGGGGCTGTTGTCAGTCGTCGGCTGCCAACTTTCAGCCGCCGCCACGCAGCGGGCCGGGCTGCGCTCGCAGTTATCCCATTAGCTTCACATCTGCCAGAACGCCCTTTCCCCACAGGGGCTGGATTAGTTTGGAGCTGACCCAGCTCTCCTGGAAGCTTTGCCTATCACGTACTTGCGGCTTTCAATCCGCTGCCCTGACTGGAACCAAACCCGGCCCGTGCACTCACCGGGCAGCTTTTCCTTCAGCCCAGCAGCATAGCCGTGAGCTGGCCCTGCAGGAGCGAGCCCTGCCGAGCAAGTGTCCAAATTACACCGTTCCTCAGTGTCCCCACTGCATCCTATCTATCACATCGATAGCTGTGTGTCCACGCTCACAGATGGAGCCCGGCCGTGGCTCGGCCCTGCAGGACCTTCTGTGTGCTGGGCTCGGGGGGAGTGCAGGGAGGGCAGAAGCACTGCAGCCAGGCGGGCCGGGATACACAGCACTGCGGGGTTCCTCCTTCCCCTGTCGCAATAAAAGCTTCCCCCCTTCTCCTGCTGGACCTTCTCAGCCACGCGTCCCTCTGCGCTTCCTCTTTCAGCACCTAAAAAAAAAAAGCCCACACCAAAAAAAAAAGCGTTGGCCGCAGCTCTGCTGGAGGCTGCAGGACTCGCAGTGAAGGCGAAGCTGCTCCGCCGATCCCTGGGCTGAAGTCAATCTTTTCCGGTCTGATCGCACGGCCAAGGAATGTCTGTGCATGCAGTGTGGCTGGGGAGGGCTCAGCGCTGCGCCCCAGTGCTGCTCTGCTGCTTCCCTTCGGCTGCGGAGCGGAGGCTGCAGGGTTGCCATGTCCTGCGGAGGAACCCGAGCAGCTGGCCCATGTGCACCCCCTGAGATGTGGGGGGGGAAATTAGGTTGGGTTGGTGGGGTTACGTTGGGAATCAGGAACGTTTCTTCTCCAAAAGGACAGTGCTGTGGTGGCACAGCTGCCCATGGAGTGGTGGCGTCACCGTCCCTGGAGGTGTTCCAGAGCCGTGGGGATGTGGCACTGAGGGATGTGGGCACGGTGGGGTGGGTTGGGGATCTTGGAGGTTTGTCCAACTGGGACGTCTCTACGTGTGGCTGCAGCCAGCATCGCTCCGAGGCCACCACACTTTCCCCCATGCACAGCCTCCCCCCTGCACACCGCTGGGCGCAGCACGGAGCTCACCGCTCCCAATCTCAGCTCTGCCCACTGAGAGCAAACACCCACAGCCGTGTCCCGGCTCCATCACACCTCGTTACTCATTAACAGCAATGCCAATATTGACTTATTGCCCTATAGGGCAGCTCTGGTGCCCCCACACCCCGCTGCCCATGCTGCGGGCACCCCAAAGCGCGGCCACATCGCAGCGAAGCAGAGGGGACCTCGACTTTTCCCTCTATTTGTTTCGCAGCTGTGCAGCTCCAAGGGAAATCACACGGCCGTGCTTTTCTCATTAAGCGCCGTCACATTTTCCAGACAGAAGCTCAGAGCCCAGTGCTGTAAAACTGGGATTTTTTTCCTCCTTTTTCAGCTGCAGATGCTTAAAGATCCCTGGCTGAAGGATCCTTCCCGGCCCCACTGTGAGCAATGCGTGGGGCACCCCAACCCCAACCCCAACCCCAACCCCAACCCAACTGCCCCATGGAGCAAGCAATGGTGGGTCAAGGAGGTATCTGTATGTGTACAGGTGGGTGTTGTCCCAGCAGAGGAGCCCCCCACACAGACGTTGCAGCTCCATTGCCCCCAGCCCGCCCAGGGCTGCACCGCCGGCGCTTCGCATCGCGTGATCCCGAGCTGCTTTTGAAGGATGTGACCTAATTAAGGCTCAGCTCTTCTCAATATGATTTTCATAGTCCCACGGGTTCCTTTTCCCCGTGCGACCGGCCGGCCCGGCTGGGCCTCCTGGGACGTCTGGGAGCAGGAGGAGAGAACATCAGAGCGCAGCCCCATGCGGTGCGGTGCAAAGGCCGTGCACGGCCCCCACTTTGCCTCCTTGCTGCAGTGCTGATAGCGCAGAGCTGAGGGCTCCCTGCAGCCCCCCTGGCCGTGCCATTGAGCTGAGTTTGCCAAGCTGAGGCAGTTGCGTTGGCTGCCATCGAGCCCCAGGGGTGGGTGTCAGGGCTGAGCCTCAGCGCCACAGGGCCGTCCCCATTTCCTTTGGGTAGGGACCCCTTCCCACGGGGAAGGCCCATTCGCCCGTTTTTGGCTAAAAACAGAATAAATGGTTCAACTCTGACCCCAAACCCGGCCCAGTCCCAACCTTCACCACCCACAGCAGCCAGACACCGAGCCTGGGGGCTGTTGGACGGGGAAAGAGGTGGCCTTTGTGTTGCATTTGTAGGATGTGTCCCCTCAGTGGGGCTCTGACCCAGGGCTGAGCAGGAGGAAGCCCCCGTTGCAGAACCCGGGTGCACTGTGGACAAGTGAGCAACGCGCCATGCATTCCCACAGCAAAGACAGGAGCTGGGACGTCATGCATGGGTTGGCAAAGCAGCTGAGCAAGCTGATCTGCAATTAAGGACGTTCTTCACTTCCTTCTCCTGAATAGCATGGAGAAAACCCATTCACTCATACACCGAGTGCCCCATGCTTTGGCTGGAATGGTGTTCCCGTGCACCAGGAGCAGGTGAGCAGCTCGGCCAGGCCAGGGCGGCTGTAGGGTGCATCACACAGACACCCCCTGCAGGAGGAGACGTCCCAACTCCCAGCACTCCCAGTGCTCCCGGTGTGCTGCTGCCTGCATCTGCTCCGGGGCATCGCCTTCCCCACGCTGCCAGCCTGCAGCAAAATGGCATTTCAGAGCGTCGTGGCAAAACGGCATCCCGACATCATACAACCACACAACCGTATCACTTCTTGGCATTAAAACCAGAGCACCCCAAGGGGCACCCGCTGCTTCTCTCTGACCCTGCGGGCTCCCCCGCCTCCTCCCACCGTGCCCAAATCCCGTGTGCTGCACCCGCCCATCCTGCTCCATGTGGGTGTGCCGGGCGTCACCTGCCCTGCACTGCCCCAACCTGCCCGGCCACCCCCAGCAGCTCCCCCCCCCCCCCCCCCGGGCTGGCTGGGCTTTCCGTGCACTCCCTGCTGCTCCTCCTGGCCCTGGGCAGCCCCCGGGATTCCCCCCTGGCTGCTGCAACGCATGCATGATAGGGAGAGCTGTGTGAATGGTGATGGGGCACCGAAGTGCTGGTAGTGCCTTAAATCGGGTGGGAAGACAAGCAGAGGGGGGAGGCTGAGCTCGAGGGACAGAGGCTGCCCAGAGCTGGAGCTAATGTTTAGCTTTGGACTTTGCCAAGGGTGCCAAGGGGCACAGCAGGGTGCAGGCAGCAGGCAGCATGGCGTGGGCAGTGAGGGTGCCATTGGTGACAGCATTGGCAATGCCACTGATAGTGCCATGGGTGGGTCCCGTTGGTGGTCCCGTTGGTGGTGCCATTGGGGGGTTCCATTGGTGGGTTCCATTGGTGGAGCCATTGGGGGGTTCCACTGGGGGGTTCTATTGGTGGGTTCCATTGGTGGTGCCACTGGTGAGTGGCATTAGTGGGTTCCATTGGTGGTGTCACTGGTGGTGCCATTTCTAGATGTCATTTGCCCCGCACCCAGGGACCCCACAGATGCCCACCCCCATGGCCGGAAGCTCTCCAAGGCTCTCTCCATCCCCCATATCCCCAGTTTAGGGATGTTTGCTGACACGGCCTTGCTGAGCTCTGCCGTTTTGCTCAGCTCTCAGCACAATGCTCAGCCACTGCTCATTTACTGCTATCAGCCCATTCCCGTGCTGCGCTGAGGGGATGCTGCGAAGAGGAGCCTGGTGCCATCGAAGACAAAGCTGCGTCCCCAGTGCTGGCGTGTCCCGCTAGCCTGGATAACCCTCCCCGCTGGGCACCTCGTCTCTATTTAAACCCCTCTCCAGGGATATTATTAAGGACATGTCTGTTAAATGGCTCTGTACCAACACGGTGCAGCTCATCCCCTTCGCCTCGCAGCCATTGGGCGCCACCTTCCCCGTGCTGCATCCCACACCTTCAGCTTTGCCGTGGGATTTCGCAAGGCAAACGTTTGTCCTCTGCTCCCCCGGTCCCCAACTATTCCAACGGTACCACCGAACAGCTAAAAATAGGAGGACAGGAGAAGCCCCCGAGGTGTTTGGGAACATCACACCTCCCCGCTCCGCGCCGAGCCGCCGATCCTTAAATATCTGGCCCAAATCCACGGGAGCGCAGGGCTGCTTAACTCCTTGTGCTCAACCCGAAGGGAAACGGTGCCAAACTTCAGCTGGACGAGAAACCCAAAATCAAGGAGGGGAACACGGAGCCCATCGGGAAGTGGTCGCTGTGGGTTTTGTTGCTTTCCTATGCAGCGTTTCTTGTGTAGCCCAAAAAAAGTATGACCCTCCCCCTCCCCCCCCGAAATAATGGGCACCCCTTACAAGGAGCCCTATAACGGCACCACCTCTGGGACACCCCGAGAAGCCCCCACATCCCACGTGGGAGCTCTGGAGGGCAGAGATAATTAACACGCAGTAATTACAGATGGAGTCCCGCTCAATGGGCCGCGGTTGAGGTTTCCAGCTCGCAGCCAGGGCGGCAGGAAGCCGGGCCGTCACCGTGCAGCTCAGCTCACAGCCGCCCCGCTCTGCGGCACAGGAAATGCAGCGAGGAGCACAACCAGCCGGGCCGGTAGCGTTCTGCAGGGGCACAGCTGCCACGGGTGGTGGGGTCACCGTCCACGGAGGAGCCCCAGAGCCGTGGGGATGTGGCACTGCGGCTCAGAGCTGTGGGTGCCCCATCCCTGGAGGTGCCCGAGGCCGTGGATGGGCCCTGGGCAGCTGAGCTGGGGGGCACGCAGCCCACGGCAGGGGTGGCGGTGGGGGGGCTCCTAATCCAACCGTGCTGTAGTTCTGTGACTATGACCGTGCTGCAGTGAGCTCAGCCCCGAGCAGCCGGGAGGACCACAGCTCCTTTCCAAAATCCCTTCCCCCCTCCACCACCACCAAAAGCAGCCGTTTCATCTTGCGGCTCTGGGGAGTGACACACAGCACTGAGCTCACGGCCTCCTTCCCCACACTGCCCCGCTTCACAGCCACTTCCTCTGTGCGAAAACAGGAGCAGCAGCAGCCCGGCTGCAGGCGGTTGGGTTCCACAGCCCCTGGCATTGGGTGCAGGGGCTGCGGGGGCCACCCGGGGCAACCCCAAGGTGCCCTTCACCCCACAGCCGCCCCAACGCCAGCACCGCACGCACTGAGCTGAGGGTGGGGAGCAGCAGCTGCCGGCTGCACACGAGGAAGAGAAACACTCAACTTCCTTTTTTTCTTCTGAGAGAGAAAAGGAAGTGCCCAAATCACAGAGGGAAAATGCAGCCCAGCCCTGGGAAACACCACTCCTCCTCACCACCGTGGTGTCCTCACGTCCCACCCAGCGACAGCCATTCCAGGGTAAGGGTTTCCACCAGGGAAGCCAGGCTGGCATCAACATGCTGGTAAATATCCCCCTGCAGGCCAGCTTTTAATTACGGAGCTCTTTCCCTTCCAAGTTAACAAATAACACACGTGGTCACGACAAATTATGCCCTCGTTCTGCAACGTGTACAGGAACAACCTCTGCAGGCAGGGGCTGCGCTCTGTACGGAGCAAAGCTTGCAGGGAACATCTCGGAGGATGCAAACGGAGCAGGGAGGGGTGCAGCAGCAGCCAGGTGCCCCCCAGCAGCAGCAGGCCTACCTCTGTGGGTGTGCACGGCCACAACCAGAGCAGGAGCAACATCTCCTTTGAAACTGCATTTCAAAGCAATGGCTGCGCAGCAACGAGAGGCAGCCTGGCAAGAAACACCGACTGCGAGAGGAACCTGCTCACCAGAATAGCTGGAAGGTGTCAGAATGCAACGCTGCGCGTCCTCAGAATAGCAAAGCGCAGATGGAGGTAGAAGAAAGAACAATTTTGCACGGCGCAGACACCATCTGTGTGCTGTGTGTGCAGTGCCCACCACCACGGCTGCTCCCAGGACCTCTGCAATGCAGGAAACCACGGCTGGAAAGGAAACAAGCAGCCGCTGCCCACCTCACGTAGAAAAGGTTTATTGAGTGGCTCTCCGGGCTCATCTGTCCCCCAGATGGGGTTCTCTCTTCAGGCAGTGCTGCCTATGGCACAGAGAACACACAGCAGCGCTGCACTGAGCCGTGGGCCCGTTCCACTCTGCCTGAGCCTGCAGACAGCACGGCCTCCCTGTTGGGAAGGTGCATGGGGGGCACGGGGCCCAACGAGAGCACTTCTCCTCTGTGCCACCAACGCTGCGGGCCTTTCCTTTGTGGGGTTCCCCCCCTCAGCAGGGTCCCATCCAGCTGCCAAAGGACAGGCAGTGCTGCCACAGAGCTCATGGTGGGGAATTCTGTGAAGAGATGTAAAGAAAAAACAGAAAGGTACAAATGTTTGATCAGGGTGGTTCTGTTTCAACACCAGGCCCATGTGTCAGCATCAAAGACCTTTGTTATGCAGATCTGCCTGTTAACCAATGCGTGGTTACTGGGATAGGCTGCCCAGCTCCACTCTATGCAGTGGGGTGAGGAAGAGGGCAGCCGAGCAGAGCACAGGGAGCTCAGAGCAGCACTGTGTGTGGTGTCTGCAACACCCGGCTGCCCCAAACCTTCAGCCCAGCAGCTCGCAGCCCACAGGGACAAAGGCTGGCACCTGGCACAGCGCTGTGCTTCGGAACTAAAGAGCTCCTCCGTGCAAACACAGCTCTGGTTTGCAGCTCCACGGGGTCCCTCATGGCATTTCACAGACACTTTACAGCTCCAACCGTGCCAAGTAAGCAGCAGCTCTGCTCACTGCTGGCAACGTGTGCTGATCAATGAGCAACGAGCCCCGGTCACCCACCGTTCGTTTCCTGTGGATGGTCAGGATGTGAATGTCCTCACTGCGATACTCCTCGTCGTGCTGATCCAGGGGCACTCGTTCCAGCTCAAAGTCCACCTGAAGCAGCTGTGAGGACAGCACGGGGTCATTGGGTGGCCCTGCCCTTTGGAATGGAGCAGGCATGAAGACAAGCCCAGTGACAAAGGTGCCCAAAGCAGCAAGCTTGTCTCCTGGTGCAGCTCATTTACTAACATTTTAACTAACCCAGTGCCAACTTACAGCTGCAGACACCTTGCCGTGGGAAATAAGAGCCATCAGTTAGAGGGTAAATCAAAAAACAACCTAAATGGAAGGCTTCAGATAGAAGGGTTTGCTTCCCTCCATCCCCAAAGCACCACTCCAAACCGCAGCGCCTGCCTCGCTCTGCCAGCCCTCAGGATCCACCTGGCTGAACCCCGGCGAGCCGAGGAAGGAAATAAATCATGGGAGAGCAGAAATCATCCAGAAACACCTACACTGACTGCATCCACTGCTGTCCGAGGGCGGCTCCCAGCTGCCTTCACAAGTGCAGAGCCAAGCCCAGCACCAGGGCGGCCCCCCAGGACAGCCAGCACTGTGCTGTGTGTCCGACCCGCTCACAACACACCCCTGGGCCGTGGGAGTCCCACCGCTGCCAACACCCCCCAGTGCAGCACAGCAGGGTCTGCGAATGCAGTGCCGTTCTGCAGAGCTGATTTCTGAAGCAGCCCGCCTTGTGCTTTCCATGCAGCACGTGAAAAGAAAACAGCTTCTCATCAGGGTGATATTTAACTCCCCCCATGACCTCTGGTAGCAAACAGCCGCTGCAGGAAGAGCACCTGCTAAGCTGCTCCTGTGGAATCACTCTGCCCTGACACACACGGGTGACGCAGAGGGGCCCTTCTGCAGCTCTGTGCCCAGCCCAAAAGCAGCAGCACAGGTACAGTGAGTGCTAACAGTCCATACCTTCTGCCTTTGGAGGGAAGGGAGGCTCAGTGAGCACCCAGGAAGGCTCTGCTGATGAAGAGGCCACCGAGGTTCAGCTCAGCCAACCCACTCTCACACCCCAACCCTTTTCTTGGCACACACAGAACCACAGAATGGCCCGGGTTGGAAGGGACCTCAAGGACCATGAAGCTCCAACCCCCACCACATGCAGGGCCACCAACCTCCACATGTAATACCAGCCCAGGCTGCCCAGGGCCCCATCCAACCTGGCCTTGAACACCTCCAGGGATGGACGGGGCATCCACAGCCTCTCTGGGCAGCTGTTCAGCACCTCACCACTCTCATAGCAAAGAACTTCCCCTGACATCCAACCTCAATCTGCCCTCCTTCAACTTCACACCATTCCCCCCTGTCCTGCTGTTATCTCCCCTTCCAGGAGCTGCACTGAAGCCCACATTACAGCACTCACCTCGAGGTACCTTCTCTCTATCTCAGGGTTCCTCCCCACGGTCCTCTGCTCATAGCAGCACAGCACACACGTGTCGGGGCCGGTCAGCTCCCGCAGCGTCTTCAGCAGCGGCTCTAAGGACTGCCCAAAGGACAAGAATCCCCTCACGGTCCGTTTCATTGGCACGATGCCCCCTAACGAGATAAAGCCACCACCCGCGGGACAGCCTCTCAGAGAGGTATATTTGGTGCGCTATGTGGGACAAGGAGAGCGCGGCACGGGCCGCGGAGCGGAGCACAGCGCGGGACGCGGCCATTTCCTCACACCTCACAACCGCCGCCGCACCCGACCGCCCTCGGGGTCCCTCCGGGTCCCGTTCCGCACAGCGCTCCGAGCGGAGCGGCCCGGGCTGCGCCCACACGGAGCCGCCGTCGCCGCGCTCCTTTACCTCCTCGTAGTAGATGCAGTCGGCCATGAGGATGTAGTCGGGGGGCGGTCGGAACTCGGACACGTCCTCACCCCTGCAACGGCGGCGCGAGGTGAGCGCGGGCCGAACGCGGCCGGGGACGGCGCGGCCCCCGGGGCTGCGGTACGTCCGAGGCTCATACAAACCATTTCAGTACCTCGGCTCGCACCGACCCCGTCACCAGGTGCCGGTTGTTCTCGATGTTCACGGCCAGCAGCTCCTGCAGCTCCTGCAGGTCGGTGAGCGTCACGTCGGCCCTAGGACGCGCGGCGGCCGTCAGCCCGCAGCCCCCCCTCCCCCCCCCCACGGCCCCGGGGCGGACGCGGACGGTCCCTCCCGCGGCCCGACGGCGGGACGGCCCCGCGCTCACCCCAGCGTGGCCGCCATGATGCCGACGGCGCCGGTGCCCGCGCCCAGCTCCAGGACGGCCCTGCGGGACAGCGGCCACGCGCCGGTCTCCAGGAACTTGGCGAGCACCAGAGCCGCGTCCCACACCACGCAGCCCACGCCGCCCGCCCGCTGCTCCAACCGCAGCGCCGGCCCGGCCCGCCGCTCCAGCTCCCGCACGAAGCCCGCCATGGCCGCACGCACTGAGCCGGCGCGGCCCCTCCTTCCCATGGCGGCTGCGGAGCCGCGCCGAGGGGGGGGGAGAGCAGTGCGGGATGGGAGGAAGGGAAGGTTTGGAATGGATGTCAGGGGAAGTTCTGCAGTCTGAGAGTGGTGAGGTGCTGGAACAGCTGCCCAGAGAGGCTGTGGATGCCCCGTCCATCCCTGGAGGTGTTCAAGGCCAGGTTGGATGGGGCCCTGGGCAGCCTGGGCTGGTATTACATGTGGAGGTTGGTGGCCCTGCCTGTGGCGGGGGGTTGGAGCTTCGTGATCCTTGAGGTCCCTTCCAACCCGGGCCGTTCTGTGAGGGCTGGAGCACCTCTTCTGTGAGGAAAGGTTGAGGGAACTGGGCTTGTTTAGCTTGGAGAAGAGAAGGCTCCGGGGAGACCTCATTGTGGCCTTCCAGTACTTGAAGGGAGCGTATAAACAGGAGGGGGAACGGCTGTTTGTGAGGGTGGACAGTGATAGGACAAGGGGGAATGGTTTTACACTGAGACAGGGGAGGTTTAGGTTGGAGATGAGGAGGAAGTTTTTCCCCCAGAGGGTGGTGACGCACTGAACAGGTTGCCCAAGGAGGCTGTGGATGCCCCATCCCTGCAGGCATTCAAGGCCAGGCTGGATGTGGCTCTGGGCAGCCTGGGCTGCTGGTTGGCGACCCTGCACATAGCAGGGGGTTGGAACTGGATGAGCACTGTGGTCCCTTTCAACCCAGGCCATTCTGTGACTGATTCTTTGATTGCCCACACCCACTGACCACGCCATGTACCTCAGTGCCAGAGTTTCTTACCAACACTCCCATCCCTTCCCCAAGAGGCATTCACTGCATTTGCTAAGGACTCCAAACTCTGCATTCAGACCTCCATGTATTTTTAAAATAGGGGAAAAAAAGGAATTAATAAAATATATTTCTCCCTCTCCCCCACTCTTCCTTTCTGATGTGCTGTAGCCAGGTCACAGTGCCAGAAGGAATCACTGAGGCTCCAGGAGGGGAGGAACTGCTGGCACTCCGTCCCCGAGGTGGGCTCAGTGCAGTACCCAGCAGGGCGTTTCATTTACTCTGCAGGGCTCTCACATTCCATCTGTTTATCTGCTCTGTTCTGAAATGCCTTTTCCCACAGAAGCCAACTCCAAACCCAGCAATTTCACATCTTTCCTCTAGCGTTTTTTACTCTTTTTATCCACCCCTCTAATTACAAAGCAGCTGAAACGTCAGTTTGCTGCTCTGTCTTGGCATTCCGGTGAACCACACTGGTGGGAATCTGCGTGCCCTCGGCCACTTGCACAGCACAGCAGTTACTTTGGGAACGTGTGTTTCTGTACCCGCCGTGCTCCTGGGCTGCTGCCATTGCTGCTGCCCTGCCTTGGATCGCTCCTTCCTTTTGGCATTTTCCAGCTCCTGTTATGCTTGGAAGAGGGTTTAATTGTGCGGTGAGCGAGCCCGTAAGCAAGGCTTCTTTTTTTTGCATCATGCTGTGATTTATATGCTTCCAGTGGATTCCAGCACTGGCGCTGTGAAGGTACGAGCAGGATTTCATGCATGGGAAATGCAGCTGAGAATGCTGCTTTGGTGCCACGTTCCAGCACAGGCAAATACCTCGGGCAGCGTTCTCACATCATGACTCCTGCCAGGTGGGCTGATGGATGAGGTTTGTGCTCTCCTCTCGTCCTGCTGGAGCTTTCCTGCCCCTCCGCTGGTGCCAATGCACATGCATGCATGACATGCTAAGCCTAAGCTTCAAAAAACACGCTTACTGGGACCTGCTGCTGGCAAACGGGACTCACAGGCTCCTCTGTCCCATCAGTCCCTCCCATAGGGCCCAAGGGCCCACCAGGAACCTGTGCTACCTCCATTGCTCCCCAGGACATCCCTGACAGCAGAAAGATGCTCTGGGGGGAATGCCCACCTCCTCCCGTGTGCCTCTAGCAGAGAGCAACAACCTGCGCTCGAGACCACCTTCAGCTGCACCACTAAGCTTCCCAGTCAAACCATTCAGGGCCCCACTGGAAGTTGCCTATTTCTGTTAGCTCTAAGCGTGAGATCTGGAACTGCTGCCCAAAGCCTGTGAATGTATTCTGCTGCTTCCACAGGTTCAAACTTCCTTGGATTCCACCCCAAACCAGACCTTTACAAAGGTTCTGGATGGCGTATCCTGCACAACGTCCTCCATAATGAGCTTTAGCTTTTGGTGAGCCCAAACAAGGCTTTGTGGGTCCCTTCCAATGGAGGGAAGTACTTTGATATGCACAGAGGCCATTGCTAATCAGCAGATGCTCGGCTTAAAACAATCTGGGAAGGACTTTGCTGAGTCAGGGCCGAAGTATAAAGCCATGCTGCACTTTAATATGGGATACTGAAGATGCACCTGGTCTAAGCACTTGAACGGAAGGTATAAAAGGCTGACATTTACGTATTCTGAAGTTTAAAGAACCCCCAGACCTTCAGCAACAAACAGAATGTTAAGGTTTGAAAAGGACATTACTCATCTCTTCACAGTAGATGCTGGTGAGGGCTTCTGAGAGTTAACATAAGTAAATGAGTGCATTCTCCCTGGTCAGCTTACTGGGCAGACCTCCAGAACTGTGAAACCCGACAGCCGCCTCTGCTGCGTTCAGCAGGGGAGCACTGCAATGAGCAGAACTGCACCATAACCAAAGCATCATCCATTCCCTGCGTGCGCTGCCAGTGACTCCTCTGGGAGATTCTGCCCCTCCCTGAAGCACAAAGGGCGCAGGCAGAGGGAGAGCAATGTCCAAGAGAGAGACTGCAAGATGCACCTTCCCAAAAGACAATCAAATCTGAGAAGAGCAGCACGGAAAATCAGGGCGTTCTGCATCGCCAACAGCTCGCTACGTCCCAACCACGTCCTTAGAAGGAACACGCACTGCTCAGGCTCTTGAAAATTAAGACTGGGGTGATTTATTAATCTTGTTAAGAACTCTGATACAAAGCACAGTAAAAGGCCACAGACCAGTAAATAAAATGTGGCTTCCGGCCACTGTATAAATGCTGCTACAGTACTACCAGTAAAACAGACTCCCTCTCACACCAGTTCAAACCAGTAGTCCAACTGGCAAAGAAAAGTTCCATTCACTTATCAGTTTAAAAAGTTTAATAAAGCTTTAAATGTTTGCTGGTTTAAATGCTACCAATTCCCAAAAATGGATTCACGATTAAGTTAGGTGAAATCTGAAGGAAGTTATTAGGTTTGGAAGGCAAGACTGTTCCTAAGCCAGAGGAATCGCTCCTGGCCGCATAAGAGTGCGAGTAGCAGACGTATTATAGGCCTCGTATCACTTCCATTTATACAGGTTATTAGCACTATCTGTCAATATACAATATAAACAATTGTACATACACGGCGTATAGCTTTGTTCTCCAGAAGAGTAGACAACTCTTTAGCTTAAGACATCTTCACCTACCGAAACAAAAAGGCACATCTGAACAAGATGCATGCTAGGTACGCACTAGGGATGCTTTCCAGTATCGGAGACGGGCAGTCCTTGTTCATCAGTCAACACCAACTGGATATTTTGGTATCACCTCTGAGATTTCCATCGATTTTTCTTTGTCTTCAGCAGCAAATCAACATGGCATTAAAACATGTGGGAACAGCAGCTGTCACTCACGAACCTCGAAGCCCAAAGTTAGAAGGCAGGTGGCCAGAGGTTCAGATCAGTAACACTGTGTGCATCCTCACCTCGTGTCGTCATCCCACGGTTCTTCCCCAAAAACAACAAAAAAAAGGCCATTAGTGCTCAAATCAGAAGAAAGATTCCACAGACGCACCTTTTTTTTTGGCTCAGTGCAATCAAATGATGTCAGTTTCAACTCAATTAGTGTCGTTTACAGTGCAAAAGATATCTTTGTATACTGGCATAACTGTCGGCACTGAGGGTGTGAAGAAGGCAATGCTGCTGGTCACCTGAGGGCAACGCTGTCCAACAGACGCAGGCCAGACTGTGTAGTTGTGTTGGGCTTTTTCCCAATTGAAGCTATTTTTTTGTTTGATCAGCAGCACTTTAAGAGCATAATTTGCGAGAGTACTAAAATACACTGCCTTTCTGAATAAATAAAAAAGGAACTTTACAAATACTATTCCAGTGTCAATGACTACTATGGCTAAGGTCATTGAGGAGCTTCTGCATTCTCTAGCAAAGACAGTCTGTGCAAAGGGGGGTGGGAGAGCTCCCTTTTGTAAGTCTTTGGTGGCAGCTTTGGGAGCTGAGGGCTCGAGTTCTGCCTGGGTGGGACGGGGGGTGCAGGCGGGTGGCCCGGGCTGTTGTGAGCGGCGCCGATCACGCAGCAGCGGCGCAGCACCCGCGGAGAGGGAGTGCTGGGAGGAGTGCCAGGAGAGCTGGGGCCTGGGCCTGCCTCCCGGAACCAGTCGGCATCTCTGTGCATGCGCCCCACCGGCGGCGGCTGCAGGTTTAGAGGGCAGTTGATAAAGTGTTCGGGAGGCCGGTGAGGTACCGGAGGCGGAGTGTCAGGGAGAGGGTCCCGAGGGGGAGGAGGAGGAGGGCTGTGCAGAGGCTGCTCAAAGGGGCTGTAAGCAGGAGCACGAGGCTGGATCTTTGGAGGTGGCGGTTGCCGAGGTGGAATTGCTGGAGGATCATCATCCGATTTCAGACTTCCCTGCAGTGTTACAGAGAAAAAGACACTGTAAGACAGTGATAGGAGAAGGGGAAACGGATTTAAACTGAGACAGGGGAGGTTTAGGTTGGAGATGAGGAGGAAGTTTTTCCCCCAGAGGGTGGTGACGCACTGAACAGGTTGCCCAAGGAGGCTGTGGATGCCCCATCCCTGCAGGCATTCAAGGCCAGGCTGGATGTGGCTCTGGGCAGCCTGGGCTGCTGGTTGGCGACCCTGCACATAGCAGGGGGTTGGAACTGGATGAGCACTGCGGTCCTTTTCAACCCAGGCCATTCTAGGATTCTGTGATTCTAAGAAATGTAGATTTGCAGGTAAAGACTACTTTTGGAGAATGTTCCAGGCAGACTTCATTTTGTTCTTCCAGTACTTCAAGGGAGCTTATAAAGAGGAGGGAAAGTGACTTTTTACATGGGCAGGTAGTGATACGAAAAGGGGGAATGGCTTTAGACTAAAAGAGGGGAAATTTGGGTTAGGTACTATGGGGAAGTCTTCACCTAGAAGGTGGTGAGGCCCTGGCCCTGCAAACAGAGCTGTGGGTGCCCCATCCCTGGAGGTGTCCAAAGCCATGGATGGGCTCTGGGCAGCCTGACCTGGGGGGCACCCAACCCATGGCAGGGGTGGGGCTGTGTGTGTTGGGTGGGGGCCATTCAGGGTACCTTCCCACCCAGCTTTGCTGTGATTCTGTGACTCTGATTTTCTGAAAGGGATGAAATCTTCTTGATGTTTGTTATTGATGCTGTTAAATATGTGATAATGGCCCAGCCATATCTTGGATCTGATTATGACTGGTATGTTCCTGAAGCAGCTAGCTGCATTTGAACACTGGGAACTTGAAACTTCAAAAAGAGTAGCTGGAGCATTGCCTATGAAAGGTGCCAAATGTCTAAAAGACCTAAAAGACCTCAGTAGAGCCTTGCCTGACTAGATGGTCAGTGCTTTATCATCAAAGCTACTCAATACAGGACAATACCTTAGCATTAGAAACATCCTGATCCATCTTTTTTCGAGGAGGAAGCGGAGGAGGGTTTTGAGGCTCATCACTTAGCTTAGGAAAGCTACCCCACGAGCTGAAAAAAGTCTCTGGAGAGAGAAGAACCAGTATTTTAGTGCTTGTGTAACATGCCAGGAACATACTCAAGAATATTAAACCAGCCTAGATGCAACTCAAACAAGCAGACCTTTGTGTTCAACAGCAACACGAACCATTAACTCAAGTGGTATGAAACTCTCACTTGGTTCTTTAATCAGATATACTGCTCATAAAGTGGTCTCCCATTTCCAATATCAAAGATAAGCATCTGCAGTTAACAGTTAAGGCTAAAAGATACAAAAATGAAGAGAACGAAGTCAACTCTTAGTCAACTTTCTCTGCAATGTGCTCCTCCTTGCAGAATGTGCCTGTTTATCACCCTTGCAGAGCTGGTCACGTGGCTAAGTCACACTTCTGAGTGGAAGGTTTGTTCTCTTTGGCTGTATGGGTACACATTCAAATTTGGAGGCTTAGAGGCTTTGTTCATAGTTTCTAAAGCAGAACTGAAATGACCAGATGATAAACCTCACAGCATTTTAGGATCTTTCCAATCCTTCTTCTGAAGAAAAAATCCTCCAAGTTAAAAAAACAAAACCATCCCCCAACTTGTCTGTGACTTTCGCCACTCCTCTGCTTTTCCTCTTAGAAGTGCACAGAATTCTGTACCAACACATTAGGACACTGTGCCCTCCAGTTTGAATGTTCATTATATTATGAAAAAGTATATATGTCTGTGCAATAAGGGAGTAAGGAGGAGCTCAAAACACAGATGAGTACAGGCTTTCTCTTCAGTCCCCAGCAGCAGAGCAATTATTTGCACTGAGTGGTAACACTAAATTATCAGGTTGCTTCATTTTTACCATTAGTCAAATGCCATAATCATCAAGGACACTCAAATGAAAGCAGTATCGTACTCGAGGCCTGGGGAAAATACACAGATCAGACAGTTCTTCGACTTCATAGACTGCTTTCTGGACGGCTGACGGAAGCCTGTACAAAATCCCCTCAGAACTCTTGTTTAATGGACACAATCCATATTTCTACCCAGGTTTCTGAGACTGATTAATTACTATTCCGCTCTCCTGCAAACAGGAAAAGCAGAGTTAAACAACACACTTTAAATGGAGTTACAGAACTTACTTGACTGAGGCAAACTGACGGGAGCGAAGATGCTGTTGTTACCTGTTAATGAAAAATGGATTAAAGACTTTCCAGACAACAGCTGCAGACAGCATACAAAGTATGCTTGCAATGACCTCAAAGATGACCACATTTTCTAAGTTTTATCTACAGCTAACACTAATTAAGCTTTCCATTGAAAAACATTCCTGAACTAAAGATTTTAAGTTATGCAGGGACTCAGCACCACGTCTCTCTACACAGATGCTGCACGTGGTAACACTGACACAGTCCCTGCATGTAGTGCCACAAGGGGACATTTCCCCAGATTGCCTCAGCTCTGGTAGGCTAAAAGACCAGAAATATCACTTGTTAATTAATTACTTACAGCAGGCATTTCCAAGCTGCAGCAGATGCAACACTGATGCAAGAACTTCAGAGCTCACAACTGCATTTTGCAATAACACACCAATACATTTTGGAACCCCGCAGGACAGCAACAACAATTATTAAAGTGTATTGCACATTTACCATAAGAACTGTTGAGATCAATGTCTAAAAATACGCTGAACTCTGACGAAGCAGACACCGGGGGAGTGGAAGGTGTGTTGGGAGAGGTTGGTGCAGACACTGCTGATTCGTGCTCCGCCTCAGTGATTCTACTGAAACATATCTTACTCGGCTCCTTTTCAAGTGGCAGTGGGTGACTTCTCAAGGTGCCAGAGGTGGAGCCGTGCCTGCCAGCATTGGGCCTTATCCCAGGAGACTTCAGGGGGTATGTTGTTTTCCTAGGCTGGAGAAAGGAAAGCTGGTTAGCACTGCTTGCTTTTCAGGTTATAACATCGCCAAAGTCTCCATGAACAATTCTAAAAGGCACTCATCACATTCACATCAAACAGCATTACAGCCTTTGTACAGCTGTCTCCAGGTACCGACTGTCATTACCTATGTAACAGTTTACTGAGAAGGTATGGATGCAGCTGAAAATATTCTTTTTTTTCCCAGCTTATTACATATTTTCAAAGCTATGAAGAATGAGAAATCACGTTTTACATGCACGTCAATCAGGACAAAACACAGGGAAGAGAGTCACAGTGTTGGGAGGGCCATGTCGAGTGCCTCAGCAAGCTTGCGAAAGAGCTCCAAAGAACAGCCCCATGGATGTGCTGCCAGCTTACAGCACAGCAGGTCACCAGGTGACATGCTGAGACACGTGTTGTATGGGCACTCAGCTGAGTCAGCCTGACATTCTTACACATGTGGATCGTGTGAGTGAACTCAGGTGTAACACTGCACAGATCAAAGCTGATCCTCTGAAGATGAACCACATTCCCATCCTATGGGGGTATGCACAGCTTCACCCCCATTTGATGATCAGAGGGCTGGAGGACCTCTTCTGTGAGGAAAGGTTGAGGGAACTGGGCTTGTTTAGCTTGGAGAAGAGAAGGCTTCAGGGAGACCTAATTGGGGCCTTCCAGTACTTGAAGGGAGTGTATAAACAGGAGGGGGGATGGCTGTTTGTGTGGGTGGACAGTGATAGGACAAGGGGGAATGGTTTGGAACTGAGACGGGGGAGGTTTAGGTTGGAGATGAGGAGGAAGTTTTTCCCCCAGAGGGTGGTGACGCACTGAACAGGTTGCCCAAGGAGGCTGTGGATGCCCCATCCCTGCAGGCATTCAAGGCCAGGCTGGATGTGGCTCTGGGCAGCCTGGGCTGCTGGTTGGCGACCCTGCACATAGCAGGGGTTGGAACTGGATGAGCACTGTGCTCCTTTGCAACCCAGGCCGTTCTAGGATTACAGCACCCACAACTGGGCCTCCCTGAAATTCCCATAACAACACTTAGTTTGGAAAACATGAACTGTAAAGAATTCATGCTCAGATAACTGAGACAGCAGCGTGGATATCTACTTTTAAGAAAAAAAAAAAAAGCCACAAGAAACAAGAAGAGAAATTACTGTAGGCAGCATTTTTGCAACAGTAATTTCTGTGGTTTCTTGCCATATTTGTAACATCATTTTGGTCATTCCCCTAGGAGGAGATTGCTATAATGATTGATAGTGCTCTCAAAAATGACAGAAGTCTCCAGCAACTCAAGTGTACAATTACAGTGTGTAAAAATCAAGGCAAATGAAAAACAGCAATTGAGTCTTAAATAAAGAAAAAATAATAATAATAAAAAAATATATATAAAACCAACAAACAATTAAAATCAACGCTTTACAAGAAGGTTACTGTGGAATGTTATTGTGTGTTCCACCACATGACTGTAAGGTAAGATACTCAGGTGTAAACTGTGGCATTTTTAGGTTGGGGGAAAAAGAAACGTTCGTTCTAAGATAAGCTAAAAGCATCTTTTAGTAACAAAAACCACCTGGATTTAGAAGAACACTCAAGTTTTGCTGGAAATCCACCTCGTTAGACAGAATTCCAGAGGGAACTGATATGGCTCACTGGGTTAACAAAGCTGTCTTTCTCACAGTGCCTGCTGGATTGCAGCTATTCAACGTACAGCACGAGACTTACAAATCTAGGAGGCTGCTTGCAGTTCCGAGGTTCAATTTCTAATGACTTGTTGAACAGATAATCTGTAAACTCTTTCTCAGGTATCTTCCCCATAGGATTGAGATTTTCAAAGAATTTCTAAATGAAACAAGCATCAATAATATTTTCTTTAAAATAAGCACAGAGAGGATTTGAATGAAATAAAAATGTAGCTCTTTGCTAAACAAGCTCCTGCTAAGCTTCCCATTGTGAATGAATCATCTTATTTCAATAAGCAGACACATAAAATGAAGTCTTCTGTAAACTGTTTGCCAGTACCTTGGTACCACTTAACCATGTGCAGCACAGCATTGCTATATAGTACACTGTACGCTTCCCTTCTCGTAACAGCACAGATCTGGGAAGGAGCAGAACGCAGATCACACGGCAGTGAAAGCAAATGTTATGCCAGGGCTGTTTTTAAGGGGTATTTCAGATGTCAACAGTTAACTACAAAGGCCAGGAAGGCACAAAGGACAAAAGCAGCAGGTCAGAGGCAGAGCACAGCACGGCACGAAGGGCACAGTGGGAGGGAGGTGCAACTTTGGCACAAAAATACTGCCATCCCTCAAGTTTACTTCATTGCTTGGTTTAAGAATACTGGCATCTCCAAAATCCTTCCCAGAAATGTCCACAATGATTCAATATGTGATGCAAGTAGCATTTTAAACAACGGTATTGCCCGTGTAATTCTTTAGGAGAGGTAAGCAAGCTCTTTGTTGCTTCCTGACTGATGCTGTTCACAAACCGACAGAGATACCCACAAGATTGTTTTCTGGAAAGGTTACCATTAGCTGTGCACTCAGGAAGAACTGCTGGGTACTTAAAGTTGTTCTTTTAAATCATTATTACCTCTATAGACAAACATCTGCCTTCACCTGGCTTCTTATTCCATCACCTTCCTCTAAATTCCTTGGAATTACCCAGCATACATGAGGTCTCTGTCTTATAAGTAACCTCTCCAGCATCCTTTCTCATTTCTACAAGCAATGCTGGCTGACTCTGGTACAACCCTGTGTTTACTAGCTTCCCTCACTCTGAATGAGACTGCTCATACACGTGCTCTGCCATTCCACATGGTCAGCAGCAGAACACCTGAAGGACTAAGTGCCCCAGGAACATACACAGCGTTATAGATTAGAGGGAAGCAATTTTCCTTCAAAAAGTTCTGCTGCTTAGTCACTGTGTCTCATTCACTGCTTTGTTGCTAAGAAATCTCACCACTAGCAGGCTGCAGAACAAGGAGGAGATGAACAAGACCCAGAACATGGAACCCAAGTAAGCAGACCCCCTAGCTCTGCTCGGTCTTCTGCTGTGGTACTTCTGCCACGTGCTGCTTCCAGCCAGCCACCATTCCCTCCCTCCTCCGATGGTCACTGCTGACACAAGATCAGGTCTGGTAGCAGAAGAGCAGCTGACCATTTTTTGTTGTGCACATTCTTTTCCTTCTCTTATTCCCCAAACAAATGCTTAATTTTTGATTACCCGAATTTCTGGCTCTATCCGTAAACAGTAAGGCTGGTTTTGATACTGCTGAATTTCTCCTGTAATTTCAGCCACTTTTCTCCTCTTACTGAAATTAATTAATTCTTTCCCTTGTCTTTTAAGGAAGTCGGGATTCCCTTCTTCTGTCTTCAAAATATTTGTTAGGTATATTCCTGATAAAAGGAGAGATGGTTTTTAAAGTCCATTTGCATTCAAAGAGCTGACTGCATTCTTTACAATGAATGAACGATTAAAAAAGAGAACCTGAGCATAAGCAGATCGTTCCCTTCAATATTCCAACAGTTTATTAGCTGTCAAGAATGAATTAAGTTTGCCCTTTAATAGGAACAGTGTATTATTGAGATAGGATGCTTTTCCTGAATTCAGGATCTCGTGTTATGGAGATGAAACATATTCAGGTCACATCACCAATGCAGAAGCAGTATTAAAGTGAAGTAACAGTCATACCAATAGAACCAGTCACCTGTATTACTAAGTTAACAAATAACTTTTACACAAAGGCACTAAGCCCAAGGATATTACCAATCTATCAAGTCAAAATAACATGCTATATTAAAGCATTTTTAGAGCAGAACACAACCTTTAAGAAAAACTCACATATCTGTATCAAACCCAGTTTAAGACAGACAATACACACGGGGTGAGCCTGTTCTGGTGTTACTTACCAAAGAAAGGCACACAAGGTGGATTGATTGACTTGAGCTTAGCTAGGTATTTTTTGAAGTGATCTTGACTTAGTTCTACTGCTTCGTCCAAAACTCTTTTTTTCCTTTCCTGTAGTGCCTTAGTTGTCAAAGAGAAAAAAAAAAAGCAGCTATGCAGATCTTCTCAATGGTACAGTTGGAAAAGAACCAAAGTAATGATCTCGCTCTCTTAACAAAACTTAGGAACTCAAATTCATATCTGGAAGCATCTCTTTTGTAAATGGTTTGTTCTGGACTACAGCATCATCAGTCCATAACCTCAGCCATGTGACCTTTGAGGCTACTGTAAACACAGACTATCAATTTTGTCTATCAATTTACAAGCATAGCCCTGGTTTTTTAATGCAATAGAAAGAAAACATTTGATTTTGAATTGAATTTACAGGCTCTGTGTGGCCTTTCAAATAGTTATGAAACTCAAAACATAGCATTAATGCTTCTTTTTCTATTTTAGTCAATGGAAGCTTTGCTGCCAAATCCAGGGCATTCCTTTTCCTTGTCAAGTGCAATAAGGAGTCACTGTCAGTGCAGCAGTCTCTCTTTCTACTGTTCACATAAACCATTCAGCGACCACATCTTTCTGCCTCTGACAATCAGAATCGTCTTAGACTCACATCCAAGAGAAGTGTTTGAGCTAACTGCAATCTGAGTTACAGCTATCTCCTCCCTGCCCTTCTATCCTTGCACAGGCACCAAGTGCTGCAGCTCAAGTGCTCCAGGCCAGAGTTCTCAGCCTTGGGATCCTCCTCTTTCAGACCTATAAAACACCAGCCTGAAGCAACAGCTTTATTTCAGACAAGTTAATGAATAATCAAATGGCCGTGGTGCTTCCCCTTTTTGAGCCGAACACAAGTAAGAAGACTTCTGCTGAAAAGCTCCATTTCCCCTTACAAATCCTTTGAGACAACCAGCCCACCTCATATTTCTCACAGCTAACTTTTAACATAGCTTAGTCTTGTAGCTTATTGTCCTCTAAGAAAGCAACAGCGATTTGGATTTCACTTAGGAAATCTGTCTGGTGCATTCCTAGATTCCAACTAGTTTTACTTCAGGAGCAATGCCCAAAACTTACCTCGAATGTGTGATCTAGTCTGTATACCGACACGGAGTTCATTGCACTGACTATCTCCAAAACACCATTGAAATTGTTCAGATCTTGAAACACTTGCAGGATTTCTATAATCCTGCTCAGCACAGCCACTCGCTCTTCAAAGTTCTCAGTTTCCACTATGCACCTAATCAAAAGAAGTCACTTGAGAAACACCGATAAATAGAACCTGACATTCTGCTAGCTACTTAACTGAAGAATTCCACGTAAGAGCTCTATAGTACATTCAGCAGCACATTTTGGCACACACTCAAGGATCTCAAGTACAGATTTATGTAACCGCATCTTGTATATGCTCAGGTTGAAAAGCCAAGAAAGACTTTGGCTTATACTATAAAATAGAGCAAAACTCAAGCAAGATCCAGGGTAAATAGGGTGACTCTCAAACTGCAGAATCTACAATGGTGTATTAAATTCACAAGATTAGGTATGCACATACAAAGTGCTACATCCTCCTGACTGCGGCACGGCCACGTCCTAAGGAGGATCTGATGTGAGGAGGGAGAAAGATTAAGGTGAAGCAACAGACACAACAGTGCTCTCAGCAGAGATCTACAGAAGTGGTGCTGAGTCCAGCGCTGCCCTCAGTGCCTTCTGATGCACTGCAAGAAATATAGATAGGGCACATGTTGACTAAGCAGACGTTACTGGAGAAACATCATCTGCTCCAGGGAGCAGTGAGTCTCTGTGACTGGCATGGCATGTACTCTTGAACCAAAACCTGAATCTACTGTGGTACTCTACTGCCATCTCAAGATTAGAGGCAACACGATTCACATCAGAAAAGAAAGTTTCTCAATTTCAGACGGAGTTCATGCCACTACACTAACATCACCACCACTGTACTTACTTTTCAAACCAAAGAGTGAGATTTGTAGTATGGCGAATCATTTTCAATAGATTTGGGGAGTTGATTTCCTTATCTTCTTTAGTCCAAACGCTACCGACGAGTTCAGAAGGCTGCACTGCCCTGTTGTGATAAAGTGAGATGACAAGAATCCTCAAATACGAACAATAATTGTACATTCTGTGTTAGCATTACAAGATTATTTCTTCTCTTAATCAGATACTGGTATTCCACAAATGTGATTCTGTAACAGTTATTTTAAGTAACTTTTCAGTAAGTATGTGCAGAAAGAAGAAAATTCATTCCTGTCATAACTGAAATTGGCGTTTTTGAGTAAGCACTTCTACCTAAGAAAAGTAATACAGAGTAAGTTTCATCTCCTGAAAGCAGAAGAAAGCATCCTAAAGACAGTTACAATATTTTTTAAGTAAGTCCTTTAGCTTCTTTGCACAACCGTGGGGAAAAGTGGCCTATTTCAATAGGAAACCTGCTGTCACTGAAACATTAAAGGAGCTTCACCTTCGAGTTTTGTAAGACCACAAAGAACTTCTACCCAGCAAAGCTCAGCTCTTGCATCAAGGCTAGCTTTATTCATTACAGGTAACAACAAAGCGAGCAAACAGCAGAGCATGGCACCAGACTAAAAGACTCTCAGATTAGAGAACCCTGATGTAGCAGTGCTGCAGTCATGTGCAACAGCTGTGCCTTTGCTGTACAGCTGTAAAGAAAAGGGGAAGATGCAATCAGGTGTTATCTTTTGACGATGCCAAAAGTGTTTCTTATTTATGTAGCAAAGTTCACTTCTGGCAAGGAGGCGGTAAGTTAACATTACCTACTCCTGATACTTCAGCTTCTTAATTTACGGTACTAATTGCTTTACACTGTCAGAAGTCTCACATAGAAATACAGAATGTATTTTTTCCTGTGTGTATTTTGGCATCAAACAGAAAACCTCCTTCCATAAACTCTGTAAGTGAAAGGGACGCACTTCAGACTGATTCTAAGGACCCTGGGGGTCAAACAGCCTGGCAGAGACGTGCACTCATTCAGTCCCACCTGTACAGGTCGGACTCGAGAAGCGTCAGCTGCCGAGCGATTTCGATGGGGTGCAGAGTCATGAGGTCCAGCATCTCGCTGTGCCCCACGCGCCAGATGTGCCACTCGATGGGGGGAGGCGGGCTCTCAAAGGTGATGTTGTGACTGATCCCATTGGCCTGTGCTTTCTTTCTCTTGATGATTTTAGCGATTGATTCCACCCACTTCTTCATGGACTTTCCTACAAAACAGAAACCACGAGAAACATTTTTAATACCATCTTAATTAACTTCTGACAGTTTAATGCAACTCACCAATAAAATCTGTAAATGCACTCGGAGTACTGCATTTCTACAGGCAAATTAGTGAGGTCTGTAGGTGCCCAGTTGTGTTTAAATGCATCTACTGACAGAATTAGAGAAATTAACCAAATACGGAATGGAGAGGAGGAAGGTGACGTCAGGCAAGGATGGACATTACTGCCCAGAAGTAAATGCACCGAGCTTACACAACGCAGCAGGGCTTGTAATAATGTTCAGTAGCCGTTTAGAATCCAAACCAAAGACTGCTCATGTAAAAGAGTGTCACATTAACAGTTCAGTTAAACACATTAAAATTACTGGTGTGTAAAGATATTCTCACGCCTAAAATCTGACAGGATTAGGCCAACAGGTTGTATCAAAACGTGGAAGAGAGGACAAGCAATTAGCATACCTCTTACACTTGAAATAAATGTCTCCAATCTCTCTAGTAACTCCAGGTCTCTTTCAAAGTCATAAAAATGGTGCTCCACCCAATGACGAAAAACATTTAATATTCTGAGGAAGGAGAGAGAGAAAAATATTATGGTTTCAAGAACTTGAAGCTCATTCCCTGTAAGCACGAAACAAAAGAACTGTAAAAAAGCTGAGATACAGATTCATGCAACCATAAACTATCAAACTCTATCTGGACACAGGGACAGGGCAAAGACTAAGTGTGCACTGATGACCATAGAAGTCCCCAGGTATTTCACAGTTAATTTTTCAGTCCTAACATATATGCAGTTTTGTTTGTTTTTAGGACTTAGATAAAGAATGCCAGTGTTGAGATGGTCTCGGAAGAAGAAAGAAACCTCGTTAAGAGTAGATGAAACTGATATTTCAACGTAATTTTCTGGTATTGTTTTTAAAACTAAAAAAGCCAATTTGGATCAACTATTTCATTAGAAACAAATTTCATTCCTACACATAATTTCATCTTGTATGTTGTTGCAAGCATACTGCTCGACTGCAGGAAATTCATGACAGCTGCTATCATCAAAGGAGCTGCAATGTGAAACAAGCTCCCAGTAACAGCACTACAGGATCTTATTTCATCAGTCTTGGAGCTATCGTGGTAGGAGTACTGAAAAAGCAAGACAGACTGCCTGCTTCTGCTGACTGCACTTCCAGCTCAGTGCCTCCTCTCTCTGATGACCTCACACGTATTTAATCTGGTCAAAGCCATTAACATTTCCATGCCTGTGCACTGCACAGCATGTCTGCAGCATTACCCACAAGAAGCGGAATAAGGACTCAAGAAGGGAAGGAATGAGCATCTTCATGTTCTCCACTGCCTCCCCACATCTCAGATGCTCTGAAGTAGAGGTCAATACTATTAACAAAACTGGAATTTACAAAGTGCATATCAAACTAACAGCTCAAATTCAGACGCTTCTTTTGAACTGTAGGAGAGCTAAGAGATCCACGCTACTGTAAGATCTCCTCAATTCAAAGATTAACTATGAACCACACAAGTGTGAGTATTAAACAGCCACCTTAAAGCACACCTTTCATCAGGCAGGCAGTAATAAGGCAATAATAAGGACACTGCTCACCAGCAGGAATTAGACAGCACAGCATAGCTGTCACAACAACGGGTACCCTAATCTCTCAAATGAGGAAAGAAACCAGAAACCTAACATCCTGGATATATCAAAATAAGGCACAGGTTTCAAAGAGCTTAAACATCATATATGAAGGCAAAAGCATTGGATTGATTTTGGAAATGAAGAGCAAGAAACATCATTACATGCTGCCTCAAGCCTTTCTATAGGTTCCATTTCAATGCTTATCACTTCTCCTACTCAGCTATGGCAGTCAGCAGTGCTGCAGACAGACCATAGGATCACAGACTGGCTTGGGCTGGAAGGGACCTCAAGGATCATGAAGCTCCAACCCCCCACCACAGGCAGGGCCACCAACCTCCACATGGAATACCAGCCCAGGCTGCCCAGGGCCCCATCCAACCTGGCCTTGAACACCTCCAGGGATGGACGGGGCATCCACAGCCTCTCTGGGCAGCTGTTCAGCACCTCACCACTCTCACAGTAAAGAACTTCCCCTGACATCCAACTGAAATCTTCCCTCCTTCAACTTCAAACCATTTCCCCTTGTCCTGCTATAAGATGTATTTGTAACAAGCAAAGGGGCACTGTGACAAGATCCCCAGGTAACTTCAAACCTAGATAGCAGAGGTTATGAAAATGGCATCAAAAGCAATATATTTAAACTCTTCCTGCAGTTAGGTTACAAAATCTCATTCTGTGCAAGTTTCTTGGGAGGGGCTCTATAGGCACTTACATGGATGTCTGCAGAAACAGTGAACAGAAAATAGCAAGGAAAAATAGGTGCTGAGAGGGAGCGTGTGAAGACCTCCCAGGAACTGATAGCTCTGGAGACTAGTGGCCTTGCTGAACCCACAGGGACAGATAAACTCAGAACACCAAGAACCTGCCAAATCTGTACAAGGACAAGAGTACACAGAACTATCAAGGTTACGCTGGGATTGTATTACTTGGACCACATCCAAGAAGGTGCTGGCTCCTATGTATCAACATGAACTATGGGATTACATACATACATACTTGGGTGTTTTGTTTGGATATTCGTACACGGGTATGTGATGAAAAAAAAGCATTCCTTAAGTGACTTTCCAAACACCTCTAATGAAGGAACTGGCATGTCATAACCCTCCACTTAAGTGTAAATTGCTATTGCTCCAAGCAGGTAACTATGAATGACTGTGTGCAAGGAGGGAAAAGCTGAGGGCACTGCGCCCCTGGTTATCTGCCATTCATAATAACAGCTTGATGCTACTAATAACAGTGTAATGAATAAAAGCTGTTCTAGCAAATACTTGTTGTGATCTGTGTCTCCTCCTGACTCCTTCCTATTGGGGAAACAACCGGCCTCATTCATGCTAGGAGCACTTAATTATTCCCCAAGTTAGCTTGGTCAGCAAGACCTTGAGGATTCACTGCAGCCTGTTGCAGAGCACGGCACAGATAAGAGTCTCCCTTTGTGCAAATACACCAATAGGGCTGGGAAAGGGAGTAAAATACCAGAGGACTGAAAAAATGGAAACAGAAACTATCTTCACAGGGCCTATTAACAAGGAATCCATTCAAAACGCCGTCAGAATCACTTTCAGTTGTACATCTCTCACCCACTGCCGCTTTACATAGCAGCCATACAGTGTTCCTGTGGGTGGCAGAGATCACAGCTGTGAGCAGCAGAGAAGCAAGTACAGTTGCAACAACAACAACAGAAGCCAGTATGACTAATCAGAACACGGTTTGGGCTATTAGTCTGGTCGCAGACAATGATAAGTCCCTACTTGACAGCACAGCAGTCTCCTAAAGAGATTACTGTCTCCAGGAACGCAATATAATCACCAAACTCAAATCTGGATTTAACAGAACAAATTTAAAAGCAAATAAACCTGAGTTGCACTGGCTGGACGTATTCCTTGCGAAATCGCTTAAGGTCTGCACTGATGGGCTGCTCCCCTTTCTCGATTGCCAGCCTGTCTGCTTCAGTAGGTTCAGGCTCTGGAATTTCAAACCTATGAATGCAAGCAACAGAAAACTGATGGTAATTAAGATAAAACACAAACCCTTTATGTAGGACACGAAGAGCAATTTTATTTAAAGAAATTCAATGCAGCGAAACTCAAGCACTCACTCATCCAGTATCCAGTCCGCCTGGAACTCCCTCCTCCCCCAGCTATGCTGTGCTAACACACCCTGTCCTCACCCTGATAATTCGCTGGTTTTCTGGTCATCACAAGATGTCTAGACCAGGATAGAAGGTTTTTAACTACCTGCTAGCTTGATTAAGTGAAGATTAGAAGCAAGCTTCAGAGCAGCTTTATCACACTGTATTAACATGCTGTTTACAGTATGAGTCTGTGCCTCTCAAACAAACTGCTTAGAACGTTTCAGTTCTTATTTGCATTGAGACACACTCAAATACGCTCTCATGACCAGGCAAAGCAGTTCAAAACACTTCCAGCCGGCAGCTGAGGCACACTGAGTACATGAGCTGGTAAGACATTCAGGTATTAATTTAACAAAATGGAAACGAAGAAAGCTTGCATTAAAAGAGATCAATGCCCATTTTTAAAGTTATTTTTGATGACCTCCACTGTTTTTCCTGTTTGCCAAACGTGTGACACACAGCACCAAGAACCCGAGCAGAAAGGGAGATGGGAAAGGAACACAACGCCCTTCTGTGCATCTTCAGAAAGGATGATCACTGCTTACCTTTCAATCAGTAAACTCAGCAGTTCCTGGGGCTTGCAAAAGGAACGGTACGTGGTAAGGAAAGTACGTACAAAATTGGGATCTGTAGAGACAGAATATAAGAACACAGTAAGTCGAGCACTGTGGGTTGGAAAACGCCAGAACTGATAGTGCTGAAATTCAGCTCTTTGATTTGGTCTTGCTGAGGAATTCAATGGCACATGCTATGCTCCCTCAATCACTGTCCCAGCCTTGGCACACGGACTGCCTTACACACACTGAATAGGAGGCGCTTCAGTGATTTCACAAAGACAAAGAAAACACGGTAGAACTAAGCTATCTACTATCTGCACATCAAAAACACCTTTACCGCCCCAACACAACATCTGTCTTACCTGCTCCTAAAATAATCTCCCCAGCAGAGACTGCACACCTCGCCCAGCCACGCCACAGCAGCACGCAGGCAACCTTTGCATGGCAGCCAGCAGCGAAAGCATTACAAGAAGCAGAGGCCTTACAAAGCAAATACTTGCAGCAATTCCAGTCGTTGCACCTCCAGGAGTCACCACACCTCCTTCCTGCTGCTCCTCTCTGCTAGGCAGAAGTGTTACCACAAGACATGCCTGTCCACAAGCCACTACAACTCTCAGCCAAGCATCAACCTACCTTTCCTGGCATTTTACTGAGCCCAACTTGTGTTTCAGTTGGCACACTGATATCTTAGAAGCATACATCAATTACAGTCCTGTGTATCAAAGGCATTAGGTGCACTCTGTATCACATTTGAAGCATAGTTTCTGTCCTGTCACCTGCACCAGCACTCCCATCAGCTGACCTGTCTGCAACAAGCAATGAAAGTCCAATGGGCATCTGCTACAAAGCTCTGTCAAACCAACTAACCAGCTCGGAGCTGAGGAGAGCACCCAGTCCTCTACCACTGCACTGAGGTGCTGCAAACACAAACATTTCTCCTTTGCTCCCCAGCTGAAGCCTACCTGTCAGCCTGGGCAAAAGATCACAGCCCCTACAAACAGAGGACTTAACTCATCTTCAGAGTACCAACCTGGACACTGAGGAAGGTGGCACAGTACACAAACACTAGGTAACAAAAGACTAAGGACACACGTGCCTTAAAAAATAGAAACCTAATTAAATGATTGATTACAAATCCTTCCACTAATTTCAATAATGTCCCTTCAATTTCTTTCGATTCCACTCTTGCAGAATGCCCCAGATTGTGAATAAACAAGCTGATAGACAAACCACGTCACTGCGAACCCTGGAGGGTCATCACCCAGTCCTAATCCTTCCACCCGCACACAGCCACCCGTGGCAGGTGCACAGCAGCAAATGAAGGCTGAAATGAAAGCTGAAATAAAGGAAAACCAGGCCTGGAGAATTGCATGGGCAGACGTTCCCTAAGACATGTGGGTTTGGGGCTGTTCAGCCTTTCCTTTTTCTTGCTGGTCTGTAAATAGTCTTGAGCCTGTCAGTGTTCAGTGCAGGCAGCTCACACCAGCAGTCAACATGCAGTCAACTAATTTCTCTAAGTGACACACAAAAGACAAATGAGGATGCTTCTATGCAGGCTTAATTCCCTGCAAAGCACTGTTCAATGCTTTTAAGGGATCCTACAGAGGAATGTGCATACAAACTAGAAGTAATGGTGCTTCATTCTGTGATAATGCTGCTGAGTTTGCACCCTAGTGCTGGCCTGGCCTGTTCTGCTTCTACATCACATCACTCCTGGGTATTATTGATGACACTTCTAGAAGAAAATCTTCCTCTTACCACTGAATAGGCTCTCTCTGCTCTGCAAGCCTTTTCAAACGGTGACTGCTGCTCTGCCTTCAGAGCTGTGCGGGTGCCCTCGCAGTATTTTTTAGATTATTTTTTTAAGTAGCATTTTCAGTACAATGGAAAATACAAGCAGTGTGCTACTAATAGCAGCTCACGAGTCACATGCAAGAGATTAACAACTGCATCTGCTGCTCTGCATCTGCTACGTCCCACGGCAGCCCAGTACCAACTGGCGAGCTGTTAGGACAGAGGTCGTTCTGCAAACGAAGAGCCTCTGTGCTGGGACAAACCTGCTCCCAGCAAACCTGAAACTAACACAAACATACAATGAACTGAACGGCTACAAGTGTATTTTTACCTAAACACAAAGATAAAGCACTGCCACGAGGAGTCCCTCCCTGTGATGTTATTGAAACGTCCTTGAGGAAGCAGGGTTTGTTGGCCTTGGCTCCAAACACTGCTTGGAGAAAAGCACATGGGAACCCAAGAGACAATGCTTTCACCAAAGATTCCCAAGGCCAAAGCAGCAAGTGCTTGTGCTATAAAAACTTGTAAAGTTATGCTATCAAACTAATACTCCAATACACCAGTTCACTCTGAAAAAGACATATGCCACAGAAAGCCAGCACATTTTCAATGTGGAGGACTTGGAATTCACAGGCAGCGCAGCTATGGGTTACTTGCAAGACCCCTGGGTTGGACCAGCACTGAACTTCAGTGTTTTCCTTTCTTCTTTAAGATACACAGCTCAAGACAATCCAGCTTTAGTGTTACAACAGTGCGCGTGTTTATAAAGACTTGTACATAAGATCTATCAAATATTTTCAGCAGTGAAAGTACATTCAATAACTACAAGCCTAATTTCTGTGGCTTTCATAGCGTGTTTCACAGCAACGTCTGAAGAACTGACTGTGATTTACATCTTTTAATACTGAGAGGCTTCAGAAAGCAGCAGGCTAAAGCACAACAAATCACCTCCAATGTTTCTCCTCCTCCACACCACCTGGAACAGCCCTGCTGCTTTAGCCATGAGGGCCTCAGGAAATGAATGAAGCAAAGGTTTAACAGAAAGCATCAGCAGCTCCTAGTAGATCATTGGTACGTTGTGGGGAGGAAAGGGGTCTTGCAAGCCCAAAGCTTTTTTAAAGCTTTGCAGGCAAGGCCACTTGGTTTAATAAATGATAATGGTTACTTCTGCAAATCTCACGTTACATTTAACCAAATGTAGCAAAAAAAAAAAGCAAACAATAGATGAAAGGACTGATTTCATCACCCATCCGTGCACCGTCTTCAAAAACACACATGTAACAAAAGTACAGGATACCTGCATACATATGGTACGTTAGCCTCTCGATTAATTTCACAACCGTTCCTCCTTTGATGATGGGAATTCCATTCCTGCTTTGCAAGTTGTCCTCAAAAACAATGTTATCCTCAGAATCTTCTACTACAAAGCGGTACACGTTTGGGCTGGGCAATCTCAGTGGCTGCTCATTTTCTTCTTGCAGTAACACTGAGTCGAGCATCCTATCCAGTGTACTCCGATACTGGAGGGAAATCAGAGCAGCCATCCAATTACTCTTCTCTTCAGCAGACTTGGCAGCAAAGAGTATACTGTTTTCATCTTTAGACACCAGTTCAAAAGCGTGTTTATATTCAGATGTGTCATCTTTATCAATAATCTGTATTTTTCTCATGATTATCTTTTCCTTCAGTCTATACTCCGCGTTGCTGTAACCGGGGAGCCGTGACTGGCCATGGTTAGTTTTACAGCTGATCATTAAGCCATCAAAGAGAAAGATGTGTCGTTCATGTTTAGCTCCTATTTTTGTCAAGGTGCCTTCCATTATGAATTCATTACAGCACTGCCCAATATCTTTGCCTTCCCAGCCATCAATATTTTTCTGGATTTCATTCATTTTCTTGATGGCCAAGTGCTTGCTTCTTATTTGCCGGTTATAGAAGCGACAGACTGGCTCCCTTGAATGGATAAAAGAAAAAGTCACAACAGGCACGCTCCATCCCAAGAGACTGAAAGCCAACTAGAGTAACTAAACTAACATCCTTATTTCTTCCCCCTAAATGCCCTAACTGTTCCAAATAAGCCACGTGCACTGCTTTGGCTAGTGAAAGAATACAATACTGACATTACTTATCAAAGCAGACTGCAAAGGTTTTGGGCTGCTATTCCATTTACAACGGAAACGGTCACAAAGACACCTCTTGAAAAGGAAACACACACACTAACTAGAAAAAAAAGCAACAATGCCTTCCACATGATTTCTTTCTTTCTCTGCCAACATTGGAAAACCAGCATAGCTTTGTGCCTTATTACCCAGGCCGACGTCTTGGGGAGTGTTTGCTGTAGATGCGCTCCATGCTGCACTGGAGATTCAGAAGAGCAGTAATGGCTTGTTTCAAGCACTCCCGATCCTCCTCATCTTCACTGCATTCCTGCAGTTGCTGTAACATAAAAAAAAAAAAGAAAAAAAAACCATTTTTCTTCCAGATTTGCCTAAAGGACAGAGGGGTAGGAAGACTGACAAACATTCTTACAGTGTTTTTCACAGCGCTCAGTGAAATCAATGGCTTCCAGTCAACAGAAGACTTGTGCCTAGCAGCACTCCCAAAACTAGCAATGCAAGTAACCAAAAAATACATCAGATACTCAGGAGCATCCTGTACCAAAGCAGAGAGGTTGGGAGTGCAGGAAAACAACCCAGAACAGAGAACTGATGCTAATTGTCAGAGACGTCTTTTCTGTTATCGCTTCAGCAACGCTGTTTCACAACTGATAAGAGTTTTGTTGTGTAGTTGTGGAGTTTTGAAGAAGTCCAGGATTAAATGCTGCTTTACGTAACTACATGTGATACTTCAACAAGCCAATTAACACTTCAGAGCACATTTAAAGGACAGAATGACCAAGATTCATGTTTTTCTTCTTACTATTCTGAATTCAGCCATCTTCAGTATATTAACCTGCATCAACTCTGCATGGCAAACTCTCCCATCCTAAATAAAGTCTGAGGTTTGGGATGTGCTACTGATAGCAAAATGTAAACGGCGGGGATCAGCACGAAGACTAGATCTGTCTCTGCCACTAGTCTGAAACATCTTGAACATGAAACGTATGGAGATACGAAAGCTACTTCCGACAGCAGCATGCTTTGAGAAAGGCCTTTTCAGAGAACTCCTCTTTTTGGTTAAGGTCATCATTCCTAAAGCACTACTGATATAAATAAGAGATTTTTGTTTTTAACCCCTTTTGCGTTCAAGACAGTATAAATGTCTTAAAGAAAACTCAGGCAAACAGAATTGCTGGGCAATATCAAGACAATATGCCACTCAATTTTGGATCAACTCTGTTTTACCTCCATACTTTAAGAGAAATCTTACTTACAATCACTCAGCATGGCAGAAGCCTTCTTTTCCTTTCCCCACTATGTTCCCTCAGCAAGGATATGTAGCTTCCTCTAAAAGTAATTGAGAGAACAGGATTTGACCAGATTGGTCCACTCTCTTTGTGTAATCTAAATTACTATGATTTCACTTTTGCACATGCCCAAACAACCTCCATCTTGAATACTAGAAACATGAAAGTTTCACAGCCAAAAATTTCTAGGAGGTTTGTGAGCTGAGGAACAGCACAGGGAAGGGAAAAAAACGATGTCTATCCCTGCAGAAACCCTTCCTCTCCTTTGTATGAGGCACAGAAATGCAAAGAACATAAAAATGACATGAAAAGAGCAAAATTCTAGAAGTGGGAAAAGCTACTGAGCTCGATCAAATACTCTTCCTCCTCACCTGTCCTGAGCACAATTCCTTGCATACCCTTTCCAAAGAACAAGCTTTGCCAGTGAGCAAACATCAAATGGCATACTTTGCTTTTTGTTGGTGATGGTATTGAAAACAAAGCCTCCACTCGTCCAATAACCCACTCCAGTTCCAGAGTTAATGCCCAGATCCCTGACGATCAGGCAGATTACCTCAAGTGTACCTCTCTCTGTGTAATCACTCCATCAACATCTGCTTTTCCAAATGCCTGCTTTTAATCAAGCATCTTTTTGTCTAAACAGCAGATGCAAAAGCATAACGTTTGCTAGACAGAGAAAACACGTAAATCTTTAGGAAAAGGGAGAAAAGGGCCCTTCTTACATCAGATATATTTAGGAATATAATCAGAATATATGTATATGTATTTAAGATACTAGTAATGATAACTTGAGAGTATTAACTTTTCACTTTATTATACAGATAACTGTCAGAAAAGAGAAAAGCAGTATTCATTAGAGAAAGGATGCCATGGTGATGCTGTATCAGACTGGGAAGTGTCTGTCATACTGTGTCTGTCTGTGTCAGTGGTGAGGTAACAGTGGAAAAGATCAAAAGGCAGAACTGCATAGACTTTGTGTTGCTTGACGACAATATAACAAGTCACATGCACGAATCAGGGGTAATATTGTGCCTGGGAGTCACATGAGAAGGCAGAATATATTCTCTAGGCAATAAAAGAAAGCCTTGGACATAAACACAGATTTGAACTGCTCATTTCCAGGATTTTAAAGACTTTCCTATCTTGCACTTGCACCTTGCTCAGGACCTGGACAGACTGTATGACCCCTTGAGCTCTTCCCACTGCATTCAGGGAGTGATATTCCTGGAACTCTGGTACTGACAGACGTTTATGAAAATATTACTGGAGCTTGAAAGACCAGTGAAACAATAAACGTCCCTCTACACTGCTAGCATTAAGGTGCTTGTCCTCACAGGTGTTCAGCAGTGGTTTGAAACACAGAACACTCTGATAATCCATTACGGAGGTCACAATCAGAATGTATTTGTTATCTGTTTGCAAGATCCAATAGGTTTTGATCACTACCAGTCACGTTTCAAGGTAATTCTTCAGTGCGACTCCCTTCAACCTTTGCTGTAATTACCTGTTGCAAAGCAATCCATGGTGAGGTTTGTCTTCTGACATTCCCTGAACAAGCAATCAGCATCAGTAAAGAGTCACAGCAGCAGGGCCTGCCCTCTGACTCAAGATGTTCAAGGACATTTCCTGGTGCCCTCTCTACAGCTGCTAACCAAGAGCAGACATACCAAGCAAATTTCTGCCTCCTGCTTAAGTAAAGAGGACCCTACAATACGCATGAAATGGCTGCACATACAGGCTTTTGTACCACAAAGCAAAGTTCTGCACCTTGGAGGAATTCTCAAGCTTTTCACATTTTCATTTCACAGAATCATTAAGGTTGGAAAAGACCACTAGGATCATTAAGTCCAACCGCTGACCCACCACCAGCATGCCCACTACACAGTGTCCCTAATTGCCACATCTCCACGTTTCTCAAACTCCTCCAGGCTCCCTGGGCAGCCCATTCCAATGCTCTCTCTCTGCTTTCACCCATTTTAGTTTTGCTGTTTTGCAGAAGAGCAGACAGCAGGCTGGTATTTCTGTAAATCACATCTCAGTTCAGTGTCTTTGGGGGCGTTAACAGATTTTTTGGAAGCTTTCTTCAGGAGCAACAGTCTCATACTTGGCTTTTCTCTACTGAAGCCAAGAAATTATTTCAATATTCTGTTCTTTTTCCACCTCTATTTTTACCAGTTCTCTTTCAGCCACCGTTCCTACAGTCAAACACAATGGTAACAGAGCAGCAGTTATAAAGCAGCAGTGCTTCATAACAGATACTAATATTGTTGAATAAATGCTTTCTCTATCTGTAAAAACACTCTGCTTTTAAAGAAATCACTGCTGTAGACTGAGGACATCTTCAAAATAAATACACATTTTAAACCTACAACGGAAGTGATAGCAAGAAAAGTTTGCCATCATTTTCACTATTAGAATTCCCTAGTTAAAAAAACCAAAACACACTGTTTAATTATCTCTCACAGAGAATCCTTTTGTATGCCAAAGATAAAAAAACACCTAAAAGAAACACTACTTTTTGTACCACCTGACAGTCTTCATTCTTTGAAGCTAGGAGGCAATATTAAGGGTGCACACACAGGAGCTGATCCCATCAATACTAATAGGAGTTAGGAGCCTCCCTGGAGATGGAGAACTCTTGTAACACTGAAAAGCTACGACAGGCTATGAAAAATGAACCATCTTCTCTGCTCAATGGTCTGAAACACAGATAGTAAGCAACCCTTCTGTCAGGAAAGAAAAAACTATCAAGTTTGTACACTAAGCATTTCATAGAATCATCATAGAATCATAGGATGGCTTGGGTTGAAAAGGACCACAATGATCATCGAGTTTCAACCCCTTGATAGGAAGAAGTGTAAGGAACAAAAAACCCTTCTGCAGCTGTCAGTACCACCACACTGTGTGTATCAAGAGCAGCAAATCCACATCACCACAGCCTTCATACTTCATAAAGCCTGTGCTTCTGTGAGGAGAGGTTTTGAAAGTACAAACTGCAGGTGGTCAGAGCAGCACAGGTCTGTGAGCACTGAGAGCTCTGCAGCTTACATCTCCCTTTCAAAGCAGTGCAACTTCCCTTTCCATAAAAGTCTGTTGTCTATGGTAAGTCTCTGAACTTCTTAAAATGTTGTTCTTTCGTACTGAAACAACACAGTTAGTTTAGTGACCTGTATTAATTATATTGGAGGTCAGGCTAATTGAAGATCCATTGTTTCTTAAAGCTGGCAATTAGGGCACATCGGTATGAAATTAGAGTGCAACCATAAGGCCCAGCTCAGGGAGAATCTGACCGTTAGCCTGATTTTTACAAGCTGCACAGCAACCATCTGCTTTGTAGGGGAACAATAACACACATGTGCTCCTGATGAGTGGCTGTTTTGTGTTCTGCAATTCTCAAATTTAAGATGACTGTTTATGAGGGTGGATTGTGATAGGACAAGGGGGAATGCTTTGAAACTGAGACAGGGGAGGTTTAGGTTGGAGATGAGGAGGGAGTTTTTCCCCCAGAGGGTGGTGACGCACTGAACAGGTTGCCCAAGGAGGCTGTGGATGCCCCATCCCTGCAGGCATTCAAGGCCAGGCTGGATGTGGCTCTGGGCAGCCTGGGCTGCTGGTTGGCGACCCTGCACATAGCAGGGGTTGGAACTGGATGAGCATTGTGCTCCTTTGCAACCCAGGCCATTCTAGGATTCTACAATTCTATGAAATGCAAAGAAAGAGTATAGAGTACTTCGACTTGTATAAATGCTATATATCTTTTTACACTGAGAACTTAAAAAAAAGTCTAATTTCTGATACTCTTAAAAAAATGCAAGCTGTAGCTACAGGATATTTTATTTCACCCATTTAAGTGTATGCCATGTAGTTAATAATTCACTTACCCTTATTTGCATTACAAACTTTCCTAACGCAACAGACACCTTTTCTTAAACACAATCTTCAGCTACTTAAAAAAGCTCCACGTATTTTTTGAGATGCTGCATTCTCTACAGCAAAGACCACTTTTTCTTATTCAAGAATGATTACTACGGATGTCAGATGTTAAATTCCTGCTGACTGCTGGCCTCTGATCTCATAACTCGCTGCAGAAACATTTGCTTGTAAGCAAAACAGATACACGCTCAGTTACTTTTGGCTTTTAGCTGTTATACCCAAGGGAAGTATCTGCTGATGCGAACCACCTTGCTGGAGCACAGCAGAATAAAACACGTGGAAGTCATCTGTGGTGAAATCATGCAAGTCTCTTCTAATGGAAGTAATGCCTCAGTGCACAGAAATGCTCACGCGGGCCAGATGCCAACAAAAACAATTTGTACAGTAAGACCCCCAAAGTACATCCGATAGGAATAACTTTTCAGCAACTAAATCGGAATTCCTGAAAGCTTGTGTACGTCACCAATGTCGTTTCTTAGGTGATAGAAAACAAGAACACAATAGTGCTTATCTTCATTCCTTCTCATCACAGACAAAGTGCAGTACAACATGAAAAACGGCCCTGCCTGCAGCATCTCTCCCCTTTAACACTCAGGACAAATGGTTGAAAATTAAGAACAGATCATTCTGACTCTGTTGAAGGGAAGTGCTCCTCCCAGCCCCAGTAAGATCAACTGAGATACAGCTGCAGTGCTGTCAGCATCTGGTCACACTTATCTAAATCATGCTTAGTTTTTTACAGAAGGGATACACAACACAGAACTGAAGTGAAGAAACGATTAGAAGATTTGTGTATTGCACTGTTAACAATATCTGAACTCCCGCTCAGTCAAGGTTTGTATAATAAAATACACAATTACTTCAAATGTTCTTATTGGAGCAACAGGTGTCTCTGAGGATTTTTCCACATGAATTTGCTTTTCAGACATACTCTGATGTCAAATTGGTGTTCGTCATATTCCTCAATTTCAAGCTGCAGCAAGTAAAAATCTAACTGCCTATTTCAAAGCTCAGATTCTCCACATTAAGAAAAGGTTTCAGCAGGAAGAAAGTGTGTGGCTTCGCTTACCTGCAGTAACTCAAAGTAGTGCAAACAATGATAGACTGGGATAAGCATGAGCCGTGGGAGGACATATCGTACAGCTTCTTTAAAACCTTCAGCAGTAGACTGAAAGGGAAAAATACACAGGATTATTTACAATGAAATACTCAAACCAGGGCAGGATACAGCCCTGAGCACTCCAGTGGAATTCTGAAGGCAGCTCTGCTTCAACCAAGATGGTTGGGTTGGATGCATTCAGTGTCCATTCTGATTTACATTACTCTGTGCTTACAAGTGAGGAAGACAGTAAAGTTCCCCAAAACATTTGTCTAAGAAATCAAGCAATAGAACCTGTAAATGCTCCTCCAGGCTCTGCAATCACTTTTTTTCCCTATTAGCAGCTTAGTGTGGATTTTAATGCATACTCACCAGCAAACCTATAGCTCTGAGAACACCTCCAACCTCTACAAGTGCTACAGCTGCACAAGAGCAGCTGAATGGTTTGCATTTCTGCCAGAAGCAGCAAATCATATGCAACAGCTAGAGGACCAAGTCATCCACCACTCATTTTTATAAGCATCCTTTGATATACAAGATCCTCATACTGCAATCCTTAGCACCTTTACATTTCAGCACTGTCTGCAGCACTCCATTAATAGTAACAGCTCAAGGTGACAAGACCTAAAAATAATGCACCGTGGTTAAGCTGCACACATGATTGCAGACATATCTCAGGATGCAGGACAGTGTTCATATCCACTTCCAATATGTGTTTTATCCAGGTCACAGTTTGCTGCAGAACTTGAAGAAAATGCTGGAGTGTTAGAGCAGCCAAGACTCCTGGACGTCACCAACTTCTCTCTAATTAAGTCTCCTTCAAATTACACATTCTGTGCTTCAGTTTGCACCCAATTTACCACAGAGCTATGGAGGTATCATTACATTTTGAGGAAATTACTATTAGTATCTCCCCTTCCTTAGAAGTTGAGACGTCACAAGTTCAGGAGTTAGAAAACACATCAGAAACGTTTTGCCATTCCCAGCAGTACTTCAGCTTCTAAGATGAGGAGATATCCTCCGAAGGACAGGAAATCCCTGCCACCATCCACACCAAAATAATGACCAGAATCCAAATTTCTGGATCTCCACTTTGGAAATGACCCCTCCCCTCTGTTTAAGACTTAAGGTCTGCAATTGCCAGAGACAGCTGCTTTGTGTCCAACAGCCCAGAGCCTGGATCTGTTTTTACTCCAGGGCTTGGACAAGTGTTGAGGAACATCCCCAGGAAAGCCCACACCTCCTACGCTGAGAAGAGAGAGGAGTCCAGATTCATCATCTAACGACTCAACTTCCAATTTAATCTGAAATAGGGTTTTCAGCTTTCTATTTGCAAACGAGATGATCCATCTCACCAAGCACTCAGAGCTGGAGAGGAAACACTCACCATGAAGGAGAGGAATCTCATCTTACAGAGATGTAGGTCCCAAACTACAAACTAAGTGCTACCATAATGGGTTTAGCTGGGAACACAGCTTCTCTAAGTACACTACTGAACACACACTCAGCTCTCTTCTGAACAGTAGTCTTTAGTAGAAACATAATGCTGTCAGAGGTTAAAAAAATCACCGATGATCTTGCTGAATAAACAGGTCAAGAAAAACTGTCAGTTCTAGTGCTAAACACGAGGACCTGGGGTATGAAAGGAAGCAAATGAAAATGACACTCCATCATCCCTGTGCTTGGTGTTAAAAAGCAAAGCAGAAATACAAATGGCAGGTATGAGAGGTAATCCTCTACTGTAAACCGTCAAAACATGAGAACCAAACCAATTCAGTATCTCTCTTTTGCACTTACCTGGAAGTAAAGAGCAACAGCAGGTTTTGCCATTAAGTTATTAAAATGCTCATGAAATTGTGGAGACAGAATATCCTGGGATAAGGTTTCATATGGATCAAAGGCTTGTTCCTAAACAAAGGCAAAGAATTATATACATACAAGAAGAATGCATGATACTTCCATGTCTGCTGCTAACATTCATCCTGTTAATAAGCAAATATACAAGTAGAATTTTTCCAAAGATCCATTTTGCAATAAGAAAATATTCATTAATTCACAAATCTTTTCTACTTTTTAACTGAGGAATGCTGAGAAAAAGTTGTGTGCGATCTTACCATGCTTATCACTAACACAAACTGCTCTGCTGAAACAGTGGGAAACAAGCGAAGTTCTGGCTCTCAGTCCACTCACATTTCACAGTGAATGGTTTATCTAACTCCTCCCTGCCAGAACGAAAAACAGCTGGGAAAGAAGTGTAGCATGTAACACTTCAGGTGAACTTTGGAGACTGTCACAAGGAGGCATTGTTGTACCACCATCAATTCAGAGTGCTGTGCTTAAGGACTGACTTGTAAACACTCATCTTCCACACCTTTCTCTGGCCATGCAGTACAGCTGGGAAAGTATCTCACTGTGGGACAAAGTAGCTATGCTGAGATTCCTATGGATTCAAGTCCTCTTAAAAGGGTTAAAAATAATCTTTAGGGGCCAAGCTGTTGAACCAGTAGGAAAGCACGTATTTGGATCCTGTGAAAGCCTGGTGAGAAGTATGGGAAAGTAAGAGCAGGCTGAGCAGAAGATTGCATGAAAACAAGGGATCTTCATCTAGTTTAAGTACAGTCCCACCAATTCCAAGACAAAAAAAGTGTGCATAAAGTTGAAACCCCCACAGCATCTGGGTGGAAGATCTCCTGCAAGAACCACTGTGTACGCCTCACAGCCTGTGCAGAACAACATCAAGAGTTTCAGGCCCAGAAATTGTGACTCTGGATGGGCTATATGGCTGTGATTCTGTAACATCAACTACAGCAGGGTGGGATAAAACCTGACTTCACATGAGGCTCTGCAGGAATAATTTATGACTGCCTATACATCACCTGCTCCAAAGCCTGTCAAGTTGTTCCTGAGTCTGCAGATTCAGTGGTCTGAATCACGGAGTTATCCTGTACTGATGGCACAATGCCCAGAATAAGCACATCTCTCTTTCCACTTTAATGCAGAACTGCTCTTCTGAATGAATGCTGTAGAATTTGAGGGTAGGGAGCACCACAAAGGCTCATCTGAACATCACATGAAGTCTCAAGCAACGCACACTCAAGGGGCTCAGGGAATTTCCTACCTTACTCATGGGGCAGCTGTATCTAAATGAGAGGCAAAGAATGCACTCTCTTTTCACATGCAAATTCTTATCATCACTCTCCACAGTCATCAAGTTCTAATCATCACTGTCCATTTGCATCAGATTTTATCTTGTGGTGGGGAAGAAAATAGATTTGGCGGATCAGCAGCAGCTGATGAGAAATGAGGAGACACCAACTGAAGAGGTTGATTTTCTTGAGCTGAATCTGAATGCACTCTCACAGCCTGTTATTTTGTACATACCACTACCTAGAAGCATACAGTGTGGGACTCCTATTTGCCAACACCCTAATGAAAGATGGGAAAGATAACACCGCACATGTGGTTTCTCTTTGCCATACCAGCCAAGACAAAAAGCCTATCTACATTACCTTAATACAGCATATGGTTCTGGACTGGTGTTGGTACTGTTCAGCCCCTTTTACTCTAGTGCAGAAGTTTCCAACTTTTTTTACGTTGTGGATACCTAAAACATCCCTTATGAAAGTGCAAATACCAGCATAATGAACTTACAATCTACTGATTACAACTTTGCTTTATTAGCTGCCTTCTGAGGGACACTTGAAAAGAGGCAGAAAGACACACTGCCCTCAGTCCTGACATTCCATCACCAACTGAACATCACTCATGAGATTATCTAAGGCAATAACAAAGAACTGCAGTACCCAGGATTGTAAAAGTTAGTGTCCAATTAAAAAAAACACAACAAAACAAAACAATTTTACCACCATATCAGCAAACATCCATTTCCACTCATGTGTTAGGCACCATGCTTTTGCATTTCTTTCACACCAGGGAAAACTTATTTTCCCCCATACCTCCTTACACCAAAATATTTATGCTGAAACCTTCCAGGGGACTGATGCAGAAAAACAGACAAGGCAGGAAAATTCCAGCTTGCAAGGGCTGTTTGTTTTTAATTATCCTTCCAGATAAGTTGAAGGACCTTTACAATGGCAACACTAAGCAAATGAGCCTGGCGATGAGATAGGCAAGTAAACACTACACTTTCAAATCTCTTAAACAATCCCTTTGACACATGTTCACAGAAAGATGATCATAACATGCAAGATCATCAGATGAACAGTACAGAAGATGATCTACTTAACAACTGTATTAATTGAACTATTGCATTCAGACTTATCAACAGCATGAAAAGTAAGTGACAGATAACATTCTTCATTGCCTGGTAAAGTTTCTCAGTTAATGAAAAGCAAGCCCGATTTTTACTTACGAAGATGTTTCTCATAAAGCACAGACTGCCTAAGAGCAGCTTTTGCAATGAACAGTTGTGCATGTTCCCCACAATTGTGCTGTATTTGTCCAAATGTTCAGTCTTTTTTCAGTTTCAATAGAACAGCTACTTCATTTTGTTGTTCAAATGCTTATCATTGTACAAGCAAATAGACTTCAACATTTCAAGAGCTAAGACCTATTCTACTAAACTTCGTAAGTGACATTACACGAGAGGCTAACTAAAGCCAGTGAAACTTCATCTCTATGGAACATTCCTAAGTGAACAGCACATGGGCTGAAGGACACGAATTCTTCACACTCTCAATAAAGTATTTTCCAAAAGGCACCGGTGGGTTCACGCACTCCTCTGATTTCAAAACTTAAAACATAATTAATTTACTTAAGACATACTCCGAGCTTATTAACACATAATCCAGTGAAATGGAGAAGGTTTTGGTTTACTTAAGCACAGTACTTTTAATATAAAACCATTAACTTGCCATTCGCTATGTGGTTCATCTTTCTCTCTTTCAGGCCAGAACACCTCATCCCAAAATATTTGTCTGAGGAATTCAAGTCACTCATCTCACAGAGCTGTGTTCAAATGCTACAGTGTCTGGGTAGCACTGGGCCTGACACCAAAGCATACAGAAATCAATGTCCCACCACCTTCTAGTAAGCAATCCCAGATAAAGGCTTTTCAAATCCACATCCCTACAGAACTGTAACAATTAATTCCCACTCCAAAGTAAGATTTCAGTTTTGTGCTTACCTGCTTGATACAGTTTCTGTGACAGGTAGAAAGCACATTTAGCTTACCTATTAAAGAACAGCTAGGGAAGGCCTTTATTCTGAACTAATTAAAAGAACCACTACTCATGCATTTATTGGAGATATTTGAGTAGTGACCAAATGTTTACTTAAAAAAAAACTATGGGATTAAAAAAAAAATCTATCAAATCCCCAAACAAAAACATTAAAAGCAAAACAAAACCAAATCTTTACCTCAGCAAGATCCTCAAAGCAGCTGCCAGCCAGAGGATGAGGACTGCTCTCATCAGTCATTTCAACAGTATCCTCAATCAATCCCAAAAGCTTCACTGTCAACTCGTGAATGTCTGAAATGTTGCTGAATACCACATCAATATCCTGCAAACACAAAATGTATCTTAGTGGTGTTCAGAGTCATTTATCTTGCTTCTGTAAATACCAGAGCCTTTTTCAAGAAGTCTGAACCAAGAGGGAAGTGGAGAGGAGATAGGAAGAAAGTTAAATTACATGGCCTCCCCAGCCTGCAGGCTTCTCTGGGCACATCCAGCTTTGCACAATTCTCACCTCAGCAAAAGAAAGCACATCATCCTTCCCAGGAGCAGCAGCAGTCCTGGTACAGTCTGTTCAGTGCTTTGGACAAAAATGTCCATCTCAGCCACAATTTGCAGCTGCTGTTTTCCCCTGTTGGTTCTTCTCTCGGAACACAACAGGAAGGAGGCAATTTAAAGTTGCTCCAAGGTCAGAGCCTCAAAACCACAGGTAAAACTAAAGCAGTTACTTGGCTACAACAGCAAAATACTACCTGGGTACAGAGGAGCTGGCTGTTTCCTTTTCCCAATCCTACTTTTAGACTCCAAATTCACACCCCACAAACACACCCAACTACACAACAACTTGCATTTCTTCTTGTGACCCCTCTGAAACATACTTCTCAAAACTTTGCTCTGTTCTTATCCTAACCGTGCAGCTAAATCTGACCTCCTGCTAGCTCTACACCACGGCAAGCTCTTCAGGGAAAAAAGCAATCTTTCCCTGTCTTTCACACCCATTCCCCAGTAACAAAAGACGGTTCCTCAGCTCCAAATCATCACTCCCCTCTCCTTCTAGGTTTCTCATTTGAATTCCATCCCCATATCTGCATAAATGTCCTATCAGCTACTGAGGGACCTCCACACTCAGCAGCAATGGGAATGCCTGCTGCTGCCAGTTCTTATAACCTTCTGGAACCATCTAGGAGTCCCAGTTCAGGCTTTGCTGCCCTGGTCCCCTTCTCCTCCCTCCCATGAAAGGATTCACCCGTTTCTCATTACTACTACTTCAGTTACATGAGCTGTGCTTGTCATTTAGAACTAGCATCCTGAACAAACAATTTGTCACAAATATCATTTCAGTCAATTATCAAGTTCAACCATTAGAGACCATAGAGATTTCCTTTACAGTCAGCCACATGTTAGTGAATCTGGAGCCAAGGGCAGTTTTACTTGCAGTTTCCACAGAAAGGATGCCCTGGAGTAGACTTCAAATGTTGATTCAAGTATCCATCTGCATTCCCCGTACACATAGGTAGACAATTTCTGTGTTAAGCAGAAGTGTAACTATTACCTACATGACCAGGAGGCATCAGCTATCTCTGGCATCCGACCAGGAATCTCATCCATTAAGGTTCACTCTGAGAACAGCACTCTGCATACTATTGGTGGCAATTTCCTCCTTCTATTTCACATACAGTCACCAGTTGTTATGTGCTGACATACAATAAATCATATTTTACCTCCAATGTGGTTCATGTAAAATTGGTATGTTACAGCTACTAACGGAGAAACTAGCATTACATATCAGTAACCCACTAAAGGACTTACGTTAGGTGTGAACAACTTTCTGTTAGAGAGGAAAGCTTCCCGAAATACTTTTATTATCAGATTCAGCTCCCGGAGATACTGCCTTTCTTCTGCAATTTCATTTCTCACTAGGTCATAATAATTGAGCTCCCCAGAAGAAGAAGGTTCGTCTTCACAGAGAGAAACCAAGCCAATGTCATCCTGATCAAACATATCCATCAAAACCTAGCAAAGAAATGTTAAAAAAAAATTACTTGCAAGCCTGATTCTAACACTTGGCTCAAGCTCAGCTACTTCAATGTGTTCAGAGAAATCCTTTGAGTTTTTAATACAATACATTCTGTGATCACTTTCACAAGGGAGTAATATTTAAACTTTGGCAGCAGCAGAAGGCTGGAACAGTTGCCAAAGCCGTTTTTCCCTTTATAAGTTAGTACAACCTAGAAAACAAGTTACAATTCATGCAGAACCAACTCTGAAACCAAGGCATATTGCCTAGGTTTGGACAAAACCCTCCTGTGAAAGATAAAATTCAACAAGAATGTTTCTCATATTAATGAAAATGGAAAACTGAAGATCTTTTCTGTATTATACAGAAGGAAATAGCTGTCATGACTAAGTGACATCACGAGGACAGTAACAGCTGAGAAACAGAAGATGACTTTTTCTGTCCTTATATTTATTTATAAGAAGTACTACTGATCCAAAACGGGCTCAAGTTAAGGTGAAATCTCTACTGTGACAGTTCTGGCACAAATAAAGAGCAATGCTTCTGCATTTCAGTGAGACCCCCCTCTTATGTCACTTCAGACATACCCTCTAAAAAAATATGCCCGTCCAGAAGACTATTTCAGTGCCCCTCCTTACCTTATCAGCACACATAGATACTTTAATGTCCTGCTGGGAGATCTCAAAGTGTCGTATATTGAAAACGTAGTTTCCAGCCAGCTTTAAAATGTCAGCTGAGATGTATTCTAAGACAGCCACAATATACAGAGAGACGTGGTAATCTACTTTGTAACCTAGGACCTCCTACAAATTAAAAAGAAGAGGAAAAATGCTATTTATTCCAAAAACTCATTTGGAATGACATTAACACATCTGGCTTCCTACCAACATTGATCTCGTCTGCGTTGATAATTTACAGCAATACGATAGCAAGGGCAAAGGATATCAAAAGGAAATTTGACCAACAGCCTCAAAGCAAATGTTTGCAAATACTTCCTTGTGCTACTTGCTGTATCCTGACTGGAGGAACTTTGATACTGGATGTAACTTCTGATAAAAAACCAAACAGGCTCTGTACCTACAGCCACACACTTCTAACACAGATTTCACAAAAGGAAGTCAGTGTTGTCGAGAGGTCTTACAAAATGCTGTTATCTTTCCTAACTTCTCTTCCCATCTCATTAACTGTCACAAACTGAGACACCGTGTGTCAGAGAACAGGAGCTGTGCTTGAAAAGTGCTTTGGTTTCTGCTTATGCCCAAATCACGTTTTCTCAATGCAGCTGGAAACTCTGGCACGTGCACCACTAGAAAGAAACATCTTTTAGGCTACGAACCAGAAACAAAAACAGAAAAAGAAATACCAAAAAAGCACAATGTTTGAATCAGCATCAATCTACTGATTCAGCACAGACCTGAAAGTGTTTCAACGCTGGCCTAAGAAAATCAGAGTGCTGTTTCATCATTAAAAAAAAAGATCTCCATGGGCACAGTATGAATAGATACTATGTGGCACGAAATCTTGACTGCAAGTAAGAAGCTCTACATCTGTTATAACTGACATCTGAAAACAGAGATGGCCGCACTGCTCACAGCAACAATAATGTCTGTATCTGCTCTTTTGTGACATCACTGCAGATCTACAGATTTTAAAACGAAAGTATCAGTGATATTTAACACTAACTGAAAGGACAGTGATACACATCTTAGTCTACAGTATACAGGGAACAGGATCTACTTGTTCTCTCCTATTTTGGTTTCTGCAGCGTTTTGAAACAAATAAAACCACCAAAACAGAGCTACTAAAGTGAGTAAGGTATTTGAGTTAGTTTTGAACGTAAGTAAAAGCCAAACAAACTAGTCATATTTCAAAGCAGAGTAACACATTAGATGAATTCGGGAATGTAGATTTATTACACACTACAATGTATTTGTCCTGTTCCGTGATGACTATTTACTCTTTCTGGCAATATGAGAAACCTACCTAATTCTACACTAATTAAAGAACTACTTTAAATGTAATGCTGGAGGGCAGCAGTACAGCTGGGGTGTGTGGTGTGCAGAAGCAGCAGTCATCAACTGTTGCGTTAAGTACCTTCAATAAGGGGTGTATTTTGTCCACGGGCAGCAGGAGAGGGTTTCTTCTTTTCCTTTTCTCTATAGCAGACTGTGCGTCGGCAATGGCCCATTTGTCTATGGGATGAGGAAACGTCTTCTGAACGCGCTCCTGTCCAAACACAGACACGCTTACATTAACCACATTAATCAAAGAGAAGTTTAAAAAACAAAACAACAAATTACTTCCCCTGCAGTAGGGCTAATTATCCTCCTCCGCAGTGTTTGCAATACGTTTTACTATGATCTCCTTCCCACCCAATTCAGCTGTGCTCAGTAACCCCCAACCAACCTTCCTGCCTCAAGCACGAGGAACTTCCCATCTCCTACAACAGCTCCTGCTCTATGATCTTCAGATCACATGAACTGCAAGAAACTGCAGTTGAGATCAAAATGTAAACATCAGGAAGTACTCACCAGCTCACAACCTAAATGAAAAAAACAAGTTGTTATTGTTCCTATGTCATAAAAGGATGCAACTTGTACTGTATCAGGTGAAGTTTAGGGCAGAAATGAAAAGCAAGCACAGATCTTCCAGCTGTGCCCTGTCCCTGGAGGTGTCCAAGGCCAGGTTGGATGTGGCCCTGGGTAGTCTTGGCCTGGTATTAAATGTGGTGGCCCTGCCTGTGGTGCGGGGGTTGGAGCTTCATCATCCTTGAGGACCCTTCCAACCCAAGCCTGTCTGTCAGCAGAGCTGCAGCTGATGAAGAAGGTCGTCTATGGCACTTTGTGCTCCACTAGCCTGCACAGGAGCACCTTCCCTGCTGCACTGTGTAATTTCATACCATTTTTATATAGGTTTTATATAGATTCACATTTCCCCACCTGCATAGGAACAGGTGGGATGACCTCTCCATAAGAGAACCAACTGCTTTGGGCTGCAGTCCCACACGTTAGCAATCCCATGCTAACACACTCAAAACCCCCATCCTGCTCTCTACAAGCTCTCCAGGCTTCCTGCAGCAGCAGCAGCCCCTATGAGTTGGGAGTGGACTGCTGGAAGAATTAGTCTAATCCAAACTCTGATAGCTGCCTCTTAAGGGACGCTGGAAAAACAGATTTTCTCTAAGCTAAATATCCAGTGTATAACAAACACAAAAGACAAACGAGTTGTTTTCCAGGATGCTGTAACTGCATCCTGTTTGCAGCAGATTATCTGATTTTACACCCCAAAAGCTGTTGCACAGCTCACTGCTGTACTGCTGCACAGACTCTGAAATGGAAGAGGAGGCCTAAGGTCTTTCTAGAGGCAGCTTTCTAGCATCTGCATCATCCAACAGGCAGCTCCCTGTGCCAGCTGTCTGTGCCAGGTGAACACACTGCAACCTTTCCTGGGCAGCAGCCCGACACTGCAGGCTGCCCTCACTGAAGTGAGCTTCCCTTGAAAAGCTACCAGGAAAGCATATGTAAACAGGTACAACGTGGAATTTGGATGTCCTTCGACAAGTCATGTATCACCTGCACCAGGATTTTGCCAGTGTTTTGTTGGGGAACATTTGAAGGGCTTTTACTATTAATAAAATGTTTGTAAATGTGGGCTTTTTGATCTCCACCTTGCAAATACTTAGGTTTGGTATTGTGCACAAGCAGTTCCCTTAACTCCAGGCTGTTATGTAAATAGCTGCATGATAAACTTTAGAGATTGTAGCTCTCACATCGTCTCTTAACAGCTTAAAACAGCAGAGGAGCAGAGCCAGGAGCCTTCACCTGCAGCTCTCAGATGCCTGCTGGTCAGCAATCTCACCACCAAGCCATAACAAAACACTCCAGTCTACACTCCCTGCTCTGAAAGGGCCTGAATTTACTGACCTATCGAACAGTAAGGTCTTGGGGAATATTTTACCACTATTTAGACAGAGCTGTGTTTTTATATTAAAGAATGGTTACAGTGTCAAGTGTAACAATGTCTTATTATTCACAGCTTTAGAATGCCAGGTATGTTTAAAACACAACACACAGGATTTAGCATCTGCTGCGATATCCATAACCACAGCTCAGAGAGCTGCCAGTTTCCTCACAGGGCTGGGAGCACTCCTGCACACAGCAATTTGTGGAGCACACATTTACCTAACAAAAAGTTAACTCAGATGCACACAGTGTACTCAATCATCTCTTAACTCAGAAGCAGAAAACGATGGAGTCAGTGTATAAAGCAATCAGTGCCCTCTCCAGTTGTCCTGCCTGCTGAAGGGTTTGATCTCTGACAGCTGGAGAAAGAACACAGAACTTCTCAGCTTCACATCTAATGCAGACTCAAAGCAGTAACAACCCTGAGAGCCATTAGGGGACTATTAAGTTTTATTTAGTCATACTATAATCTTTATGCATCAGTATTATGAAATACATAAATCATAAACCAATATTAATGAATCGAGTCAATGTTGAGTAAAGGGCTATTATTGCCTCTAGTAAGGATCTAGAGCTCCTCAGGCAATAATTTTGCAAATGTTTATTTCCATGAGGAACGTATAGCACAGGGGATGAGGACTTCATTTTGCTTGAGGCTGAAAATCCTCGACACGCAGACTGATGCAAAATTAATACTCTGCAAAGCTATAATGGATCACAGCTACACGAGAGCACTTTCTACCTCTACACTGTACACACCATGAAAGCTCTTAGTTTTAACCGATGACACAAAAGCAGACAGCTGCAATATTACACGAGCCTCAGTGAGTTCCAGGAACACACAACTCCATCCCCTCAGCTCACAACCTTTCATTACATCATTTTTTTTTCCTGCATATTAATGTCAAAGAGTGGGAAAAAAAAATTACAATATCCTTTCTCTCTTAAGCCCAGATGTATTCAAGCAGCAGAAAATCCACCAAAATACTCTGCATTTTTAAAAACAAGGCTGAAAGCAAAAATTCCCACCATTTCTATTCTGATACATGATATAAGAAAATTAATTTCCAATTAAACTTGCTTTATGAAACTGTTTAATTGTTTAGAAAAACAGCATTACTAAGCTCTGCTCTTCAGATTCACCTTGCTTCGACTTCAAGCTGCACTGCTCAGAATCCCTTTGTTCCTCCCGGTGATTCTGGGATCAAGCACTTGTTTTTGCAGTAGCTCATCTTACCTCTACATCTTGGACTGTGCGTGGCTGGGCGATGCATAGCTTGTTTAGCAGCTGAAGTATCAACTCCTCAATGTAGTAGAGGGAATCTTCCTTTGCCGAAAGGTTGGGGTGAACCTGTTGCTGAACCTGTCCCAAAGAATTTGTAAAAATTAGTCCTTTTTGGCACTTCTTTTCAACTGAAAACTGTTTACCCTTTATGGCTGCGCGGAAATATCAAGCCAAGGCAGATTTCTGCTGAAGATGCATAGAAAGTCACTGCTGTAATTCCACAGTTATTTGCTCACAGAACGAGCAGCACGCAATTATTCCTAACCCTGCTAATGAGTACTGGGTGACCTGTGAACAGAGGAACCCGAACACACTGCAGGAAAACCAGGAAAAGAGAACTGAACAGACTGGCAGGGCACGGAATTAAGGTGCTCTTCAACTTGTGGCAATGAAAAGCCACGACATGGACAGGGGCTGGAACAATTCTTGGAGATGCCTGAGAAGCAGAAAACTAATTAGAGCATGAAACTCCATCTGAGGCATGAGAATGGGAGGTATCAAATGCATACCGTAGCGTGGGAGACCTATGGAAAAGCATGTATCAGAATACAAGCCTCCCAACTGGCAAGCATGGTGCGACACAAGCAAAGGAGCACTTCCCTTTAATGCCCAGCAGGATAATGCATTTCTCTCACTTCGTGGAGGTGAATTGCTGCTTCCATTTCCAAGGCTAAGCTGGAGCACACAACCTGCAGCAGGCAGCTGCAGCACACACCCTCACAAGCTAGATGGCTGCAGCAACTCACCTGGCCCCAAATTGCTCTCCCACTACAAATCATTTGAAGCCAAACCACCACCTTACCCTACAAAAGCAGAAAAGCCATCGTCCAGAGTTAATCTATACACTCAGCTCTCCCTGACAGCCTCAGTCAAGAAAGCACTCACTAGGTCTTAAACTATAGCCAACATACTCATAAATAACGCAATCCGGGGAAATTCCCTACCTCTCCCCAGACAAATTATATGTTAATCACCTCAAAATAGTGATCTCACATACCTGCACTCACATTCTGCATGTGGTTTCAAGAACAAGACAAACAAAGCATTCAGTTGCTGTAAATGTGGGAGCAGGGCTGGTTGTATTGGAGTGTGTAACCAAGGCACCAGGCAGGGTGCTGAGAGCACAGCCAAACGTGTGGGCCCTCGTGCTGCACCCCAGGACAGATGCTCCCACGTAACTGCAAGGGTTGGATTCTGCACTGGCAGCCCTGCTCTGCAGCTGAAGCGTCTGCATGATGGGGTACTACTGGAAGAAAAAAGCAGCCACCAGAAAGCCAAAGCCACTCCATGAAAACACTTACTTAAGCCCGCAGGTTTTCAATAATACAGGAACTTTTCACGTTCTTCCTCAACAGGAGAGCTGAATCCACAAAACAATGGAACACCGGGAAGTGCCAAGTTAAGGTCCTGCCTCGCTCCTCTCCAAAGAGCACTGCTCCAACAGTAGTAACCAACTAGGAAACGAGCTGCAATCATGCTTTCCAGAGAAGGAACCCTCTGAGATGCCCCACAGAAACACCAAGAACAAGAGCTGCAAGAGGTGAGAAGATGCAAAACGCCTGTTTGCTGCTTCAGACCACATGTTTTAATAACACAGGTCAGTGCCACCACGAAAATGACTTCAGTTCATGTCTGCACAGCTCATGCTGTATTTCCCTCAGCTTTATGAGGAGTGCATGAGTACCTAAAAATCGGGAGGACAAGCAGAGAGCACTCAGCCCTCCTCCAGCTCCAAAGAGATCTCAGTTTCACAGTGAACACAAACCTAAGTACTGCAGTCCCGTCTGCTTTCCTGGCTGGCTCTCTGTCTCCTGGTTGAGGCCACGCTCCCTGAAGCCTTGCACTTGAAATGACACCAGCTGCACCACCTTGGTGTAAAACCAAGGGCCCAAGTGCTGTACCTGCAACAGCAACAAGCTGAGAGAAAAAGAGTCAGGACTGCAAGAGGCTTCCTTCTAACCTGCACCACTGGGACAACCCAGCGGTTTGGCTGCACTGTCTCAATAGACCTTTACGTAACACACATATTTTGGTAGTAAAAACACGTTCAGAAGGCTCCAGTTGTTCCACAGAAAGCACACGTGCAAAACAAGATACTGCTCAGAAAATAAACAAAGCCCGAAAAACAACCAAACCCAGGACGTGCCTATCGAGTCCCTGCACAGCAGATACCACCAAAGACACACTTCCTTATTTCTTCAAGACCACACAATATCCCACCTCTCTCATTACATTCCAAATGACAGCACTTTAAGGAAACAGAACTCAGTGATCACAGAATCACACAATGGCCCAGGTTGGAAGGGACCTCAAGGATCATGAAGCTCCAACCCCCCACCACAGGCAGGGCCACCAACCTCCACATGTAATACCAGCCCAGGCTGCCCAGGGCCCCATCCAACCTGGCCTTGAACACCTCCAGGGATGGACGGGGCATCCACAGCCTCTCTGGGCAGCTGTTCAGCACCTCACCACTCTCAGAGTAAAGAACTTCCCCTGACATCCAACTGAAATCTTCCCTCCTTCAACTTCAAACCATTTCCACTTGTCCTGATGTTATCTCCCCTTTCAAAGAGTTGACTCCCCTCTTCTTTATAGGCTCCCTTTAGGTCCTGGAAGGCTGCAGTGAGGTCACCCCACAGCCTTCTCTTCTCCAGGCTGAACAAGCCCAGCTCCCTCAGCCTGTCTTTGTAGGGGAGGTGCTGCAGCCCTCTGACCATCTTTGTGGCCTCCTCTGCACCCTCTCCAACACCTCCCCGTCTTTCCTGTACTGGGGGCCCCAGACCTGGACACAGTACTCCAGATGAGGCCTCATGAGGGCAGAGTAGAGAGGGACAACCACCTCCCTGCCCTACTGCCACCCCTCTTCTGATGGAGCCCAGGATATCATTTGCTTTCTGAGCTGCAGGAGCACACCAATGGCTCATGTTAAGTTTTTTGTCCACCAGAACCCCCAGGTCCTTCTCTGCAGGGCTGCTCACAAGAACTGCTCCTTTCAGTCTGTATATCTGCCTGGGATTCCTGCGACCCAAGAGCCAAACCTTGCACTTTGCTCTGCTGAGCCTCATGAGATCCTCCCAGGCCCACCTTTCGAGTCCGTTGAGGTCCCTCAGAATGGCATCCCTTCTTCCCACTGTGTCAACCGCAGCACTCGGTAAGAACAAGACATGTAAGAACAAGACCTCTAGTTTAAAAACGCCACCACTACCCCTGTAGGTAAGCTAATAACACTCCTGAACTTACTACGCTTCAGAGATCGTATGCTGAGACTGCAAACTGCTCATGACAGAAACTGCACACTCCTCTATTCCCACAGCGACTGACTGCAGCTCAGCCATGATTTATGTTATCCTCACCTCGTAACAACACGGCAGTATCAGATCAGAGGACACAAAGCTCTGCAGGGCTGTGTAACTGAGGAACACAACGTATACATTTGGAAGAAAGAGAAGTAATCAGTACATTGAAGTTAAGTATTTACTATTGCCTTGCCAGCACTTGTCAGTGTCTCCATGCACTGTGTGATGGGAATAATATACCAGCAGGGAAAGCAGCCCTGGGTTTGCCTCGCACCACCGTGCTGAAAAGGGAGGAATTCAAACCGAATTGGGCAAACGTCTCTCTTTAGGTTGGGTTTTTGTTCCTTTTTATCTCGTCTCTTCTGAAGGCAACGCTGCCCATTAAAAATAGACAACATCTGCTCCAAAGGCATTTTTAATCCCTCGGTCGGGATGATTTACTGTCACACTCCCAAGGAAGAAGGGAACCAGATGTAGGAGCTTAAAGGCCTGAGACGCTCTTATTTAACAGCATCAATATTCCCATATTCCACGTGTAACTGTTAGAAAGAAGCACAAAGGTTTCAAGACCTGAAGAGCCATCCCAGATAAAAGCACACCACCAACTCCCCCAGAAGAGGTGGGGGGACAGCGCTTTCCAGAGGGCTGATCTTCCTCAAATCAAACTGCAGTAAGCGCTGATAGAGGAACAGTGTGAAGTAGGCTCTTAAGCAAAACAGAGCTTAATAAACAATCCTCTTGCAATTGACCCTGACCCATCTGGTGGCTTTCTATGATGGAGTGATGGCGTCAGTGGACAAAGGGCAGCTGATGTCATCTACCTGCGCTTCTGCGAGGCTTCAGATATGGTCCCACACCACAGTTTTATCACTATATCAGAGGGAGATGCACTTGAAGGGTGGGCTGCTCTGTGGATAAGGAAGTGGTTGGATGGTGGCAGCCAGAAGGCCGTGGGCAGTGGGTCCATGTCCAGGTGGAGGCTGGTGCTGAGCTGGGTGTCCTCCCAGAGGGCCATCTTGGGACCGGTGCTCAGCAGCAACAACAGACAGTGGGAATGAGAGCACCTACAGCAGTTTGCTTGGAGAAGAGAAGGCCGTGGGGAGACCTCATTGGGGCCTTCCAGTACTTGAAGGGAGTGTATAAACAGAAGGGGAATGGCTGTTTACAAGAGTGAATAGAGATAGGACAAAGGGGAATGGTTTGAAACTGAGACAGGGGAGGTTTAGGTTGGAGATGAGGAGGAAGTTTTTCCCCCAGAGGGTGGTGACGCACTGAACAGGTTGCCCAAGGAGGCTGTGGATGCCCCATCCCTGCAGGCATTCAAGGCCAGGCTGGATGTGGCTCTGGGCAGCCTGGGCTGCTGGTTGGCGACCCTGCACATAGCAGGGGGTTGGAACTCGATGAGCATTGTGCTCCTTTGCAACCCAGGCCATTCTAGGATTCCACGAAGACGCCGAGCTGAGCAGTAACATGACAGAAAGAAGGGACACAGCCAGAGGGACCTGGACAGGCTCGAGAAGTGGGCCCATGGGAACCTCGTGAGCTTCAACAAGGCCAGTGGCAAGGTGCCACATTTGGGTCACAGCAGTCCCAGCTATGTATACAGACCAGGAGAACACTGAGAGCTGCACTGCTGAGAAGGACTGGGGGGTTCTGGTGGATGAGGAGCTGCATGTGAGCCAGCAGTGTGTGCTTGCAGCCCAGAATGCCAACTGCACCCTGGGCTGCACCAACGGAGGGCATGGAAGGGAATGCCCTCCTCTGCTCTGCCCTTGTGAGGCCCCACCTGCAGTGCTGTGTCCAGGCCTGGGCCCAGCACACAGAGATGTGGGGCTGCTGGAGTGGGTCCAGAGGAGGGCATGAAGATACTCAGAGGTTGGAGCACCTCTCCTATGGAGACAGGCTGAGGGCTGAGGGTGTTCAGCCTGGAGAGAAGAAGGCTCCAGGGAGACCTCACTGTGGCTTTGCAGTACTAAAGGGAACTTACAAACAGGAGGAGAGCACCTTTTCACATGAGCAGAAAGTGATAGGACAAGGGAGAAGAGTTTTGAACTAAAAGAGGGGAGACATAGCTCAGATGTTAAGGGGAAAGTCTTCACTCAGAGGACAGCGAGGCCCTGGCACTGCCCACGGCTGTGGGTGCCCCATCCCTGGAGGTGCCTGAGGCTCTGGATGGGCCCTGGGCAGCCTGAGCAGGGGGGCACCCAGCCCACGGCAGGGGTGGCTTTAAGGTCCCTTCCAACCCATCCATTCTGTAACTTTATGATTGCAGGACTTCAGCTTTTACACTGCAACCATTCGATGCATGGTTAACAAAATAAGATACTCACATAACGCAGTTACTGTGCTACAAAACGCCTCTGGGATGCAGATCACCATCCAGCTGCCCTACGCACAGGGAGGGCTCACTGACCTGCCATCCTACAGCACCACTTCAGCATAAACACAAACCCTTTCATCCTCAGCTATCTGACTACTGATGGATAGCACTGCTGGAGAAGGACAGAGGCGCGGGGAGGACGTCCCACGGGAGGTACAGGCAGGTGCTGATCGTGTCCTTTTATGCAAAGGGTCAAGCAGAAATGCATGCAAGTCCATACATATGCAAACACTTGTTTGCATCTTACAATTAAACATCTGGATTTTATTCACCCCTTTGAAATGCCTTTAGTTGAGACAAACCCCAAACAAACCAGGCGCAGCCCTTCACGCCCTCCTCCCGACAGCGAACAACTTGTGGTTTTTAATTTGTAGGAAGCGTTTCCTAATTGCTGCCAAATAAAATTGTGCTGCTCCTTCTACTTTTTTAAACACCTCAGCTCCAAAAACCGCCTTCATTCCATGCCAGTGCCTGAGAAAATCCTCCTCCTGCCATTTGCCAATTGCAAAATCTAGTAACAGTAGTTAAGCTAAACAGTGTAACAGCTGGGGGGAAAAAAGCATGAAAAAAATAGGAGTTAAGCAAAAGGAACCAGTCCCTCTGGCTCCTAACTTACAATAGGGAATAATTCTGCAACAGCAGTAATTAACCTATCCACAAACAAGGGACCAAAACCAACCTGCAGAGATACCCGACCACTGCTAGGAAGACAAGAGGTGCAGGAACGAGCCTGCTGCTAACGAAGGCTCGGTGGCCAGCACTCCACGGGGACCTGGTGCTCCTAAATCTACCAGCTGGAAGAGCATAAATATATGAAACAACAATTCCATCTGAACTAGGCTCCAAGGGACTCCTGCTGACAATACGGTGATTTAAACATACTAAAGACGTATCTTTTTGTAGCCATGTCTTGCTTAGTTTTGGTTTTTTCTCCAAAGAAGACTGTCCCTAGCACACCCAATTTAGCACTCTTTTGACCACTAAGGATCACACAATGGCCCGGGTTGGAAGGGACCTCAAGGATCATGAAGCTCCAACCCCCCACCACAGGCAGGGCCACCAACCTCCACATGGAATACCAGCCCAGGCTGCCCAGGGCCCCATCCAACCTGGCCTTGAACACCTCCAGGGATGGACGGGGCATCCACAGCCTCTCTGGGCAGCTGTTCAGCACCTCACCGCTCTCATAGCAAAGAACTTCTCCTGACATGCAACTGAAATCTTCCCTTCTTCAACTTCAAACCATTTCCCCTTGTCCTGCTGTTATCTCCCCTTTCAAAAACTTGACTCCCCTCCTGTTTGTAGGCTCCCTTTAGGTCCTGGAAGGCTGCAATGAGGTCACCCCGCAGCCTTCTCTTCTCCAGGCTCAACAAGCCCAGCTCCCTCAGCCTGTCTTTGTAGGAGAGGTGCTGCAGCCCTCTGACCACCTTTGCAGCCTCCTCTGGACCCTCTCCAACAGCTCCCTGTCCTTCCTGTACTGGGGGCTCCAGACCTGGACGCAGCACTCCAGACGGGGAGTGTTCCAACACAGCTCCAACTCGATTCAGAATTAACTTACAGACTATTTAAAAATATACATCTGCATTGCTCTATAGATGCAGAAAGTACCAACCTGTTTCTTTGATGCACAGTGGGATTTCAGTGGAACAGCTTCCAGCCATTCCATCAGTAACGGCAATGCTTTCGTTACCAAAGTGTAAACAAAGCAATAAGCCATGAATTTCTAATGTGTTCCGGTTTAAAGACCCCCCCCTCAGTGTCTGTATCAGAGCATCCCATCTTTCAGGCAGGGTTTCCCAGCTGGCAGCACCTCCAGCACAGCCTGCAGCAGCCGGAACGATGAGACCACTTTGTTTTGACTCACTGATACTGCCTGTCCAGAACAGAAACGCACCTTACAGTGGGATTGCTTCATGCTAAAGGGTGGGTACAGCAGACAAGGAACTTTCCCAGGAGGCGAAAAGACACCTATAAGCAATGGCACATTTTAACAAGCAGCCACTGGGGTCGAAAATGTATTGTCTCTGATTAGAAAGAAAGCTCACAGAATGGAGGCCCTGCTCTGCTTCTTTGGGACCCAAATCACACGTACAGAAGTGGACAGCACTGTTAGGAGTAGCATCAGTTCCCTGACTTTTACATAATTCTTATTTCACAACCAAAGACGCCATTTAGGTTTAATGAGACCCGTCGGGGTCAAACTGCCACAGCCCCACCTCACGCCGGGATGGCGGTGCTTTGTGACAGGGTGACGTGGGGTGCTTTAACCGCGGGCACCCAACTGCAGCAGGGCACAGCACTGCCTAACACAGCACGGAGTGCTTTGGGCTGGAAGGGGCCCCAAAGCCCTGCCATGCGCTGGGTGCCCCCCAGCTCGGGCTGCCCACAGCCCATCCACGGCCTCGGGCACCTCCAGGGATGGGGCACCCACTGTGGGCAGTGCCGGGGCCTCACTGCCCCCTGGGTGAAGGATTTCCCTCTAACATCCAACCCAAATCACCGCTCTTTTAGCACGAAGCCATCCCCCCTCGTCCTCCCGCCGTCCCTTTAACTCCAGTCACAGGAAGGAGCCCAGGACAGGACAGGATAGGTCAGGACGGACGCGGTCCCTCAGCAGCGCCGCAGGCTCCGTGCCCCCCGGCCCGCTCAGCCCCGGGCGCAGCTCCGCCGCCCCACGCAGCAGCGGCAGCTCAGGATGCCCCGCCGGGAGCGCCCCCCGCACTGACCTTGCGCAGGGCGGGCACGAAGAGCCCCCGCCATTTCGGGCCGTTCTCCTCGCCGAAGAACTCGTAGGGCTGCGGCGGCGGCTGCATGGCTGCTGCCGGCCCTCCGCATCGGGCCCACCCGCCCCGCCGCTCCCCGCCGCCCGCGGCGCCCGGGCCGAGGAGGGGGCGCTGAGGGGAAGGAGAAGCCGCCGCCGCCGCCGCCCGTCAGGGCCGGGCCGGGCCGCGCAGGGCTCGCCGCCGGCCGCTCGTCATGCGGGGCCGCCGCTGGCTCGCCGCTCACCCCCCCGCCCGGGCGGCCATCACATCCGGCGCGGGAGGGGGCCGGGCTCCGTGCCGCTCGCCGGGCGCTGACGGGGCGGCGGCTGAGGCGCCGTCGGCCCCGCTCGCTGCGGCCCGCTACCGCCGCCGCCCTCCGCGCGCATGCGCCGCCGCCGCCACGCCGCCCTCTGCCCTACCGCCGTGGCGCCCCCTGCCGGCCGCGCCGCGCTCAGCGCCGCGGGGAATTGGGGCGGGGGGCGGCGCCGCGCTGCGGTCCCGGCTCTCGGCCCGCTGCCCCGAGCGGCGCTCCCCGGCAGCGCCCTTCGGCGGCCCCTCCCTTTGGGCTGCGCGGTGTTACGGCAGAGCGCCCCTCTCGCGGTGCAAGCCGCTGCACGGAGCGGTGACGCGCTCCTCGCGTTCCCTTATGCCTTCCCTCTTTACTGGAAGCAGCCTTGCCCTGACGGAAGAATCAACCAGAACGGCCGTCCTGGGAAAAACCACTGGCGCGTTGCTCAGTAACGTGTCAACAGCAGCCTCGCCCTACCTCCGGGCAGTTCCTCTCACCCCCCTGGAGAGCGCTGCTTTCAGTCCCCTCCGCCTCCCGAGCAGCCAAACTTTCCTTTCCGAGCGCTGCGCTCGCGGCCCACGCTTTACATAACCCCGTGCGAGGGCCGCTCTGCGAGGGGATGCGCCGCAGCACAGCACAGTGCCCGTACTGGAAGGCATTTCCCGAGGAGATGAGAGGCAGTGACAGCTCCTCCTGACTGCCGTCCAGCCTGAGAAGTTTCCAACGAAGTCTTTATTTCAGTGGGAAAACACTCATGCGGCTCCAAGCCCCCCCCGCCTGCGTCCCTCCGGGTGGGACATCCCTGCCCCCAGGCAGCCCCGGCTGCTCCGAGGTGAAGCAGCGGTGACCCAAAATCGATGCTACAATGGCACACAGTGCAGTGACACGAAAGAGCTCGTTTCCCCCAGGGCAGCCATCCAGTGAGCCGTGGTGTGGGGCACTCAGTGTTCCATCATTGGGGTGGTGCTGTGGGCAGCCACGAGTTGGACTCCGTGATCCCAGTGGAGTATCAGAATGGCCTGGGTTGCAAAGGAGCACAGTGCTCATCCAGTTCCAACCCCCTGCTATGTGCAGGGTCGCCAACCAGCAGCCCAGGCTGCCCAGAGCCACATCCAGCCTGGCCTTGAATGCCTGCAGGGATGGGGCATCCACAGCCTCCTTGGGCAACCTGTTCAGTGCGTCACCACCCTCTGGGGGAAAAGCTTCCTCCTAAAATGGGTCACTTCCAACTTGGGACTGCCTGTGATGAGGATGAGGCTTAGCAGCAGTCCTATGTGCTGTGACAAAAAGCTGTGCAGTGTTCTAAGATAGATACAGGTGCTTGGGGAAGACGAGCTCCCTGCACCCCATTCCCTGAAGAAAGACATAAAGTAACTCCTGTGATGCAGAGCTGCGTCCCATCTACGTCAGATGAGAGTTTGCAACTGCCAGTAGAACTTTGCTCTGAGTCAAGAGAGACACAAAGACCTTACAGCATTGTTTTGGAAAAATACACTCTTTTAATGACAATAGAGAAGGGAGACTGATTGAGCCACCCAAGTGAACGGGACCCTTTAAAAATACATATATCCATACATTTTCACACCTTGTGGGCAGCACACGAGTGATGCGTTAAGTCTCATTGTCATCGTTCACAGAATTACTCCTTTACAAAAGGTTTATAGCAAGCTTTAAAAATACAAATCTTCTGCTGTGTAATTTGGAAGCTTCGGTTCAATGCTACCATCTCCTGAGAGTAAAAAGCACAGCGGGGTGCATGTTAAATGCACTAAGACTCACCGTGGTATATGACTGCTTCACATGGTAGTGCTCTTGTTCTGTTAATACATGTCAGGGCCACACCTCGTGTAGGAGGAAGTCGCTTTTGCAATCTTTTTGTAGTATTTACTGTTGATTGGCAACACTTCTGGAGGGGAGCGGAGATACGGTTGTTCCGTTGTGAGATACCACTGTACAGCGTTACAGCATTTGGAGCATGGGAATCTTCATCAGGTGCTACTGTGGGCAGGAATACAGGTGAGAGCTTTTCATAGAACCACACAATGGCCCGGGTTGGAAGGGACCTCAAGGACCATGAAGCTCCAACCCCCCCCACAGGCAGGGCCACCAACCTCCACATGTAATCCCAGCCCAGGCTGCCCAGGGCCCCATCCAACCTGGCCTTGAACACCTCCAGGGATGGACGGGGCATCCACAGCCTCTCTGGGCAGCTGTTCCAGCACCTCACCACTCTCACAGTAAAGAACTTTTCTTCAATGGGCTCATTATCTGCATACCTGACCTCCTTCGTGCATGGCAGAGAACTACAGAAAGCAACATTAAGGGAAAAAAAAAAAAAGCACATGGCAAATTGCCTGGTAGCAAACTACCCACAATTATCTGTGTTACCCAACATCCTGTGAACATCTGCTTTAAGAATATTCTGAAGTGCTTTGCCCCTGAGGCCATGTATTTCTCCTTGCAGCAATTACGCAGAGCGCACCGAGATGCTCAGTTAACTCAGAACTTGTTTCACATCTCACTGTGTTCTACAGCATGTTCTCCACGTGGGTTCTCTTCTGGGTGCACCTTTTGATACAGCTTCATACACCAGTAAGAGTGAGCTCCACTCCTGCAGCCAGGAGGGAAATGGGAAACCTTCCTGACTCACCGCTGCTTGGGCTCCAAGGGAAGCAGTATGCAACATGACTCAGTTAAGACAGGTTTCTGTAGCTTCCCTCCCTGCACATCTGCTTTAACAAAGACCATTTCCACTGGATTGCTCAACATGCTGTACAAAGATAGGCTTCTTTTGTCCTGCCAGTATTCAAAGGGTAAAGATAAATGAGAAAAATACCCAACAACTCAAACCGTCACAGTAGTTCCTGATTCATGATGGCTTCCCAGATCGAAGCCAAATGAAAAACGGCTTTTTCTGTATACATTTTAATTTCAGCTCTGTACTAAAATAGATATGATAAAGATGCAATTCAGATTCACAGTCGAAATTGACTTGGGTTTGGTAATCTCTTGCCAGGCTTATTTCTCTCTGAAATACTCTACATTTAAGTACATAGCTCTGAATATGGTTTTCAGTCTCTGATAAAGCCTTTAATTCTGTATCTGCAGAAGAACCCTTAAGCAGGGTTTATCCTTCTATCTCCATTATTTTAACATAAGTTAGGGGTCTGATGACTCCAAGCCAATTTAAAGAGACAAGAGAGACAGTGCACAGAACCAGCTGGTGCCTGGGGTTCTTCAGAGGCGGGTAACCCAACCACAGAGACTCTTCCTTCCCCACCTACTGCTGGCCTGGTGGGAGGCCAGTGCTCCTGGTGAGTGCTGGCCTGTGCCAAGCACCAGCCCCTCCACAGGCTGCTCCAGCTGAGCCTGCAGACAAGCCCTCACTGTGAGCGGTCCATTTGCTTGGTTCTTGCAGATGGGAGCACCATACCAGGTCTTGCCTGGCACCAAACACCCTTTACTCAGGAAGCTGACAAGCTGTGGGCTGGCAAACATTTCAAGTGCTGTTTTTGCACTTCACATCTTGTACCAGCAACATGCTGCCTGTTTTATCTTCGTCATTAAAGGCTGCAGAGTTCAGACAAGCTGCTACACATACAAGAGGGGTAAAACAGCCTTGCACCTGGCAGGCGTTCACAACTCAAATCTTTGCTTCACTTCATCAGCAATCATTTCTGCAATGGCAAGGGAGGAGGTGGCAGCAGGAGAAGGGGCATTTCTGACATGGAGAATTCTGCTTCCAAGATCTCCAGTGCCACCATCAAATACAAAGTCATCTACCAAATTGCCATCGCTGTCCAACGCTTGTGCCCTCACTCCAGATGGACCCCTGCAAAATAAGGGGGAGCACACCATCAGAAACAAAGTGTTATAACCATCCAGTCAGCTTAGTTGAAACATGGTAAAGGCTAGAGATATTATTAGTAACCTCCCTTAGAAAATGTAGAAGGCCCAGGAATTAGCTACAACATTCACAAACCACAGAAACAAAGGGAAAGGTAAGACACTGCTCTACTTCATTCTAAATCAAAAAAAGGAGTCTAATCTGAAGTTAGATTTTTAAAATTACACACTTTTATCCAAGCTTGGACACATTCAGAATATAAACGCATCTCTAATCAATTTCTTCACGTAGGTATTTTCAAGGTTTGTTCCTGGAGACATTCAAGGTCAGGCAGGACGGGGCTCTGAGCACCTCACAGGGAGAAACCTGACATAACAGCTCACTGCAGACTGTAGAAGTTTACATCTCATCAGAGTCTCTGTGCCCCTCTGGTGGCAAAACCAAAGACACTGCACGATTGATGATGAGTCAGTCTAGGAGATTTGCTTCCATTCAACGGGCTCTAGCTTGCTTGACCACTTCTGCCATTCTATAACACCTCACTGGGTGTTACCACCTTGGCTGGTTACTAGAAAAACCATAAATCATTTCATTTGCATCAGTTACATTTGCAGCTAAAGAAACAAGAATTGAGAGTTCTCTTTTACTAGAAAATAACCCCCAAGGTGGTGATTTGTGCTATCTGTAACAAACCCAACAAGAACATTCCTGCTGGGTCAGACCATAGGCCCACCTACCCTAACAGCTTGCCTTCCGCCACAGTCAAAGCCAATACAGGAACAGAACAAGCCCAGAAAGCTTCTTCCAACTGTTCTCTGCTCACCAACCATTTGCAGTGTGGGACTTTACCTCTCCAGCCCTGAACAGCATGTTTCTCCTTTTGCACCTCTCTGACAAGGCCCAGATTTGTCCTATGCAAACAAAGCTGCGGAGATCATCCCATTTTCCCATTCTGTCTAGCTTTAAGTCTCCGAAGCAATAGTGTAAACATTACAACATTTAAGAAACTATGTTTCATAAGCTACTAATTCTTCCTATAAGGAAGCTACTCCTTCTGGGGCGTTGGAAAATTTCCCTTTCTCCATTTCAAATCACTCCTGAAGGCTGTGAACTTTTGAGTTTTCTGAAGTCGAAAAATCAGCTGTGTTCCAATTTAGTGAAGGTGCCCAGGGAAAAAGCAATGAGAGCAGGCTGCTGTGCTGCTGGGGGAGCACGGGGCAGCTTAACACCCTGAGAGGCAGAGCGGGAGGTGTCTCAGTGTGATTACAACAGAACGAGGGCACGCAGCCAGGCTGAGGATTTTCTCTATTTTTCCTCATTGTGAAGTTCCCCTCCCTCCCAAAGACGCAATCAAGCCCTCTCTTTTCAAAAGAGAATCCTTTGTTTTGAAATGGCAAGCCTCATCAAACATGAATTTCATGCCAGCAGTATACTGCCTGAGTTCAGTAACTCCTTTTTGCCACGCTTGAGCTCTTTCTTATACCGCATTTTCTCCCTGCAAATATTTAGACAGTTAAAACCATCCCCAAGTATTCTAAATGCCTCGCATTTCCTGACAAGTCTCTTCAGTTCCTTATCATTTCTATACTCCTTTGAATTCCTTTTTCTCTCTCCTCACATTACGAAGCTGAATACAATTTTACTGACATATTCAAACGAAGTCATTATTTGCTCCTAACTGAAGACACAGTGCTTTTAAGTACACACGTAACAACATCACTGCCCTCCTCCTTGTACAAAACAGAATGCAAGCACTTCTTTGAATCTCTGCCAGCTCTAGTTCTTTTCCAGCACTACAGCCTTCCATTTTTCATTAATCAGCTATGCTTTAAACCATATGTTCAGGGACAATTAGCAGTCTTATAAATACAAGGAGTTATGCTACATCCCTCCCTTTAGTAGCATCAGTAACAGCTCTCTGGCTTTCCCATCCACTAGCCAATCCCTAATTCATTTCATCAGTGTTTACTTTCTTTGTGAATTGAAATTACAAAGAATTGTTTTCTTTTTGGTCTCCTCTGTGAATTTCAGCCAATGGAGACTAAACAAAGTGAAACAAATATTCCTCAGACACCTTCTTGTAGAAAGCATTGGTATACTTCTATGATTTGGTGGTGTACTTTGGTGGAAGAAGGCAGTGAGCTGCATTTGCTGCTGTTATAAAAGAAAAGAGGCTTAAGAAGCCAGTGGGTGTTTCTGACAAGAAATGTTTTCTTTACCTGAGAACGTCATTGACGGTGACCTCTGGGATGAACTTCTGAAGTTCCTCCACCTGTGCACTGAGGAAACACGCTCTGTACATTTCACTCAGGCCATATGATAAGTTTTTCAGGACAAGTTTCCATAACCCACTGTAGAGGAGAAAAAATAACTGCAGGAAGAACAAAACTTCCACGGTAAGCACAGTCATGTCAAACTAAAGCTGTCTAAGAAGGAAGCATGTGCCAATTGCATAGCAGAATTTCCCCTTCCCAACATCAGTGATCTGACAGATGCTTTCTATTTGGGAAATATATTCTTGTTCTTCCCTGCTTGAACAAACCTTGAATACAAAGCTGTAGTGCTGCATCTACATCCTGTCTGTGAGACATCACTCTGAGCTGCAGTCCAGGATTTTCCTCTGGTCCAGTCAAACAACAAAAGGCTGCAAACCCACTTACACAGGAGAGGACAGCCCTACTGCTTGGGCCTGTATTCCACTGTTCTGAAAACTCTGTCATATTCCTGAAAGCCTCAGCTTTCAGTCAAGGAATCTCACTATGTCTTTGGAATAGCCTTATTTGCTAGCTTTGTTCTCCTCAACTCCTCCAACGCAAAAATCTATAGACATCGATCAAGATGCTTTCAGCTCTTCCCTTTAATAAATTGCACAAAGTTGAGCTCCTTGCCAGAAAGCTGTTCCGCAGTTCCCTGACCTGTTCTTCAGCCTCTCTCTGGATCCAACCCAGAATTTCCACATCATTTTTCCAGTTTCATTCCTAAAATAAAGCACTTGGTAAAGGTCTATCAACCCCTCACAGTGAAGCAAGATTTCTCTTAACTTCTAAAATATTCCTTTCATTGATGTTTGCATTTTTAGCAGTGATTCCTAGTTCCTCTCACATGCCCTCTGTATCCCAATCTGCCTTGTCATAGAATCATTGAATGATAGAATGGCCTGGGTTGCAAAGGACCACAATGCTCATCCAGCTGCAACCCCCTGATATGTGCAGGGTCACCAACCAGCAGCCCAGGCTGCCCAGAGCCACATCCAGCCTGGCCTTGAATGCCTGCAGGGATGGGGCATCCACAGCCTCCTTGGGCAACCTGTTCAGTGCGTCACCACCCTCTGGGTGAAAGAGTGAGCCTTTGTGGTTCTTAACACATCTCCTTGCCCTTGGATGTATTTCAGTTCATACCGATGATCTGACAAAGTTTAACATGACAATTCAGGCCAATGTGTATTCTCTCTTCCAAGCAGAGATTTAATGCCACTGTCTAGGTTGATTAAAATACTGCACTCCAATGAACCAAATCCAGCCCTGGAAGAGCTCCATTGGTAGGAACAGGGCTCACCAGCACCTTCCGATGAGTGGCCACATCCTCACACTTGCTGAGACATGCCTCAGCAGTTTAAAAACTTCAAATATTGGATTACACCAAGTCAAATCTATTTGAGAAGTCCACTCATATCAGCACAACTGCCTTTAAAAACACCAAAAACTTGGCAGGGTTTTTGACAAGAGTGAGCTTCCATGGAATGACAAGCTGACGTTTAATTAAGTGCACTCAGGAGACAAAAAGACAAGATATTACCTGTACAGTACAGCATCTAAAAAGTCCGTAGCACTGAAGTCAAACAGCTTGTATCCCTCTCTCTTAAAGGCCAGCACTGCATTCGGACCGAGCCAAACACTGCCATCCATTCTTGGCGTGAAATGAAACCCCAGGAAAGGGAAGCGAGGATTGGGAACCTAAAGGAGGATACAACACTTACTGCAGCTATTCCAACCCAGATCAAAACCCAGATGAAACAGCTACACAGCCAGCCAAGCCAACACACTACTCCAAGAAACATGGGAAATATCTATGAGTGTAATTTATTGCATGAGAGAGTTATTAAAACCAACCAAAACACAGTAAAGGTGTTGTCCTCCCAGTAAATGGGAATAATTCATTTTAAATAAAACGTGAAAATGAATTCAATTTGCCATTTTATTTCCAATCACCACAGAAAAATTCAAGACAAATAAGCATGCTACTGACTCCTGAGCTATTTTTTTCTGCTTGTTAATTGTACAGTTGTAGTAGGCAGCTAATTGAAAGTGCCAGAGAGAAGGGCTAAGTGAGACTGCATCTTAGATAAAGCAAAATGATCAGCACAAAAAGAAGTACATGTGTTTTCTCAAGGTATATATCAACCCACAGCAAAACTAATGACACACAAATGCTATTCACCAATAGTAGTTACACTGCAATAAAATGAAACAAGGAAAATCTCACCATTCCTGTATAGCTTAAAACAGCACACAGCTTGCAAGCCTAAATTACCTTAATAGTAATAGTAAGTATCTGCAGATTCTGTTTTTGTTTGTGAAAGGAACACAGTGCAACTATATGTGAAGACTGTAACAGAAATAAGCTGCCTACATTCAGTGAGTATAAAATAAGTACACCTCTTCCTGTGCTGGTGCTTCAGCATCTTCAGCTGTTTAGAAAAGGTGCCCACAGAGGTGAGTAGCTTACAGCCTGAAAATAAGCGAGCACTGGATATATCAAAACGTATCAAAAGTGATGACTGAAAAATCACCTCAATGCAGGTTTCTTTTGTGTATTCAGAGCTCTGTTTTTCTGTTAAAAACACACTTTAGAAACTTTCTAAGCTTACTACAACCATTGCACAAATGACATCTATTTCTGGTAATGCGACACTAAGAGAATTAAGCAGTTTTCTAGTCTTATTATCATGTTTGGCCATAACAGAAGGGTACAAGCTACCACACAGCTATGGCACAAAGCTGTAAGGTACCCTCCCATCCCAGCCAGTTCCTCTCTCCCATCCCAAGGCAAGATCCTGCATCACTTCCAGGTGACAAGAGGTAGACAAGCACCTATAATAGATTGTAAAGCTTGTCCTTTTCCTGCCAACTCTATTTTTTTCTACCTCATCCTTAAGATTTATCAAAAACAAGTCGTCCTGTCAGAAAGCAAACGATTCTAATTTCATGTTTGCATCATTTCAGCCCAAGAGAAATAACAGGGTAATACTGCCCTCATGTCTGTAGCTTTAACAGTTCCTACAGCACACCATGAAACCCATACAAGAGAGTACATACCGGATAAATGTTGCCTTTAACCATATAGCACTTCTCTGGTTTTAGCACCAAGTAATCTCCACGGAAGGGTACAATACGAGGTTCAGGGCTGCAGCCACTGATTTCAGACAGGCGGTCTGAGTAAAGTCCTGCACAGGTCACTATGTGCCGACAGTAGATTTCCTCACCCTGGGGGGGATTAAGAAAAAAAGAAAGGTAAAACCAACACCAACCACAATTAAAAACACAACGTATCTACCAGGAGAAGACCCATCACCCTAAAGCCTTGGAAAATCTGGTCACAATCAGAAAGGAAACCAACCACATAAAACCAGATAAAAAAGCAGCAGCACTGATTTCAAACACTATTTGCAGTGGGGTGGGGGTGTGTTCTTTGTGCATGCGTTGTTTGTCTTATTTTTTCCCCTCTTTCTCCAAGGAAAAGTCAAGGTATTCTCTCCCGAAGACAAAAAGGTTGTAAGTACATTTCCTGTGCAGCATGAACTAACCCACAGAAACGACCTCAGTGTATGTACCTGTTTTACCGAATGACCTTGTGGTCTTCTGATAATAAAACGATTACAAATGCCTCCTTATCTTTTTTTTATAGATGCTAAAGATTGAGAATAAACACGAGAATACGTTTCTCTGCAAATGAGTAAGTAATAAAAGGAGTCCATGGAAACAGCAAATGAAGGAGTGTGCAAATAAGGAAGATAAGGAGCACATACCATCAGGCAGCAGAAAGTTATGCTTTCATTATTATTCCCAGCACACAGGAAACTCTGGACATATTCATATGCTTTGCTATCAGCTGACTGCAGTTGTTTTGTAACAGCAGTCCTAGATAACAGTGCACATGATGCAGAACAGAAGCTTTTTAACTTTTTAGAGGTTGATTAATGCACCAGGACTCAACAAATATTCTTAAGGAAAGGAGAAATACCTTCCTATGAAGTCATTAAGTCTTGAGTTTAGTTCTTACCTTAGAGCTCCTAACGACGACTGGGTACTGCAGTCCTGTAATAGAGTTAGACAGGAGAAGCAGTTAATAGGATACACAACAGAAAACTGACAAAACTACTGCTTGTCACAATGGAAGATTCTCAGAATCATCACAGAGCATCCCAAGTTGAAAGGGATGCACAAGGGTCATTGAATCCAACACCTGGCTCCACACAGCATCACCCAAACCCTATGTCGGAGTGATATCCCAACACTCCCTGAGCTCCAGCACTCGGGGCTGTGCCCACTGCCCTAGGAGCTGTTCCATGTCCACAGAACCTTGCCCTCACCCCCACCTGCCTCCCCCAACACAGCTCCATGTTTTCCCTCAGATCTCCCTGTAAGGCCTCTCTACCCTCAAGGGAGTCAACAGCTCCTCCCAATTTTGTGTCATCTGCCAACTTAGTATACCTCCAAGTCTTCCATTCAAGTCATTGATGACAGCATTAAAGAGAACTGGCCTTAAAATGGAGCCTTTGTGGAACCCCTCTACTGGCTGCCTGCCAGCCTGATGTAACCCCATTTAGTACGACATTTTGAGATCGACTCATCAGCCAATTGCTCAGCCATTGCATTTTCTTTTTGCCTACCTGTATGCTGGACACTTTGTCTAGAGGACACTGTGAGAAACAGTATGAAAAGCTTTGCTAAAATCCAAAAATATCCTATCAAATAGCTTCCCTTGGTCAATCAGGTGGGTAACCTTGTCATAACAGGAAATTAAGTCCACGAACAGGACTTTCCCCTTGTGATCTCACGTTGGTTGTGACCAATGACTACACTGTCTTTCAAGTGCTTTTAATAACTTCCAGAATAATCTTCATAATTTCACCAGGCACTGAAGTGAGGCTGACAGGTCTGTAATTCCTGGGGTCTTCCCCCGGCAGACTATAGAAAAGCTACTCTTGGACACATGGTTGGACATAATTACATATATAAATTGTTGTTTTTCTATCCTTCCATAAATTGCACTCTGTGTACCACTCCAGATCCAACCCAACCTTTAGGATAAAGAAAGAGCACTATCGCAAGCACACAATATTCAACTAAATCAGATTTTAACAGGAGAGAACAACCTATTTCCCTTTTATTTTACTGTCATTTTCACACATTAAGTATTTCAACTGAAGGGTGACCTGCCTGGGAAAAACAGTGAGCTTGCTGAATACTCTCACTAACATCATTATGCCTTTTGTCTGAACACATCACTGTCAGATAGAAAGGCTAAGAAACGCGATTTCAATTGACACAAACATGTTTTGAACAACATCTTTTTCAGGACTATAGTAAAAAGAAGGCAAAACCTGCCTTACCATCTTCACTTCCTGAAGAACTTTCTTTAGCCATCTCCATGTCCGTAACTTCAAAATCAGTCAAGATTGTCCCACCTGCTTCCTGGAAGTCTTCAGCATAGGACTGAGCCACTTGTCTGTAATCCACAATGCCAGTATATGGAGAATCAAGGGCCATCAGACCCTGAAATGGTAGTAAGATACACAAGAAAAAAAGCCACCAGTGAAAGTTGTATGCACACGTTGGTCTTTGATACAGACATATTTGATATATTTCCTCTGGAATAATGCACACTGCCACTGAGAAGGGAGTACTGCTGTCTCCCTATCCCTGGCTGCTTGCCCCTCACCTCTCCACGTGCCAGCTCCAGTAGCAGTGTTTGTGTTCACTGAGAACTAATTAGGTGAAAACTACTTACAGTGGGTTACATGATTATGAAACCACAGCATGAACAACTATTAATGACAGAATACTTAATGATAAAACAAGTTACATAATTCTGACTTAAGTGCAATGTATTGCAAGACCATTCAAGCCTCCTTTCTTTAGGAAGAAGGGATTCAGCTCAGGAAACCAAAGCATGTGTAGGAATCCAGTCATTTTCAGAAGTAAGTGCTCAGCTGGGTCCTGAACACAAAGCAAAGAAAGTTTCAAGGAGTGGATACAAAATGAAAAAGGTGAAAAAGATTCCCCTCCACCAACTTTTTGTATGTACCTGCAACCACTCATAAGCAGTGAGTCACACAACTACAGCAAGAGCAAGCTGCCAGATGAAACTGTAAGGGGAGTTTGCATCCACACTCCCTTCCATCAACAACAAACAATAACAGCTTTGTATTCCACAAACTACTCACATTTCTACTGCTGTCAAAATAAACAAGCTGAGAAGTGCCACCGCATGTGTATGAAACAACTCCATCAAAATTGGCTTGATACCAATCTGTATTTGCAGATGAGAAGAAAAATTCATTGCTGCACTATCAAATTTGACATAAGCTACGTAATTTTAGTGGGAAGGAACAGAACTGTCTCAGTATAAACTCAAATGCAGCAGTTCTGACCCGGACAAGGGAAAATCTGCCAATCAACCACAAAAACACACAAGCAGGCTCCTGCAAGTAGAATGGGAAACACATTTTAAAAATTAGGGTGACATTGTGGTGTTTTTTTTCTTTTCTTTTTTTTTACTTTCTTTTTTTCCCCTTGAGCACATACGTACACTAGAGAAGACACCTATGTGTAAAGCTGAGCAAAGGCTGAAGTTCAAACAACTTGTAGGCCCTGACTATTTGCCTACAGACTCAGTCCTACAGAGGGGATGTGGAGTCCCTCTAGAGTCACTTTGACTGCAATCATTCTGATTTCTTTGATAGGTTGCAAGTGATATTAATTACCCACCCCCCAATTCGTGACTGCTGGCCCGCATGACACAGCCAGCATTTCACTAGCAATTAGTGCAGCAGCTCTTTATGACTGCAGCACATAGAGAACTGATGAACAATGAGCAGAAGAAAACCTGGGTCAAAATATCCACCACCACAAAAGATTCTGGGAAATCACCTTATGATGTGACAGACCAGGTCTGAATTCTGTGTAAGGAATAATACACATGAAGAACTGGCCTGAGCTAGGAAGTCCCAGAAGTGAATGAATCTGTACTTTTGTGTTGGCAATTATATTTCGTCTAGGCTTTCAGGGCCTTTGGAGCTTATCACTCATCCAAATTCCCACAAGAAACCTACTTACCTTAAATTCAAAAATATCATCACCTGAAAAGCTGAGATGTTGCATGACAGTTAAATATATGAAAATCCCTTACCCTGCAGAAGGGTTCTTTTGCCTGTATTTCTTTTGCTCCAATCAATTTCAGACCTCGGACGTTGTTCTGCAGCCCTCTTTCATACAGAGCTTTGAGTCTTGGAATTTCATCTTGTTCAACAGCTACAATTAGCTTCAGAAAAGATAACAAAGCACACTAGTGAGCAAAATACACAAAGCCTTTCAGGTCTGGCATCAGGCCCAAGCTAAGAGCAAGCAGCAGTGAGAGTGAACAGTGAACTATAATGCAAAGGGGAAAAAATACAGTTTGCACCACTACTGGCACAAGTCTTTAATGCTGTCCACCACTGAGAAAGCACAATACAGTAACGAAATTGAAAAACAAATGTTAATGTATATTTTCAATGAGCACCCATGGAAAATATTTGCTGAAAGCATTCTGGGACCACAAATCTGAAAGAGGAGATTATGATTTTAAAGAGCCACTGGGGTGCCTTCAAGGGGACAACACTGAACTTAACCCAAGATGTACAAACCTCAAAACTGCCTTGGTATCAGAGTGAAGGATGGGCTCTGACACCACATCTAAACTGAGGTGCACCAGCCTCTCTTCATTTGAGCACACAGCTGGATCACAACTATTGCAAGAGATTTATCCACTGTCTGCACCAAGGACTCCAGAAGCAAGCTTGCACAGACAACAGTAGTTCCAGCCCCAGCTCAGCTCTGGGAACACTGGTACCTTTGCACCACAGGGTGCTAAGTTATCTAAGCCTGGGGTTGCTTTGTTTAAAATCAGCTGTAAAGATTCACTGTCTTCCCTGGAATACATATCGCTGGGGAAGGTGATGTACAAGGACACACACTCAGTGTCAGCAAAGGACCAAGAACACTGGTGGGTCAGTCTAGCCCTTCCAAAGCACCACAACCTCTCAGCGTTCCGAGCTGGGAGCTGGCTTCTAACTCCGGGTGTAAGGCTGCACAAAGCCACACTGCCACCTTGTGACCAGTGCCACAGCTTAGGCAGCACAGCACTGTGCAGACAAACGGGTCCCCCTGCACTGCCACATTGCAGGTATCTCTGCTCTATGTCCCAGATCTGGAAGAGATCTGCACCCAGCTCGAAGCTGGCGCTGAGGAAACGCCACTGGGCTAGTGGGCATCACATCAGCCAAGGTCTGCACGTTTAAGAGAAAGGCTTTTGTTGCCCAAGACATTTTCAAGTGACCCGGAAAGGGGAAACCAGCTAAGTGAGGTAAGTCACAGGTGATGGCTTAAAGCAGCTTGAGGTGGTTTAGATAGTACCTCACAGAGGTGATCCTGAAGAACTGCAGAGGGACCTTCTGAGGTGAGCAAGAGGTGAACAAAATGGCTGATGAAATTCAGTGCAGATTAAGTGTGAAATGATGTTCACAGAACAAGAAGTTTTGGCCTCTGACACAAAATGATGGGCTTCAGGTTCCAAGTTATTGCTCAGGACCAAGATTTTGGAGTTATCGCAGACAGTCCTATGAAAACATCAGCTCCATGTCTTGCGACAGTAAAAATGCCCCAAATTGTGAATTGGGAACTATTAGAAAAGGGGTACAAAGCAATAGCAGAGAACTGTACTATTTCACCGCAAAAATCCAGAGTCTGACCACACCGTGAGTGCTGGAGCTCATCTTATATCAAAGATGCATTGAACTACAAATGGTTCACGGAAAAAAGATGGGAGTAACAAAAGTCACGAAACAGCTTCTCTAGCAGGAGTGAGTAAGCAGTCTAAGAGTCACCAGCTGCAAGAGCTGACTTACGGGGAGCAGGAAATACAAAATGATGCATGACTCGGAAATTGTCAGCACAGACTGATTGTTCAGCACGTCTTCCAATTAAAGGGCCAACAGGCATCAGATGAAGAAGCTGGTTTCAAAACCAAAAGAGGTAGCTGGGCATGGGCTCAAGCAATGAGTTGCTGATCTCTGAAACTGATTTTAATTGAAAAACGCTTGGACAAGAAATCCACTGAATTACCACAGACAAACCAGATAAGGCTCAGAGTACAACTGTAAACCTGAGCTGAAAGCACGTGGAATCTGGAAGAATTAGCAGATTTGCTTGTCTTGTTCTCACTCCTTCCTTGGTCTTTGTAGACACTTCCAGACACAGGTTGCATAGATCCTGATCTGAACCAGTATAGCCACGCTTCTGCCCCCAGCACTTTAAGACGTATTACCTGGATGTAATATGACATACACGCACATAGCTGGGTCACATCTGAAGCTGTATTCAAGTCAGTGAGTCTTCTCAGAGCTTGTTATGCCAAGATGCATACTGAGAGCCTTTGTGTTCCTTGGAAGTAGTGGCTCTGAATGGGTGCCCACCATGGCACTTTACTTCCACTGTTACTTGGACTGTTTCAGCTCAGCTCCCAGATAAGGAGAATAATTGCTTAGGGTCAGTGAAGGGACTGACTTTGGTAGCTGAAAATAAGAAAATATGAAGACACCTTTGTCTGGAAGGCTGTAAAAAGCATCTCTTGGGAGAAACGACCATGGCCAGGCATATGCTATACACTGTAATATATATTATACAGTTACAGTTTGCAAAGTAGTTCCTATACCTTCCCACACTGCTTATATGGTATTCCCTTCCGGTCACAGTACTCATAGCAGAGAGCTGCACCTTGTACACATAGCTTGGCTTTCAGGGATCCAGGAGTGTAGTAAATGCCACTGTGAATTACACCGCTGTTATGTCCACTCTGGTGATGAGCTAAAGAGAAAGAAAAACACACTGTTAAAATACACTATTAGAATCCCATGATTGATTATTTCAGCCATCAGGAAAGTGTGCTATTTGAGGTCCTGCCCTAAATCAGTGTCATTGCAAGACATGCTGATATAATGTAACTGCACAGCACACACAGTTCCACCCTGGGATCCAAAAGGTTAAAAAAAAATACAGCCATAGCAACACTTAGTTAATAACAAACCATGACAGCTTGAAATGTGCTGAATCAACATGGGGGGTGGGGGGAGCAGCAAGCTTTTCCTCCAAGAGCTACAACTGCAGACCAGTTCATCCAAGCTTCCTAGGCTAATTTTAATTAATATTTTAAATTGAAATGCATCCTTAAAGGCCTCACTTAACATAAAGTCTGTGCGATAGTTAATTGTTTCGGGCATGTTGGGTTCCCAAGGCTTTTCAAGTTCTTGTGAACTGTATCAGCTTGCTATTTAACTTCTTCAGTTTACTTAGTTACTTTGCAACCAGGTCAAACTGAGGTGAAAAACATCAATACCATTTTTACTGAAGGAGTTGAGCACATCCTCTGTCTTAAGGTATGGGGTCATAGAGTTGGAGGGGATCATTAAAGGCCATCTGGTTCAACTCCCCTGCACTCTGCCCTCTTCTTTGGGGACCTCCAAAGATTGCTTCGCAGCACTGAATTAACAGGGCTCCGTCTTTCTTCTCTCAAAGCCAGGACAGACATCCACACACAGGGTGCCTCGAGATTTCCTGCATCCTTAAGCACAATGGAAATAACCCTCCCACTGTCTGAGGCAGCAATGGGAGCTGTTCTTTAATGCTGACTGAGCAACCAGCAGTACGTTCCCAGCGATTGCTGTTACCACTTCATCTTTCTCCTTCCGTGCACATGGGAGCACCCTGAGGAGTAACTACAGGAACTGGAGATCCAGTTGGGTTGGAAGGGGCCTTAAAGACCATCCAGTCCCAACCCCTGCCATGGGCCGGGTGCCCCCAGCTCAGCTGCCCAGGGCCCATCCAGGCCTCGGGCACCTCCAGGGATGGGTCACCCACAGCTCTGGGCAGGGACAGGGTAAAGAACACCCTCATAATACCTGGCCTCAATCTCCCCTCTGTCAGCTTAAAGCCATTCCTCTGTCCTATCACTTCACGCCCGGGTAAGAAGAGCTCTGTTTTGCAGCCGCCGTGCTCGGGGAGGCCCCGATGGCCGTACCTAGCTGCCGCTCCTTCTCCAGCACGGCGAAGCCGAGCGCGGGGTGCCTCAGGACGAGCTGCCGGGCGGCGGCCAGCCCCACGATTCCCGCACCGACCACCGCCACGTCGAACGTGCTACAAAAACAAGGGGCACCGGTGTGAGCGCAGTCAACGACAGGCGGGCTGGGGCCGCCCCCGAGATCCCCCGCCCGGCCCGGCCCTGAGTGAGCCCGGCGGCCGCGGTCTCACCTGCGCTGCCGGCGCTGGGCCCTCCACAGCGCCACGGCCGCAGCGCCGCAGCAGCGCCGGCCGAGCAGCGCCGCCATCTTGTGGGCGGCCGCGGGCAGCGGCGGGGAGGGGAGGGGACGGAGGGCTGCGCCGGGGCGGGCACTGCGAGTGTCGTTCCCCTTCCCCTTTCTTTCCCCTTGGATTTTCAAGATGCTGTTGGGAAAACTTGCGCAGCCGGCGCGTAGCCTGAGCGAGCGGCTGTCCCCGGGCGGCTGCAGACGTTTCTGGGGCTGGCTGAACGCCGTGTTCAACAAGTAAGGGGCAGCCCGGCGGGCCGGCGGCGGGGCGGGCCAAGTCCTCCTTCAGCTCTCTGCTTCGGTCTTCGTTCCTCACCGGCCTAAGAAACAGTCGGTGTCAGAGTGGATCCAAGGGTTCATAGCATCACATAATGGCTTGGGCTGGAAGGGACCTCAAGGATCACGAAGCTCCAACCCCCCACCACAGGCAGGGCCACCAACCTCCACATGTAATACCAGCCCAGGCTGCCCAGGGCCCCATCCAACCTGGCCTTGAACACCTCCAGGGATGGACGGGGCATCCACAGCCTCTCTGGGCAAAATAATAAGGGTTCTAACCACTGGCTGAAGCGTGCCTTTTAGGAGTGCTATAATTCCTGAGGGAAAAGCCCTCAGGAATAGAGTGCATGTCACAGGTGTGAGAAGGGTTAATGCATGCCAAGTCAAGCTGCATTTGTATTCTTCCATTAACAAAGGTGATATCAAAAGAACAAACAAATGACACAACAAACTGTAATGCAGACTGATTAAGAACCAGCCTTTCTTAGGGAGCTGCTTTGCAGGGGTGTTGCACTCAGTGATATCTGGAGGTCCCTTCCAACCCCTACAATTCTGTGATAACAAATCTGACACCTTATAAGAAACATAAATGCTCTTCTTGGCTTTGCAGAGTGGACTACGAGCGTATCCAGGCTGTTGGGCCTGACAGGGCAGCTTCAGAGTGGCTGCTGCGGTGTGGAGCACTGGTGCGCTATCAAGGCTATGAGAAATGGCAGCAGGACTACAGCGGCCTCCCCACTGGGCCCTTAGGGAAATACAAGATAGAAGCAATTAATGCCACTGAGTCTTGCATCATGTACAGAGGATTTGACTACTTGGGTAAGGTCAAACAATATAGCTCTTGTAGTACATAAAAATGTTAATAACTGGGTGGTTTCCTTGTTCCATAGTAAGATATAGAGAAATCTGGTTGGTTCATTGGTTGGTTTCCTTAAAATGCTCCTACAGAGATTCAGCAGTTCTAAGATTTTGCTGGAGGTGTGCTGGGAAGTAGGAGGAAAGTCCTCAACCTTTGCTTGGAGCGGCAGTAGCACTAAGGAAGTGCAGCAAACATTGGCTGTTCAATTGAATTCATAGTAAAGAGGTTGGTTTAAAAGAAAACTAATATTTAAAAAGGTGCCTTTCACCACCAACCAGTGGTTTTGGTGGCTGTGAAGCCATAATACTGCTTGTCCTCCAAGAATTTATGATATCTTCAAAGTCAGTTAAAAAAAAAAAAGCATGCATCCAGTTTCTTATAGAAGTATAAAAAGATTTAAAAGCATTTCAGGTTTCCTTTAGATAACAAAAACCAGAGTGAGGATTAGCACATTACTGCATCCCTAATTCAGAATCATTCTTTAGCACTCAAACTTGCAGAGTTTTGTTTGTTACTTGCCTGTGCCAGAGCTTTAAGAATATTACCAAAAGGATGTCAACAGTAGGTTGTTCATAATTTGAAGTCCCACAGAGGGGGCTTTGGAGATTTGTTGTGCATTATGTCCCTCTTGCATGTAGGAGCATTTTGCTGTGTTATTGCATTTGCAAGGGAGAATTTAACAGCCAATACTGGTTGTTGCTGGTACTCCGAAGCCGACGTTCCTTTTTGTCCTTTCAGATGGTCTTGAACACGTTACCGAAATCAAGCTGCAGAAGTGTATTTACATACAGGACGAGTGTCTGCAGAGGCTCAGCGAGACTAAGAACCTACAGAAGAGTCTCCTGCAGCTGAAGATCATTTCCTGTGGGAATGTCACAGATAAAGGCATCATTGCACTTCACAAGCTGACGTACGTGAACTGCTGAGCTCTTCTGTACCAGCCCACAGTGCTGGGATTAGGTTGCTTGGGAATGCTGAAGTCTGACTGTTCTGTGGGCTGTTCAGATGTATGGGGCGGTGGGGTGGCTGAGTTGAGGAACTGACCTGAATAAAACCTGGGAGGGGTGGCACTGCCATTGCAGGAAATACTTCTTCAAGTATGGTTGAAAAGAGTGTGGTGGATAGCTTTGAAATGACATGTGAATGAATACGTACGTGTTAATCAGCCTCTTAAGGTTGGTATCAGGTACTTAATGTAGCACTGAAGCTTGCAGCTGAGAAAGCCAGAATCGTCTGTGACAGTGTGTGAATCTCAAAGTTGTGCTTCCACCCTTGGAGCTGAGTGCAGCACATTCCCCCTTTCCATCTGAAGTTACTTATGCAGCGCTGGTTACTGCACAAATCAGAGCAGGACGTTCCCTCTGCCAACACACAACCTTTGCAAGAGCAATAGGAATGAATAGATCAGCTTCCTTTCCTGTGAGCACACCAGGATGGTTTTGCTTGAGAATAAGTAACTACTGACGACCATGGCTTCTACTCCTGACACCCCTCTGTGCTGCAGTTGCATTTCATGGTGTCTTTTGTTATCATATGTCTGCATCTTACACTGTTTCCTGTCACTTGATTATGTTGTGCTCACTGTAGCCTTAGAGGTCTCAAGAGTTCTCTCTCACAGTGTTCAGCCATGGGAAGAGGTATGGGTCGGATATGGCACTCTCCTATAGCTCAGAAGTGCATCTGTGTGCTTTATTGAGGTGTGGGCTTAAAGTGGCTTGGGACTGTGCAGTGTTACACAGAGTTACATCTATCTACTAGTGGGTGATGTGAAGAATTGGATTTCCTCCTACAGAAAGCTATTATGAAGGATTTTTTTAATAAATAAAAATAAATTGATATTTAAATACTGATTAAATTTAAAGGAAGCTTGATGATGTTGAGGGGCTAGGACCTCTTTTTAAACTGTGTAGAGGACTGAATTTGTTACCAACTAAAAACTTCAAGCACTCCATTTAAAAAAAGTCTTCACTGAGGATTATTAACCTTCAAAATACTCATAATAGCTACAGTAGAATCCTCCTTTGCCTGATATCTGAGTCAGCAATTGAATAGTAGTTGCTGACTTTTCTTTTTATGTATTTATAGGAACCTTGAATATTTGTATCTGAGTGACCTTCCTGGAATAAGACAGAAAGAAACTACTGCTCGTGTCCTTCAGCAGGCACTGCCAAACCTAGAGCTGGAGCTGGATCTAGACTGAATGCAATGAGGGGTATTTGATTTCATACTATTTATCACATGATGCATAAATTATGTTGTGGATGCTGCTCTATTTACAGGTATGGAAATAAACCCAGATCTCTCAATCCAGCCTTAAAAGCCATATGCAGTCTTTTAACAAATTATGCAATTAAATTTCATTAAGCTTAAACTATATGGTGAATGAACAGGATTCTGTGTGTAGTTATAGGCTTTATAGGAAGCCCTTAATATATCGATCAGAAGTTATAAAATATTGTGCTGCACAAAAGTTCTTGTGTAGAATGCCAGTGAAAAGAATGTCAGTATTGTGATGCAGCAGTGCTGTGCAGATTTATTATACAGTGTTGATGCCATGTGAATCATAGAGCCATAGAATCCTTAGAGTTGGAATGACAGCCATTTACTTTGTTTGAATGTGTCACCTAGTCAACAAGTGACAGTAGCTTCTGGGCCTTTTTTCTGTTGTTCACACTTTGATTGGCAGAGTCTTTTTTTGTTTCCATTGGACTGAGCTGCAGACAAGCAGTCTATCCTCATAAAATCTAAGCTGATGAACTATCTGGATTTGTGGAGAGGTAGGCTCTCTTCAGTGAGCCCTTGTACATTTTTGCCATACACTCCCATGGACTAAATCTTTGTACCTCTTTACTTGCAACCATATCACTAAGTAAGAGGAAAGATACATCCTTTTTAGTCAGGTCCTGAGCTTCAGTGGTAGTGCAAAGACAGGAAGTGATGATTCCAAGAAAGCTGTTTTCATAGTAATGCACCAAGCATGGCTACCACGCCAGAGCTGAGAGCATCTTTTATTATCCCCAACTGCCACTCTGTCCTCAGAAGTAAATGATGCCAAGCACTGGAAGGGATAACGTTTTTGTACTAGCTGCATCTCAGGGCTGATAGCTCCTAGCACAGCGCAGGCAGGAGTGGTGCCAAGGGAAGTTCCCTGCAGCCTGCACTGCCCAGGGCCGTGTCCTAGAGCTGACTGCTAGGCTGTTAGTTCGCAGCTGCACATGGATGTTGGGTGCTTAGCAAATGCACAGAATTAGATGACTCAGCCATACAGCAAAGCATTTTGAGCATAACAAGAACCACCCGACAAGGTCCAAGATTAAAATATAATATGGAATACAAGGTAGTCAGCTCAGTAAGGATGGAGCTTCTGTTTCACTGAAATTGTTCTTACTGTTGCTGAACATATAATAGAGCTGGGAAAAGGAAACATTTTTGCTCTAATTTTCAAGCAGGAAGAGGCAGTATCTTGACCATTATTAAAACCTTACATGGTAAAACACATCCTGTAAACTAGAAAAACAAGCTACATTTCTTTTATTAAAAATCAACACAATATTACATTCTGAAATTACACGAAATCCAAGATTTGTTCTAATACACAGACTTAGGTAGAATTTCTACCCGTGTCTGGCTATTGTTATAAATTACATTGAATTGTTTTTGATAAAAACAATTTCTGTAACACTACAGGCGAGTGACTTCACTACTGACAAAACCAGCAAATATAAATAACTTCGTAATGCAAGGAAGAGACAGAGAGGAGAAGCTCTGGAAAGGCCAAGGAAAAAAGCAGACTTCAGTAATTATATTCTCCTTCTGCTCACAGTGCCTGTGGAGCCTTCCAGTAAGTCTAAGTCAATGCCTGTGCTTGTAATACTTCATGCCTTACACACGATAGACATATCTTTAAAACACTGCTATTTCAGCAGGTTTGTAATTAGCTGGACCAACCTCGGCTGCATACACACACACATCTGTCTTCCACTGACAAAGGGAATAGGTTTACAGGTCCTTGCAGGATCAGTTAGCTAGCCACAGTGATTCTGATTTATTTGGCGAGGTTGCAGTTCTCCTGCCAAGTCTGAAATACAGCCAAAAGATAGGCAACAGAGTTCTTGAGATTCACCCTGTAAACACTGCTTTGCAGTAATCCTGGACCAGTAGGCAATCACGAATTAAAGTAAAAGAACTATATTTTCTTTACACAGAACACTGGCTAATGTGAGCTTGGAGTGCACCACTTTCCTTCCACCAGCAGCCCAGAGTACCTTACAGTCCATTTCTGTATACATCATCACCTGTATTAATTCAGTTTTCCACCACATGGCCTTCTATAAATTCTGAAGGACTGGAACTTTGAACGCTAGGTAGTTTTTCATCTGCCACCCACTTAGATGTTAGGGAAATGGTAGTTGGATTTCCTCGTTTTGCAGAAGTACTTCTTGCTGTCCAAAGCTGGTAGAACGTTGCTGCTGCTTAACTGAGGCAGGTACTGGAACTAAAGCAAGAGTTACATCATGTGTAGTTGTTTGAAAGGAGGAGAAAGCATGCAGTTCATCTTTCAAAAAGGAATATAAGGTATAAAATTATTCATACTGCAGTCCTGTATTTTCCAAACTAAGAGTCATGAGCACATGCAGTTTGCTCAGCAGTCCTGCTATACCTCGTCAAGAATGCACTTTCCTAAATAATCCTCATCTGTCACACTGCTATGCTGCCTATCTCCAGTCACTCAACGGAGCTGCAGTGCAGAATTCAGCCTGCAGAGAGTTACTCTTTAACCGGGAGGTTCCTTTTAGATCTGTTTAGATGTTGTACTGAGGGACATGGTTTAGTGAGAAATACTGGTGGTAGGTGGCTGCTTGGACTGGATCCTGGAGGTCTTTTCCACCCTTAGTGATTCTATGGTTCTCTGATTTTCTCCTCGGGCTAAAATTAAGATTGCTCCAATGTGAGAGCTTTACCTCCCATGAACTGCCCGCCCTGTGCTTGAGCCCAACCTGTGGGCACCACTTAAAGAAAACAACTTCCCTCCAGAGACACTGAGCATTAAATACTACTAGGAAAACATTACCCCCGGCACGTGCTTCCGTGTCAGCTTGGCTGGTCTCCGAGCTGCTTTTTCATGTTCTTTCCCCACATCTCCTGCCTCCCTAACGCTGTCAAAATAGGGGTGCTGGAGCAGCTGCTCACACGTCTGCCTCTCCGCAGGGTCCATACGAAGGCAGCCCTTAGAAAAGACCAAGGATAACACAGAACACTTGATACATAAAGGTCTGCACGATTCCATCTCTTTGCAACAGCCAATGAGTATCTACATAGATGGATGCATAAGTTTTATGTTTCAAGGAATTCTATGAGTCTAGCTTTTTAGAGTCAGCTGGAAGCAAAGAAGCTCACACTGAACAATTGCCACCTCTGACAGAAGGCAATACTTAGAAACTAAAGCTAGAGGGACAGTTTCATTCTATAGCCAACCATCAAGTCTCAGAAAACAGTTGAGCCCATGACTTCCATTTGAACTAGAACAGTCTTCTTAAACTGAGGAATCCAGTGCATCACTGTGTTGTTCCATGGTTTGGTGCTACCTAAAGCTGCACCTTAGTTTTAATGCATTCACCCTCACAGTTTCCACTCGGTGCTTCTTAATGGAACAATCTGTTTTCCACATCTGTGCTAAAGATGAGTGGATTAACGAGAAGCAGATTAAAAGTTTTCTCCTCCAGCTCTGTTTTCCGATGAACCTATGATCGTTCAGTAGCCAAATCTCAAACCATTTACCACCTGAAGAAGCAAAGCAGACTGCATATGTTAAGTGTCAGTGTGGAGCTCTAGGTGTAGCTCCTCGCCTCCTGGGCACGCTGCTTCGGGTGGGGGACCCTGTGAGCTTCAGCCACATGGTGACACTTTGCTTACCTTCATGAGAGCTAAAGCAGGGTATGAAATACTAGGAAACTTCATTTCCAATGGCTCCTGGAGGGAAAAAAAAAAAAAGAGTAGATGTATTAGCAAGCTTTTCTTTCACCACACTGCCTATAGATTGCTGGTTAGTGCTGGGCTCGAGGGGAACACATCTGAAGGGAGCTCTTACCATGCTCTCTGGGTCTGGAATCGTTACGCCGCTGAAGAACTGGTTGGTGCTGAACACTTGCTGGTGCCTGGGAATAAGATCCCCTTTGAGCAAGGAGAAAACAGCAATCAGAATAATTGGCTGGTTTTACAGTGTCTGCTATGAACAAGTTGATCTCCTAGCAAGGCTGGCAGCATCCAAGAAAACACTTAAAGAGATGGAGTACCATCAGAGGAGCCAATGAAATACTGTTTTGTGAACACCCCCCATCAGTCACTTCAAGGAACTGGAAGTTTAACTGTATTCCTAGCTAAGGAGTTTACAGCCCCAGCTCACCCTTATGGTTTTATACATTGCTTGGTAAAACATCACAGTTCTCCACTCATTCCAACAAATTTGAGTAAAACATGGGGGTCTGTTCCCTCCCAGCCCAGAAATCAGTCATTGCACGGCAGCATCCATGGAGAAAACCCATCCTTGTCCAGCCGTGGTGAGTCCAGCACTTACCCAATGTTCTCCGGATGAGGTACAGCTGGTCCACGTCTGACTTGCCGGGCCACAGTGGCACCCCGGAGAGCAGCTCCGCAAAGACACAGCCTATTGCCCACACGTCCACAGGAGGGCCATACTGCGTGTCCCCCACCAGCAGTTCTGGGGAGCGGTACCACCTGGTTGCCACGTAGTCTGTGTAGTAATCACCTGGGCCAGCTGCGTTGGGGTTGGGAAGGAGATGTGGGGTGTGGGGTCAGAAGGGTGCAGACACAGCTCAGAGCAGCAACAAGAGGCTGCCCAGAGAGGCTGTGGATGCCCCGTCCATCCCTGGAGGTGTTCAAGGCCAGGTTGGATGGGGCCCTGGGCAGCCTGGGCTGGTATTACATGTGGAGGTTGGTGGCCCTGCCTGCAGCAGGGAGCTTGGAGCTTCATGATCCTTGAGGTCCCTTCCAAGCAGGGCCATTCTATGATTCTAAGAACAACAGCACCTTCAGGACCCACGTGAGCTCCAGGAACAGGATGAGTCACTGCCCACCAGCAGAACACAACTTTGCAAACACTCAAGAGTTGGGAAAAACCAAGAGCGTGTTTGTCTCAAAACAAAAACACGCAGAGCTTGGCTGCAGGCCCCATGCAGCCCACATGATTCGCTTGAACAAGAGCTACAAAAATAAAATCAGGGGCTTTATTACAATGGAAAATGTGAAGCCATTGTTTGCAGAGACGGCACCTTCTGCCAAAGGGAGCCCTCCTGCTACGGAACTCCAGCTGTGCCCCAGCATTGCACAAGCAGTGGTCAGGCCAGCCGCCATCCCCGGCTCAGCACCAGCAGGGAGCTCAGGGCACATTACTTACAGAGGCATTCAACTGTCTGACCCAGCCCTGTTTAATCCGCTCTGGGGATCTCAATCCAACCATCTCCAATGCCTTCAGCAGAACTCCTTTGTGAAAACACACCAGCCCTTATACATTACACAGGATGTAACATTACTGAGGTCTGAAAGTCCAAACCTGCACTTCACTGAGCCCTGGCATGTATCACCCACGGAGGCAGGCAGGCAGCACTCACTCAGCATGCGAGCAAATCCGAAGTCACAGAGTTTGATGACGGAGTGCTTCGTTATCAGGATGTTTTCTGGCTTTACATCTCGATGGATGCACTGGAAACAAACAAACAAAACCAGAAAGTAAAAAACAAACCACATCAAGGTTAGAAACAGCTATTTTAGCTTGGAAAACAGCTGTTGTTTAGCTTGGAGAAGAGAAGGCTGTGGGGAGACCTCATTGTGGCCTTCCAATACTTGAAGGGAGCGTATAAACAGGAGGGGGAACGGCTGTTTGTGAGGGTGGACGGTGATAGGACAAGGGGGAATGGTTTGAAACTGAGACAGGGGAGGTTTAGGTTGGAGATGAGGAGGAAGTTTTTCCCCCAGAGGGTGGTGACGCACTGAACAGGTTGCCCAAGGAGGCTGTGGATGCCCCATCCCTGCAGGCATTCAAGGCCAGGCTGGATGTGGCTCTGGGCAGCCTGGGCTGCTGGTTGGCGACCCTGCACATAGCAGGGGGTTGGAACTCAATGAGCACTGTGGGCCTTTTCAACCCAGGCCATTCTAGGATTCTATGATTCTATTTAACCTGGCCCTTGGACAAAGAACTGCTTAATTTAGCTGCTGTTAGTTTCTTCTCTGAGGACTGAAGTGCTGTTTGCTAACCCAGCGTCACAAAGCTCCAGAGAAGGGTGACTACATAAAACCTCATTACCTGTGCTCTACAGCAGGTCAGACTGTGCTATCTAATTGTTTCCCCAGCTTTAAAACTCCATTAAATCTTTCAAGCTGAGAAAGGGAGCATGAAAAAGACAAATCCTGGAGGCAGGACAGACGTCTGAGCAAGTCCCTGTGTCTCAGCCTCCAGAAAGCAGAGGAGGGGTTGTAAAGCTGTTCTACCCCCTCTCACTGCTGAGGGTACACACTACTATTTCAGATGGGTGTTTTCTGCTGAAAATGGGAGATGTCATCTGACTTCTTCTCAAGAAAACTCTGTGATCAGGAAAACAGCATCAGAATCTGTGTCTCACCCAAAGGCACAGCACAGCTCTTGTTAGTGCTGCTCAGGGGACTTACGTTGTGTTTGTGACAAAAGTTCACAGCTTGGAGGGTCTGCCAGGTAATGCTCCTGACCAGCTGCTCCGGGACCCTGTCATAAGAGAGCACATTTTTACTATTTGGGTCAAACAATTTCGCTATTACAGGAGAAAGCAGAGCCTGTTGCAGGAGGCAAAGCTCTCCTTGGAGACTGCTGTCCCAGCATGGCAGGGGCAGCTGAGGGATCATCAGCACCACTTCCCCATCCGGTCAGCCTGATGCATCCCATGTATTGCCAGCATAGGATGTATGGCAACCCAGAGCATGCCAGAGCACCCAGTGCCAGTTGGTCAGTTTCAAGCTCAAAACCAATTTTATTTCCAATGTTTAACACTGCAAGACTTTTGATTCATCATAAATAAAAAGATAAGCCAAAACGAAATGCAAGAGGCTGGCTTCAGGACACCCTCCACTGTCAAAACAGAAGGTCTTGTGCTGATGCTGCCATTGAAAAGCTTGAGTTTCCTTGCAGAAACATCCTAGAAGGATGAGTGCTGTGCTGACAGAGGGATGAAGCTGGTGAGATGACCCAGAAGAGTGTATGAAGAGGCATGAGCCCTCCCATCCCAACTCTGACCATGAAAGGCTTTACCACCTGCAGTAGCAAAGATCAGAAGCCAAGTATGGCTGCCAGGGGGAAGTTCTTTACTGTGAGAGTGGTGAGGTACTGGAACAGCTGCCCAGAGAGGCTGTGGATGCCCCGTCCATCCCTGGAGGTGTTCAAGGCCAGGTTGGATGGGGCCCTGGGCAGCCTGGGCTGGTATTACATGTGGAGGTTGGTGGCCCTGCCTGTGGTGGTCCTTGGGGTCCCTTTCAACCCAAGCCATTCTGTGATTCTATGAACTAGGGAGGATATGGTAGGTGGGAGCATCAAAGGAACAAACCCTCTACACCTGGAAAATGTTCCTTCTGCTCTCATAGCTCACGCTGTGTGTAAGTGGCTGTTTGCAGGGGAGGATATCTGACCCCTCGGAGCTCGGCAAGCCACAGCTCAGGAACTCCTGTCATCCAACACACAGTCCTGGGCTCTACCACTGCTCTGCTACACCGCTTGTCAGTGCCATCACTATGGACTGTGTCCATGCTGGGTGCTCTGCCACAGCCCTAACGTCTTTGCAGCGGGACACAAAGCCTCCTGCAGCCACTCAGCCCCACTGCTGCCCAGCCAGCTGCACACCACCCAAATGCTCCGGCTCAGCGCTCTGATCACCATGGTGAGCCATACCAGGCAGGAGCACATGTGAGCTTATGGGCAGCAACAGGTAACCCTGAGCACTGTGATGAGAAACCTCTCCTGGGATGAATGATATTCCCCTGGGAACTCTGCAGAGCAGCAGTGGGCTCCCATGGACAGCCTGGGCTCCTTTGCTCCAAGCTCCCAGCAAGAGAAGGGCCACTCACCCCCGGGGGTGCTTGTCCAGCTCGTGGAGAACGGTGTGGTCGCAGTACTCAAAGACCAGGTGCAGCTTCCTCTTTCTCCTGAACACCTCCAGCAGGTTCACCAGGTTGGGGTGTTTCAGTTGCTGTAACACACAGACAGGTTGGTCAGTTACTGCACGTACCCCGGCTTTGCTCTCAGTAAGAGCCCGTAACAGACAAACAGACAGTGAGGAAAACAAAGAGCTCCTCTGATAAGCATAAAGAAAGTACGTGGACTCAGCATCTCCGGGCTGTTGCCAGAATTTGGATGGGTTAACAAACACATTTCTAAGCAAGGGAGCTGCAAAGGGTGTTGCCTAGGAGCCACACTGACCCTGTCTGCCAAGGGGCCTCTCCATCAGACAGAGCCTGCAAAGGAGTGGGGAGCAGAAATGTGCAAGGAGCCGCCGCTGGGGAGCACCCCGAAAACCCCCGCTGCAATTCTCCCTTTGGAAAGCAGCAGTGTTGGCTTTCCACTGCCCCCAGTAGGGTCTGCATGCAGACCAGCTCTGTTTCGCACATTTCCAGCACACCCCACGGGATCCATCTGCTGCCCACTGCATGGAACGGTCCTCTGACAGACCAACGTCGCACAGACACACCGTGTCTTTGGCAAACAGCTGCTGCCTGAGCCAGGCAGTGCTGCCACAAACAAGCTGTTGCTATTGACAGAAGGCCGAGCGGGCAGCCACGCAGCTCTGCACTCGGTAACCCAACGCTGCTGGGGCTGCTGCAGCGTGTGGCCCTGCGGCCCTCAGGATGGTGCTCCATCTGTGCTGCCAGAGACTTCTGCCCACATCTGTAACGCCGTTGAAATCTTAATGGATCGTTTGCTAAAACAGCACAGCTGTCAGGCCTCTGTGCCCCTCTGACAGTCACGTGGTGCTGTTACAGATGCAGGTGCTCAATAAGGGATGAGCAGATAGCAGGAGAGGTATTTAAAAACATTGTGACGTGCAGAAATCTCCCTCTGCATTGGGGATCTGAGGGCCACAGGCTTCCCGGAGAGCAAAGCCGGGCAACTCCATGGAAAGGAGCGTTGCAGTGAGCAGCTGTGGGCTGGGAATGTGGGGAAAGGAGCTGGGGATGAAACAGAACGTCTTTCTCTGCAGCTCTATGGGGTTTTGTTAACTTCAGATCCTTACATCCTTGGTGGACTGCAAGAATATGACGCGTCCAGGCTGACTGCATGGCTCCTGGGAAGAAAAGCACCTTATCGGGGCTCCTTTGGAGTTTGTATTCCTCTCCTGCCCCGGTGTGGCCGTCCCCCACCCGGCGCTGCGTTATGGCAAACGAAGGAAAACGTAGGAAGGAAGCGTTGCTATGGCTGTGGCACCGCTGCCTCGGGGTGCCGTGGAGACCAAACGAACACAACAGCGCAGAAAGAGAGAGGCTGAGCGAAGGTCTGCGAGCCACAAAGCTACGGGCACAGCCTCCGGCTCCGGGAGCCGTGCCTGAAGGCTCCGGGGGAGAGACCCCCAAAACCACGAGGACGGAGGCCAGGTCAACCCATGGGGCGCGCGGCCGTCCCTACCCACGGGCACAGCGGTCGGCTCAACCCCTCTCCGCAGCGCACGGGACGGACGCTCACCCGCTCCCCGCTGACCCCGCGCGGTGCCGCCCACCTTCAGCATGCGGACCTCCCGCAGCGCGATCTTCCGGATCACCGGGTCCTCCTCGGACTCCAGGAACTTCTTGATGGCCACGATCTGCCCCGTCTCCCTGTTGCGGCACTTGAAGACGACGCCGTAGGAGCCCTCCCCGACCTTGCCCAGCTTCTCGTACCGCTCCATGGCGCGGCTGCGCCCCCGACCTCAGCCCGGCGCCGCGGTCAGCGCCTCCCCGGGGCGGGGAGGAGGAGGAGCCGTGCCCGGGGCCGCCGGGACGGGCGCGGTGCTCTCCGCCCGGAACTGAGGGCTCCGAGCTGTGTGCGGGCAGCAGGGAGCGGGGAGGCCGATGTCCGAACGTGGGGCAGCCCGGTGGGCTCCTACCAGCAGCAGTCCTTCAGCGCTTCCGTCTCTTTAGCTTTGCGTTCTCTTTCCTCGCGGTCCGGCTGTGGGATGAGGTCACCTTATGACCCCGCACACACTGCCCAGGGGTGGAGGGGTCACCATCTCTAGAGATGCTCCAGAGCCGTGGAGATGTGGCTCTGAGGGACGTCAGCAGCGGGCACGGTGGGGTGGGCTGGGGTTGGGCTTGGAGAACTCAGAGGTCTTTTCCAACCTGTGCGATTCTATGGCTCTTCGTGCGATGTCCCCAGCAGAACCGCAGGTCACCGAGATGCTCCCGGCTCCATCAGGACTGCCGCGGCACTCAGCCCTGCTTGAAGCCCTTCCCACCGACTGCCACAAAGGCAGAGATCAGCTTACTGGGGTCCGTCCCGCGAGGCATTGTTCCCAGCAAGTGCACGCACCACACCGAGGTATCAAATAAAGCGTCATTTATTTGGCACAGACCAAAATGAATGGCGACAGAAACGGAACGAAGCCTAAGTTGCCCAAATGGAACGCATGCCATCAGTCTTGGTTACATCTGATGGAACAAAACAGCTCAGAAAGTCTCCACAAATAGAGACGGTGCTCAGCAGAGGCAGCTGGGCATGGGACATGTGGCCACTGGTGCCAAACTGCTCCCGGGAAGCAGGGAGGCTTTGCAGCGGGAAGCAGCACCTCACAGCTACGTGCACAACGCCCGCCCATAAAACCAGACCGTGCATTTCAGAACACACCATGAGGAACGCTTTAACAGCTCCAAAAGGAGGTTTGATTATGGGAGGACTTTCCTACAGCCCTTCTATATGACCCAGGAGATCACCAGTCCCCCACGTCACTCCGATACCTTCCCTTGGTGATCTCTGCATGGCAGCGTCCTGACCTAACGGGCATTGGCTGCAGTTATTCCCATAAACACTGAGACGTTACGTGCACATTTCTTTCAGTCTTTGAGATCTCCCTGAGGCCGATGTAGTAATGAAGCCCCAACTAACTTTTGCAGCGAGTGAAATGAGTGCAAACACTTCCTCTACAACATCTGTATGCTGTGCTTCACTTTTTCTTTGCTTCTGCCATAGAGCTGCTGCTGTAATCCGGGGACTGCACCACTGGGGCTGCACACCCAGCACTGCCACCATAGGGCACCCAGCTCAGTGCTGGAGAGCTCCGCTTCCTTCACGCATGGAACTTAAACCTCTCCCTCACTACTGCCCATCCAACTGCCCACTCAACCAACTTCCAAGCATTGGTGGTGGCCGATTTTTAGGTTCCGGGCGCACATCAGTTATCAAACCCTGATATGGATATGGAACTGAAAAGCCAGACTTGATGCAAACCTCAACTCAGTAACAAGAACTGCTTCTGAATGACGCTGCTAAGCAGATAAAGCACTACACACCATGCAGTCTGTTGGTGCTCCTTCAGAACAACCAAACGCTCCACCCACACCTGGTAACGAAGCACATTACTGATGCACGCCGTGCGGTGAGCTCACCCCGTCGGTGTTCAGTTCCAAGCAGGCAGGTTGGTGCCCACGCAGACATCCCTGCGCTCTGTCTGTCAGGTTGGGAGTTCAATCATCCTCCTCCGGCTCTGCCCGCAGCCTGGAGCCAGGCCCAGCTCCGTGCCACGCTTCCATTCCTGCCCCCTTACAGTGGTGCACAAAGCTCCCAACCCATCTCTCTTAGGGCAGCAGCTACAGCAGCAGGACGGATGCTGCACGCTGCAGGGTTCCATTTCAGAGCCTTCCAATCTTAACGGAGCACTGCTCTATCTGCCTACAGAATGAAGTGAGCAGGTGGACGTAAGGTAGCAAAACCAGATGCCATCCCGACATCGGCCCACAGCACCTCCAAGTCTTAATGAACGAGAAAGACAAATGAACCCACGTGGCTTTTTAATGGAGGAACAAACCCAGAAAGAAGAACGCAGCTGACAAAACAGGCAAAGGGAAGAGGTGACGGAAAGCTTTAATACAGAATACTGCTTCTTATCGTATTTATTTATACTACCCAGCGGGGAATGCGGCACCCAAAGCCCAACAGGAGGAGGAGGGCAGAGCAGAGGGCCGTGCAGCTCCGCTCTCCCCTTGGGAACAGCATAAATAATCTACACGTCACGGGCAGCCCGATACACAACACTTCCATTCATTAAGGATGATGCCCAGGCGCAGTTTCCGCCTCCTGTCACAAGGCTCATCCCTAATTTGTGAAAATAAAGCATATATATTTTGTACATTTATATATATATATAAATATATATATATATAGATATAAAAATACACGCCGCCGGTCAGCTGAATACACATGCACACATGCACACACACACGGATGTGTATGGCACACACCCACCCGGTAGCAACACGTCAATACCAACACTACATTTTGTGTACACACCCCCTACGTCTAGCAGATAAGAAAATCCCTTTTTGTGGCAATTCTGCAGGCAAGAAGAAAATCAATACAAAATCCTTGGTTGTACAAAACTGCATTTTTACAAAGTCCGACGCTGTAACGTAGCCTCAGTAACGCACCGCATCTCTACAAGGAAAAGAGGCATCATCAAATCTTTATACAGTTGTAAAAAAAAACCAAACCAAACCTGTGAGCTGCTCTGCAACCTTCCTGTGCTAAAAGTTAGATCCGTTACACCACCCTAGCAGCAGATTAATAAATAAGGATTAAATAGTCTATAGTACAAAGCCATACCGAATGGCAGACTTAAAACCAAAAAGCTCTGTGGATATTTTCACTCCCTACACAAATTGGGTTTTTTCATTAAGAATAAGACTCGGTATAAAAGGGGGAAACGGCCACTAGGTCTGTATCTACAGAATACAGGGGGAGCCCGGGGGAAGTAAAATAATTAACAGTTTATGGCACCTTTACTGAATAACATTATTTTAAAGGCTCTGTTTCCCTACGCTAATGAGTAAAGGGCTACTTATCCCATAGCTTTTATTAAGCAAACTTGACATAACCAACCACACAGTGGCAAGAGACAGAACCAGCTGTTCCCAGCTGCAAAAATGTATTGATTTCCACCTGAAAACAGCAACATTTAGGTGTCGAGAGAAGAAAAGAGTCACAGTCCCACATGTACTGAGTTTCCTAATGCTCCTTTTTCCTCCTGCACTGAACGCCCCGCGTTGGGTCACTGCCGCTCAGTAACTGTTTTCATGGCCAGCCAAGATGTAGAGGTTGCTGTGTGCAGTTGGGTTCTCCGTCGGCCTGCTCTCCAGCACCACCACTCTGCAACCAAACACAAACAACACCCAAGCAGTCAGCGGCAAAGCACAGAGTATGTGGGCGCTACAGCCTTCTCAAGGCTGGGGAGAGGGGTAGCTCCTAAATAGTGGGGCATTTTATCCTTTAAACCTGTTACATCGTTTCCCACTCTGCAGCATCGCTTCCCTAACAAAACTAAGGCAGAACAAGGGGCAGGGGAGCAGCCCTCCCACCCACAGGCAGCCCCTCCTGCCCTTCCCTTCTGCACCTCCATAGCTCTGATGGGATCCAAGACAGAAAGGTGTTTCTGCAGCTCACCTGAATGTAGTAAGAAAGTCTTTTGTCTGGACAGAGACAAAAGGAGGAATTGGGCAGCTCGAGAAGGATGGAAAAACTGCACGTAGCAGCAAAAGCTTATTCTTATGATCAACTTGCTCTGCTGGGTGTCAGTGGGAAGGAAATCACTGCTGCCTGTCATAGAATCCTAGAATCCTAGAATGGCCTGGGTTGCAAAGGCCCACAATGCTCATCCAGTTCCAACCCCCTGCTATGTGCAGGGTCGCCAACCAGCAGCCCAGGCTGCCCAGAGCCACATCCAGCCTGGCCTTGAATGCCTGCAGGGATGGGGCATCCACAGCCTCCTTGGGCAACCTGTTCAGTGCGTCACCACCCTCTGGGGGAAAAACTCCCTCCTCATCTCCAACCGTGCAACACAACAGGCAGAGCCCTGCCAGAGGCTGCACAGTGTTTATATCTCTGCAGTCAGAGCTGGCTGTGGGAAGAACAGTCAGTTCCAACAGCAGTGCTCAGGCACAACGTGCCGCCAGTGACTCAGGTGCACAGCAAAGACCGTAGTGGGGAAATACACAAATACACACATCCAAACCCTAAAGAACTGGGGCAGCTTCAGCAAAGGTCTCCCACCTGGAGGCAGCAGTGTGTGTTGCAGTGTTAGAGGTAACAAGGTGAATGCACCACGGCACATTCAAACCTCAAAGAGCTCCAAGTTTGCTCCACTATTTCCACATCTGAAGGTCCAGAGCAGCAAAGACCTTTGTAGAAGTAATTTGTTGCCAAGATAATGTCAGTTCAGCACGAAAATCATCACAGCTACTGCAGGTAGAAACAGTGCCACGTGTCCTCCAGGACTGCCTACAGATGGATCTGCTGTGGGATGGAGCCCCATTCCACGTGGAACACAGAAAGCTCATTTAAAGAAAATAGGTGTGTGTTTCTTCACGGTGATTACCTGTCAGAGCCCAGTAAGCGAAAAACCCGCGTTTCATCTGATATCTCCTGGGTAACCTGCAGAAAAACAGAGATATTAAGGTCCATTTCAGAGGCAAAATGAGATGCCCCGGTCTGAGCTGGAAGGAAGAAAAAAAATCAAAAATTCAAATATAATTCAGTGAAAATTACAGAACTGAATCAGGTAAAGTGGTGCTCAGTAAAGAAGTATTCTAAACGTCCTAAAGTAAAGCTTACATTAAATCACTTCTTTATTGTAGACTGCTGTCAGTCTAGAGGAGATGGGGTGGCACAGATGGAACGCGGTCCTACGAGACAGAGCAGCTCTCCTGTGCTTTCACAGAGGATGCCATGGAAAAGGATGATGTTCTTTTTGAAAAGAGGATTCTTATTTATTGTTTTCCTATGGGAAACCCAGTTGTTGCTTTTTTCCATGACACCCGGGAAACCCAAATGCTGCTTACATCAGATCTGCAGAGCCTCTGCACAGAGCCTCTGGGTGATACTCCTGGAAACAGAGGTGCTCAAAGCACAGTGTGAGCTTTTTGAGAGCAACACGTCAGGGAAGTCAGAGAAAGTGAGCAGCAAACTGAAGAGGGACAACGCCGGGCACTGCCACTGCCACCTGGGGAGCAGCTGGAGGGGCCTAAGGATCAGCTGGTAAATGAGGAGCAGGACTCAGCCAAACCAGGCACACTGGGAGGTTACTCACTTCATCCGACTTGAAGCTCTTGCCCTGCATGCCATGTTTCCAGAAGGCCAGCACACTGTCCTGAAGGCACACTGCACAGGAGAAACACAAACTCAGACCCAGGCCTGGCTTATCAGAACCAGGAAATCTGGGATTCTCACCAGCAGTGATAATGAGAACCACATGGGCAACGAACACGTGAGACGGCGACTCGTGACAGAAGGACGAAACTAAAAGCTCTGTATGAAAACCTGGTTGGAATCACCACTTGGATCTGAGACACACATTACTTTCTACAGCTCAGCTCCAAACACACCACTCACACACACTGGTTGCCAAGACAAGACACAGCCCTCTGTTTTTTCCCTTTTTTCCCCTCGTTTCCCTGGATTTTTAGTTTCCTACTGATTTGATTCTGGAGGCAGCACCAAGAAGTGCAGAGAGGCACTGCCAGCAGCACTGAGGATTGCTGGAAATTACAGCTCAGTGCAGTGATTACTTTTACTTCAAAACAGACAGGAGCACGAAGAACGGGGAGGACTCTGCCACTCCGGCCAAAGGGAGAGCACAGTGAACTACCAGCTCTGAATGATTTCATTATTAGATTCTTTACAGTAATGGATGAAGAACCTGCTGTTCTTTAAGCTGTATTGCAGAAACTTTGTTTATACAGTGCTTTGCTTTCCTTGTGTCTCTGCTCAGCATTAGCTGTGTGCACAGCAAAGGCACTCAACACAGCCCTAAGAACAGTGGTTTTCTCAGCCAACTCATCTTCAGCACAGACTGGCCATGCACCAGCTGGCAGCCGCCCCCTTCCCCCATTCTCAGCCCTTCAGAGCAGATAACCCAAGCACTCACCCACTGACTCAATGCAGAAATCAAAGCTCAGCTCCGAGGCCAACTTCTTGCTTGACTTCAGTTTCCCTTGTAAATTCACTATTTTCACAAATTCTCAAGAAAAGCAGAAAAACAAACATTAAAAGCCGCGCCTGCAAAGGATTACTGATGGCACCAAGTGTGCAAAATACTAATTTCAACTTTTAGGTCCAAAAAAACCCAAAAAGCCCACACCTGACAGCTGTGCTGTGTGCCCCAAACAGACCCTTCTCTCAATATGAATAGAGAAAACTTTCTTACAGATTTCATGTTAGACTTTGCTGATGGCCTTTCTGAAAATACTCAGCATAGTGTAGAAATGCAAACACAACATCAAGGCTGTGAATGTAGGCAGATTAAGCCACTGCAGAGTTCCCAGGGAGGCACTGATCTCTGGAGCACACAAATCACTGTTACAGTCACTGTGTGTGTATCTGAATTCTCATCTGCAGTGCTGCATTACATTGTGCTGGGAAAGAAACAAGAATGATGTGCAAATGGAGAGGGAAAGTGGAATTGTGAGAGCCAAAGTGAAAAGAGCAGTCCATAGCATCAGTTACCTGCATGGCGTGTGATGGGAAACGTTACATACAAATGAGTAATGAAGGGAGAACAATTAATTAATGGCAGAGGTAAAATGACTGTGGCCAAAGGAGTTGTGTGAGGGCAGCAGGGTGCCCAGCACTGCTCATCACTTACTGTCCAGGCAGACCAGCACGGTGTCTCTTTCCAGCTGTGTCACATGAATGGCATCCAGCTGCTGATTGCCTTGTGGAAAAGGGAAGAGATCATTTCATGTCACATTGTAAAACTGAGCTCAGAAACCCCCTCAAACTCTGCTGATTGCCACAGTGTTTTGGTATACTACAAACATTTTGCAATCTACTCTATTTGTTATTCTTTTATCCTTTTCTTTAGTGCTGCCAATCCCAGAGTGCTGTGGGAGCACAGCAGGGCCCAGGGACAAGCCTGTTAGCTCAGAGCATGCACTCAATATGAAAGCACTGCCAGTTATTGGCATAAAATACATTTCACGTTACAGTTCAGCACAGCAAGTCAGCTTCCTTCAAGAAGTGGGACTATAATGAACAAAAGGAATCATTAAGGAATCTTTGCCCCTATAAAAAGTGCTCTTTTCCCCTAAGCTCGCATCTGGAAAGATTAGCGTGCTAATATTGAACTACAATTGAATGGTTTGCATACTTTTTAATTAATGAAGTTCTCATCACAGCTGTATTTAAATGTAAAGAAGTATATCCAAGAAAGCCAGCAAAGCAAAGCATCTGCAAGATATCAAGCAGCTTTTGAAGATAAACCAAACATTCTACTTCTTAATAGGCAGCTGAAGACGACAGTCCTCCCCCAGGGGCTGGAGGACAGACAGGAATGCATTTATGTGAGTCTTGACACAGGAATGAAGGGGAAAGAGCATTAAGACTGACCCCAGCAAGAAGTATGCAGCCGCAAATGAGAACACAATCAGCAGGGTCTGCATTACTATTTAAGGAAATTTAATGAGAGATGTGTCTAAAAATGAAGTGTTTGAGGATAGTTTACACTGAGGTTGGCAAATCATCACAAGAGGAACTTGGGAGCAGCTTCAATGCACTCTGTGTAGGGAGGCTGCCTCACTTTGCCTAGCACAAAGGGTTTCCAAATGACTTCTGAGGCTATTCAGCAGTTAGCAGGCAATGTGACAGCTGCAGGACAGCCCGGGCAGCTTACCTGCACCGATTTCTGTAAACCACGAGGAAGCAGAGTTCAAGTTGATTGTCTCAAAGTGAACGACCTGGTTTGGCTCAGCGCCTTTACTGATAGCCACGCAGACCATCGGGTACTCCTGCTCTGGGATCACCAGCATCTCAAAGACATTCAGAGGGCTCGGCAAAGGAAAATCAAAGTGCTGGGGGGAAAAAACAACACGGGCGTTTGTAAAGCTTCCTTCTGCCTCCGAAATACGAAGCACAACGTGTAAAAGATACAGGACTGCTTTTCACTGCTGCTAAGAGTGTGATGTTAAGTTGTGCAGGCTGAGGTCTATGCCAGTCCATTCTGCTGGTACTGGGTCAGATCCAGCACTGCATTGACTGGATTTTCTTAGTCAGTGTGTCAAGCCAGATCCTTCAAGAGCTCAGAACCCACAAATGGGACCAGATGGAGATGGACTCTCCATTACAGATTCCAAAAAGGTTATTTTGAAACCGTGTCACAATTAGGATGATGGGGCAGGTAAGGGGGACAAGCAAAAGTAAATGTTCCAAACCAAAAGGAAATATTTACCTTTATTAACATGAATTTCTGCATTGGCTCATACCACTGTAGCAGAACAATTCCAGACTGCAACGCACCGCAGAGGTACTTGTGTCCTGTGTATGGATTTCTTACTATGAGAGGCAAACAAACAGAACAACAAAATAAAGCCTTTTTCATTCCAGAAGGCCCAATGAAAATACAAATTGCAGATATCTCTACAAATGATTCAACACACAGCTCCACTCTCGCACTGATAGCTGTTTTCTGGATGGCCATTTGAATATCCACAGCAATTAATATTGTGCTAGGTTCCAAATGAACTCAATTACCCTTCTAATTACTAACAACAAGCACGTGTTAAGTCCCAGTGAAGAGGCCAGAAAACAGTACCACCTTCTTCCTGGGGCTGAGGAAGGGAACTAAAAGGTCTGGGTCCAGCTGTGACTTAAATAAAAACCATCTCCAAGCAGTCCACATGCCCACAGACTCCCTGTGAGCTCTGACAGCCAATGCAATAAATACGATGGAGAGCTGGTTGGTTTTTTGGCTCAGTTACATACAAGAGCAGCCTGATTTCAGGAATTATTTATAAATATGCCTACTGGAGACACTCGAGATGAGCTGAACAGGATAGCCACATTCACAGCTGGGTACCTCCTTGAGCAGAAGTGTAACATAATATCTCACACAGTGCTGGGGCCAGTTTCCAAACAGACACAGAACTGGCATCCTCCATTGGCTTTCCCAATGGATCTTACTCTAGATAGCGATGTGTTTAGGTTAAGAGTTGGTATGAAAAATTTCTGTTGAAGTGACAGGACAAGGGGGAATGGTTTGAAACCGAGACAGGGGAGGCTTAGGTTGGATCTGAGGAGGAAGTTTTTCCCCCAGAGGGTGGTGACGCACTGAACAGGTTGCCCAAGGAGGCTGTGGATGCCCCATCCCTGCAGGCATTCAAGGCCAGGCTGGATGTGGCTCTGGGCAGCCGGGGCTGCTGGTTGGTGACCCTGCACATAGCAGGGGGTTGGAACTCAATGAGCACTGTGGGCCTTTGCAACCCAGGCCATTCTAGGATTCTATGACTCCCTGCATTAATTAAAAGGAAAGCAACACACACACTCACCTATACAGCATTTGTGACACCCTTTTGTGTCAGGAATCTTTGTCGTTAAGGCAAACTTCCTGCAATAACAGGTACAAAAAGCACATCAATGAGAGAGGCTGAGGACCTTCCATGCTCCCAACCCATCCGTATACCAAAGAACTGTCACTTGTTACTAACTGCAAGAGAAAGACTTGTACCTTGGTAATATTCTGTCAGGGAACCGATGGGTTTGGATGTGAGCAGCCAGTCCTGTTTTTTTGGCTTGTTCAAACAAAGCTATCAGATTGTGGGAGTAGAGCTGGAACGTCTTCCCTGCAAGAGAGAAGAGCACACACTGCTATGGCACACGCGCCTCCACCAGGGAGCCGTGCACGATAGGAAAATGTATGTAGAGAAAATTACCTTCTAGAAAAATGGACCACATGCGTCAGATATTTCAAGTCCAATTAGGAAGAAAAATAAAACAAGACAACGATAATAATGCATATAGAGAAGACATGGCATTCAATGCAAAGTTCAGTAACACTAACAAAGCTCTGCGAGTTACACACGCATTTTTAGAAGGCTTTAATTACACAACAGCAATTAACTACACCGGGACATGTATCTATAAATCAGTGCAAGTGGTGTAACACAAAACCTCCATCCTTAAAGGCACATCACTTCTGTTTCCCTGCTGGAAGTTCCAGGGGAGCAGCAGAACTTCCCTGCCATCAATCCATGTGCTGGATCAGCAGTACCTCACTGTCACCTCCTCCTCCTCTAACTTCCAACTGGTTTTATTTCCTAACTGTGGCTCATAGTGACCATGCAGTCAGGCTACAGCGAGGGATCAAACCCAGCAGCAACGTCACAGTAATGCAGTTGCATGAGCAAGCTTGAGCTTAATCCACTCTTAATTTGGTTATGATGTTTGAAAGCGCCCTTCCTGCAGCTCTCCCAGCTCAGAACCAAAGAGGAGGACGCTCCGTACTCTCTGGTGCTTTGTCAAATGACAGCTTCAGCAGTTCGACAAATACCAAATCTCTTCCAAACTGATTAAGTTAATAAAAGGGTGGGAAACCATGGCCAAGAGGTTCTACCACTTGAATCTCAGCTATGGAAACCTTTCCAACTAAAACACTCGTGAAAAACCTTCCCATACAAACACAAGAAACAAAGCACAGTTTTCTACTTCAGAACCATGAACATACGATGTGCTCAATTATGATTTAAGTGCTTCTCTTCATCATTTTTTAACTTTTTCTTCTGCTTATACATACCTGACAAGGACATCAAGGTGTTATTGATAACATACAGCCAGGTGCACTTTCGTGGAAACAACTGAGAAGAGAAATTGCTTCCATTAGCAGGAGCTCACAGGGATTCATCCCCACAGCTTTCTCTGCCTGCTCCACATCCGTCACCGTCCCTACAGTGACTGCCGTTGGACAAAGTCCCACTGCACGACATTTTCCCCTTCAGTTCTCCCCTTTGGAGCCGTGGCTTAGCAATCCTTTTTTTGTCTGAAGCACTCTCATTCTTTCCCTCTCCTACCCCCAAAACATTCCAACTTGTAACGTTCTTTATGTTTCGGTTAGCAGCACAGAGGGATGATGGGCAAGACTGGAGCAGCTCCTGGAAGGCACTGGGACTGCTTTTGTTGCAGAGGAAGGAAGTTACACAAGGGGCAGCCAGCTTAGACTTGAGAAGCTCCAAGGGAAATCACAGAATCACAGAATCACTAAGGTTGGAAAAGACCTGGAGGATCACCCAGCCCAACCATTCACCCATCCCCAATGGTTCTCACTAAACCACGTCCCTCAACACAAGAGCCTCCCGAAGGGAATTTCAATGACAGCATCCAGGAGTCTCAATCCTGAAAGGAATAACAGAGGAAGGACATGGATTTTGTGGGTTTTTTTCTGTTGCTGACTGAATTTATTGAAGAAGATTCGCAGGTAAGGGTCTCCCATGAGAACAAAAATCCAGTAAGAGGAAAGAAAAGTTCATAGGATTAAGCTGTTTTGAAAGGAGGCTATTAAAAAAAGACAACAGCAGAGTGCTCTGCTGAGGGAAGCTTTGCAATCTACAGGGGCATGTTGGAGTGCAGGATCTGCAAAGGAACAGCTGCACTGGTTCGAGCAAACATCCACCTATTTCCAGCAGGCACTGTAAAGGGATGCATTTTTTCCTAAGAAATGACCAGCACAGTTAAGTAATGCATACAACGCTACCCCAAATAGTTCCTCAGCTTGGAAACCTGCTGCATCAGATAGGGGTTCTATGCTTTTAGTGAGCTCCGGTACATTTACCTTCCCCCAGTCTGTCCAGTCTCTCCCCTCCAAACTCATGTAGCTCCTTTCGTTCACAACTCCCCACAGCGGGAGGTGGAAGAGAAGGGGAACAGCTGCTCCCTATGGGCCCCCTCCGAGCGACCACGGCATGGGAGAGCATTTCTGGTATCCCCTATGCTTTAAGTATCACAAACCCACAGTACAGCAAATGGAAACCAGGGCACAATGCTGAGGATGAAGTGGCAACCACGAGATAAGCCAGGATGAAGAAGCCTAAGAAAGGTTAATATGGAAATCAAATGACCAATGCTAATTAGACGGGGGCAACAAGAGAAGCCAACAAAGCAGATAACTGGGAAAGCAAAAGGCTGGGCCCACAGCTTGACAGGAAAGAACATCTGGACTACATGATGAGGTGGACAAACTTGTGCTACAAGCAGATAAAAGCCAAGTTAATGACTATTTTGACCATGTCAGCAGGCCCCAATAAAGTTTACTTCACAGTACTTAAGAACTGGCTCAAAGCCCAAGGTCTCTCTAACAGTTATTTCCAAAAGCTGTTGGAAGACAACCAAGGACAAACCTTTTAATTCATAGACTCACAGAATCATTAGGGCTGGAAAGGACCTCCAAAATCACAAGTCCAACCCCAACTCATCCCCACCATGCTCAATGACCACGTCCCTAAAATTCCCAATTCTGCACAAGAGACCTGTGCAGAAGAGGCTGCTTGTACACACACACCTCCTTCAACACAGTAGCTGCTACTGGGTGCACAGAAACAGGGAGATGTGAAGCATGTATGAAGGGTCCCTTCCAACCCAAACCATTCTACGATTCAGAAATCAGCAGATATTAACTCCAGAGAGACAGGAAACACTTTGGAGGATATGATCAGAATGAAAAACCTGAGAAACAGTTACAAAGATCTCAGGTACCAACATTTGGTGGTAAGGAATCCAACCAGCATGGCTGAAGCACTGCTGTAAGGCCTCGGCGCTGTGCAAGTGAGCCAGTCACGCTCCTGCCAGCTGAGACTGCTCTCTTAGAAAAGAAAACTCTCATTTCAGGATGCACTAAAATGTCCTACGTAGACATTACTGAGTTGGCTCCAGTGGCCACCAGCACCTCTAGCCCCTTGACAGGACAGAATAAAAGCAGCTGGCAGAGTTTCGGGAAGAGCGTTACATAAAATAATGTAGAGAATTCACAAGGACAGGTTAGTTTTACTGAGTAAAGAGGTAACTGAGGTAAGGCCTGGGGGTCTCCAGCAACAATCACCACTTTTTTTATTAGACATCTGTTAGAATAGCCAGTTGTTGTTCCTTAAGTCTGCTGATGCAACAAAAGCATTTTTAGAACCTTCAAGCTCTGTGTCCTCCAGTTGCATCCAGGTGTACGCTCATCTCACTGCACTTGGAAGGACCTTTACACCCCATCGAATCCAAATTCATCCTTTGCAACAGCAAACCATCCATTGCCTCCTCCCACTTTTGTCTGTGCTCCCTGGTAACAACACCCTGCTACTTCTGACTCCAAAAAAGCAAATTAACACCACCATGACTGTGTGAAGTGGCTTTGGAAAGGGCTGGAGAGCCCAAGAAAACAGAAGAGAATGTGTGTTTATCGGTGGTATCAACACCAGCTAAAGTAAATGGCCAAGGGCTTTGGTAGCAGCCCAAGGAGAAGCAATATGCCATCTAGTGGAGATAAAATGGAGAAAGAAATGACATGCAGTCCGTAGTCTCCAAGGAGAAAGCTATTTTAGTACTGAGCCGCTGTGAAAGCAGTGTTATATACACAGCAACAAGAATTCAAGAGAGGAACTATTCATTTTAGGACTTCCAGTGTTTACTTCGATGCGAATCGTTTCCTACCACAAAGCCCAGCATCTCATCTATCCCCCTTCTAACATAAAACCTTCTCGCTTCACTGTGTCACCAAACCTATTCTGCGTGTTCGATACACCCAAGATCACCTGTTCCATTGTTGCTTCATGAAGCTCATTCAAATTCAAAGTATAGATACCTTCTTCTGTTCCAAAGATGATGTACTGATCTGAAAAGCAAGAAGTGGTTTATTTCAGAAGCTCCTCACCACCGTGGCACCAGCAGGTTTCAGACACAGAACACGATGTTACCTTTAGTATCTGGATGAATCCACGATGTTGCACAGTTAATCTTCAAAGGGCACCCATCGAAGACTTTGGAGAAACACGCTCCCATCTGAAAGACACAGAAGTTAAACAAGTTCCCAGCACAAAGCTTTCACTCTCTGGCACTCGGCCACATAACACACTTGTATGCACCACTGCGGCCTTCCCTTCAGACACAAACTGAGCTGTAACATGCAAAATGCTTCTATCTTCCCCCATAATCAGCCTTCCAAACCTTTCCATAGACTTCATATACATTAAGAAATGCAAAGAGGGATCAAAGTTACGTGGATAATTCTTACCTGCTGGTAAGAACAACATGGAGTGCTTATGTAACCGTGTGAGAAGGCAAACCAAGCACAAACATTCTGTAACACCCTCTCCCATCACCACCTCCCTTCCCTTTCATTAAAGAGAATGCCAGTGGAGATCACAGCCCATGGAGCCAGCGAGGTATCCATCCCTTCACTGCCTGACTGAATGGTGACAGGAGGATTTTAAGAAAAGGATTTAAAACACAAATAATGGAATGAAAAGTAATCAGCTACGGCATGCAGGACACCAGCCCAGACGAGGTGTTGGCTCATAGCATACACCTTCTGACACCAAAGATGACATGACAGCAGGCTTCCAACAATCACAGAATCAGAGAATCACAGGTTGAAAAGGGTTGAAAAGGACCACAGTGACCATCTGGTTTCAACCCCCTGCTATGTGTAGGGTCACCAACCAGAAGACCAGGCTGCCCAGAGCCAAACAATTCTAAGTGCAATTGGGATTTCTTACCAGCACTTTTGGCGTTGGTGGCAAACCATTGATTGCTGGCTTCTGTGGGAAGAGAGAAAGATCACAAAGCATGTCCCACGCACTGACATAACACTAGCTTGAAAGGAAACGTGACATGAGGTAGGTGATCAGACTGAGAGTCACAGTACTTACAGGAAAATCTCTTTTCTCTTTTTTACGTGGCAGCTGAGGGATTTGTCCAGATCCTTCTGCATTTTCCTCAATGAGTTTCAACATGCCGTCCCCATTCCCTAAAAAGAAGCCCAGGGACACTTTGGAACTCACCTGACATAACGAAATAGAAAATATTTTGTTGCTCTATTCTTGCTCCTCCCCTGTGTCTGGTAGGAGTGGAGCACAGTGAACTACGAAGCTTCACACGGACACGTCAGGTAGCCAAATCCTTTCAAGGACAGCTGGCCATTCTTCTGCATACAAAGTTACACAGTAATTAAGGCTCCCCGTCATCCAAACAGTCCCTGGGCCAAACAGAACCGAGAATAAAGCAGTGCCAAGGTCCTTACAGATGGCCCTTCCTGCACACGTGTTGCTTTTATTTGTGCAGGCCGTGGTACTGACTGGCTGAGCATCCCTGTTTGGGATTTCCACCATGGGTCACGGCTCTAATAAGAACCAGCACACGCATTACAAGGAAAGCTGTGCTTTGTGGTCAGTTTGTATTAAAATAACTGTCTACTGAAAACAAAGCTGATCCCAAACTGATTTCCTTTTACAGGAAACAAGTCACCCTTAGGAAATGCAATGCATTTACCCAAGTCGCTGTATCTAGCTGTGAGCAATCCTGGGCTACTGATGCTGCTGGTCATACCAATGGGGGAAGAGTCAGTCTGAGGCCCACAGACAGGAATACTCTGCCTCCTATGAGCTGGTGGGGCTCTGTTCTGTGAGTCAGGGAAGTGTTTTATCGTCTCAGATTTCTCATCATCCGGGAGGTTTTCCTCAGGGTAACTGTTTATTCTTGGCTGCAACAAACAAAAGAGGTGATGATTACCTGGGAAATGGCATCCTGAAGCACACACTTAAGGCAAATTTTAACTCAAGACACACTGCTGCTACATTAAAAAGGAATCAGCTTTTGAGCGAAGGCATCTGACAGAAGAATAACCTAAGAGGTATTCCTTCTCTGAAGGAAAAATCCCAGCAGCAGGCAGAACGCTGACCGAAAGGACATTCCACACAGCATGCTCTCTTTAAAGCAGAAATACCTAAGAGCCACTTTGCCAAGAACACTGCACAATGCAGGAGTTCCCACAGGTCAAGACTTTACAGACTGCAAGCCAGCAAAAACATGAAGGCACACGAAGCCTGCCTGCAAATGGTATGTAGCAGGACTTACAACCTACTGAGAGCATCCAAGGGCAGCACTGCAGAGGCTGCATGAGTGGGGCTTTGCTGCCTCAAACCCTTGAAGCCCAGTCACTTACCTTAGGAGGTAGTGGAGGTGGCCCTGCTCGCTTTAGGGTTGACCTAAAATGGAAAGATGCAGTAGCTGTCTTAGTTAAACCAACAACATAAATAGAACTGCTTGAGAACAAAGACTGTAAATAAGAGAAGCTAAATGCATGGAAAAGACTGACTGCAGCTTTGCACAAATGGAGTTAAACCAGAAGTCCAAGACTGGGGGGGAGGAGGAAAGCATGTTAATGTTGTTAGAGGTGTTGTTTTTAATAAAAACTTACATTCTTTCACAAATGCAGCTGTCAGAGAGCATTGCATGATAAGCACATCATACACGCTAAGGGACCGGTTCTCTGAAGGCACCACCCTCCCACTACTTGAACGTTGCTTTTGTGCTTGTTTTACTAGAAAATGCTTCCTGACAGTGAAAATGCAGCATTTCTGGACCAGCCAGTAAGTCACATCACAGAGCAGTGTCCTCCCCACATTTGTCAAAGTGGCAAAATAAGATCACTGGACATCTCTGAACAACAGTCCCAGCTGCACCCAACAGTTCCCAGCCACTCCGTGCAGCCTGCAGCTTTTGTTCTGGCTCAGTCCAACAGAGGAGCTGCACAAACCCCCCAGAGCTCTGCAGGGATATCTGCATGCCCACGGCCACTGTTAGGCCTGGATGGGTTAGTCAACGCCAAGTCGACTTGCAAGTCTCAGGTGCTTCCATACACCCCAAGGGGGGAGAGCAAGGAAGAAAGCATCGCTGTGCATACGTTCTCCAGATGGTCAGACAACCAGACAAGCGTGCGTTAGACCTTGGAGCACAACCAGCCTTCACTTTATGAGTGGCAAAGCTGCCTGCAGCCTTTTAAAGGAAGAGCTTTTGCCAGAGCACTGCCTGCTTAGCCAGAGCCACACAGCGAACGCAGCTGCACACGAAGGAGGTTCACTCACTCTTCAACATCTTCGCTCCCATCGCCAAACTTTGTAAGCAGTCCCCTAAATGAAATGTTTATAAAGTTAAGAGTTCTGCTCTGAGGTCCACACGTGCAACCAAATCCACTGGTGATACCATTCAGAACGAGCACCTCCCAGCCCTTCTTAAAACAAAGCACTCTCACTACTCACTGCATTAAGCCCTCTTGAAGTTGGCACAGTCCCTTCCTTCCCTCCCCACCTGCCCCAGGAATCATTATAGTTCTCTTCCACACCTACTGCCATCAGTACACCATTCCTTTCCCTATGTGGCACTGTAAATATTGCCAAATGCCTACTAACAGTGCAATTGAAAAGGGGAAAACAAAGGAAGCTTCTGGGGGACAAATGGAGAAAGGGTGCAAAGAAAAAGCAGCAGCAGATGGCCTCCTCTGGTGCCGTATGCCCAAGACACAGCCTGCTTCCCATCACTGCAAACTGCTGTTGCAAAGCTACCCAGGGGCAGGAAGAGAAACTGTGACTGGAGGCTCAGGGCAGCCCTGGGAAAATCATTCTGAGACAAACACAAATGGGTTGAATTGTTTAAGATGGCAATTTCCAAGTTGTGTCTAAAAAAGACACAGATTACGTGGATTGCATGTGCAAACACATTCCTTAGGATGCTGTTATGGTACTGTGAAGTCTGGGCTTCTGCAGCCAGCAAGACTGAGCTGGAAGGGGCTATCCAGGCTGCAGAAAGCCAGACAACCCAGGACCCTGCACACAGAGCCTCGGCCTCAAGTGCAGAGACCTGAATGCCATCAGCATGCATCCTTCCATGTCACCCAGCAAGGAATGGGGACAGCCCTAACAGGAAATGGAAACGTTACACAAAAACTAATGAAAGCAAATCTGCGTGGCCGCACAATTTCCCTACAGTGTATTCATTCCAAAGGAAAAAACAGCTGTCAACAGGAACTAGCAAAGAACTAACAGAACAAAGGCCCACCCGTCCACAAAGCCCACCTCCATAAGGCAACAAATCTGTACAAGAAGTCATTTCTAAATGCTACAATAACACTGGGAAAAGCCAGCAAATAAGTTCCACCTCCAGGTACAACGTTTGCTGTGCTGATTTCCAGCTAAGTGATTTTGGAGTCAAACAGATCCATCACCTTGGTGATAAAAGCCCCAGCTCGTGGAGAGCTGCAGTGCACAGCCCCTCTGTGCAGCCCTGGGCTTACACAGCACTGCTGGGCACACATGAGCTCTGCATTTCCTGTTCATCTGTTTCAACTGGAAGTGGACTCCAAGTAAGCGGTGTGCATTCACCATCCAGCAACGTTATGACTGTTCTCCTTTCAATGAGAGGGATTGTGTAGGAAACCTGCGTCTCTTTCCAAAGTTATAGCCCTAGAAATGTTTGCTACAGATACATTCATTCTGCTTTCACGGAGTCTGGTTTAGACACCATTAGAAACGCTACAGAATCCCATCAGTAAGTTGCCTTGCAGGAGGACAGGAAGATGGGAACTGAGCCCACCTCCCTCCTGCTGTCTGCACAGAGCTCACTGCTCACTACAAAGGCTTTCAGGCTCACAGGGGTCATGCAAACAGAACAGGAATGAGAGAAGTGACCATCACTAATGGACAGGCAAAGGCAGGGCCTTGAAGGCCTCATGGAACTTGTACTATGATGACAGTGAGATTAGAAAAATGAAATGAACTTAAAAAGACCCAAAGGCAATCTGCACGACGCTGTCAGCCAGCAGCTTATGCAAGACCTTATCTTCAAAAAAGCCAAAGAAATGCACTGCATGCTGCTCAGCTCCAAACAACGCTGGGAAATGGGCTCTGTTTGCCTGGTCATTATTTCAACCTGAAGAACATCTTCCCTGCGTGCACACATCGCTACTGCTGAGCTTTCACACTGCTGCTCACAAATTCCAAATCCTAGAATGGCCTGGGTTGCAAAGGACCCCAATGCTCACCCAGTTCCAACCCCCTGCTATGTGCAGGGTCGCCAACCAGCAGCCCAGGCTGCCCAGAGCCACATCCAGCCTGGCCTTGAATGCCTGCAGGGATGGGGCATCCACAGCCTCCTTGGAACAGGTTGCCAAAGGAGGTTGTGGATGCCCCTTTAAAGGCAGAAGGCGGTAGTCTGCAGCCAAAGGAAGCCACAGGCATATTAAATTTAGAGCTGTGCTCCCTCACTTCAGCCCAAATCATAGCTCTGCCTCCAAGCCTGCAGCCTCAAACCCTGCGCAGGGTGACGGCACCCCCAGCACTCACAGCACTGCATGTGCAGAGCTCTTTTCTGCTTTGCTTACTGCCAAGCCCTGACTGCAGCCCTGACTGCAGCCACAGGATGTCACAGCTACATAAGCAGCTCATGAGAGAAGGATGAGGGCAGCACAGGATCCTGCACTCAGCCCCTGCAAGGTTTCTGCCTTTCCTTCCCCAAATCTCTGGCAGTGTTATTTCAGCAGGGCTGGCAGACCTGGATGCTTTGCTTTCCATCTACAACAAGTTTGAAGTAAACCACTGTTCATCATTAAAAGAGATTAAAATCCACTCCCAAGACAAGGACCAACCAACTGCAGGACAACTGCAAAGCAGGTGAAATTTCCTTTCACTTTCTTTATTTCTAAATGGACTCGAGCTGATGGTTTGGTTTTCCAGCTCCATGTTTTTTTCCTTCAGGCTCCATTTTCTCATTAAGCCCCACAAAACCCAAGGTGTTTTTAAACTCTGTACTCACTTGCTGCTTCCACCTTCAACAAAAGGATTCCAATGCGAAGCAAAGTCGGTGCCAGCTGCCACAACCTGAGGATGCAGAGATGGTTATTGTTTATTCCCCTACCAATCAGAACCCACAGCACGAAGAGGCCTGGGACATTCCCATGCGACCCATAAGAATAAAATAAAACCCCCAAGTGAGGTCACGTTTTACAGTACTGTTACAGTTATTGAAAAGATAATGCCTCCTCCTTTGGCTCAGACTGCAAAGCAGCATCTGGGAATGGCACAGCACCAGCAGCAATTAATAAATTACATGAAAACAACAATTTATGGTGAGAGATGGATTTTCCAGCCGGGGCACTTCCATGACACTCAGCACAGCACAGCCACCCCCAGACTGGGAGCAGTCCTGTCACTGGATATGGACCGAGGGGACCTCATGAGGAACAACACGGATAAATCTCAGAAGTCCCGCCCAAAAAGGATGAACTTTGTTTAAAACACAGAAATGGGATTTTTCTGGAGCATTGAGGTCTCCAAATGAGTTACTGGCAGCTGCTGCTATTCACATAGAAATGGAGCCCTTGTACACACAGCCACACAGAGACCCAAAGAAGGCTCACTAACTGGTCTGCAGGAAGCTGCTGAGAGCTGGGATCAACAGCAGCAGCTCATGGGGGCAAAAACCCTGCATGCTGCGCTGCGAGGAGCAAGTAGCAAATCAACTCTGATGACAGGAAGATCAGAGACTGAGATGCAGAGCAGCCTCTTCACATTATCAAAGTAATTGGCTCTTGTAGTTTTTCTCATCTGAGCACGACTCTCTGCACAAAGCACAGAAGGCAATTCATTTTCTTAAAAATGTGGTGATTGTCTGGGGCCCGGGGGTAGTCTTGTCATGACTTTGTGCCTCAGACACATACATACTACTGAGAGCTGAACTGCACAACAAGGAAAGCCCTATGGTTTTAAGAAATGAAGGAAAACCCAAACTTGTCCTTACCATTTCATCCCGAGCTTCTGTTTCTTTCCGCAGAGGGGGCTCAAACTGGAGCTTATCAACTACAAAACATGACGTTGTCTGCTTTAATACACTCAGCATTGTGCTGATGCTCTTTCAGTGCTTACTGCAGCAAAACACATGCTGTAGAATGGTGCAGGAATGTTCATAACATTTAATGGGACTATGAAACGACTATCACTCCACGTCCCATTAGTACCCAAGTGCTGAAATTTGCAAGTGTGAAACACACAGGAAGAGATGAAAAGTAATACCAAGTTGTAATATGAAAGCACACTAATATGTAGCTGTGTAACCACACATTATTTTTAATGCATGTGGGAAAAAAAAAGTAAAAGGCTTTTAACAGTAAGCCTCCTAACAGTGAGATGTATGTGACTCAGAGCAGCCACTATTTATATTAGCACAGGCATTTGTCCAAACCCAGAAAGAGAGTTTCTATGCTCAGAATTTCATCTCAGATCCAACAGAGTAGAGCATCAATATTGTTTTAAAAGAAAATAAAAGGTTTTATGAAAAGAAACTGCACGGAGTTGGCACACACCCTGGTGAGGACAGCTATTAAAATCACAAGTCAGGGTCAAGAGAAGGTTTAATAAAAGAATTTGAAGCAGGGTGAAGAAAAACACAAAATCACAGAATGGTTGGGTTGGATGAGGACTGCAAAGATCATTCAGTTCCAACTCTGTCGTGGACAAAGTGCTACCATTTTACTGTATCCTATCATAGAAACACAGAGTCCTAGAATGGCCTGGGTTGCAAAGGACCACAGTGATCATCTCATTTCAACCCCCTGCTATGTGCAGGGTCGCCAACCAGCAGCCCAGGCTGCCCAGAGCCACATCCAGCCTGGCCTTGAATGCCTGCAGGGATGGGGCATCCACAGCCTCCTTGGGCAACCTGTTCCAGTGCAGAATAACAGCTAATGTAGTCATGTGAAAATATACCTTTCTAATTATCAAGATTTAATTCTAATTATCTTAATTTTTGAGGTTTACCAACAATTAGTGATTTTGTTATTTTAAATAAGGCTTAACATGCAACAGAGGTCACGGAACTGGAAAAGCTACATTGGCCATAAAAGATTTCTGCCTAAACATTACTATGCAGCAATGAGATGAAATGAAACAGAACAACGTACAAGTTTTAATTTCAATTTTGGCAAAATGGTGCTGGCACTGCTGCCCAGAGAGCTGAGGGTGCCCATCCCTGGAGGTGCCCAAGGCCATGGGTGGGCCCTGGGCAGTCTGAGCAGGAGGGAGGTATCCCTGCCCATGAAGGGGTCAGGGCTGGGTGGGTTTTAAGGTCCCTTCCAACCCAACCATTGTGTGATTCTATGAAAATATTATTGCAGATTCATGTTTATGCACTGTTTCTTCTGCTTTGGTTTATCGTATGTGCCAGCAGTGGAACAGACTTTCCAGGGTATGCAGCTGAACAATGACCCAAACATCCTCCTATCGGTAGAAACAAAGCAACACCACCACATGGGCAAAGTACATTAAGAACTTACAGTTTATCTCTGATGCTGTTCTTTCTGCCCTAACATTCCTGTTTGTAGAACGAATTGTATGGCGAATAACAGAATGAGGCTGCAAGGAAAAGAAAACACAAAAAGTTATGTGGTTTTATGTCAGATCTCAATCAACAATCAAACCAACAAGGAGGAAGAAGAGGTGTTGCAGAGTTGCATACTGTAACATACGTTGCCTTTGTCCTAGCCAAGACCCTGGACCCCACTTCCTAGGCAGAAGTGTGACAAGCTCCGCTATGATGTCCTGGTTCCTCCAGCACAGCAACTTACAGGAGCTCTAAAGATGGGGCAGTGCCCCTGTCAAGTTGGGGTCTTACATGGTGAGAGGAAAGCAAGATATTTAAACAGCATTTTTACCCAGAGCCAGAAAATGAAAGATGCTCTTACCTCAAAATCATCATCATCCACTTCACTGCAGTGTGTGTGGTTGTCAGGATTATTAACTTTGTCCAACAGCTCAACTGCTAAAGATCGTGAAAGGCCAGGCTGCCCTACAAAGCTATGCTAAAACCACAAAAAAGAACAAGTTACAACATGCAGTTGATATGCAACTTGAAATAACAAACGTTCAATTCTGAACGCCACTGAATTTTGCCTCTTTTCTGGGGGCACAACTATTTCTTTAGTGACAGCCCAGTGGCTATGCAGTAACTCGGTCAAATGTAGTAAGACATGAACAAATGTGAAGCAGATCAGTTTTCTGTTTGTGTGGCAGGAAGGGTCGACATCTACATGGCTACGCCTTATGGGCTGATGCACCCACCTGTACAAAGGACAGGCTGAAAAGAACATGAGACAACTTCCTGCAATTATCCCTACCAAATGTCATATAACTCCTTGTCCCCGAATAAAACCTTGCTACTTCTTGCAGTTGACCATTGTCTCTTTCATTCAGATTTCACCACATGCTGTAGGATCAGAGAAAGAACACTGCTCCAGTTTGATTTCCCATTGACAAGTTGCTCACTTTGAAGCAAGAGATCATTTCTGGCTGTTGCAAAATGTCTCCCGTCACTTACAGCAAGGAGTCTGTCTGCTGTTGGTCTCTTCTTTGGATTTTTTGTAAGTGCTATTTTGACAAAGTTATGGAATGTCGATGACCTTAAAGAAAGAAAAATGAGGTTTTATATTTAATTTCTCAGGAAGATATTTCTGATGTAAATGTAGTTACTAAACAAAGGGATGCACTAAGTTACAACGCTGCCTGAGTACCTCAATGCACCCCAGGTCTGAATAATTACGTTACCAAGATAACAGAATAGGGGAAATATAAATCCAACTACTGGAACGTGCATGGCAAATGTTTCAATAGCACACAGAAAACAAACATAGGACACAAGGCACTATTTCAGCTTATTCCAGGGCCAGTTGTTACAGAACTAAGCATTGGAAATAAAAACTGTGACTCAGGTATCCAGCAAAGCCTCAAACTCAGGCAAACCAACGTAACTGTTCTTGGCTACAGATAGGAAAATAAAGTACAAAGTTCTAGGCAAAGTTCAGTCTTTAAACTGGTTCTTCTTCTGTGGACAACATTAGCCCAAGTGTGTTTGATTTTGAATTATGTCCTGCTCTTGGAACAACCAGCAAGTTGCTTCTCACTGAGCCTTCCTTCAGCTGAGGTCACATCTCAAGCCACTGAGTTTAAAACCAACCTATGCTACTGTACACAGCCTTCCGGCTGCAGTAGTGACAAGTATGAAGACAACCTATGAAGAAAAGCTGAGGGAACTGGGTTTGTTTAGCTTGGAGAAGAGAAGGCTCCAGGGAGACCTCATTGTGGCCTTCCAATACTTGAAGGGAGCATATAAACAGGAGGGGGAACAGCTGTTTGTGAGGGTGGACGGTGATAGGACAAGGGGGAATGGTTTGGAACTGAGACAGGGGAGGTTTAGGTTGGAGATGAGGAGGAAGTTTTTCCCCCAGAGGGTGGTGACGCACTGAACAGGTTGCCCAAGGAGGCTGTGGATGCCCCATCCCTGCAGGCATTCAAGGCCAGGCTGGATGTGGCTCTGGGCAGCCTGGGCTGCTGGTTGGCGACCCTGCACATAGCAGGGGGTTGGAACTGATGAGCATTGTGGTCTTTTCCAACCCAGGCCATTCTAGGATTCTATGAAGCATTTTTTTGTTCATACTGTCTGTCTACAACACACTGAGCAAAGAAAAGGGCTTCACCTACCATTTCGCTTTTTCCTTTAGCTTTGGTGGTTGAAAATTACTTTTGGACATTAAGAACAAAGCCCTGAAGGTAAAGGAAAAGAAATGTTATTAGATGGTGGAAAAAAATCCATTTTCATTCCGGTATCCAAGCACTTTAAATTAATACTTTATGATAAGAGCCGTGATGGTGACACTGGATTACAGCCTGTACTGCGTTAGAGGACAGACATGGTAAAGCTGCTGATTTTCTTATCTTCAAATAAAATCTTTTTAATGCCGTGCATAATCCTGTTAAGCGGAAGGTTATGGTTTCTCTACTGATTTATTACACTTAATCGCAGCGTTGCAGACACCACAATTAAAAAAATCATTTTAAATCTCCATTTAGAATTTCAATTCTAACGTTGAGGCTTTAGCTTCAGAGCGGAGCCTTCATCACAGACACGGCTCATGCAGCAAGGAGCTGTTTGGTGAAGGAGCCCTGAAGAAGGCTGCACTGCGGGCAGCAGTGCCTGCTGGGGCCGAAGGTACTCAGCGAGGAAAGCAGGGTGCCCTGCGCACAGACCTCATGGGGTGCAGGTCAAACATGGGGGGCTGAAGCTCCGCCAGCTCGATGGCTGTGATGCCGACCGCCCAGATGTCACAGAGCTGGTTGTAGCCGCCGTTCTTCTCCACCGCCGCAACCTCTGGGGCCATCCTTCAAAGAGAAGGCAGCACTCGGTCAGAGAAATGAGACAGACAGGAATCACTGCCCGCACGTGGAGTCACGCAGCACGATAGGAGGCCGCGGTGCAGAAAGCCCCACCAGAAGGCTGCTGTGCCTCCCCTCAGCCGGCAGCAGGGGAGGAAACACAGAGGCTGCGTGTTCTACCTGAGGTCACCAACCCGCCAGCAGAGCTAGGAATAGACCCAGAGCCTCATGACTCCTGCTGCAATGCTTTAATGACCAGATAATCTTCCTGCCCTGCGTCCTCCTGCTGCGGGATAAGCAGGGCAGCAAACAATTAAATGCCATTGTCTGGATTAAGCTGCACGTACACATCGAGTTAGTGCTAAGAACATCACCCTAAGAGAAAGGCATCTGGAAGTGTCAGAACTTAAAAGCGGTTAATTTACATGCATAATCCAACTCAAGATTTACGCTGATATGACTGCATATTCAATGTTGTCTTACATGGAAAATTAAGTACTAGAGATGATTAAAAGATTGTTTAAAAACTGTTTTTCTGCTGTGCAGGAGGAATTGTGAAGGAAACTGAAAGACATCTTTGAGCTAACTGACGAGAAGAACAAGAAGTCAGTAAGAAACTAAATGGCCATTAGGTTGCCCAAGGAGGCTGTGGATGCCCCATCCCTGCAGGCATTCAAGGCCAGGCTGGATGTGGCTCTGGGCAGCCTGGGCTGCTGGTTGGCGACCCTGCACATAGCAGGGGGTTGGAACTGGATGGGCACTGTGGGTCTTTGCAACCCAGGCCATTCTGTGACTCTGTGATTCTATTATGCATTCAGAACCTGAGCTCTTGGCACGATTTGCAATTACAGGCTTAGCTTTGCAAGCACATAGCAATGGGAATAGTTTCTTACCAGTAAGGGGTACCGATAAATGATTTCCTCTTTGCAATGGTGGCTGTTATTTTTGCTGCTACACCGAAGTCAGCTGGAAAACGAAATCATCACTCATTTAGAAATCTGACTTTAACACTCCCATTCCATTCTAGGAAGTGCCACGTTATGAAAAAGCACTCTTTCCTAATGCAAATTAAAAATCCATTCAGCTTCGACAGCTAAAGATTAATAATAAGATCAGCCAATGACAATGAAGAAATACTTTTGAATTAAAGCCATTAGTTTCTACATACAGCTCACTCACACTCCTGCTCCTCTCCTCACTGGTTTTCCATCTTAGCAAGCAGCAACCTCACAAAATTCAGTGGGTATTCAATGAAATAGTCGAGAGGAAAAGCAGCTTTGTGCTTTGGAAACAGTACTACTTCTGTTGCTTAGAGGGGGGCCATCTGTTCTTGCTTCTGGAGATTCAGTCTAGGGGACAATGACCCCTTACTGAGAGCTCCAGACCATCAGGTGGTCTTACAGAGCCCAAAGTCATTCAATCCACCTTTATTTTTATTGCATCTGTAGGGTGATAGCTGGAGGATAGTTGTGGGCAGATCTAACCAGCTTGGCAGGCAAATGCAAGGTACCGGCATGAGAGCCAAGTTTAATGGAGCTGGTGGAAGCTCCTATCAGTTTCAAGGTTTTTACTTTCTGAGGGGCAGCAAAGTCCCACAGCCACTCCTGTTTGAACCCAGGATGATGACTGTCTCATTCTGCCTCCCAGGATGTCTCCTTGTCTGCCCCCTCCTTCCTGAAGAGCCCTCACAGCCCGTAGGCTCCTATGAAGAGGCGGCAGACAGGCAGATGGGGGGTTTGACAGAAGATCTGGCCTGCCATTGCCCCTCTAAATGCAAAGTGGCGTTAGAGGAAGCCAGCAACACTCATCTCTTTGAGTGCTTGTGTGTGGATCCCAGAGTGCTTGACAAAGGAGTTTCCTCACCTCCACCTGCATGGAAACACCCAATGCCATACGCTGGGCTGGAGGCACAGCCAGGAACAGACCCTGCATTGCAACAGGCTGCCAGGTGCAGAATTGCCCTTCTGGCTAGGAACATACCCATCAATATCCAGGTAACCTCAGACCCAGCGAAAGCTGGGAGGCTTCAGGGCTGGTTGGTTGGGAAAAGCAATTACTGTAACTTCATAACAGAATGCAACACTTCTCATCTCATCCATGTGCCTATGACCATGGATACACACTTTCTGCTGTCAACAACTGCCCTCACAGCACTCTGGGATGTTCTTATACCCCAAAGTGCAACACAAGAGGTTTGTGCCACAGAGAACACTATCTAATAAAACTGGTTGCACCAATACAGGAGTTCTGCTGTAATGTGCTCTACTATCTGTAGGAATCTCAATCATTGCTGCTCAACAAAAACAAGGCCATATTCTCACCAAGAGAAAATTCCTGCCTTAAAGAAAAGCCAAAAGACCATTTGCTCAACTCATGATTGACTGCATCCAAAATCTCCCATTTGCTTTCTGTCTTCATATTAAATTCTGGCCACTTACCTAACTTGACATCTCCATGGTCTGTTAGTAGAATATTTGCACCCTAAAACACAATAAATAGAATATTAAAATGCGTGGTCAGGAATATTTTCCTGCAGTAGAAAGCTGAAGGGTTCTCAGAGTTCCAAGTTACCTTTATGTCTCTGTGCATTTTGCCCTTCATATGCAAATAAGCGAGACCCTGGAAATAAAAAGAGACAAAACCCTTCATTATCACACGTGTTAACAGACTGCAAAGCCAGACCCATTCAACCAGTTTTAATTACTGAATGTATTTCATTGGAAAATTAAATAGTTGAGATTTGCAGGTAGGAAATGTGCTGGGTTCTGTTCCTCATCTCTCCCAGCTCCAGCCAAGGCATGTGAAGATCCATTTAATCAGTCACTGTTTAGCATTTTACGTTGGTAAATGGACATTTTCAGACAAGCCTCCATGCGCAGCATGCTCTCCTTGATTAAATTAGCCATATTTTTGTCATCCTGAAGGTTTCAACAAACAGGTGCTCGTGCAGCCATCGAGCTGCCCGTCCTGCAATACCAGTTCCTGCAGCAGCAGGAGATCAGGAACAGAAGTGCCAAGCAGGTGATTGGATGGGCCCGCACGGCTGCCTCCAGCAGTGAGCAGTTCAGCCACTGCTACAGGGAAAGGTGTGCAGCTTCATGATACCCTTCTGCAATTATCCACGGATGCAGGCAGCGGGGATGGAAATGTTCCTTGCAGAAACACTCTGTCTGCATCGCCTTATCTTGTATTTCTACAATTATGGGCAATCAGAAAGCAAAACAGTCGTAGCCACCTGGTTGTAATCTTTTTTTTTCCTCTATAAATGATTAGAATTTAACGCCACATCTTTTTTTCAATTTAATTCCATTATTATTATTACCCAGTTACTTACCCTCGCTTACTGGGTATTAGCTGCTTTCTGCAACGACGTTCAGAACTTTGTCCTGAACAACTTCTGCACTGAACCGCTGTGTTAGACAAAGGCATGAAAACTGCCCAGACAGCAGTGTGGTCACAACCTGCAAAGACCTGTCTTCCACATTTTCAATGCCACCACCAGGATCACCACGGAGACAGGAACAGGACTGAGTTTTAGTACTTCGGTCCTGCAGTGGGATCCACGGAGACATCCACTCATGCACCTTTGAAAATTACAGCATGAAAGAAGCACTGCTCTGACAGTGATTCTAAGCAAATATTTGCACAACCCTGCTGTGCTTCTTGCTAATTTTCATTTATACAATATGGAAAACTGTCTGATTGGTCTCAGGTTGACCCCCAGTGCTCGCAGATGGAAGCGATGGTACTGCACTGTCTTCTGATACCACTCATCTTCTGCCTCTACTTTTGTACACAGTCTCTATCATATATGGCAATAATACATCTGCAGAAGTACAGTACCTGCAAAGTCTCTCTGCAAACATATGCAATTTGTAGCTCTGACAGAGGTCCCGTTACTGAAAACAAAGAGAAGAAGTGTGTGAGTCTACAGCCTGTAGCATGTAAATAACACTGTGAAGCAGCCAAAAAAGCAGTACTGCCATGAAAGTGAAGAGCCTTTTTTACATGGGCGGTATTTTACACTGAGCTGAAAAGAGGGTTCTGTTTGTTTGTTTTACAGAAAGGCCTTCTGCAAGAAAAACAACAGCGCATTAACAGAAGACGACATTCACAATGAGATTCCGTATCTAATTAGCACCATTTCTGGTTGTAAACTTCTTAGAGGTCTTTTTTTCCCAGTGCCTTCAGAAAAAGGAGATCAACTACCACTGCACACCAACACTGAATGGTGCAGGGCTGGCAGGAGGCAACGAAAGGCACAGAGGAGCTCACAACGTACAGCAACTGCAGTTACTGAACAGCTCTCCAGTGGGATAAACCAAGCTCCTGTTACCTAAGTACCAGGAGTGAAAAGGGCAGTGTAATGATTAAAAAACAAAGTGTGTTCTGGCCTAGGATGGCAGGATATTAGCACAGAGCAACTGCTGCCACGTTGAGAAGTGCTCTCTACAAAATCTGTTGGCTGTAGCTAAAAAACAGCATTCATTTCTCAAGAAAGCACACATGCAATGCCAGCCAGCACCAACCATCCTCCAGTAATTTGCTTTTTAATTTTCCTCTTTGCATAAATCATTCCAAGGGTACAAAGGTTAGAACAGGTTCCCAAAGTACCATGGTAGATATCTTGGAGGGATCCCCCACCGCAGTACTCCATGCATATCCACAGCTTTTCACGGCTGTCAAAAGAAAGGGAAAACACAGACATCAGAAGCTGGCTGAGCACACTCATAGTAAAGAACTTCCCCTGACATCCAATTGAAATCTTCCCTCCCTCAACTTCACACCTTTCCCCTTGTCCTGCTGTTATCTCCCCTTTCAAAGAGTTGCCTCCCCTCCTGTTTGTAGGCTCCCTTCAGGTCCTGGAAGGCTGCAATGAGGTCACCCCACAGCCTTCTCTTCCCCAGGCTGAACAAGCCCAGCTCCCTCAGCCTGTCAGTCTATCAAACTGAAAGACCACTGACAAGCTTTTAACTCCTAACTTATCAGATGCTGCTTTAACACTGACCTCCTCACTGCAAGAAAGAAGATGGAGAACAAACACCTGAAGTTTACCTTCTATCAGCAAGAGCACATGAGACAAGCGCACTGACATCACAGTTTCAATCTGAGATTGACATTACCTAATCACATCTAAAAAATCCTACACAGCCTCCACAAGAGCTGCTGGGGATTTCAAAGCCCAGCTGTTCTGTTCCACTGAAGTCCACTTGGGCTGCACAGATTACTTGAAAAAAACGCAGCCCTCCAAGAAATCCAGAGGTGAAGCCTTGTAGAAAAAAGACCAAATGGGCAAAGTGGTGAAATATATTCCCACAGAGCCAGTTGATACGTGGCACTGTTCCACAGAAATGGAAAATATTCCAGCTTGCTGTATAACGTTTAACGCGTGTGCTTGCAGATGCAGCCAGCTGGCATTGCCTTGCTCTCAGTGTGCTGCATCTGCAGCACCACAAGCAGGAGAAATGGGATTACCAGCAGCCCAGAGTCAGAGCTCTCTTGCAGCTCACTGCCTATACTATCCCAGCTCACAACGTTGCCATTAAATACAACACCCCAAAGCAATTCTGCTCCAGATAAGCAGTGAGCTTGTTTTATATTATGAGCGATAGACGTTTAAAATCTGCCCAGCAAAGTGAGTAGGATTGGATATGTTGCAAGAGTCTCCAAGAGAAAAGTTTCTTTCTGTTCCTAGTGATAAAAATATTCCAGCCTTTTGGCCAGCAGAGAAAACAAAGTATTAGTCACTTTTTTATTTTTTGTGTGTTTTTTTAAAGCCAGAAGAGATCTGAATGGAATTCGAGCTAGAGAAGAACACAGAGAGGATACAAGTAACAAACCAGAGGGAGACTGTGGTAGGAAAAACCCAGCAGCAATGCAGGTAATGCAGTGCTGTTTACCTGAGATAGCTCCCAAAATAGGCGACTATGTTGCAATGTTTGCATTCTTTTACCATATATATTTCCTGCTGGATCAACGAAAAGTCGTCCCCTGAAAAACAGGAAACAGTCACCATTAGAGCACACAGAAATGAACTTTGAAAGAGGTCTGAAGGCATGTGTGTAACTCACAACACCAGCCACGGGCTTGGAAACTGCTAAGCCTTCACAAGGGTTTTCTGATACATCAGCCTTTCATTTTCCATTCTTTATGATCTGCTTTGGAATGAATATTTCTCAATGGAGAAAGGCTGTCCTGGGAAGCCGTGCTCCATGGATCAAGGCAGTTCCACAAGCATAGAGTGCTCTGGCAGTTAAGGAGAGGGCCCTGTAGGATGGGAGAGTGATTGAGGCTGTCAACCTAACTGTGCTGCAGCAGCCCGCGTTGCCTGCAGCACAAGGCTCCCGGCCATGGGAGTAAAGACTACATCTGGGTAAGGCCAGAGTCACCTCCTGAAGCCAGGGGAGATCCCAGATCATCAGGTTTGGAAGCACCCCAGGACACCGCTGTCCTTCTTGGCCACCAGGGCACACTGCTGGCTCGTGGTCAACCTGCTGGCCACCAGGATCCCAGGTCCTGCAGAGTTCCCAGCAGCTCAGCCCCAACCTGTACTGATCCACGTGGTTATTCTTCCACAGATGTAGAAATCCAAACCTGCCCCTGTTGAACCTTATCAGGTTTCTCCCCACCCCACACAGCCTTTCCAGGCCTCACAGAATGGCAGCACAGCCTTCCGGTGTGTCAGCCACTCCTCCCAGCTTTGCATCTCCAGCAAACTCACTGAGGGTGCACTCTATCTCTTCCTTAAGGTCACTGATGAAGATGCTGAACGAAACCAGACCCAGCACCAACAACCCCTGCTAGTTACAGCCTCTAACCAGACTCTGTGTCACTGATCACAGCCCTCTGAGCTCAGCCAGACAGCCAGTTCTCAACTCACCTCATTGCCCACTTGTCTATCCCACCCTTCCTAAGCTTTCCAACAAGGAAAGTATGGGATACAGTATCAAAAGCCTTGCTGAAGTCAAGACTGACAGCACCCACTGCTCTCTCTCCATCTACCCAGCCAGTCATGACAGCACAGAAAGCTACCGTGTTGGTCAAGCACGACCTCCCCTTGGTGAATGCACACTGACTACTCCTGATAACCTTCTCTTCCAATTCCTTGGAGATGGCATCCAGGACAAGTTGCTCCACCACCTTCCTTGGGATGGAGGTGAGGGTGACTGGCCTGTACTCTTTGGTCCTCCTCGCCCTTTCTGCAGACTGGAGTGGCACTGGCTTGCCAGCAGCCCTCAGGCACCTCTCCTGTTCTCCACGGCCTTTCAAAGATGATAGAGAGTGGCTGGATGATCACTTCTGCCAGCTCACCATAGGCTCATCATTGAAAACATTTCGTCTCCAAATGCTCTGCAGCAGCATATGGCCTGCACGCCCACTCAGCCGCCACTGACTCACAAGGAGAAGCACAGAGCCCTCGTGGCCCACTCTTGTGGGTGTGTTTGGTGACCAGGACAGCTACACTAGTTACCTGAGCCCACTGGCTGGACGTGCACAGCCTGCCAGGACTGACATGCTGCCCCACAGCACTGCTCATCGCAATGGGAATCTCAGCTCTCATACACACGAAGCTGTTCGCTCACATAATGAAAGAAAATAATGGTGAACCACAAAAGGTAGAGAGGGACACATTTGTACAAACATGCCCAGCAAATCCTCAAGGGCTCCTTGAATATTTGTTAATTATGTGGAGAACGACTTCAGCAGGGAAAGAAAACAATAGCAGAGGAGTTAAAAAAAGGATTCTTGACATTTGAAGCACAAACAGAACTTTTCTTTACGTGATGAGAAAAAGAAAAGGCATCACAAACTGGGCAACTGAATTCCGTACAGACCTCACGCTGTGCTGCTTGCTCCCTGGGTCGCCTTTCAGCTATAGCATGGCTTGAAGTTGAGCACCCTGCATAGAAATGATTGCTATGAACACAGAAACGTTGAGTTTGAAGCAAGTGGATTAATCCCTCCTATGTCTGTGACAAACACCCACAGGGAAATCGGTAGGTATGCACAGACATCTCATGTTGAAACTGAAAAGTTCTCCTAGGAAGTTCAATCTCAGCAAAGAACTCCCAGCCCACACCAAAGCACTGCCTTCCCCTAACACTGCTATTTGTCCACCAGTTCAGAGAATGCCAAATCCTCCAATCAAAGGATCTTTGATAAGCAAGAATCAGCATTTCAGAAGAGCTAAATGCTGTCACGTGAAAATCGGGGTCAAGAAGTGTGCCAACGACCAAAAACAGATCAGTATGCAGCATCCTGAATTGCCCTTCAATATCACATTGATTGGATCATCTACTGCGGTCCTCTGACTACCATCTAATGTTCATGCTAAGAACTGTAACTGGTGGGGAGAAAAACAAAGGAAATATGGTGATTTGGACTAGAAAAAAGACTGCAGCAGATATCAACCTTCGTATACATAAAAGATACTTGGGGGAAAAAAATAGCATCAATCTGTTCTGCTTTTCACAGAACGGCCCGGGCTGGAAGGGACCTCAAGGATCATGAAGCTCCAACCCCCACCACAGGCAGGGCCACCAACCTCCACATGTAATACCAGCCCAGGCTGCCCAGGGCCCCATCCAACCTGGCCTTGAACACCTCCAGGGATGGATGGGGCATCCACAGCCTCTCTGGGCAGCTGTTCAGCACCTCACCACTCTCATAGGAAAGAACTTCCCCCGACATCTAACCTCAATCTTCCCTCCTTCAACTTCACACCATTTCCCCCTGTCCTGCTGTTATCTCCCCTTTCAAAGAGTTGACTCCCCTCCTGTTTGTAGGCTCCCTTTAGGTCCTGGAAGGCTGCAATGAGGTCACCCCGCAGCCTTCTCCTCTCCAGACCAAACAAGCCCAGCTCCCTCAGCCTGTCTTTGTAGGGGAGGTGCTGCAGCCCTCTGACCATCTTTGTGGCCCTCCTCTGGACTCTCTCCAACAGCTCCCTGTCTTTCCTGTATTGGGGGCCCCATACCTGGACACAGTACTGCAGATGGGGCCTTGTGAGGGCAGAGCAGAGAGGGACAACCACCTCCCTGCCCTGCTGCCACCCCTCTGCTGATGGAGCCCAGGAGATTTCTGTGATTGGACAATTACAGATGGGTTTAAATTGCCTTAACCTATAATCAGTGTAAGGATAAAAAGTTTTTCCTACCAAAGGGACAGTGAGACACTGAACTCAGTGCACGGATGGAGATCACACCTATGTGAAGCAACACACAGAAGGTGACCTCTTGATTTGCAATTAATAAATGGACAACCTATGCAAGATATGGGGCAACCTACAAAAAAAGGACTTTAGGATCTGGAAGGAGAGGTCCAGGCTTTATGTGAGCACAGAGCTGACAGAAAAGCAGCAAGCAGATGGAAAGAAGAAGAGACGTAAGCACGAAAAAAGTCTGGCCAAAATATGTCGAAAAAGATCCCTTAAGATCAGACTCAGAGATAGCAGAGAAGATGTACAGCGCTTCAAAGACGACAGGAATGAATTCAAAACAATGGAATTCAGAGTTTCCAGGCAGCTGGAGTATTCATCTTGGCAGGAGATGCTGGAATAGGGCAAAAATTGAATATCCTTGGATAGCATGAAAATAAAGACAACAGCAAGAGCAAGAATTTGTAGAAAATACTTCATCAAGGAGACGGCAAGATAAGAATCCTCAGTTCAAAGGTGATAATATATCCATAGAGAGAGATTTTCATCTGTTTTAGTCATCAGAGATCTCCTGATGCTAAATAACATGGAATTGGAAAAATGTCCTTTCTGTCTACTCACATGTTTGCAATTATGGGTTATGGGGCATGCTGAGCTGAGCGCAGTGTACGGAGCTGCAGTAAATCACACAGGCAGGGCAGTGACTCACCACAGCGTGCTACTATCATGCAATTTTACCTCTCTAACGAGCCATGCAGGACACAATGGAGAGTTACAACGGAATATTCTCCTCTGGCCAGAGCCCTCAGTCCAGGCTATGCTGCTGGGCACAAAGAGCTGCCTGTCCACCGACACAGCTGGTGGGGAGGAGGACTACAGGAACTTGTGGTCGCATCATCCTGTGCAGCTATAGGGTCAGATTTCAGAAGCTAAGCAAGGTAAAGCCTTGTAAATTCATGATAAACCCATATTTAAGTGGAGATAATCGAGAAAACTGATGGCCCATTAACACTTGTGAATTCTCCTATTTGCAAACAGTAGTTCTCACCTATGTGGAGTTGGCATGGTACGGGATGTCCCTTCTGGGCCCACACAGCCACTGTGCAGTGCAGCAAGGACTGCTGGGTCTGGTGCTTATCACACAGCCTTATTCTGAGAGTACCTGACCTTAATGGCTTGCAAGCAAATTCACTCCTGGTCATACTGCCATGTGCTCCACCGACTGCTTGGAGTGGTCCCATCCTGCAGGGTCACTGCTCACACCTCTCCTGGCTCAGCTGAGATTCACTTCACTGTCCAGAAGGCTCCTTGGGGAATAAGCTATTGTTGTATTTGGTTTATTCTGCATTACTTCAGCGCTGCATCATGGGATGATGCTGTGTGGGAACAGTGGGAGGGACGGGCAGGCAGCACCCAGGGATTGCGTGCAACCAGGCGGAGAGAGCTGACAGCATCTGGAGGCACCGACAGTGTCACCAAAGGGTGGGACAGCAGCACTTACTGAGAGGCCAAGTGTTGTGCCAGCCAGGCCTGAGCCACTGCTCCCAGCACATGTGGGCAGACACTGCTGTATGGGGCGCTGATGGCAAACAGTAGGGTCAGGGCACTGACTGTGAGCATGAGCACTGCCACTGCGCCACCCTCCTTGCTTTCTTCACTGCCCTGCAGACCTGCATTGCTGTATGCCAACCCTTTGGAAAAGTGCAAAAAAGATTAAAGTTTTACATCTTTAATAATAGCAATGCTTTAAATGTCACTGCAGCACCTGAGCTGTTTTATCCATACCTCTTTCCTCGGGATTAAAGGAAACCTGCAGTCTGACTGAAAAAATTTCAAATCCCCAAACTTGAAGCTCGGAAACTTGATTCCAAGTAGGACACAACTATTTGGAAACAATGAGTTTCCACCAGCAGATTTCATTGCCAGGCATCTCAGCTGCCATGTGCTAACCGCCAATGGTCCCGGTTATGTCGGCTGATACAAACACTACTGATGGCAATGCCATGCCACAGCACACGGATGTTTGGAGTGACAGCTCTGATTCCACAACCAATTTCCCCCCGGATGTTTTGAGTGCTGCCATCTCACTGTTGCTATTTTTCTTCCATGCATTTTGTCAGATTTAAGTGTACTCACAATTGTGAGCAATCCTTACCAACCTGCCTTCACCCCAAATGGCACACCTTTCATTACCTCCCTAACAACACGTGCAATTTCTCAGCTCCTCTCCTACTCACTAGAGTAGAGTACTCATTAGAGAAGTAATGCCTTCTCTAGCTAAAATGTTGGATATTATGAAACGTTTCTTCTCCAAAAGAGCTGCAATGCATTGGAATGGGCTGCCCAGGGAGGTGATGGAGTCATCATTCCTGCAGGTGTTCAAGAGCCATGGCGATGTGGCATTGAGGGATGGGCAGTGATGGGTTTATGCAGATGGGGTGGGTTGGACTTGGTAGTCTTAGAGGTCTTTTCCAACCTTAACGATTCTGTGACTCTGATCCTCCTGCTGGCCTTCCTCATCCAAGTAATTATTTCTGTGAACGAAAGCTTACACTGCATGGGAACACGAGCTCACCCTCTCTGGATACATGTATTTCTGAAGGTAGAATAGCAGATTACAAATAAACACACAAAGCAAAATTAGGCCAGATTTCAAGAAGTTCCAAATAATTAAAATGCTGGGCACTCTATATTAAAAGACCACACTGTCTCTATTCTGCTTTGTGTATGTTCCAGAGCAGCTGTGCAGCTCAGCAGCAGCACCCAGCAGTGCGTGGTACAGCACAGGCAGTGATGCTCAGCACTGAGCAGCTCTTGCACACTGGGAGATGCAGGCGTTCAGCTCAGGCAGATGCAGCCAGCAAAGGAACACCAGAATGGGAATCGAGGGCTGCTGGCAGTTTGTGACCCAGTCACACCGGACACGATCCCGGACCCAACCAGTGAAGGTGGAAGAAATAACCAGAAGTTATTTTTGTATTTCTTCAAGCCCTGGAGCTTTCAACAACTGTTAACACCCACAGGCTTACTCAAACAAGCCTCAGGCTTGTTCTTCTCCACAGCTCACCGCATCTTTAGGGAACTTATTACATAAATTACATTGCAGCATTTCTCTTCTGCCCCAAAGGGCCTTGGAGCAACACCTGTGCTGCAAGCATCTCGAGAGGACAAAGCACAGCTCACTCCTGGCTCAGCCCTAAGGGCTGCACTCGAATGTGCAGTACAAACACCCACATCTGGACCACGGGATGCAAACCAACCGTAACCAAGCAGAGCTGGCTGCGGGTGTACTGAGCACAGCACTACGCAGCGCCGGGGGATTGTCTTCCCATGTACAAATAGCCTTGCATGGTTCCAGGTTCAGATTAAGATCCAGCCTGAAACACATAACCAGCTACTTCTGGCCCTTAGGAGGATCTCACATGGAAAACAAATGCTGAACCAGATGAAAACCACTAACAAGATGTTCTGTAATTGTGCACGACAGATTACCGCCAGCCCTCAAAGTGTCAAAGGTTTCTGAGGTCACTGTTTATCATCACAACTGTATTTACACCAGACGTCCACTCAATTTAAAGCATTTTATGACATTTTCCCAGGGAGAACATTCTGTGGAGTAAAGCTACCCTGGCAAACAGTTATCTCTGTGTTGACTCCACTCTCGACTCATCTGCTAAACCCATAGAAGGAAGTGGCTTTAGTGTTTCAGATGGTTTTGGCTTTTACGCTGCTGAGTACAGTTGGATTAGTTTCTGAAATAGAATTGGCTCCCAAATTATTTGAAGCATTTCTACTCGGTGGATGCTGGGAAATGTCATTAGCGTGCCATAATACTTTTGCCTAATGCTCTCCAAAGTCTATGCCAAAAAAGTGAAAAACACTGTCTATTTTGATTCTAACAGCACAGCTCAAGTAACTGAACTGGTAGCAGAATCAGTTACTGCCCAAAAACTCGAATAAACTCACGATAGTAACCCTGGAAGGGGAGCTTATTTCTTTTGTCTAGAGAACAAAGGAAGGTGATAGCAGATGAAATAAAATACGTAGTCACGCTGGGGTCTCAAATCTAAGATGGAGTCTACCAACTCGTTACCTGCAGCAGATGAGGGATTAACAAGGAAAGGACACAGTCTGTTCCTACTTTATATCTCAGTGGCTTTGCCAGGCCTTCCAGAACGCTGCCATCTTACTGCGTTCTGCTTCCTGCAGCTTTAATTCATCTCATTTCCCACCTCCTGCAGGGCACTCCTTGTTCCAGAGGCTTTTGCCTTCTGATTCCAACTGCCCCCCGTCCATGTGTTAAACTAGCGTTGAGTTTGGAGCTTGTGTTTTTCCATCTGAATTCCCACCTATGAAGCCACCTACTCCTCCCCTGCTGAAGATGCTGTAGATAACTCAAGGGGAGCCACAGCCATGCCGAAAAGGACCTGTACCTGGGGGTACTGCTGGATGGGAAGCTGGACGTGAGCCAGCAATGAGCCCAGAAAGCCAACTGTATCCTGGGCTGCATCCAAAGCCCATCAGGGCAAACGAGGGGATCCTGCCCCTCTACTCTATGCTGACACCTCACCTGGAGCACTGCGTCCAGATGGGGAGTCCTCAGTACAGGAGAGGCATGGAGCTGTTGGAGTGTGTCCAGAGGAGGGCCACAAAAATGGCCCCAGGCATGGAACACCTCTCCTACAGAACAGGCTGAGAGCTGGGGCTGTGCAGCATGGAGAAGCAAAGGCTGTGAGGCGATGTGATATCTAAAGGGGAGCTACAGGAGAGAAGGGGACAGACTCTTTAGCAGGGTCTGTGGTGACAGAACAAGGGGAAAGGGTTCCGAGCTCAAAGAGGGAAAATTCAGGTTGGATATAAGGAAAAAGTGTTTTGTAGTGAGGGTGGTAAGGCACTGAACAGGCTGTTCAGTGATGTGGTTGATGCCCCATCCCTGGAAACTTTCAAAGCAAGGCTGGATTGGGCCCTGGGCAACCTGATCTAGCTGCTGTGTCCCTGTGCATTGCAGGGGAGTTGGACTAGATGGCCCTCAGAGGTCCCTTCCAACTCTAAGGATTCTATGATTCTATTTATCTGGAGACAGACGTATGAAATTCATGAGCAGTTGTGCCATGTGTTCTGGCAGGATCTCTGATGACAGTAGAGGGGTGACCTCCCTGGGGGAGCCCCGCATGTGCAACACCTGGCAATGACTCAATCCAAGACCTGATAGTGCTCTGCAATCACAGCCCAAAAACTCTAGTCCAAACTTAAAATGAGCCTGAACACTGGCAACAAGGAGCAGCTGGTCTTTATTTTAATCTGGAAGGCTTTGAACAGCCATGTCCTCCTGTCCAGCAAAGACAGCAAGCTGCTACCACGGAGCTACAGAGGCAACAGACATCCCAGAGTGCTGAACATAAATAAATAAATGCTGTGAAACCTCCTCAGGAACAAAACAACCCCCTGAAGAGATCTCTGCCAAGAGGCTGTGGGTGTCCATGCTTTGGATGGAGAGCAGGCTAGCACTGTTTTAAAGGGTATTTGAAAACACAAAGCAAAACGAAAACAACCCTAGAAGAAATCATTTCCCCAGGGCAAGTTGGACTAAAACACAGTGAAACCTATAAAGATGTGGTCATTGATGCTAATTAGAATGGGGCTCTTAGTAGTGATAATTTGTGGCCAGAAACTCCTGTTGTTCATTGTAGCACAACACTCTGAGGCAGGGATTACTCAGCCTTCAAAGGATCCTGCTCCTTCTCCAGCTCCAACAGCCTCACAGGTCCTCTGCCTTCAGCCTTCACACACATCAGCTTGGCTGAGGGTTGAGGCAGATCACGGAACCAAGCAGAATTACAAACCAGCACTGCACTGAGTCCAACACGGGGCCTTCAGCCTGATGTCCTGCTTCCAGCCAAGGATGCCAAGGAAGCACTGACAAATTTGGACCACACAGAGATGTTTGCCCATCTCTCCTGACCTCCAGAGTTATGGCTCAGAAAAATCTCTCAGTCAGAGATGGCATCTTTATATTCAATAGCCTTTCGTGTATTTTGCTCTCATATGAATTTGTGCAGCTGTTTTTCACACCTAGGTAAGCACATCTGAATACAATGAGGAGTTTCAGAGACGTGCAGAGTAAACCACACTTCCTTGTTGCTTGCAGCCTGCCATTTCTTGCTGCCACCAGCTCTGGTCTGGTGTCACTGATATGCACACACCAGTGCAAGGGACATGGCTGCATGGGGACACGATGAAGCAAGTAGGGCCAAGACAACCATCCTGAGCCATTGAACATACTGCCTTTCATAGAATCACAGAATCACTGAATGACCTGGGTTGCAAAGGTCATCCAGTTCCAATTGCATTGTCATCCATTGCTCATCCAGTTCCAACCCCCTGCTGTGTGCAGGGTCGCCAACCAGCAGCCCAGGCTGCCCAGAGCCACATCCAGCCCGGCCTTGAATGCCTGCAGGGATGGGGCATCCACAGCCTCCTTGGGCAACCTGTTCAGTGCGTCACCACCCTCTGGGGGAAAAACTTCCTCCTCATATCCAACCTAAACCTCGCGTCTCACTTTAAAGCTTTTCTGCCTTTCAGATCTGGAAAGCAATCTCCAAACAAACACCCCTGCTGGGTATAGCACCAAATAATCACAGAAAACGGACAGCTCCGCTCCATTGGGCTGCCACCTAATGAGATCAAACAGCTGAGAGGACCTGAAACAGCTGAAGGAGCCAATGAGTCACAGAGGTGACATGAGTGGCAGCTGAGGCCACATCTGAGGTTTTGCCCACGGACCACCACTGTTGAGGTCACACCGCCATGAATTCTGCTGTGGGTAAGTGGGTTCAGAAATGTAGGACATCTATGCAATAGGGACTGAGCCACAGCCATCGACATCTGCACCACGCTGAGTGCATGATGCTGAGCTTGGGGAAGGCCTCACCAACTTGTGCAGATGAGAGGTGCAATGGAGGTGGCAGTGTCCCAGGGTCACTTTGTCACCAACGAGGCCTGGCGGCTCTCTGCTTGTTTACTCTGCTGGCACACGTCAATGGAAACTTCAAAAAGGAGAACAAGAAAGGCTGAAGAATCAAGCTGAGCCTTTCTTCCCATCTCTTCACTAGAATTTTTCAAATTCTTCCAGTTGGAAAAAGAAGTTCAGATTTCAGGAACTTTTAACTGTTTAAAAAACAACCAAACCAAACCGAAACCAAACAAAACCAACTTGGAAATGAGCAGCTCAGCTCACGGGAAATCTTACATCATTCAGACCAGAGGATCTTAGATGTGGGAAACCCCAAATTCTTCTGCCTGCAATCATTTTACCAGAGAGACCAACTATCACCCTAACAGCAAGGCAAAGGAGGCACTCTCACGGGATGTCTAAATCAATTCACATTTCTTTTACACAAAAAGCAAAACATACGCTGGACTTTCAGCAGGAATCAACAAAATCACCTTGGAACACCTTACAGATCAGTAGGGAATGCAAGGAGAGAGAACTCAATTGCATGTCTTCGTTGTCAGTAAGGCAAAGATGGGTCTGAATTTGTCCCCTGTGCCCCTAACCACACGATGTGTGAGGACTCATGCAGCTTTCAGTGCAAATGGCACTTCAGTCTTCCTAATAATCTAGTGTGAGAGGGAGAAAATGAGGAGCGTGGTAAAGCCACCATAGCACTCCAGTATAGACATGTTTCTAACTCATTTTTATTTCGGTGAAAGCTGCTCTGACGAGTTAACTCAAACTCATGCACAGGTGCCTGACCATTCAAAAATGACTGAGACATTAAACAACAACAAAAAAACAACCAACCATCCAAACAAACAAAACCAACAAACCCACATCCGAGTACCTCAGGGGTTCCATGCAGGACTGTTACCTTTAAGAAACATTAGTGAATTTTCAGAAGGCTAAAAACAAGCAACAAAACAAACAACACAGATGCAAAACCTTGTTGCTCCTTTCTTGAGCTCCTTCAGCTCATTTCTCTAAGAGGTGCTCCAGCCCTCTGAACATCCTCATGGCCTCCTCTGCACCCACTCCCAACAGCTGCACATCTTTTTTGCTGGGGGCCGTGGGCCTGCACGTGGTGCTCCAGATCCATCATTACTCAAGGACAATAGGCGTGTTAGAAAATTTCAGTCCCTTGGACAATACTGAACTTTTATGAAAAACGAACACACTGATTTAAAAACAGTTTTCCCTGAAACTTTATTGCTAAAATAAAAATTTAGAAACATCTGGTTTCTAGGATCGACAATCTGATTACTATATATAGTCATGGTCACAGAGTCCTCAATGGAAGATGTACTGGTGCTCAAGCTGGTCAGAACTCTTGGGTTGGCACACCAGATTTGAAAAGGTCTCCTAGCCTGGATTTGATAGAAAGCTGGAGAAACTATAAAATACAACACCAGAAGACTCTTTGTGTTTATGTATCCATGTCTCTCTACCCAAATGAGTGAACAGAACCAAATAACCACTAACAAACAGGACAGTGCATCTCCTTGAGCAAGAAAGAGGAATATACACACACAAGATCCTCATCAAAATGACAGTTTTTAACCTGTCCAGTCAAGAAAAGATGTTGGGTGTGCAGGGAGTGGAGATGTTTCAGAGCTGGTCTTCAAAACCTTGAATGCCCAAAGAGAGGCTGGGAGGGACTCTGGTGGCCTCCAGTACAACCTCTTGCTCCAAGTAGGGCCAACTGCAGTCTGGTCACGTTGCCCAGGGCCTTGTTCCAGTCAACTCCCAAGAGTCCTCCGGGATGCAGATCTCACCATCACTTCCTCAGCATTCTCCTTATGAAGAGTTTTTCCCATTTCCAACCAGAATCTCTCTTGCCACAGCCTGTGCCTACTGGTTCCCAACCCTTTGCTGGGCTCCCCACTCTGCACATCTGCAGTGGAAGATGGTGTTCAGATCCCTCTTCAACCTTCTTGCCTCCAGAACAAAAAGCTCAGTTCCGCCAGCCTTCCCTGTGTTATGTGTCCTTCCAGATTTTCCTCTGCTTTTCCTACCTAAAAAGTCTGTGTTAATTCCCTGTAGCACTCCAGTCACAGAAGTAAACCCACCACATCTCTACAAACCCTACCGCTTCCTAGCTTTGTGACCATACATAAACTTCCAGTGTCCCTTAATCTCTCCACAGACTACAAGCGACACTAACTGAGCACTGGGAAAGCCCACATGCACAAAGGCCTCATCCCCTGTTCCAAAGAGCCAGGACCCCAAACACCTAGAGCACAGGAGTTCAGGCAAGGACTGGCTGTGGAGACACAGAAGAGGGATACTCTAAAGAGGGATTTGAAAGGTATTCCAGAAGGCACTAATCTTCCCAACACACCTTTGGTGAGCACTGGCACCATTGCTTGGTTCCCTCCCCATTTTGATTCACACAGCTCCCCACTCTTTCACAATCTACCATCTGTCCTGAATCTACTGCAACATGCTGCAACTGCAACATTTCTTTATGAAGCAACAGATAAGGCAGATAAGAATCAACAAGGAAATTGTGAGCAGGATACAGCCAAAAGCAATGGTACATCCTGTAGAGCTTCCTGTCATCTAACCACTGAAACAGTAAAAAACAAAAACAAAAACAAACAAACAAAAAAAAACTTCTTTTGTCTGGAGCTTTGCAGCCATGAAAACCAACATGTGTAAAAAACTGAAACTGCAATTCAAAAACATAGAAAAGAATGCAAAACTTACCAGGCTCTAACTTGATTATTTTTACAGCAGCCAGTTCTCCAGTATGAAGATTTCTAGCCTGAAATAAGAGAGTTAAGACACATTCAATTATACTGCAATGGCATCTCAGAGAGTCTTACAAGATACGAGAAGATATGCTGGGATGTAACGTGTTACATATACTGCACAATGCAATTAGCTGTGAGCAACCTGGGTGAGGATTATCTGGTCTTGGTATTAGCACTGCAACAACCTAGTTGGAGATCTGAAGTGCTATCAGCAGTTCCTTCCAGAGCTTCAAAAGCAACCAGCTTTTCATCAGCAAATGAGAGCTGATGCCTTCAAAACACCACTGTAAGGGCTATTAAAGCTGAGAAGTGCCTGCAGCCCATGCAGACTGGAGTGATGCAAAAGTCTGTGCTGCACTATGGGCTGCCAGAGCATGCTGAACTCAATCCACCCACCTCGTGGTGTGAAAGCTCTGTGTGCTCTAGAAGTGGAACTGATAGGTAGAAGAGAGAAACTCTGCAGATGCGGCATATTTCATGGGAACAAATGGACTCAAACTCCTTCCAGCAGACCCTGGCTGACTGGTGTGGTCCCCACACTTCTCCAGATGAAGGGGAATGGAGCTCCAATCCACCCTTCCCACCATACCTGGAGGGGGCACTCCTGTAAACCTCCCCCTGAGAACCCAGTGCTGGAAGACAGTGTTACAGGAGCCTTAGATCTGGAAAGTTTTACGAGGGGATTTCGTTAACGCTGTTAGCTCTGGTAAAATGAGCTCTAAATCACTCAGGAACCATCACCAGAGCTAAGCCATATTGTTTCTGACGCACAACCTAATCCAATTGGGGACTGTGGCGTTCCCTTTTTGCCGAGCATCCAGAAATTAATGCCTTTTGACTCTTTGTGAGAAGTTCAGCATCTTCTGAACACATAAAATGCGGTGAAAGGGTAGACTGTAGAAAATCTGAGGGAAACTGGGCCAGGTGGAATTGGTTGGTAAGTATTTAGGATAACGATGCAAAGGAAATGTGCCCAAGGGCTGAGCTGGAGAAAGCCACTGCAGAACACAACGTTCTTCTCTTGCTGATGGACAAGAAGCCTTCATTTAGCAACAGGTAGAGCAAGGACTTGAAATACGAATCCCTCAATTGTGTCAACGCTTAGTCAAGCTTCCAAATCAACCTTTCCTACCATTGGGAAAAAAAAGCAAGCAATAATTGGCCCATTCAAAGTCCCATAGCATTCAGGTAAGTGCCATCTGTCAGCACGCAGGGTAGGAACACTGGCAAGTATGACTCAACTGAAAACAAAGCAAACCTGAACAACCGTGCAACAGAACCAAAGAATTTACACAAATCACTGAACAGAGCGATGGCTGCCTGCTAACCACAAAGGAAGCCTTCACCACTTCTTTAAGTACCTTCCTACCAGAAATGCTCAGCAGACCACAGCAAAATCATCTGCATTCATCAACATCCCGATGAAGCACGTCAGGGACCTTTTTGGTACTGTTACAGCAAACTGTTATAAAACACAGAGGTGCCTGCAAGAGAACAAGAATGTGCTGCCTGCCACTGAAGTCAGGGAACCTCAACTATCCATCCCTCTATCCAAAACCAGCCAAGCTGTCCAGATAAAGGAGACCAGACTGCACTGCGTACAGAAGATCACCTTCATCTCTGAAATGCAAAAAAGACTGTATTCTTTCCTGATATCCCCATCACTGTTCCCATTATGTCAAAGCCTGAAAGAATAGCTGCAGACTGCCAAAGGTCCTTGGTACACACTGCTTGGCTGGGGTGCAGAGGTCCAGGCCGGAGCTCAGTGCATTGCTGGCTCTCAGCTCCCACACGGCACAGGCCGCACAGCTTCACCCAAGAACATCCTGCTGCTACCCAGCATTACCATCACGTTTTTGGCACAGCACCAACATGGACCCTTTTGGTTTTCAGCCATCAACCTTTGCCTGCTGGCATGGAAAGCTTTTCACCAGGTCGGTATTTATGGACTGAACATGTTGAGTTGTCAGTACCAGTCACCCTAAAACAGGTTTCCTGGTCCTACAATTTCATCTTCCAACTCAACACTTTTCTTGAATTGACACCAGGACCACACAGACTATTTAAACCCTATCATGCCAGCACCAAAGGCAAAAATACTAAGCATTCCCTCAAGCTCAGCATCACAGAATCCCAGTGTGGCTATGACTGGAGGTTCTGCTGGGTCCCTCTGGTCCCACTCTGTCCCAGCAGTGACACCCAGAGCCGGTGCCCAGAGCACCTGGGGCTTTTGGAGGTCCCCAAGGAGGAGACCCCACAGCCTCTCTGGTCTCTGCATCAGCGTTCTGTCACCTGCCCAGCACAGAAATGCTGATGGTCAGAGAAAGTCTCCTGTGCTCCCGTTTGTACCACCCCTTGTCCTGGCTCCATCCTCTCTGCACCCCCATTCAGGTATTTATGGACACGGAGGGGACCCCCTCCTCAGCTCCAGGCTGAGCAGCCCCAGCTCTCAGCCCCTTGTCACAGCAGGGTTGTTTCAGGCCCTGCAGCACCTCGCTGGCCTATGCTGGGCTCTCTCCACTATGCCCAGGCCTCTCCTCTACTGCGGGCCCAGAACTGGGCCCAGCACCCCACATGTGGCCTCACCAGCACTGAGCAGGGGGAAGGATCCCCTCCCTTGACCTGCTGACAATGCTTTGCCTAAGGCAGCCCAGGACACCATCAGCCCTCTTAGCAACAAGGGCCCATTGCTGATACCCTTGGTGGGCTGCTCACAGGTACTAGAACTGCATCACATCTGTCTGGAAGGTCACATTGCAGGCATTCAGCAAGCTTCCCAGGAGAGCCTCCCACCCCTAAGTGCAACTATCAGCTTTTATCCCTCCCTCAACTGCACACACTTTACATACATACCTACATCTCTGTTGCCACCTCTTGCTTTTTCAGCCTTTCTCCTCCTTAATTTTCTGTCAGCTGAAAACTCCATCAATAATAAATGGCGGTTATCTCACATATCATGAAGAACAAAAGATGGTGAAGGCTAAAAACAGTTTCCCTGTGGTACACCGTTTGCATTGCTGTGAAATGTTGAAAAGGACGGTGCAGTACTGAGGGAGTCAATCTTTGTGAACCAACCCTGACGTTTGACCAAACATGAAATCTGACAAAACTCACCCATTTCCTGCAATATGGAATGCAGCCTCCTGACAGCCAGTTCTGATACCGCAGGCTAAGAGACCACAGCCTGGCCCTGGCCCAGCTCCCTCCTGTGCTGGAGCCCACATCCCCGTCAGCTCCCCGCCGCGCTTCCCACGCTGCAGAAGCACAGCCCGACTTCCCCGACAGCTTGCAGAAGGAAGCCAGAGCCTCTGCTGCCTGCTAGCACTGATCTTGTTCTATTTCGTGAGACTCAAAACTCAAAATTATGCTCTACATTGCTTAGAGTGAAAATTAAAACTATGGGATTTTGGCAGAACGATTGCAAAGTTACAGCAGGAAGTTTGACTGACACAAAAACTGCTCAAGAAGGAGGGTATGTTTGAATGGGGTGAGCCATAGAATTAACCTTTGAATCACAGAACTAAGGTTGGCTTTATTTAGCTCTACATCATATACAGCACGTATGTACTGAAAGAAGGGTTGGGTGGTCATTTGGTCACCCCCTCTCCTGGCTATGGGAGAAGTGACAGCACCCCAATGAGCACAGCTCTTCCAGAGTATTTTACCAGCTACACGCTGACCCTACAGAACAAGAGAGCCTGTGTTCAAACTAAAAGACAAGGACTGCTTTTTTTCTTTTTTTTTTCCCCAATGTCCCATTATAGGACAAACCCAGGCACAGCACAAGCATTGTGTCCCAATGGCAAACTCAAAAAGAAGAGATGCAGTACTGGGAGGGCTGGGGGTTTGGGCAGACAACAGGAGGAGAACTGCTTTATGTGCACACCTCAAGTTCAACTTTGTGTGCACAGCCTCCTTTAAGGAATCACAGTATTGCTCAGGTTGGAAAAGACCTTAAAGACCATCAAGTCCAACCACAACCTAACCATATCGCCCTACTGCTCCCCTTGTCCAGCTGCCTTCTTATTCAACACTGAGGAAGAGAAGGGCAAGATTTGGACAGCAATACCACAACTTCCAAGTCGTGTCTTCAATTTCCACAGTGAAATATCCCCCTCATTCCTATGTCCGTGTCTCATCTCCAGCCTTGGATCAACCGTCCAGTTCACCAGCAGATTCGTTTGTTCAACTGAGGCTTCATTTAATCTAATCAGAACTGCAGTTCCTGTGGCAACGCTTCCACACACCCCCACGTTATTCATTCCTTGCCAAGCTTCACTCATCAGTGACCACGATGCTTCGCTGTCTCTGCTGCTGCTTGGTTCTTCTCAGCAGCCACAAGCACCTCCCAAAGGTCCCTTGACTTCCAGCCACTAAAATGGAGGTTTAATCATCTGCCTTCTAGTTTCTGACTCTGTGTAACTCCTAACTTGCTCTACCCTGTTCTGAAATTCCCAGCACAGACGATGAGAACAGCTTCCTTTCTAAAACTGTGTAACTCCAGAGCTCCTCACAAAACCTTTAAAAGCAAAATGAAGTTAAACCCTGCTGTGCGAGTCTGGAATTGCTATCCTTCACAAAAGAAGGACGCTGAAACCTTTTGTAGTGTCACACCTTAGCAAAGCACATTTGTAGAAGAAATCAAACTCTCTGAAAGCTGTAAGAAAACAACCCTTGAACGTCTGCAGCTAAAGGTTAACATGGGCACACAGACCAGTCATGGCAGCTCATGGCTGTGCAGAAAACAAGTGGCTCCCAATCCCCCCACATAAGCCCTGGCCTTGGGCTCAGGACAGTGCAAAAGCCAAAGGGTCACCTCCTCGGCCTCCAGGCTGACTGCAGAGCTCTGCCTGCTCTCCAGCCTAAACCAGAAGGTCCTGCTACAGCTTTCCAGTCTCTGATGGAACTGAGCACATTCCAGCCCGTCCCAGCACCCACCATCGTGCCCTACAAGCACGCTCTGCCCACCTTTCCAGAGGTGGTATATAACTCTCCTATACTCCCCACGTTCCCCTGTACCTACCTCCTACCTGGGAGCACATACCAAACTCACTTAGAGGTGACTACTGGACAATCCTGTGTGTGTTTTTGTTTGTTTGATATAAAATAAACACACCCGACCCCACCATATAAATAAATCCTACATCCCAAGCAAACCCACGCAGAGCGCTGGGCTGAATGAAGGCCCTTCTGCTCAGCACTGAGAGCACCTCCACAGCAGACACCAAACACTTTCCCCTTCATGCAGTTAGCTCTGCAGGAACCTCAGAAGGAATGTGATAGGATAGCTTTAAGGAATGGAGCGAAAGTGGGATGAGTCTACTAAATACTAAAGCAAATCTTACTGGGTGGGTTCAGATTTGTGCCAGACAGAACAACCACACTTCCCACCCCGAGTCCCTGCACTGCTCCATTAATCTCTTCAGGTGTGCCAAGGCAGCTCACCTGTAAAGCAGATGTCAGTCTAATCTGAGCTGTTACAAAACAGTACCTAAGAGCACCTTCTTATTTTCAGAGCTCCTTCTCTTCTAGGAGGCAGAAACAGCCAAAAGGCAATTGTTCACTCTGCAATTTTCCAGCTGGATCTTTAATGGAGAGTGGTACCAGGCTCTTTTATGGGGAGAAGGCACAGAGGCTCTCAGAAGCCACTTCCCTAACAGAGACTTTACAGATTCAGCACCCTGAAAGAGAACCATCTCTCACAGCCATCACCACAGCGCTTTCCAGAATAAACTAAGAATAAAGATTCACATGCTAATTGTACTTGTGTCACTGAGTGTCACTGCAGCAGCACTACCAGCACAGCCATCGCCATTTCTTCTCCCAGAGAACGGTCAGGCACTGCAATGGGCTGCCCAGGAAGGTGGTGGGCTCACCATCCCTGGAGGTGTTCAAGATACATTTTGATGTTGTACTGAGGGACATGGTTTGATAGGACATGGGGGAATGGTTTTAAACTGAGACAGGGGAGGTTTAGGTTGGAGATGAGGAGGAAGTTTTTCCCCCAGAGGGTGGTGACGCACTGAACAGGTTGCCCAAGGAGGCTGTGGATGCCCCATCCCTGCAGGCATTCAAGGCCAGGCTGGATGTGGCTCTGGGTAGCCTGGGCTGCTGGTTGGCGACCCTGCACATAGCAGGGGGCTGGAATGGGATGAGCACTGTGCTCCTTTGCAACCCAGGCCATTCTAGGATTCTGTGATTCTATGGTTTGATGGGGAACTGTTGGTGATAGGTGGTCGGTTTGACCGGATGATCTTGGAGGTCTTTTTCAGCCTTGGTGACTCTATGGTCCTGTGACTTCAGATACTTTCCTACTGAAGGCCAATCAAGCAACAAGGGATTAGAAGCTCATTAACGACATCAGGCCAACTTCTTTTATTCCTGCACAGAAAACAGGCCCAGGATGTATACCAGCAAACTGCCTTTCCAGCTCTGCCACAGACCTCAGCAGCCACAAAACATTCAATTCTCATTCCTACCAATCACTGCTGAAGGACAAAGACCTATGGCAATGTGGGTAACAACAGCACCAAAGCAAAGCTCGGTGCACATCTTAGCAGCATTCAGAAGGAAAAAATAACGCCACCAAAAAGCAGCCCTATGCTTCCAAGTTGGTTATTCTCCTTGTGATCCTCCTATGAAATTTTCTTGGCAGACCATTGTTTGCAAATATTTGGCACAATCCTTCCAAAATTGAAAAGCTAAAGCTAGAAATAGACCCTGACCACAAAAGTGCTATTTAGCAACTAATGCAGCACAAGAGATAGAAAACAAATACCACGTGAGAGGGGAGAAAAAGAGGGAAAAAAAGGCAAATTTTGATGCTGTTGGAGCAAAAGCAAAATAACAAACACAACTTCTCAAGTCACAACAGTGTGAGTAAGATTGTTTTGGGAAGCTCATAGAAATAGCTTACCCTCCTGCAGAACAACAGACATTGGTGAGCACGTAAGGTGACACAAACCAAAGCGTGCCCATGAAGCTATGGATATACTTAGAACTGTGCAGACATGGCTAACAGCTTCAATGGCTGGGGTGTAAGTAGGGGGAAATTAGGAATAAATAAATAATAAATAAAGATATCTTCAGACATATCATTAAAGTACACACCGAGATGGAAGTTAAAAGGGTTTCTGACATAAAAGGGTTATAAAGGGGTTGAAAGCACATATCAAGACACAGGAAAAAAAATTCCCTCCAATTTTACGGATTATAAATTCAAGTAACATTAAAAGACTGCACATTTTATAGCTGCAAGGGCATTTCTTTACTCCTTAGAGATGAAAGAACTCAGGATGTGTAATCCAAAATATGCAAAGGAGAGCAAGAGAGGAATCAGAGAGCTGTACTGATGGAGCTCGCAGCCTCTCAGCATCCCCACCAAGCCAAGGCAGCACCATTAACCCCACTTCATACATTAGAAACACACTAATATCATACATTAGATAGACACCAATATCATTTGTTTCAGCAAAGCTCTGAGAAATGTCCAAACTTGCCCATAGCAAGGACAGAACTGCCAAGCACTACTCAAGAAATCAATGATTCTGGTCCAAAGCTCTTGACCGTGCATTCCCATCACAAAAATAAACCAACAAAACCCAAACATCTGCTTTCTAGACTAGGAGGAAAGCATGGTTTTGAAGGGGAAAGCAATCTGTAAGCCACTCTGTTCTTCTGCAGGATCAAGCCTTCTGAAGCACGGGCACAAATCCTCATTGATTCCTTTTCTTTATTGTCATTTATCTGACTCAACATAGAGCAATGCAGGCGAAAGACACAGATTTCAGCAGCAAAATCGAATGCCAGCATTGTTCTTCTGTGAGTGCCTCCTTAAATTTCAGTTCCTCAAAGATACACCAACAGTGAGAGAACCAGGAGGAACCACACGAAGTTGGCTGCATGAAGCAGACAGATCTGAGTGCTTTGTTTGGTGCTGTCACTAAATAAAACAGTGACCAGAATGGATGGAATGAATAAAAAAGAAGCCACATAAAGCAAAGAAAATAAAAGAAAACAAGGTAAAAGAAAGGTTAAGTCCAAGAGATGTCTTGTACTTGCATTGAGTGCAGAGAGGAAATACGATCTGGAATAAAGTGGAAGTGTATCTTCCTGGATTTCACAGCTACCTTATCCCTTCACACCTTACTTTAGCCCAAAATGAAGGTTTGGGTGTTTGTTTGGGTATTTTTTTTTTCATTTTTCAAGTTTTAAATTGCTTCCTTGACTTGGACTCATCCACTCATGCAAATGAAGCAACCAGAAAAGAAGAAACGAGCATTTTTGACAGCTAATTCTACAGCTGTCTAACTCTAGTTTCACTTCAGCAGCCCTGTTCCAACCCCCCAGGCCACTGACCTCCCCAGCTCACTTGCTCTTTAAAACATGGACAGGAAATAATGTACACACTATGGAAGTTACAATATTACAATAAATTAGGCCTTATGATTTAATTTGCATTTTAAAGAAGGAATTTGCTTCCCCAATTTTAATGCAGTTGAAAACATTTTCCATCTCGTTATCCCTCTTTGTTTCATTACGTATGCAAAGTTCCCCCTTGGCATGAAGTTCCCAGGATATCCCCAGTTGGAAGAGACACACAAGGATCAGCCCAGCTCCTGACCTACTGTATCTCAGCACTAACTCAGCTGCCACACGCATGCATCCCCAGCACCCTTCTTGTCCTAAGAACACTCTGGTGGAGGGCTGACGATCTGCATGCCTGCTCAAGGGATGGAACAAGATAAGATCCCCATGAAGCTAGAACAAGAAGATCCAAAAAGCAGACCTGTAAATCAAAACAGATCCCAGCCACGTCCTTAAACAGAAAGCCAAAGTTGTCACATGTAATATCACACTTGCTATAAGGTATCCTGAAGACATGATGTACCCTGCAAGTGTATTCCACCTGCAGGAAGCTTAAGATATCCAAACTGCCCTTCTCTGCACAAAGCCACAGGAGACTGAACTCACAGTCAAAGGGCAACCACGCAGGGATCACATGCAAATTCCACTTTGGGCTGCCCTCAGCCAAGGAAAATGATGCGCACGGGTGAAGTAATGAAATCAGAAACCATGAGAGAGTAGGAGGGCCAAAGCCGTCACGTCAAGATGAACTCAGAGCCCACTGAGACTGCACTGCATCGGAGCTGTCGAGGACACAGCTGGCCCCACACCTTCCCCATGGCAAACCCAGCGCCTGGCTGACACGCAGCATTCCCCGCTGGCTGCCGGAAGCACTGAGGCTCCTAGAAATAGAGGCAGCAGCTGCTTCAACTCCCTCCCAAGTTCATCACTTCGTCGTTTCATGGAGGAAAGCCACAGCCCGCTGCTCTCCTCCTCCCAGACTCGTCCCCCAGAAGTGACCTTTGCTGCTCAACCCGGCACAGCCCATCTCAGGACATCCCGGTCCATGAGCTAGACAAATCTCAGCATCTGCAGAATAAGAGACAAAATCTCTGTTTCTGTACCCTAAAAAGGCAATCAGTTGTGGCTGCTGAAGTGACAGCAGATGATGAAGCTCAAACCTCCCTCTCCATCCTCAGAGCTCTGCCCCCAGTTTGGCACTGGGAGGAAATGTGAAACCAGGATCTGCCGACAAGAAATGTTTGGCAAAGTTTTAAAGGCATTATGCTAATGAAAGTGCTACTCAATTGCTCCTACAGTGATTTATGTCTCTTCACAATTATCCAAGCAGTCGACTGTCACAACTCAAACAGTGCTTTGAATTTTAACACTGATGTGCCTGAACCTCTGATTTGCCTTCCTCCTGCACTTCACCAAGGCCAGGCTGGATGTGGCTCTGGGCAGCCTGGGCTGCTGGTTGGTGACCCTGCACATAGCAGGGGGTTGGAACTGGATGAGCACTGTGGTCTTTTCAACCCAGGCCATTCTAGGATTCCATGATTCATGCTGACCAGGTATTTTGGCTATGCAGACATGCTCAGCACACCCCAGAAACCCTCGGGAAGTGCTGATATGACAGAAGTGATGCCCACGGTATGCAGCCTGATTCAACTGCCTGCCTTCACAGTACCCTGCTGTTATCCTCATCCCAGCAGTGGAAACTGCCCTCCTAAGGCAGGGAGCATTTCACATGTCTTCTTCAAAAGAAAAAGGCATCTCAGACACCTTAAATTAACTCCTACCCCCCTCTGAGAGCCCAGCATGTACTGCTAGCAACACAGCAAACACTCTCCCTTTTACCCCCTGCAGGTTAAACTCATCACAAGAAAAAAATTCAATTACTGCTGTTTTCACACTCTCCATAAACACAGCACAAACACCTGACACTCACACTTTAACTCTTTACTGCTTATCTTCCGTCAAGATTGATGAGTAAATCCTTGGGAGGTTAACATTCATCCGTTATCTCAACACTGTTCTCTATCAGCCAACAGCCATACACGTAGCTGAGAGCAGAACAGAACCACAGCTTCTTGGAGTGGATCGTCAAATTAAAGGTAATATTTGGCTTTACCATCTCTCAGCCTTTGCTGTTCCTTCTCACTGACTTTTGGAGGTAACTGCACAGTGTACAACTCAGCATGCATAAGGCTCCTTGGGCTGCACGCTGGCACTGCAGGTTGCTGAAAAATACCAAACACAGAACTCCAGATACTCCAAGTAGGGCATTAATGTGATAAATGGATAAACCATCCAGAGTAAGTTCATCTGTTCTGCACCTAATTAGAAAGGGAGAGAGCTGTCAAACAGCCTCTTGGCAGAGAGAGCCACAATTTATCTCTTTAGCACATATAGCCAGAATAAACTTGAATATACATAACTTACACCTAAACACACATTTCTGCATTTCTACTTAGGGGGAAGAAATGATGCCCTTAATGCTGCATGGGAGTAAAGCAAGTACAAGGGGGTAACACCAATAAAGACAACAGAGCCCTGCAAAGACCACTCTGTGAGTAGGAACAGCAGCTGTCTCTCTGGAGCACCTCAGTGTTCACATTTCAGCAGGTCCAAATCCAGCTGTGTACAGCTGAAAATATGCTTCATGCAACCAGAGAGAAGACATCAGCCTTCTGCCCAATGCCCCGCTCCCACCTTTTTAATGCTTCTGTGAGGATAAGGCTCCTTCGAAGCCCTTTGCCTGGGACTTGGCAGGGCCAGGAGCACCCACTGAACAGATTAGTCTCCAGACCAAGCCCTGACTGGATGTGGGCAGGAAGCAATTCCTGGCTCACCTACAGTGTGGGGGACAGCCCACAGACACAGAGTGGGGTCTTCCATTCGCCACCCTGGGCTCTTTGAGGGGCAGGGATGGTCCTTGCAGGCTCTATCCATTGTGCTGGATAAAATCAGTAACTCTTGGGTAAAGGAATTTCAAAAGATGAAGTGCAAAATGGAAAACTCCCAGCACTAAATGCAGAATTTCTTCCTCAAATTAAGCGAGGAGCTCTCAACAGCTCAGTCCTCTGTGCGACAGAGCACTCCTGCAGGACAACGTGGGAAGAGGCGAGCCTGGAGCTCAAAATGATGGCACCAGGCAGAGCACTACCCAGCAGACGGAGACAGCAATTTCACAGAGTTGGTTATGTGGGAATGGGGAAAGTATCCTGCCCTTCTCACTGAGCTTTTACTGAAATCCCAGAACGGGCTCACAATCATGGAAACTGCCATAAACCACAAATCAAAGGTCCACCAAACCTTGCAAGTGTCCTAATCAGTAGGAAGCCTTCCAAAACTTGGAGAGAATTTGAAGTATTCTGATCCTTTGAAGAAATACAAAACCTGAGATCCTAACAAAATGGCAAAGAAAATCTCTGAGCAACTTTTATGTATCCAGAGACCGACCCATTTTGCATTGTTCACACACGGAATCGCCGTCTGTTGATGCTGCCTCTTCTCTTCATTCACAGCTGTAACCAAGAAGCAAGGTGCCAAACATGAATAAAGGTAGCGAGCATGTCTGTTTTCCCAGCTGCAGGGTGGGCGACAGTTGCTGGTGTCAGCCAAAAAAACTGGCAAACTCCATGCTGGCCTTGTGAACAGGAAAAGCTGCTCTACTAGACACAGCTGATCTGCACAGCTGTGTCACACACCTCTCCTGATGCAACCTGGAAACTCTCAGCCACCTCTTGCTACAAGCCTTCACCCAGAGGGTGGTGACGCACTGAACAGGTTGCCCAAGGAAGCTGTGGATGCCCCATCCCTGCAGGCATTCAAGGCCAGGCTGGATGTGGCTCTGGGCAGCCTGGGCTGCTGGTTGGCGACCCTGCACATAGCAGGGGGTTGGAATTGGATGAGCATTGTGCTCCTTTGCAACCCAGGCCATTCTGGGATTCTATGAAGTCCTGGGCACATTCAAAGTTATCCATATGAGCTGGCGCTAAAAACAACTACTGTATCCCTGGAGATGAAGCTGAAGTAGATACTGGTGTGAAAATACAACAATCTTTCACCTGTTCCTCCTTCTCAGAGATTTCCTCTGCTCTTGTGGTGTCTCAAAGGGGATGTAGAAACCACACCATGCACTTGAAAGAGAGCTCTGGGGTGGAAGGCAGAAAGGCACGGCCCATATAAAGCACCTCCGGTGTTCCAGACTGCTCTGCAGAAACGTGTGCAGCACACAAGGACTGAACCAACACGCCCTCGTTCCCTCCTTCCTGTGCACATCCACAAGACACTACAGCCTCCCTGGATTGTTCCATAAATAAATGAGAAAAAAACCAAAATCACCCACCCAGCAGACTGTCTCCTGAAGGACAAGCACAAGATAGCAACGCTGCAGCAGAAGGCTACACCAGAACCAAGGCTGGTGCCACTGGGACATTAAATCCAACAGAACAGGCTCTCAGCTCCCCTATGACTTAAGAGATGTGTTAGTGCAAGGCAAACAATGCATATAATCCTTGAAGACAAGTGCTGTCAGCACGCTTAACATTGTTTCCTACACCACCATTTGCTACAGAAACTACTGCTGGCACCAGCAGTTGCCTTTCTGGATGCAGCCCTGGTACAGCTGACAGAAGCATACTGAAAGCTGCTGCCACACTTCCTTCAGCTCCTCTCCTCTGATACCTGGGAGGACAACTCTTCAAAAAGACAAAGAAGAGAGACCAGACTATTCCAAGCTTTTCACAATCAGGGAAGATATTTCAACCCAAACAGCTTTGAATGTTACACAATAAAGATGTTTATTAAGAAGAAATCAAAGATTACAAATGGAAAAGGCTTCCCCCGGTTCCCAAATATCCTAAAAGTGGGTGTCAACAAGCCACTGAGGAACTCAGTCCTCAGCACTGTGTGTATGCTGTATACACACCTATCTATACTGACTGCATCCAGAAGAGAAGGATGCATCTTCCCAGAAGGAAACATCTACAACAGCAGGAAGAAACTCAGCAGCAGCTGGTCTGATGCCATTCTAAACACCCTTCACATGGAAAAACAAAAGCATGCAGACTTCACGCACACCTCCAGCAAACACAGCTAACTGTAAGCTTGGAGATGGACAGGAAGAGAGGAATATCCCTGTGTGACAAAGACTTACGGTGATTTATACGTGTAAGCAATGTGTGTGCACCAGGAAGAGAAGCACAGAATCAGGGACAGCCAATCCAGTTGGTCTGTAGCTGCAAAAATGTATTCCTACAAAGTCTGAAGTACCTGACTAAAATCTACCAGAGCCATAATGGTGCACTGGCAGTGAAACAAAGCTGTAGCACTCCACTTCTCATCTGCTGACTTGGAAAAGCAAAATGTTTTAACACAAAAGTTAAAGACAAACTTTTGTCCTGTTTTAATAGCGAGGAAAAGTATCTGCCTGAGTGGATCCAACTTCATTGCTCAGTATCTCCCTGCAGCAGTCAGAGAGCAGCGTCAGAACAACAGAGGGTACTTCTGAGTTAATGCCATTAAGTGGTGCAGGAGATTAAAAAGCACCCCTGGAGAATAAGAAAAAGAGCAGAGGGAAGGGGAAGGAATGAAACTTCTGTGATATTTACTAAAAATGTGTCTCCTTTACAGGCATTTTCTGCTATTAATTTGGTACATTTGTCTTCCACAGCTTCAGCCAAACCAGAGCATTCAAAAACACTGCTCACATCAACCATCCTTCTGCTCCCCTTCTTCAATATTGAAGATTAGCCCAAACTCTGGGGCGCCTGTATGAGACTCCACACAAAGCAAAGCCTTGCTTAGCTGGGGGAGAATGGGACAGAGGAGACAGCAGGTGGAAGCAGGACTCACACGATAGTGGATGGCTTCCATTTCCCTTCTGTGTCTAAGGGGTGATTTGCAGACGTGGTTCAGCTTTCTGCAGTATGACACCAGCCAGCTGGATAGCTTCTGCATTAACCACATGCAGTGTCTATTCCAGTACCACCACACAGGAACACGACCCAGCTTACAGCGTTTCTTAAATACTGCTTGTATACGAGCAAAGTGGGCAAACAGAAATCTGGCTGGGAAAGCCAAATGAAGACCTCACCTTTGCAGAGCTCAGAGGTATGATGCTGAGGCTCAGAAGGCTCAGAACTATATGACTGGAAGTAAGGGGGAAAAATACCATTATCAAGTTATTGAGATCCACTGAGCACCCATCTCCATTACTATAACCTCTTTCAGAAGTCAGCAATTCAAGATATGCCTAATGCAGTGCTTTGAGAGAAATTATTCCAGTGGGTTTGTATCAGCTTAATAACAAAGTCCTCTAATACGAAGTAAAGAAAGGCCTTCCCAGCACAGATGGAACAATGATTGCACCAGGATTTTAATGAAGAGTGCACTCCCACGACTGGTAGGCCCAAACTTGGATCCAATTCCACTGGCTGTGAATAGATAAGAAAATGTTTATTTAAGGATGGTTTCCCCCCCCCCCCTGAAATGCATTTTGGGGAATAAATATTAAAACAACACCAACAATCCAGCACTTATGAGCGCCCTACAAGCAACCATTGTGTGCCATGTGACAGAGAAAAAAACCACCAAGACTAAGAAAACACATTCTAGTTTTAAGCATCCATAGTAGTTACGAGAAGCAAAGGGGGCAGGAGATTTTTAGAAAGGCCTTAAGTATGTTTCTGTAACCTAATAGTGAACACAAATATTTGCTTAACCCCCGCCTTCGACTTCCAGAAAAGAACTAATTACTCTGACAGCTACCAAATGCCCCAAGAAGAATTTGAGGCACGAACCACCACCACCAAAAAGCAACAGAGGAAGAGACAGAGCTCCCACCATCAGAAGGGCTGCCCCATTTTGGCATCCTAAAGCCAGCTGTGCTGAAGACACCGGTGACTCACTATAGCGATGGAGCAGAGGAACCGCTTGAAGAGGTGAGAGGAAAATTCCATGTTAATTTAAGAGCGCTCTAACAAACCTTGTCTGGGCTCTGAAACATCACAACAATCAGACATCGACTAAGAAACGCTTCCCATAAACACTGCTGACTGCGCTCAGGGAGCCATCTGTGCTAAGAGCCCTCCCATGGACACAGAAAACTTGAAGTACGATGTTTATACATCAACTGCTTTCAAGAAAAGAAGTTTACCTTAGATAGTTTTAAAATGAACACAACATCAATGGCTTTTAAAAATGAAGCTGGCTTTGCATATTTGCCATAACAGCCTGCGCCATCCCATTCAGTATTCCCTTGACACAGTTCCTCCCCGTTTGCAAGGCTCTATGAAAACAAAGCACACACCAGTGACCTACAAACAGATGCAGGCTCCCTAACTACTTTAAACTCATTAACTTCACACTTCGTTTAGAGGTGTAACAATGCCATCCGAGGCTCTGATTTCCATTTCTCAGGTTGTACTAGGAGAGGGTTTATCACTGAGACCCCTGCAGAACAGAAGCATGCTTATCAAGACGCAAAGAGAGGAGGGTTTGGGAAGGGGGGGGTGTTATTTACAGGGCACAGCGCAGGGTCCTGCATCCAGCCAGCTCCGGAACCGGAAGCTATAGGACATGTCAGCACAGCTCTCCACTCACTAGCAGGATAATGAGAAGCAGAATCCGTCTCTTTTTTTGCACTAGGAGCAAAGGGATGACACAGATCACATCCCTGTGACACAGCCAGTTGCTTCTCACCACGCTGCCCTACGCTATACCCAGCAGACCAGCTGAAGGCATGCCATGCTTTAGATTTATGAAACCTGAGACGTCCTTTCCAAGTATTATGGGCCAGATTTCTCAGCAAAGAAGTCATAGAATCATAGAATCACAAGGCTGGAAAGGACCTCCAGTCCATCCATCCTCCTATTACCATTGCTACCACAAGCTACTAAACCATATCTCGGAGCTCCTCAGTCAACTGATTTGTGCACAGCACACTAAGGAAGAAGGCAAATACCCATTACCATGAAAACAAAATAGTTAAAAATAACTCCCCGAGGCCATCAGCAACCATTTCAAAGGGGGATGAGAATGAGATCCAACTATAAAGCTGCAGTTTGAAGATCAGCATACAGCCCTCCCCAGGCACGCAGCAATTACTGGCACCTTTCATGTGGCACAGCCAAGCACCTCTGCTCCTAAGTTCGGTCACACCAGGCCTATCTCGTGTACAATCAGCAACATTATGAAGTACAACATCACAGCCATTCTGCCCATGGAGTTCAGAGATTCGGACTGCTGACACACAAGCCAAACAGAAAGGGCTCAGAGAGTCATCATCAAATGGTTGGGTTGGAAGGGACCCAAAGGCCATCTGGGTCCCCCCCGTGGGCTGGGCGCCCCCAGCTCAGGCTGCCCAGGGCCCCATCCGTGGCCTCGGGCACCTCCAGGGATGGGCACCCACAGCTCTGGGCAGTCTGAGAAAGGCTACAGAAGGAACGTGGGCCGCCCACGCCTCCGTGGCTGTAACTGTTTGAGCAGCACCCGCCGGCTTTCAGCGCCAGCCCAGCGGTGAGCTCCAGCTCTGCTCCAGCTTCCGAAGAGCTTTAATCTGCTTCTGCTTTTTGCTGCTATTATTAACCCCGGGGATAACCTCGCGCCCTGTTAATCAGGTGCTCGAAGCGATGCGCTCCCCGAGCAGGTAAATGCCCTCCGCCTTCAGCCACGGGCGAAGCACCGCCCGCAGCGCTCCGAGCGGGGCCTGGAGACGCCTCGCCGGGTGCGGGGAGCCGCCGTCCCGTCCCAGAGCCGGGAGAAGGGGCCGGGCCCAGGCGGGCGGCCCTTACCTTGTACACGTCGCCGTAGGTGCCGCTGCCCACGCGCTGGATCAGCTCGTAGTCCTGCTGCGGGTTCCGCCGCATGATGTCCCCGCTCGGCCGCTCCATGGCGGCGGGGCCCGCGGGCCGCCCTCCGCTCCGGGCTGCTGCTTAGCGCGGCCGCCGGCCCTCGGCCCTCATGGCTGCGGCGCCGGGAAGTGCCTCCCCTCCCGGGGAGGGGTCTCGGCCGCGGCTGACAAAACAAAGGGAGGAGAAGGGGCGCTGGGAACGTCCGTTGTCCACGGGGCAGCGGGGAGGGGGTCCCGGCCCTGAGCGGCTCGGCGGCCCTCCGCAGCCAGGCCGGCCTGCCCTGCCCTGCCCTACCTGCGCGGCCCTTTGTCCCGGCGCTGAGGGAACGCCGCGCTGCCGCCTCCTTCCTCCTCCCTTCTCCTCCTTCCTGCTCCCGCCGCGGCCCCACGCACGCACCGCGCCGGGACGGGACGAGACGGGACGGCACAGCGCCTCCGCAACTCCGCAGCGCCACAGCGCGGCGGAATCCGAACCCGCGGCCCTCCGCGACAGCCGCCGCCTCCGCCCCGCGGCGCGCTTTCACGGCGCCCGCCCTCACAGCGCTGCGCTGCACGGAGCGGCCGGCGGGGCGAGCGGCGTGATCCTCCGCATTGCTCTGCCCTGCCCTGCGCTGAGGAGGCCGCGTCTGGAGCGCTGGGCCCCCAGCTGCAGGCAGACGGGGAAGTGCTGCAGAGATGGCAGGGGTGCGGGGCGCATCCCGCGGGGACAGGCTGAGAGCCCCGGGGCTGTGCGCCTGGAGGAGAGAAGGCTGAGGGGGTTCTGATGGATGCACGTCAATATCCAGAGTGCGGGAGTCAAATCAGTAAGGGCAGTGTATTGCCTCCTTCAGGGAAAACAGGGCTGAGGAGTGGTGCCGTCTGTCAGACAGGGCTGTGGTGCGGCAGGAGGCCGCGCTGTCTGTGGGCTGCAGCTGGAGCCTGGCTGGCTGCAGGACCAGAGGTGGTGGCCTCAAGCTGCACCAGGGGAGGGTTGGGTTGGATTGTTACTTCCAGCAAAGCAGTCGAACGCCTGAGTAAAACCCACCCGTGGGCTCCGAGATGGCAGCTGGATGATTTAATGGAGCAAAGCGCCCAGACATGGAGCAGGAATGCTGGGATCCGCAGCGGTACCGCCGCCCAGTCAAACCATTAAGGCCTACAGAAGGGGGTGTGAGTTCTGAGGTGCAAAAAATACCACATACTCAACGCAGGAAATACGTTTGCAGAAGCCTGGTAGGATGAATGAAATGGATGCCAGATGTATGGGCCTTTTGGTGCTCGGGCCTCTTCGGCAGGCAGGCAGCCCAACTGGGCCCGACGCATTGACAAAGCAGCCCGGTGCAGCTCCCCAGCTTAAAATGGAGTCTGTTTTTAGCTTACCACAGCACATTTGGGAACGCCACGTGCGACTACCTGAAACCGCACCGCTGATTGCGTCAGCTTTTCCTTCCAAACACGGGCTCTCCAGCATAACTCATTAGGATTACTGCACCGTTTGAGGTTGAACTCAAAGGCTGCATCTGCTGACGCTCAGGAATTGCACAGTCACGTCTGATTTTATTGGGCTTTGATTTATGGGCTCATTGGAAACGGTGCTTTGCAGGAGCGGGCTCCAAATGTAAACTGCCTTGCTTCCAGAGAGGCAGGGAAGCACGTGACTGCCAACTTAAAGAGATTCACATTTCATTTCCCCTTGTACTCTGGAAGCTTTCTACATCCTGTATGTTCTCTCCAACATAAATACGTAAGTTTTCCTGAACACCCAGCAAATAAAGAAAAGAAAGAAACTATTTACCCTTCAGGGGGCTGTATTTCCTCTGGCGATATTCAACAAAACAATTACCTCTCCCCTAGAAATTAGCTTCCTGCACTCCTGATAGCGAGCTGTTTGTGTCCTTTTTTCCCCCCCTCTTCCTCAGCTGAATGTTTGAACACCCCTTTTCATTTTACAGGCTTCCTGCTCCCATCAAGCCGTCAGGTGACAGCACAGGAAAGGCCGTTTCATTTTCCAGTAGCAGATGGTGCATTAAGACTTGGCCTCCTACAGCACTTTGTGGATCCAAGAGCTATGCAGTGTAATGCAAGAGCTCTTCCATAGACCACAGTTTTGTTCTTGCTGGGTTACCCTTCGCATCACACCTGGAGGCTTGGAGCACATCTGGAGCATGTTGCCCGTGTTGTGAGCTCCGAGGCTGCCTTATGATCTGTGCTTTGTTCCACCATCCCAGCTGGGTCTCAGTCCCTCCTGGAAGCACCACTGGAAAGTGTAAATCAGTAACAGCAGCACCGAGTGTATTGATAGAGCCATTCTATGACTGCAAGAATGGGGGTAAGAGAGATGTACAAAGTGTTCAGTCCAAGATGTGATGTGACACTGCACCCTCCCAGGCACAGCCTCTTGAGCACGTGTCCGTCTCCATTCTGCATTTACCACCCGAAACCACATTGCTCTGCTGGTGAAGCGCATTGAGGAATGTGCTTTTATGCAGCATCGTTCATCTGGATGGGTCCCAGCCCTACGAGGAATGTTGAGTGGTTTTACATAAGGCATTACGTAGGATTAGAGAATGTGATCTGTTTGCATTGTAGTCTTGAGGGGAAGAACAGCAAAGGTTATTTTAATGAGATTTGGCTGGTAACAGTCGATGCAAAGCTGCACCAATTTCTGGCTGAACAACATTATAAAAGTGCTTTTTAAAGCAGCACAGGGTGCTGGGCATGTGAACAGCTGATCACTCTCGGGTAGGAAACGGAGCTGTGAAACATCAGCACTCAGAAAAAGAAATCGGCCCCCCTTCTCATGAGATTGCCAAAGCGTCTTTAATTTCACATTGTTTAACGATCTCACACTGAAGGTGTTCAGAACTCTTCTGCAAGATTGCTTTGTGGTTGTGGTGCATTTGACTACTAAAATAGATCAGATGCACAGCAACAAGGAAGCCAAAGGCACTGAAATCAGCAACAAGGCCTGCGGCTTTCCTCCTCACTGATTCATGCCATGCACTCTATTTTACATCAGACTTCATTGTTGAGGAGACAAAGTAGGCTCTCAACAAATGCTGCAGCTTTTTCCCTATGGGATTTTTATTTTTATTTTTTTAAGTTTGTGGTTTGGGTTTTTCACATTGCTTTTCCTCTCTGATGAAACATATGCTTTTGCTACAACACGTCTCCCTGCTGCCACGAGCCAAGGGCTTTCCTGCAGGGTAGGACTGAGGGAGATATCCACCCATTGCCCTATTCCTGGAGATGCCCAAGGCCAGTTGGATGGGGCCCTAGGCAGGGCGGTTGGAACTAGGTGATCTTTGAGGTCCCTTCCAACCCAAGCCATTCTGTGATTCTGTGACATAGGAGAGGAGCTACTTCCAGGGCAGACTCTCTGACACCAAATCCGGTTCTGCCTGCAGCAGGTGGGATGCTGAGCGTACAGCAGCTTCTCAGTGTCACTTCAGGAGCTCACAGTGTTGCTCACACTGCTTCATGCTGAATTCTGTTGGGGGACCCACAGACAATGCGGGCAGGGCAGGTTTTGCAAGGGTGGAATGACCTCTCCTGGTTGGTGCATCCCTTTGGAGCCAGGAGCAGCTGGGATAACAGTGAGCATATGATGGTCAGTACAAAAGATGCCCCCAAAAAACCCACAAACATGCTAATAAGAGGACCAAAGATATCCTGATGCAGAAACAGAAAGGAAAGGTTGTTGCTGAGATGCTCTGAAAGGAGAGAAAAGTCACGTAGGGTCAGAAGAACAAAGCCTTCCCAGGCTGCCAAGAGGCACAAAAGTCAAACAAGACCCTCTGCCAGCTTGAAGCCAGCTCCATGGGCAAGGATTTGTTTTGCAGGGAAGGAAGAGGAGCGCAGGTGGCCATGCTTTACTCCTGCATCACCTCGTTTACGTCACCGTGTCCCAGGTCGCTCTGCAGCTGAGTGTGCTGTTTGCATTCAGCAGGAAGGAAGCCAGGGCAGAGGTGAGCTGGCAGCTTCACCGGCAGCAACTGCTCAGCACGAAGATGCAGAGAAACGTGGCTGCTCAACTCAGAGCCACATTAACGAGGGGACCTCAGAGAGCTGCCTGGAAACCCATCTGCTGCCCCTGCTTCCAGGTGCACAAAACCTGGCTGCAGCACACTGCGAGCATCTTGCTGACTCATGCAGGCAGGTAGGCTGCGTGGGTAT